>NC_081310.1:91053900-92253900 GCF_026419965.1 Kogia breviceps
CCACGATGGGGATCGCTGGATCATATGAGAGCTCATATTTCACCTATTTATTTAGTGTGTTGTTTCTATTTATGCATTTAATAGTTATTTATTCATTTACTTATAAGAACTAGTAGCTGTAATTTTGGAAGAAAAATTGATTAACAAGATTGAGTTAGTTTCAGGTGCACAGCAACATGGATACTGTTTTCCGTGTCTCATATTGTTTCAGGTTGCTTTCCGTTATAGCTTACTACAGGATATTGAATATCATTCCCCGTGTGATTCCGGAAATCCGTGTCGCCTACGTCTTTTATATGAACTACGGTGTATCTGTTCATCGCCGCTCCTGACTGATGTCTCCACCCCTCCCTTTCTCCTCGGGTAACCATCAGTGTGTTTTCTATGTCTGTGAGTCTGTTTCTCTATTGCACAATCGTTCTTTTCTATTATGGTTTAGATTCCACGGATCTTTGTGCTTCTCGGTCAGACTTACTTCCCTAAGTGGAATATCCTCTAGGACCATCCTTATTGTGGCACATGGCAATATTTCATTTTCTGAAATGGCTGAGTAATATTCCACAGTACATATATACCCCAGCTTTTCCTGCCAGCCGACCGTTGATGGGCACATGGGTTTTTTCTACGTCTTGGCTGTGGCACGTAGTGCTGCTACAAACACGGGGGTGCGTGGATCTCTTCAAACAACAGTTTTGCTCTTGGGCGGACGTGTACCCACGACGGGGATTGCTGGATCATCTGGTGGCTCATGTTTCTCCTATTTATTGTGTTCGTTGTTTTTATTTACTTACTTACTTTTTTCTTTCTTTTTAAAACTTTTTTTTTACTTACTTGCTTTTAAGTACTAGTACTCGTGGTTTAGGAAGAAGAGTTGATTAACAATACTGAGTTAGTTTCAGGTGTACAGCAAAGGGGATACTGTCTTCCATGTCTAATATTGTTTCAGATTGATTTCCATTATACGTTATTGCAGGATACTGAATATCATTCCCTGTGTTATTCTGTAAATCCTTGTTGTTTGTCTCATTTATAGGAAGTACTGTGTATCTGTTCATGGAGCTCCCAATTTATCCCTCCACCCCTCCTTTTCTCCTCGGGTAGCCATCAGTGTGTTTTCTAGGCCTGTGAGTCTGTCTCTGTTTTGCACCCATAGGTTCGTTGGTAGTACTTTTGAGATTCCACATATCTTTGGGCTTCTCTGTCGGACGTGCTTCACTAAGCGTAATCTTCCCTGGGAGCATTCTTGTCGCCGCAAATGGCAATATTGCATTCTTTTTTACTAACGGCTGAGTCATACACCATAGTACATGTATACCACCTCTTCTCGTACTAGCCACCCGTTGATGGGCACTTGGGTTTTTCTCCATGTCTTGGCTAGTGCAAATAGTGCCGCTATTTGGTGAACTTGGAGGTGCTTGTGCCGTTTTGAACTCTTGTTTCGTCATTTCCGGGTACGCACCCAGGAGTGGGATTGCTGGATCATACGGGACCTCTCCTTCGGCCTCTTTCAACCTCAACCCCTGCTGCCCCCACCCCCGCCGCCACACACACCTGAGACTGGATGGTTAACCCCGATGAGAGGTGATGTATGTCTCTGGGGCAGTAGAATGCCCCCACCCCATTCGGACCCCGCCTAGCCCCTGTGGCGCCCTCCGTTTCTGTCGTCCTCTTAGCTGCCTCCTACCCACCGCCCCCGGTCCCAACCCATTGCTTAGCCCGACCACCTTCCCGCACAGCACACCAGTCTGGGGCGCTCACCCTCCACCCCACCGCGAAGGGGTCCTCTCCCACCATCTTCCTCGCCCCACAGCGCACTCACACACCCCGCCCCTCCCCCCAGCCTGCAGGCTCAGACCCCGCTCCCCGCCACCTTTTCCTTGTGTCCCAGGCCCGGCTGTCACATGTCCCGCCCGGAAGTCTCACTTCCGCCGCTGCTCCTCAGACCCACTGCTACTTCAGGCCCACCCCGCGCCCTGATCTCACGCACCCGCACACACCTGCCGGGCCAGGTGCCGCCACCACCCCAAGCTTCTGCTGAGCCCCTGCCTGAGTGGCCAGCCGCTCTCCCGGGCCAGGTCCCCGCCAGCCCAACACCTCCCGCTCCTGCCCGCGCTCCAGCCAGACACCCCAGGCCCTTCCTCGCACCTCCCGGCACGGCACGCGGCCCGCCGCCGCCCTCTCTCCATGGGGTCGTCCTGCTCCGTTCCCTAACCGGCGTGGGGTGGCCACCGACCACGGCCACAAACACCGTCATCCCACACTGTCAGCCACCCCCAAGGCACCGGCAAGGCGTTCAGGAAACCTGCTGCGGTGGTGCGAAGCACCCGTCTGCCCACCGGTGCTCCTTTCCACGGGGGATCCGGCGCTGTCGGAAGGCACCGCGTGTGACACCGCCCTCGCCGTCGGCGCCGCCGCCGACGTCGCCGTGGGGGAGAAGCGGTGCTGCTGGAGAGTCCAAACACGGGCGGGCGCGTTTGCTCGTGGCCACAGCCACGGCGGGGAGAGGCGCTGCCCCGGCCACTCGTGTTGGGGGCTGAGGCAAGCGTCCGAAAAGGAAGACACGGGCCGTCGGAGGCCTCGCGAGGGCGCGCGCCAGTGCGGCCAAAAGGCTTGGCCGGGGAGGGAGGGTGGAGGTTGCGTGGCAGGGCTTGGGCTGGAGGTGCAGGGCGCCGGGTGGCTGTGGTCCCGGGGCGCCGAGGCCGCGGAGCAAGCGTGGCCTAAAAGTGCCATGTGGACGGTGGGAGGTTGAGAGGAAGAAGAAAGGCTTCCCTGACCGGGAATCGAACCCGGGCCGCGGCGGTGAGAGCGCCGAATCCTAACCACTAGACCACCAGGGAGCGTCGGGCTCTAGCCGTGCTCCTGCTGGACCCGTAGCACCCGCTCGGCGCCACCTTGGCGCCAAGACGCGGCCTTTCCAAGTCCAGCCACGCGCCGTCGCTGGCAATCCACGTGTCCTCCCGCCCTGCCTGCTTGCAGCACCCTCAGAACACTGCGTGCCTGCTTCCCGCACACACAAGAAAAGCCGCTGGGGCCAGCTAGCTCCCTGCTCCCAGCTCTCCCTCACAGGCCCCCCGCGGAGCTCGGCAAAAGGTCAGCCCGCTGCGTTGGCCGGGAATCGAACCCGGGTCAACTGCTTGGAAGGCAGCTATGCTCACCACTATACCACCAACGCTGCACGGACCGGGCCGCCCCGAGACGCCGGCACCGGGCTCGCCCGAGCGCACTTTCGTCGCCTCCTCCTCCCCCTCGCCCTCTTCCCCCTCCTCTTGCTCCTCCTCCCCCTCCCCCTCCTCCTCCTCGACTCCTCTTCCTTCTCTCCCTCCTCCTACTCCCCTTTCTCTTCCTCGTCCTCCCCCTCCTTCTCAGCCTCCGCCGCCGAAGCCGCCGCTTGGAGCAGCCCTGCCCCGACGCCCCGCCGGCCGGCAGCTCTGTGATGTCACGGGCGCCACCAAGGCCCCCCGGCGCCCCACCCGCGCCAGCCCTACGAAGCTGCACCAGGCCACCCGCCCGACCGCCTCAGGGGGGCGCTCTCGCTGCCTTGCTGCTCCAGGTCCCTCGGCTCCACGCCGCGGCGCGCCCCCGCCCCCGGGGCACGCGTCTGCCAGTCCCCGGCTCGCCAAAGCCCTTCTCCACCGGGCGCTGGGCCAGGCCACTTCCCGCACCGACAGGGGACGGCACTCATCCGCCTCCCACCCGTCCAGGCCGCTGTGCATAGTTGCGCAGCTGTGCGTCGCCACGCAAGGAGCCTACTGACACAGCCACTTTGGGCGGGCCGCAGTGTCCTCGGGCGCTTGTGGGGTCCAGAGGAGGCCGTCGCTCGGCCGTGGCGACGGAGCGCCCGGCGAGGCGGAAGGGCTGGAGGGCTGGAGGGGGTCGAGGGTGGGCAGGCTGGGCACGCGCTGGCGCCCTGCGCTTCGCTGGAGGGCGGAGGGACGAGAAGAAGGGCCCTTGGGAGCCAGGCGGCAGGACAGAGAGCGGCGCCAGCCACCAAAAGAGGGCGTGTTGCCTCCCCGTCGGGGAATCGAACCCCGGTCTCCCGCGTGACAGGCGGGGATACTCACCACTATACTAACGAGGACGGCGGCGACCACCCCCGCACACGCCCGCTCTCGGGCTGCCTGCCGACGCCTCCCCCTGCCCTCCGGCCCCCTGCCCTCCGGCCCCCTGCCCGCTACGGGCGGCCGGCGCGTGCCCGACCCGACCCAATGCCACACCAAGCGCGTCCTCCAGAGCAGCAGCCCCCGACCCCGACAGGGACTCGGACCCCCGTGGCGCTGAAAACTCCGAGCGCGCGCTGCCTGTTGCCTCCAACGCGGCGATGGCGCCGGGAGGAGGGGCCCGGCCCGAGACCGAAAGCAAGGCTGCGAGGAGGGGCGGTGCGCGCGCCGGGCCTTGGCCGGCGAGGAGAGGCGCGGGTGGGGGGCCGGCGGCAGGGGCTGGCCCGACGCGGCCCGGCTGCGTCCGGGGCCAGCGGCGGGCGAGGGCGCCACCGCGGCGGAGCCAGGCGCGTCGTCTGGCCTTGCTCCCCGTCGGCCGCCGCGCGCCCGCTCCGTCGCTCAGCCACACGGCCGCGCGCCTGGCGCGGAGCACCGCGTCCCGCCAAGGGCACCGGGGTTCGCGTCGCGTCCGGTCCCAGCCAGCCGAGCGGCCACGCGCACGCCCAGCCCCGCCGTCAGGATGGCCGAGCGGTCTAAGGCGCTGCGTTCAGGTCGCAGTCTCCCCTGGAGGCGTGGGTTCGAATCCCACTCCTGACAAGCCAGCCTTTTGGCCCGCCCGACAAAAGCACCCGGCCCCCCCATGGCAGCGCTTTACTGCCTTCCAGTCCGTCGCGCCGTGCACTCTTGCGGCCTCTCCAAACTCCGGCCCGGACATCCACGCCTCTCAGACGCGGGACCTTCTCAGCCGCGGCCAGGGGCCTGGCAGAAACGGCCCGCTACGAAACCTCCGGCGACGGGCTTTCCGGACAAACGCCCTCCCCGCCGGTTCCTATGCCCCCTCCTTCCTGCACCCACACCTGGAAAACCTTCAGTCCTTCGCAGCACATCTTTCCTCCCCTGCTTGCGGCTGCTGCTGCTGCTGCTGCTGCTGCTGCTGCTGGTCTTTCCTGCCTGCCTGTCTGCCTGCCTGCCTGCCTGCGTCCCTCCCTCCCACTCCCGCTCCCCCCCGCCCCCACCGCCACACGCACAACGGCCGCGTGTGGAAAGCCCTCCACGCCTCGCCCACCCTCCGACTTCTGCCTGGTGAACAGCGGACTCGCTCTCACAGCCCTTCTTCCACTTCCGCCACCAGCAGCTCTCCGTCTTTCCAACATCCTGTCCTTCCCGTCAGCCCCAACGGCCCGCCTGCCCGTTCCATTTCCTCCACAGCCACACCGAGGTGGCCGCCGACACCACCTTGCCGGCCTGTGGTGCGTGCCCCTCGCTGCTTTTTCGCCTTGGGGCCCTGGCCGGACCACACCTGCTTCCCTGCCTGCCTGCTGGCCAGCCAACAGGGGGCCCTCCCTGCACGGGGCCTGGTGCACGAGTCGCTCCCAGGAACGGTGCTCCAGTGAGTAGTGAGCGGAAGCCCTGGATGCCCTGTCACCCACCACACACGTCCGGCCCCCAGCACGAGTCAGCCGCCTCGGCGCCCCAGCGCAAGTCCCTCGGGGAAGCCGCGGCTCCGGCAGCACCCAGCCACACCCTGGGTCGCTCCCTCCGTCACCGGGCTGTCCGCGAGCCAGCAGCCAGTCTGCCAAAGTGCTTCTCCTCACAACCAACGTAGCAGAGCGGGACACCGCGGGAGGGGTGGGCGCAGAGCGCAGAAGCGAGGCTAAGACACCTTTGCTCTTTCGGCCTAAGCGCCGCTCGGCGGCGGCGGCGGCGGCGGCGGCGGTGCCCGGGGTCCACCTCCCACGCTCGCCGTCCCTGCACAGCCCCGAGCTCCGATCCCTGCCCCCGCCCGCCCTCGTACGCCCCGCACCGGCAAGAAAGCCAGCCGCCAGAGGGACTGTGCGTCGGGGCCCGGCGGCGGCGGCGGCGGCGGCGGCGGTTGAGAGGAACGTCGGTGCTCAGCCGCAGCGGCCACGCCTCGCCCGCCCTGACTGAGATTCGGGCGCGGGCCAGGCCCGTGCGGCTCCTGGCTTCCTCTGGCGACAGCGACGGTCTCGCGGCGGCCGTGGACGGCAGAGAAAGCGCAGGGCGGGCCGAGCCCGCCCGCGTCCCTCCGTCCCTCGGTGCTTGCGACCGCCTCGCGCCCCGGGGTCGCCAGCGTGCCCGGAGCCTCTCGTTCAGGTGGCCCGTCGGCCTCCTGCTCAAATGGAGCACATGCCCACGGGACGAGCAGTGACCAGGATCCGGCGGTTGGCGGCGAGCACCGCTGGGGCCGCGGCGGGCGCCGGCGGCCATCAGTGCATGGGTGGTTCAGTGGTAGAATTCTCGCCTGCCACGCGGGAGGCCCGGGTTCGATTCCCGGCCCATGCAGCCACAGCGCCCCCTTTTGGTTCCCGCAGCCTCAAAGCGGAGCTGGGCTTCCCCGCTGCCACAATCAAGGCACCGGTCCTGCCAACAGCTCGCTCACCACCGCACCTTCAGGCCCCGGACCTTCCCACGCAGACGCCCCCACCCCACACACACCCGGGAGCCAGGCCTCCAGGACCTGACACCTTGCGGGCTCAGCCACTCTTACGCCCAGACCCCTTCCTTGTCCTTGTTCTCTTCCTTACCCTGACCCCGCCTGTGTCACGCTCTTCACTGTAAGAAACACCCCACACTGGCACCCGCACAGCCCAACCTCTTCACCTTTGCACAACCAGGAGCAAGGGAGTCGCCACCTCTGGCAGTGATCCATCCCATTTTCCTGGAGAGTCCCCAAAGCGTTCACTTGCACGAGGAGTTCAAAAGAAGCCCACACAATCATCGCAGACTGCACTCGAGTTTGACCCTCCACAGAAATACGTTTCCAACACCGGCCCGCTCCTCCACCGCTACTGCCACCAGCACCATCAGCACGACAAACACCACGCCCTCCCCTGAACCTCTGCTCCCACCAACGGCATCAGCCCTCGGGACAGCACCACCAGCACCACCACCTCAGCCTCCATCCTACTCCCACAAACACCCCCACCCCACCCCATCTCCCCACTTTTCCCCGGATCCTTTCCAAATCCTACGTTGTCAAGGATCCTGCCCTTGCCTCTGTGCCGTTGGCCTCCTCCTTTTGCCCACTTCGCCTTCTTCTCCTTTTCATAGCAGTGCGGTTGCTTTACAACATTGTGTTACATTCAGGTGTACGGCAAGATGATTCAGTTACATGTCCTTTCCCAGGTTATTTTCCACTATACCTTATCACGACATATGTATACATTTCCCTGTGCTGTACGGTGAATGCTTGCTGCTTATGTGCTTGATGTATACAGTATTTCCTCTCCGTTCATCGCAGCTCCGTATTTTTCCCTGCCCTGCACTTTCCCCTTGGGTAACGAACAGTGTGTTTCCTATGTCTGTGAGTCTGTTTCTCTTTGGCGCATACATTCGTTTGTGGTACGGTATAGATTCCACATTTCTTTGTGCTTCTCTGCCTGCCTTACGTCGCTAAGTGTAATATCCTCTGGGTCCCTCCTTATTGGTGCAAATGGCAATATCTCACTCTTTTTGTATGGCTGAGTAATATTCCACAGCACGTGCATACCACGTCTGCCTGTGCCAGCCATCGGCGTTGATGGGCACTGGGGCTTTGTCCATGTCTTGGCTGTGGCCCGCAGTGCTGCTGTGGACACGAGGGTGCACGGATCTCTTCAAGTGACACTTTCTCTCCTCTGCCGATGTGTACCCACGATGGGGATCGCTGGATCATATGAGAGCTCATATTTCACCTATTTATTTAGTGTGTTGTTTCTATTTATGCATTTAATAGTTATTTATTCATTTACTTATAAGAACTAGTAGCTGTAATTTTGGAAGAAAAATTGATTAACAAGATTGAGTTAGTTTCAGGTGCACAGCAACATGGATACTGTTTTCCGTGTCTCATATTGTTTCAGGTTGCTTTCCGTTATAGCTTACTACAGGATATTGAATATCATTCCCCGTGTGATTCCGGAAATCCGTGTCGCCTACGTCTTTTATATGAACTACGGTGTATCTGTTCATCGCCGCTCCTGACTGATGTCTCCACCCCTCCCTTTCTCCTCGGGTAACCATCAGTGTGTTTTCTATGTCTGTGAGTCTGTTTCTCTATTGCACAATCGTTCTTTTCTATTATGGTTTAGATTCCACGGATCTTTGTGCTTCTCGGTCAGACTTACTTCCCTAAGTGGAATATCCTCTAGGACCATCCTTATTGTGGCACATGGCAATATTTCATTTTCTGAAATGGCTGAGTAATATTCCACAGTACATATATACCCCAGCTTTTCCTGCCAGCCGACCGTTGATGGGCACATGGGTTTTTTCTACGTCTTGGCTGTGGCACGTAGTGCTGCTACAAACACGGGGGTGCGTGGATCTCTTCAAACAACAGTTTTGCTCTTGGGCGGACGTGTACCCACGACGGGGATTGCTGGATCATCTGGTGGCTCATGTTTCTCCTATTTATTGTGTTCGTTGTTTTTATTTACTTACTTACTTTTTTCTTTCTTTTTAAAACTTTTTTTTTACTTACTTGCTTTTAAGTACTAGTACTCGTGGTTTAGGAAGAAGAGTTGATTAACAATACTGAGTTAGTTTCAGGTGTACAGCAAAGGGGATACTGTCTTCCATGTCTAATATTGTTTCAGATTGATTTCCATTATACGTTATTGCAGGATACTGAATATCATTCCCTGTGTTATTCTGTAAATCCTTGTTGTTTGTCTCATTTATAGGAAGTACTGTGTATCTGTTCATGGAGCTCCCAATTTATCCCTCCACCCCTCCTTTTCTCCTCGGGTAGCCATCAGTGTGTTTTCTAGGCCTGTGAGTCTGTCTCTGTTTTGCACCCATAGGTTCGTTGGTAGTACTTTTGAGATTCCACATATCTTTGGGCTTCTCTGTCGGACGTGCTTCACTAAGCGTAATCTTCCCTGGGAGCATTCTTGTCGCCGCAAATGGCAATATTGCATTCTTTTTTACTAACGGCTGAGTCATACACCATAGTACATGTATACCACCTCTTCTCGTACTAGCCACCCGTTGATGGGCACTTGGGTTTTTCTCCATGTCTTGGCTAGTGCAAATAGTGCCGCTATTTGGTGAACTTGGAGGTGCTTGTGCCGTTTTGAACTCTTGTTTCGTCATTTCCGGGTACGCACCCAGGAGTGGGATTGCTGGATCATACGGGACCTCTCCTTCGGCCTCTTTCAACCTCAACCCCTGCTGCCCCCACCCCCGCCGCCACACACACCTGAGACTGGATGGTTACCCCCGATGAGAGGTGATGTATGTCTCTGGGGCAGTAGAATGCCCCCACCCCATTCGGACCCCGCCTAGCCCCTGTGGCGCGCTCCGTTTCTGTCGTCCTCTTAGCTGCCTCCTACCCACCGCCCCCGGTCCCAACCCATTGCTTAGCCTGACCACCTTCCCGCACAGCACACCAGTCTGGGGCGCTCACCCTCCACCCCACCGCGAAGGGGTCCTCTCCCACCATCTTCCTCGCCCCACAGCGCACTCACACACCCCGCCCCTCCCCCCAGCCTGCAGGCTCAGACCCCGCTCCCCGCCACCTTCTCCTTGTGTCCCAGGCCCGGCTGTCACATGTCCCGCCCGGAAGTCTCACTTCCGCCGCTGCTCCTCAGACCCACTGCTACTTCAGGCCCACCCCGCGCCCTGATCTCACGCACCCGCACACACCTGCCGGGCCAGGTGCCGCCACCACCCCAAGCTTCTGCTGAGCCCCTGCCTGAGTGGCCAGCCGCTCTCCCGGGCCAGGTCCCCGCCAGCCCAACACCTCCCGCTCCTGCCCGCGCTCCAGCCAGACACCCCAGGCCCTTCCTCGCACCTCCCGGCACGGCACGCGGCCCGCCGCCGCCCTCTCTCCATGGGGTCGTCCTGCTCCGTTCCCTAACCGGCGTGGGGTGGCCACCGACCACGGCCACAAACACCGTCATCCCACACTGTCAGCCACCCCCAAGGCACCGGCAAGGCGTTCAGGAAACCTGCTGCGGTGGTGCGAAGCACCCGTCTGCCCACCGGTGCTCCTTTCCACGGGGGATCCGGCGCTGTCGGAAGGCACCGCGTGTGACACCGCCCTCGCCGTCGGCGCCGCCGCCGACGTCGCCGTGGGGGAGAAGCGGTGCTGCTGGAGAGTCCAAACACGGGCGGGCGCGTTTGCTCGTGGCCACAGCCACGGCGGGGAGAGGCGCTGCCCCGGCCACTCGTGTTGGGGGCTGAGGCAAGCGTCCGAAAAGGAAGACACGGGCCGTCGGAGGCCTCGCGAGGGCGCGCGCCAGTGCGGCCAAAAGGCTTGGCCGGGGAGGGAGGGTGGAGGTTGCGTGGCAGGGCTTGGGCTGGAGGTGCAGGGCGCCGGGTGGCTGTGGTCCCGGGGCGCCGAGGCCGCGGAGCAAGCGTGGCCTAAAAGTGCCATGTGGACGGTGGGAGGTTGAGAGGAAGAAGAAAGGCTTCCCTGACCGGGAATCGAACCCGGGCCGCGGCGGTGAGAGCGCCGAATCCTAACCACTAGACCACCAGGGAGCGTCGGGCTCTAGCCGTGCTCCTGCTGGACCCGTAGCACCCGCTCGGCGCCACCTTGGCGCCAAGACGCGGCCTTTCCAAGTCCAGCCACGCGCCGTCGCTGGCAATCCACGTGTCCTCCCGCCCTGCCTGCTTGCAGCACCCTCAGAACACTGCGTGCCTGCTTCCCGCACACACAAGAAAAGCCGCTGGGGCCAGCTAGCTCCCTGCTCCCAGCTCTCCCTCACAGGCCCCCCGCGGAGCTCGGCAAAAGGTCAGCCCGCTGCGTTGGCCGGGAATCGAACCCGGGTCAACTGCTTGGAAGGCAGCTATGCTCACCACTATACCACCAACGCTGCACGGACCGGGCCGCCCCGAGACGCCGGCACCGGGCTCGCCCGAGCGCACTTTCGTCGCCTCCTCCTCCCCCTCGCCCTCTTCCCCCTCCTCTTGCTCCTCCTCCCCCTCCCCCTCCTCCTCCTCGACTCCTCTTCCTTCTCTCCCTCCTCCTACTCCCCTTTCTCTTCCTCGTCCTCCCCCTCCTTCTCAGCCTCCGCCGCCGAAGCCGCCGCTTGGAGCAGCCCTGCCCCGACGCCCCGCCGGCCGGCAGCTCTGTGATGTCACGGGCGCCACCAAGGCCCCCCGGCGCCCCACCCGCGCCAGCCCTACGAAGCTGCACCAGGCCACCCGCCCGACCGCCTCAGGGGGGCGCTCTCGCTGCCTTGCTGCTCCAGGTCCCTCGGCTCCACGCCGCGGCGCGCCCCCGCCCCCGGGGCACGCGTCTGCCAGTCCCCGGCTCGCCAAAGCCCTTCTCCACCGGGCGCTGGGCCAGGCCACTTCCCGCACCGACAGGGGACGGCACTCATCCGCCTCCCACCCGTCCAGGCCGCTGTGCATAGTTGCGCAGCTGTGCGTCGCCACGCAAGGAGCCTACTGACACAGCCACTTTGGGCGGGCCGCAGTGTCCTCGGGCGCTTGTGGGGTCCAGAGGAGGCCGTCGCTCGGCCGTGGCGACGGAGCGCCCGGCGAGGCGGAAGGGCTGGAGGGCTGGAGGGGGTCGAGGGTGGGCAGGCTGGGCACGCGCTGGCGCCCTGCGCTTCGCTGGAGGGCGGAGGGACGAGAAGAAGGGCCCTTGGGAGCCAGGCGGCAGGACAGAGAGCGGCGCCAGCCACCAAAAGAGGGCGTGTTGCCTCCCCGTCGGGGAATCGAACCCCGGTCTCCCGCGTGACAGGCGGGGATACTCACCACTATACTAACGAGGACGGCGGCGACCACCCCCGCACACGCCCGCTCTCGGGCTGCCTGCCGACGCCTCCCCCTGCCCTCCGGCCCCCTGCCCTCCGGCCCCCTGCCCGCTACGGGCGGCCGGCGCGTGCCCGACCCGACCCAATGCCACACCAAGCGCGTCCTCCAGAGCAGCAGCCCCCGACCCCGACAGGGACTCGGACCCCCGTGGCGCTGAAAACTCCGAGCGCGCGCTGCCTGTTGCCTCCAACGCGGCGATGGCGCCGGGAGGAGGGGCCCGGCCCGAGACCGAAAGCAAGGCTGCGAGGAGGGGCGGTGCGCGCGCCGGGCCTTGGCCGGCGAGGAGAGGCGCGGGTGGGGGGCCGGCGGCAGGGGCTGGCCCGACGCGGCCCGGCTGCGTCCGGGGCCAGCGGCGGGCGAGGGCGCCACCGCGGCGGAGCCAGGCGCGTCGTCTGGCCTTGCTCCCCGTCGGCCGCCGCGCGCCCGCTCCGTCGCTCAGCCACACGGCCGCGCGCCTGGCGCGGAGCACCGCGTCCCGCCAAGGGCACCGGGGTTCGCGTCGCGTCCGGTCCCAGCCAGCCGAGCGGCCACGCGCACGCCCAGCCCCGCCGTCAGGATGGCCGAGCGGTCTAAGGCGCTGCGTTCAGGTCGCAGTCTCCCCTGGAGGCGTGGGTTCGAATCCCACTCCTGACAAGCCAGCCTTTTGGCCCGCCCGACAAAAGCACCCGGCCCCCCCATGGCAGCGCTTTACTGCCTTCCAGTCCGTCGCGCCGTGCACTCTTGCGGCCTCTCCAAACTCCGGCCCGGACATCCACGCCTCTCAGACGCGGGACCTTCTCAGCCGCGGCCAGGGGCCTGGCAGAAACGGCCCGCTACGAAACCTCCGGCGACGGGCTTTCCGGACAAACGCCCTCCCCGCCGGTTCCTATGCCCCCTCCTTCCTGCACCCACACCTGGAAAACCTTCAGTCCTTCGCAGCACATCTTTCCTCCCCTGCTTGCGGCTGCTGCTGCTGCTGCTGCTGCTGCTGCTGGTCTTTCCTGCCTGCCTGTCTGCCTGCCTGCCTGCCTGCGTCCCTCCCTCCCACTCCCGCTCCCCCCCGCCCCCACCGCCACACGCACAACGGCCGCGTGTGGAAAGCCCTCCACGCCTCGCCCACCCTCCGACTTCTGCCTGGTGAACAGCGGACTCGCTCTCACAGCCCTTCTTCCACTTCCGCCACCAGCAGCTCTCCGTCTTTCCAACATCCTGTCCTTCCCGTCAGCCCCAACGGCCCGCCTGCCCGTTCCATTTCCTCCACAGCCACACCGAGGTGGCCGCCGACACCACCTTGCCGGCCTGTGGTGCGTGCCCCTCGCTGCTTTTTCGCCTTGGGGCCCTGGCCGGACCACACCTGCTTGCCTGCCTGCCTGCTGGCCAGCCAACAGGGGGCCCTCCCTGCACGGGGCCTGGTGCACGAGTCGCTCCCAGGAACGGTGCTCCAGTGAGTAGTGAGCGGAAGCCCTGGATGCCCTGTCACCCACCACACACGTCCGGCCCCCAGCACGAGTCAGCCGCCTCGGCGCCCCAGCGCAAGTCCCTCGGGGAAGCCGCGGCTCCGGCAGCACCCAGCCACACCCTGGGTCGCTCCCTCCGTCACCGGGCTGTCCGCGAGCCAGCAGCCAGTCTGCCAAAGTGCTTCTCCTCACAACCAACGTAGCAGAGCGGGACACCGCGGGAGGGGTGGGCGCAGAGCGCAGAAGCGAGGCTAAGACACCTTTGCTCTTTCGGCCTAAGCGCCGCTCGGCGGCGGCGGCGGCGGCGGCGGCGGTGCCCGGGGTCCACCTCCCACGCTCGCCGTCCCTGCACAGCCCCGAGCTCCGATCCCTGCCCCCGCCCGCCCTCGTACGCCCCGCACCGGCAAGAAAGCCAGCCGCCAGAGGGACTGTGCGTCGGGGCCCGGCGGCGGCGGCGGCGGCGGCGGCGGTTGAGAGGAACGTCGGTGCTCAGCCGCAGCGGCCACGCCTCGCCCGCCCTGACTGAGATTCGGGCGCGGGCCAGGCCCGTGCGGCTCCTGGCTTCCTCTGGCGACAGCGACGGTCTCGCGGCGGCCGTGGACGGCAGAGAAAGCGCAGGGCGGGCCGAGCCCGCCCGCGTCCCTCCGTCCCTCGGTGCTTGCGACCGCCTCGCGCCCCGGGGTCGCCAGCGTGCCCGGAGCCTCTCGTTCAGGTGGCCCGTCGGCCTCCTGCTCAAATGGAGCACATGCCCACGGGACGAGCAGTGACCAGGATCCGGCGGTTGGCGGCGAGCACCGCTGGGGCCGCGGCGGGCGCCGGCGGCCATCAGTGCATGGGTGGTTCAGTGGTAGAATTCTCGCCTGCCACGCGGGAGGCCCGGGTTCGATTCCCGGCCCATGCAGCCACAGCGCCCCCTTTTGGTTCCCGCAGCCCCAAAGCGGAGCTGGGCTTCCCCGCTGCCACAATCAAGGCACCGGTCCTGCCAACAGCTCGCTCACCACCGCACCTTCAGGCCCCGGACCTTCCCACGCAGACGCCCCCACCCCACACACACCCGGGAGCCAGGCCTCCAGGACCTGACACCTTGCGGGCTCAGCCACTCTTACGCCCAGACCCCTTCCTTGTCCTTGTTCTCTTCCTTACCCTGACCCCGCCTGTGTCACGCTCTTCACTGTAAGAAACACCCCACACTGGCACCCGCACAGCCCAACCTCTTCACCTTTGCACAACCAGGAGCAAGGGAGTCGCCACCTCTGGCAGTGATCCATCCCATTTTCCTGGAGAGTCCCCAAAGCGTTCACTTGCACGAGGAGTTCAAAAGAAGCCCACACAATCATCGCAGACTGCACTCGAGTTTGACCCTCCACAGAAATACGTTTCCAACACCGGCCCGCTCCTCCACCGCTACTGCCACCAGCACCATCAGCACGACAAACACCACGCCCTCCCCTGAACCTCTGCTCCCACCAACGGCATCAGCCCTCGGGACAGCACCACCAGCACCACCACCTCAGCCTCCAGCCTACTCCCACAAACACCCCCACCCCACCCCATCTCCCCACTTTTCCCCGGATCCTTTCCAAATCCTACGTTGTCAAGGATCCTGCCCTTGCCTCTGTGCCGTTGGCCTCCTCCTTTTGCCCACTTCGCCTTCTTCTCCTTTTCATAGCAGTGCGGTTGCGGTTGCTTTACAACATTGTGTTACATTCAGGTGTACGGCAAGATGATTCAGTTACATGTCCTTTCCCAGGTTATTTTCCACTATACCTTATCACGACATATGTATACATTTCCCTGTGCTGTACGGTGAATGCTTGCTGCTTATGTGCTTGATGTATATAGTATTTCCTCTCCGTTCATCGCAGCTCCGTATTTTTCCCTGCCCTGCACTTTCCCCTTGGGTAACGAACAGTGTGTTTCCTATGTCTGTGAGTCTGTTTCTCTTTGGCGCATACATTCGTTTGTGGTACGGTATAGATTCCACATTTCTTTGTGCTTCTCTGCCTGCCTTACGTCGCTAAGTGTAATATCCTCTGGGTCCCTCCTTATTGGTGCAAATGGCAATATCTCGCTCTTTTTGTATGGCTGAGTAATATTCCACAGCACGTACACACCACGTCTGCCTGTGCCAGCCATCGGCGTTGATGGGCACTGGGGTTTTGTCCATGTCTTGGCTGTGGCCCGCAGTGCTGCTGTGGACACGAGGGTGCACGGATCTCTTCAAGTGACACTTTCTCTCCTCTGCCGATGTGTACCCACGATGGGGGTCGCTGGATCATATGAGAGCTCATATTTCACCTATTTATTTAGTGTGTTGTTTTTATTTATGCATTTAATAGTTATTTATTCATTTACTTATAAGAACTAGTAGCTGTAATTTTGGAAGAAAAATTGATTAACAAGATTGAGTTAGTTTCAGGTGCACAGCAACATGGATACTGTTTTCCGTGTCTCATATTGTTTCAGGTTGCTTTCCGTTATAGCTTACTACAGGATATTGAATATCATTCCCCGTGTGATTCCGGAAATCCGTGTCGCCTACGTCTTTTATATGAACTACGGTGTATCTGTTCATCGCCGCTCCTGACTGATGTCTCCACCCCTCCCTTTCTCCTCGGGTAACCATCAGTGTGTTTTCTATGTCTGTGAGTCTGTTTCTCTATTGCACAATCGTTCTTTTCTATTATGGTTTAGATTCCACGGATCTTTGTGCTTCTCGGTCAGACTTACTTCCCTAAGTGGAATATCCTCTAGGACCATCCTTATTGTGGCACATGGCAATATTTCATTTTCTGAAATGGCTGAGTAATATTCCACAGTACATATATACCCCAGCTTTTCCTGCCAGCCGACCGTTGATGGGCACATGGGTTTTTTCTACGTCTTGGCTGTGGCACGTAGTGCTGCTACAAACACGGGGGTGCGTGGATCTCTTCAAACAACAGTTTTGCTCTTGGGCGGACGTGTACCCACGACGGGGATTGCTGGATCATCTGGTGGCTCATGTTTCTCCTATTTATTGTGTTCGTTGTTTTTATTTACTTACTTACTTTTTTCTTTCTTTTTAAAACTTTTTTTTTACTTACTTGCTTTTAAGTACTAGTACTCGTGGTTTAGGAAGAAGAGTTGATTAACAATACTGAGTTAGTTTCAGGTGTACAGCAAAGGGGATACTGTCTTCCATGTCTAATATTGTTTCAGATTGATTTCCATTATACGTTATTGCAGGATACTGAATATCATTCCCTGTGTTATTCTGTAAATCCTTGTTGTTTGTCTCATTTATAGGAAGTACTGTGTATCTGTTCATGGAGCTCCCAATTTATCCCTCCACCCCTCCTTTTCTCCTCGGGTAGCCATCAGTGTGTTTTCTAGGCCTGTGAGTCTGTCTCTGTTTTGCACCCATAGGTTCGTTGGTAGTACTTTTGAGATTCCACATATCTTTGGGCTTCTCTGTCGGACGTGCTTCACTAAGCGTAATCTTCCCTGGGAGCATTCTTGTCGCCGCAAATGGCAATATTGCATTCTTTTTTACTAACGGCTGAGTCATACACCATAGTACATGTATACCACCTCTTCTCGTACTAGCCACCCGTTGATGGGCACTTGGGTTTTTCTCCATGTCTTGGCTAGTGCAAATAGTGCCGCTATTTGGTGAACTTGGAGGTGCTTGTGCCGTTTTGAACTCTTGTTTCGTCATTTCCGGGTACGCACCCAGGAGTGGGATTGCTGGATCATACGGGACCTCTCCTTCGGCCTCTTTCAACCTCAACCCCTGCTGCCCCCACCCCCGCCGCCACACACACCTGAGACTGGATGGTTAACCCCGATGAGAGGTGATGTATGTCTCTGGGGCAGTAGAATGCCCCCACCCCATTCGGACCCCGCCTAGCCCCTGTGGCGCCCTCCGTTTCTGTCGTCCTCTTAGCTGCCTCCTACCCACCGCCCCCGGTCCCAACCCATTGCTTAGCCCGACCACCTTCCCGCACAGCACACCAGTCTGGGGCGCTCACCCTCCACCCCACCGCGAAGGGGTCCTCTCCCACCATCTTCCTCGCCCCACAGCGCACTCACACACCCCGCCCCTCCCCCCAGCCTGCAGGCTCAGACCCCGCTCCCCGCCACCTTCTCCTTGTGTCCCAGGCCCGGCTGTCACATGTCCCGCCCGGAAGTCTCACTTCCGCCGCTGCTCCTCAGACCCACTGCTACTTCAGGCCCACCCCGCGCCCTGATCTCACGCACCCGCACACACCTGCCGGGCCAGGTGCCGCCACCACCCCAAGCTTCTGCTGAGCCCCTGCCTGAGTGGCCAGCCGCTCTCCCGGGCCAGGTCCCCGCCAGCCCAACACCTCCCGCTCCTGCCCGCGCTCCAGCCAGACACCCCAGGCCCTTCCTCGCACCTCCCGGCACGGCACGCGGCCCGCCGCCGCCCTCTCTCCATGGGGTCGTCCTGCTCCGTTCCCTAACCGGCGTGGGGTGGCCACCGACCACGGCCACAAACACCGTCATCCCACACTGTCAGCCACCCCCAAGGCACCGGCAAGGCGTTCAGGAAACCTGCTGCGGTGGTGCGAAGCACCCGTCTGCCCACCGGTGCTCCTTTCCACGGGGGATCCGGCGCTGTCGGAAGGCACCGCGTGTGACACCGCCCTCGCCGTCGGCGCCGCCGCCGACGTCGCCGTGGGGGAGAAGCGGTGCTGCTGGAGAGTCCAAACACGGGCGGGCGCGTTTGCTCGTGGCCACAGCCACGGCGGGGAGAGGCGCTGCCCCGGCCACTCGTGTTGGGGGCTGAGGCAAGCGTCCGAAAAGGAAGACACGGGCCGTCGGAGGCCTCGCGAGGGCGCGCGCCAGTGCGGCCAAAAGGCTTGGCCGGGGAGGGAGGGTGGAGGTTGCGTGGCAGGGCTTGGGCTGGAGGTGCAGGGCGCCGGGTGGCTGTGGTCCCGGGGCGCCGAGGCCGCGGAGCAAGCGTGGCCTAAAAGTGCCATGTGGACGGTGGGAGGTTGAGAGGAAGAAGAAAGGCTTCCCTGACCGGGAATCGAACCCGGGCCGCGGCGGTGAGAGCGCCGAATCCTAACCACTAGACCACCAGGGAGCGTCGGGCTCTAGCCGTGCTCCTGCTGGACCCGTAGCACCCGCTCGGCGCCACCTTGGCGCCAAGACGCGGCCTTTCCAAGTCCAGCCACGCGCCGTCGCTGGCAATCCACGTGTCCTCCCGCCCTGCCTGCTTGCAGCACCCTCAGAACACTGCGTGCCTGCTTCCCGCACACACAAGAAAAGCCGCTGGGGCCAGCTAGCTCCCTGCTCCCAGCTCTCCCTCACAGGCCCCCCGCGGAGCTCGGCAAAAGGTCAGCCCGCTGCGTTGGCCGGGAATCGAACCCGGGTCAACTGCTTGGAAGGCAGCTATGCTCACCACTATACCACCAACGCTGCACGGACCGGGCCGCCCCGAGACGCCGGCACCGGGCTCGCCCGAGCGCACTTTCGTCGCCTCCTCCTCCCCCTCGCCCTCTTCCCCCTCCTCTTGCTCCTCCTCCCCCTCCCCCTCCTCCTCCTCGACTCCTCTTCCTTCTCTCCCTCCTCCTACTCCCCTTTCTCTTCCTCGTCCTCCCCCTCCTTCTCAGCCTCCGCCGCCGAAGCCGCCGCTTGGAGCAGCCCTGCCCCGACGCCCCGCCGGCCGGCAGCTCTGTGATGTCACGGGCGCCACCAAGGCCCCCCGGCGCCCCACCCGCGCCAGCCCTACGAAGCTGCACCAGGCCACCCGCCCGACCGCCTCAGGGGGGCGCTCTCGCTGCCTTGCTGCTCCAGGTCCCTCGGCTCCACGCCGCGGCGCGCCCCCGCCCCCGGGGCACGCGTCTGCCAGTCCCCGGCTCGCCAAAGCCCTTCTCCACCGGGCGCTGGGCCAGGCCACTTCCCGCACGGGACGGCACTCATCCGCCTCCCACCCGTCCAGGCCGCTGTGCATAGTTGCGCAGCTGTGCGTCGCCACGCAAGGAGCCTACTGACACAGCCACTTTGGGCGGGCCGCAGTGTCCTCGGGCGCTTGTGGGGTCCAGAGGAGGCCGTCGCTCGGCCGTGGCGACGGAGCGCCCGGCGAGGCGGAAGGGCTGGAGGGCTGGAGGGGGTCGAGGGTGGGCAGGCTGGGCACGCGCTGGCGCCCTGCGCTTCGCTGGAGGGCGGAGGGACGAGAAGAAGGGCCCTTGGGAGCCAGGCGGCAGGACAGAGAGCGGCGCCAGCCACCAAAAGAGGGCGTGTTGCCTCCCCGTCGGGGAATCGAACCCCGGTCTCCCCGCGTGACAGGCGGGGATACTCACCACTATACTAACGAGGACGGCGGCGACCACCCCCGCACAACGCCCGCTCTCGGGCTGCCTGCCGACGCCTCCCCCTGCCCTCCGGCCCCCCTGCCCTCCGGCCCCCTGCCCGCTACGGGCGGCCGGCGCGTGCCCGACCCGACCCAATGCCACACCAAGCGCGTCCTCCAGAGCAGCAGCCCCCCGACCCCGACAGGGACTCGGACCCCCGTGGCGCTGAAAACTCCGAGCGCGCGCTGCCTGTTGCCTCCAACGCGGCGATGGCGCCGGGAGGAGGGGCCCGGCCCCGAGACCGAAAGCAAGGCTGCGAGGAGGGGCGGTGCGCGCGCCGGGCCTTGGCCGGCGAGGAGAGGCGCGGGTGGGGGGCCGGCGGCAGGGGCTGGCCCGACGCGGCCCGGCTGCGTCCGGGGCCAGCGGCGGGCGAGGGCGCCACCGCGGCGGAGCCAGGCGCGTCGTCTGGCCTTGCTCCCCGTCGGCCGCCGCGCGCCCGCTCCGTCGCTCAGCCACACGGCCGCGCGCCTGGCGCGGAGCACCGCGTCCCGCCAAGGGCACCGGGGTTCGCGTCGCGTCCGGTCCCAGCCAGCCGAGCGGCCACGCGCACGCCCAGCCCCGCCGTCAGGATGGCCGAGCGGTCTAAGGCGCTGCGTTCAGGTCGCAGTCTCCCCTGGAGGCGTGGGTTCGAATCCCACTCCTGACAAGCCAGCCTTTTGGCCCGCCCGACAAAAGCACCCGGCCCCCCCATGGCAGCGCTTTACTGCCTTCCAGTCCGTCGCGCCGTGCACTCTTGCGGCCTCTCCAAACTCCGGCCCGGACATCCACGCCTCTCAGACGCGGGACCTTCTCAGCCGCGGCCAGGGGCCTGGCAGAAACGGCCCGCTACGAAACCTCCGGCGACGGGCTTTCCGGACAAACGCCCTCCCCGCCGGTTCCTATGCCCCCTCCTTCCTGCACCCACACCTGGAAAACCTTCAGTCCTTCGCAGCACATCTTTCCTCCCCTGCTTGCGGCTGCTGCTGCTGCTGCTGCTGCTGCTGCTGGTCTTTCCTGCCTGCCTGTCTGCCTGCCTGCCTGCCTGCGTCCCTCCCTCCCACTCCCGCTCCCCCCCCGCCCCCACCGCCACACGCACAACGGCCGCGTGTGGAAAGCCCTCCACGCCTCGCCCACCCTCCGACTTCTGCCTGGTGAACAGCGGACTCGCTCTCACAGCCCTTCTTCCACTTCCGCCACCAGCAGCTCTCCGTCTTTCCAACATCCTGTCCTTCCCGTCAGCCCCAACGGCCCGCCTGCCCGTTCCATTTCCTCCACAGCCACACCGAGGTGGCCGCCGACACCACCTTGCCGGCCTGTGGTGCGTGCCCCTCGCTGCTTTTTCGCCTTGGGGCCCTGGCCGGACCACACCTGCTTGCCTGCCTGCCTGCTGGCCAGCCAACAGGGGGCCCTCCCTGCACGGGGCCTGGTGCACGAGTCGCTCCCAGGAGTGCTCCAGTGAGTAGTGAGCGGAAGCCCTGGATGCCCTGTCACCCACCACACACGTCCGGCCCCCAGCACGAGTCAGCCGCCTCGGCGCCCCAGCGCAAGTCCCTCGGGGAAGCCGCGGCTCCGGCAGCACCCAGCCACACCCTGGGTCGCTCCCTCCGTCACCGGGCTGTCCGCGAGCCAGCAGCCAGTCTGCCAAAGTGCTTCTCCTCACAACCAACGTAGCAGAGCGGGACACCGCGGGAGGGGTGGGCGCAGAGCGCAGAAGCGAGGCTAAGACACCTTTGCTCTTTCGGCCTAAGCGCCGCTCGGCGGCGGCGGCGGCGGCGGCGGCGGCGGTGCCCGGGGTCCACCTCCCACGCTCGCCGTCCCTGCACAGCCCCGAGCTCCGATCCCTGCCCCCGCCCGCCCTCGTACGCCCCGCACCGGCAAGAAAGCCAGCCGCCAGAGGGACTGTGCGTCGGGGCCCGGCGGCGGCGGCGGCGGCGGCGGCGGTTGAGAGGAACGTCGGTGCTCAGCCGCAGCGGCCACGCCTCGCCCGCCCTGACTGAGATTCGGGCGCGGGCCAGGCCCGTGCGGCTCCTGGCTTCCTCTGGCGACAGCGACGGTCTCGCGGCGGCCGTGGACGGCAGAGAAAGCGCAGGGCGGGCCGAGCCCGCCCGCGTCCCTCCGTCCCTCGGTGCTTGCGACCGCCTCGCGCCCCGGGGTCGCCAGCGTGCCCGGAGCCTCTCGTTCAGGTGGCCCGTCGGCCTCCTGCTCAAATGGAGCACATGCCCACGGGACGAGCAGTGACCAGGATCCGGCGGTTGGCGGCGAGCACCGCTGGGGCCGCGGCGGGCGCCGGCGGCCATCAGTGCATGGGTGGTTCAGTGGTAGAATTCTCGCCTGCCACGCGGGAGGCCCGGGTTCGATTCCCGGCCCATGCAGCCACAGCGCCCCCTTTTGGTTCCCGCAGCCCCAAAGCGGAGCTGGGCTTCCCCGCTGCCACAATCAAGGCACCGGTCCTGCCAACAGCTCGCTCACCACCGCACCTTCAGGCCCCGGACCTTCCCACGCAGACGCCCCCACCCCACACACACCCGGGAGCCAGGCCTCCAGGACCTGACACCTTGCGGGCTCAGCCACTCTTACGCCCAGACCCCTTCCTTGTCCTTGTTCTCTTCCTTACCCTGACCCCGCCTGTGTCACGCTCTTCACTGTAAGAAACACCCCACACTGGCACCCGCACAGCCCAACCTCTTCACCTTTGCACAACCAGGAGCAAGGGAGTCGCCACCTCTGGCAGTGATCCATCCCATTTTCCTGGAGAGTCCCCAAAGCGTTCACTTGCACGAGGAGTTCAAAAGAAGCCCACACAATCATCGCAGACTGCACTCGAGTTTGACCCTCCACAGAAATACGTTTCCAACACCGGCCCGCTCCTCCACCGCTACTGCCACCAGCACCATCAGCACGACAAACACCACGCCCTCCCCTGAACCTCTGCTCCCACCAACGGCATCAGCCCTCGGGACAGCACCACCAGCACCACCACCTCAGCCTCCAGCCTACTCCCACAAACACCCCCACCCCACCCCATCTCCCCACTTTTCCCCGGATCCTTTCCAAATCCTACGTTGTCAAGGATCCTGCCCTTGCCTCTGTGCCGTTGGCCTCCTCCTTTTGCCCACTTCGCCTTCTTCTCCTTTTCATAGCAGTGCGGTTGCTTTACAACATTGTGTTACATTCAGGTGTACGGCAAGATGATTCAGTTACATGTCCTTTCCCAGGTTATTTTCCACTATACCTTATCACGACATATGTATACATTTCCCTGTGCTGTACGGTGAATGCTTGCTGCTTATGTGCTTGATGTATACAGTATTTCCTCTCCGTTCATCGCAGCTCCGTATTTTTCCCTGCCCTGCACTTTCCCCTTGGGTAACGAACAGTGTGTTTCCTATGTCTGTGAGTCTGTTTCTCTTTGGCGCATACATTCGTTTGTGGTACGGTATAGATTCCACATTTCTTTGTGCTTCTCTGCCTGCCTTACGTCGCTAAGTGTAATATCCTCTGGGTCCCTCCTTATTGGTGCAAATGGCAATATCTCACTCTTTTTGTATGGCTGAGTAATATTCCACAGCACGTGCATACCACGTCTGCCTGTGCCAGCCATCGGCGTTGATGGGCACTGGGGCTTTGTCCATGTCTTGGCTGTGGCCCGCAGTGCTGCTGTGGACACGAGGGTGCACGGATCTCTTCAAGTGACACTTTCTCTCCTCTGCCGATGTGTACCCACGATGGGGATCGCTGGATCATATGAGAGCTCATATTTCACCTATTTATTTAGTGTGTTGTTTCTATTTATGCATTTAATAGTTATTTATTCATTTACTTATAAGAACTAGTAGCTGTAATTTTGGAAGAAAAATTGATTAACAAGATTGAGTTAGTTTCAGGTGCACAGCAACATGGATACTGTTTTCCGTGTCTCATATTGTTTCAGGTTGCTTTCCGTTATAGCTTACTACAGGATATTGAATATCATTCCCCGTGTGATTCCGGAAATCCGTGTCGCCTACGTCTTTTATATGAACTACGGTGTATCTGTTCATCGCCGCTCCTGACTGATGTCTCCACCCCTCCCTTTCTCCTCGGGTAACCATCAGTGTGTTTTCTATGTCTGTGAGTCTGTTTCTCTATTGCACAATCGTTCTTTTCTATTATGGTTTAGATTCCACGGATCTTTGTGCTTCTCGGTCAGACTTACTTCCCTAAGTGGAATATCCTCTAGGACCATCCTTATTGTGGCACATGGCAATATTTCATTTTCTGAAATGGCTGAGTAATATTCCACAGTACATATATACCCCAGCTTTTCCTGCCAGCCGACCGTTGATGGGCACATGGGTTTTTTCTACGTCTTGGCTGTGGCACGTAGTGCTGCTACAAACACGGGGGTGCGTGGATCTCTTCAAACAACAGTTTTGCTCTTGGGCGGACGTGTACCCACGACGGGGATTGCTGGATCATCTGGTGGCTCATGTTTCTCCTATTTATTGTGTTCGTTGTTTTTATTTACTTACTTACTTTTTTCTTTCTTTTTAAAACTTTTTTTTTACTTACTTGCTTTTAAGTACTAGTACTCGTGGTTTAGGAAGAAGAGTTGATTAACAATACTGAGTTAGTTTCAGGTGTACAGCAAAGGGGATACTGTCTTCCATGTCTAATATTGTTTCAGATTGATTTCCATTATACGTTATTGCAGGATACTGAATATCATTCCCTGTGTTATTCTGTAAATCCTTGTTGTTTGTCTCATTTATAGGAAGTACTGTGTATCTGTTCATGGAGCTCCCAATTTATCCCTCCACCCCTCCTTTTCTCCTCGGGTAGCCATCAGTGTGTTTTCTAGGCCTGTGAGTCTGTCTCTGTTTTGCACCCATAGGTTCGTTGGTAGTACTTTTGAGATTCCACATATCTTTGGGCTTCTCTGTCGGACGTGCTTCACTAAGCGTAATCTTCCCTGGGAGCATTCTTGTCGCCGCAAATGGCAATATTGCATTCTTTTTTACTAACGGCTGAGTCATACACCATAGTACATGTATACCACCTCTTCTCGTACTAGCCACCCGTTGATGGGCACTTGGGTTTTTCTCCATGTCTTGGCTAGTGCAAATAGTGCCGCTATTTGGTGAACTTGGAGGTGCTTGTGCCGTTTTGAACTCTTGTTTCGTCATTTCCGGGTACGCACCCAGGAGTGGGATTGCTGGATCATACGGGACCTCTCCTTCGGCCTCTTTCAACCTCAACCCCTGCTGCCCCCACCCCCGCCGCCACACACACCTGAGACTGGATGGTTACCCCCGATGAGAGGTGATGTATGTCTCTGGGGCAGTAGAATGCCCCCACCCCATTCGGACCCCGCCTAGCCCCTGTGGCGCGCTCCGTTTCTGTCGTCCTCTTAGCTGCCTCCTACCCACCGCCCCCGGTCCCAACCCATTGCTTAGCCTGACCACCTTCCCGCATAGCACACCAGTCTGGGGCGCTCACCCTCCACCCCACCGCGAAGGGGTCCTCTCCCACCATCTTCCTCGCCCCACAGCGCACTCACACACCCCGCCCCTCCCCCCAGCCTGCAGGCTCAGACCCCGCTCCGCGCCACCTTCTCCTTGTGTCCCAGGCCCGGCTGTCACATGTCCCGCCCGGAAGTCTCACTTCCGCCGCTGCTCCTCAGACCCACTGCTACTTCAGGCCCACCCCGCGCCCTGATCTCACGCACCCGCACACACCTGCCGGGCCAGGTGCCGCCACCACCCCAAGCTTCTGCTGAGCCCCTGCCTGAGTGGCCAGCCGCTCTCCCGGGCCAGGTCCCCGCCAGCCCAACACCTCCCGCTCCTGCCCGCGCTCCAGCCAGACACCCCAGGCCCTTCCTCGCACCTCCCGGCACGGCACGCGGCCCGCCGCCGCCCTCTCTCCATGGGGTCGTCCTGCTCCGTTCCCTAACCGGCGTGGGGTGGCCACCGACCACGGCCACAAACACCGTCATCCCACACTGTCAGCCACCCCCAAGGCACCGGCAAGGCGTTCAGGAAACCTGCTGCGGTGGTGCGAAGCACCCGTCTGCCCACCGGTGCTCCTTTCCACGGGGGATCCGGCGCTGTCGGAAGGCACCGCGTGTGACACCGCCCTCGCCGTCGGCGCCGCCGCCGACGTCGCCGTGGGGGAGAAGCGGTGCTGCTGGAGAGTCCAAACACGGGCGGGCGCGTTTGCTCGTGGCCACAGCCACGGCGGGGAGAGGCGCTGCCCCGGCCACTCGTGTTGGGGGCTGAGGCAAGCGTCCGAAAAGGAAGACACGGGCCGTCGGAGGCCTCGCGAGGGCGCGCGCCAGTGCGGCCAAAAGGCTTGGCCGGGGAGGGAGGGTGGAGGTTGCGTGGCAGGGCTTGGGCTGGAGGTGCAGGGCGCCGGGTGGCTGTGGTCCCGGGGCGCCGAGGCCGCGGAGCAAGCGTGGCCTAAAAGTGCCATGTGGACGGTGGGAGGTTGAGAGGAAGAAGAAAGGCTTCCCTGACCGGGAATCGAACCCGGGCCGCGGCGGTGAGAGCGCCGAATCCTAACCACTAGACCACCAGGGAGCGTCGGGCTCTAGCCGTGCTCCTGCTGGACCCGTAGCACCCGCTCGGCGCCACCTTGGCGCCAAGACGCGGCCTTTCCAAGTCCAGCCACGCGCCGTCGCTGGCAATCCACGTGTCCTCCCGCCCTGCCTGCTTGCAGCACCCTCAGAACACTGCGTGCCTGCTTCCCGCACACACAAGAAAAGCCGCTGGGGCCAGCTAGCTCCCTGCTCCCAGCTCTCCCTCACAGGCCCCCCGCGGAGCTCGGCAAAAGGTCAGCCCGCTGCGTTGGCCGGGAATCGAACCCGGGTCAACTGCTTGGAAGGCAGCTATGCTCACCACTATACCACCAACGCTGCACGGACCGGGCCGCCCCGAGACGCCGGCACCGGGCTCGCCCGAGCGCACTTTCGTCGCCTCCTCCTCCCCCTCGCCCTCTTCCCCCTCCTCTTGCTCCTCCTCCCCCTCCCCCTCCTCCTCCTCGACTCCTCTTCCTTCTCTCCCTCCTCCTACTCCCCTTTCTCTTCCTCGTCCTCCCCCTCCTTCTCAGCCTCCGCCGCCGAAGCCGCCGCTTGGAGCAGCCCTGCCCCGACGCCCCGCCGGCCGGCAGCTCTGTGATGTCACGGGCGCCACCAAGGCCCCCCGGCGCCCCACCCGCGCCAGCCCTACGAAGCTGCACCAGGCCACCCGCCCGACCGCCTCAGGGGGGCGCTCTCGCTGCCTTGCTGCTCCAGGTCCCTCGGCTCCACGCCGCGGCGCGCCCCCGCCCCCGGGGCACGCGTCTGCCAGTCCCCGGCTCGCCAAAGCCCTTCTCCACCGGGCGCTGGGCCAGGCCACTTCCCGCACCGACAGGGGACGGCACTCATCCGCCTCCCACCCGTCCAGGCCGCTGTGCATAGTTGCGCAGCTGTGCGTCGCCACGCAAGGAGCCTACTGACACAGCCACTTTGGGCGGGCCGCAGTGTCCTCGGGCGCTTGTGGGGTCCAGAGGAGGCCGTCGCTCGGCCGTGGCGACGGAGCGCCCGGCGAGGCGGAAGGGCTGGAGGGCTGGAGGGGGTCGAGGGTGGGCAGGCTGGGCACGCGCTGGCGCCCTGCGCTTCGCTGGAGGGCGGAGGGACGAGAAGAAGGGCCCTTGGGAGCCAGGCGGCAGGACAGAGAGCGGCGCCAGCCACCAAAAGAGGGCGTGTTGCCTCCCCGTCGGGGAATCGAACCCCGGTCTCCCGCGTGACAGGCGGGGATACTCACCACTATACTAACGAGGACGGCGGCGACCACCCCCGCACACGCCCGCTCTCGGGCTGCCTGCCGACGCCTCCCCCTGCCCTCCGGCCCCCTGCCCTCCGGCCCCCTGCCCGCTACGGGCGGCCGGCGCGTGCCCGACCCGACCCAATGCCACACCAAGCGCGTCCTCCAGAGCAGCAGCCCCCGACCCCGACAGGGACTCGGACCCCCGTGGCGCTGAAAACTCCGAGCGCGCGCTGCCTGTTGCCTCCAACGCGGCGATGGCGCCGGGAGGAGGGGCCCGGCCCGAGACCGAAAGCAAGGCTGCGAGGAGGGGCGGTGCGCGCGCCGGGCCTTGGCCGGCGAGGAGAGGCGCGGGTGGGGGGCCGGCGGCAGGGGCTGGCCCGACGCGGCCCGGCTGCGTCCGGGGCCAGCGGCGGGCGAGGGCGCCACCGCGGCGGAGCCAGGCGCGTCGTCTGGCCTTGCTCCCCGTCGGCCGCCGCGCGCCCGCTCCGTCGCTCAGCCACACGGCCGCGCGCCTGGCGCGGAGCACCGCGTCCCGCCAAGGGCACCGGGGTTCGCGTCGCGTCCGGTCCCAGCCAGCCGAGCGGCCACGCGCACGCCCAGCCCCGCCGTCAGGATGGCCGAGCGGTCTAAGGCGCTGCGTTCAGGTCGCAGTCTCCCCTGGAGGCGTGGGTTCGAATCCCACTCCTGACAAGCCAGCCTTTTGGCCCGCCCGACAAAAGCACCCGGCCCCCCCATGGCAGCGCTTTACTGCCTTCCAGTCCGTCGCGCCGTGCACTCTTGCGGCCTCTCCAAACTCCGGCCCGGACATCCACGCCTCTCAGACGCGGGACCTTCTCAGCCGCGGCCAGGGGCCTGGCAGAAACGGCCCGCTACGAAACCTCCGGCGACGGGCTTTCCGGACAAACGCCCTCCCCGCCGGTTCCTATGCCCCCTCCTTCCTGCACCCACACCTGGAAAACCTTCAGTCCTTCGCAGCACATCTTTCCTCCCCTGCTTGCGGCTGCTGCTGCTGCTGCTGCTGCTGCTGCTGGTCTTTCCTGCCTGCCTGTCTGCCTGCCTGCCTGCCTGCGTCCCTCCCTCCCACTCCCGCTCCCCCCCGCCCCCACCGCCACACGCACAACGGCCGCGTGTGGAAAGCCCTCCACGCCTCGCCCACCCTCCGACTTCTGCCTGGTGAACAGCGGACTCGCTCTCACAGCCCTTCTTCCACTTCCGCCACCAGCAGCTCTCCGTCTTTCCAACATCCTGTCCTTCCCGTCAGCCCCAACGGCCCGCCTGCCCGTTCCATTTCCTCCACAGCCACACCGAGGTGGCCGCCGACACCACCTTGCCGGCCTGTGGTGCGTGCCCCTCGCTGCTTTTTCGCCTTGGGGCCCTGGCCGGACCACACCTGCTTGCCTGCCTGCCTGCTGGCCAGCCAACAGGGGGCCCTCCCTGCACGGGGCCTGGTGCACGAGTCGCTCCCAGGAACGGTGCTCCAGTGAGTAGTGAGCGGAAGCCCTGGATGCCCTGTCACCCACCACACACGTCCGGCCCCCAGCACGAGTCAGCCGCCTCGGCGCCCCAGCGCAAGTCCCTCGGGGAAGCCGCGGCTCCGGCAGCACCCAGCCACACCCTGGGTCGCTCCCTCCGTCACCGGGCTGTCCGCGAGCCAGCAGCCAGTCTGCCAAAGTGCTTCTCCTCACAACCAACGTAGCAGAGCGGGACACCGCGGGAGGGGTGGGCGCAGAGCGCAGAAGCGAGGCTAAGACACCTTTGCTCTTTCGGCCTAAGCGCCGCTCGGCGGCGGCGGCGGCGGCGGCGGCGGTGCCCGGGGTCCACCTCCCACGCTCGCCGTCCCTGCACAGCCCCGAGCTCCGATCCCTGCCCCCGCCCGCCCTCGTACGCCCCGCACCGGCAAGAAAGCCAGCCGCCAGAGGGACTGTGCGTCGGGGCCCGGCGGCGGCGGCGGCGGCGGCGGCGGTTGAGAGGAACGTCGGTGCTCAGCCGCAGCGGCCACGCCTCGCCCGCCCTGACTGAGATTCGGGCGCGGGCCAGGCCCGTGCGGCTCCTGGCTTCCTCTGGCGACAGCGACGGTCTCGCGGCGGCCGTGGACGGCAGAGAAAGCGCAGGGCGGGCCGAGCCCGCCCGCGTCCCTCCGTCCCTCGGTGCTTGCGACCGCCTCGCGCCCCGGGGTCGCCAGCGTGCCCGGAGCCTCTCGTTCAGGTGGCCCGTCGGCCTCCTGCTCAAATGGAGCACATGCCCACGGGACGAGCAGTGACCAGGATCCGGCGGTTGGCGGCGAGCACCGCTGGGGCCGCGGCGGGCGCCGGCGGCCATCAGTGCATGGGTGGTTCAGTGGTAGAATTCTCGCCTGCCACGCGGGAGGCCCGGGTTCGATTCCCGGCCCATGCAGCCACAGCGCCCCCTTTTGGTTCCCGCAGCCCCAAAGCGGAGCTGGGCTTCCCCGCTGCCACAATCAAGGCACCGGTCCTGCCAACAGCTCGCTCACCACCGCACCTTCAGGCCCCGGACCTTCCCACGCAGACGCCCCCACCCCACACACACCCGGGAGCCAGGCCTCCAGGACCTGACACCTTGCGGGCTCAGCCACTCTTACGCCCAGACCCCTTCCTTGTCCTTGTTCTCTTCCTTACCCTGACCCCGCCTGTGTCACGCTCTTCACTGTAAGAAACACCCCACACTGGCACCCGCACAGCCCAACCTCTTCACCTTTGCACAACCAGGAGCAAGGGAGTCGCCACCTCTGGCAGTGATCCATCCCATTTTCCTGGAGAGTCCCCAAAGCGTTCACTTGCACGAGGAGTTCAAAAGAAGCCCACACAATCATCGCAGACTGCACTCGAGTTTGACCCTCCACAGAAATACGTTTCCAACACCGGCCCGCTCCTCCACCGCTACTGCCACCAGCACCATCAGCACGACAAACACCACGCCCTCCCCTGAACCTCTGCTCCCACCAACGGCATCAGCCCTCGGGACAGCACCACCAGCACCACCACCTCAGCCTCCAGCCTACTCCCACAAACACCCCCACCCCACCCCATCTCCCCACTTTTCCCCGGATCCTTTCCAAATCCTACGTTGTCAAGGATCCTGCCCTTGCCTCTGTGCCGTTGGCCTCCTCCTTTTGCCCACTTCGCCTTCTTCTCCTTTTCATAGCAGTGCGGTTGCTTTACAACATTGTGTTACATTCAGGTGTACGGCAAGATGATTCAGTTACATGTCCTTTCCCAGGTTATTTTCCACTATACCTTATCACGACATATGTATACATTTCCCTGTGCTGTACGGTGAATGCTTGCTGCTTATGTGCTTGATGTATACAGTATTTCCTCTCCGTTCATCGCAGCTCCGTATTTTTCCCTGCCCTGCACTTTCCCCTTGGGTAACGAACAGTGTGTTTCCTATGTCTGTGAGTCTGTTTCTCTTTGGCGCATACATTCGTTTGTGGTACGGTATAGATTCCACATTTCTTTGTGCTTCTCTGCCTGCCTTACGTCGCTAAGTGTAATATCCTCTGGGTCCCTCCTTATTGGTGCAAATGGCAATATCTCACTCTTTTTGTATGGCTGAGTAATATTCCACAGCACGTGCATACCACGTCTGCCTGTGCCAGCCATCGGCGTTGATGGGCACTGGGGCTTTGTCCATGTCTTGGCTGTGGCCCGCAGTGCTGCTGTGGACACGAGGGTGCACGGATCTCTTCAAGTGACACTTTCTCTCCTCTGCCGATGTGTACCCACGATGGGGATCGCTGGATCATATGAGAGCTCATATTTCACCTATTTATTTAGTGTGTTGTTTCTATTTATGCATTTAATAGTTATTTATTCATTTACTTATAAGAACTAGTAGCTGTAATTTTGGAAGAAAAATTGATTAACAAGATTGAGTTAGTTTCAGGTGCACAGCAACATGGATACTGTTTTCCGTGTCTCATATTGTTTCAGGTTGCTTTCCGTTATAGCTTACTACAGGATATTGAATATCATTCCCCGTGTGATTCCGGAAATCCGTGTCGCCTACGTCTTTTATATGAACTACGGTGTATCTGTTCATCGCCGCTCCTGACTGATGTCTCCACCCCTCCCTTTCTCCTCGGGTAACCATCAGTGTGTTTTCTATGTCTGTGAGTCTGTTTCTCTATTGCACAATCGTTCTTTTCTATTATGGTTTAGATTCCACGGATCTTTGTGCTTCTCGGTCAGACTTACTTCCCTAAGTGGAATATCCTCTAGGACCATCCTTATTGTGGCACATGGCAATATTTCATTTTCTGAAATGGCTGAGTAATATTCCACAGTACATATATACCCCAGCTTTTCCTGCCAGCCGACCGTTGATGGGCACATGGGTTTTTTCTACGTCTTGGCTGTGGCACGTAGTGCTGCTACAAACACGGGGGTGCGTGGATCTCTTCAAACAACAGTTTTGCTCTTGGGCGGACGTGTACCCACGACGGGGATTGCTGGATCATCTGGTGGCTCATGTTTCTCCTATTTATTGTGTTCGTTGTTTTTATTTACTTACTTACTTTTTTCTTTCTTTTTAAAACTTTTTTTTTACTTACTTGCTTTTAAGTACTAGTACTCGTGGTTTAGGAAGAAGAGTTGATTAACAATACTGAGTTAGTTTCAGGTGTACAGCAAAGGGGATACTGTCTTCCATGTCTAATATTGTTTCAGATTGATTTCCATTATACGTTATTGCAGGATACTGAATATCATTCCCTGTGTTATTCTGTAAATCCTTGTTGTTTGTCTCATTTATAGGAAGTACTGTGTATCTGTTCATGGAGCTCCCAATTTATCCCTCCACCCCTCCTTTTCTCCTCGGGTAGCCATCAGTGTGTTTTCTAGGCCTGTGAGTCTGTCTCTGTTTTGCACCCATAGGTTCGTTGGTAGTACTTTTGAGATTCCACATATCTTTGGGCTTCTCTGTCGGACGTGCTTCACTAAGCGTAATCTTCCCTGGGAGCATTCTTGTCGCCGCAAATGGCAATATTGCATTCTTTTTTACTAACGGCTGAGTCATACACCATAGTACATGTATACCACCTCTTCTCGTACTAGCCACCCGTTGATGGGCACTTGGGTTTTTCTCCATGTCTTGGCTAGTGCAAATAGTGCCGCTATTTGGTGAACTTGGAGGTGCTTGTGCCGTTTTGAACTCTTGTTTCGTCATTTCCGGGTACGCACCCAGGAGTGGGATTGCTGGATCATACGGGACCTCTCCTTCGGCCTCTTTCAACCTCAACCCCTGCTGCCCCCACCCCCGCCGCCACACACACCTGAGACTGGATGGTTACCCCCGATGAGAGGTGATGTATGTCTCTGGGGCAGTAGAATGCCCCCACCCCATTCGGACCCCGCCTAGCCCCTGTGGCGCGCTCCGTTTCTGTCGTCCTCTTAGCTGCCTCCTACCCACCGCCCCCGGTCCCAACCCATTGCTTAGCCTGACCACCTTCCCGCATAGCACACCAGTCTGGGGCGCTCACCCTCCACCCCACCGCGAAGGGGTCCTCTCCCACCATCTTCCTCGCCCCACAGCGCACTCACACACCCCGCCCCTCCCCCCAGCCTGCAGGCTCAGACCCCGCTCCGCGCCACCTTCTCCTTGTGTCCCAGGCCCGGCTGTCACATGTCCCGCCCGGAAGTCTCACTTCCGCCGCTGCTCCTCAGACCCACTGCTACTTCAGGCCCACCCCGCGCCCTGATCTCACGCACCCGCACACACCTGCCGGGCCAGGTGCCGCCACCACCCCAAGCTTCTGCTGAGCCCCTGCCTGAGTGGCCAGCCGCTCTCCCGGGCCAGGTCCCCGCCAGCCCAACACCTCCCGCTCCTGCCCGCGCTCCAGCCAGACACCCCAGGCCCTTCCTCGCACCTCCCGGCACGGCACGCGGCCCGCCGCCGCCCTCTCTCCATGGGGTCGTCCTGCTCCGTTCCCTAACCGGCGTGGGGTGGCCACCGACCACGGCCACAAACACCGTCATCCCACACTGTCAGCCACCCCCAAGGCACCGGCAAGGCGTTCAGGAAACCTGCTGCGGTGGTGCGAAGCACCCGTCTGCCCACCGGTGCTCCTTTCCACGGGGGATCCGGCGCTGTCGGAAGGCACCGCGTGTGACACCGCCCTCGCCGTCGGCGCCGCCGCCGACGTCGCCGTGGGGGAGAAGCGGTGCTGCTGGAGAGTCCAAACACGGGCGGGCGCGTTTGCTCGTGGCCACAGCCACGGCGGGGAGAGGCGCTGCCCCGGCCACTCGTGTTGGGGGCTGAGGCAAGCGTCCGAAAAGGAAGACACGGGCCGTCGGAGGCCTCGCGAGGGCGCGCGCCAGTGCGGCCAAAAGGCTTGGCCGGGGAGGGAGGGTGGAGGTTGCGTGGCAGGGCTTGGGCTGGAGGTGCAGGGCGCCGGGTGGCTGTGGTCCCGGGGCGCCGAGGCCGCGGAGCAAGCGTGGCCTAAAAGTGCCATGTGGACGGTGGGAGGTTGAGAGGAAGAAGAAAGGCTTCCCTGACCGGGAATCGAACCCGGGCCGCGGCGGTGAGAGCGCCGAATCCTAACCACTAGACCACCAGGGAGCGTCGGGCTCTAGCCGTGCTCCTGCTGGACCCGTAGCACCCGCTCGGCGCCACCTTGGCGCCAAGACGCGGCCTTTCCAAGTCCAGCCACGCGCCGTCGCTGGCAATCCACGTGTCCTCCCTCCCTGCCTGCTTGCAGCACCCTCAGAACACTGCGTGCCTGCTTCCCGCACACACAAGAAAAGCCGCTGGGGCCAGCTAGCTCCCTGCTCCCAGCTCTCCCTCACAGGCCCCCCGCGGAGCTCGGCAAAAGGTCAGCCCGCTGCGTTGGCCGGGAATCGAACCCGGGTCAACTGCTTGGAAGGCAGCTATGCTCACCACTATACCACCAACGCTGCACGGACCGGGCCGCCCCGAGACGCCGGCACCGGGCTCGCCCGAGCGCACTTTCGTCGCCTCCTCCTCCCCCTCGCCCTCTTCCCCCTCCTCTTGCTCCTCCTCCCCCTCCCCCTCCTCCTCCTCGACTCCTCTTCCTTCTCTCCCTCCTCCTACTCCCCTTTCTCTTCCTCGTCCTCCCCCTCCTTCTCAGCCTCCGCCGCCGAAGCCGCCGCTTGGAGCAGCCCTGCCCCGACGCCCCGCCGGCCGGCAGCTCTGTGATGTCACGGGCGCCACCAAGGCCCCCCGGCGCCCCACCCGCGCCAGCCCTACGAAGCTGCACCAGGCCACCCGCCCGACCGCCTCAGGGGGGCGCTCTCGCTGCCTTGCTGCTCCAGGTCCCTCGGCTCCACGCCGCGGCGCGCCCCCGCCCCCGGGGCACGCGTCTGCCAGTCCCCGGCTCGCCAAAGCCCTTCTCCACCGGGCGCTGGGCCAGGCCACTTCCCGCACCGACAGGGGACGGCACTCATCCGCCTCCCACCCGTCCAGGCCGCTGTGCATAGTTGCGCAGCTGTGCGTCGCCACGCAAGGAGCCTACTGACACAGCCACTTTGGGCGGGCCGCAGTGTCCTCGGGCGCTTGTGGGGTCCAGAGGAGGCCGTCGCTCGGCCGTGGCGACGGAGCGCCCGGCGAGGCGGAAGGGCTGGAGGGCTGGAGGGGGTCGAGGGTGGGCAGGCTGGGCACGCGCTGGCGCCCTGCGCTTCGCTGGAGGGCGGAGGGACGAGAAGAAGGGCCCTTGGGAGCCAGGCGGCAGGACAGAGAGCGGCGCCAGCCACCAAAAGAGGGCGTGTTGCCTCCCCGTCGGGGAATCGAACCCCGGTCTCCCGCGTGACAGGCGGGGATACTCACCACTATACTAACGAGGACGGCGGCGACCACCCCCGCACACGCCCGCTCTCGGGCTGCCTGCCGACGCCTCCCCCTGCCCTCCGGCCCCCTGCCCTCCGGCCCCCTGCCCGCTACGGGCGGCCGGCGCGTGCCCGACCCGACCCAATGCCACACCAAGCGCGTCCTCCAGAGCAGCAGCCCCCGACCCCGACAGGGACTCGGACCCCCGTGGCGCTGAAAACTCCGAGCGCGCGCTGCCTGTTGCCTCCAACGCGGCGATGGCGCCGGGAGGAGGGGCCCGGCCCGAGACCGAAAGCAAGGCTGCGAGGAGGGGCGGTGCGCGCGCCGGGCCTTGGCCGGCGAGGAGAGGCGCGGGTGGGGGGCCGGCGGCAGGGGCTGGCCCGACGCGGCCCGGCTGCGTCCGGGGCCAGCGGCGGGCGAGGGCGCCACCGCGGCGGAGCCAGGCGCGTCGTCTGGCCTTGCTCCCCGTCGGCCGCCGCGCGCCCGCTCCGTCGCTCAGCCACACGGCCGCGCGCCTGGCGCGGAGCACCGCGTCCCGCCAAGGGCACCGGGGTTCGCGTCGCGTCCGGTCCCAGCCAGCCGAGCGGCCACGCGCACGCCCAGCCCCGCCGTCAGGATGGCCGAGCGGTCTAAGGCGCTGCGTTCAGGTCGCAGTCTCCCCTGGAGGCGTGGGTTCGAATCCCACTCCTGACAAGCCAGCCTTTTGGCCCGCCCGACAAAAGCACCCGGCCCCCCCATGGCAGCGCTTTACTGCCTTCCAGTCCGTCGCGCCGTGCACTCTTGCGGCCTCTCCAAACTCCGGCCCGGACATCCACGCCTCTCAGACGCGGGACCTTCTCAGCCGCGGCCAGGGGCCTGGCAGAAACGGCCCGCTACGAAACCTCCGGCGACGGGCTTTCCGGACAAACGCCCTCCCCGCCGGTTCCTATGCCCCCTCCTTCCTGCACCCACACCTGGAAAACCTTCAGTCCTTCGCAGCACATCTTTCCTCCCCTGCTTGCGGCTGCTGCTGCTGCTGCTGCTGCTGCTGCTGGTCTTTCCTGCCTGCCTGTCTGCCTGCCTGCCTGCCTGCGTCCCTCCCTCCCACTCCCGCTCCCCCCCGCCCCCACCGCCACACGCACAACGGCCGCGTGTGGAAAGCCCTCCACGCCTCGCCCACCCTCCGACTTCTGCCTGGTGAACAGCGGACTCGCTCTCACAGCCCTTCTTCCACTTCCGCCACCAGCAGCTCTCCGTCTTTCCAACATCCTGTCCTTCCCGTCAGCCCCAACGGCCCGCCTGCCCGTTCCATTTCCTCCACAGCCACACCGAGGTGGCCGCCGACACCACCTTGCCGGCCTGTGGTGCGTGCCCCTCGCTGCTTTTTCGCCTTGGGGCCCTGGCCGGACCACACCTGCTTGCCTGCCTGCCTGCTGGCCAGCCAACAGGGGGCCCTCCCTGCACGGGGCCTGGTGCACGAGTCGCTCCCAGGAACGGTGCTCCAGTGAGTAGTGAGCGGAAGCCCTGGATGCCCTGTCACCCACCACACACGTCCGGCCCCCAGCACGAGTCAGCCGCCTCGGCGCCCCAGCGCAAGTCCCTCGGGGAAGCCGCGGCTCCGGCAGCACCCAGCCACACCCTGGGTCGCTCCCTCCGTCACCGGGCTGTCCGCGAGCCAGCAGCCAGTCTGCCAAAGTGCTTCTCCTCACAACCAACGTAGCAGAGCGGGACACCGCGGGAGGGGTGGGCGCAGAGCGCAGAAGCGAGGCTAAGACACCTTTGCTCTTTCGGCCTAAGCGCCGCTCGGCGGCGGCGGCGGCGGCGGCGGCGGTGCCCGGGGTCCACCTCCCACGCTCGCCGTCCCTGCACAGCCCCGAGCTCCGATCCCTGCCCCCGCCCGCCCTCGTACGCCCCGCACCGGCAAGAAAGCCAGCCGCCAGAGGGACTGTGCGTCGGGGCCCGGCGGCGGCGGCGGCGGCGGCGGCGGTTGAGAGGAACGTCGGTGCTCAGCCGCAGCGGCCACGCCTCGCCCGCCCTGACTGAGATTCGGGCGCGGGCCAGGCCCGTGCGGCTCCTGGCTTCCTCTGGCGACAGCGACGGTCTCGCGGCGGCCGTGGACGGCAGAGAAAGCGCAGGGCGGGCCGAGCCCGCCCGCGTCCCTCCGTCCCTCGGTGCTTGCGACCGCCTCGCGCCCCGGGGTCGCCAGCGTGCCCGGAGCCTCTCGTTCAGGTGGCCCGTCGGCCTCCTGCTCAAATGGAGCACATGCCCACGGGACGAGCAGTGACCAGGATCCGGCGGTTGGCGGCGAGCACCGCTGGGGCCGCGGCGGGCGCCGGCGGCCATCAGTACATGGGTGGTTCAGTGGTAGAATTCTCGCCTGCCACGCGGGAGGCCCGGGTTCGATTCCCGGCCCATGCAGCCACAGCGCCCCCTTTTGGTTCCCGCAGCCTCAAAGCGGAGCTGGGCTTCCCCGCTGCCACAATCAAGGCACCGGTCCTGCCAACAGCTCGCTCACCACCGCACCTTCAGGCCCCGGACCTTCCCACGCAGACGCCCCCACCCCACACACACCCGGGAGCCAGGCCTCCAGGACCTGACACCTTGCGGGCTCAGCCACTCTTACGCCCAGACCCCTTCCTTGTCCTTGTTCTCTTCCTTAACCTGACCCCGCCTGTGTCACGCTCTTCACTGTAAGAAACACCCCACACTGGCACCCGCACAGCCCAACCTCTTCACCTTTGCACAACCAGGAGCAAGGGAGTCGCCACCTCTGGCAGTGATCCATCCCATTTTCCTGGAGAGTCCCCAAAGCGTTCACTTGCACGAGGAGTTCAAAAGAAGCCCACACAATCATCGCAGACTGCACTCGAGTTTGACCCTCCACAGAAATACGTTTCCAACACCGGCCCGCTCCTCCACCGCTACTGCCACCAGCACCATCAGCACGACAAACACCACGCCCTCCCCTGAACCTCTGCTCCCACCAACGGCATCAGCCCTCGGGACAGCACCACCAGCACCACCACCTCAGCCTCCAGCCTACTCCCACAAACACCCCCACCCCACCCCATCTCCCCACTTTTCCCCGGATCCTTTCCAAATCCTACGTTGTCAAGGATCCTGCCCTTGCCTCTGTGCCGTTGGCCTCCTCCTTTTGCCCACTTCGCCTTCTTCTCCTTTTCATAGCAGTGCGGTTGCTTTACAACATTGTGTTACATTCAGGTGTACGGCAAGATGATTCAGTTACATGTCCTTTCCCAGGTTATTTTCCACTATACCTTATCACGACATATGTATACATTTCCCTGTGCTGTACGGTGAATGCTTGCTGCTTATGTGCTTGATGTATACAGTATTTCCTCTCCGTTCATCGCAGCTCCGTATTTTTCCCTGCCCTGCACTTTCCCCTTGGGTAACGAACAGTGTGTTTCCTATGTCTGTGAGTCTGTTTCTCTTTGGCGCATACATTCGTTTGTGGTACGGTATAGATTCCACATTTCTTTGTGCTTCTCTGCCTGCCTTACGTCGCTAAGTGTAATATCCTCTGGGTCCCTCCTTATTGGTGCAAATGGCAATATCTCACTCTTTTTGTATGGCTGAGTAATATTCCACAGCACGTGCATACCACGTCTGCCTGTGCCAGCCATCGGCGTTGATGGGCACTGGGGCTTTGTCCATGTCTTGGCTGTGGCCCGCAGTGCTGCTGTGGACACGAGGGTGCACGGATCTCTTCAAGTGACACTTTCTCTCCTCTGCCGATGTGTACCCACGATGGGGATCGCTGGATCATATGAGAGCTCATATTTCACCTATTTATTTAGTGTGTTGTTTCTATTTATGCATTTAATAGTTATTTATTCATTTACTTATAAGAACTAGTAGCTGTAATTTTGGAAGAAAAATTGATTAACAAGATTGAGTTAGTTTCAGGTGCACAGCAACATGGATACTGTTTTCCGTGTCTCATATTGTTTCAGGTTGCTTTCCGTTATAGCTTACTACAGGATATTGAATATCATTCCCCGTGTGATTCCGGAAATCCGTGTCGCCTACGTCTTTTATATGAACTACGGTGTATCTGTTCATCGCCGCTCCTGACTGATGTCTCCACCCCTCCCTTTCTCCTCGGGTAACCATCAGTGTGTTTTCTATGTCTGTGAGTCTGTTTCTCTATTGCACAATCGTTCTTTTCTATTATGGTTTAGATTCCACGGATCTTTGTGCTTCTCGGTCAGACTTACTTCCCTAAGTGGAATATCCTCTAGGACCATCCTTATTGTGGCACATGGCAATATTTCATTTTCTGAAATGGCTGAGTAATATTCCACAGTACATATATACCCCAGCTTTTCCTGCCAGCCGACCGTTGATGGGCACATGGGTTTTTTCTACGTCTTGGCTGTGGCACGTAGTGCTGCTACAAACACGGGGGTGCGTGGATCTCTTCAAACAACAGTTTTGCTCTTGGGCGGACGTGTACCCACGACGGGGATTGCTGGATCATCTGGTGGCTCATGTTTCTCCTATTTATTGTGTTCGTTGTTTTTATTTACTTACTTACTTTTTTCTTTCTTTTTAAAACTTTTTTTTTACTTACTTGCTTTTAAGTACTAGTACTCGTGGTTTAGGAAGAAGAGTTGATTAACAATACTGAGTTAGTTTCAGGTGTACAGCAAAGGGGATACTGTCTTCCATGTCTAATATTGTTTCAGATTGATTTCCATTATACGTTATTGCAGGATACTGAATATCATTCCCTGTGTTATTCTGTAAATCCTTGTTGTTTGTCTCATTTATAGGAAGTACTGTGTATCTGTTCATGGAGCTCCCAATTTATCCCTCCACCCCTCCTTTTCTCCTCGGGTAGCCATCAGTGTGTTTTCTAGGCCTGTGAGTCTGTCTCTGTTTTGCACCCATAGGTTCGTTGGTAGTACTTTTGAGATTCCACATATCTTTGGGCTTCTCTGTCGGACGTGCTTCACTAAGCGTAATCTTCCCTGGGAGCATTCTTGTCGCCGCAAATGGCAATATTGCATTCTTTTTTACTAACGGCTGAGTCATACACCATAGTACATGTATACCACCTCTTCTCGTACTAGCCACCCGTTGATGGGCACTTGGGTTTTTCTCCATGTCTTGGCTAGTGCAAATAGTGCCGCTATTTGGTGAACTTGGAGGTGCTTGTGCCGTTTTGAACTCTTGTTTCGTCATTTCCGGGTACGCACCCAGGAGTGGGATTGCTGGATCATACGGGACCTCTCCTTCGGCCTCTTTCAACCTCAACCCCTGCTGCCCCCACCCCCGCCGCCACACACACCTGAGACTGGATGGTTACCCCCGATGAGAGGTGATGTATGTCTCTGGGGCAGTAGAATGCCCCCACCCCATTCGGACCCCGCCTAGCCCCTGTGGCGCGCTCCGTTTCTGTCGTCCTCTTAGCTGCCTCCTACCCACCGCCCCCGGTCCCAACCCATTGCTTAGCCTGACCACCTTCCCGCATAGCACACCAGTCTGGGGCGCTCACCCTCCACCCCACCGCGAAGGGGTCCTCTCCCACCATCTTCCTCGCCCCACAGCGCACTCACACACCCCGCCCCTCCCCCCAGCCTGCAGGCTCAGACCCCGCTCCGCGCCACCTTCTCCTTGTGTCCCAGGCCCGGCTGTCACATGTCCCGCCCGGAAGTCTCACTTCCGCCGCTGCTCCTCAGACCCACTGCTACTTCAGGCCCACCCCGCGCCCTGATCTCACGCACCCGCACACACCTGCCGGGCCAGGTGCCGCCACCACCCCAAGCTTCTGCTGAGCCCCTGCCTGAGTGGCCAGCCGCTCTCCCGGGCCAGGTCCCCGCCAGCCCAACACCTCCCGCTCCTGCCCGCGCTCCAGCCAGACACCCCAGGCCCTTCCTCGCACCTCCCGGCACGGCACGCGGCCCGCCGCCGCCCTCTCTCCATGGGGTCGTCCTGCTCCGTTCCCTAACCGGCGTGGGGTGGCCACCGACCACGGCCACAAACACCGTCATCCCACACTGTCAGCCACCCCCAAGGCACCGGCAAGGCGTTCAGGAAACCTGCTGCGGTGGTGCGAAGCACCCGTCTGCCCACCGGTGCTCCTTTCCACGGGGGATCCGGCGCTGTCGGAAGGCACCGCGTGTGACACCGCCCTCGCCGTCGGCGCCGCCGCCGACGTCGCCGTGGGGGAGAAGCGGTGCTGCTGGAGAGTCCAAACACGGGCGGGCGCGTTTGCTCGTGGCCACAGCCACGGCGGGGAGAGGCGCTGCCCCGGCCACTCGTGTTGGGGGCTGAGGCAAGCGTCCGAAAAGGAAGACACGGGCCGTCGGAGGCCTCGCGAGGGCGCGCGCCAGTGCGGCCAAAAGGCTTGGCCGGGGAGGGAGGGTGGAGGTTGCGTGGCAGGGCTTGGGCTGGAGGTGCAGGGCGCCGGGTGGCTGTGGTCCCGGGGCGCCGAGGCCGCGGAGCAAGCGTGGCCTAAAAGTGCCATGTGGACGGTGGGAGGTTGAGAGGAAGAAGAAAGGCTTCCCTGACCGGGAATCGAACCCGGGCCGCGGCGGTGAGAGCGCCGAATCCTAACCACTAGACCACCAGGGAGCGTCGGGCTCTAGCCGTGCTCCTGCTGGACCCGTAGCACCCGCTCGGCGCCACCTTGGCGCCAAGACGCGGCCTTTCCAAGTCCAGCCACGCGCCGTCGCTGGCAATCCACGTGTCCTCCCGCCCTGCCTGCTTGCAGCACCCTCAGAACACTGCGTGCCTGCTTCCCGCACACACAAGAAAAGCCGCTGGGGCCAGCTAGCTCCCTGCTCCCAGCTCTCCCTCACAGGCCCCCCGCGGAGCTCGGCAAAAGGTCAGCCCGCTGCGTTGGCCGGGAATCGAACCCGGGTCAACTGCTTGGAAGGCAGCTATGCTCACCACTATACCACCAACGCTGCACGGACCGGGCCGCCCCGAGACGCCGGCACCGGGCTCGCCCGAGCGCACTTTCGTCGCCTCCTCCTCCCCCTCGCCCTCTTCCCCCTCCTCTTGCTCCTCCTCCCCCTCCCCCTCCTCCTCCTCGACTCCTCTTCCTTCTCTCCCTCCTCCTACTCCCCTTTCTCTTCCTCGTCCTCCCCCTCCTTCTCAGCCTCCGCCGCCGAAGCCGCCGCTTGGAGCAGCCCTGCCCCGACGCCCCGCCGGCCGGCAGCTCTGTGATGTCACGGGCGCCACCAAGGCCCCCCGGCGCCCCACCCGCGCCAGCCCTACGAAGCTGCACCAGGCCACCCGCCCGACCGCCTCAGGGGGGCGCTCTCGCTGCCTTGCTGCTCCAGGTCCCTCGGCTCCACGCCGCGGCGCGCCCCCGCCCCCGGGGCACGCGTCTGCCAGTCCCCGGCTCGCCAAAGCCCTTCTCCACCGGGCGCTGGGCCAGGCCACTTCCCGCACCGACAGGGGACGGCACTCATCCGCCTCCCACCCGTCCAGGCCGCTGTGCATAGTTGCGCAGCTGTGCGTCGCCACGCAAGGAGCCTACTGACACAGCCACTTTGGGCGGGCCGCAGTGTCCTCGGGCGCTTGTGGGGTCCAGAGGAGGCCGTCGCTCGGCCGTGGCGACGGAGCGCCCGGCGAGGCGGAAGGGCTGGAGGGCTGGAGGGGGTCGAGGGTGGGCAGGCTGGGCACGCGCTGGCGCCCTGCGCTTCGCTGGAGGGCGGAGGGACGAGAAGAAGGGCCCTTGGGAGCCAGGCGGCAGGACAGAGAGCGGCGCCAGCCACCAAAAGAGGGCGTGTTGCCTCCCCGTCGGGGAATCGAACCCCGGTCTCCCGCGTGACAGGCGGGGATACTCACCACTATACTAACGAGGACGGCGGCGACCACCCCCGCACACGCCCGCTCTCGGGCTGCCTGCCGACGCCTCCCCCTGCCCTCCGGCCCCCTGCCCTCCGGCCCCCTGCCCGCTACGGGCGGCCGGCGCGTGCCCGACCCGACCCAATGCCACACCAAGCGCGTCCTCCAGAGCAGCAGCCCCCGACCCCGACAGGGACTCGGACCCCCGTGGCGCTGAAAACTCCGAGCGCGCGCTGCCTGTTGCCTCCAACGCGGCGATGGCGCCGGGAGGAGGGGCCCGGCCCGAGACCGAAAGCAAGGCTGCGAGGAGGGGCGGTGCGCGCGCCGGGCCTTGGCCGGCGAGGAGAGGCGCGGGTGGGGGGCCGGCGGCAGGGGCTGGCCCGACGCGGCCCGGCTGCGTCCGGGGCCAGCGGCGGGCGAGGGCGCCACCGCGGCGGAGCCAGGCGCGTCGTCTGGCCTTGCTCCCCGTCGGCCGCCGCGCGCCCGCTCCGTCGCTCAGCCACACGGCCGCGCGCCTGGCGCGGAGCACCGCGTCCCGCCAAGGGCACCGGGGTTCGCGTCGCGTCCGGTCCCAGCCAGCCGAGCGGCCACGCGCACGCCCAGCCCCGCCGTCAGGATGGCCGAGCGGTCTAAGGCGCTGCGTTCAGGTCGCAGTCTCCCCTGGAGGCGTGGGTTCGAATCCCACTCCTGACAAGCCAGCCTTTTGGCCCGCCCGACAAAAGCACCCGGCCCCCCCATGGCAGCGCTTTACTGCCTTCCAGTCCGTCGCGCCGTGCACTCTTGCGGCCTCTCCAAACTCCGGCCCGGACATCCACGCCTCTCAGACGCGGGACCTTCTCAGCCGCGGCCAGGGGCCTGGCAGAAACGGCCCGCTACGAAACCTCCGGCGACGGGCTTTCCGGACAAACGCCCTCCCCGCCGGTTCCTATGCCCCCTCCTTCCTGCACCCACACCTGGAAAACCTTCAGTCCTTCGCAGCACATCTTTCCTCCCCTGCTTGCGGCTGCTGCTGCTGCTGCTGCTGCTGCTGCTGGTCTTTCCTGCCTGCCTGTCTGCCTGCCTGCCTGCCTGCGTCCCTCCCTCCCACTCCCGCTCCCCCCCGCCCCCACCGCCACACGCACAACGGCCGCGTGTGGAAAGCCCTCCACGCCTCGCCCACCCTCCGACTTCTGCCTGGTGAACAGCGGACTCGCTCTCACAGCCCTTCTTCCACTTCCGCCACCAGCAGCTCTCCGTCTTTCCAACATCCTGTCCTTCCCGTCAGCCCCAACGGCCCGCCTGCCCGTTCCATTTCCTCCACAGCCACACCGAGGTGGCCGCCGACACCACCTTGCCGGCCTGTGGTGCGTGCCCCTCGCTGCTTTTTCGCCTTGGGGCCCTGGCCGGACCACACCTGCTTGCCTGCCTGCCTGCTGGCCAGCCAACAGGGGGCCCTCCCTGCACGGGGCCTGGTGCACGAGTCGCTCCCAGGAACGGTGCTCCAGTGAGTAGTGAGCGGAAGCCCTGGATGCCCTGTCACCCACCACACACGTCCGGCCCCCAGCACGAGTCAGCCGCCTCGGCGCCCCAGCGCAAGTCCCTCGGGGAAGCCGCGGCTCCGGCAGCACCCAGCCACACCCTGGGTCGCTCCCTCCGTCACCGGGCTGTCCGCGAGCCAGCAGCCAGTCTGCCAAAGTGCTTCTCCTCACAACCAACGTAGCAGAGCGGGACACCGCGGGAGGGGTGGGCGCAGAGCGCAGAAGCGAGGCTAAGACACCTTTGCTCTTTCGGCCTAAGCGCCGCTCGGCGGCGGCGGCGGCGGCGGCGGCGGTGCCCGGGGTCCACCTCCCACGCTCGCCGTCCCTGCACAGCCCCGAGCTCCGATCCCTGCCCCCGCCCGCCCTCGTACGCCCCGCACCGGCAAGAAAGCCAGCCGCCAGAGGGACTGTGCGTCGGGGCCCGGCGGCGGCGGCGGCGGCGGCGGCGGTTGAGAGGAACGTCGGTGCTCAGCCGCAGCGGCCACGCCTCGCCCGCCCTGACTGAGATTCGGGCGCGGGCCAGGCCCGTGCGGCTCCTGGCTTCCTCTGGCGACAGCGACGGTCTCGCGGCGGCCGTGGACGGCAGAGAAAGCGCAGGGCGGGCCGAGCCCGCCCGCGTCCCTCCGTCCCTCGGTGCTTGCGACCGCCTCGCGCCCCGGGGTCGCCAGCGTGCCCGGAGCCTCTCGTTCAGGTGGCCCGTCGGCCTCCTGCTCAAATGGAGCACATGCCCACGGGACGAGCAGTGACCAGGATCCGGCGGTTGGCGGCGAGCACCGCTGGGGCCGCGGCGGGCGCCGGCGGCCATCAGTGCATGGGTGGTTCAGTGGTAGAATTCTCGCCTGCCACGCGGGAGGCCCGGGTTCGATTCCCGGCCCATGCAGCCACAGCGCCCCCTTTTGGTTCCCGCAGCCCCAAAGCGGAGCTGGGCTTCCCCGCTGCCACAATCAAGGCACCGGTCCTGCCAACAGCTCGCTCACCACCGCACCTTCAGGCCCCGGACCTTCCCACGCAGACGCCCCCACCCCACACACACCCGGGAGCCAGGCCTCCAGGACCTGACACCTTGCGGGCTCAGCCACTCTTACGCCCAGACCCCTTCCTTGTCCTTGTTCTCTTCCTTACCCTGACCCCGCCTGTGTCACGCTCTTCACTGTAAGAAACACCCCACACTGGCACCCGCACAGCCCAACCTCTTCACCTTTGCACAACCAGGAGCAAGGGAGTCGCCACCTCTGGCAGTGATCCATCCCATTTTCCTGGAGAGTCCCCAAAGCGTTCACTTGCACGAGGAGTTCAAAAGAAGCCCACACAATCATCGCAGACTGCACTCGAGTTTGACCCTCCACAGAAATACGTTTCCAACACCGGCCCGCTCCTCCACCGCTACTGCCACCAGCACCATCAGCACGACAAACACCACGCCCTCCCCTGAACCTCTGCTCCCACCAACGGCATCAGCCCTCGGGACAGCACCACCAGCACCACCACCTCAGCCTCCAGCCTACTCCCACAAACACCCCCACCCCACCCCATCTCCCCACTTTTCCCCGGATCCTTTCCAAATCCTACGTTGTCAAGGATCCTGCCCTTGCCTCTGTGCCGTTGGCCTCCTCCTTTTGCCCACTTCGCCTTCTTCTCCTTTTCATAGCAGTGCGGTTGCTTTACAACATTGTGTTACATTCAGGTGTACGGCAAGATGATTCAGTTACATGTCCTTTCCCAGGTTATTTTCCACTATACCTTATCACGACATATGTATACATTTCCCTGTGCTGTACGGTGAATGCTTGCTGCTTATGTGCTTGATGTATACAGTATTTCCTCTCCGTTCATCGCAGCTCCGTATTTTTCCCTGCCCTGCACTTTCCCCTTGGGTAACGAACAGTGTGTTTCCTATGTCTGTGAGTCTGTTTCTCTTTGGCGCATACATTCGTTTGTGGTACGGTATAGATTCCACATTTCTTTGTGCTTCTCTGCCTGCCTTACGTCGCTAAGTGTAATATCCTCTGGGTCCCTCCTTATTGGTGCAAATGGCAATATCTCACTCTTTTTGTATGGCTGAGTAATATTCCACAGCACGTGCATACCACGTCTGCCTGTGCCAGCCATCGGCGTTGATGGGCACTGGGGCTTTGTCCATGTCTTGGCTGTGGCCCGCAGTGCTGCTGTGGACACGAGGGTGCACGGATCTCTTCAAGTGACACTTTCTCTCCTCTGCCGATGTGTACCCACGATGGGGATCGCTGGATCATATGAGAGCTCATATTTCACCTATTTATTTAGTGTGTTGTTTCTATTTATGCATTTAATAGTTATTTATTCATTTACTTATAAGAACTAGTAGCTGTAATTTTGGAAGAAAAATTGATTAACAAGATTGAGTTAGTTTCAGGTGCACAGCAACATGGATACTGTTTTCCGTGTCTCATATTGTTTCAGGTTGCTTTCCGTTATAGCTTACTACAGGATATTGAATATCATTCCCCGTGTGATTCCGGAAATCCGTGTCGCCTACGTCTTTTATATGAACTACGGTGTATCTGTTCATCGCCGCTCCTGACTGATGTCTCCACCCCTCCCTTTCTCCTCGGGTAACCATCAGTGTGTTTTCTATGTCTGTGAGTCTGTTTCTCTATTGCACAATCGTTCTTTTCTATTATGGTTTAGATTCCACGGATCTTTGTGCTTCTCGGTCAGACTTACTTCCCTAAGTGGAATATCCTCTAGGACCATCCTTATTGTGGCACATGGCAATATTTCATTTTCTGAAATGGCTGAGTAATATTCCACAGTACATATATACCCCAGCTTTTCCTGCCAGCCGACCGTTGATGGGCACATGGGTTTTTTCTACGTCTTGGCTGTGGCACGTAGTGCTGCTACAAACACGGGGGTGCGTGGATCTCTTCAAACAACAGTTTTGCTCTTGGGCGGACGTGTACCCACGACGGGGATTGCTGGATCATCTGGTGGCTCATGTTTCTCCTATTTATTGTGTTCGTTGTTTTTATTTACTTACTTACTTTTTTCTTTCTTTTTAAAACTTTTTTTTTACTTACTTGCTTTTAAGTACTAGTACTCGTGGTTTAGGAAGAAGAGTTGATTAACAATACTGAGTTAGTTTCAGGTGTACAGCAAAGGGGATACTGTCTTCCATGTCTAATATTGTTTCAGATTGATTTCCATTATACGTTATTGCAGGATACTGAATATCATTCCCTGTGTTATTCTGTAAATCCTTGTTGTTTGTCTCATTTATAGGAAGTACTGTGTATCTGTTCATGGAGCTCCCAATTTATCCCTCCACCCCTCCTTTTCTCCTCGGGTAGCCATCAGTGTGTTTTCTAGGCCTGTGAGTCTGTCTCTGTTTTGCACCCATAGGTTCGTTGGTAGTACTTTTGAGATTCCACATATCTTTGGGCTTCTCTGTCGGACGTGCTTCACTAAGCGTAATCTTCCCTGGGAGCATTCTTGTCGCCGCAAATGGCAATATTGCATTCTTTTTTACTAACGGCTGAGTCATACACCATAGTACATGTATACCACCTCTTCTCGTACTAGCCACCCGTTGATGGGCACTTGGGTTTTTCTCCATGTCTTGGCTAGTGCAAATAGTGCCGCTATTTGGTGAACTTGGAGGTGCTTGTGCCGTTTTGAACTCTTGTTTCGTCATTTCCGGGTACGCACCCAGGAGTGGGATTGCTGGATCATACGGGACCTCTCCTTCGGCCTCTTTCAACCTCAACCCCTGCTGCCCCCACCCCCGCCGCCACACACACCTGAGACTGGATGGTTACCCCCGATGAGAGGTGATGTATGTCTCTGGGGCAGTAGAATGCCCCCACCCCATTCGGACCCCGCCTAGCCCCTGTGGCGCGCTCCGTTTCTGTCGTCCTCTTAGCTGCCTCCTACCCACCGCCCCCGGTCCCAACCCATTGCTTAGCCTGACCACCTTCCCGCATAGCACACCAGTCTGGGGCGCTCACCCTCCACCCCACCGCGAAGGGGTCCTCTCCCACCATCTTCCTCGCCCCACAGCGCATTCACACACCCCGCCCCTCCCCCCAGCCTGCAGGCTCAGACCCCGCTCCGCGCCACCTTCTCCTTGTGTCCCAGGCCCGGCTGTCACATGTCCCGCCCGGAAGTCTCACTTCCGCCGCTGCTCCTCAGACCCACTGCTACTTCAGGCCCACCCCGCGCCCTGATCTCACGCACCCGCACACACCTGCCGGGCCAGGTGCCGCCACCACCCCAAGCTTCTGCTGAGCCCCTGCCTGAGTGGCCAGCCGCTCTCCCGGGCCAGGTCCCCGCCAGCCCAACACCTCCCGCTCCTGCCCGCGCTCCAGCCAGACACCCCAGGCCCTTCCTCGCACCTCCCGGCACGGCACGCGGCCCGCCGCCGCCCTCTCTCCATGGGGTCGTCCTGCTCCGTTCCCTAACCGGCGTGGGGTGGCCACCGACCACGGCCACAAACACCGTCATCCCACACTGTCAGCCACCCCCAAGGCACCGGCAAGGCGTTCAGGAAACCTGCTGCGGTGGTGCGAAGCACCCGTCTGCCCACCGGTGCTCCTTTCCACGGGGGATCCGGCGCTGTCGGAAGGCACCGCGTGTGACACCGCCCTCGCCGTCGGCGCCGCCGCCGACGTCGCCGTGGGGGAGAAGCGGTGCTGCTGGAGAGTCCAAACACGGGCGGGCGCGTTTGCTCGTGGCCACAGCCACGGCGGGGAGAGGCGCTGCCCCGGCCACTCGTGTTGGGGGCTGAGGCAAGCGTCCGAAAAGGAAGACACGGGCCGTCGGAGGCCTCGCGAGGGCGCGCGCCAGTGCGGCCAAAAGGCTTGGCCGGGGAGGGAGGGTGGAGGTTGCGTGGCAGGGCTTGGGCTGGAGGTGCAGGGCGCCGGGTGGCTGTGGTCCCGGGGCGCCGAGGCCGCGGAGCAAGCGTGGCCTAAAAGTGCCATGTGGACGGTGGGAGGTTGAGAGGAAGAAGAAAGGCTTCCCTGACCGGGAATCGAACCCGGGCCGCGGCGGTGAGAGCGCCGAATCCTAACCACTAGACCACCAGGGAGCGTCGGGCTCTAGCCGTGCTCCTGCTGGACCCGTAGCACCCGCTCGGCGCCACCTTGGCGCCAAGACGCGGCCTTTCCAAGTCCAGCCACGCGCCGTCGCTGGCAATCCACGTGTCCTCCCGCCCTGCCTGCTTGCAGCACCCTCAGAACACTGCGTGCCTGCTTCCCGCACACACAAGAAAAGCCGCTGGGGCCAGCTAGCTCCCTGCTCCCAGCTCTCCCTCACAGGCCCCCCGCGGAGCTCGGCAAAAGGTCAGCCCGCTGCGTTGGCCGGGAATCGAACCCGGGTCAACTGCTTGGAAGGCAGCTATGCTCACCACTATACCACCAACGCTGCACGGACCGGGCCGCCCCGAGACGCCGGCACCGGGCTCGCCCGAGCGCACTTTCGTCGCCTCCTCCTCCCCCTCGCCCTCTTCCCCCTCCTCTTGCTCCTCCTCCCCCTCCCCCTCCTCCTCCTCGACTCCTCTTCCTTCTCTCCCTCCTCCTACTCCCCTTTCTCTTCCTCGTCCTCCCCCTCCTTCTCAGCCTCCGCCGCCGAAGCCGCCGCTTGGAGCAGCCCTGCCCCGACGCCCCGCCGGCCGGCAGCTCTGTGATGTCACGGGCGCCACCAAGGCCCCCCGGCGCCCCACCCGCGCCAGCCCTACGAAGCTGCACCAGGCCACCCGCCCGACCGCCTCAGGGGGGCGCTCTCGCTGCCTTGCTGCTCCAGGTCCCTCGGCTCCACGCCGCGGCGCGCCCCCGCCCCCGGGGCACGCGTCTGCCAGTCCCCGGCTCGCCAAAGCCCTTCTCCACCGGGCGCTGGGCCAGGCCACTTCCCGCACCGACAGGGGACGGCACTCATCCGCCTCCCACCCGTCCAGGCCGCTGTGCATAGTTGCGCAGCTGTGCGTCGCCACGCAAGGAGCCTACTGACACAGCCACTTTGGGCGGGCCGCAGTGTCCTCGGGCGCTTGTGGGGTCCAGAGGAGGCCGTCGCTCGGCCGTGGCGACGGAGCGCCCGGCGAGGCGGAAGGGCTGGAGGGCTGGAGGGGGTCGAGGGTGGGCAGGCTGGGCACGCGCTGGCGCCCTGCGCTTCGCTGGAGGGCGGAGGGACGAGAAGAAGGGCCCTTGGGAGCCAGGCGGCAGGACAGAGAGCGGCGCCAGCCACCAAAAGAGGGCGTGTTGCCTCCCCGTCGGGGAATCGAACCCCGGTCTCCCGCGTGACAGGCGGGGATACTCACCACTATACTAACGAGGACGGCGGCGACCACCCCCGCACACGCCCGCTCTCGGGCTGCCTGCCGACGCCTCCCCCTGCCCTCCGGCCCCCTGCCCTCCGGCCCCCTGCCCGCTACGGGCGGCCGGCGCGTGCCCGACCCGACCCAATGCCACACCAAGCGCGTCCTCCAGAGCAGCAGCCCCCGACCCCGACAGGGACTCGGACCCCCGTGGCGCTGAAAACTCCGAGCGCGCGCTGCCTGTTGCCTCCAACGCGGCGATGGCGCCGGGAGGAGGGGCCCGGCCCGAGACCGAAAGCAAGGCTGCGAGGAGGGGCGGTGCGCGCGCCGGGCCTTGGCCGGCGAGGAGAGGCGCGGGTGGGGGGCCGGCGGCAGGGGCTGGCCCGACGCGGCCCGGCTGCGTCCGGGGCCAGCGGCGGGCGAGGGCGCCACCGCGGCGGAGCCAGGCGCGTCGTCTGGCCTTGCTCCCCGTCGGCCGCCGCGCGCCCGCTCCGTCGCTCAGCCACACGGCCGCGCGCCTGGCGCGGAGCACCGCGTCCCGCCAAGGGCACCGGGGTTCGCGTCGCGTCCGGTCCCAGCCAGCCGAGCGGCCACGCGCACGCCCAGCCCCGCCGTCAGGATGGCCGAGCGGTCTAAGGCGCTGCGTTCAGGTCGCAGTCTCCCCTGGAGGCGTGGGTTCGAATCCCACTCCTGACAAGCCAGCCTTTTGGCCCGCCCGACAAAAGCACCCGGCCCCCCCATGGCAGCGCTTTACTGCCTTCCAGTCCGTCGCGCCGTGCACTCTTGCGGCCTCTCCAAACTCCGGCCCGGACATCCACGCCTCTCAGACGCGGGACCTTCTCAGCCGCGGCCAGGGGCCTGGCAGAAACGGCCCGCTACGAAACCTCCGGCGACGGGCTTTCCGGACAAACGCCCTCCCCGCCGGTTCCTATGCCCCCTCCTTCCTGCACCCACACCTGGAAAACCTTCAGTCCTTCGCAGCACATCTTTCCTCCCCTGCTTGCGGCTGCTGCTGCTGCTGCTGCTGCTGCTGCTGGTCTTTCCTGCCTGCCTGTCTGCCTGCCTGCCTGCCTGCGTCCCTCCCTCCCACTCCCGCTCCCCCCCGCCCCCACCGCCACACGCACAACGGCCGCGTGTGGAAAGCCCTCCACGCCTCGCCCACCCTCCGACTTCTGCCTGGTGAACAGCGGACTCGCTCTCACAGCCCTTCTTCCACTTCCGCCACCAGCAGCTCTCCGTCTTTCCAACATCCTGTCCTTCCCGTCAGCCCCAACGGCCCGCCTGCCCGTTCCATTTCCTCCACAGCCACACCGAGGTGGCCGCCGACACCACCTTGCCGGCCTGTGGTGCGTGCCCCTCGCTGCTTTTTCGCCTTGGGGCCCTGGCCGGACCACACCTGCTTGCCTGCCTGCCTGCTGGCCAGCCAACAGGGGGCCCTCCCTGCACGGGGCCTGGTGCACGAGTCGCTCCCAGGAACGGTGCTCCAGTGAGTAGTGAGCGGAAGCCCTGGATGCCCTGTCACCCACCACACACGTCCGGCCCCCAGCACGAGTCAGCCGCCTCGGCGCCCCAGCGCAAGTCCCTCGGGGAAGCCGCGGCTCCGGCAGCACCCAGCCACACCCTGGGTCGCTCCCTCCGTCACCGGGCTGTCCGCGAGCCAGCAGCCAGTCTGCCAAAGTGCTTCTCCTCACAACCAACGTAGCAGAGCGGGACACCGCGGGAGGGGTGGGCGCAGAGCGCAGAAGCGAGGCTAAGACACCTTTGCTCTTTCGGCCTAAGCGCCGCTCGGCGGCGGCGGCGGCGGCGGCGGCGGTGCCCGGGGTCCACCTCCCACGCTCGCCGTCCCTGCACAGCCCCGAGCTCCGATCCCTGCCCCCGCCCGCCCTCGTACGCCCCGCACCGGCAAGAAAGCCAGCCGCCAGAGGGACTGTGCGTCGGGGCCCGGCGGCGGCGGCGGCGGCGGCGGCGGTTGAGAGGAACGTCGGTGCTCAGCCGCAGCGGCCACGCCTCGCCCGCCCTGACTGAGATTCGGGCGCGGGCCAGGCCCGTGCGGCTCCTGGCTTCCTCTGGCGACAGCGACGGTCTCGCGGCGGCCGTGGACGGCAGAGAAAGCGCAGGGCGGGCCGAGCCCGCCCGCGTCCCTCCGTCCCTCGGTGCTTGCGACCGCCTCGCGCCCCGGGGTCGCCAGCGTGCCCGGAGCCTCTCGTTCAGGTGGCCCGTCGGCCTCCTGCTCAAATGGAGCACATGCCCACGGGACGAGCAGTGACCAGGATCCGGCGGTTGGCGGCGAGCACCGCTGGGGCCGCGGCGGGCGCCGGCGGCCATCAGTGCATGGGTGGTTCAGTGGTAGAATTCTCGCCTGCCACGCGGGAGGCCCGGGTTCGATTCCCGGCCCATGCAGCCACAGCGCCCCCTTTTGGTTCCCGCAGCCCCAAAGCGGAGCTGGGCTTCCCCGCTGCCACAATCAAGGCACCGGTCCTGCCAACAGCTCGCTCACCACCGCACCTTCAGGCCCCGGACCTTCCCACGCAGACGCCCCCACCCCACACACACCCGGGAGCCAGGCCTCCAGGACCTGACACCTTGCGGGCTCAGCCACTCTTACGCCCAGACCCCTTCCTTGTCCTTGTTCTCTTCCTTACCCTGACCCCGCCTGTGTCACGCTCTTCACTGTAAGAAACACCCCACACTGGCACCCGCACAGCCCAACCTCTTCACCTTTGCACAACCAGGAGCAAGGGAGTCGCCACCTCTGGCAGTGATCCATCCCATTTTCCTGGAGAGTCCCCAAAGCGTTCACTTGCACGAGGAGTTCAAAAGAAGCCCACACAATCATCGCAGACTGCACTCGAGTTTGACCCTCCACAGAAATACGTTTCCAACACCGGCCCGCTCCTCCACCGCTACTGCCACCAGCACCATCAGCACGACAAACACCACGCCCTCCCCTGAACCTCTGCTCCCACCAACGGCATCAGCCCTCGGGACAGCACCACCAGCACCACCACCTCAGCCTCCAGCCTACTCCCACAAACACCCCCACCCCACCCCATCTCCCCACTTTTCCCCGGATCCTTTCCAAATCCTACGTTGTCAAGGATCCTGCCCTTGCCTCTGTGCCGTTGGCCTCCTCCTTTTGCCCACTTCGCCTTCTTCTCCTTTTCATAGCAGTGCGGTTGCTTTACAACATTGTGTTACATTCAGGTGTACGGCAAGATGATTCAGTTACATGTCCTTTCCCAGGTTATTTTCCACTATACCTTATCACGACATATGTATACATTTCCCTGTGCTGTACGGTGAATGCTTGCTGCTTATGTGCTTGATGTATACAGTATTTCCTCTCCGTTCATCGCAGCTCCGTATTTTTCCCTGCCCTGCACTTTCCCCTTGGGTAACGAACAGTGTGTTTCCTATGTCTGTGAGTCTGTTTCTCTTTGGCGCATACATTCGTTTGTGGTACGGTATAGATTCCACATTTCTTTGTGCTTCTCTGCCTGCCTTACGTCGCTAAGTGTAATATCCTCTGGGTCCCTCCTTATTGGTGCAAATGGCAATATCTCACTCTTTTTGTATGGCTGAGTAATATTCCACAGCACGTGCATACCACGTCTGCCTGTGCCAGCCATTGGCGTTGATGGGCACTGGGGCTTTGTCCATGTCTTGGCTGTGGCCCGCAGTGCTGCTGTGGACACGAGGGTGCACGGATCTCTTCAAGTGACACTTTCTCTCCTCTGCCGATGTGTACCCACGATGGGGATCGCTGGATCATATGAGAGCTCATATTTCACCTATTTATTTAGTGTGTTGTTTCTATTTATGCATTTAATAGTTATTTATTCATTTACTTATAAGAACTAGTAGCTGTAATTTTGGAAGAAAAATTGATTAACAAGATTGAGTTAGTTTCAGGTGCACAGCAACATGGATACTGTTTTCCGTGTCTCATATTGTTTCAGGTTGCTTTCCGTTATAGCTTACTACAGGATATTGAATATCATTCCCCGTGTGATTCCGGAAATCCGTGTCGCCTACGTCTTTTATATGAACTACGGTGTATCTGTTCATCGCCGCTCCTGACTGATGTCTCCACCCCTCCCTTTCTCCTCGGGTAACCATCAGTGTGTTTTCTATGTCTGTGAGTCTGTTTCTCTATTGCACAATCGTTCTTTTCTATTATGGTTTAGATTCCACGGATCTTTGTGCTTCTCGGTCAGACTTACTTCCCTAAGTGGAATATCCTCTAGGACCATCCTTATTGTGGCACATGGCAATATTTCATTTTCTGAAATGGCTGAGTAATATTCCACAGTACATATATACCCCAGCTTTTCCTGCCAGCCGACCGTTGATGGGCACATGGGTTTTTTCTACGTCTTGGCTGTGGCACGTAGTGCTGCTACAAACACGGGGGTGCGTGGATCTCTTCAAACAACAGTTTTGCTCTTGGGCGGACGTGTACCCACGACGGGGATTGCTGGATCATCTGGTGGCTCATGTTTCTCCTATTTATTGTGTTCGTTGTTTTTATTTACTTACTTACTTTTTTCTTTCTTTTTAAAACTTTTTTTTTACTTACTTGCTTTTAAGTACTAGTACTCGTGGTTTAGGAAGAAGAGTTGATTAACAATACTGAGTTAGTTTCAGGTGTACAGCAAAGGGGATACTGTCTTCCATGTCTAATATTGTTTCAGATTGATTTCCATTATACGTTATTGCAGGATACTGAATATCATTCCCTGTGTTATTCTGTAAATCCTTGTTGTTTGTCTCATTTATAGGAAGTACTGTGTATCTGTTCATGGAGCTCCCAATTTATCCCTCCACCCCTCCTTTTCTCCTCGGGTAGCCATCAGTGTGTTTTCTAGGCCTGTGAGTCTGTCTCTGTTTTGCACCCATAGGTTCGTTGGTAGTACTTTTGAGATTCCACATATCTTTGGGCTTCTCTGTCGGACGTGCTTCACTAAGCGTAATCTTCCCTGGGAGCATTCTTGTCGCCGCAAATGGCAATATTGCATTCTTTTTTACTAACGGCTGAGTCATACACCATAGTACATGTATACCACCTCTTCTCGTACTAGCCACCCGTTGATGGGCACTTGGGTTTTTCTCCATGTCTTGGCTAGTGCAAATAGTGCCGCTATTTGGTGAACTTGGAGGTGCTTGTGCCGTTTTGAACTCTTGTTTCGTCATTTCCGGGTACGCACCCAGGAGTGGGATTGCTGGATCATACGGGACCTCTCCTTCGGCCTCTTTCAACCTCAACCCCTGCTGCCCCCACCCCCGCCGCCACACACACCTGAGACTGGATGGTTACCCCCGATGAGAGGTGATGTATGTCTCTGGGGCAGTAGAATGCCCCCACCCCATTCGGACCCCGCCTAGCCCCTGTGGCGCGCTCCGTTTCTGTCGTCCTCTTAGCTGCCTCCTACCCACCGCCCCCGGTCCCAACCCATTGCTTAGCCTGACCACCTTCCCGCATAGCACACCAGTCTGGGGCGCTCACCCTCCACCCCACCGCGAAGGGGTCCTCTCCCACCATCTTCCTCGCCCCACAGCGCACTCACACACCCCGCCCCTCCCCCCAGCCTGCAGGCTCAGACCCCGCTCCGCGCCACCTTCTCCTTGTGTCCCAGGCCCGGCTGTCACATGTCCCGCCCGGAAGTCTCACTTCCGCCGCTGCTCCTCAGACCCACTGCTACTTCAGGCCCACCCCGCGCCCTGATCTCACGCACCCGCACACACCTGCCGGGCCAGGTGCCGCCACCACCCCAAGCTTCTGCTGAGCCCCTGCCTGAGTGGCCAGCCGCTCTCCCGGGCCAGGTCCCCGCCAGCCCAACACCTCCCGCTCCTGCCCGCGCTCCAGCCAGACACCCCAGGCCCTTCCTCGCACCTCCCGGCACGGCACGCGGCCCGCCGCCGCCCTCTCTCCATGGGGTCGTCCTGCTCCGTTCCCTAACCGGCGTGGGGTGGCCACCGACCACGGCCACAAACACCGTCATCCCACACTGTCAGCCACCCCCAAGGCACCGGCAAGGCGTTCAGGAAACCTGCTGCGGTGGTGCGAAGCACCCGTCTGCCCACCGGTGCTCCTTTCCACGGGGGATCCGGCGCTGTCGGAAGGCACCGCGTGTGACACCGCCCTCGCCGTCGGCGCCGCCGCCGACGTCGCCGTGGGGGAGAAGCGGTGCTGCTGGAGAGTCCAAACACGGGCGGGCGCGTTTGCTCGTGGCCACAGCCACGGCGGGGAGAGGCGCTGCCCCGGCCACTCGTGTTGGGGGCTGAGGCAAGCGTCCGAAAAGGAAGACACGGGCCGTCGGAGGCCTCGCGAGGGCGCGCGCCAGTGCGGCCAAAAGGCTTGGCCGGGGAGGGAGGGTGGAGGTTGCGTGGCAGGGCTTGGGCTGGAGGTGCAGGGCGCCGGGTGGCTGTGGTCCCGGGGCGCCGAGGCCGCGGAGCAAGCGTGGCCTAAAAGTGCCATGTGGACGGTGGGAGGTTGAGAGGAAGAAGAAAGGCTTCCCTGACCGGGAATCGAACCCGGGCCGCGGCGGTGAGAGCGCCGAATCCTAACCACTAGACCACCAGGGAGCGTCGGGCTCTAGCCGTGCTCCTGCTGGACCCGTAGCACCCGCTCGGCGCCACCTTGGCGCCAAGACGCGGCCTTTCCAAGTCCAGCCACGCGCCGTCGCTGGCAATCCACGTGTCCTCCCGCCCTGCCTGCTTGCAGCACCCTCAGAACACTGCGTGCCTGCTTCCCGCACACACAAGAAAAGCCGCTGGGGCCAGCTAGCTCCCTGCTCCCAGCTCTCCCTCACAGGCCCCCCGCGGAGCTCGGCAAAAGGTCAGCCCGCTGCGTTGGCCGGGAATCGAACCCGGGTCAACTGCTTGGAAGGCAGCTATGCTCACCACTATACCACCAACGCTGCACGGACCGGGCCGCCCCGAGACGCCGGCACCGGGCTCGCCCGAGCGCACTTTCGTCGCCTCCTCCTCCCCCTCGCCCTCTTCCCCCTCCTCTTGCTCCTCCTCCCCCTCCCCCTCCTCCTCCTCGACTCCTCTTCCTTCTCTCCCTCCTCCTACTCCCCTTTCTCTTCCTCGTCCTCCCCCTCCTTCTCAGCCTCCGCCGCCGAAGCCGCCGCTTGGAGCAGCCCTGCCCCGACGCCCCGCCGGCCGGCAGCTCTGTGATGTCACGGGCGCCACCAAGGCCCCCCGGCGCCCCACCCGCGCCAGCCCTACGAAGCTGCACCAGGCCACCCGCCCGACCGCCTCAGGGGGGCGCTCTCGCTGCCTTGCTGCTCCAGGTCCCTCGGCTCCACGCCGCGGCGCGCCCCCGCCCCCGGGGCACGCGTCTGCCAGTCCCCGGCTCGCCAAAGCCCTTCTCCACCGGGCGCTGGGCCAGGCCACTTCCCGCACCGACAGGGGACGGCACTCATCCGCCTCCCACCCGTCCAGGCCGCTGTGCATAGTTGCGCAGCTGTGCGTCGCCACGCAAGGAGCCTACTGACACAGCCACTTTGGGCGGGCCGCAGTGTCCTCGGGCGCTTGTGGGGTCCAGAGGAGGCCGTCGCTCGGCCGTGGCGACGGAGCGCCCGGCGAGGCGGAAGGGCTGGAGGGCTGGAGGGGGTCGAGGGTGGGCAGGCTGGGCACGCGCTGGCGCCCTGCGCTTCGCTGGAGGGCGGAGGGACGAGAAGAAGGGCCCTTGGGAGCCAGGCGGCAGGACAGAGAGCGGCGCCAGCCACCAAAAGAGGGCGTGTTGCCTCCCCGTCGGGGAATCGAACCCCGGTCTCCCGCGTGACAGGCGGGGATACTCACCACTATACTAACGAGGACGGCGGCGACCACCCCCGCACACGCCCGCTCTCGGGCTGCCTGCCGACGCCTCCCCCTGCCCTCCGGCCCCCTGCCCTCCGGCCCCCTGCCCGCTACGGGCGGCCGGCGCGTGCCCGACCCGACCCAATGCCACACCAAGCGCGTCCTCCAGAGCAGCAGCCCCCGACCCCGACAGGGACTCGGACCCCCGTGGCGCTGAAAACTCCGAGCGCGCGCTGCCTGTTGCCTCCAACGCGGCGATGGCGCCGGGAGGAGGGGCCCGGCCCGAGACCGAAAGCAAGGCTGCGAGGAGGGGCGGTGCGCGCGCCGGGCCTTGGCCGGCGAGGAGAGGCGCGGGTGGGGGGCCGGCGGCAGGGGCTGGCCCGACGCGGCCCGGCTGCGTCCGGGGCCAGCGGCGGGCGAGGGCGCCACCGCGGCGGAGCCAGGCGCGTCGTCTGGCCTTGCTCCCCGTCGGCCGCCGCGCGCCCGCTCCGTCGCTCAGCCACACGGCCGCGCGCCTGGCGCGGAGCACCGCGTCCCGCCAAGGGCACCGGGGTTCGCGTCGCGTCCGGTCCCAGCCAGCCGAGCGGCCACGCGCACGCCCAGCCCCGCCGTCAGGATGGCCGAGCGGTCTAAGGCGCTGCGTTCAGGTCGCAGTCTCCCCTGGAGGCGTGGGTTCGAATCCCACTCCTGACAAGCCAGCCTTTTGGCCCGCCCGACAAAAGCACCCGGCCCCCCCATGGCAGCGCTTTACTGCCTTCCAGTCCGTCGCGCCGTGCACTCTTGCGGCCTCTCCAAACTCCGGCCCGGACATCCACGCCTCTCAGACGCGGGACCTTCTCAGCCGCGGCCAGGGGCCTGGCAGAAACGGCCCGCTACGAAACCTCCGGCGACGGGCTTTCCGGACAAACGCCCTCCCCGCCGGTTCCTATGCCCCCTCCTTCCTGCACCCACACCTGGAAAACCTTCAGTCCTTCGCAGCACATCTTTCCTCCCCTGCTTGCGGCTGCTGCTGCTGCTGCTGCTGCTGCTGCTGGTCTTTCCTGCCTGCCTGTCTGCCTGCCTGCCTGCCTGCGTCCCTCCCTCCCACTCCCGCTCCCCCCCGCCCCCACCGCCACACGCACAACGGCCGCGTGTGGAAAGCCCTCCACGCCTCGCCCACCCTCCGACTTCTGCCTGGTGAACAGCGGACTCGCTCTCACAGCCCTTCTTCCACTTCCGCCACCAGCAGCTCTCCGTCTTTCCAACATCCTGTCCTTCCCGTCAGCCCCAACGGCCCGCCTGCCCGTTCCATTTCCTCCACAGCCACACCGAGGTGGCCGCCGACACCACCTTGCCGGCCTGTGGTGCGTGCCCCTCGCTGCTTTTTCGCCTTGGGGCCCTGGCCGGACCACACCTGCTTGCCTGCCTGCCTGCTGGCCAGCCAACAGGGGGCCCTCCCTGCACGGGGCCTGGTGCACGAGTCGCTCCCAGGAACGGTGCTCCAGTGAGTAGTGAGCGGAAGCCCTGGATGCCCTGTCACCCACCACACACGTCCGGCCCCCAGCACGAGTCAGCCGCCTCGGCGCCCCAGCGCAAGTCCCTCGGGGAAGCCGCGGCTCCGGCAGCACCCAGCCACACCCTGGGTCGCTCCCTCCGTCACCGGGCTGTCCGCGAGCCAGCAGCCAGTCTGCCAAAGTGCTTCTCCTCACAACCAACGTAGCAGAGCGGGACACCGCGGGAGGGGTGGGCGCAGAGCGCAGAAGCGAGGCTAAGACACCTTTGCTCTTTCGGCCTAAGCGCCGCTCGGCGGCGGCGGCGGCGGCGGCGGCGGTGCCCGGGGTCCACCTCCCACGCTCGCCGTCCCTGCACAGCCCCGAGCTCCGATCCCTGCCCCCGCCCGCCCTCGTACGCCCCGCACCGGCAAGAAAGCCAGCCGCCAGAGGGACTGTGCGTCGGGGCCCGGCGGCGGCGGCGGCGGCGGCGGCGGTTGAGAGGAACGTCGGTGCTCAGCCGCAGCGGCCACGCCTCGCCCGCCCTGACTGAGATTCGGGCGCGGGCCAGGCCCGTGCGGCTCCTGGCTTCCTCTGGCGACAGCGACGGTCTCGCGGCGGCCGTGGACGGCAGAGAAAGCGCAGGGCGGGCCGAGCCCGCCCGCGTCCCTCCGTCCCTCGGTGCTTGCGACCGCCTCGCGCCCCGGGGTCGCCAGCGTGCCCGGAGCCTCTCGTTCAGGTGGCCCGTCGGCCTCCTGCTCAAATGGAGCACATGCCCACGGGACGAGCAGTGACCAGGATCCGGCGGTTGGCGGCGAGCACCGCTGGGGCCGCGGCGGGCGCCGGCGGCCATCAGTGCATGGGTGGTTCAGTGGTAGAATTCTCGCCTGCCACGCGGGAGGCCCGGGTTCGATTCCCGGCCCATGCAGCCACAGCGCCCCCTTTTGGTTCCCGCAGCCTCAAAGCGGAGCTGGGCTTCCCCGCTGCCACAATCAAGGCACCGGTCCTGCCAACAGCTCGCTCACCACCGCACCTTCAGGCCCCGGACCTTCCCACGCAGACGCCCCCACCCCACACACACCCGGGAGCCAGGCCTCCAGGACCTGACACCTTGCGGGCTCAGCCACTCTTACGCCCAGACCCCTTCCTTGTCCTTGTTCTCTTCCTTACCCTGACCCCGCCTGTGTCACGCTCTTCACTGTAAGAAACACCCCACACTGGCACCCGCACAGCCCAACCTCTTCACCTTTGCACAACCAGGAGCAAGGGAGTCGCCACCTCTGGCAGTGATCCATCCCATTTTCCTGGAGAGTCCCCAAAGCGTTCACTTGCACGAGGAGTTCAAAAGAAGCCCACACAATCATCGCAGACTGCACTCGAGTTTGACCCTCCACAGAAATACGTTTCCAACACCGGCCCGCTCCTCCACCGCTACTGCCACCAGCACCATCAGCACGACAAACACCACGCCCTCCCCTGAACCTCTGCTCCCACCAACGGCATCAGCCCTCGGGACAGCACCACCAGCACCACCACCTCAGCCTCCAGCCTACTCCCACAAACACCCCCACCCCACCCCATCTCCCCACTTTTCCCCGGATCCTTTCCAAATCCTACGTTGTCAAGGATCCTGCCCTTGCCTCTGTGCCGTTGGCCTCCTCCTTTTGCCCACTTCGCCTTCTTCTCCTTTTCATAGCAGTGCGGTTGCTTTACAACATTGTGTTACATTCAGGTGTACGGCAAGATGATTCAGTTACATGTCCTTTCCCAGGTTATTTTCCACTATACCTTATCACGACATATGTATACATTTCCCTGTGCTGTACGGTGAATGCTTGCTGCTTATGTGCTTGATGTATACAGTATTTCCTCTCCGTTCATCGCAGCTCCGTATTTTTCCCTGCCCTGCACTTTCCCCTTGGGTAACGAACAGTGTGTTTCCTATGTCTGTGAGTCTGTTTCTCTTTGGCGCATACATTCGTTTGTGGTACGGTATAGATTCCACATTTCTTTGTGCTTCTCTGCCTGCCTTACGTCGCTAAGTGTAATATCCTCTGGGTCCCTCCTTATTGGTGCAAATGGCAATATCTCACTCTTTTTGTATGGCTGAGTAATATTCCACAGCACGTGCATACCACGTCTGCCTGTGCCAGCCATCGGCGTTGATGGGCACTGGGGCTTTGTCCATGTCTTGGCTGTGGCCCGCAGTGCTGCTGTGGACACGAGGGTGCACGGATCTCTTCAAGTGACACTTTCTCTCCTCTGCCGATGTGTACCCACGATGGGGATCGCTGGATCATATGAGAGCTCATATTTCACCTATTTATTTAGTGTGTTGTTTCTATTTATGCATTTAATAGTTATTTATTCATTTACTTATAAGAACTAGTAGCTGTAATTTTGGAAGAAAAATTGATTAACAAGATTGAGTTAGTTTCAGGTGCACAGCAACATGGATACTGTTTTCCGTGTCTCATATTGTTTCAGGTTGCTTTCCGTTATAGCTTACTACAGGATATTGAATATCATTCCCCGTGTGATTCCGGAAATCCGTGTCGCCTACGTCTTTTATATGAACTACGGTGTATCTGTTCATCGCCGCTCCTGACTGATGTCTCCACCCCTCCCTTTCTCCTCGGGTAACCATCAGTGTGTTTTCTATGTCTGTGAGTCTGTTTCTCTATTGCACAATCGTTCTTTTCTATTATGGTTTAGATTCCACGGATCTTTGTGCTTCTCGGTCAGACTTACTTCCCTAAGTGGAATATCCTCTAGGACCATCCTTATTGTGGCACATGGCAATATTTCATTTTCTGAAATGGCTGAGTAATATTCCACAGTACATATATACCCCAGCTTTTCCTGCCAGCCGACCGTTGATGGGCACATGGGTTTTTTCTACGTCTTGGCTGTGGCACGTAGTGCTGCTACAAACACGGGGGTGCGTGGATCTCTTCAAACAACAGTTTTGCTCTTGGGCGGACGTGTACCCACGACGGGGATTGCTGGATCATCTGGTGGCTCATGTTTCTCCTATTTATTGTGTTCGTTGTTTTTATTTACTTACTTACTTTTTTCTTTCTTTTTAAAACTTTTTTTTTACTTACTTGCTTTTAAGTACTAGTACTCGTGGTTTAGGAAGAAGAGTTGATTAACAATACTGAGTTAGTTTCAGGTGTACAGCAAAGGGGATACTGTCTTCCATGTCTAATATTGTTTCAGATTGATTTCCATTATACGTTATTGCAGGATACTGAATATCATTCCCTGTGTTATTCTGTAAATCCTTGTTGTTTGTCTCATTTATAGGAAGTACTGTGTATCTGTTCATGGAGCTCCCAATTTATCCCTCCACCCCTCCTTTTCTCCTCGGGTAGCCATCAGTGTGTTTTCTAGGCCTGTGAGTCTGTCTCTGTTTTGCACCCATAGGTTCGTTGGTAGTACTTTTGAGATTCCACATATCTTTGGGCTTCTCTGTCGGACGTGCTTCACTAAGCGTAATCTTCCCTGGGAGCATTCTTGTCGCCGCAAATGGCAATATTGCATTCTTTTTTACTAACGGCTGAGTCATACACCATAGTACATGTATACCACCTCTTCTCGTACTAGCCACCCGTTGATGGGCACTTGGGTTTTTCTCCATGTCTTGGCTAGTGCAAATAGTGCCGCTATTTGGTGAACTTGGAGGTGCTTGTGCCGTTTTGAACTCTTGTTTCGTCATTTCCGGGTACGCACCCAGGAGTGGGATTGCTGGATCATACGGGACCTCTCCTTCGGCCTCTTTCAACCTCAACCCCTGCTGCCCCCACCCCCGCCGCCACACACACCTGAGACTGGATGGTTACCCCCGATGAGAGGTGATGTATGTCTCTGGGGCAGTAGAATGCCCCCACCCCATTCGGACCCCGCCTAGCCCCTGTGGCGCGCTCCGTTTCTGTCGTCCTCTTAGCTGCCTCCTACCCACCGCCCCCGGTCCCAACCCATTGCTTAGCCTGACCACCTTCCCGCATAGCACACCAGTCTGGGGCGCTCACCCTCCACCCCACCGCGAAGGGGTCCTCTCCCACCATCTTCCTCGCCCCACAGCGCACTCACACACCCCGCCCCTCCCCCCAGCCTGCAGGCTCAGACCCCGCTCCGCGCCACCTTCTCCTTGTGTCCCAGGCCCGGCTGTCACATGTCCCGCCCGGAAGTCTCACTTCCGCCGCTGCTCCTCAGACCCACTGCTACTTCAGGCCCACCCCGCGCCCTGATCTCACGCACCCGCACACACCTGCCGGGCCAGGTGCCGCCACCACCCCAAGCTTCTGCTGAGCCCCTGCCTGAGTGGCCAGCCGCTCTCCCGGGCCAGGTCCCCGCCAGCCCAACACCTCCCGCTCCTGCCCGCGCTCCAGCCAGACACCCCAGGCCCTTCCTCGCACCTCCCGGCACGGCACGCGGCCCGCCGCCGCCCTCTCTCCATGGGGTCGTCCTGCTCCGTTCCCTAACCGGCGTGGGGTGGCCACCGACCACGGCCACAAACACCGTCATCCCACACTGTCAGCCACCCCCAAGGCACCGGCAAGGCGTTCAGGAAACCTGCTGCGGTGGTGCGAAGCACCCGTCTGCCCACCGGTGCTCCTTTCCACGGGGGATCCGGCGCTGTCGGAAGGCACCGCGTGTGACACCGCCCTCGCCGTCGGCGCCGCCGCCGACGTCGCCGTGGGGGAGAAGCGGTGCTGCTGGAGAGTCCAAACACGGGCGGGCGCGTTTGCTCGTGGCCACAGCCACGGCGGGGAGAGGCGCTGCCCCGGCCACTCGTGTTGGGGGCTGAGGCAAGCGTCCGAAAAGGAAGACACGGGCCGTCGGAGGCCTCGCGAGGGCGCGCGCCAGTGCGGCCAAAAGGCTTGGCCGGGGAGGGAGGGTGGAGGTTGCGTGGCAGGGCTTGGGCTGGAGGTGCAGGGCGCCGGGTGGCTGTGGTCCCGGGGCGCCGAGGCCGCGGAGCAAGCGTGGCCTAAAAGTGCCATGTGGACGGTGGGAGGTTGAGAGGAAGAAGAAAGGCTTCCCTGACCGGGAATCGAACCCGGGCCGCGGCGGTGAGAGCGCCGAATCCTAACCACTAGACCACCAGGGAGCGTCGGGCTCTAGCCGTGCTCCTGCTGGACCCGTAGCACCCGCTCGGCGCCACCTTGGCGCCAAGACGCGGCCTTTCCAAGTCCAGCCACGCGCCGTCTCTGGCAATCCACGTGTCCTCCCGCCCTGCCTGCTTGCAGCACCCTCAGAACACTGCGTGCCTGCTTCCCGCACACACAAGAAAAGCCGCTGGGGCCAGCTAGCTCCCTGCTCCCAGCTCTCCCTCACAGGCCCCCCGCGGAGCTCGGCAAAAGGTCAGCCCGCTGCGTTGGCCGGGAATCGAACCCGGGTCAACTGCTTGGAAGGCAGCTATGCTCACCACTATACCACCAACGCTGCACGGACCGGGCCGCCCCGAGACGCCGGCACCGGGCTCGCCCGAGCGCACTTTCGTCGCCTCCTCCTCCCCCTCGCCCTCTTCCCCCTCCTCTTGCTCCTCCTCCCCCTCCCCCTCCTCCTCCTCGACTCCTCTTCCTTCTCTCCCTCCTCCTACTCCCCTTTCTCTTCCTCGTCCTCCCCCTCCTTCTCAGCCTCCGCCGCCGAAGCCGCCGCTTGGAGCAGCCCTGCCCCGACGCCCCGCCGGCCGGCAGCTCTGTGATGTCACGGGCGCCACCAAGGCCCCCCGGCGCCCCACCCGCGCCAGCCCTACGAAGCTGCACCAGGCCACCCGCCCGACCGCCTCAGGGGGGCGCTCTCGCTGCCTTGCTGCTCCAGGTCCCTCGGCTCCACGCCGCGGCGCGCCCCCGCCCCCGGGGCACGCGTCTGCCAGTCCCCGGCTCGCCAAAGCCCTTCTCCACCGGGCGCTGGGCCAGGCCACTTCCCGCACCGACAGGGGACGGCACTCATCCGCCTCCCACCCGTCCAGGCCGCTGTGCATAGTTGCGCAGCTGTGCGTCGCCACGCAAGGAGCCTACTGACACAGCCACTTTGGGCGGGCCGCAGTGTCCTCGGGCGCTTGTGGGGTCCAGAGGAGGCCGTCGCTCGGCCGTGGCGACGGAGCGCCCGGCGAGGCGGAAGGGCTGGAGGGCTGGAGGGGGTCGAGGGTGGGCAGGCTGGGCACGCGCTGGCGCCCTGCGCTTCGCTGGAGGGCGGAGGGACGAGAAGAAGGGCCCTTGGGAGCCAGGCGGCAGGACAGAGAGCGGCGCCAGCCACCAAAAGAGGGCGTGTTGCCTCCCCGTCGGGGAATCGAACCCCGGTCTCCCGCGTGACAGGCGGGGATACTCACCACTATACTAACGAGGACGGCGGCGACCACCCCCGCACACGCCCGCTCTCGGGCTGCCTGCCGACGCCTCCCCCTGCCCTCCGGCCCCCTGCCCTCCGGCCCCCTGCCCGCTACGGGCGGCCGGCGCGTGCCCGACCCGACCCAATGCCACACCAAGCGCGTCCTCCAGAGCAGCAGCCCCCGACCCCGACAGGGACTCGGACCCCCGTGGCGCTGAAAACTCCGAGCGCGCGCTGCCTGTTGCCTCCAACGCGGCGATGGCGCCGGGAGGAGGGGCCCGGCCCGAGACCGAAAGCAAGGCTGCGAGGAGGGGCGGTGCGCGCGCCGGGCCTTGGCCGGCGAGGAGAGGCGCGGGTGGGGGGCCGGCGGCAGGGGCTGGCCCGACGCGGCCCGGCTGCGTCCGGGGCCAGCGGCGGGCGAGGGCGCCACCGCGGCGGAGCCAGGCGCGTCGTCTGGCCTTGCTCCCCGTCGGCCGCCGCGCGCCCGCTCCGTCGCTCAGCCACACGGCCGCGCGCCTGGCGCGGAGCACCGCGTCCCGCCAAGGGCACCGGGGTTCGCGTCGCGTCCGGTCCCAGCCAGCCGAGCGGCCACGCGCACGCCCAGCCCCGCCGTCAGGATGGCCGAGCGGTCTAAGGCGCTGCGTTCAGGTCGCAGTCTCCCCTGGAGGCGTGGGTTCGAATCCCACTCCTGACAAGCCAGCCTTTTGGCCCGCCCGACAAAAGCACCCGGCCCCCCCATGGCAGCGCTTTACTGCCTTCCAGTCCGTCGCGCCGTGCACTCTTGCGGCCTCTCCAAACTCCGGCCCGGACATCCACGCCTCTCAGACGCGGGACCTTCTCAGCCGCGGCCAGGGGCCTGGCAGAAACGGCCCGCTACGAAACCTCCGGCGACGGGCTTTCCGGACAAACGCCCTCCCCGCCGGTTCCTATGCCCCCTCCTTCCTGCACCCACACCTGGAAAACCTTCAGTCCTTCGCAGCACATCTTTCCTCCCCTGCTTGCGGCTGCTGCTGCTGCTGCTGCTGCTGCTGCTGGTCTTTCCTGCCTGCCTGTCTGCCTGCCTGCCTGCCTGCGTCCCTCCCTCCCACTCCCGCTCCCCCCCGCCCCCACCGCCACACGCACAACGGCCGCGTGTGGAAAGCCCTCCACGCCTCGCCCACCCTCCGACTTCTGCCTGGTGAACAGCGGACTCGCTCTCACAGCCCTTCTTCCACTTCCGCCACCAGCAGCTCTCCGTCTTTCCAACATCCTGTCCTTCCCGTCAGCCCCAACGGCCCGCCTGCCCGTTCCATTTCCTCCACAGCCACACCGAGGTGGCCGCCGACACCACCTTGCCGGCCTGTGGTGCGTGCCCCTCGCTGCTTTTTCGCCTTGGGGCCCTGGCCGGACCACACCTGCTTGCCTGCCTGCCTGCTGGCCAGCCAACAGGGGGCCCTCCCTGCACGGGGCCTGGTGCACGAGTCGCTCCCAGGAACGGTGCTCCAGTGAGTAGTGAGCGGAAGCCCTGGATGCCCTGTCACCCACCACACACGTCCGGCCCCCAGCACGAGTCAGCCGCCTCGGCGCCCCAGCGCAAGTCCCTCGGGGAAGCCGCGGCTCCGGCAGCACCCAGCCACACCCTGGGTCGCTCCCTCCGTCACCGGGCTGTCCGCGAGCCAGCAGCCAGTCTGCCAAAGTGCTTCTCCTCACAACCAACGTAGCAGAGCGGGACACCGCGGGAGGGGTGGGCGCAGAGCGCAGAAGCGAGGCTAAGACACCTTTGCTCTTTCGGCCTAAGCGCCGCTCGGCGGCGGCGGCGGCGGCGGCGGCGGTGCCCGGGGTCCACCTCCCACGCTCGCCGTCCCTGCACAGCCCCGAGCTCCGATCCCTGCCCCCGCCCGCCCTCGTACGCCCCGCACCGGCAAGAAAGCCAGCCGCCAGAGGGACTGTGCGTCGGGGCCCGGCGGCGGCGGCGGCGGCGGCGGCGGTTGAGAGGAACGTCGGTGCTCAGCCGCAGCGGCCACGCCTCGCCCGCCCTGACTGAGATTCGGGCGCGGGCCAGGCCCGTGCGGCTCCTGGCTTCCTCTGGCGACAGCGACGGTCTCGCGGCGGCCGTGGACGGCAGAGAAAGCGCAGGGCGGGCCGAGCCCGCCCGCGTCCCTCCGTCCCTCGGTGCTTGCGACCGCCTCGCGCCCCGGGGTCGCCAGCGTGCCCGGAGCCTCTCGTTCAGGTGGCCCGTCGGCCTCCTGCTCAAATGGAGCACATGCCCACGGGACGAGCAGTGACCAGGATCCGGCGGTTGGCGGCGAGCACCGCTGGGGCCGCGGCGGGCGCCGGCGGCCATCAGTGCATGGGTGGTTCAGTGGTAGAATTCTCGCCTGCCACGCGGGAGGCCCGGGTTCGATTCCCGGCCCATGCAGCCACAGCGCCCCCTTTTGGTTCCCGCAGCCTCAAAGCGGAGCTGGGCTTCCCCGCTGCCACAATCAAGGCACCGGTCCTGCCAACAGCTCGCTCACCACCGCACCTTCAGGCCCCGGACCTTCCCACGCAGACGCCCCCACCCCACACACACCCGGGAGCCAGGCCTCCAGGACCTGACACCTTGCGGGCTCAGCCACTCTTACGCCCAGACCCCTTCCTTGTCCTTGTTCTCTTCCTTACCCTGACCCCGCCTGTGTCACGCTCTTCACTGTAAGAAACACCCCACACTGGCACCCGCACAGCCCAACCTCTTCACCTTTGCACAACCAGGAGCAAGGGAGTCGCCACCTCTGGCAGTGATCCATCCCATTTTCCTGGAGAGTCCCCAAAGCGTTCACTTGCACGAGGAGTTCAAAAGAAGCCCACACAATCATCGCAGACTGCACTCGAGTTTGACCCTCCACAGAAATACGTTTCCAACACCGGCCCGCTCCTCCACCGCTACTGCCACCAGCACCATCAGCACGACAAACACCACGCCCTCCCCTGAACCTCTGCTCCCACCAACGGCATCAGCCCTCGGGACAGCACCACCAGCACCACCACCTCAGCCTCCAGCCTACTCCCACAAACACCCCCACCCCACCCCATCTCCCCACTTTTCCCCGGATCCTTTCCAAATCCTACGTTGTCAAGGATCCTGCCCTTGCCTCTGTGCCGTTGGCCTCCTCCTTTTGCCCACTTCGCCTTCTTCTCCTTTTCATAGCAGTGCGGTTGCTTTACAACATTGTGTTACATTCAGGTGTACGGCAAGATGATTCAGTTACATGTCCTTTCCCAGGTTATTTTCCACTATACCTTATCACGACATATGTATACATTTCCCTGTGCTGTACGGTGAATGCTTGCTGCTTATGTGCTTGATGTATACAGTATTTCCTCTCCGTTCATCGCAGCTCCGTATTTTTCCCTGCCCTGCACTTTCCCCTTGGGTAACGAACAGTGTGTTTCCTATGTCTGTGAGTCTGTTTCTCTTTGGCGCATACATTCGTTTGTGGTACGGTATAGATTCCACATTTCTTTGTGCTTCTCTGCCTGCCTTACGTCGCTAAGTGTAATATCCTCTGGGTCCCTCCTTATTGGTGCAAATGGCAATATCTCACTCTTTTTGTATGGCTGAGTAATATTCCACAGCACGTGCATACCACGTCTGCCTGTGCCAGCCATCGGCGTTGATGGGCACTGGGGCTTTGTCCATGTCTTGGCTGTGGCCCGCAGTGCTGCTGTGGACACGAGGGTGCACGGATCTCTTCAAGTGACACTTTCTCTCCTCTGCCGATGTGTACCCACGATGGGGATCGCTGGATCATATGAGAGCTCATATTTCACCTATTTATTTAGTGTGTTGTTTCTATTTATGCATTTAATAGTTATTTATTCATTTACTTATAAGAACTAGTAGCTGTAATTTTGGAAGAAAAATTGATTAACAAGATTGAGTTAGTTTCAGGTGCACAGCAACATGGATACTGTTTTCCGTGTCTCATATTGTTTCAGGTTGCTTTCCGTTATAGCTTACTACAGGATATTGAATATCATTCCCCGTGTGATTCCGGAAATCCGTGTCGCCTACGTCTTTTATATGAACTACGGTGTATCTGTTCATCGCCGCTCCTGACTGATGTCTCCACCCCTCCCTTTCTCCTCGGGTAACCATCAGTGTGTTTTCTATGTCTGTGAGTCTGTTTCTCTATTGCACAATCGTTCTTTTCTATTATGGTTTAGATTCCACGGATCTTTGTGCTTCTCGGTCAGACTTACTTCCCTAAGTGGAATATCCTCTAGGACCATCCTTATTGTGGCACATGGCAATATTTCATTTTCTGAAATGGCTGAGTAATATTCCACAGTACATATATACCCCAGCTTTTCCTGCCAGCCGACCGTTGATGGGCACATGGGTTTTTTCTACGTCTTGGCTGTGGCACGTAGTGCTGCTACAAACACGGGGGTGCGTGGATCTCTTCAAACAACAGTTTTGCTCTTGGGCGGACGTGTACCCACGACGGGGATTGCTGGATCATCTGGTGGCTCATGTTTCTCCTATTTATTGTGTTCGTTGTTTTTATTTACTTACTTACTTTTTTCTTTCTTTTTAAAACTTTTTTTTTACTTACTTGCTTTTAAGTACTAGTACTCGTGGTTTAGGAAGAAGAGTTGATTAACAATACTGAGTTAGTTTCAGGTGTACAGCAAAGGGGATACTGTCTTCCATGTCTAATATTGTTTCAGATTGATTTCCATTATACGTTATTGCAGGATACTGAATATCATTCCCTGTGTTATTCTGTAAATCCTTGTTGTTTGTCTCATTTATAGGAAGTACTGTGTATCTGTTCATGGAGCTCCCAATTTATCCCTCCACCCCTCCTTTTCTCCTCGGGTAGCCATCAGTGTGTTTTCTAGGCCTGTGAGTCTGTCTCTGTTTTGCACCCATAGGTTCGTTGGTAGTACTTTTGAGATTCCACATATCTTTGGGCTTCTCTGTCGGACGTGCTTCACTAAGCGTAATCTTCCCTGGGAGCATTCTTGTCGCCGCAAATGGCAATATTGCATTCTTTTTTACTAACGGCTGAGTCATACACCATAGTACATGTATACCACCTCTTCTCGTACTAGCCACCCGTTGATGGGCACTTGGGTTTTTCTCCATGTCTTGGCTAGTGCAAATAGTGCCGCTATTTGGTGAACTTGGAGGTGCTTGTGCCGTTTTGAACTCTTGTTTCGTCATTTCCGGGTACGCACCCAGGAGTGGGATTGCTGGATCATACGGGACCTCTCCTTCGGCCTCTTTCAACCTCAACCCCTGCTGCCCCCACCCCCGCCGCCACACACACCTGAGACTGGATGGTTACCCCCGATGAGAGGTGATGTATGTCTCTGGGGCAGTAGAATGCCCCCACCCCATTCGGACCCCGCCTAGCCCCTGTGGCGCGCTCCGTTTCTGTCGTCCTCTTAGCTGCCTCCTACCCACCGCCCCCGGTCCCAACCCATTGCTTAGCCTGACCACCTTCCCGCACAGCACACCAGTCTGGGGCGCTCACCCTCCACCCCACCGCGAAGGGGTCCTCTCCCACCATCTTCCTCGCCCCACAGCGCACTCACACACCCCGCCCCTCCCCCCAGCCTGCAGGCTCAGACCCCGCTCCGCGCCACCTTCTCCTTGTGTCCCAGGCCCGGCTGTCACATGTCCCGCCCGGAAGTCTCACTTCCGCCGCTGCTCCTCAGACCCACTGCTACTTCAGGCCCACCCCGCGCCCTGATCTCACGCACCCGCACACACCTGCCGGGCCAGGTGCCGCCACCACCCCAAGCTTCTGCTGAGCCCCTGCCTGAGTGGCCAGCCGCTCTCCCGGGCCAGGTCCCCGCCAGCCCAACACCTCCCGCTCCTGCCCGCGCTCCAGCCAGACACCCCAGGCCCTTCCTCGCACCTCCCGGCACGGCACGCGGCCCGCCGCCGCCCTCTCTCCATGGGGTCGTCCTGCTCCGTTCCCTAACCGGCGTGGGGTGGCCACCGACCACGGCCACAAACACCGTCATCCCACACTGTCAGCCACCCCCAAGGCACCGGCAAGGCGTTCAGGAAACCTGCTGCGGTGGTGCGAAGCACCCGTCTGCCCACCGGTGCTCCTTTCCACGGGGGATCCGGCGCTGTCGGAAGGCACCGCGTGTGACACCGCCCTCGCCGTCGGCGCCGCCGCCGACGTCGCCGTGGGGGAGAAGCGGTGCTGCTGGAGAGTCCAAACACGGGCGGGCGCGTTTGCTCGTGGCCACAGCCACGGCGGGGAGAGGCGCTGCCCCGGCCACTCGTGTTGGGGGCTGAGGCAAGCGTCCGAAAAGGAAGACACGGGCCGTCGGAGGCCTCGCGAGGGCGCGCGCCAGTGCGGCCAAAAGGCTTGGCCGGGGAGGGAGGGTGGAGGTTGCGTGGCAGGGCTTGGGCTGGAGGTGCAGGGCGCCGGGTGGCTGTGGTCCCGGGGCGCCGAGGCCGCGGAGCAAGCGTGGCCTAAAAGTGCCATGTGGACGGTGGGAGGTTGAGAGGAAGAAGAAAGGCTTCCCTGACCGGGAATCGAACCCGGGCCGCGGCGGTGAGAGCGCCGAATCCTAACCACTAGACCACCAGGGAGCGTCGGGCTCTAGCCGTGCTCCTGCTGGACCCGTAGCACCCGCTCGGCGCCACCTTGGCGCCAAGACGCGGCCTTTCCAAGTCCAGCCACGCGCCGTCGCTGGCAATCCACGTGTCCTCCCGCCCTGCCTGCTTGCAGCACCCTCAGAACACTGCGTGCCTGCTTCCCGCACACACAAGAAAAGCCGCTGGGGCCAGCTAGCTCCCTGCTCCCAGCTCTCCCTCACAGGCCCCCCGCGGAGCTCGGCAAAAGGTCAGCCCGCTGCGTTGGCCGGGAATCGAACCCGGGTCAACTGCTTGGAAGGCAGCTATGCTCACCACTATACCACCAACGCTGCACGGACCGGGCCGCCCCGAGACGCCGGCACCGGGCTCGCCCGAGCGCACTTTCGTCGCCTTCTCCTCCCCCTCGCCCTCTTCCCCCTCCTCTTGCTCCTCCTCCCCCTCCCCCTCCTCCTCCTCGACTCCTCTTCCTTCTCTCCCTCCTCCTACTCCCCTTTCTCTTCCTCGTCCTCCCCCTCCTTCTCAGCCTCCGCCGCCGAAGCCGCCGCTTGGAGCAGCCCTGCCCCGACGCCCCGCCGGCCGGCAGCTCTGTGATGTCACGGGCGCCACCAAGGCCCCCCGGCGCCCCACCCGCGCCAGCCCTACGAAGCTGCACCAGGCCACCCGCCCGACCGCCTCAGGGGGGCGCTCTCGCTGCCTTGCTGCTCCAGGTCCCTCGGCTCCACGCCGCGGCGCGCCCCCGCCCCCGGGGCACGCGTCTGCCAGTCCCCGGCTCGCCAAAGCCCTTCTCCACCGGGCGCTGGGCCAGGCCACTTCCCGCACCGACAGGGGACGGCACTCATCCGCCTCCCACCCGTCCAGGCCGCTGTGCATAGTTGCGCAGCTGTGCGTCGCCACGCAAGGAGCCTACTGACACAGCCACTTTGGGCGGGCCGCAGTGTCCTCGGGCGCTTGTGGGGTCCAGAGGAGGCCGTCGCTCGGCCGTGGCGACGGAGCGCCCGGCGAGGCGGAAGGGCTGGAGGGCTGGAGGGGGTCGAGGGTGGGCAGGCTGGGCACGCGCTGGCGCCCTGCGCTTCGCTGGAGGGCGGAGGGACGAGAAGAAGGGCCCTTGGGAGCCAGGCGGCAGGACAGAGAGCGGCGCCAGCCACCAAAAGAGGGCGTGTTGCCTCCCCGTCGGGGAATCGAACCCCGGTCTCCCGCGTGACAGGCGGGGATACTCACCACTATACTAACGAGGACGGCGGCGACCACCCCCGCACACGCCCGCTCTCGGGCTGCCTGCCGACGCCTCCCCCTGCCCTCCGGCCCCCTGCCCTCCGGCCCCCTGCCCGCTACGGGCGGCCGGCGCGTGCCCGACCCGACCCAATGCCACACCAAGCGCGTCCTCCAGAGCAGCAGCCCCCGACCCCGACAGGGACTCGGACCCCCGTGGCGCTGAAAACTCCGAGCGCGCGCTGCCTGTTGCCTCCAACGCGGCGATGGCGCCGGGAGGAGGGGCCCGGCCCGAGACCGAAAGCAAGGCTGCGAGGAGGGGCGGTGCGCGCGCCGGGCCTTGGCCGGCGAGGAGAGGCGCGGGTGGGGGGCCGGCGGCAGGGGCTGGCCCGACGCGGCCCGGCTGCGTCCGGGGCCAGCGGCGGGCGAGGGCGCCACCGCGGCGGAGCCAGGCGCGTCGTCTGGCCTTGCTCCCCGTCGGCCGCCGCGCGCCCGCTCCGTCGCTCAGCCACACGGCCGCGCGCCTGGCGCGGAGCACCGCGTCCCGCCAAGGGCACCGGGGTTCGCGTCGCGTCCGGTCCCAGCCAGCCGAGCGGCCACGCGCACGCCCAGCCCCGCCGTCAGGATGGCCGAGCGGTCTAAGGCGCTGCGTTCAGGTCGCAGTCTCCCCTGGAGGCGTGGGTTCGAATCCCACTCCTGACAAGCCAGCCTTTTGGCCCGCCCGACAAAAGCACCCGGCCCCCCCATGGCAGCGCTTTACTGCCTTCCAGTCCGTCGCGCCGTGCACTCTTGCGGCCTCTCCAAACTCCGGCCCGGACATCCACGCCTCTCAGACGCGGGACCTTCTCAGCCGCGGCCAGGGGCCTGGCAGAAACGGCCCGCTACGAAACCTCCGGCGACGGGCTTTCCGGACAAACGCCCTCCCCGCCGGTTCCTATGCCCCCTCCTTCCTGCACCCACACCTGGAAAACCTTCAGTCCTTCGCAGCACATCTTTCCTCCCCTGCTTGCGGCTGCTGCTGCTGCTGCTGCTGCTGCTGCTGGTCTTTCCTGCCTGCCTGTCTGCCTGCCTGCCTGCCTGCGTCCCTCCCTCCCACTCCCGCTCCCCCCCGCCCCCACCGCCACACGCACAACGGCCGCGTGTGGAAAGCCCTCCACGCCTCGCCCACCCTCCGACTTCTGCCTGGTGAACAGCGGACTCGCTCTCACAGCCCTTCTTCCACTTCCGCCACCAGCAGCTCTCCGTCTTTCCAACATCCTGTCCTTCCCGTCAGCCCCAACGGCCCGCCTGCCCGTTCCATTTCCTCCACAGCCACACCGAGGTGGCCGCCGACACCACCTTGCCGGCCTGTGGTGCGTGCCCCTCGCTGCTTTTTCGCCTTGGGGCCCTGGCCGGACCACACCTGCTTGCCTGCCTGCCTGCTGGCCAGCCAACAGGGGGCCCTCCCTGCACGGGGCCTGGTGCACGAGTCGCTCCCAGGAACGGTGCTCCAGTGAGTAGTGAGCGGAAGCCCTGGATGCCCTGTCACCCACCACACACGTCCGGCCCCCAGCACGAGTCAGCCGCCTCGGCGCCCCAGCGCAAGTCCCTCGGGGAAGCCGCGGCTCCGGCAGCACCCAGCCACACCCTGGGTCGCTCCCTCCGTCACCGGGCTGTCCGCGAGCCAGCAGCCAGTCTGCCAAAGTGCTTCTCCTCACAACCAACGTAGCAGAGCGGGACACCGCGGGAGGGGTGGGCGCAGAGCGCAGAAGCGAGGCTAAGACACCTTTGCTCTTTCGGCCTAAGCGCCGCTCGGCGGCGGCGGCGGCGGCGGCGGCGGTGCCCGGGGTCCACCTCCCACGCTCGCCGTCCCTGCACAGCCCCGAGCTCCGATCCCTGCCCCCGCCCGCCCTCGTACGCCCCGCACCGGCAAGAAAGCCAGCCGCCAGAGGGACTGTGCGTCGGGGCCCGGCGGCGGCGGCGGCGGCGGCGGCGGTTGAGAGGAACGTCGGTGCTCAGCCGCAGCGGCCACGCCTCGCCCGCCCTGACTGAGATTCGGGCGCGGGCCAGGCCCGTGCGGCTCCTGGCTTCCTCTGGCGACAGCGACGGTCTCGCGGCGGCCGTGGACGGCAGAGAAAGCGCAGGGCGGGCCGAGCCCGCCCGCGTCCCTCCGTCCCTCGGTGCTTGCGACCGCCTCGCGCCCCGGGGTCGCCAGCGTGCCCGGAGCCTCTCGTTCAGGTGGCCCGTCGGCCTCCTGCTCAAATGGAGCACATGCCCACGGGACGAGCAGTGACCAGGATCCGGCGGTTGGCGGCGAGCACCGCTGGGGCCGCGGCGGGCGCCGGCGGCCATCAGTGCATGGGTGGTTCAGTGGTAGAATTCTCGCCTGCCACGCGGGAGGCCCGGGTTCGATTCCCGGCCCATGCAGCCACAGCGCCCCCTTTTGGTTCCCGCAGCCCCAAAGCGGAGCTGGGCTTCCCCGCTGCCACAATCAAGGCACCGGTCCTGCCAACAGCTCGCTCACCACCGCACCTTCAGGCCCCGGACCTTCCCACGCAGACGCCCCCACCCCACACACACCCGGGAGCCAGGCCTCCAGGACCTGACACCTTGCGGGCTCAGCCACTCTTACGCCCAGACCCCTTCCTTGTCCTTGTTCTCTTCCTTACCCTGACCCCGCCTGTGTCACGCTCTTCACTGTAAGAAACACCCCACACTGGCACCCGCACAGCCCAACCTCTTCACCTTTGCACAACCAGGAGCAAGGGAGTCGCCACCTCTGGCAGTGATCCATCCCATTTTCCTGGAGAGTCCCCAAAGCGTTCACTTGCACGAGGAGTTCAAAAGAAGCCCACACAATCATCGCAGACTGCACTCGAGTTTGACCCTCCACAGAAATACGTTTCCAACACCGGCCCGCTCCTCCACCGCTACTGCCACCAGCACCATCAGCACGACAAACACCACGCCCTCCCCTGAACCTCTGCTCCCACCAACGGCATCAGCCCTCGGGACAGCACCACCAGCACCACCACCTCAGCCTCCAGCCTACTCCCACAAACACCCCCACCCCACCCCATCTCCCCACTTTTCCCCGGATCCTTTCCAAATCCTACGTTGTCAAGGATCCTGCCCTTGCCTCTGTGCCGTTGGCCTCCTCCTTTTGCCCACTTCGCCTTCTTCTCCTTTTCATAGCAGTGCGGTTGCGGTTGCTTTACAACATTGTGTTACATTCAGGTGTACGGCAAGATGATTCAGTTACATGTCCTTTCCCAGGTTATTTTCCACTATACCTTATCACGACATATGTATACATTTCCCTGTGCTGTACGGTGAATGCTTGCTGCTTATGTGCTTGATGTATATAGTATTTCCTCTCCGTTCATCGCAGCTCCGTATTTTTCCCTGCCCTGCACTTTCCCCTTGGGTAACGAACAGTGTGTTTCCTATGTCTGTGAGTCTGTTTCTCTTTGGCGCATACATTCGTTTGTGGTACGGTATAGATTCCACATTTCTTTGTGCTTCTCTGCCTGCCTTACGTCGCTAAGTGTAATATCCTCTGGGTCCCTCCTTATTGGTGCAAATGGCAATATCTCGCTCTTTTTGTATGGCTGAGTAATATTCCACAGCACGTACACACCACGTCTGCCTGTGCCAGCCATCGGCGTTGATGGGCACTGGGGTTTTGTCCATGTCTTGGCTGTGGCCCGCAGTGCTGCTGTGGACACGAGGGTGCACGGATCTCTTCAAGTGACACTTTCTCTCCTCTGCCGATGTGTACCCACGATGGGGGTCGCTGGATCATATGAGAGCTCATATTTCACCTATTTATTTAGTGTGTTGTTTTTATTTATGCATTTAATAGTTATTTATTCATTTACTTATAAGAACTAGTAGCTGTAATTTTGGAAGAAAAATTGATTAACAAGATTGAGTTAGTTTCAGGTGCACAGCAACATGGATACTGTTTTCCGTGTCTCATATTGTTTCAGGTTGCTTTCCGTTATAGCTTACTACAGGATATTGAATATCATTCCCCGTGTGATTCCGGAAATCCGTGTCGCCTACGTCTTTTATATGAACTACGGTGTATCTGTTCATCGCCGCTCCTGACTGATGTCTCCACCCCTCCCTTTCTCCTCGGGTAACCATCAGTGTGTTTTCTATGTCTGTGAGTCTGTTTCTCTATTGCACAATCGTTCTTTTCTATTATGGTTTAGATTCCACGGATCTTTGTGCTTCTCGGTCAGACTTACTTCCCTAAGTGGAATATCCTCTAGGACCATCCTTATTGTGGCACATGGCAATATTTCATTTTCTGAAATGGCTGAGTAATATTCCACAGTACATATATACCCCAGCTTTTCCTGCCAGCCGACCGTTGATGGGCACATGGGTTTTTTCTACGTCTTGGCTGTGGCACGTAGTGCTGCTACAAACACGGGGGTGCGTGGATCTCTTCAAACAACAGTTTTGCTCTTGGGCGGACGTGTACCCACGACGGGGATTGCTGGATCATCTGGTGGCTCATGTTTCTCCTATTTATTGTGTTCGTTGTTTTTATTTACTTACTTACTTTTTTCTTTCTTTTTAAAACTTTTTTTTTACTTACTTGCTTTTAAGTACTAGTACTCGTGGTTTAGGAAGAAGAGTTGATTAACAATACTGAGTTAGTTTCAGGTGTACAGCAAAGGGGATACTGTCTTCCATGTCTAATATTGTTTCAGATTGATTTCCATTATACGTTATTGCAGGATACTGAATATCATTCCCTGTGTTATTCTGTAAATCCTTGTTGTTTGTCTCATTTATAGGAAGTACTGTGTATCTGTTCATGGAGCTCCCAATTTATCCCTCCACCCCTCCTTTTCTCCTCGGGTAGCCATCAGTGTGTTTTCTAGGCCTGTGAGTCTGTCTCTGTTTTGCACCCATAGGTTCGTTGGTAGTACTTTTGAGATTCCACATATCTTTGGGCTTCTCTGTCGGACGTGCTTCACTAAGCGTAATCTTCCCTGGGAGCATTCTTGTCGCCGCAAATGGCAATATTGCATTCTTTTTTACTAACGGCTGAGTCATACACCATAGTACATGTATACCACCTCTTCTCGTACTAGCCACCCGTTGATGGGCACTTGGGTTTTTCTCCATGTCTTGGCTAGTGCAAATAGTGCCGCTATTTGGTGAACTTGGAGGTGCTTGTGCCGTTTTGAACTCTTGTTTCGTCATTTCCGGGTACGCACCCAGGAGTGGGATTGCTGGATCATACGGGACCTCTCCTTCGGCCTCTTTCAACCTCAACCCCTGCTGCCCCCACCCCCGCCGCCACACACACCTGAGACTGGATGGTTAACCCCGATGAGAGGTGATGTATGTCTCTGGGGCAGTAGAATGCCCCCACCCCATTCGGACCCCGCCTAGCCCCTGTGGCGCCCTCCGTTTCTGTCGTCCTCTTAGCTGCCTCCTACCCACCGCCCCCGGTCCCAACCCATTGCTTAGCCCGACCACCTTCCCGCACAGCACACCAGTCTGGGGCGCTCACCCTCCACCCCACCGCGAAGGGGTCCTCTCCCACCATCTTCCTCGCCCCACAGCGCACTCACACACCCCGCCCCTCCCCCCAGCCTGCAGGCTCAGACCCCGCTCCCCGCCACCTTTTCCTTGTGTCCCAGGCCCGGCTGTCACATGTCCCGCCCGGAAGTCTCACTTCCGCCGCTGCTCCTCAGACCCACTGCTACTTCAGGCCCACCCCGCGCCCTGATCTCACGCACCCGCACACACCTGCCGGGCCAGGTGCCGCCACCACCCCAAGCTTCTGCTGAGCCCCTGCCTGAGTGGCCAGCCGCTCTCCCGGGCCAGGTCCCCGCCAGCCCAACACCTCCCGCTCCTGCCCGCGCTCCAGCCAGACACCCCAGGCCCTTCCTCGCACCTCCCGGCACGGCACGCGGCCCGCCGCCGCCCTCTCTCCATGGGGTCGTCCTGCTCCGTTCCCTAACCGGCGTGGGGTGGCCACCGACCACGGCCACAAACACCGTCATCCCACACTGTCAGCCACCCCCAAGGCACCGGCAAGGCGTTCAGGAAACCTGCTGCGGTGGTGCGAAGCACCCGTCTGCCCACCGGTGCTCCTTTCCACGGGGGATCCGGCGCTGTCGGAAGGCACCGCGTGTGACACCGCCCTCGCCGTCGGCGCCGCCGCCGACGTCGCCGTGGGGGAGAAGCGGTGCTGCTGGAGAGTCCAAACACGGGCGGGCGCGTTTGCTCGTGGCCACAGCCACGGCGGGGAGAGGCGCTGCCCCGGCCACTCGTGTTGGGGGCTGAGGCAAGCGTCCGAAAAGGAAGACACGGGCCGTCGGAGGCCTCGCGAGGGCGCGCGCCAGTGCGGCCAAAAGGCTTGGCCGGGGAGGGAGGGTGGAGGTTGCGTGGCAGGGCTTGGGCTGGAGGTGCAGGGCGCCGGGTGGCTGTGGTCCCGGGGCGCCGAGGCCGCGGAGCAAGCGTGGCCTAAAAGTGCCATGTGGACGGTGGGAGGTTGAGAGGAAGAAGAAAGGCTTCCCTGACCGGGAATCGAACCCGGGCCGCGGCGGTGAGAGCGCCGAATCCTAACCACTAGACCACCAGGGAGCGTCGAGCTCTAGCCGTGCTCCTGCTGGACCCGTAGCACCCGCTCGGCGCCACCTTGGCGCCAAGACGCGGCCTTTCCAAGTCCAGCCACGCGCCGTCGCTGGCAATCCACGTGTCCTCCCGCCCTGCCTGCTTGCAGCACCCTCAGAACACTGCGTGCCTGCTTCCCGCACACACAAGAAAAGCCGCTGGGGCCAGCTAGCTCCCTGCTCCCAGCTCTCCCTCACAGGCCCCCCGCGGAGCTCGGCAAAAGGTCAGCCCGCTGCGTTGGCCGGGAATCGAACCCGGGTCAACTGCTTGGAAGGCAGCTATGCTCACCACTATACCACCAACGCTGCACGGACCGGGCCGCCCCGAGACGCCGGCACCGGGCTCGCCCGAGCGCACTTTCGTCGCCTCCTCCTCCCCCTCGCCCTCTTCCCCCTCCTCTTGCTCCTCCTCCCCCTCCCCCTCCTCCTCCTCGACTCCTCTTCCTTCTCTCCCTCCTCCTACTCCCCTTTCTCTTCCTCGTCCTCCCCCTCCTTCTCAGCCTCCGCCGCCGAAGCCGCCGCTTGGAGCAGCCCTGCCCCGACGCCCCGCCGGCCGGCAGCTCTGTGATGTCACGGGCGCCACCAAGGCCCCCCGGCGCCCCACCCGCGCCAGCCCTACGAAGCTGCACCAGGCCACCCGCCCGACCGCCTCAGGGGGGCGCTCTCGCTGCCTTGCTGCTCCAGGTCCCTCGGCTCCACGCCGCGGCGCGCCCCCGCCCCCGGGGCACGCGTCTGCCAGTCCCCGGCTCGCCAAAGCCCTTCTCCACCGGGCGCTGGGCCAGGCCACTTCCCGCACCGACAGGGGACGGCACTCATCCGCCTCCCACCCGTCCAGGCCGCTGTGCATAGTTGCGCAGCTGTGCGTCGCCACGCAAGGAGCCTACTGACACAGCCACTTTGGGCGGGCCGCAGTGTCCTCGGGCGCTTGTGGGGTCCAGAGGAGGCCGTCGCTCGGCCGTGGCGACGGAGCGCCCGGCGAGGCGGAAGGGCTGGAGGGCTGGAGGGGGTCGAGGGTGGGCAGGCTGGGCACGCGCTGGCGCCCTGCGCTTCGCTGGAGGGCGGAGGGACGAGAAGAAGGGCCCTTGGGAGCCAGGCGGCAGGACAGAGAGCGGCGCCAGCCACCAAAAGAGGGCGTGTTGCCTCCCCGTCGGGGAATCGAACCCCGGTCTCCCGCGTGACAGGCGGGGATACTCACCACTATACTAACGAGGACGGCGGCGACCACCCCCGCACACGCCCGCTCTCGGGCTGCCTGCCGACGCCTCCCCCTGCCCTCCGGCCCCCTGCCCTCCGGCCCCCTGCCCGCTACGGGCGGCCGGCGCGTGCCCGACCCGACCCAATGCCACACCAAGCGCGTCCTCCAGAGCAGCAGCCCCCGACCCCGACAGGGACTCGGACCCCCGTGGCGCTGAAAACTCCGAGCGCGCGCTGCCTGTTGCCTCCAACGCGGCGATGGCGCCGGGAGGAGGGGCCCGGCCCGAGACCGAAAGCAAGGCTGCGAGGAGGGGCGGTGCGCGCGCCGGGCCTTGGCCGGCGAGGAGAGGCGCGGGTGGGGGGCCGGCGGCAGGGGCTGGCCCGACGCGGCCCGGCTGCGTCCGGGGCCAGCGGCGGGCGAGGGCGCCACCGCGGCGGAGCCAGGCGCGTCGTCTGGCCTTGCTCCCCGTCGGCCGCCGCGCGCCCGCTCCGTCGCTCAGCCACACGGCCGCGCGCCTGGCGCGGAGCACCGCGTCCCGCCAAGGGCACCGGGGTTCGCGTCGCGTCCGGTCCCAGCCAGCCGAGCGGCCACGCGCACGCCCAGCCCCGCCGTCAGGATGGCCGAGCGGTCTAAGGCGCTGCGTTCAGGTCGCAGTCTCCCCTGGAGGCGTGGGTTCGAATCCCACTCCTGACAAGCCAGCCTTTTGGCCCGCCCGACAAAAGCACCCGGCCCCCCCATGGCAGCGCTTTACTGCCTTCCAGTCCGTCGCGCCGTGCACTCTTGCGGCCTCTCCAAACTCCGGCCCGGACATCCACGCCTCTCAGACGCGGGACCTTCTCAGCCGCGGCCAGGGGCCTGGCAGAAACGGCCCGCTACGAAACCTCCGGCGACGGGCTTTCCGGACAAACGCCCTCCCCGCCGGTTCCTATGCCCCCTCCTTCCTGCACCCACACCTGGAAAACCTTCAGTCCTTCGCAGCACATCTTTCCTCCCCTGCTTGCGGCTGCTGCTGCTGCTGCTGCTGCTGCTGCTGGTCTTTCCTGCCTGCCTGTCTGCCTGCCTGCCTGCCTGCGTCCCTCCCTCCCACTCCCGCTCCCCCCCGCCCCCACCGCCACACGCACAACGGCCGCGTGTGGAAAGCCCTCCACGCCTCGCCCACCCTCCGACTTCTGCCTGGTGAACAGCGGACTCGCTCTCACAGCCCTTCTTCCACTTCCGCCACCAGCAGCTCTCCGTCTTTCCAACATCCTGTCCTTCCCGTCAGCCCCAACGGCCCGCCTGCCCGTTCCATTTCCTCCACAGCCACACCGAGGTGGCCGCCGACACCACCTTGCCGGCCTGTGGTGCGTGCCCCTCGCTGCTTTTTCGCCTTGGGGCCCTGGCCGGACCACACCTGCTTGCCTGCCTGCCTGCTGGCCAGCCAACAGGGGGCCCTCCCTGCACGGGGCCTGGTGCACGAGTCGCTCCCAGGAACGGTGCTCCAGTGAGTAGTGAGCGGAAGCCCTGGATGCCCTGTCACCCACCACACACGTCCGGCCCCCAGCACGAGTCAGCCGCCTCGGCGCCCCAGCGCAAGTCCCTCGGGGAAGTCGCGGCTCCGGCAGCACCCAGCCACACCCTGGGTCGCTCCCTCCGTCACCGGGCTGTCCGCGAGCCAGCAGCCAGTCTGCCAAAGTGCTTCTCCTCACAACCAACGTAGCAGAGCGGGACACCGCGGGAGGGGTGGGCGCAGAGCGCAGAAGCGAGGCTAAGACACCTTTGCTCTTTCGGCCTAAGCGCCGCTCGGCGGCGGCGGCGGCGGCGGCGGCGGTGCCCGGGGTCCACCTCCCACGCTCGCCGTCCCTGCACAGCCCCGAGCTCCGATCCCTGCCCCCGCCCGCCCTCGTACGCCCCGCACCGGCAAGAAAGCCAGCCGCCAGAGGGACTGTGCGTCGGGGCCCGGCGGCGGCGGCGGCGGCGGCGGCGGTTGAGAGGAACGTCGGTGCTCAGCCGCAGCGGCCACGCCTCGCCCGCCCTGACTGAGATTCGGGCGCGGGCCAGGCCCGTGCGGCTCCTGGCTTCCTCTGGCGACAGCGACGGTCTCGCGGCGGCCGTGGACGGCAGAGAAAGCGCAGGGCGGGCCGAGCCCGCCCGCGTCCCTCCGTCCCTCGGTGCTTGCGACCGCCTCGCGCCCCGGGGTCGCCAGCGTGCCCGGAGCCTCTCGTTCAGGTGGCCCGTCGGCCTCCTGCTCAAATGGAGCACATGCCCACGGGACGAGCAGTGACCAGGATCCGGCGGTTGGCGGCGAGCACCGCTGGGGCCGCGGCGGGCGCCGGCGGCCATCAGTGCATGGGTGGTTCAGTGGTAGAATTCTCGCCTGCCACGCGGGAGGCCCGGGTTCGATTCCCGGCCCATGCAGCCACAGCGCCCCCTTTTGGTTCCCGCAGCCCCAAAGCGGAGCTGGGCTTCCCCGCTGCCACAATCAAGGCACCGGTCCTGCCAACAGCTCGCTCACCACCGCATCTTCAGGCCCCGGACCTTCCCACGCAGACGCCCCCACCCCACACACACCCGGGAGCCAGGCCTCCAGGACCTGACACCTTGCGGGCTCAGCCACTCTTACGCCCAGACCCCTTCCTTGTCCTTGTTCTCTTCCTTACCCTGACCCCGCCTGTGTCACGCTCTTCACTGTAAGAAACACCCCACACTGGCACCCGCACAGCCCAACCTCTTCACCTTTGCACAACCAGGAGCAAGGGAGTCGCCACCTCTGGCAGTGATCCATCCCATTTTCCTGGAGAGTCCCCAAAGCGTTCACTTGCACGAGGAGTTCAAAAGAAGCCCACACAATCATCGCAGACTGCACTCGAGTTTGACCCTCCACAGAAATACGTTTCCAACACCGGCCCGCTCCTCCACCGCTACTGCCACCAGCACCATCAGCACGACAAACACCACGCCCTCCCCTGAACCTCTGCTCCCACCAACGGCATCAGCCCTCGGGACAGCACCACCAGCACCACCACCTCAGCCTCCAGCCTACTCCCACAAACACCCCCACCCCACCCCATCTCCCCACTTTTCCCCGGATCCTTTCCAAATCCTACGTTGTCAAGGATCCTGCCCTTGCCTCTGTGCCGTTGGCCTCCTCCTTTTGCCCACTTCGCCTTCTTCTCCTTTTCATAGCAGTGCGGTTGCGGTTGCTTTACAACATTGTGTTACATTCAGGTGTACGGCAAGATGATTCAGTTACATGTCCTTTCCCAGGTTATTTTCCACTATACCTTATCACGACATATGTATACATTTCCCTGTGCTGTACGGTGAATGCTTGCTGCTTATGTGCTTGATGTATATAGTATTTCCTCTCCGTTCATCGCAGCTCCGTATTTTTCCCTGCCCTGCACTTTCCCCTTGGGTAACGAACAGTGTGTTTCCTATGTCTGTGAGTCTGTTTCTCTTTGGCGCATACATTCGTTTGTGGTACGGTATAGATTCCACATTTCTTTGTGCTTCTCTGCCTGCCTTACGTCGCTAAGTGTAATATCCTCTGGGTCCCTCCTTATTGGTGCAAATGGCAATATCTCGCTCTTTTTGTATGGCTGAGTAATATTCCACAGCACGTACACACCACGTCTGCCTGTGCCAGCCATCGGCGTTGATGGGCACTGGGGTTTTGTCCATGTCTTGGCTGTGGCCCGCAGTGCTGCTGTGGACACGAGGGTGCACGGATCTCTTCAAGTGACACTTTCTCTCCTCTGCCGATGTGTACCCACGATGGGGGTCGCTGGATCATATGAGAGCTCATATTTCACCTATTTATTTAGTGTGTTGTTTTTATTTATGCATTTAATAGTTATTTATTCATTTACTTATAAGAACTAGTAGCTGTAATTTTGGAAGAAAAATTGATTAACAAGATTGAGTTAGTTTCAGGTGCACAGCAACATGGATACTGTTTTCCGTGTCTCATATTGTTTCAGGTTGCTTTCCGTTATAGCTTACTACAGGATATTGAATATCATTCCCCGTGTGATTCCGGAAATCCGTGTCGCCTACGTCTTTTATATGAACTACGGTGTATCTGTTCATCGCCGCTCCTGACTGATGTCTCCACCCCTCCCTTTCTCCTCGGGTAACCATCAGTGTGTTTTCTATGTCTGTGAGTCTGTTTCTCTATTGCACAATCGTTCTTTTCTATTATGGTTTAGATTCCACGGATCTTTGTGCTTCTCGGTCAGACTTACTTCCCTAAGTGGAATATCCTCTAGGACCATCCTTATTGTGGCACATGGCAATATTTCATTTTCTGAAATGGCTGAGTAATATTCCACAGTACATATATACCCCAGCTTTTCCTGCCAGCCGACCGTTGATGGGCACATGGGTTTTTTCTACGTCTTGGCTGTGGCACGTAGTGCTGCTACAAACACGGGGGTGCGTGGATCTCTTCAAACAACAGTTTTGCTCTTGGGCGGACGTGTACCCACGACGGGGATTGCTGGATCATCTGGTGGCTCATGTTTCTCCTATTTATTGTGTTCGTTGTTTTTATTTACTTACTTACTTTTTTCTTTCTTTTTAAAACTTTTTTTTTACTTACTTGCTTTTAAGTACTAGTACTCGTGGTTTAGGAAGAAGAGTTGATTAACAATACTGAGTTAGTTTCAGGTGTACAGCAAAGGGGATACTGTCTTCCATGTCTAATATTGTTTCAGATTGATTTCCATTATACGTTATTGCAGGATACTGAATATCATTCCCTGTGTTATTCTGTAAATCCTTGTTGTTTGTCTCATTTATAGGAAGTACTGTGTATCTGTTCATGGAGCTCCCAATTTATCCCTCCACCCCTCCTTTTCTCCTCGGGTAGCCATCAGTGTGTTTTCTAGGCCTGTGAGTCTGTCTCTGTTTTGCACCCATAGGTTCGTTGGTAGTACTTTTGAGATTCCACATATCTTTGGGCTTCTCTGTCGGACGTGCTTCACTAAGCGTAATCTTCCCTGGGAGCATTCTTGTCGCCGCAAATGGCAATATTGCATTCTTTTTTACTAACGGCTGAGTCATACACCATAGTACATGTATACCACCTCTTCTCGTACTAGCCACCCGTTGATGGGCACTTGGGTTTTTCTCCATGTCTTGGCTAGTGCAAATAGTGCCGCTATTTGGTGAACTTGGAGGTGCTTGTGCCGTTTTGAACTCTTGTTTCGTCATTTCCGGGTACGCACCCAGGAGTGGGATTGCTGGATCATACGGGACCTCTCCTTCGGCCTCTTTCAACCTCAACCCCTGCTGCCCCCACCCCCGCCGCCACACACACCTGAGACTGGATGGTTAACCCCGATGAGAGGTGATGTATGTCTCTGGGGCAGTAGAATGCCCCCACCCCATTCGGACCCCGCCTAGCCCCTGTGGCGCCCTCCGTTTCTGTCGTCCTCTTAGCTGCCTCCTACCCACCGCCCCCGGTCCCAACCCATTGCTTAGCCCGACCACCTTCCCGCACAGCACACCAGTCTGGGGCGCTCACCCTCCACCCCACCGCGAAGGGGTCCTCTCCCACCATCTTCCTCGCCCCACAGCGCACTCACACACCCCGCCCCTCCCCCCAGCCTGCAGGCTCAGACCCCGCTCCCCGCCACCTTTTCCTTGTGTCCCAGGCCCGGCTGTCACATGTCCCGCCCGGAAGTCTCACTTCCGCCGCTGCTCCTCAGACCCACTGCTACTTCAGGCCCACCCCGCGCCCTGATCTCACGCACCCGCACACACCTGCCGGGCCAGGTGCCGCCACCACCCCAAGCTTCTGCTGAGCCCCTGCCTGAGTGGCCAGCCGCTCTCCCGGGCCAGGTCCCCGCCAGCCCAACACCTCCCGCTCCTGCCCGCGCTCCAGCCAGACACCCCAGGCCCTTCCTCGCACCTCCCGGCACGGCACGCGGCCCGCCGCCGCCTTCTCTCCATGGGGTCGTCCTGCTCCGTTCCCTAACCGGCGTGGGGTGGCCACCGACCACGGCCACAAACACCGTCATCCCACACTGTCAGCCACCCCCAAGGCACCGGCAAGGCGTTCAGGAAACCTGCTGCGGTGGTGCGAAGCACCCGTCTGCCCACCGGTGCTCCTTTCCACGGGGGATCCGGCGCTGTCGGAAGGCACCGCGTGTGACACCGCCCTCGCCGTCGGCGCCGCCGCCGACGTCGCCGTGGGGGAGAAGCGGTGCTGCTGGAGAGTCCAAACACGGGCGGGCGCGTTTGCTCGTGGCCACAGCCACGGCGGGGAGAGGCGCTGCCCCGGCCACTCGTGTTGGGGGCTGAGGCAAGCGTCCGAAAAGGAAGACACGGGCCGTCGGAGGCCTCGCGAGGGCGCGCGCCAGTGCGGCCAAAAGGCTTGGCCGGGGAGGGAGGGTGGAGGTTGCGTGGCAGGGCTTGGGCTGGAGGTGCAGGGCGCCGGGTGGCTGTGGTCCCGGGGCGCCGAGGCCGCGGAGCAAGCGTGGCCTAAAAGTGCCATGTGGACGGTGGGAGGTTGAGAGGAAGAAGAAAGGCTTCCCTGACCGGGAATCGAACCCGGGCCGCGGCGGTGAGAGCGCCGAATCCTAACTACTAGACCACCAGGGAGCGTCGGGCTCTAGCCGTGCTCCTGCTGGACCCGTAGCACCCGCTCGGCGCCACCTTGGCGCCAAGACGCGGCCTTTCCAAGTCCAGCCACGCGCCGTCGCTGGCAATCCACGTGTCCTCCCGCCCTGCCTGCTTGCAGCACCCTCAGAACACTGCGTGCCTGCTTCCCGCACACACAAGAAAAGCCGCTGGGGCCAGCTAGCTCCCTGCTCCCAGCTCTCCCTCACAGGCCCCCCGCGGAGCTCGGCAAAAGGTCAGCCCGCTGCGTTGGCCGGGAATCGAACCCGGGTCAACTGCTTGGAAGGCAGCTATGCTCACCACTATACCACCAACGCTGCACGGACCGGGCCGCCCCGAGACGCCGGCACCGGGCTCGCCCGAGCGCACTTTCGTCGCCTCCTCCTCCCCCTCGCCCTCTTCCCCCTCCTCTTGCTCCTCCTCCCCCTCCCCCTCCTCCTCCTCGACTCCTCTTCCTTCTCTCCCTCCTCCTACTCCCCTTTCTCTTCCTCGTCCTCCCCCTCCTTCTCAGCCTCCGCCGCCGAAGCCGCCGCTTGGAGCAGCCCTGCCCCGACGCCCCGCCGGCCGGCAGCTCTGTGATGTCACGGGCGCCACCAAGGCCCCCCGGCGCCCCACCCGCGCCAGCCCTACGAAGCTGCACCAGGCCACCCGCCCGACCGCCTCAGGGGGGCGCTCTCGCTGCCTTGCTGCTCCAGGTCCCTCGGCTCCACGCCGCGGCGCGCCCCCGCCCCCGGGGCACGCGTCTGCCAGTCCCCGGCTCGCCAAAGCCCTTCTCCACCGGGCGCTGGGCCAGGCCACTTCCCGCACCGACAGGGGACGGCACTCATCCGCCTCCCACCCGTCCAGGCCGCTGTGCATAGTTGCGCAGCTGTGCGTCGCCACGCAAGGAGCCTACTGACACAGCCACTTTGGGCGGGCCGCAGTGTCCTCGGGCGCTTGTGGGGTCCAGAGGAGGCCGTCGCTCGGCCGTGGCGACGGAGCGCCCGGCGAGGCGGAAGGGCTGGAGGGCTGGAGGGGGTCGAGGGTGGGCAGGCTGGGCACGCGCTGGCGCCCTGCGCTTCGCTGGAGGGCGGAGGGACGAGAAGAAGGGCCCTTGGGAGCCAGGCGGCAGGACAGAGAGCGGCGCCAGCCACCAAAAGAGGGCGTGTTGCCTCCCCGTCGGGGAATCGAACCCCGGTCTCCCGCGTGACAGGCGGGGATACTCACCACTATACTAACGAGGACGGCGGCGACCACCCCCGCACACGCCCGCTCTCGGGCTGCCTGCCGACGCCTCCCCCTGCCCTCCGGCCCCCTGCCCTCCGGCCCCCTGCCCGCTACGGGCGGCCGGCGCGTGCCCGACCCGACCCAATGCCACACCAAGCGCGTCCTCCAGAGCAGCAGCCCCCGACCCCGACAGGGACTCGGACCCCCGTGGCGCTGAAAACTCCGAGCGCGCGCTGCCTGTTGCCTCCAACGCGGCGATGGCGCCGGGAGGAGGGGGCCCGAGACCGAAAGCAAGGCTGCGAGGAGGGGCGGTGCGCGCGCCGGGCCTTGGCCGGCGAGGAGAGGCGCGGGTGGGGGGCCGGCGGCAGGGGCTGGCCCGACGCGGCCCGGCTGCGTCCGGGGCCAGCGGCGGGCGAGGGCGCCACCGCGGCGGAGCCAGGCGCGTCGTCTGGCCTTGCTCCCCGTCGGCCGCCGCGCGCCCGCTCCGTCGCTCAGCCACACGGCCGCGCGCCTGGCGCGGAGCACCGCGTCCCGCCAAGGGCACCGGGGTTCGCGTCGCGTCCGGTCCCAGCCAGCCGAGCGGCCACGCGCACGCCCAGCCCCGCCGTCAGGATGGCCGAGCGGTCTAAGGCGCTGCGTTCAGGTCGCAGTCTCCCCTGGAGGCGTGGGTTCGAATCCCACTCCTGACAAGCCAGCCTTTTGGCCCGCCCGACAAAAGCACCCGGCCCCCCCATGGCAGCGCTTTACTGCCTTCCAGTCCGTCGCGCCGTGCACTCTTGCGGCCTCTCCAAACTCCGGCCCGGACATCCACGCCTCTCAGACGCGGGACCTTCTCAGCCGCGGCCAGGGGCCTGGCAGAAACGGCCCGCTACGAAACCTCCGGCGACGGGCTTTCCGGACAAACGCCCTCCCCGCCGGTTCCTATGCCCCCTCCTTCCTGCACCCACACCTGGAAAACCTTCAGTCCTTCGCAGCACATCTTTCCTCCCCTGCTTGCGGCTGCTGCTGCTGCTGCTGCTGCTGCTGCTGGTCTTTCCTGCCTGCCTGTCTGCCTGCCTGCCTGCCTGCGTCCCTCCCTCCCACTCCCGCTCCCCCCCGCCCCCACCGCCACACGCACAACGGCCGCGTGTGGAAAGCCCTCCACGCCTCGCCCACCCTCCGACTTCTGCCTGGTGAACAGCGGACTCGCTCTCACAGCCCTTCTTCCACTTCCGCCACCAGCAGCTCTCCGTCTTTCCAACATCCTGTCCTTCCCGTCAGCCCCAACGGCCCGCCTGCCCGTTCCATTTCCTCCACAGCCACACCGAGGTGGCCGCCGACACCACCTTGCCGGCCTGTGGTGCGTGCCCCTCGCTGCTTTTTCGCCTTGGGGCCCTGGCCGGACCACACCTGCTTGCCTGCCTGCCTGCTGGCCAGCCAACAGGGGGCCCTCCCTGCACGGGGCCTGGTGCACGAGTCGCTCCCAGGAACGGTGCTCCAGTGAGTAGTGAGCGGAAGCCCTGGATGCCCTGTCACCCACCACACACGTCCGGCCCCCAGCACGAGTCAGCCGCCTCGGCGCCCCAGCGCAAGTCCCTCGGGGAAGCCGCGGCTCCGGCAGCACCCAGCCACACCCTGGGTCGCTCCCTCCGTCACCGGGCTGTCCGCGAGCCAGCAGCCAGTCTGCCAAAGTGCTTCTCCTCACAACCAACGTAGCAGAGCGGGACACCGCGGGAGGGGTGGGCGCAGAGCGCAGAAGCGAGGCTAAGACACCTTTGCTCTTTCGGCCTAAGCGCCGCTCGGCGGCGGCGGCGGCGGCGGCGGCGGTGCCCGGGGTCCACCTCCCACGCTCGCCGTCCCTGCACAGCCCCGAGCTCCGATCCCTGCCCCCGCCCGCCCTCGTACGCCCCGCACCGGCAAGAAAGCCAGCCGCCAGAGGGACTGTGCGTCGGGGCCCGGCGGCGGCGGCGGCGGCGGCGGTTGAGAGGAACGTCGGTGCTCAGCCGCAGCGGCCACGCCTCGCCCGCCCTGACTGAGATTCGGGCGCGGGCCAGGCCCGTGCGGCTCCTGGCTTCCTCTGGCGACAGCGACGGTCTCGCGGCGGCCGTGGACGGCAGAGAAAGCGCAGGGCGGGCCGAGCCCGCCCGCGTCCCTCCGTCCCTCGGTGCTTGCGACCGCCTCGCGCCCCGGGGTCGCCAGCGTGCCCGGAGCCTCTCGTTCAGGTGGCCCGTCGGCCTCCTGCTCAAATGGAGCACATGCCCACGGGACGAGCAGTGACCAGGATCCGGCGGTTGGCGGCGAGCACCGCTGGGGCCGCGGCGGGCGCCGGCGGCCATCAGTGCATGGGTGGTTCAGTGGTAGAATTCTCGCCTGCCACGCGGGAGGCCCGGGTTCGATTCCCGGCCCATGCAGCCACAGCGCCCCCTTTTGGTTCCCGCAGCCCCAAAGCGGAGCTGGGCTTCCCCGCTGCCACAATCAAGGCACCGGTCCTGCCAACAGCTCGCTCACCACCGCACCTTCAGGTCCCGGACCTTCCCACGCAGACGCCCCCACCCCACACACACCCGGGAGCCAGGCCTCCAGGACCTGACACCTTGCGGGCTCAGCCACTCTTACGCCCAGACCCCTTCCTTGTCCTTGTTCTCTTCCTTACCCTGACCCCGCCTGTGTCACGCTCTTCACTGTAAGAAACACCCCACACTGGCACCCGCACAGCCCAACCTCTTCACCTTTGCACAACCAGGAGCAAGGGAGTCGCCACCTCTGGCAGTGATCCATCCCATTTTCCTGGAGAGTCCCCAAAGCGTTCACTTGCACGAGGAGTTCAAAAGAAGCCCACACAATCATCGCAGACTGCACTCGAGTTTGACCCTCCACAGAAATACGTTTCCAACACCGGCCCGCTCCTCCACCGCTACTGCCACCAGCACCATCAGCACGACAAACACCACGCCCTCCCCTGAACCTCTGCTCCCACCAACGGCATCAGCCCTCGGGACAGCACCACCAGCACCACCACCTCAGCCTCCAGCCTACTCCCACAAACACCCCCACCCCACCCCATCTCCCCACTTTTCCCCGGATCCTTTCCAAATCCTACGTTGTCAAGGATCCTGCCCTTGCCTCTGTGCCGTTGGCCTCCTCCTTTTGCCCACTTCGCCTTCTTCTCCTTTTCATAGCAGTGCGGTTGCGGTTGCTTTACAACATTGTGTTACATTCAGGTGTACGGCAAGATGATTCAGTTACATGTCCTTTCCCAGGTTATTTTCCACTATACCTTATCACGACATATGTATACATTTCCCTGTGCTGTACGGTGAATGCTTGCTGCTTATGTGCTTGATGTATATAGTATTTCCTCTCCGTTCATCGCAGCTCCGTATTTTTCCCTGCCCTGCACTTTCCCCTTGGGTAACGAACAGTGTGTTTCCTATGTCTGTGAGTCTGTTTCTCTTTGGCGCATACATTCGTTTGTGGTACGGTATAGATTCCACATTTCTTTGTGCTTCTCTGCCTGCCTTACGTCGCTAAGTGTAATATCCTCTGGGTCCCTCCTTATTGGTGCAAATGGCAATATCTCACTCTTTTTGTATGGCTGAGTAATATTCCACAGCACGTACACACCACGTCTGCCTGTGCCAGCCATCGGCGTTGATGGGCACTGGGGTTTTGTCCATGTCTTGGCTGTGGCCCGCAGTGCTGCTGTGGACACGAGGGTGCACGGATCTCTTCAAGTGACACTTTCTCTCCTCTGCCGATGTGTACCCACGATGGGGATCGCTGGATCATATGAGAGCTCATATTTCACCTATTTATTTAGTGTGTTGTTTTTACTTATGCATTTAATAGTTATTTATTCATTTACTTATAAGAACTAGTAGCTGTAATTTTGGAAGAAAAATTGATTAACAAGATTGAGTTAGTTTCAGGTGCACAGCAACATGGATACTGTTTTCCGTGTCTCATATTGTTTCAGGTTGCTTTCCGTTATAGCTTACTACAGGATATTGAATATCATTCCCCGTGTGATTCCGGAAATCCGTGTCGCCTACGTCTTTTATATGAACTACGGTGTATCTGTTCATCGCCGCTCCTGACTGATGTCTCCACCCCTCCCTTTCTCCTCGGGTAACCATCAGTGTGTTTTCTATGTCTGTGAGTCTGTTTCTCTATTGCACAATCGTTCTTTTCTATTATGGTTTAGATTCCACGGATCTTTGTGCTTCTCGGTCAGACTTACTTCCCTAAGTGGAATATCCTCTAGGACCATCCTTATTGTGGCACATGGCAATATTTCATTTTCTGAAATGGCTGAGTAATATTCCACAGTACATATATACCCCAGCTTTTCCTGCCAGCCGACCGTTGATGGGCACATGGGTTTTTTCTACGTCTTGGCTGTGGCACGTAGTGCTGCTACAAACACGGGGGTGCGTGGATCTCTTCAAACAACAGTTTTGCTCTTGGGCGGACGTGTACCCACGACGGGGATTGCTGGATCATCTGGTGGCTCATGTTTCTCCTATTTATTGTGTTCGTTGTTTTTATTTACTTACTTACTTTTTTCTTTCTTTTTAAAACTTTTTTTTTACTTACTTGCTTTTAAGTACTAGTACTCGTGGTTTAGGAAGAAGAGTTGATTAACAATACTGAGTTAGTTTCAGGTGTACAGCAAAGGGGATACTGTCTTCCATGTCTAATATTGTTTCAGATTGATTTCCATTATACGTTATTGCAGGATACTGAATATCATTCCCTGTGTTATTCTGTAAATCCTTGTTGTTTGTCTCATTTATAGGAAGTACTGTGTATCTGTTCATGGAGCTCCCAATTTATCCCTCCACCCCTCCTTTTCTCCTCGGGTAGCCATCAGTGTGTTTTCTAGGCCTGTGAGTCTGTCTCTGTTTTGCACCCATAGGTTCGTTGGTAGTACTTTTGAGATTCCACATATCTTTGGGCTTCTCTGTCGGACGTGCTTCACTAAGCGTAATCTTCCCTGGGAGCATTCTTGTCGCCGCAAATGGCAATATTGCATTCTTTTTTACTAACGGCTGAGTCATACACCATAGTACATGTATACCACCTCTTCTCGTACTAGCCACCCGTTGATGGGCACTTGGGTTTTTCTCCATGTCTTGGCTAGTGCAAATAGTGCCGCTATTTGGTGAACTTGGAGGTGCTTGTGCCGTTTTGAACTCTTGTTTCGTCATTTCCGGGTACGCACCCAGGAGTGGGATTGCTGGATCATACGGGACCTCTCCTTCGGCCTCTTTCAACCTCAACCCCTGCTGCCCCCACCCCCACCGCCACACACACCTGAGACTGGATGGTTAACCCCGATGAGAGGTGATGTATGTCTCTGGGGCAGTAGAATGCCCCCACCCCATTCGGACCCCGCCTAGCCCCTGTGGCGCCCTCCGTTTCTGTCGTCCTCTTAGCTGCCTCCTACCCACCGCCCCCGGTCCCAACCCATTGCTTAGCCCGACCACCTTCCCGCACAGCACACCAGTCTGGGGCGCTCACCCTCCACCCCACCGCGAAGGGGTCCTCTCCCACCATCTTCCTCGCCCCACAGCGCACTCACACACCCCGCCCCTCCCCCCAGCCTGCAGGCTCAGACCCCGCTCCCCGCCACCTTTTCCTTGTGTCCCAGGCCCGGCTGTCACATGTCCCGCCCGGAAGTCTCACTTCCGCCGCTGCTCCTCAGACCCACTGCTACTTCAGGCCCACCCCGCGCCCTGATCTCACACACCCGCACACACCTGCCGGGCCAGGTGCCGCCACCACCCCAAGCTTCTGCTGAGCCCGCCTGAGTGGCCAGCCGCTCTCCCGGGCCAGGTCCCCGCCAGCCCAACACCTCCCGCTCCTGCCCGCGCTCCAGCCAGACACCCCAGGCCCTTCCTCGCACCTCCCGGCACGGCACGCGGCCCGCCGCCGCCTTCTCTCCATGGGGTCGTCCTGCTCCGTTCCCTAACCGGCGTGGGGTGGCCACCGACCACGGCCACAAACACCGTCATCCCACACTGTCAGCCACCCCCAAGGCACCGGCAAGGCGTTCAGGAAACCTGCTGCGGTGGTGCGAAGCACCCGTCTGCCCTCCGGTGCTCCTTTCCACGGGAGATCCGGCGCTGTCGGAAGGCACCGCGTGTGACACCGCCCTCGCCGTCGGCGCCGCCGCCGACGTCGCCGTGGGGGAGAAGCGGTGCTGCTGGAGAGTCCAAACACGGGCGGGCGCGTTTGCTCGTGGCCACAGCCACGGCGGGGAGAGGCGCTGCCCCGGCCACTCGTGTTGGGGGCTGAGGCAAGCGTCCGAAAAGGAAGACACGGGCCGTCGGAGGCCTCGCGAGGGCGCGCGCCAGTGCGGCCAAAAGGCTTGGCCGGGGAGGGAGGGTGGAGGTTGCGTGGCAGGGCTTGGGCTGGAGGTGCAGGGCGCCGGGTGGCTGTGGTCCCGGGGCGCCGAGGCCGCGGAGCAAGCGTGGCCTAAAAGTGCCATGTGGACGGTGGGAGGTTGAGAGGAAGAAGAAAGGCTTCCCTGACCGGGAATCGAACCCGGGCCGCGGCGGTGAGAGCGCCGAATCCTAACCACTAGACCACCAGGGAGCGTCGGGCTCTAGCCGTGCTCCTGCTGGACCCGTAGCACCCGCTCGGCGCCACCTTGGCGCCAAGACGCGGCCTTTCCAAGTCCAGCCACGCGCCGTCGCTGGCAATCCACGTGTCCTCCCGCCCTGCCTGCTTGCAGCACCCTCAGAACACTGCGTGCCTGCTTCCCGCACACACAAGAAAAGCCGCTGGGGCCAGCTAGCTCCCTGCTCCCAGCTCTCCCTCACAGGCCCCCCGCGGAGCTCGGCAAAAGGTCAGCCCGCTGCGTTGGCCGGGAATCGAACCCGGGTCAACTGCTTGGAAGGCAGCTATGCTCACCACTATACCACCAACGCTGCACGGACCGGGCCGCCCCGAGACGCCGGCACCGGGCTCGCCCGAGCGCACTTTCGTCGCCTCCTCCTCCCCCTCCCCATCCTCCCCCTCCTCCTCCCTCTCCCCCTCCTCCTCCTCGACTCCTCTTCCTTCTCTCCCTCCTCCTACTCCCCTTTCTCTTCCTCGTCCTCCCCCTCCTTCTCAGCCTCCGCCGCCGAAGCCGCCGCTTGGAGCAGCCCTGCCCCGACGCCCCGCCGGCCGGCAGCTCTGTGATGTCACGGGCGCCACCAAGGCCCCCCGGCGCCCCACCCGCGCCAGCCCTACGAAGCTGCACCAGGCCACCCGCCCGACCGCCTCAGGGGGGCGCTCTCGCTGCCTTGCTGCTCCAGGTCCCTCGGCTCCACGCCGCGGCGCGCCCCCGCCCCCGGGGCACGCGTCTGCCAGTCCCCGGCTCGCCAAAGCCCTTCTCCACCGCGCGCTGGGCCAGGCCACTTCCCGCACCGACAGGGGACGGCACTCATCCGCCTCCCACCCGTCCAGGCAGCTGTGCACCTAGGCCGCTGTGCATAGTTGCGCAGCTGTGCGTCGCGACGCAAGGAGCCTACTGACACAGCCACTTTGGGCGGGCCGCAGTGTCCTCGGGCGCTTGTGGGGTCCAGAGGAGGCCGTCGCTCGGCCGTGGCGACGGAGCGCCCGGCGAGGCGGAAGGGCTGGAGGGCTGGAGGGGGTCGAGGGTGGGCAGGCTGGGCACGCGCTGGCGCCCTGCGCTTCGCTGGAGGGCGGAGGGACGAGAAGAAGGGCCCTTGGGAGCCAGGCGGCAGGACAGAGAGCGGCGCCAGCCACCAAAAGAGGGCGTGTTGCCTCCCCGTCGGGGAATCGAACCCCGGTCTCCCGCGTGACAGGCGGGGATACTCACCACTATACTAACGAGGACGGCGGCGTTTGTCCCTTCACCCGGCCGCTCTCTGGCTGCTTGCCGACGCCTCCGCCTGCGCTTTGGTACCCTGCTCAATACTGGCTGCCGCCGCGTGCCCGACCCAACCCAATTCCACACCAAGCGCGTCTTCCAGAGCAGCAACCCCCGACCCCGACAGGGACTCGGACCCGCGTGGCGCTGAAAACTCCGAGCGCGCGCTGCCTATTGCCTCCAACGCGGGGGTCGAGCCGGGAGGATCGGCCCGATACCGAAAGCAAGGCTGCGAGGGAAGGGAGTTCGCCCGGCGGGCCTTGGCCTGCGAGGAAAGGCGCAGGTGGGAGCCGGCGGCAGGTGCTGGCCCGACGCGGCCCGGCTGCGTCCGGGGCCAGCGGTGGGCGAGGGCGCCACCGCGGCGGAGCCAGGCGCGTTGTCTGGCCTTGCTTCCCGTCGGCTGCCGCGCGCCCGCTCCGTCGCTCAGCCACACGGCCGCGCGCCTGGCGCGGAGCACCGCGTCCCGCCAAGGGCACCGGGGTTCGCGTCGCGTCCGGTCCCAGCCAGCCGAGCGGTCACGCGTACGCCGAGGCCCGCTGTCAGGACGGCTGAGCGGTCTAAGTCGCTGCGTTCAGGTCGTAGTCTCCCTTGGAAGCGTGGTTTAGAATCCTTTCCTAACAAATGCCTCTGGCCTTATCGGAGCCTTTTAGGGCCTTCGAGTTGTGCTTTTTCTCTCTTCTTTCTCTCAGCCTACCACCGTCCCCATCCCCCTTTTAGCCCAAGGCAGCTGTGAGGCCTTGTGGACCCGACAACACCTAAAGCACTCCCAGCACTTCCAGCCCAAGCCCTGGCAGGCACACTTCTCACGCTCCCCGGACAGAACTGCTAGCCGCATTGTTTCGCGCGCCCACTCCAGGCCTTCTACGTCCAGTGTCTTCCTTTTCGGACGCTTGCCTCAGCCCCAAACACCAGTGGCCGGGGCAGTGCCTCTCTGCGCTGTGGCTGTGGCCAGCAAGCAAACGCCCCTGCCTGTGTTTGGACTCTCAAGCAGCACTGCTTCCCCCACGACGCCCCTCCGGTCTTACCACCCACCCCTTCTTTCCGTGAGTTGCTGTTGTGTGGTCTTGGTGCTGGTGCTGCTGGTGGTTGCCTCTGGTTCTAGTGTTGTGTGGGCGCTGATGCTGCTGTTTGTTGTAAAGGGGGTGGTGGTTGGCAGGGGTGTGGGGAAGTGGGGGTTAGGGGTGAGGGTGGTGGTGTTTGTGTTGAGTTCTGGCTGCCTCAGCTCTGGAGGCGACTGCAGAAGGTTGGGGAGAGTGATCTACATCAACAAAAGATCTACAGGTTGTGGTGCTCCTGTGGTCCTGGTGGTTCCCAGTCTAGTGGTACTGGAGGTGGTAATGATTTAGTTTGTGATTGTCATTGATTGCCACTGCTTTGGGGAGGAAATTTGTAGGCAGTTGAGAGGCATCTACACATCGTGGTGGTGTTTTTTAGGTAGCTGGTATTCCCTTACCATGTTGCACATTTTAGCACATTCTCTTAGGACTTTCTCACTTAGTTTATTGTTTTAACACTTCTGAATTAGTGCCATTCAGTTAACATATATATATATATATATATATATAATTTTTTTTTACTATTTTTCTTTTTCTAAATTATATGGGATGAAATGACAAATCTGATATGTCAGATTGTCACAATTTTCAGAATTGTGACAATCTTTGTACTTAACAAAAGGCTTTTTGCCCATCTAGCATGAAGCCACTATTATATCACTGGCTTTTTATTTTTATTTCATTTATTTACTTATTTTTTGTCCACGCTGTAGGGCTTGTGTGATTTCAGTGTCCCACCATGGATTGAATCCTGGCCAAAGAAGTGAAAGCCGAGAATCCTAACCAGTAGATCACCGGCTTTTTATAAAAGGAAAATCTTTACTGGGAGGTTCATGGTAAGGAGGTAACTTTAATCTGTCTCCTTATTTTGCAATTAAGCCAAACCTTTAGAAAAAAAAATTTTATTGAAGTATAGTTGACTTTTTAATTGAATATATAATTAAAAGAATATATATGTATTTTTTTCAGATTCTTTTCCATTATAGTTCACTACAAAATATTGAAACTAGTTCCCTACGCTATACAGTACAGCAGGTCCTTGTTTACCCTTTTTATAGATAGCATTGCATACATGCTGATCTTGATGCCGAAAGCACAGCTTCTCTGTACACCAGTGCTGAATTGAATCTCGGAGACAGAGTTTTAGGTGAAGTAGAAAAAGATAGGTTTATTACTTTGCCAGGCAAAGGGGGACACAGTGGGCTCCTCTGTCAAAAAGCTATGTGTACCCACTTGGAGAGGATAGTGAGAAGTTTTATAGTAATTTTTAAATAGGGTATTATCAGTTCGTGGAGATTCTTCTGATGGCTTGGTGGTAAGGTGCGGGAGTCCAGCTCCTGCAGGTCCAGGAGTACCCGAGGGATGGACAGCATCGGCGAGGAGAAGTTAAATAAATCAATAACACTCTGTATGTGCAAGCATGGTCTCTCTTCGCTTTATTTTCTTACAGTCAGGTTTATATACCCTAAGTGATTACATCGTCAAGTGTTTAACTAAAACCTCAGAAGATATTTATAATAGATTGTACGTAATATTTCTAGTACCTAATATTGTATCTAATATTTCCACTCTAAATATTTCTATTTAGAGTAATTCTAAAGATTCTCAAAACATCATTGTTTTTTCTTAGAGTAGGTTCAATCCGTACTAATAACAAAGCCAAGCTAATATGTAACAAGCCATTAAAAGAAACTATGAAGGAGGAAGTTTCCTGAACTTTCCTGTGTGTCCCAGAGGTCCGCATGGACAAGTGTTAACAATGTACCCCTAAATCATCTACAATATATTTCACAATTTAATCTATCACTGTGTTCCTCTGGGCAAGAAGCCTTGTCTGAATAGACGAGTCAACAATTCCAATGTTGGCAGTTGACTCTGTATGATTAATTTATCCTTATACCAGAACCAACAATACCCATAATCATTTATTACTCCCATGTAGGGCCATTGTTTTTTATTTTTGGTGTTTTCCATAGAAACAACCCTACATTTCTAGGTTGTTTGTTTTTCTCCCACCAGCCAGGGGCTGTTAAAAAGTCCCAATTCATAGGTTTTGGTTTGGGAGGGGGAAGAGGATGTTTTACACGGTTAAGCTTGGGACAGGGGGCAAATCCCCCATGTACTTTTTCAAGGCAGAAGCACAAAATTACAAAACAGATCAGAAGAGATGTAGTCAGCTTCTTGGGTGCAGCACTGCCCTGCAGCACTGTCTTGGATTGTTGTTCCATGACCCTGTCATGGCACAGAGGCTCCAGGTTGGCTTCCAATAGTAAGTTAAGTAGAAGTTAGCATCATCAACCTTCAACTGGTCCAGGGTCTACATGCTTGTGGGCAGCATACCATCGTTAATTTCTCCCATCTGGTGGAGGTTTCAGTATCTGCCAAGTAGCTCAAAGATATTGTTGTATGTGTCAGTTGATGGGGAACCAGAACCTTGCCCCAAGGCTACAATATTGTTTCTCTTGACAGTTTGTTTCTTCCTGGTCTTGCATCCCCTCCCTTTCCTAATTAATGACGCTTGAATCTGCCAGTTGGAACTCAGGGAAGGTCCTGGAGGCTGAAAGAAGGCTATTTCCTGTAACCTGTGCCCGGGAGCCCCACAGGGCCCTGCTCGGTATCAATCTCAAACTCTCAATTTATCCCTCCCCCCCTTTCCCCTTTGGTAACCATAAATTTGTTTTGTATGTCTGTCAGTCTGTTTCTGTCTTGTAAGTTCATTTTAGATTCCACACATTTTAGATTACACATATAAGTGATATCATATGGTATTTGTCTTTTTCTTCTGAGTTACTTCCCTTAATATGATAATCTTTAGGTCCATCCCTGTTGCCACAAATGGCATTATTTTATTCTTTTTTATGGCTGAGTAATATTCTATTGTGTATATATACCACATTCTGTATCCATTCATCTGTCAATGGACACTTAGGTGCTTTCATGTTTTGGCTGTTGTAAATAGTTGAGATTCAGCCAACTTTTATGAATTAAGGGAAGGTTAGTTGGTATATGTTGATGGCGCAAGTTTTGAATGGAGGAATTTGAAACTTGGCCATTAATGGTAAGATATAATAAATGGGTCTTTAGCACTGGATTTTCCTGGACAAGGGACCCTTTGCTCTGAAAGAGTTCCGGCATTCAGGTTACCTTCATGTCCGCCTCCTTTTGTTCCATGGTGGGGGAGGGGGGATAACCTTTTGTTCCAGGTGTTGCTTGAGGTCAAAGTTTTCTTTGCTCATGCCTTGGATACATGACTTGCAGTTTGGTTGCCTCTGAAAACCAACTTAGTTTCTTGTTGAAAACAACACAGGGCTAGTTTTTGGCTGGTTCCCGAGATTACATATTCATAGAAGAATTTCGAATAGACAATCCCTATGTGAACATGTTCAGTCTCACTAAAAATCTATGAAATGTTGATAAAAAAAAGCTTGTGATATTTTAAATATCTTTTCCCATTTCATATGAGCACTTCATAGAAATAGCAAAAGTGAAAGAATTTCAGCATAAACACTTGTGTAGTAGCTTGAATAGTATCCCGCCTTAAACTAATACCCACTTGGAACCTCAGAATGTGAGCTTATTTGGTATAAGGTCTTTGTAGATGTAATTAGTTAAGGTTCTTGAGATAAAATCATTCTGGATTTAGGGTGGGCCCTAAATCTAGTAACTGGTGTCCTTATAAAAAGAGGAAAGGACACATAGAGACACACAGAGAGAAGGCTATATAAGATGGAGATGAAGGCAGAGATTAGAGTTACATTGCTACAAGCAAAGGAATTCTGGGAGTCACCAAAAGCTAGGATGAGGCAAGGAAGGATTCTTCCCTAGAAACTTCAGAGGGAGCATGACCCTGCTGATACCTTGATTTCAGACTTCTAGGCTCCAGGGCTGCGAGAGAATAAATTTCTGTTGTTTTAAGCCACTCGGTATGGTAGTTTGTTATGGCAGCCCTGGGAAACTAATGCAATTTGCATACCTACCATCTAGGTTTTACAATTAACATTCTACTTTATCACATATTTGTCTATTTATCCAAACTTCTAGTTTGTGATTTTTTTAGACTTATCAGATATTATCAATATTTTCAATATTTGACATTGCAATGTTCCTGAGGGTCTGAGGGAATGATCAGTATTAGGCACTTTGATGGAAGTAAAATTATTCTACAAAGTTTTTAGAGAATAATTTGGATCTATCTAAACTTTAAATGTTTATTTTTTTATCAAACAATTCCACTATAGGAATCTATCTTATCCAAATATTTGCACTAGTGGACAAGGTTGTATGTTCCTTGCTTTATTATAGAAAACTAGGAAATATTTCTCTCTTTCTCATAACCTTCTTTGGGAGAAGCCAGTTGACATTTTGTGAGGATACATGGGCAGCCTATGGAGAGACCTACATGGTGAGGAAGCAAGGCTAAGCAGGTAAGCAGCCACCTGAATGAACTCAGAACTGGATCCTCCAGTCCAGTTGAAGCTTTAGATGACTGCAGACCCAGCCAACAGCTTGATAGCAACTTCATGAGGACCTTGAGGCAGAACTATACAGCTAAGTTGCTCCTGGATTCTTGACCCTAGAAACTGACATAATAAATGTTGTTTCAACTTGCTAAGTTTTTGAGTAATATGTTATGCAGCCATAGATAACTAATACAAATAGTATGTTAAAAAAGTAAATTAGGGGCTTCCTTGGTGGCGCAGTGGTTGAGAGTCTGCCTGCCAATGCAGGGGACGCGGGTTTGAGCCCTGGTCTGGGAGGATCCCACATGCCGCTGAGCGGCTGGGCCTGTGAGCCATGGCCGCTGAGCCTGCGCGTCCGGAGCCTGTGCTCCGCAACCAGAGAGGCCACAACAGTGAGAGGCCCGCATACTGAAAAAAAAAAAAAAAAAAAAAAGTAAATTATACCATAGTGTAATCATATAATGATAAATCTTATATATACATATACATTTCTTCATATAAATTCTTGAAATTCATAACATAATATGGTGAGTAGATATAATAATGTGGTGAGTAGATCTTCTGTCATTTGTCCTATTGTATTACTTAAATTTTTATAATTAACTCTTGTAATTGATGTGTAATTGAGCTTTATTGGTATATAATTGATATACAGTAAAATGTACACATTTAAAGTGTACAGTATAAGTTTTGCCATACAGATCCATCACTACGATCAAGATAATGAACATATTATCACCCCCCAAATTTTATCCTTCCCCTTTTTAATCACATCCCTCCCCAGGCAACAATTAATTTGCTTTCTGTCACCATTGATTAGTTTTCATTTTATAGGACATAATTGTCCAATAATATTTCTGTGATAATGAAAATGTCTTATATCTGCATTGTCCAATATGGAGCCACTATTCACATGTGGCTATCTCAATAGCTCTTGAAAAGAGGCTTATCTAAATTGAGAAATCCTGTAAGTGTAATACACACTGGATTTCAAAGACAGAATATGAACACAAGAATATAAAATATCTCATTAACATTTTATACTGATTATATACTGAAATGATACTATATTGGATATATTCATTTATGTATTGAATTGTGTCCCCCCAAAAAATTCATATGGAGAGGTCCTAACTCCCAGTACTTCAGAATGTGAATTTATTTGGAACTAGGATATCTATTTCCTATGTAATTAGTTAAGATGAGGTAGAGTGGACCCCTAATGCAATAGGCCTAATATCCCTTTTTATTTTTTTTGGCCGCACCACATGGCATGTGGGATCTTAGACCCCCGACTAGGGAATCCAACCCGGCCCCCTGTATTGGAAGCGCAGAGTCTTGACCACTGGACCACCAGGTAGGTCCTACCATCCATATTAAAAAGGGAAAGTCAGATACAAACACACACACAAACAGAGGGAGAACACAGGTGAAGTTTGGAGTTATGCAGCCACACGCCAAGGAACTATTAGAACCTAGGAAAGAGGCCTAGAACAGATGTTTCCCTCGGGCCTTCAGAGGGACCATGGCCCTACTTGACACTTTGATCTGACTCCTAGCCTCTGAAATGGAAATAATAAATTTCCGTTGTTTCAGTTACTCAGTTTGTGGTACTTATTTTATGGCAGCCCTAAAAAACTAATACACTAGGTTAAATAAAATATTAATTTTACCTGTTCCTTTTTATTTTATTTTTTAATACTCCTTCTTGAAGAAGGCCCTCTCTCTTCCCTCTTCAAATACCCTATGGAACTAATGTATGGGTTTCTGAAAAATTATGAAATCCCATTTAAAATGAAAGTAAACATACTCCTTTATCATGTAATATGGCACCTAAGGTGGTAGGGGCCCACAGGGGAAACCTTCCACAGTTAAGGCAATGAGAATGAAGTCTGGCTCCACATACCTGTGATGGAAGGGACACTTTTTCCTACACTCTTAACTCTGGAGGGTGTAATTGTTACCAAGTCCAAGGTCACTGCTCGCTGCAGCACAGGCCAATAAATCAGAGAGGAGGTGTTGAGGCAAAGAATATGACTTTATTCGGAAAGCCAGCAGACCAGGAAGATGGCAGACTAAAGGCTCAAAATAACCATCTTATCAGGGTTTGGATGCCAGTTTCTTTTATAGCACAGAGAGGGGGAGGAGATGAGGAAGTAAATAAAAAGGCTATAAGTTTTGTAAATATCCCCTAGAATGGCTAGCATAGGGGAGGGGATGTGTTAATTTCTTCTTTCTTGAAGCCATCACAGATGGACAGGATCCAGATGTTTCCCTGAACAAAGGCACTTTGGTTTAACATTCAGGCAGAGGGGCAGGGTTCCCCAAGGCAGGCCATTAGGTACTGACTGTATCCTTTTAGTGAACAAAAGCAACAAGAAGCAAAAGAAGCAAAGGTTAAAGTGAAAGAAAGATACCACATATAGTCAGATTTGGCTGTTCCCTGTTACAAACTATTGCAACATGAAGAAATGTGATGAGAACATCACAGTCAAGAATTACAGTGGAGGTGGACAGTAGCACAAAAATCTGGGAGAGTAAATCATTTATTTGTCTTTTTCTCTGAATTTTTTGTTTTGTTTTTGGTTTGAAGAAGAAAATAACTTTTCTAATCCTATTTTGTTTAGGCAAATATCCAAAGGAATGAGGTGAGCCCTCAGTACAACTGTAAGTTAAAAGCTTTTTATTTCCATCCTTCCAACCCTTCCCTGAGCTCCCCTCTGATGAAACTAGTAGCTTGAGAAGCTGATTCTCTCTAAGGTGTGTCATTAGACTGTGTCCTCAACTAGAAAAAAATGTTGATTTAAAGAAAACAAAACCCGCGCATACTAGATTAAATTAAAAAGACACTCAAAGACAGAGAACAAAGTATGATGTGAGCTAACAAAGCAAAACTGGAAGCGTTTTTGGGAAGCCAGAATCTGAAGACATGACCACTCTCATCTGCTTTTCTCTCTACTTCTCTCCAATTTCAAAATTAATCAATTCTGATTCTCTTTTGCTTTCTCACTCTCTCCCCTTTCCTTCCTCCCTTCTATCCTCTCTCCTTCTCTTAGATGGCTTGCTTTACTTTAACATGACCTAGCATGGTCTGACTCTATATGATCTTACAATTAAGTACCTGCCATCATCTAACTAAGGTCTCTGACCCTCAGTTAATTTCTAAAGACAGTCTGATTAGTCATTGGTCACTCACTGAACTCGCTCCTCCTTGGGCGATGATGGGACCTAGCCTGAATTGAGAGGGCTGGGGGAGAAATTAGGAAAGGATTTTGTCAACCTGAAAGACCTAGGGCTGCCTCTTCTAGCTGCGAGCAAGGCAAGGGAAGTAGAGCGTGTATATCAGGTATGTATTGACATTATCTCATTATCTTAGATATTACATTACCTATTTTTTCCCTATGTTATGGCTATTGTATCTGGATGTATAAAAAGTTAATGTAAAATTTATATATTTGTTATTTCATAAATGCTAGATGGATCATCTCCATCAAGGATGGGATGATTTTTCACTTTTTACTTTTTTAAATGTAGCTTCTAGACAATTTGAATTTATATATGTGGCTCACATTACATTTCTCCTGAACAGCACTGCAGTAGAGGTATGTTTAACAACAAATTTGTCTTGTCAGGTTTACTGAGAAACTGTTTCTTCTTCTCCAAGCCCTTTATCTGGTGATGCTTATCTATTCCATGTCCCTAGTTAATATGGAATGACAATCTCTAATTAGCAAACAGCAATTGGTATTGCCTTTGGTATTCACCTAGAGCTCTCTCCCATTTTTCTGTAATTCAGCTCTCAAACTCTCAAGTCCTTTTGATGATCTATTTGGAAGAATTTTCTGATTTTGACACTTCATACTCTCTCCTCAACACAATTTCTAATTTGTTCTTTAATCTATGAACCTCCAGCCATAGACATTTTTGCTGTCAACATATCCACAGCCATCCATCCATCCTGATCCCAAAGGATCCATATCTATTGAGCTAACTTGCTTGATTTTACTACTATGAGAGGTGAACTAAACAGATGCTATGTTATTAAAAAATCAGTCAGTCAGTGGAAACACTGACATTGTTCTATGAGTGTAGGGAGCATCTTAGTACCAATTACTCTGGTGGTTTTGTAGGTAAATATCATCTTGACTGTACTCGATGGTGTTAAACTTCAGGGATTAAATTATTCATTTATGAATTGATGCAAATGCAGTAATCCTCTTTAAGTAAGTTTCTGCCTGCAAGACTTCCTCATTCCATCTCTAATGAAAGAAAGTATAAGACTCGTAAACTTTGGGGGAATATTCTCCGTAACTGCCAACATCACTTTATTTTATTAAAAAAAAATTTTTTTTTGGCCCCACCACAGGGATCTTAGTTCCCTGACCAAGGATCGATCCCAGGCCCGTTGCAGTGGAAGCACAGAGTCCTAACCACTGGACCGCCAAGGATTTCCCTTCCCAATATCATTTTAGAGAAGTTGACACTGAGCATTCTTTCTGACAATTATTAGATAATTACTAATTGAGGCCATTCAGTTGATTTAGGGTAATAAAATCTGATGCTAAATAAATGTGAGCATTCTTGTCCTCAGCCTGGGAATCACATTGAAGAGAAAGCAGAATCTGGAGCCTGATTTGGGTAAAATTGGAAATGAGTCAATGCTTATCTTCATTAACATATAGGCTAATGAACCGGAAGATCTGGTTAGGACAGGAAGAACTTTTAAGAATAGAATAGACAGGGACTTCCCTCGTGGTCCATTTGTTAAGACTCTGTGCTCCTAATGCAGGGGCCCAGGTTCGATCCCTGGTTAGTGAACTAGATCCTACATGCCACAACTAAAAGATCCCACATGCCGCAACTAAAGATCCCGCATGCCGCAAGGAAGATCCTGCACGTGGCAATGAAATTCCTGCCTGCCACAACTAAGACCCTGTGCAGCCAAATAAATAACTTAATTAAAAATATAATAGAAGAGACAAATAAATCAATGGAACAGAACAGAGAGCCCAGAAATAGACCCACTGTAATATAGTCAACTGATCTTTGACAAAGAAGCAAAGGGAATACAATAGAGAAAAAAAATAACCTCTTCATGTGCTGGAATCCACATGCAAAAAAAAAAAACCAGATTCTAGACCCGAATCTTACACCCTTCACATAAATTAACTCTAAATGGATCATAGACTTAAATGCAAAATTATAAAACTCCTAGAAGATAACAAAGGAGGAAAATTTAGATGACCTTGAGAATGACAATGGCTGTTTAAATACAATACCAAAAGTATGATCCATGAAATAAAGAATTGATAAGCTTGACCTTATTAAAATTAAAAACTTCTGCTCTGCAAAGGCACTGTCAAGAAAATAAGACAAGCCACACACTGGAAGAAAATATTTGCAAGTCATATCTGATAAAGAACCCCCTTACTTTACTGAGGTCCAGAGAAGCAAAGGGCCTTGCCCAATACCACACAGTGGCAAAGCTGCGTCTAAAACCAGCTCTCATCTCTCCCCTCCTAACCTAGGTTCTCAGAGATAAATAACACTCTGCTGTCTAAGCCCCTCACTTTGTCTTGGTGAGGCAGGAGATAGATGGGCTCCAGGCTAGACATTTACAAGCAGCCTACTGTCTATATTTCCTGAGGCAGGAAATAGATGGACTCCATGTTAGACATTTACAGCCAACCTCCTAATCATACTTCAAGATAGAAATAACAACAGGGACAGGGTAAATAGCTGGACTTTGTCTCCTGTAGACACTTTGAGATAACAGTAATGGGAGGAGCAGAGAGGGGCTAAGCCCTACTTGGGTAAAAGATCAAGAGGTCACATATTTCTCATCCTTGGGTTCAGGATATATATATATATATTTCTGCACATGCGCAGAAAGGCTCCTTGGGGGTCAAAAGGGAGGGGACGCCAGACCATAAAAAGTGCTAGCTCTCCCAAAGGCCCTTGCATTGAAATCCACCTTGGCTTAAGGGTATACATGCACATTAGGAAGGGCCCTGAGGCAAATCAGCCATGAGGTCAAAACAAGACTATTGGCCAGAGGAAAACAAAGACCAGGAAGACTGCCCCCTTATAAATGATCTAATTCCAGGCTTCTCTGGTGGAGCAGTGGTTGAGAATCCACCTGCCAATACAGGGGACATGGGTTCGAGCCCTGGTCCAGGAAGATCGCAGGTGCCATGGAGCAATTCAGCCTGTGAGCCACAACTACGGAAGCCCGCCCGCCTAGAGCCCATGCTCTGCAACAAGAGAAGCCACTGCAATGAGAAGCCCGTGAACCGCAACAAAGAGTAGCCCCTGCTCGCCACAACTAGAGAAGAGTCCTCGCGCAGCAACAAATAGCCAATACAGCCAAAAATAAATAGATAAATGATTTAAACTTCCCAAAGGCGCAACTTTTCTCTGAGCATGCATCTCTCAGCACACATACTCTGCTTTTCTAATAAATGCCTTACTTTCCTCTCTACCTTCTGTCTCCTTGTCAAAAATTTTTTTTCAAGGCAGACAAGAACATGGGCCCAGACTTTAGCCAGTGGCCTTCATGGTGTAGTGGTTAAGATTTGGCACTCTCACCACTGCGAACAGGGTTTGATCCCTGTCTTGCTTCCAGATGCTGCTTGCTGCTGCTCACTGCTGTCTCTCCAAGATCAATGGGTCTTTGCTTCCTGAGAAATAGCCCTTCCTTCTCTCATATTGTTTTTCTCTCCTCTCATCAAAATTCTTGAGCACTCTGCTGCTCTGAAAAACAGTGAATGGTGAACAAATTCACACTCTGAAGTTAATGATCCACCTAACTTAGGGTATTTGCCTAACTAAAGATTGTTAAAGGTGACAGTGCTTTAACACAAAGACATGAATTCCCAAAGGAAGTTTTCAGGCTGGACTGTTGATGCTAGTGTGTGGACCTGGCTGAGCTCCTTCAAACCAGAGCTTCTATAATTCCATCTTTCTTTCTCCCCTCTTCCCTTCTGTGGTTGCCTTTCCTCCCAGAATTCCTCCTCCTTTGGGGTCAGCAGCTGATTGTAGTGTTGCCTAGGGTGTCTCAGCTGTTGAGGAAGTGGCTGTAATAAGGAAACCCTAGAAAGGACTGATAAAGCAATTACAGAGATCTGCTGATAGGGTGGTCAGTATATTAAGAAGAAGAGAAACAGAACCCAACCAAGCAGAGAAAAGAGCACCTTCTGAATCAAGTGTCTAGAACCCTGAGAGTGTCTAAAGCTGGAGTCACTTGAGTTTATAGGTTTTTTTTTTTTTTTTTTTTTTTTTTTTTTTTTTTTTTGCGGTACACGGGCCTCTCACTGTTGTGGCCTCTCCCATTGCAGAGCACAGGCTCCAGACGCGCAGGCCCAGTGGCCTTGGCTCATGGGCCCAGCCGCTCAGCAACATGCGGGATCTTCCCGGACTGGGGCACGAACCTGTGTCCCCTGCATTGGCAGGCAGACTCTCAACCACTGCACCACCAGGGAAGCCCCAAGTTTATGGCATTTATCTGTCCTTCCCAAAGTGGGTTCATAAACACCAGTACCCACTGGAAGTGCTACCCCAAAACTGGGTTCACCTCTTGGTGGGTGTCAAGCCAAGACACAACCAAGCCAAAGAGCAGGAGAAGGAAGGATTCATTACTTATAGCAAATAAGGAGTCCTTCCCAAAGCAATGTCTCCCTGAAGAGCCCAATTGGGTAGGTTTTATTTCTTTATTGCTTTATTTCTTTATTTATTTATGGCTGCATTGGGTTTTTGTTGCTGCACACAGGCTTTCTCTAGTTGTGAGCGGGGGCTACTCTTCATTGCGATGCACAGGCTTCTCATTGTGGTGGCTTCTCTTGTTGCAGACCACAGGATCTAACCACGTGGGCTTCAGTAGTTGTGGCACACGGCTCAGAAGTTGTGGCTTGCCACTCTAGAACGCAGTTTCAGTAGATGTGGCACACGGGCTTAGTTGCTCCTTGTCATGTGGGATCTTCCTGGACCAGGGCTCAAACCCGTGTCCCCTGCATTGGCAGGCAGACTCTTAACCACTACACCACCAGGGAAGCCCCAAGTTGGGTAAGTTTTAAGCTAAGGGTACATGCATATTCATGAAGGGGCTTGAGCAGAAGAGAATTCAGCATAGAATTGAGTCAAAGGTTGACAGAGTCCAGGCTTTAGTTGATTGAAGTCAAGAGGGTCAGAAAAGGTCAAGGTCTCTTAAGTTCCAGTTGATCTGGTGATTGACCACTTCAGGCTAAATCTTTACCTCTGAAACAGAACTAGGAATCTTTACAGCTGATCTGTTATCTTTGCTATTGTTCTCTTGCCTAACAGTGGTTTGTTCCTGCATTCTTTTGTTCCCTTAAGACCATTAATTACGGAGACCTGTTCAAAGGCAAGCACTATGGCTAGGCTTAGATCACAAAATGGCTTAGGCCAAAAATGGTTTATGTGACAAAAGCCATACCTGATTCTCTTTCTCTGGGGGTTCCCTTCCCTTTCTGCTTATACAGAAGCAGTGAACTAGACTCTCCCAGTCTTTTAATAATAATAATGATAAAAACTAAAATTATGCCAGGTTCTCTGTTAAGCATTGTTAAAAACAAGACAATAGGCCCAAAATGGAGTCACTTTTGCTAAGCCCCATGTCATGAAACCAAAACTAATTGCAGTTTTGGCTCTCCCAGAAATGGAATCAGGAATCACCTGATCAGCACTAGTTAGGTAATCTGCCTGACAGACCCCTGCCATCCCCTAAGGAAAGTAACCCTGCCATAAGCAATCTGCATTTTGGGCTAATACAACTTCCTTCTTCCTGCTCCCTTCTGCATATAAAAGTCCTTCATTTTATACAGCTCCTCAGAACTCCCTTCTGTCTGCTAGATTGGATGCATCCTGATTCATGAATCACTAAATAAATCCAATAAGACATTTAAAATTTACTGAGTTAAATTTTGTTTTTTTAACAGCGTGATTCATGAATTTTTCTCATTTAATCTTCATAACAACATTATAAGGTAAGTACCAATGTAGTCTGCAATTTACAGATGAGGCAACAAAGCTTAGAAATGAATAATATATCTAAGATCACACAGCTGGTAAAGGATGGGGATTTTTATCTGAGTCTATCTATCTTCAGAGTCCATACTCTTAATCACTGGACTTTTCTGACTTTTGAATTACTGATACCTTTCCTATTTCCAGACATATACATTTTTTTAAAGATTATTTATTTATTTATTTATTTATTATTATTTTTGGCTGCATCGGGTCTTAGTTGCGGCTTGCAGGATCTTCACTGTGGCACTTGGGCTTCTCTCTAGTTTGGGCGTGCAGGTTTTCTCTTCTCTAGTTGTGGCGTGCACGCCCCAGGGTGTGTGGGCTCTGTAGTTGTGGTGTGCAGGTTCCAGTGCGCGTGGGCTCTGTATTTTGTGGCACTTTGGCTCTCTTGCCAAGGCGCTGGACACCAGGAAAGTCCCCCAAACGTATACATTTTAAATCAAGCTGTCCCTTTTAAAGAATTCTTCTTTCTGGACTTCCTGGCATTCCAGTGGTTAAGAACTCCACACTTCCAATGCAGGGGACGTGGGTTCAATCCCTGGTCAGGGAACTAAGATCCCACGTGCCAGGAATAATTCTTCTTCACTGGCATATTTCAGTTTTTTTTTTTTTTTAGAAGGATTTTTTTTTAAAATTAATTTATTTATTTAATATTTACTTTGGGCTGTGTTGGGTCTTCATTTCTGTGCAAGGGCTTTCTCCAGTTGTGGTGAGCAGGGGCCACTCTTCATCGTGGTGCATGGGCCTCTCACTGTCGTGGCCTCTCTTGTTGTGGAGCACAGGCTCCAGACACGCAGGCTCAGTAGTTGTGGCTCACGGGCCTAGCCGCTCCGCGGCACATGAGATCTTCCCGGACCGGGGCACAAACCCGTGTCCCCTGCGTTGGCAGGCGGATTCTTAACCACTGTGCCACCAGGGAAGCCCCATATTTCAGTTTTGAATAAACAGTGTGCCCTTGTATTTGTAATCATTTTGTTACTGAACCAAAAAGGTCCTCTCACCCACACGCAGTAAAGTCAATCTACTGACATCCTGTTGTGGTAAAGGAAAGTGTAGCGTTTGTTGTAGGGCACCAAGCAAGGAGTCTGGGACAGCTAGTGCTCAAAAAGCCTGGACTCCCTGATGGGTTTCAGGAAAACACTTTTAAAGACCAAGTGAGGGAGGGGAGTTGCAGGGTATGGAATCAGCTCATGCACAGTTCTCTGATTGGTAGATAATGAGATAATAGGGTAGTGTCACACGGGGTTAACATTAACAGTCCTTAGGCTCCAGTAGGCCAGGGGGCTGTATGTGCCCATGGTCATCAAGTAGTTAACATCTTCCATTTGGTGGTTTTTTTTAGCATCTGTAAAACAACTCAGGAAATATGCGACAGATACTGTTATTTAGGTACTTCAGAGAGGAGGTAAAGCAGAGGATGTGGGGAGAGGTCTGTCCCAGGAAGGCCCCATACAGTCCTGCTCGTTAAAATTCCCCCCTTTTCTCTGATACTCCTCATTCGTGAGAACAGGGTGACAACTGCTCTTTTACTTCTTGCTGAATGGGGGCAAAGTCAGTTTTTCAGGATTAGAGGAGAGAAAGTCATTGACTTTCATTTCAAAGAATTCTTGAGTCCCAAGCTTAGCATCAACATTTTGTATTACGAAAATACATTACCTCTGTTTTTTGTTTGTTTGTTTGTTTTTTGCGGTATGCGGGCCTCTCACTGCTGTGGCCTCTCCCGTTGCGGAGCACAGGCTCCGGACGCGCAGGCCTAGCGGCCATGGCTCACGGGCTTAATTGCTCCGCGGCATGTGGGATCCTCCCGGACCAGGGCATGAACCCGTGTCCCCTGCATCGGCAGGCGGATTCTCAACCACTGCGCCACCAGGGAAGCCCCCATTACCTCTGTTTTTGATGGCTTTGTCATAGCAGCTGTACAGACATTTGAAAACTAACAGAGATATTACAATTAGAATAATGATCAAAATACATCCTTGTAGCATTTCCCAAAGGAGTGTTCCTAGTTCAGATGGCAACCAGAACAATAAGTTATGGAGCATGTCCTCTCTACGAATCTCTTGTAATGAAGCAGACTTTTGAATTATTCTATTTTTCTGGGTATCAGTCTCTCCTGGGATATTAATATATATCTAAAGAATCTAGTGCCTTCTGCTGGGAGACTATAGCTTGAGCTGTGTTGTTTGTCACTACTATTTGTTTGTCACTACTATTTAGTCACTTTGTCACTAAAGTAAGAGAAAGGTTTCATAGTTACAAGAGGAGACCTTCAGACAATAAGGTTGCAGTTGGCAGCTGCTAGCAGATATTGTTTTGCGGATGGCTGGTGGTGTTCTTAAATCTGATACAGTTTGGAAAATTCAAGTTCTCAGCAACACATGAAAACGCTTGAAATCACATCCACCTAGTTTTACATTGGATGACTGAACCATAGCTACCACCATTTTGACTCTTAAATGCATTCCCCTCCTCAATCACCAAAGCAGATGTACAATGTATGTTTAGTAAGCCACAAAACAGGCCACTCTGGTCAGTAAAATTTAAGTTAAACCATGATTAGATTAAAATTCCTGAGAGCTGAGGTAGATCATCTACATCTCAAAGGCACAGGAAGAGAAATACCAATTCCTTTTATTCATGGGAGCAAAAATACCCGCTAGGGGACTACAAGATGAACTGAGCTCTGGTCACCCATCCTTAATTATTCACAGCCAAATAGCAAACCAATGCAATGCAGAACGGTCTCTCAGGTTCACAGTTCCCTAGGCCCAGAAAGGGAAATTCCCAACCAGTGCTCCACTATAGGCAAAACCAGTGCAATAAAGAAGAACACCTTAACAGAGCTCAAAGACTGTAGATGTCTCAACCAGCCAATGGCAGTACTGATACACACACACACAAACAACAAATATTGTCCCACAAACAAAAGATCAGACAAGGTGTAGCCCAAAAATTCCACTTCCACTCCCAGATGCAGGCTTCCAGAGTGGCCTGGCTCCTCAAAGAGAATGGACCCAGAGTGTCTTGCAAGGAGCCCAGAATGGCTGACTCCCTAAAAGGGAAGTGAGCTGAGATGGTGTGGGTAGAATTTTCCCAGCCCGAGCAAGCCAGAGTGGCTCTCCCCAAAACAATACACACAAAGACACAAACAACAAATAAGGTATGGTCACACAGATAGAAAATCAGAGGAGGTGTAGTCCAAAATTGTACTCCCACTCCCAGACGGAGGCCTCCAAACAGATTGGCCCAGCTCTTGAAAGAGAACGGACCCAGAGTGGCTCACAATGAGCCCAGAGTGGCTCAGTTCCTACAAGGGAATGAACCCAGATGGAGTGGAGAGAAATTCCCAGCCTGCACAAGCTGGAGCAACTCAGCCCCAAGTGATGCAGAACGTGGACGGTAGCTCAGGACATTTCTCAACTCCAAAAAGCCTCTTGCTGGGTGGCCAGCACTGTCAGGAAGAGTGCCTTTGAGTTCCCCAGAGCAAACTGAGCTCCGGCAGCTGCTGGGGACTCAAGGGGCTGCCTCTGGCTGGAGTCAGCCTGCCATGGGCACAGATTCCTGGGCTTGGCTCACCAAAATTGTTACCAAACACAAGTTTGTGTGCCTAACAGTGAGGCCAAACAAACTAAAACAACAGTTTGGAGCAGAGAAAGTTTATTGTAGGGCCAAGCAAGGAGAATGTATAGCTCATGCTAAAAAAAAAAAAAAAAAAAAAAAAAAAAAGGAACTCTCTGATGGGTTTTTTTTTTTTTAAAGGCTATTTTATTTTTTAAAATTTATTTATTTTTCGCTGTGTTGGGTCTTCATTTCTGTGCGTGGGCTTTCTCCAGTTGCGGCGAGCAGGGGCCACTCCTCATCACGGTGCGAGGGCCTCTCACTATCACGGCCTCTCTTGTTGCGGAGCACAGGCTCCAGACGCGCAGGCTCAGTAGTTGTGGCTCATGGGCCCAGTTGCTCCACGGCATGTGGGATCCTCCCAGACCAGGGCTCGAACCCGTGTCCCCTGCACCAGCAGGCAGATTCCCAACCACTGCACCACCAGGGAAGCCCTTCTCTGATGGTTTTTGGGGAGAATTTTTATAGGCAAAATTTGGGGTGAGGGCTTCAAGGTGTATGACTTACTTCTGATTGGTTGCTGGTGAGGTAATGAAACAGGAGGGAAGGGGGCAGGGCACAGCCTTTAAAAGAATGACATAGCCGTAGGACATGACAAAACTGCTTAGAACTAACTAGATTAAAGATGATGGGAGATTCGACTTCCAATAGACCTTGAGCCTCATTATATGCTCACTGTAATGCATAAGATAAATGATACACCCACCAGGGTCATGACAGTTCAGAGCCAACCATAAAAAGCCAAAAGTGGCCCAGCTTAGATCAATTCAGAGAACAGACTGGTGGTTGCCAGGGCTGGGGGGAAGAGACAATGGGGAGAAACTGCTTAATGGTACATGGCTTTACTTTGGACTGATGGAAATGATCTGTAACTAGATAGAGGGGGTGGTGGCACAACACTGTGAATGTACTAAATGCCACTGAACTGTATACTTTAAAATGGTTAATTTTATGTGATGTGAATTGTACTTCAATTAACAACTATAAAAAAATCAATATCCAACAAAGGAACATTTTTCAGGATAAATAAATAAATAAAGCCAAAAGTGGGCAGTGGCCCAATTCCTGGAAATCCCCCCCCCCCCCCCCCCCCCGCTGAAATAGTTGGAATAATCCTCCCACTCATTAGCCTATGAAGTTACCAAGCCCATAAAAACTAACCACACCATATTTGGGGGCCTCTGGCCTTACGAGATGGCCCACACTCTGTCTATGGAGTGTGTTTCTCTCTAAATAAATCCACTTCTTACCTATCACTTTGTCTCTGACTGAATTCTTTCTGTGATGAGACATCAAGAACCTGAGGTTCGTTAAGTCCTGAGACCAAGTGTGTGATCTCAACTGAAAAAACCATAGGTTCAAGTCCCAATCTGAGTTGCACGGTTTCGGCAACAGGACAGTGTTCCAGGAATCTTGGGGTCAGTCTGAAGTTACCATCCTCCACCTGGATGGGGGCCTTAGTTCCTGCAAAACTCAAAGATACTGTTATGTATATTCCTTCAGGAGGAACCGGGACCATGCCCGCCCGATTCCTGCACTATAGTTTCTTGACTGCTCCTCCTTTGTTTCTGCATTCCCTCACTCCCCTGATTAGTTAAGTGTTTGAATCTGCTCTTTGGAACTCAGTGAAGGTCTAGGAGGCTGAAGCCTTTTTTCTGCAAACAAGAAAGGGACACAGAAAGGATGTGCACCCCTATGGCCCCCCAGGGTCCTGTTCATTTCACTTTTCTTTTAGAAACATCTCCTTGTAGTTTGTTCTTTCTTTACTCTTTTCTCAGCTGTGATGGGAAGGAGAGACTCCTACTTATGTTTTGGTTTTGTATGGGAGGAAAAATAGTTTTCCCTCTACCCTTCTAGGGTCTTGGTTGAGACACCTGCCTCCCGTCCCCCCACCACCCAGCCCCATAATAAAAGACAGATTAACAGGAGAAAAACAAACAATTTTGATAACATATATACATCCTGTATACACGGGAAATACCCAGGAAAACTGAGTGGCTCCCTGAAATGGTGCATCACCTTAAACACTATATTCTGCTAAAGACAGAAGAAAGATGTTGGAAGTGGAGGAGCCAGTTATGGCAGGTTATCAGGAAAAGCACATTAAAGGGTAAGGTTGTTATGCAGATTTAAATCTGTGTCTTCTCCATTTATAAGAATTTCTTGTGATTTAGAGTGATCCTTCTCTTCCTGGTATATATAGCTAGATACCCATATAAATGGGAATTTCCCTTCTAAATGTAAATTTCCCTTTCCAAGAGAAAATTCTGCTTAGTTTTCAGAGCTTTTCCAGTATCTGCCGTTTATAAAAAATAAGCAGCTCAAGATAATCCTTAAGCCAGAGAGGCATATTTGGGGGTGGCATATTCTGCTCTCTTCTCAACCAATTACAAAGAGCCACCTAGGCTTTTCTAAAATAATGCAAATACTTAACCTATAGCCAATCAAATAATTTCCTTGCTTTGCTTCCATCTTTTCTCTAATAAAGTCTTTCGCCAAGTTCCTATTTGTGGACCACTCCTTATCACTTCTAATTTGGGCTCAACTGGAATTGATTTTTGCTCAAATGAACTTTTAAAAAACTTTAATATGCCTCAGTTTATCTTTTAACAGGTTTTTTGTGTGCAGATGAAGGTATAGGGTTTCAGAATGAGCCTCCCCAAAATGTGTCCTTTTGTGTGAGAATTATTTTAAGCTAAAGGCAATTGAAACCGACCCTGCTGGGCCCTCCGGGGTATAAAAGCTTTTCCATGTCCCTTGTTTTTTGTTTGTAGGGAAAAGGCTTCAGCCTCCTAGAACTTCTCTAGTTCCAAAGCGCATATGCAAGCAGTTTTTAATTAGGGAAGTGAGGGAATGCAGAAATAAAGCAAAGCAGTCAAGAAACAGTAACTCAGTGATTAAAAAAAAGAGTCCTAGTTTCTCTTCAAGGGATATACACAGCAATATGACACATATCTTTGAGTTCTTCTGCAGAAACTGATGCCCAAAACTCAGCCTTTGTGCACGGGTGCTGAGTCAAATCTTGGAGACAGAGTTTTGGGTGAAGTAGAAAAGAATAGCTTTATTTCTTTGCTGGGCAAAGGGGGCCACAGCAGGCTCATGCCCGTCAAAAACTGTGTGTCCCAACCCAGGAGGATTTGGTAAGGAGTTTTATAGCAATGTTTCAATGGCAGGGTTGCTGATAAGATTAGGGTGTGTGCAGGGCCTGCACTCCTTTAATCTGGCCTCAGGTGGTCTCTGGATAAGCTTCTCTGGTTCTTGAGGCTATCAAACCATGAATTTCTCTCTGGAATGAGGTATGCTTCATCAAGTAGTTCATCTTCCATTTGTTGGGGGTTTTAGTTCTGTAGAAGAGCTCAAAGATACTGTTATGTGTATCCCTTGAGGTGGAACCAGGACTCTGCCCCAAGGCAGCACTATTGTTTCTTGTCTGCTCCTTCCTTGTCTCTGCATCCCCTCCCTTCCCTGATTAGCAACTTTTTGAATCTGCCCTTTGGAACTCAGGGAAGGTCATGGAGGCTAGAGTCTATTCCCTACAAGCAAGGAACAGACAGAGGACACAGAAAGGGTTCTTTGCCCATGAGCCCCACAGGGTCCTGCTTGGTTTCAAAACTAAGGTCCCGGGCTTCCCTGGTGGCGCAGTGGTTGAGAGTCTGCCTGCCGATGCAGGGAACACGGGTTCATGCCCCAGTCCAGGAGGATTCCACATGCCACGGAGCGGCTAGGCCCGTAAGCCATGGCCACTGAGACTGCGTGTCCGGAGCCTGTGCTCCGCAATGGGAGAGGCCACAACACTGAGAGGCCCGCGTACCACCAAAAAACAAACAAACAACCAACCTAAGGTCCCAGGACTTCCCTGGTGGCACAGTGGTTAAGAATCTGCCTACCAGTGCAGGGGACATTGGTTCAATCCCTGGTCTGGGAAGATCCCACATGTCGCTAGAGCAACTAAGCCCGTGCACCACAACTACTGAGCCTGTGCTCTAGAGCCCACGAGCCACAACTACTGAAGCCCACGCGCCTAGAGCCGGTGCCCTGCAGCAAGAGAAGCCACCGCAATGAGAAGCCCACGCACCACAATGAAGCGTAGGCCCTGCTTGCTGCAGTAGAGAAAGCCCGCACGCAGCAACAAAGACCCAAGGCAGCCAAAAAAAAAATACTAAGGTCCTCCACCAAGGTGGAAGACGGTAACTTCATGCTGAGCACAAGATTCCTGGAAGGCTACCTTATTATCTCACCATCCACCAATCAGAAGAAAGTCACACACCATGCAGCCTTCACCCTAAATTTTGCTTACAAAAACTTTTCCCCCCAAATTGAAACTGGACAACCCAGTGTATCCTATTCCTAGGGTAAGGTAAGCTGGCTAAAACTGAGTTGGAGGATTGTGATTGGTGTATGTTGGGTTACCTTGACAGGTGTTTTCTGTAAGTGCAGGCTGCCTTAGGTTTAGATGTGAGGTGTGGGCTGGGCCAGTGGGACAGCCTCCATATTAAGGGTCCTGATACATAAATTAACTTTATTAATTCCACCCCCCTTTGATCACACTTTCAGTTGTACTAAGAGTGTTGATCAAACTTAAAATATTGGCGTGACTCTGAGCTACCGCTTCTGTTTGATATTGGAATCAGGTTGGCTCTCTGACTGAACCCATAGGTTGGGATATTAAGGTCTCCGTCGAGTAGTTAGCTGTTTCCTTAATCCCATTTTTGGCGTTCTAGATGAAGGGAGGACATTTGTGTCCGAGATCATTTGTCTGGTCTCCGACAGCTGACACATGCATTTAAAGCTTTTGAGAGAATGTAGACCACCAGGGAGACTATTCAAACGACTATAAGCAGAATAATTCCCAACATTTGGAGGGCACTCAAAAACCACAGTCCCCATGACCCAACATAGATCATATAAATCAAAGAAAGGCTGCATTGAAGGAGACATTTTCATAAGCAAAGTGGCTTTTTTAGTTATCTTAGGTAACTGAGTTTCAACCTTCCCAGGAGTGTTAATCCAAGTGCAGCAAGTGGTGTTGGCTATGGCACAGACACTCCTTGCTTAGCTAAAAGATGATCAAGGGCTTTCCTATTACAAGAACAACTTTGGCCAGAGAATCTAGGGATTTTGGTTGGGCAGCTACTGTTAGACCTGAACGGTCTCCGAGGGATCCCAGCTCGCCCAAGAACCGCCAAGAGTCGAGAGTCGCTGCAACACGCAAGAGGTTTATTAGGAGCCGGTGCACCGGGGTTCCTTGGTCCTCACGCAGGAGGCCGAAGAGGAACCCCTCCCAAGCGGAATCACATACATTTTATAGCTTTCATTTTTCATTATGCAAAGTGTGGATATATCAAGGTTTTTTTTTTCTCATTGGTTTGTTTGTTCCGGACCGGAGTGGGGACTTGGCTCTAGTTCCTTGATTGGTTGGCTGTCGGATGCCTACTTTACATTTACCGGAGTGGGGTCTTGGCTCTAGTTCCTTGATTGGTTAGCTGTTGGATGCCTACTTTACATTTTCGTGTTTTTGTGGTGGGGGGTTGAGTCACATGAGTTATGGTTGGCTAGGGCGACCTTTAAACTCTGGCTTAATCATTCTTATCACCCGCCATACTGGTTTGCTCGAGGTCTCATCCCCCGCCATACTTGTTTGCTCGGAACGGTTTCTGCCCAGGGGGGACATTCCAGTATCTTATTGCCAGCCGAAAAAGCTTAAAGCTCAAAAGTATCGATAGGGAAGTAGGGGTGTAAGTATAGTTAAGGCCCTACACTACTGTTTTAGCACTGGATTCTGTGACCACACTGACTCCTAGTCTGGGAAATGGGGATCTGCCAAAGGAAGAAAATTTTGAGTCATGAATGCCTCCTGGTAATTCCCATTTGATCTGTAATGTAGGTAGATAGGTGCAGCCTATCGTGAAGCCTTGGTTTGATTGTGGGCAGTCGGAGACATAAAGAGTTAGCTCAGACCGCAGCTTCTCACCACCTCCCAATTATTTAAACATTGAGCTTCCCATGCAGAGGGGGTACTATCATCCACAGATATAGATAAACCTGGGAGAAGCAAAGGTGGCACCACCAAAAGAGGTATTCCCATGATGGAGAATATTGGAATATGAGTGCAGAGTGATCAGCCAAGCCCTGGAAGTCAGATGATTTGTGATTTAAGAGTTACGGGTCTGTAGACTGCACAGAGAATATTGTTCTGATTTCTCTTTGTATTAGTTGTTAACTGGACCAGAGAAATTGACTTGCAGGGTCAGGGTTAGGAGTCTAACAGGATAGAGAGGGTGCTTCATTTGGTCCAGAGAAACTGAGGCATTAGAAATCATGGAGAAGTTTGTAACAGGCACAACTACAGGATCACCAGCATCATAGACCAAGTGGGGTCTTCAGTGGGAAACTTAATAATCAGATAGGTCTCCCCCTTTGCAAGAGCCCCAGAAATACAGATGATAACATTATCTGTACAAGTGAAAATAGAAAGAATGGTGAAGCAGGTACAAAATGGAGAAGGTGTTTCATGTTGAGAGTGGAAGGGACTAGGATTCTTGTTTGTTCCGATGGCTCGGGTGTAAGCAGTCTACACGACATCAGGCAGTTTCCCATTCCAGTAAGCTTGATTGTGAGGTCTCCGGCACTTGTACAGAACCAGATGTCAGGTGGAGCCTTTTTCAGCTGTGAAATGTACACGCAAGGTTTGACACCTGGTAACTTGGCAGCAGTATCAGTAGTCAAGAATTCTTTGTAGAGCCTTTCCATGAGTCTCATTCTGCAAAAGCATCAAAGTAAAACAATAACTTTCTGTTAATGACAAAAGACTTAAAAATGCCCATGGATAAAAATTTGATGAGAATTCATTTGATAAGGATATGTAGTTAATTCTGTAGCATACAATAATTTAGGATAATTGGACAAATAAGAGTATTGACAAATTTCTAACACCATAAAACAATTTCTGTAATACCTATATTAGTAACATATATACATAAACATATACCCTAAGAAGATTTAACATCACTTGTTATTTGACAATGTTTCTCATATAATCTAACATACCAAATAAACGTAATTAGTTTAACATCTCTCCTTTACAACCTGAGAGACAAATCTCTTGAGAATTCCAGGGGATGTCTGGGAAATCTCAAAGTTACTTTGAGGTTAAAACGATTCCATTTAGAAGTTGATTTTGGGGGCACTTCCCTGGTGGCGCAGTGGTTAAGACTTTGCCTGCCAATGCAGGGGACACAGGTTTGAGCCCTGGTCCGGGAAGATCCCACATGCCACAGAGCAACTAAGCCCATGTGCCACAACTACTGAGCTTGTGCACCACAACTACTGAAGCCCATGTGCCTAGAGCCTGTGCTGTGCAACAAGAGAAGCCACCGCAACGAGAAGCCTATGTACCACAACGAAGAGTAGCCCTGCTCACCACAAATAGAGAAAGCCCACGTGCAGCAACGAAGACCCAAAGCAGCCAAAAATAAATAAAAATTTTAAAAAATAAAAGATGAATTTGATTTTGGGAATTGGAATTGTAAAGATGGCAAAAGGTTTGAACATTTGCCTAAATAGGGTCACAGATCATTGTGAAATAATAATTACCTATTTAACTAGAGTGACAATAAAAGATTTTAAAGGCCAGGGACTTTCCTGGTGGTCCAGTTGTTAAGACTGCACACTTCCACTGCAGGGGGTGCATGCACATTCGATCCCTGGTTGGGGAACTAAGATCCTGGATGTCACACGGTGCAGCCAGAAAAAAGATTTTAAATGCCAGTGAAGAAGGTTACAGTTAATAGCAAATCTTTTAATATTGAGAAGACTGGGTTTTCTTAAGTAATTAAAGATCTGATAAAGACAACATGAAACACAGGAAATTATTTTGGTAAGACTCAAAATCTTTGCTTTCCAAGTAGTTTACCCCAATAGTGCAATAAAAGTTCTTTTTTTTAACAGATAGAAAATCAAATTTTAATTTTGTACCAGTTTACTTGTGATATTAACATTAAAAAAAAAACTAAAATAAATCCATCCCAATCTTAGCCACACTTTCCAGCTTGACCACACTTAAAATTACTTTCCCAAGAATCCTTTCCCACAAACATTCTACAACTTTTTTACATCCATTCAAATTTTTTCCTAATTTTTTCTCTTTCTTACTCTGGAACAATCATTTTACTTTAGGACAAAATTACTCTTTTTTCCCTAACAAAATCACATCTCCATATCTTGCATAGAGATGTTTCCCTTGTTATTTCTAGTAGTCTTAGCTTCATGTTTTTAATTATAATTCTTACCCTTAGAATCCCTTAATTCCTAGTGAAAACTAAAAAGTAAGCAATTGTGGACTGTGTTGCACTAGCATTTTGTGGACTGGCAAATATACAAAAAACATTTCATAATTTGTAGAAGTATATTCCTCCTCATAGTAAAAGTTGTCAATGTGGCAAAAAACATGTTTACTAAGTGACCCAAATATCTTTAGTTCCTCTGTAAAAGGAAGCCAAAAGCAGATAAACCTATGTTCAGTAATTAATGTTTCAGTATTTTATCTAATTTGGAAATGATCTAGATATTCAATGAATATCCATCATTTAAGTTATCTTAGTATAACATTAAGGGGGTTTTTTTTGTTGTTATTTTTTGGGTTGTTTTTGCGATACGCAGGCCTCTCACTGCTGTGGCCTCTCCTATCGCGGAGCACAGGCTCCGGACGCGCAGGCCCAGTGGCCATAGCTCACGGGACCAGCCGCTCTGCGGCATGTGGGATCCTCCCAGACTGGGGCACGAACCCGTATCCCCTGCATCAGCAGGAGGACTCTCAACCACTGCGCCACCAGGGAAGCCCTAACATTAAGGTTTTCAGTTACCAAAAAGATTTTGGAAATTATTTTTAAGTAGATTGTTGGAAGCCAACCTGGAGCCTCCGTGCCATGACAGGGTCATGGAACAACAATCCAAGACAGTGCTGCAGGGCAGTGCTGCGCCCAAGAAGCTGACTACATCTCTTCTGATCTGTTTTGTAATTTTGTGCTTCTGCCTTGAAAAAGTACATGGGGGATTTGCCCCCTGTCCCAAGCTTAACCGTGTAAAACATCCTCTTCCCCCTCCCAAACCAAAACCTCCAAATTGGGACTTTTTAACAGCCCCTGGCTGGTGGGAGAAAAAACAAACAACCTGGAAATGTAGGGTTGTTTCTATGGAAAACACTAATATTAAAAAAAAAACAACAGGGCTTCCCTGGTGGCGCAATGGTTGGGAGTCTGCCTGCCAATGCAGGGGACACGGGTTCGTGCCCCGGTCTGGGAAGATCCCACATGCCGCAGAGCGGCTGGGCCCGTGAGCCATGGCCGGTGAGCCTGCGCGTCCGGAGCCTGTGCTCTGCAACGGGAGAGGCCACAGCAGTGAGAGGCCCGCGTACCACAAAAAAAAACCCAAAAAAACCCCACAATGGCCCTACATGGGAGTAATAAATGATTATGGGTATTGTTGGTTCTGGTATAAGGATAAATTAATCATACAGAGTCAACTGCCAACATTGGAATTGTTGACTCGTCTATTCAGACAAAGCTTCTTGCCCAGAAGAACACAGTGATAGGTTAAATTGTGAAATATATTGTAGATGATTTAGGGATACATTGTTAACACTTGTCCATGCAGACCTCTGGGACACATAGAATAGTTCAGGAAACTTTCTCCTTCATAGTTTATTTTAATAGCTTTTTACATATTAGCTTGGCTTTGTTATTAGTATGGATTGAACCTACTCTAAGAAAAAACAATGATGTTTTGAGAACCTTTAGAATTATTTTAAAAGTACATCTAGAAATATTAGGTACGATCTATTATGAATATCTTTTGAGGTTTTAGTTAAACACCTGATGATGTAATCACTTAGGGTATATAAACCTGACTGTAAGAAAATAAAAGAGAGAGACCATGCTTGCACATACACAGTGTTATTGAATTATTTAACTTCCCCTCACCGACGCTGTCCATCCCTCGGGTACTCCTGGACCTGCAGGAGCTGGACTCCCGCAGTAGATGTATCATAAAACATAATTATTGTTGAAAACTTCATTTATAAACTTGTATCTTATCTCTATTTATTTGCTCTTAACAATTTTGTTTAAATTGCTAACCATCACCTTAAGTTATCTTCCTTGCTGACAAATTCCGTAACAGAGATAATGAGCTTATTTGACTTTTAGTAAACTTAGGTAGAATAAAAGTTTTACTGAACCAAACGTGGGTCTGCTAGCTCAGGTGCAGTAATGCCAGTCTGATCTTGGAGAAGCAGCAATGAGTGGTGGTGTGAAGTGAGATCTTAATTCCCTGCCCATGAATTGAACCTGGGTAGCCTGGATGAAAACCAGGAATCCTAGCCACCACACCCCCTGTCTCTTATGCCCAGTGAAAAATGCATTTCCCACGGAGGCAAAACTGTTAAAAACAGGTACAAAGTTTACTATTGGAGACATAGCACAACAACAAGTGGGAGAGCACACAGAGAAACAGTTTGTTTTGTTATGATAGAGGCAAGGCAAAGATGCACACCTGGAGAGAAAGGGTGTGGGCATCCTTCCTAATGAGGAAGAGTGCAGTAAAGAGGCAGTTAAGTCGTTTATATAGGGCAGTTCTTCCGGGTCTTTGTTTACCTTTGGCCAATTATCTGGTTTCTTTTTCCACACCTACCCTGCCCTAGGACCCTCCCCAACATGCGTGTGCAACTTTTTTCTAAGATGGATTTCAGCCCAGAGGCCTCTGGAATGGCCTTAGAATCACATATTATGGGGTGGTGTCCCCTTCTTTTTGACCCCCAAGAAGCCTTTCTGCACATATGCAATGTTTCCCTTGCCCCAAGGATAGGAAATGTATGACCTCTTGAGCTTTTAACAGGGTTTAGTCCCACTCTGTCGCTGCCATACAAATGTCCAATGTCCAGTTATTTACCCTATTTCTGTTGCTGGTTTTTTTTTTATCATGGTGCATATCTCGAAATATAGACAGGAGTCATAAATATGTAGTCCTGGAGCTCCTCTGTCTTTTGCTTCAGGAAATGTAAACAGGGGGCTGGTAATGAATGTCCAGCCTGGAGCCCATCTTCTTCTCACCCCAGTATTATATTTAATGCTGATACCTCTAAAGGCATGCCTGTTTTTAATCAAACTGTTGCAGGAAGGGGGATCCCTTCCAGGGCCCGAGAGTGGGCTCTTATCTAACACTTGGAAATGAATTGTCTGAGGAGACACACGTGCTGACAAAGCAGGAGACTTTATTGGAAAGGAGTGCCAGGGCAGAGAGTAGCAGTGTAAGGGAGCCCAGGAGGACTGCTGTGCCATGTGGCTCACAGTCTCGGGTTTTATGGTGATGGGATTAGTTTCTGGGTTGTCTCTGGCCAATCATTCTGAATCAGGGTCCTTCCTGGTGACATGTGCATAGCTCAGCCAAGATGGATTCCAGCAAGAAAGATTCTGGGAGGTTGGTAGGACATGTGGACTGGCGTCTCCTCTCTCCTTTTGACCTTTCCGGAATTCTTCCGGTTGGTGGTAGCTTGTTAGTCCCGAGTTCCTCACCAGGCCCTCCTGTTGTAAGATAACTCATGCAAGTGGTTACTATCGGGACTGGCCAGGGCGGGCAGTTTTGGTCAGTGGTTCCCCTAATACGACAACTCAGGAAATGTGCATCAAATACTGTTATCCAGGTACTTCGGAGAGGAGCTAAAGCAGAGGATATGGGGGTAGGGCCTGTCCTGGGAAGGCTCCATTGGGTCCTGATGGGTTATGATAACGCAAAACTCACTTTTAGTTTATAAAAACTCACTTTTTTAGTTTATAAAAACAACAGTTGGGTCCAAATAGTGTTTCTGGCAGATGGAATAAGTTAGGGTTACCTGCTCAGATGGCATAACTTTTTACTAATATTTGTGATGACTCAAGATTTTTCATCTACCTAGTTTCCAAATAGCTTTTCCTTTTTCTGATAAGAATTACCTCACTGACATTTGCATTTCAAAGACATGGGCTAGATAAGAGTTCCTGTTAGACCTGAACGGTCTCTGAGGGGTCCCAGCTCGCCCAAGAACCGCCAAGAGTCGAGAGTCGCTGCAACACGCAAGAGGTTTATTAGGAGCCGGTGCACCGGGGTTCCTTGGTCCTCACGCAGGAGGCCGAAGAGGAACCCCCCCAAGCGGAATTACATACATTTTATAGTTTTCATTATGCAAAGTGTGGATATATCAAGGGTTTTTTCCTCATTGGTTTGTTTGTTCCTGGACCGGAGTGGGGACTTGGCTCTAGTTCCTTGATTGGTTAGCTGTTGGATGCCTGCTTTACATTTACCGGAGTGGGGGTCTTGGCTCTAGTTCCTTGATTGGTTAGCTGTTGGATGCCTACTTTACATTTACCGGAGTGGGGGTTGAGTCACATGAGTTATGGTTGGCTAGGGCGACCTTTAAACTCTGGCTTAATCATTCTTATCACCCGCCATACTGGTTTGCTGAGGTTTCATCCCCCCGCCATACTTGTTTGCTCGGAGCGGTTTCTGCCCAGGGCGGGGACATTCCATTATCTTATTGCCAGCGAAAAAGCTTAAAGCTCAAAAGTATCGATAGGGAAGTAGGGGTGTAAGTATAGTTGAGGCCCTACATTCCCCCCTTTTCTTTTTGCAACTAATTTCAATCATGAAATTTCAGTCTCTCTCTGCAAGCTTTGATATTGTTGTCTTAGCATTAACACTTGTACTGCACTGACACGTTGTCTGATAAAGGCTATCAAGCGATTTAAAATGCATGGTCCAAAAGTTAAGAGCAGCAACAAAATAATGAGGGGTCCTAACAAGGTGGAAATTAAAGTAGTAAGCCAGGGTGATTTGTCAAACCATGATTGGAACCATCCTTTTTGATTTTCCCTTTCTTGTTGCCTTTTGTCCAGGCGCTCCCTAAGCCTGTCCATAGTTTCGGTGATAGCCCCAGAATGATCAATATAAAAACAACATTCCTCTTTTAATGCGGCACAGAGTCCTCCTTCTTTAAGAAATAGTAGATCTAATCCTCTCCGGTTTTGCATCACTACCTCAGAGAGTGAAGTAAGTGACTCCTTTAACTGAGTTATAGAGCTTTCTAATGCCCGGAGTTCAACATCCACAGCCTGTCTCAGGCTATCATAATAGTGAGGTTGCTGGATAAGGGCTGTTGCACCTGTCCCTATTCCAGCCGCCATTCCCAACCCTAAAAGCACAGCCAGGGTAAGAGTCACAGGTTCCGGCCCAAATTTGAGGAAAATTTTATCCGAGTTATCATGTGGGGTGTTAGCTAGGTCATAATGATCAGACATGCCCCATGCTGACATCCCAATTGCCAACTTACATACATCAGGAAACAGATCAGGCCACCAAGTCCAAGGGGGTGCGGTGTGACTAACCGACCAGATCACATCTCCAGTCTGGGAGATGACTTGCCAGGTCAGCCGCTGGGGCATGTGAGGGCTAAAGTCACTCACGATTAGCTGAGGCAGCAGTCAGGATTATGAGCCGGATGATCGCAGGAGCTTGAGCTTGAGCGGGTTGCTGGTTTTCTGGACTTTCCATTCTGGTGTTGCTGAAGTTGGGAATGGGGTCAAGCCTCCGGTGGATGTTGGGGCCGCCTTAACGTGCGAGGCGTGGATCCAGGCAGCTATGCCGTCTACCTTGACTGCAGTTGGAGTGGTGAGCAGCACGATGTAGGGGCCCTTCCAACGGGGTTCTAGGGTCTGGGTCCGGTGCCGACGGACGTATACGGAGTCCCCGACTTGGAAGGGATGGGCTTCTGCAGGGGTCCCGGGCCGGTATGCCTCTGCCAACTGAGACCACACTTCCTTCTGGACCAGCTGGAGCCCCAACAGCCTGGCATACAGATCAGTGTTATTTTGACAGTCGGGGCTGATACCTTCCCCCCAGTGTGAGCAGAGGGGGAGGTGCCCCGTACAGAATTTCAAAAGGAGTGAGGTGATAGCGAGAAGGAGTGTTTCTGGCCCGAAACAGGGCCAGGGGAAGGAGCACCGTCCAATCAGTACCGCCAGTCTCTATGGACAATTTAGTCAAGGTCTCTTTTAGAGTCCTATTCATCCTTTCTACCTGTCCTGAACTTTGGGGTCTATAGGCACAATGTAATTTCCAATCAGTCCCCAGGTATTTGGCCACACCCTGACTTACCTGGGCGACGAAGGCGGGTCCATTATCAGATCCTATTACCTTAGGAGCTCCAAACCTGGGGAAAATTTCTTCTAATATCTTCTTGGCTACCACATTCGCTGTCTCCTTTTTGGTGGGGAAGGCTTCTATCCATCCTGAGAAAGTATCTATAAAGACTAAGAGATATCTGTTACCGTATCTTCCTGGACGGATTTCAGTGAAGTCGACTTCCCAGTAAGCTCCAGGTCGGTCTCCTCGGAGCCTCTTACCGCTGGCCACATTTCCTTTGTTTGTGTTCACCTGCTGGCATGGAATACATTCCCGAGCAATGTGCTCGGCTAATTTAGTTAGTCCCGGGACATCATATCCTGTTTTCTGCATCAGAGATACCATTTTCTTAGTTCCCAAATGAGTCCATCTATGAATTTGCTGTAGCATAGATTTGGCTTGCTGGGGGGACAAAGTTTCTTTAGTTATGGCTGGGGGTGTTACCTCTTTACCCTTTGGTGTTTCTGAGCCTGTTAATTCTAGGATGATTTCCCCCAGAGCTACTTCTCGTGCCACTCGATCAGCCATATTATTGCCAGTTATTATTGATGAATTCCCTCTTTGGTGTCCGGGACAATGGATGATGCTAACTTTTGTAGGGAGCATCAGGGCTGCCAGCAGGGCTACAATTTCTTCCTTATTTTTGATTTCTTTTCCTGCCGAGGTCAATAAGCCCCTCTGCTGGTAAATGGCACCGTGGACATGTGCAGTGGCAAAAGCATACCTGCTGTCCATATAAATGTTAACCTTTTTATTCTCTGCTAACTCTAAGGCCTTTGTTATGGCTATCAGTTCAGCCCGTTGAGCGGATGTTCCTTGTGGCAATGCAGCCGCCCATATGACTTCTTTTCCGTCTACCACCGCAGCTCCCGCCCGCCGCTTACCTTCATCCAGAAAACTGCTTCCATCCGTGAACCAAGTGAAGGCGGCGTCAGAGAGGGGCTGGTCCATCAGGTCGGGCCTTGTTCCATGGGCTGCCGCTAGTACCTCCTGACAATCATGGATAATTGTGGTGCCTTCTAGGTCAGGGTCAGGCAGCAAAGTAGCTGGGTTCAGCCCCGTGGCTGAAGTAAATTTAATGCGGTCCGAATTCAGGAGCAGAGTCTGATAATGTGTCATTCTGGCGTTGGTGAGCCATCTATCAGGCGGTTGGCGAATTACACTTTCTAGTGCATGCGGTGCAGTTATTGTCAGATTTTGTCCCAAAGTCAGTTTATCTGCATCTTTTACCAGTGTGGCCACGGCAGCAATTATTTTCAGACAGGCAGGCCAGCCAGCTGCCACAGGGTCTAATTTCTTTGATAGGTATGCAACAGGGCGATTCCAAGGGCCCAGCTTTTGAGTCAGTACTCCCTTTGCAATACCTTTGTTTTCTGCCACATATAGATGAAAAGGTTTAGTTACATCGGGTAGCCCTAGGGCCGGGGCTGATAGCAAGGCTCTCTTAATTTGGTCAAAAGCCCGTTGTTCCTTGTCACCCCATGTGAATGGGGTGCCGCTCTTGGTTAGGGGGTACAGAGGGGCTGCCAGTTCAGCAAACCCCGGAATCCATAGTCTGCAGAATCCAGCCGTCCCCAAGAATTCTCTGACCTGTTTGGGACTCTTAGGGGCAGGTATTCGGGCCACAGTGTCTTTTCTGCTTTCTGAGAGCCATCTCTGTCCTTCTTTTAGTAAATACCCCAGGTAACTGACCTGTCGCTGACAGATTTGTGCTTTCTTTGCTGAAGCCCGATATCCCAGTGTCTCAAGTCCCGTTAATAGCCTTTCAGTTCCCCCTGACGCAGTCTTCTTGGGTCTCTGCCGATAAAAGAATATCATCAACATATTGAAGCAGAGTTACCTGGGGGTTAGATTCTCTGTACGATGCCAGGTCCTGATGCAGCGCTTCATCGAAGATGGTAGGAGAATTTTTAAATCCTTGAGGCAGGCGTGTCCAAGTCAGCTGGCCTGCTATTCCTGAGGCAGGGTCCTTCCACTCGAAAGCAAAGTAGGGCTGGCTGAGGGAGGAAAGTCTCAAACAAAAGAAAGCATCCTTAAGATCCAAGACAGTGTACCAAGTATGTTGAGGTGGGAGAGTACTCAAGAGGTTATAAGGATTTGGCACAGTGGGGTGCAAGTCTGTTACCTGCTTGTTTACCTCTCGTAGATCCTGTACTGGCCTGTAGTCATTAGTCCCTGGCTTCTTAACAGGCAGGAGAGGCGTGTTCCATGCTGATTGGCATCTCACCAGGATTCCTAATTCCAGCAGTCTCTGTATATGCGGACGGATGCCGTCCCGAGCCTCTTTGTTCATAGGGTATTGGCGGATTGTTACTGGTGTGGCAGTAGCCTTAAGTTCCACTACCACCGGGGGGCGGTATTTTGCCATCCCCATCCCAGCAGTCTCAGCCCAGGCCTGAGGGAACCTAGTCATCCAGTCCTGCATATCAGTTTGTGGAGGTGAGGGTTTCTCATAGATCCTGTGTTCATCTTCTAATTTCATAGTTAAAATCTGGAGGAGCCTTCCCTGGCTATCCGTTATGGTGGGTCCCTCGGGCTGGAAGTGAATCTGTGCCCCGACTTTGGAGAGTAGGTCTCTCCCCAACAGCGGATAGGGGCATTCTCTTACCCAGTGACCTTTTTCTTTACAGTAAGCACATTGATCCTTGTCTAATGGTCGCCTTCCTGTCCGCCCTTCCTGTCTATTCCTGTCTCTAATATTTCCTCCTCTGACTACAGTGGCCAGTATCTTACTCAAATTCCTCTCTTGCCGCTTGTCCCGCCTTAATTCACGGGCCTCTTGCTCCCTCTGCTTCCTTTCTTCCCTTTCCTCTTCTGTTTCCCTCTTATTACATACTTTATCTGCCTCTTTTACTAAGTCCTGAATTGAGAAACCTTGTAGGCCATCCAGCCTTTGTAACTTCTTTCTAATGTCAGGGGCCGCCTGGTCAATAAAGGCCATTGCTATGGTGGCCTTATGTTCCTCAGAAGTTGGATCATAAGGAGTGAACCGTCTAAAAGCCTCCATTAAGCGTTCTAGGAACACGGTTGGTGACTCCTGGGGCCCCTGAGTTACCTCTCTTACCTTGGCCAAATTCGTGGGGCGCCTGGCCGCTCCATGGAGACCCGCCACCAGAGCCTGGCGATACATCTTTAGGTGCTCCTTACCTTCTGGGGTATTGAAGTCCCAAATCGGCCTGACGAGTGGAAAACCGGCATCAATCTCGTTAGGCAACTGGGTAGGTTGCCCATTGGCACCTAACACATTCTTTCTAGCCTCCAAGAGAACCCGTTGCCTTTCCTCAGTTGTGAGGAGAGTCTGGAGGAGCTGTTGACAATCGTCCCAGGTGGGTTGGTGGGAGAAGACAAGAGACTCTATTAAAGCAGTGAGAGCCTGTGGATTTTCAGAGAAAGTAGGGTTATGCATCTCCCAGTTACAAAGATCTGCAGAGGAAAAGGGCCAGTATTGGAGGGGCCTCGATCAGAAGGACTTGGGCCCCCCCACGAGCGGCGCCGGGGAGGTGGAGCATGAGCGCACGTGTTAGAGCGCGGCGACGGGTCTGGTTCCCTCGGCCCCGGGATTCGGCGAGCCCTGCTGCCGGGGGGCTGTAACACTCGGGGAGGGGTGGGCCCGCCGCCGCCGACGACGCCGGCGCCGCCGCCGCTGGCCAGCCGCCGAGACGATGACGACCGCGACGACGACGACGGGGCCCCCCCGAGCCACCTTCCCCACCGGCCTTCCCAGCCGTCCCGGAGCCGGTCGCGGCGCACGGTCGCGGCGCACCGCCGCGGTGGAAATGCGCCCGGCGGCGGCCGGTCGCCGGCCGGGGGGCGGTCCCCCGCCGGCCCCACCCCCGGCCCCGCCCGCCTACCCCCGCGACCCCATCCGCCCGCGGAGACGCGGGGGGGAGAGGCGAGGGGGGAGGGGTTGGGAGGAACGGGGAGCGGGAAAGATCCGCCGGGCCGCCGGCACGGCCGGACCCGCCGCCGGGTTGAATCCTCCGGGCGGACTGCGCGGACCCCACCCGTTTACCTCTTGAACTCTTTCTTCAAAGTTCTTTTCAACTTTCCCTTACGGTACTTGTTGACTATCGGTCTCGTGCCGGTATTTAGCCTTAGATGGAGTTTACCACCCGCTTTGGGCTGCATTCCCAAGCAACCCGACTCCGGGAAGACCCGGGCCCGGCGCGCCGGGGGCCGCTACCGGCCTCATACCGTCCACGGGCTGGGCCCTAGACTTAACTTCGGTCCAGTGACTTAGAGTGAGAGAGAGAGACGTCGTCATAGTTTGTCCCATTATCGTCCGTCAGGAGAAAGATAGAGCACAGGAGAACAATAAAATTTCAGAAGACACACATTAATATTGCCGCCGCGAGCTCGTTTTAAAACCGCAACCAACTCAGATTCAGATGGCAGTTTGTATATCCTGCCAGGACCGATGAAGGGGAGACAAAATTTGTCTCTCCTTCCAGATGGACCACCAGGGCGTCCCCCAGGGTCCGTGGACACCAGCTATTGGCACGTCTGCCTAGCCAGGAGTCCAATACAGATTTCACAGAGAACCGGTTCGCGCGGCTTCTTTCTGATGGCGGCTTACAGAGGACAGAAGACGAACAGACAGACAATTAGGCCTACCTGATACCTCCAACTCCCGAGGTTCCGGCGACCCGGGGCGAGTGGGGATCCCGGACGAGCCCCCAATCTGTTAGACCTGAACGGTCTCTGAGGGGTCCCAGCTCGCCCAAGAACCGCCAAGAGTCGAGAGTCGCTGCAACACGCAAGAGGTTTATTAGGAGCCGGTGCACCGGGGTTCCTTGGTCCTCACGCAGGAGGCCGAAGAGGAACCCCCCCAAGCGGAATTACATACATTTTATAGTTTTCATTATGCAAAGTGTGGATATATCAAGGGTTTTTTCCTCATTGGTTTGTTTGTTCCTGGACCGGAGTGGGGACTTGGCTCTAGTTCCTTGATTGGTTAGCTGTTGGATGCCTGCTTTACATTTACCGGAGTGGGGGTCTTGGCTCTAGTTCCTTGATTGGTTAGCTGTTGGATGCCTACTTTACATTTACCGGAGTGGGGGTTGAGTCACATGAGTTATGGTTGGCTAGGGCGACCTTTAAACTCTGGCTTAATCATTCTTATCACCCGCCATACTGGTTTGCTGAGGTTTCATCCCCCGCCATACTTGTTTGCTCGGAGCGGTTTCTGCCCAGGGCGGGGACATTCCATTATCTTATTGCCAGCGAAAAAGCTTAAAGCTCAAAAGTATCGATAGGGAAGTAGGGGTGTAAGTTTCCCAGAGAGGACTGGGTAATATATTTACATCTCAAAGACCAAGGAAAGAAAGCAAGTTCCTCCAACAAAGAATTTTATTTTCTAAATCCAGAATTCTATAATACTTAAACAAACTTTTGAGATGAATGGGAAGGTTTTGGAATTGGTAAACAGCATAAGCGGGCTTTAAATAGTTTCTTAAGCTACATTCAGTTCTTATAAGAAGAGTTGTTTTTTATTCCTCAAAGAAATGCACTGCAACCTGAATACCTCAAAGGGCTGACCCACCAGATAAATGGAATATTTCCTGCCATATCAGTAAACAAAGGATGTCACAGTCATCAATGATTGCAGCCCTCCAATGTGAGCCAATGAGCTGGTGAGCCCTGGGGAAACTCAGGGCTGAAAAGAATAGTTGCCATCTAGCAGCCATCAGACTGCAGCCACTCCCTGTGGTGAGCCAGGAGAAGACTCAGGATGTGAAAACACAGGATACTGGCCCCAGATAGCTGAGGTGCATATCAAAGGAATGATTTCAGTGAGCCCAGATTCTTGCATCTTCCCATACTTAAAAAGCACTAAATTCCTTGAGATATCTGGTTTTCTTTAATTAACAATAATCTTTTGATGTTCCGACTACCTGCTGTCTGTTGCAGAACTCCTATATATCCTGGCTCCTCCACTCACCTCCTCGGAGCAGTTTCTCAGAGCTATCTGAAACGCTGTCTCCCAGGCTGCAGTCCTCATTTTGCCCCAAATAAAACTTAACTCGCAGCTCTCACATTGTGCAGTTTTTTTTAAGTCAGTCAACACACCCATCCAGCTACATTATCTTCAATTTGCTTCTTTATATCAGGAGAAAATCTTCAACTAAATAGAACTTAAAAGAAAATGTCAGTACATCAACTATACTTCAATAAAAATAAATAAAAATAAATTTTAAAAGATGGAGTTGCTCAACTTTTAAAAAAAAGTCTCCTATGTTTTATATATATAGCTATTTCTCTTTGGAATGAAGTTTTTCTTACCCCTGGGTACATAGTGTTATTTAGCTTAGGGGAAAAGGCCTTTAAAAATAGGATGTAAACATAATAGCTCTCCCAAGATCCAGAGCCACTCACAAAAGTCGCCAAGACAAAAACTTAGATAATTCTCCTGAGAGCTGGCAACTGTCAGTAGGACCACAGCTATAAATGGATGCACCCTGGTTTTGTGCTAGTCTCAGCCTATCAACAACCACTGTTGTGATTGGACCAGCTCTTGTGGTTCTTATAATGCTTGCAAGATGCCCTTCAGCAGTAACCATCAGGAAACTGAAAAACAGAGGCTTATTACTTATAACACCTGGAAATTACACAGCACACCTGGGGCCACACAGCTAGGTCATGGGGAGACAGAGAGTGCACGTGGGCCTGGGGTTCTGCTTTTATTGGGGCTGAGGGTGGGTCCTAGGGTTTGGGGGGCTCACTCTTTATTGATGAATTTAAAACATAAGAGCAGGAATTTAAAGGACAGGATGGAAAAAAAACAAAAACCATGTAGACCAATTGGTCAGTTATTTAAATCTACCAGAATCTCTAAAACAAAGGAGCCTCTATAAGAGGAAGTGGCCTGGCTCTTTATCTACTTGTGTGGTTGGTACTGTGTTTAGCTGAGATAGCCTTCTTTGAAAGGGCCGCCCCTTGAAATGGATGCGTTGGCAATCAGAGCTTAAGTCAGCCACTCGTATTGCAAAAAAGAAAACTGTCATGGCTTACACTACAGACCCATATTTCTGCCTGGCCATATTTTCGGGGCCCCGACCTGATGGTTGCCAAGTCCAGTTCTCAACACAAAATGAGACAAACAGAAGAAAATAGCTGTCCCTGGGAGAGAAGAATTGACAACCAATAGTACCCCAAAACCCAAATCAAAAAAGCCTGAATTTGGAAAAGAAAGGACCAAATGAAATTTTATTTTCCTCTCTTGACCAGGCACTACAGAGATCTGGGAGACCTGACTGTGGTAAGAATCCTCATCCTTCACCAGCTTCTGCCAGTTTTTCCAGGATCCCATCTGGAGGCTCTGGAGCATGAGGTATTTAGAGTGTAGCTCTGGTATCTATTAGAATTTAACAAGGGTTTCCATTAATCTTAGTTTTAGTGTCCCCTTGGCTGTTTAAAGGAATAATTGGTAGCAGTTTACCAGAGACTCCCTCAGAGTCTCACCAACCCTGAGAGGGGCCATTTGGTGACCTTCCTTTGAGGGTAGATACAGGGTATCTGTAAGGCCGCTAACTTGGCAGACTTTTGTTTACAGTTCTACAGTCTTGTTCAGAGTGGAAAGGCAATTCAGACAGAGGATTAGCAGACTGTGGGTACTCAGGTAAAGGAGGACAGAGGAGAGTAGTAGTCACATCAGTCTCGTAGTCTTTTGTTTTAGGTACCTCTTGTGTCTTTACTTTTTCATTACCCTTTTGCAATGAATCTTTCAATGAAGCTCTCTGGGACTCTTGAAGCCTTTTGGAGGCATACCAATTAAAATAGGTATCGCATTCTGTTTGTTTGATTTGAGGACTCTTACTTTCAAGTGCACTCCTAAATGAGCCATCTTGTCTAACTGGAAGATTCCCTATAACGGCCGTTGTCATTCTAGGTTGTCTTAGTAAGATGTTGCCATTTTTGTAGATATCTATAGCTTCTTGGACCGCATTTATCAGACATAAAGTAGGCAGGTGTGCCAGAAGGTGGCAAGCTTAATTCTTTGATATTTGAGGGTCCCACTTCTGTAGCTAAGCCTTGGATATCTTAGAGCCAAATTAATGTTTAATAGGGATGTGCCAACAGGTTGGGGATTATGTGGTGTTTTCTTTGGTTTGTTTATTTTATTGGCTGCATTGGGTCTTCGTTGCAGCATGCGGGCTTTCTCTAGTTGCAGTGAGCAGGGGCTGCTCTTCGTTGTGGTGCATGGGCTTCTCATTGTGGTGGTTTCTCTTGTTGCAGAGCACAGGCTCTAGGCTCATGGCCTTCAGTAATTGTGGCTTGAGGGCTTAGTTGCTCCACAGCATGTGGGATCTTTCCCGACCAGGGCCTGAACTCGTGTCCCCTGCATTGGCAGACAGATTCTTAACCACTGCACCACCAGGGAAGTCCCGGGGAATGTGGTGTTTAACAGTGTACCATGGGAACTTCCCTCTTGGTCCAGTGATTAAGAATCCGCCTTCCAGTGCAGGGGACTTGGGTTCAATCCCTGGTCGGGGAACTAAGATCCCATGTGCCCTGGGGCAACTAAGCCCACGTGCTCCAACTACTGAGCCCATGCACTCCGGAGCCCCCTCACCACAGCTACAAAGAAGTCTGCATACCGCAATGAAGAGCCCGGTCACTGCAACGAAAGATCCTGTGTGTCACAACTAAGACATGATGCAGCCAACAAATTAATTAATTAATTAATTAAAAACAAAAAGTGTACCTTGTTACATGGAAATTTTCATGAGGTTGGCATATAACCTACTGTTGATCTAAACCATTCCTTGACCAACTTATCCTACCCCAGGAGTCTGAGAGTGAGGTGGTGAGGCCTCTGACAGCATTTAAGTGTTTGATCTGTGGCCACGAATTTTGCTGCTTTGGTTTTCAAGATACCCATAGTAGTATATCTTTATTCCTTTAACGAGAATCTCTCTTTATAGTGGCAGATGCTGTAATGTCTTTCAATAGTTTGACTTGCCTACTTAGATTTTAATGTGCTTTTGGTCAAAATAGTCCAAATTTATTGTCTTAATTCAATTTCCCAAGTCCCCAGGGAGTTTATGCAGTGGACTTACCTCAAGCTTTGTGAGTTTCCTAATGGCTGCCATCATGCTTTCTTTTGCTTCAGGGGCACCTATTATTTTCCCTCATTTAAATAATTCTCCCTAGTTCAACCAGACTTACTGTTTCTGACCGCTTGAGCACTGTTCCTGAGATCTGTCAGTACCTCCTGAAGGTGCTTACACCGTAGCTGAGATTGGGCATAAACTCAAATGTTGTGGCCTACTAGGTCTCACCATGAAATATCTGAAGTCTCTCACACCCCAAATTTCCACCTAAAAGGATTAGAACAAACAAACTTGAGCTCCAAATGGAAACTAGGTGGAGCTCGATCTAAGAGAAATTACCAGAGATACTGGAGAGCAGCTGGAGAGGTAGCAAACTAAAGTGGCTCTGTAGGAACCTTTACCTTCATCTAGGAGCCAACGCGGGAAGCTTCAGTGGCTGTTTTCACATCACACCTCTTTGACAATACAGGCTATACCTTGGAGAGATTGCAGGTTCGCTTCCAGACCACTGCAATAAAGCCAATATTGTAATAAAACGAGTCACACAAATTTTTTGGTTTCCCAGCACATATGAAAAGCGATGTTTACACTATACCATAGTCTATGAAGTGTGCAACAGCATCATGTCTATAAAACAATATACACACCTTAATTTACGATGACCTTATTGCTGAAAATACCAAAACAATTTCAATAGTAACGTCAAAGATCACTGATCACAGATCACTATAACAGATATAATAATAATGAAAAAGTTCAAAATATTATGAGAATTACCAATGTGTCACTTTGTGACACAGAGACCCAACCAAAGTGAGCCAAAAGCAGTTGGGAAAAATGGTACCAATAGACTTACTCAACAAGGGTTGCCACAAACCTTCAATTTGTCAAAAATGCAATATCTGCAAAGCACAGTTAAGTTAGCACAATAAAATAAGATATGCCTGACCTGTCCGATGACAAAACTAAAACAATTTAGTTACAAGATTGATATCCTTTATTCAAGGGAAAACAAGCCATGGATGGAGGTAGTACAGTTCCTCATAAGCAGCGGAGAACTCTTCCCAAGGGATTTGGGCAAGACCAAGTTTTATAGAGCTTTAGAAGAGGCAGTGTGGAGACAGGGCATGACTGGCTAGGAGGTTGGGAATTTCCTTATAAGGCTAACAGGTCCTGATTTCTAGAGTAAGGTAAGCTAAGTAAAGCTGAGTTGGAGGATTGCGATTGGTGTATGTTACGTCCCTGGACAGGCTTTTCCTGTTAAGTGCAGGCTGACTTAGGTTTAGATTTATGATGTGGTCTGGTCCAGTGGGGTGGCTCCAATGTGTGGGTCCCATTATATAAATTAACCTTTAAAGTGTTGATGTCAGCTCACTGGAGTCTTTTCAGTGGTTAAAGAAAGTTTTTCACCTAAAAATCAGATAAAGGCTGGAGGTAGATTGGGGGTGGGAGGTGGGGTAGAATGGGGCCAGTAGAAAAGCCTTGGCCAAAGGAGTGTGGCTGTTGAGGTTTCTGAAGACAACAGAGTGTAAGAATAGGTTTCACAAAGTCATTTGCTTGAGTATTAAAGCTTGCTTCCTGAGAGAGCTTTTGGGAGAGAGGCCCCAGCATACGGCCCCAAGAGAGATCCCAGAGCAACTCATATTCTGAAGATGTTGAGGGCGAACTAATGTTGATGAGGATGACAACAGAAAGCAAAAAAGGGAAACTAGCATTGACTGGATGCCCACAACGCACCAGGGACTTTGCTAGCATGCAAATTCTCTATTAATTTTCAAAAACCTTGAGTGCAGTGGTTCTCAACCAGGGGCAGTGTTGCCCCCAAGAGAACATTTGCCAATGTCTAGAGACATTTTTATTTTCACAACTAGGGCGTGCCCCTGGCATCTAGTGGGTAGAGGTCAGGGATACTGTTAAACATCCTACAGTGTATAGGACAGGTCCTCACAATGAGAATTATTTGGCCCCAAATGTCAATAGTACTGAGGCTGAGAAACCCTGCTTGAAGGACAGCCATGCTAATCTTCATTTATACAGATGAGGAATCTGTAGTTCTGAGAAGCTACCTGTCATTCAAAATTAGACTTACACAGCTCTAAAGCCTTGCTCTTTGACCATGCCATAGTGATAAGAACAGTGATGGGTAAGAAAGATAAAGAACCAGGGCACTAATTGCTGCTCAAAGATATTTGTTGGAGGACTACAAGAGGAGTACAAGAGTGAACAACGAAGGGGAATAAGAGGGTGGGTGTGATCATCCTAGTGCCACCCTGACACACGTCTTTGTCCTTGTTCCACAATCCAAAACAGAGTCAGGATTATGATAATAAAGAAAATCAAATGGTAGGGGCTGGCCTCAAGTTGCTATGCTCGATCTCAGAGGAGTCTGATGCCAGTGCCTGCGCCTCTAAATAGATCTAGAAGTATGGGGAGTCTGCTGATACACTCTCCTCCGTCGCCTTTTCTAAGCAGAGAGACAGACAGGAGGTTCTGAGCTGAGTTTGGGTGACCATTTATTCCCCTCTTCCTCCCAGAGGCTGAGCCCAGCTGTGGCCCCAGACGAAGAGGAGAATCTGTTCCCCAGTTTCCACATTTTCTGTGAATTTGGAGTGGGACTGAGCCAGATTGATTCTGGGAAGCCCTGAAACTTCTGGGAGGGAAAAGTTGAGACGAAAGAGGGTGGAAGGGGAGGAGCCAGTGACGAAAAAACACCACTTCTTTTCACTTCCTCTTTTGGACTCCAGAATTTGTCTGTTCTCTGGGGTGGAATCTGTCAAGCCTCGAGAGAAGTCTGTTCCTGCTCTGCTGGGCTGTCAGAGCCAACCTGCTCGCTCCAGGAGGTGATGGGGATCCCCTCATTCCTAGTCCTCCCTGCTGCCAGGAGTGACCGAGCTGACTGCACACCCTGCCATCCTTCGGGCCACATGCTACTGTGGACGGCTCTGCTATTCCTGGGTGAGGCAGGGTCCCCAGGAGGGCAGTGGAGCAGAGACAGAGGCAGGCAAGCTTTTCTAACTCAGCTGCTGCCACCTCGGTTGGGGCTGAGCTTGGGCAAGGATGAGGGCTGGCGTGGGAAGCACGTCAGGAAAGTCAGGAGGGTGAAGGCAGGCTGATGCAAATCAGATTCTGACAACCTTGCTGGCCTTGGAAAATTATGAAATTGGCAGAATTCTTTTTTTTTTTTAAATTAATTAATTAATTTATTTTTGGCTGAGTTGGATCTTTCTTGCTGCACACGAGCTTTCTCTAGTTGTGGAGAGCAGGTGCTAATCCTTGTTGCGGTGCGCAGGCTTCTCATTGAGGTGGCTTATCTTGTTGCAGAGCATGGGCTCTAGGCGTGTGGGCTCAGTAGTTGTGGGGCACGGGCTTAGTTGCTCTGTGGCATGTGGAATCTTCCTGGATCAGGGCATGAACCCGTGTCCCCTGTTTTGGCAGGTGGATCCTTAACCACTGCACCACCAGGGAAGCCCAGTGGAGTTCATTTTTTTTTAAGTCTTTTGCCCAATTTCACTGGGCACCAAGGTCCCTGGTGCTCTACCACCCACCAGAGCAGAGCCAGCTGCAAACAAAGTCTAGTGACCTAGACTTGAAGGACTAATGAGTGGCCAAGGTGTTTACCTTCCTTAGAAATTGTGTTTGCCTGGGACCATATCTTAGGCGGGAGGGCCAATGCTGTCTTAGGCCAATAGGAGGTGGGGGGAAGCAATAAAACATATGGTTGGGGGCAGTGGCTGTTCTCTTTGCCCCTGAAACCACTTCAGGCAGCAGAAGCCTATTCTCTTTATGTGAAAGGAGATTCCCCTGGGCAAAAGCACAGGAGGGACTGGGTTATCCAGGGAATGGGGATCAGAGAATACATAAGCCAGGCAATTCTAGAATCAGTTGTGGGACCAGAGGAATCATACATTCCTCCTTGCACTGCAGACAGAAGTGAAGACCAATCACAGCAGAGCAAATTTACTAAAGTGTTGGAATGAAAATTTAGTCTCTCTGAATATAGAGATACCAATCTGGCCCCTGTGTGGTAATTTCATTAACACACAGCTGAACAAGTAAAGACATGGAAAGCCAGGTGAACATAATGCAGACAGAGACCATCAAGAGAGTTAAGGGGATTTTCAAGGAGGTGATTATTTTTAATGATGAATCATCATATCTAAACACCAGGCTGATCTTTGTTTTCTCTTTTACAGCTCCTGTTGTTGGGAAACCTGGTAACTGCTCACCACATCCTCTCCCTCCCCCAGCTACCCTCTCTCTCTGCTCCCTGCACCCTGTCTGGAGGTGCTCTGGGTGCACCAGCAACCCAGGTCCTAGGTAGAGCCAGGAAAGAGTAATTGCTCCCACAAGATGCCCTGCCCCACCCCCTGCTGTGTCCTCCCCTTTCCTTCCTCCCAGGGAAGCCGGGGATGGACAGCCATGGGGCACAGGTACCTCAGCCCTTATGCTTCTGTTACGGTGAGACCTCACAGATTCTGTCACACAATATAACTGTCCTCTGTCTCAGTCACCTTCCTCTTTCCAAACTAAATCACAAGCCCAGGCCATTTTAGTTTCAGTTGCATACAAAAATCACATGATCTGCTTATGTTATCCCTATAACATATCTGACACATTAGTTAATTTGCTCTGCTGCTGTTGTATTTTCCTCACTTTATGTCTGCTTTGATAAATCTTTTACTTTTCATGTATCTGAAGGCTTCAGGGCCTGTTCCTCTGGACACAAATAGGAGATACCACCAGTTCTGGTGGGATGAACACTGCTGGGCACTGCTCTCTCTGCACCACTAACCTCTCCACCTCCCAGGACTGGTAGTGGAGTGCAGCTCTATCTGGGCCACCGAACGCGGGCTCCCTAGACTGGCCTGCCAGCCTTTCTCCTCTTTCTTATTCTTCTGATGCCACAGAGACTCCTCTGTGCTTGGGTGTCAGGACAGGTCTTTTCTAAAGGATGAAGAATGGGGACTTCCCTGGTGGTCCAGTGGTAAAGAATCTGCCTTACAATGCAGGGGACACAGGTTCGATCTCTGGTCAGGGAACTAAGCCCGTACCTCAACTAGAGCCCACAGGCCACAAACTACAGAGCCCACGTACGCTGGAGCCTGCGTGTCACAACTAGAGAAGAGAAAACCCACACACCATAACTAGAAAGAAGCCCGTGCACCTCAAGGAAAGGTCTCACACTGCAACGAAGATCCCTCATGCTGCAACTAAGACCTCACACAGCCAAAACATAAATGAATAAATACAGCTTTTTTGTTTATCTGCCTCCTTCCATTCTTTTTTTTAAAGATGTATTTATTTCTAAATAAAAAGAAATAAATACATTTAAAAAAAAAAAGAATGGAAGAAGTCAGAACAGAAACGTGCTGACTCTCAGCCTGGCACCTCCACAAGATGTCCCCATTGTCTTTCAGCTGTGGAGAGAGTTTATCCACTAGTGTCCAAGTGCCTCAGTTTACCGGGGAGGAAAGTGATTCCCCAAAGGATGTATGTGTAGTGTAGTGTGTGTGTGTGTGTGTGTGTGTGTGTGTGTGTGTGTGTTGCCCCCTCTCCCATTCCCCTACCTCTTGTCCTCTCCCCTGGGGAGGAGGCAAGCTCCCTGAGAGGACCTGGATTCCTGGGGGCCCCTGTTTGGGCTGCATGAGTTGGAGGAACTGCCTTTGGTTGCACAACAGTTCTGGGTTGGGTTCCTCTCTTGATGTCTCCAGCATGGCCACAGTTTTCCATCATCTGAGATTTGGGGTCTGCTTAGGCCCTTGGGGTCCCTTTCCTCATGCTGCCTTCTCTCTCTGCCCCTCAGCAGGTCTCCCGAAGGCTGTGGTGAACATTCAGCCTGCGTGGATCAGTGTGCTCAAGGAGGATTACGTGACGCTGATGTGTCAGGGGACCAACTTGTATGAAGGCAACCTCACCCTGTGGTTCCATAATGGGAGCTTCATCCAGAGCCAGAACCAGCGCAGCTATAGCTTTAAGGCCAGCAGCAATGACAGCGGAGACTACAGGTGTGAGACAGAGCAGACCAGCCTGAGCGACCCTGTGCATCTGGATGTGATTTCCGGTCAGTGGATGAAGGCCTGGGAGAGTCTGGGGGAACGAGGGTAGAAGAAATCTGCTTACGTGGCAGAGGTTTTTCGGAAAGGGGAATTGCCTGCTTACTGGGAAGCATGGCTGTGAGTTGTTTGAAGGGCTTTTTCTCCACTCATTTCCCTTTTCACGCACCCCATTGCTTAGTATGTGTGGTGAGTTGGAAGTTCCTAAGAAATTTTCCAGAATATGTTGGGCTCTTTTGTCTCGGTGCTGATTGAGCAAGAAGGTGACAAAGCCACTGACAGGCAGCTGGGTATGAGAGAAACAGAAGGAAGTCCCTAATTCATAGAAATCCTTGCATTTTTATGGCAGAGTCAAATGCACAGACAGACCACAGCTGAATCCTAGCGCTGCAAATTACTAGCCTTGTAAACATGATGATTTCATTTACCTTTGAGCTTCAGTTTCCTCATCTGCTCAGTGGAGATAGTACTGCCTCCCCCCTCAGGTTCCAGTGAGAAACAGCATTTCCCTGCCCCCCTGCCCTCTGTGCAACTTGAGGTGAAAGTTGTGTCTTAACCACCTTTTATATCCAGCCCCAGGCATGGAACAGGGCTTAATAAATGTTTGCTGAACAGATCAATGATCCTCCAAAGCTCCTGGCAAGAAAACGTTCTCCATAGAGAAAAGCTGCAGTGTGATTATGATGAATATTGTCCTCGCTATTCTTCACTTACTCCCCTTCCCTCACCCAATTCTCAAATTCTCCTCAAAGGTATCTAGGCCTGGTGGGCCTGCAGCTCCAGGCCTGCAATCTCTACCCTCTGTACTCAGCAGGAAAAGACAGTCCTGGAGGGAAGCCCCAGAGGCCTGGCAGGGCCTCAACCTCAGTGCTCCTGCCTCTCTAGGAAGGGGTGGAGGTGAGGGATCCCTCCCCCAAGACTGAGCAAGTTCCCACCCGACCAGCAGGTGCGTTGACAAGGAAACCTGGCATATGAGGTGGACACCACCCTGAAGGACCTAGGTGAAGAGCTAGATGTGAAGGCCTGGAGCCAGAGCACCAGCCATGGGGACCCTGAACCACTATCATGGAGACTAGAGTCAACGGAATGCCGACTGCACCAATGGGAGTCCCTAGTCAGGTGGTGGCGCTAGTTCCCAGAGAGCTCAGTGCCACGGTGTGAACAGCAGGCAGAGCAGGCACTGCAGGGGCAGCTCCGTGGGCCTCAGTATCCCCACCAGTTCATGTGCAGCAGCAGCTCAGCAGGCCCAGCTGCATAGCCTGGCTGCTATCTAGTGGCCACAACTGCTGCCAGTCAGCAGGCCAGCTCCCCCAAACACCAGCACAAGCCAGCAGCTGAGCACCACCCAGGCCTCAGTCAATCTGGCCACAACATCAGCCTCCCAACTCACCAGCCAATCCCGGAGTGAACTCTCCCAGTGTTACCACTTTGACCCAATCTGTGCTACTGGGGAACACCACCTCCTCCCCCTCAACCTGTCCCAGGCCCAGATGTATCAAAGACCACAGCTGAGAAACCTATTCCAGGTAAACCAGACCTTGGCCCAGAATGTGCCTCTAGCTTCTCAACTCATCCTGAAGCCTATTAGGGCAGTGGCAGTAGTCCAGCAGGAGGGGCTGTCTGCTCAGGCTGCTGGAGTTCATGTAGATGCAGTTTAGGTAAAGAACTTGGCACTGAGGAACAACAGGCTCAGCCCAAAGCTCCACCCAGAAAGCTATTCCCCTGTTTAGCCTCCCCCAGGCCTCTAGCCAGGCTCTAGCTGTGGCTCAGGCTCCCTCTATGGCCTCAGGCCAGTTCTTTAGCCTTAGTCCAGCTGGTGGGGTCAGTGGGAAGAGCATTCTAAGGTACATGGGTCCAGGCAGAAGTGGCCACCCACGTGGGCCTTTGGGTCAGTGGCCCTCCTCAGGAATAGGTGGCGCTTGGAGCTATCCCAGGAAAGGCACGGGAGTGGTGGAGCCCTTGCCTGCATCCCAAACAGTGACTGATCCAGGGCAGCGAGTGCAGTGGCCAAGAAGACAGCAGCAGCGGGGAGTGGTCAGCAAGACAGTACAGCTGCACCTGCTCCGAGCCAGACCCTTATTAGCTCAGTCACCACACACAGATCCAGCCCCATTCACTGATTGAGCGACGGCAACAGATCAGCTCTTGGAGAAACGGGTGGTGATGCAGCAGCAGATTGTTATCTACTACTGGCAACAGCTCCAGCACCGTCAGCCCCGGTACCCCTCCCCACAGCTGCACCTCTCCAGTCGGTCCAGCAGCAGCCACAAGTCTCACTGCCCCGCAGCCACCACAGTCCAGGTCCCTGTGGTCTTCTGCATGCAGTCCGTGCACCTGCCGGGCAAACCCAGACGTTGGCTGTCAGATGCAAGGAGGAGGGCGATGATGTCTCCACATTGGGTTCCGTGCTCCTGCCAGGGCTTCTCCAGTAGCAGAGAGCCCCAAGGCCACGGAGGAGGAGAGCAGGCTTGGAGAAGAAGCTGAACTAGTGACCAGTGGGAATGCTAATTCACCGAGCAGTGAATAAGCAGCCATGGCCCCTGCCCATCAGCACCTCCTCCTACACTAGCCATGATGTCCAGATAAATGGTGACTCAAACAAACCTCCACAAGCCATTGTGAAGCCCCAGATGCTCACCCACATGACTGAGGGCTTTGGTACCCGGGACGGAGCAGAACCTGTCCCAGTGTGTTGTTCTCCATTACTGAAAAGCCACTACAGACTGGCCTCCCGACAGGGCTGAATGAGAATCGGTCAGGTGGCCCCTGGGGAGGGGACAGCCCATCTGCTGAGTAGTCAAGAAGACAAATCTCCTGAAGTTCCAGCACTGTGGGAAGTACAGTCCTGGAGAACAGTTCTGGGACTCCAAGAGTTTCTGCTCCATGACTTGTACTGAAAGGTACAGTGTGAACTGTAGCTGCCAGTTCTGGTTGAAGAGGAGAAACATGAAAGAGTTTCAGGAAGCCCACTATGCTTGTGTTCACCAGTGCGGACCCTGCTGCAGCTCCTCTGCCATCACCTGTGCTAAGATCCAGGGCAAGAGCCACAGGGGTCAAGAGGACTCTAGCTGGGGTTCAGAGAATTCCAGTCATGGTAAAGAACTCTCTCCAATGTCCCTGGGCCTTTATTGGTGAGAGCTGGACATGGGAATGTGACCCAGGGAACCTCCAAACAGCTGTGCCTACACCAGGAGTAATCTTAGCCACTGGAGTGTAGAGGAGGTGTATGAGTTTATTGCTTCTCTACAAGGCTTCCAGGAGATTGCAGAGGAGATTTTTTCCCAGGAGATGGATGGAAAGGCCCTTTTTTGACTTAAAGAACACCTCGTGGGTGCCGTGAACATGAAGCTGGGCCCTGCCCTCAAGATCTGCACCAAGAAATTGTGCTCGAGACCTAAGGTGGCCCTCTCACACAAACCAGTCTAAGGCTGACACTTCCACTGTCCAGATTACAACCTGGTACCAGTAGAGACTTTGTTGCGAAGAAAGTGCTGTTCTAATGATGTGCACCTTCAGTAGAGGGGATTACCCAGACAGGGAGGAGAAGTGCAAGAATTGCTTGCTGGTGCTACGTGGAAGCAGCTTTGACATTTTCTCCAGGTTCTACTTCATTTAAAAAAATCTTCATGGGCTTCCCTGGTGGCGCAGTGGTTGAGAGTCTGCCTGCCGATGCAGGCGACACGGGTTCGTGCCCTGGTCCAGGAAGATCCCACATGCTGTGGAACGGCTGGGCCCGTGAGCCATGGCCGCTGAGCCTGCGCGTCCGGAGCCTGTGCTCTGCAACGGGGAGAGGCCACGACAGTGAGAGGCCAGCATACTGCAAAAAAAAAAAAAAAAAAAAAAAAATCTTCACAATTCTCAGCATTCCCACCTACCCCAATCCAACCTTTATAAAAGAGGCAGTCTAGGGAACCAGGACTGCTCACCTAATCCTGGAGTGGAATGTCTAGCCAGCGCCTGAGTTCCTCAAGAGGCGGAATACACAGGATGTTACAGGAGGAAATGGGTGGGACGCAGCGGTGCCTCCCCACTGGGAGAGGTGGGGTTTTCTAGCTTGTGTGACCCAAGTCGCAAGATCTGGTGCTCCCCACCTTCCCTCTGGATTGTCCCACTGTAGCCGTGGCCCAGTTTTCTCTTCGTTGTCACGCCCTCCCTCAGTATTGAACAATTTCACCTGCGTTTGTGGCAGGCTCAGCAGCCAGTGTAGAGACTTTTTTGGCATCATTCCGATCTGCTGAAGGGGCTAAGCATGGTTGACTAGCACACGTGTGGCTGTTGTCATTTCTTTCTCATGTCCCGGCTCCCTTCCAACGTATCTATTGTCTTCTACCCTTTCTTTCCAATTCCAACTCTACTCTGTCCTATAGCTTTAGGAAAAAGGAGTGCGTGGGCTGAGGTCAAATTATAAGTACCCGCCTTAGCCTCTATTCCCTATAAGACAAAGAAATTAAATATCTTTTTCCTCACTAAAAGGATGAAAATCGGGGGAAAAAAGTACACAGCAGGCTAATGGCCCACCCATGTCGCTGCTGCCTTTAGACAAAGTCCCTGCTGAAGTGAAATGCCACATTTACTAGCATGCACCAAATAGGCTAAGACTTGTTAGATGTCCCGTGACTTTCCGCAAAGACACTTGACTCTGCTGTGTCCCCCTCACATGTTGTCTCCTATGTCAGACTGGGTTCTTCCCTCCCTCCCTTCCTCGGGGAAGGCACTGTACTCCTGGGTCTCCTGTATCCTTCCTGTAGAGGCCTGTTGGGCAGGACAGGAACAGGAAGACAAGCATATCCTGAGCACCTACTATGTGCCAGGAACTACTGTAGATAGCTAGTGGTATTATTGTGACTATTTTCACATACGAGGAAACGGAGGCCTAGAAGCGTTAAATTATTTGCCCAAGATCACAGAGCTCATACATGATGGAGCCAGAATTAGAGACCAGGGGTGTCTGATTCCCTCCACACACAGTGGCCCACCAGTAAGGATGGTCTGGGTCTCGGATTTGAGTCAAGACGTCCTGAGTCCTGTGGTCTCTTTGTGTCTTTCAGACTGGCTGCTGCTCCAGACCCCTAGCCTCGTGTTCCAGGAAGGGGAGCCCATCATGCTGAGGTGCCACAGCTGGAAAAACAGCCCTCTGAATAAGGTCATATTCTTCCAGAATGGAAAATCCAAGACATTTTCCTATCTGCATTCCAACTTCTGTATCCCACAAGCAAACCTCAGTCACAGTGGCGAGTACCACTGCACGGCATTTATCGGGCAGACACTGCACTCATCACAGCCTGTGACCATCACTGTCCAAGGTGGGAACCAATGCTGTTCAAGGAGCTTTACACCTTGGAAAGATAGGTAGTGAGAGGATTGCTGATCTTTTTTGTACTTCAGAACCTTTGTTCTCACGAGTATGCCTGTTTGACATCAACGGGAAAGTTCTAGCTTGACCTAACTGCTGTGTGAATTTGCAGCTCTGTTCCAGCTCATTTCTCAGGGATTATAGAAATGGGTGTCATTCATTTGGAGTTTTAACTCTTAGGGGACAGAAGCCACCTTTTCATCCTCCATATCCATCTACCAGACATTGCCACTCTCCCTCTTTTCCACCTTATTCAAACCACTTTATCATATGTCCCTCTAGGTGTCTTATGCTTGCTTGTGTCTCCCTACTGAACCTCTCAGCCTAGGCTCAAATCTTAGCTCAAAGCGGCCACGTTGGCATGAGAATCTCTCTCTACGTACAAAGAAAGACTTCTGCCTGTTCTTGAGAAATTGTACATTGTGGAATCCATATCATACCCTTTCAGACAGCATCACAAGCTATTTATGCCAGACTAATGTTGGTTAGTGAATACCCAGTCCTGGGCTCAGAGGAGGTGGTGAGTGAAGATCTGTTGATGTGGTCTGTGGATTCCCTAGTTCAGTGTTTCCCAAAGGCTGTTCCCAAGTCACATAACTCCTTGAGAGGCCTTTCAGAATGAAGGGTTCTGTGATCAAAGTAATGCAGAGCACACTACATACTCTGTTCCTCTCCTTTTATATTCATAATTCTGATTAAAGTCTTCAAGATCCCGCATGCCGCGGAGTGGCTGGGCCCCTGAGCCATGGCCGCTGAGCCTGCGCGTCCGGAGCCTGTGCTCCGCAACGGGAGAGGCCACAGCAGGGAGAGGCCCACGTACTGCAAAAACAAACAAACAAACAAACAAAACCAAAAAAACCCCCCCAAAACAAGAAGTCCTGTCTTAAAGGAAACCTTTAAACTAAGTTTCATAAGGCATTTGCTAAACCCAGGTAACCACAAAACCTTCTTCCTTTATGACTTCTATTAGTGTCCTGCAGAACAGATGTGCCTGAGGTCATCCTTTGGGAAATGCTGATCCAGTGCTTTATTTGAAAAGGCAGAGAGATGAAGGATAGATCCTCTGTAGCCTTCCGGGGCTAGCTGTCTGCTCTTGGCCTTCGCCTCAGCCTTTGGCTTGGGTGACCTCACAAAGGCTCCTCACTGGGGACCTGAACATTTATTCCAAATTTCTGTCTTAACAGCTGTCATTTTTCCCATCCCTTTTCCTCTCCTATTAGGTCCGGCAATTCTATTCATCATTCCACTTTGGTATCAAATCGCTTTCTGCCTGGTGATGGGGCTCCTTTTTGCAGTGGATACAGAGCTGTATTTTTCTGTGCAGAGAGACCTTCAAAGCTCAGTGGGAGACTGGAAGAACTGCAAAGTCAGATGGAGCCAAGGCCCTCAGGATAAATGACCCCTCATCCCACGGTGTAACAGCAGTGGCAGCAGCATCTCTTCAGGCCATAACTTTCCTCTTCCCCTGGCCCCATCTTGACAGCAACGTGGGCTAAGGAGCCTCCAGGGAAAGAAAAGGCCTGTGATCTCCAGAGCTAAAATCCTAATAGGCCCTACCTTCACTGATTTCCCTAAGGCCAAGGCACAGTCACAGCCCACCCAGCTCTACAAGGACTCAGAGCAAATGTGTTTTCAGAGATCCTTGAGAGAGGTTCTTCAAATATATGAAACCTCAGGAAATCCTGCTTCTACTTTCAAAATAAATCCAACAATCTGACCACTTCTCAGTACTCTACTACTAGCATCTTGGTCCAAGCCACCATCACCTCACTTGAATTACTGCTCTCCCTGCACTCACCCATGACACCTGACAGTCCATTCTCACCGTAACAGCCAATGTGTGTTGTATCTGTCACGTCTTTTCTTGAAGCCATGCAATAGCTTCCCTCTTGTATTTAAAGTAATAGCTAAAGCCTTTGTAATGTTCTACAAGGCACTACATGATCTTGCTCCTCAGTGCCTCTCTAACCTCATCTACTGCTCTCCTTTGCTTCCTTGAACTCTTCAATTATACTTCTGCTACAGGTGTATATGTTATTTACTGTTTCTGAAATGTTCATTCTTACAGATATCTACATCATGCTTCAACATGGTCTTTACTGAAATATCACCTTATCAGTGAGGTCTCCTTGATCATTCAGTATAACCCCACTCCTCCACCATCTCCTAATCCCACTCTCCTGCTTTATTTTCCCCATTGAAGTCATCACCAACTGGAGTACCATATGTTCACTTGTTCAATTGTTTACTGCTGTATTTTTCCCCCGTTGTATGTATCACCATCTGACTACCCCCTGTCCCATTAGAATACGCTCCAGGAGAGCAGGGCCTTTGTCTGTTTTGTTCACTACCATATACTTAGAGTCAAGGTTAATGTCTGGCACTTGATAAAGCACTCAATACATATTTGTGGAATGAGTAAATTCTTTAGCATTTGAAATTAGAGACTTTTTTTAGGTACATCTACTCCATCTTCCCAGAAGCAGAGGTCCAATTCAATACTATTGAACACCCTATTAGATACTACCCAATATATACCACTAGTACATGCATTTCAGCTTTGAATATATTTGCCTAAACTCAGTATTATTTACTTTCACCCATCACATCTTTTAAAGTAGTATATCAGTTGGACCTACTTCCCTTTAATTGAATTGACTTCCTAAGCCTGTAGAGTAGCATTGTGAGAAGCATACTGAAAAGAGAGCCAAACAACCTGGATTTGTGTTTCATTTCTACATTTGCTACCTGGTTTGTCTTGAAGAATTCATTTAACTATTTTATGAATTAGATTCTTCTTCTGTAAAATGGTAATATCTTTACCTCCCTCCCCAGGAATATCATGTGACGTTAAAATGTAACAACATATATGGAAGCGTAATGTCTTTGGAACATAATAGGCGTTTAATAAATGCTCATGGAACCTGATGTCTTTGGAGCACACTATTTGGCTGGCACTTTCCCCCTTAAATAGATAAGATTGCTTTTACTATAGTAACTGAAAAAAAAGGTAAGAAGGTCTAAGTTGGAGTGGGGGTGGACTAGAAGGTAGAACTGAGTGAGTTACATTTTTGTGGCTAGTCACATCAGAAAAAAAAAATGGGGATAATCCCATTTGACCAGCTGTAGCCAGCATATTAAGCTCATATGCTGTAAAAATACAATCTCAGTGGCATGAAACATCAAAGGTTTATTTCTTATTCATTTTCTGCTTCCAGTCTTCCTGAAAGACTCCCCAGGAAGCTGTCTTTCATGGGATGGCTCAGGTTTATACTTCCATTTCAACACCAGCTACCACACATTGCCAAGGAAGGCAAAGAGAACAGTGGCAATTAGGATGGTAATTAAACGCCCTCGGCCCAGAAGTAACATATCACATATACTTAAATTTCATTGATCAAAACAAGTCATATGACCTGATCTCAAGAGGCATAGAATTGCAATCTCTTTCTGAGGCTAGAAGGAGGAGAATCATAAACATTGGTGAGCATCATCAATGTCTATCACACTAACATTCCTTACTGTACCACTGTGAGGGGTAAAAATGAATAAAGTATGTATATGACACTATCTGATAGACATAGCAGATCACTCCTCTTTTTCTTATACAGAAGCAGGATTTATTTGGGTATAGAGCAGGTACATAGTTTAGGGGAAACAGGAATCCTCTTTTGCTCCTGGATGAAATCAGAGATTTCTAAAGCTAGAAAGTGTCAGAAATGATGAAATTCAATCTTGTCATCTTAAAATTGATAAAGGTATAGCCCACATGGTTGAAATGACTTGTTCAAGGATGTACAGACAGTTGGTATCACAGATCTTTATATATAGTTTTGGATCATGCTATACATTTTGTTCTACAACTTGCTTTTTGTGCTCAGTTTTGGGTCAAGAGCATCCCTCCACAATGACCTTTTAAGTCATCACTTGAATGTCTCTTCTACTTAAAAAAAAAATAAATTTGTTGGGCTTCCCTGGTGGCACAGAGGTTAAGAATCTGCCTGCCAACGCAGGGGACACGGGTTCGAGCCCTGGTCTGGGAGATCCCACATGCCTTGGAGCTACTAGGCCCGTGAGCCACGACTACTGAGCCTGTGCGTCTGGAGACTGTGCTCCACAACAAGAAAGGTCACGATAGTGAGAGGCCTGTGCCCCGCGATGAAGAGTAGCCCCTGCTCACCGCAACTAGAGAAAGCCCACGCACAGAAGCGAAGACCCAACACACCCCAAAATAAATAAATTCTTTAAAATTTATTTTATTTTTAAAAATCTATTTATTTTTGGCCGCATTGGGTCTTTGCTGCTGCGCATGGGCTTTCTCTAGTTGCGGTGAGCAGGGGCTATCTTTCGTCGTGGTGCGTGGGCTTCTCATTGCAGTGGCTTCTCTTGTTGGAGAGCTCAGGCTGTAGGTGCACAGTGCTTCAGTAGTTATGGCACACAGGCTTAGTTGCTCCATGGCGTGTGGAATCTTCCTGGACCAGGGATCAAACCCGTGTCCTTTGCATTTGCAGGCAGATTCTCAACCACTGCGCCACCAGGGAAGTCCCTGTTCTACTTTTAAAGACACTCAATCTAAGTTATTAAACATAAGTGGATATGTTTAAGTGTATGTATAAAATTTGCATTGCATAATAAGCTTCTCTATTATGAATTTAAAAATAAAGTGAATGACATTGGAAGCATGCCTGTGTGATGGTGTGTCTAGGTACAGAGGTGCTTGCTTTAGGGCTATACCTGGAACTCTTGGGGGTAGATGTGCAGGTGGGGTTTTGAGGCTGCTGAGGGCTGGGAGAGACAGTTAGAGTAGCTTGACAAGGCAGTCCCTGAACAGTCCAGGGCACAGACCCCAGGCCAGGCCACCTTTTCCTTTCTGAAGTGAGCACCCTTTTCTTGCAGGCCCTTGCCTAAAATGTCCTAACTTTGACACGCAGGCCTGGGCAGCCTAAACACTGAAGGTGAATGAATTTAAAGCTGACAGCTTCTCTCCCTCCTGGGTTATAAAACAGGTTCCTTCCTTTTGAGGATGATTTGATTTTCTACCATGGAAGTCACTGACTGCATACGTCTTCAAACATTCCCTTTTTTCCAGTCCAGAAGTGGGACAGACATCTGCATCCGGACTCCCTCCTCCCTCTTCAAAGGCCCTGAAGCATTCCAAAGGGTTCTGAGCCATCTGAGGAGAAAAGACCCACTTACAGAGCAAAGGTTTTTAGTTCCTCTTTTTAAAAATTAGGAGTTGCCTTTGAATTGGGTGAATAATAATATATTATGTAATAGTTGAAGCTACTAGAGTTTAACATTAGAATGTATCATGTTCCCCTGGGTACTGTGCTCTTAGTATAGTGGTGACTATCCCTGTCTGTCATGCAGGAAACCAGAGTTCCTTCCCCCATGGGGAGGTTATAGAGAACATTTGCTTCTCTTTCCTCCATTTCCATCCTCACGTCTCCAAAAAGTCTCCTTTTGGGTTTTTGGGAGTCCACACCAAATAGAAACACCAAAAAATTCAAATGGGATATTCTGGATTAAGGAAAGTGAGACATGGCAAAGACTCACTTTGCAAGGCCATAGCACCGATGGGAACAAATGTGGCTTTACTGACCAGCGAACTCATCTTCTCCCCTGGCCTTCAGGGCATAGGATGGACTGCAGCCTCCAGGAATTTACTCCCCACGTGCTTCCTGGGCTCCGGCTGGGAACCTGTCCAGGCCTCAGAGAAAAACGCACACTGTGCCTTTCCAACCGGCCCCTTGGGACGATGCTCCTTGGAGACACTGGCTCAGGGAGGAGGCTCAACCACAGGAGAGACATTTTCACCACAGTTCATCCATCCACATGCTCCTTACTCCTGTGCTGTGTTCTCTCCAGGGCTGGGTGGAGAGGTCATGCCTGGGTCCCCAAGCCACAACACCAGGTTCCGGCTCCTCTCAGGAATGCGACTTGGTAAAGGAGGAAAAACCAAACGAATCCAGCCTTCAACTAACTGGTTTTGTTTATTTCAGTGTCACGAATCCTAGTCTTAATATATACACACTACTATATGTAAAACAGATAACTAATAAGAACCTAGGTAACTCTTCTCAATACTCTGTAAATGACCTATATGGGAAAAAAAATCTAAAAAAAGATTGGATATATGTATAAGTGATTCACTTTGCTGTACAGCGGAAACGAATACAACATTTTAAATCAACTGTACTCCAATAAAAATTTTTAAAAACTAGCCTGGAAGAAAAAAAACAAAAACACAGTGCATTGGCCGGGAATCGAACCCGGGCCTCCCGCGTGGCAGGCGAGAATTCTACCACTGAACCACCAATGCCATCTGGCAAGAACTCATTTTAGAGCGCCATCTCTTAAAGCCATCTCTGGCCCTAGTTTCATTCCAGAACAGAAATCGGGCCGCCCCTCTTAGCCACAATTTCGAAAACACTGTCTTTAGGTTTCAAAACAACAACATAATAATTAAGACTTAAGAAAAAAACCTATTCTTTAAACCCCTGCCTCGAGGCCATGGCTCTATTCTCATGGTGACATGCTTTCCGGCTTTTCTCGAGCCGCTGGACTCTGAACAGCCCTCTTCAACCACCCAGAGGAAGGACTGTTTTTTTGAGAAGTTTTTTGCTTTACCTGAATTCTGCCCCAACCGCTCGCCCTTAGAACAAGCCGGGAGAAGCTGGAACTTTCTCTGCAGCTCTGAGTCAGACGCAGCTGGGGCCGCCCCTCCTTGCACGGCCCGATTCGCCCGAACCTTCCCCCGGAGTCAGCCCGGCGCCTCCTGGACTGAGTCAGCCGGAGCGGGGGGCCGGGCGGCTCTGGGCTCGCCGCGAAGGCGCTGGAAGGTTCGCGTCGGCGGGGGCGGGGGGATGGCGGGCCTCCGGCAACCGTATAAAAAGCTCGTGGAAGCGGAGCCGAGCAGATCCGAGCTGGGCAGGAAGGAGAGTTGCACCGCTGAGCGCACCTCCACGGCTGAGCCGCTCGAAGTTCCGCAGACTCCTGCATTTGAATCGGTATCACACTCGTCCCCAGAAGCGCGAGAAGCCACAGCCATGTCCGCTGCAAGGGAAGTGGCCATAGGCATCGACCTGGGCACCACATACTCATGCGTCGGCATGTTCCAGCAAGGCCGGGTGGAGATCCTCACCAACGACCAGGGTAACCGCACCACCCCCAGCTACGTGGCCTTCACCGACACCGAGCATCGGGTGGGTGATGCGTCCAAGAGCCAGGCGAATCTGAACCCACACAACACAGTATTCCATGGCAAGTGACTGATCGGGCGCAAGTTCGCAGACCCCACTGTGCAGCCAGACATGAAGCACTGGCCCTTCCAGGTGGTGAGCGAGGGCGGCAAGCCCAAGGTGCGCGTGTCCTACCACGGGGAGGACAAGGCGTTCTACACCCCGAGGAGACCTCGTCCATGGTGGTGAGCAAGATGGAGACAGCGGAGGCGTACCTGGGCCAGCCCCTGAGGCATCCCGTAATCACGGTGCCCTCCCACTTCAACGACTCGCAGCGTCAGGCCACCCAAGGACGCCGGGTGCCATCGCGGGGCTCAACATGCTGAGGATCATCAACCAGCCCACGGCGGCTGCCATGGCCTATGGCCTGGACAAGCAGGGCGACAGAGAGCACAACATGCTAATTTTCGACTTGGGTGGAGGCACCTTCCACGTGTTGGTCCTCACTATCGACGCTGGTGTCTTTGAGGTGAAGGCCACAGCTGGAGACACTCATCTGGGTGGAGAGGACTTCGACAGCCGGCTGGTGAACCACTTCATGGAGGAGTTCCGGCGGAAGCACGGGAAGGACTTGAGCAGGAACAAGCGGGCCCTGCGCAGGCTCTGCACAGCCTCTGAGCACGCCAAGTGCACCCTGTCCTCCAGCGCCCAGGCCACTCTGGAGATCGATTCCCTGTTTGAGGGCGTAGACTTCTACACTTCCATCACTGGAGCCCGCTTTGAAGAACTGTGGTCGGACCTCTTCTGCAGCACCCTGGAGCTGGTGGAGAAGGCCCTAAGGGGTGCCAAGCTGGACAAAGTCCAGATCCATGACACTGTCCTAGTGGGTGGCTCTACCCGCATCCCCAAGGTACAAAAATTCCTGCAGGACTTCTTCAGTGGCAAGGAGCTGAACAAGAGCATCAACCCTGATGAAGCTGTGGCTTATGGGGCTGCTGTGCAGGCAGCAGTGTTGATGGGGGACAAGTGTGAGAAGGTGCAGGATCTCCTGCTGCTAGATGTGCCTCCCCTGTCCCTGGGGTTGGAGACAGCTGGTGGGGTGATGACTATGCTGATCCAGAGGAATGCCACCATCCCGACCAAGCAGACCCAGACTTTCACTACCTATTCAAACAACCAGCCTGGGGTCCTGATCCAGGTGTATGAGGGTGAGAGGGCCATGACTAGGGACAATAACCAGCTGGGATACTTTGAGCTCAGTGGCATCCCTCCTGCCCCACGTGGAGTAGCCCAGATCGAGGTGACTTTTGACATTGATGCCGGTGGCATCCTGAGTGTGACAGCCACTGACAGGAGCACAGGCAAAGCTAACAAGATCACCATCACCAATGACAAGGGCCGGCTGAGCAAGGAGGAAGTGGGGAAGATGGTTTGTGAGGCTGAACAGTATAAGGATGTTCAGGATGAGGATGAGGCCCAGAGGGACAGGGTGGCTGCCAAAAACTCTCTGGAGGCCTGTGTCTTCCATGTGAAGAGCTTTTTGCAAGAGGAGAGACTTAGAGCCAAGATTCCTGAAGAGGACAGGCACAAAGTACAGGTGTCAGGAAGTCCTTGCTTGGCTGGAGCACAACCAGTTGGCAGAGAAAGAGGAATATGAGCATCAGAAGAGGGAGCTGGGGCTTCCCTGGTGGCGCAGTGGTTGAGAGTCCGCCTGCTGATGCAGGGGACACAGGTTCGTGCCCTGGTCCGGGAAGATCCCACATGCCACGGAGCGGCTGGGCCCATGAGCCATGGCCACTGAGCCTGAGTGTCTGGAGCCTGTGCTCTGCAACGGGATAGGCCACAACAGTGAGAGGCCCTCATACAGCAAAAAAAAAAAAAAAAAAAAAAAAAAAGAAAAAAGAAGAGGGAGCTGGAGCACATCTGTCGCCCCATCTTCTCCAGGCTCTACGGGGGGCCTGGTGTCCCCGGTGGTAGCAGTTGTGGAGCTCAAGCCCGACAGGGAGCCCCCAGTACTGGCCCTGTTATTGAGGAAGTCAATTAAATGGCCCCTCCTGGCAAGGCAGCTGTGACTGTAAGGGCTGGGCTTGTGGACTTCCTAGACTGTCTACTATGATCTGCCTATCTTGAGGGGTGGGAGTGGAGGAGAATCTTGTCCCCAAACAGGGAGTTTTTTTGGTCAGTATGTTTTATAACTGAGGCATTTGCCAGTTGAGTTTTAAAAAATCTTCTCCTACTTCAAACAAGCAGAAGTAATCATTATGAACATTTGTGTGGCATTTTATCACTGCTTTTATCTACATTTAATGTATTTTGTTACTTGCATGTATGGATTTTGTTATGTGAAATAAGAGAGCTAAATAAACTTTTAAAGTTTCTTCTTAGTTTTCCTTCTATCCAATTAAGTAGATGAAGGGGCAGGGCTATCAGAAGCAGAAAATGTTGGGGTGGGTGCTGAAGGAGGGATGGGAAGAAAATTCATGAGACTGTGTGCATGATTTCTATAAGGGAAAACAAGATAAGAGGAAGTTATTATCTTATCTATGTGAGAGAAATAGCATGGCCCCATCTGCTTTCTGCTGATGAGCCCTAGGATGATGATGATGGTGACGATGGCAATTGTGTAGCAAAATGGCTATATTGGAACCAGAAGGCTTAGGCTTTCAGTGTTGTTACTCTATCTACTCCGCAAGTTAAACTCTCTGAGCTTCAGTCTTCCATTCTATATAATGGGGATGATGATGAAATAGTGCCTCAGAATTGTTATAAGGGTACAATTAACTAAATATGTGAGGAGTGAAGAAGAATGTTAGGCATATAGTATATGAGCAACAAATATTAGCTATCACTAATTATTATTAATTGATTGTCAACTATGTACCAGGTACTTGATTATAGAATGTAATCATCACAGCAACATCACAGTGTATTATCTCTTTTGAAGGTGAGGATCTGGGGGTTAAAAGACATTAAACGATTACTCAAGGGCCATAGCTATTAAGTCGGGGAACGGGGGTGGTGGGGAGAGTTGGAATTAAGAACACTGTCCTGCCTGATTCTAGAGCCCGTACATTGCCACCTCACAAACAGGCCATAACTCCACTTATTACCAGATCTTCACCCAGATGTTGTGAAATTGTACATATTATTCCTTTAGAACACAGTTGGATGCTGAGCCCTGAGAGAAAAAGTATATTTTATTGTATATTTACATTATCCATTAAGTGAATATGTGTTTTTTATAGCAAGTGAATGAACCTGGGAAATATCCTAAGGCTCAACTCTATTGCCAGTTAAATGACATATAAGAGAAGGATAAATTTGTGTAAGTTACTTCCCAATCAGCCCAATCCACACTGTACCTCTCCCGTATGCAAAGAGAGATTTATTTTTATCTTAGAAAAGAAGGCGGCCTTGGTTAGAGCAATGCTACGTTATATTTAGCTAAGGGTGATTTCTTGCAGGTGGAGAGGAGGTTGCAGTAACAACCCATTTGTCCCCTGGTTGTCACTTCACATTTTTAACTGCTTTTTCCTGCGCCTGGCCTAAGTCCTATGCCAGCTGGCTTCACGTTGAAGGAACCTGCAAAAAAGAGGTGATGTCACATACACATTCTGTATTATACTTTCCCTTTCTTGAATTTCCTACCAGCTTCCAACATTGACCACCCCAAACTGTTTGTAACTTCTCAAGCAGAATGATGGCACCTACAGGGTTCAGACAGTTTCCTAGCATTTGACAATCTTTCTCTCTCTCTCGTTAAAATCACACACACAGTATATAAGAAGGAGAATTTCATTGTGCTTAGTTGTCAAAACACTTCAGATCGTCTCATTTGGATGGTATCTATTTTTCTACAGAGGGATTTAAACAAACTAACCACTTCATCTACTTTTAAATAACTGTTGATGCTTTAGATTCTTTGGGGATTGTCTCCTGTTAATTGGCATCTAAATGTCATTGTATTGTGTGTGTATATATATAGTCTTAGTTCTATTACTGTAATCACAACTATGCGTGATTACAATAAAAATATTAGAACAAATTAAATATTTGTTCCCCAAAATATTAGAACGAATTAAATCAAAATATATGCCCATTATTAAAAAATCAAATCTTGCTACAATCCTTCTAATGAAAAACCAGCAGTCTTGGGACTTCCCTGGTAGTCCAGTTAGGATTCTGCACTTTCACTGCCATGGCCGGGATTCAATCCTTGGTATGGGAACCAAGATCCCACAAGCCTCATGGGGTGGCCAAACAACAACAAGAACAAAAGAACCCCAGCAGTTTTCTTGCCCCACTCCCAAGTGCTACTCCTAACAGGCAATCACTTTCAAGCTGTTGTTTTTTTTAAGGCCTTTTTATTTTGCAATAATTTTAGACTGACAGAGAGCTGTAAAGATACTACAGAAAGTCACTGTATATACTTCATCCAGCAAGTCACTGTATATACTTCATCCAGCTTCCCCTAATGTTAAGGGTATTTCATATTTTCCCACTAATGTTCTTTTACTGTTTCAGAAGCCAATCCGGGTTAACTCATTGCATTTAGTTATCATGTCTTCCCTACAATCTGCAACAGTTTCTTAATCTTCCGATGTTTTTCAAGACCTTCACATTTTGAAGAGTACTGGTTAGGTATATTTGGTAGATTGTCCCTCAATTTGGGTTTGTCAGTTTTCTCATGATTACAGTGGGGTTTGGGGGAAGTATACCACAGGGTGAAGTGTCTGTCTTATTGTATTATATCAGGAGGTATGTGATATCAATGTGACTTATAAATGTGGGAATCTTATAAAATGTAGGTCTGAGGTACAGCCTGATATCTGTATTTCTAATAAGCTGCTAGGTCATCTCAATCCTCACAACAATTCTATCTCCATTTTACTACAAGCAAACTAAGGCTCAGAAAAGTCAAATACATTTCCCAAGGTCACAGCCCAGTAAATAACAAAGAATATAGTTTGGCGAGCTTTCATTAACCAACCTAAGGATCCTTCCATCCTCATGCTTATGGACCTCACACATTCAGCTTCTTCGGACTGACAGTTCTTCCCTCTTCCGGAAAGCACAAGATTTTTCTATAAATCAGCTCCTCCCAAATTAGAGAGTGGCTTGTTTGCGGTCTTCAAGAAAAAGTTCTTGAAACAACTCCATGAGTTTACCTTTGCTCTCTAGTACTTTCCCCCGTTTGGTGTGTTGATTTCTTTTCCGGGTCTTTGAGGACCCAGCAAACGTACTAAAGTAGAATTGGTGGTGGGAGCTGGCCCGGCAAAATGGTGGGGAATCCGAGTCTCACCAAAGTTTGACACTGCAGGCTGAGCATGAAAAGACTCAGGTCAGTTACCGCAAGTTTAGGGATCTGAGTTGAGGGCTTTCCCTTGTTCAAGGGAGTCTTTTGTATCTACATGCAGTAAATAGGCACTGAGAAACCGGAGTTTAAAGGAAAGAAAAAAATTTTTTGTAGTTAGGGATAGATCTAAATAGATTCAGTTTCATAGTCAAAGCAAAGGACAATCTTTATATGTAGACAGGCAGTATAGAAAGGTGTTTATTAATCAATACTCCTTTCTCCACGAATTCGATCCTACTTGTATGTTGGAAAAAAAGTGAGTAAGAGGGACCTCTTGTCAGAAGTGGGATTCGAACCCACGCCTCCAGGGGAGACTGCGACCTGAACGCAGCGCCTTAGACCGCTCGGCCATTCTGACACCCGGAAACCCTCCTTTTTTATTCGCCTCTAAGATTATCAAACAGCGCAGTACCATGCTATTAAACTATATCAATGTTGTTTGCTGTTTATTTAAATAAACTTAGAACTCTCCCTGGACTTCTTCGCAAAACGGAAAAAATAAAACTGCCTCCGACTCCTATCTCTTACTTCTTTATCATCCTAAACTATAAAGATCCATTTCCCCAGCGTCCCTTCGAGCGCTCCTCTCGCTCCTTCTCTCGGGCGACCGAGACACAACAGGGTGGACCCCCTTGCTGGCCGGTCTCCCTCGAACCCTCCGCCCCAAATCGCCGTTACCGAACCCAACACCCAGTGGATCCAGTGCTGGGGCGCGCCAAGCGTAGGAGCTGGGAGCGCGGACGACAGAAGACGGCGGGGGAGAAAATTCCCAGGGCCGAGAGAGGCGTTGGCTTTCCCTCCGGGCTCCGCGTGTTCCAGCCGTCCGGCTCCGGGCGCTGGGTGGTCTGCGTTCCCGACTCCGCGTCGTTAGTTGGCAGGGCCGACTAAGAGGAGTAAGGACGGGGTCCATCCTCACCTAGAAAAGGCTTTGTGTGCCTTGGGATCTCGGATATAAAAATACCAAGAGCGATCTGTGACGTCATGGCCAGTAGTCTACACTTATATACAAAATTCAGAACACATTGGTGTGGTGGCGTTGGTGGTATAGTGGTGAGCATAGCTGCCTTCCAAGCAGTTGACCCGGGTTCGATTCCCGGCCAACGCAGGTTCCTCTTTTTTTCCACCCTCAGCAAATTCCTGAAGAGGGCGAGAAATAGGGCGTGCAATGTTTTTAAAGCCTGAGCGAAACTGGAAACTGAAACTAAGAACTGCAGCCAAACCTCCCTTTCTCCCCTGACCTCCGTATATACCCTGGGGACCTCATTCTCTGCCCAGCCAAATTTTGGAGGGATTAGATTCTAAAGGCTTTCTTTCCTCTCTTACCTTCCCTCCGGCCTTCCTTTTTAAACCGCCAACTCGTGAGAAATCTTTGCTATCTTCTGGATTCTGCGATTTCTTGTCTGAAACTCACCCTCGGAAGGGGGCCATGGATTTATATCTGCGAGACTCATACGGTAGCTACAAGCTATTGGGCACTTGAAACTGGCGGTCCGTCTGAGGATCTGCATTTTTTCCCCCCCAAATCTCCCAATTCATCACACGACCACCACCACCCCCCGCCACTTTCCCCCCTTGGTGTCCATACGTTTGTCCTCTACATCTGTGTCTCAATTTCTGTCCTGCAGACTGGTTCATCTGTACCATTTTTCTAGGTTCCACATATATGCGTTAATATACGATATTTGTTTTTCTCTTTCTGAATTACTTCACTCTGTATGACAGTCTCTAGATCCATCCACGTCTCTACAAATGACCCAATTTCATTATTTTTTATGGCTGAGTAATATTCCATTCTATATATGTACCACATGTCCTTTATCCATTCGTCTGTTGATAGGCATTTAGGTTGCTTCCATGACCTGGCTATTGTAAATAGTCCTGCAATGAACATTGGGGTGCATGTGTCTTTTTGAATTATGGTTTTCTCTGGGTATATGCCCAGTAGTAGGATTACTGGATCATATGGTAATTCTATTTTTAGCTTTTTAAGGAACCTCCATATTGTTCTCCACAGTGGCTGTATCAGTGTACATTCCCACCAACAGTGAAAGACAGTTCCCTTTTCTCCACACGCTCTCCAGCATTTGTTGCTTGTAGATTTTCTGATGATGCCTATTTTAACTGGTGTGAGGTGATACCTCATTGTAGTTTTGATTTGCATTTCTCTAATAATTAGTGATGTTGAGCAGCTTTTCCTGTGCTTCTTGGCCATCTGTATATCTTCTTTGGAGAAATGTCTATTTAGGTCTTCTGCCCATTTCTGGATTGGGTTGTTTGTTTCTTTAATATTGAGCTGCATGAACTGTTTATATATTTTGGAGATTAGTCCATTGTCCCTTGATTCGTTTGCAAATATTTTCTCCCATTTTGAGGGGTGTCTTTTCATCTTGTTTATGGTTTCCTTTGCTGTGCAAAAGCTTTTAAGTTTCATTAGGTCCCATTTGTTTATTGTTGTTTTTATTTCCATTACTTTAGGAGGTGAATCAAAAAACATCTTGCTGTGATTTATGTCAAAGAGTGTTCTTTCTATGTTTTCCTCTAAGAGTTTTATAGTGTCCGGTCTTACATTTAGGTCTCGAATCCATTTTGAGTTCATGTTTGTGTATGGTGTTAGGGAGTGTTCTAATTTCATTCTTTTCCAGGTAGCTGTCCAGTTTTCCCAGCACCACTTATTGAAGAGACTGTCTTTTCTCCATTGTATATCCTTGCCTCCTTTGTCATACATTAGTTGACCATAGGTGCGTGGGTTTATCTCTGGGCTTTCTATCTTGTTCCATTGATGTATGTTTCTGTTTTTGTGCCAGTACCATATTGTCTTGATTACTGTAGCTTTGTAGTATAGTCTGAAGTCAGGGAGTCTGATTTCTCCAGCTCTGCTTTTTTCCTTCAAGACTTCTTTGGCTACTCGGGGTCTTCTGTGTCTCCATACAAATTTTAATATTTTTTGTTCTAGTTCCATAAAAAATGCTAGGGATTGCATTGAATCTGTAGATTGCTTTGGGTAGTATAGTCATTTTCACAATATTGATTCTTCCAATCCAAGAACATGGTATGTCTCTCCATCTGTTGGTATCATCTTTAATTTCTTTCATCCATGTCTTATAGTTTTCTGCATACAGGTCTTTTGTCTCCCTAGGTAGGTTTATTCCCAGGTATTTTATTCTTTTTGTTCAATGAATGATAAATGGGAGTGTTTACTTCATTTCTCTTTCAGATTTTTCATCATATGTGTTTAGGAATGCAAGAGATTTCTGTGCATTAATTTTGTATCCTGCAACTTTACCAAATTCATTGATTAGCTCTAGTAGTTTTCTGGTGGCATCTTTCGGATTCTCTATGTATAGTGTCATGTCATCTGCAAACACTGACAATTTTACTTCTTCTTTTCCAATTTGTATTCCTTTTATTTCTTTTTCTCCTCTGATTGCTGTGGCTAAGACTTCCAAAAATATGTTGAATAATAGTGGTGAGAGTGGACATCCTTGTCTTGTTCCTGATCTTAGAGGAAATGCTTTCAGTTTTTCACCATTGAGAATGATGTTTGCTGTGGGTTTGTCATATATGGCCTTTATTTTATGTTGAGGTAGGTTCACTCTATGCCCACTTTCTGAAGAGTTTTTAATCATAAATTGGTGTTGAATTTTGTCAAAAGCTTTTTCTGCATCTATTGAGGTGGTCATATGGTTTTTATTCTTCAATTTGTTAATATGGTGTACCACATTGATTGATTTGCATATATTGAAGAATCCTTGCATCCCTGGGATAAATCCCACTTGATCATGGTGTATGATCCTTTTAATGTGTTGTTGGATTCTGTTTGCTAGTATTTTGCTGAGGATTTTTGCATCTATATTCATCAGTGATATTGGTCTGTAAGTTTCTTTTTTTGTAGTATCTTTGTCTGGTTTTAGTATCAGTGTGGTGGTGGCCTCATAGAATGAGTTTGGGAGTGTTCCTTCCTCTGCAGTTTTTTGGAAGAGTTTGAGAAGGATGGGTGTTAGCTCCTCTCTAAATGTTTGCTAGAATTCACCTGTGAAGCCATCTGGGCCTGGACTTTTGTTTGTTGGAAGATTTTTAATCACAGTTTCAATTTCATTACTTGTGATTGGTCTGCTCATATTTTCTATTTCTTCTTGGTTCAGTCTTGGGAGCTTATATCTTTCTAAGAATTTGTCCATTTCTTCTAGGTTATCCATTTTTTTTTTTTTTTTTTTTTTTTTTTTTGTGATATGCGGGCCTCTCACTGTTGTGGCCTCTCCCGTTGCAGAGCACAGGCTCCGGACGCGCAGGCTCAGCGGCCATGGCTCACGGGCCCAGCCGCTCCGCGGCATGTGGGATCTTCCCGGACGGGGGCACGAACCCGCGTCCCCTGCATCGGCAGGCGGACTCTCAACCACTGCGCCACCAGGGAAGCCCCTAGGTTATCCATTTTATTGGTATAGAGTTGCTTGTAGTAGTCTCTTAGGATGCTTTGTATTTCTGCGGTGTCTGTTGTAACTTCTCCTTTTTCATTTCTAATTTTATTGATTTGAGTCCTCTCCCTCTTTTTCTTGATGAGTTTGGCTAATGGTTTATCAATTATGTTTATCTTCTCAAAGAACTAGCTTTTAGTTTTATTGATCTTTGCTATTGTTTTCTTTGTTTCTATTTCATTTATTTCTGCTCTGATCTTTATGATTTCTTTCCTTCTGCTAACTTTGGGTTTTGCTTGTTCTTCTTTCCCGAGTTCCTTTAGGTGTAATGTTAGATTGTTTATTTGAGATTTTTCTTGTTTCTTGAGGTAGGCTTGTATAGCTATAATTTCCCTCTTAGAACTGCTTTTGCTGCATCCCATAGGTTTTGGATCATTGTGTTTTCATTGTCATTTGTCTCTAGGTATTTTTTTATTTCCTCTTTTATTTCTTCAGTGATCGCTTGGTTATTTAGTAATGTACTATTTAGGCTCCATGTGTTTGTGTTTTTTCCTTTTTTTCCCCTGTAATTGATTTCTAATCTCATAGCATTGTGGTCAGAAAAGATGCTTGATATGATTTCAGTTTTCTTAAATTTACTGAGGCTTGATTTGTGACCCAAGATGTGATCTATCCTGGAGAATATTCCATGCACACTTGAGAAGAAAGTGTAAACTGCTATTTTTGGATGGAATGTCCTATAAATATCAATTAAATCTATCTGGTGTATTGTGTCATTTAAAGCTTGTGTTTCCTTATTAATTTTCTGTTTGGATGATCTGTACATTGGCGTGAGGTGTTAAAGTCCCCCTCTATTATTGTGTCACAGTTAATTTCCTCTTTTATAGTTGTTAGCAGTTGCCTTATGTATTGAGGTGCTCCTATGTTGGGTGCATATATATTTATATTTGTTATATCTTCTTCTTGGATTGATCCCTTGGTCATTATGTAGTGTCCTTCCTTGTCTCTTGTAACATTCTTTAATTTAAAGTCTATCTTTTTTTTTTTTTTTTTTGGTACGCGGGCCTCTTGCTGTTGTGGCCTCTCCCGTTGTGGAGCACAGGCTCCGGATGCGCAGGCTCCGCTGCCATGGCTCAAGGGCCTAGCCACTCCGCGGCATGTGGGATCTTCCCAGACCGGGGCACGAACCCGTGTCCCCTGCATCGGCAGGTGGACTCTCAACCACTGCGCCACCAGGGAAACCCTAAAGTCTATTTTATCTGATATGAGTGTTGCTACTCCAGGTTTGTTCTGATTTCCATTTGCATGGAATATCTTTTTCCATCCCCTCACTTTCAGTCTTTATGTGTCTCTAGGTCTGAAGTGGGTCTCTTGTAGACAGCATATATATGGGTCTTGTTTCTGTATCCATTCAGCAAACCTGTGTCTTTTGGTTGGAGCATTTAATCCATACACGTTTAAGGTAATTATAGATATGTATGTTCCTATGACCATTTCCTTAATCGTTTCAGGTTTGTTTTTGTAGGTCCTTTTCTTCTCTTGTGTTTCCCACTTAGAGAAGTTCCTTTAGCATTTGTTGTAGAGCTGGTTGGGTGGTGCTGAATTCTCTTAGCTTTTGCTTGTCTGTAAAGCTTTTGATTTCTCCATCGAATATGAATGAGATCCTTGCTGGGTAGAGTAATCTTGGTTGTGGTTTTTTCCCTTTCATCACTTTTAGTATATCATGCCACTCCCTTCTGGCTTCTAGAGTTTCTGCTGAGAAATCAGCTGTTAACCTTATGGGAGTTCCCTTGTATGTTATTTGTCATTTTTCCCTTGCTGCATTCAATAATTTTTCTTTGTCTTTAATTTTTGCCGGTTTGATTACAGTGTGTCTCAGCATGTTTCTCCTTGGGTTTATCCTGTATGGGACTTGCTACGCTTCCTGTACTTGGGTGGCTATTTCCTTTCCCATGTTAAGGAAGTTTTTGACTATAATCTCTTCAAATATTTTCTCGGGTCCTTTCTCTCTCTCTTCTCCTTCTGGGACCCCTATAATGTTAATATTGGTGCGTTTATGTTGTCCCAGAGGTCTCTTAGGCTGTCTTCATTTCTTTTCATTCTTTTTTCTTTGTTCTGTTCCGTGGCAGTGAATTCCATCATTCTGTCTTCCAGGTTACTTCTCCATTCTTCTGCCTCAGTTATTCTGCTATTGGTTCCTTCTAGTGTATTTTTCATTTAAGTTATTGTATTGTTCATCTCTGTTTGCTTGTTCTTTAAGTCTTCTAGGTCTTTGTTAAACATTTCTTGCATCTTCTCGATCTTTGCCTCCATTCTTTTTCTGAGGTCCTGGATCATCTTCACTATCATTATTCTGAATTCTTTTTCTGGAAGGTTGCCTATCTCCACGTCATTTAGTTCTTTTTCTGGGGTTTTATCTTGTTCCTCCATCTGGTACATAGCCCTCTCTGCCTTTTCATCTTGTCTATCTTTCTATGAATGTGCTTTTTGTTCCAAAGGCTGCAGGATTGTAGTTCTTCTTGCTTCTGCTGTCTGCCATCTGGTGGATGAGGCTATCTAAGAGACTTGTGCAAGTTTCCTGATGGGAGGAACTGGTGGTGGGTAGAGCTGGTTATTGCGGAACTGTATTTTTAAGTCTATTTAATTGCAATCAACACATTAATTAATTGAAATCAATTAATTAATCAAAATTAATTAATTAATTGAAATAAATCAATGTAAAAATGTAAGCAGATGCTCAATCCAGCTATTGCAGAATATTTAAATACATTAGGAACAGCTTTCATATGTGAATCCACTTTTTCAATTGTGTCATGAAATCTAAATATTAATCAAGTTTTTCCAATGAAAATTTAACGTCTGAGTAGAAATGTGCTGTCTGTAAGTGTGAAATACTTACCGGTTTGAAAACTAAGAACAACAACAACAAAATCTAATTAATATTTGTGCATTAGTTACATGTTGAAATAATATTTTGGAATATTGGGTTAAATCGCATATATATTTTAAATTATCACCTGTTTCTTCTTACTTTTTACTGTGGCTATTAGAAATTTTAAACTACCTGTGGAGCTCCCATTATGTTTCAGTTGCAACGTGACAGTCTAGATACAGTAAAATAACAACGTGACCAGCAACCAACCGTCTTTCAAGGAATAAATTGCTATGGCAGTTTAGGAGTAACTTCCTAAGCAATGATTTTAAACCTTCTACTGTTGTTTTCCTCGTTGGCATACGGGTGAGTGGCCTGGCCTATCAGGCAGGAGATCGGTGTTCGATTTCCAGATGGAGAGATAGAAGAACTTTTTTTGTTCTCTCTCACTGACGAGACAAAAACTAATCTTAAAAAACTTTGGGTTTTCTCCAAGAGAACATGTCTTGCATGCGAATTTCCTGGATGGTGGGCAAGAGTACTAGTAGGTATGATTGTTTTGACCCTGGTTCTGCGTTAAATGCATTGGATCATTAATCCTGCAATCACGTTTCCACCTGATCTGCTGTTGAATGACCTACCAATGAGTGTATCTTTTCCCATCCCCATTATTTCCTGCTGCCCTCTGGAAGAGCATCCCAGGATTCAGGCTCTGCCTTAAGCCATGTATTCCAGATTCCCATTTTTCCTTCTTATCTTCTCCTTCTCCTTCTTATCTATGATTCTCTAGGCGCTCCTTCTTTCTTCTTCCTGTGTATATTGCTATTCAGTAGGGGCCAGCCTAAATTCTCAAGCCCACACTCCTTCTACTGCCATACTACACAAAAGTATGCAACTTTATGAAACAACCTCCCCTACAAGGGGTGATGAGGAATAAACCTAGATTTTATGTGTAAACCAGATACAGAGAAATGAGACACTGGTCTGACAATCAGAAGACCTGTTTTTTTTTGTTTGTTTGCTTGTTTGTTTGTTTATCACTAATGAATGGTTTGCTTTTTTACAAGTCATTTAACTTCTCTGGACTGTGGTTTCTTCATCTGTAAAGTGGAGGAGCCAAAGTACAGTTTTTGAGATGCTTTGCAGCCCTAGAGTCCTGAGAAGTAGTGCCTTGCGCTAGCACCTGGTACATAGTATATGCTCATTTTTTTAAAAAGATAATATTTTTTTCCTGAAAATAAGGGTAATATATATATATAGTCCTTATAGAAAATATGGAGAATAAGCAAATCACAAAGAAATAAAAGGCACCCATAGTTCCATCATCCAGGAAATCCTTATTAATATTTTGCTGTATGTTTATCTCTTTGGCATTTTTAAAATGCAAGGTTGGAATCATACGGTACATATTGTTTTTTTAAGCTACTTGAGTGTTTACTTAAACATGTGAATATTTCTATATTTATTAAATATTCGTCTAAAACATTAGTTTAATGACTTCATTGTGTTATACTACATGGCTGCACCGTAATTTTTTTAATCTCCTATTTTTGAACATTTATGTCGTTTCCAGTGTTTTTTCCTCCTCTGGCGGGGCAGTTCTTGAAATCTCTGCTCAGTAGTCTTTTAGCCTTCCAGCTATTATTTTCACCCTGGCCTCCCTTAAATCAGTACATACCAGGTTCAAGGGTGAGCCAAAGATATGACAGGTGATTCATTTGCGGATTTGCTTTTCCCTAATGATGCTCCCTCCTTTCTGAAATTTACTCCTTTAATTTCCAGCCAATTTGGCAGCTCTAAACTCTACCTTGACGCATGAGGTATAAGACTGGTTTTCAGCGTGAGTTTATATGCCTGAGGGTTTGACTGGTGAGTGCCCTCAGAATGAAGATATTACACATTGTGGTTACTTCTTCCAAGGCTTGAATCCTCTTTATTTTCTACCTAATTTAATTGCTCTTCAGTGCCTTCAAACATATTTTTTAAAAAAATATTTTGTCCAGAATTTATCACTGTTATCTGTGGAGTGGTTAGTCCTATGAAAACTATTCTTCCATTATGGAAACTGGAATTGCTTTTAAATTTTATTCATAATGTTTGAAGTTCAGAAGTTTCTAACTTCATGTAGTCAAATATTTTTCCTAGTAGTTTCTTTCTTAACTTTTTATATACATAGAAAAGTCTTTCCCACCCCGTTATCAGATCAGTTTTTAACCTTTATTTTCTCATAGTAATTTTGTTCGTTTTTACTTTTTGGCATTATCTCTTTAATTCTTTTTGAAATTATTTTGAGATATAACATAAGGTAAGTCCATACCTCTACCCATCCCTCCGCCTGATGGTTCTCTGTTCAATTTATCCGATAGCCCAACCCACAATCACTGATTTGAAATCAGTGATTTGACATCGTTGATGAGTACTAACCCATCCATCCTACTCAAACAAAGCAAAACAAAAACTCTGGGACATCCTTGACTCCAGCCCCAGCTTGGATCCATGAAACAGTGGTGGAACTAGAAGATATCGAGCTTCCTTTTGGATATTATAGCTGATTGTGAGTCAAAGGCTTACACTCTTTTACTCTGCTGTCCTTTGTGTTATTTCCTGCACATGCTTTTTGATATTCAACTATGTGAGTGATGTCCCACTCTGATTTCCAAAACAGTTTGACAGCAGACCCACCTTGGGTCATGAGATGTTAATCATGAATCCAGGAGATTGCAAGCTTTCTCTTAGACATTGAGGATGATTGGGACGGCACAAACTTTTCTCTATTACACTGGTTGGATCTTTTTCACAGGAATTTGGGAGGAGGAGTCCAACACAAGGACTTGGAGCCCTTTCCCCACCCCCCACAGGTTGTCATTTATGAACAAAAACATGTACAGACTCTTGCCACAGCTTATCACACCATAACCACATCCGTAGCCCACCACTACCTAGTTCTTTAGAGCTTTTGATCCCCTTATACACTAAAAGTCCCATACTGAGGGTGGAGATGGGAAGTTTGTTTGCTTTTATTTTAATTTGGCATTGATTTTATTTTATTTTTGCTTTTTCAGTTTACTCACTGCAGTGGATATGTGGATTGGTTTGTTCAACACCTGTTCCAATGGCATTCTGGCATTGTAGTGGCCTGTGCTGTAGTGACTGGATAGCCGAACTATATTTTCTAGATTCCTCTGCAACTGGGGTTCGGGATATGATTTACTTTCACCAACCAGATACACTTTAGTGAGATTTTGATTTGGAGCCGAGTTACATGGGAGAGAGGCAGGAATATAATTTTGCTGATATAAATGGTGGCTAATACTGCTTTGTTCTAGAACTAGAGATTGTGAAAGCTTTTACATTTATTTTGCACCAGTGTTTACTGTATAGTGTGGTAGTCCAATATACAGAGTAGTTTTGGGGGTGTTATTCCTGGAAGTCGGCCTGGAGTCTGTTTTTTCGGTTTTCCCAGTGCCTCATTAATTATCTGTACCCCTCAATAAATACTTTGTATTTAAACAAGCTAGAGTAGATTATCTTGTTTGCAGTTAAGAACTCTATGTGATTATCTCTGAATGAGAAGTAATCTAAGTAATCTATCTAGATCTGGTGTTTGTCCATAAATATGGGGATAGAGTCTTTTTGCTTCTCCCTCATTGTCCATTTAAATGCTATTATTTTCCTCCCAGATCTTAAGCAGAAAGGCTAGTTTGCATTAACAAAGATTAAAGTTTAACAAAACAATTCACACAAAACAGCACATTATAAATATAAAATGTAGAAAATAATAAAATGAGCATCCCTGTATTTCAATACCCTGCTCAGGAAAGAAACAGAACAGAAGAAGCCTTCTATGTTTCTCTCTTTGATGCATTTCTCTCCTTCCCAATAAGGAGTCTTATTTTGGATTTTATATTTATTATTCCTTTGGCTTTTATAAATTTCACTACATGTGTATGTGTTATCAAATAATATTTGTATTTTCACACTTAAAGTTTATACAACTGGTATCAGGTGGTATGTATTCTTTTGCAACTAGCATTTTTTCCACTAAATATTATTTTTATGGAATTCATTTATGTTGAAACACAGAGCTAGGAATGGTATTCTGAAGATTTAAAACAGTTACAGGAATATACGTTTCAAATATTCTCTATTATTCTTTAATTATATATATAGATAAGTGTTTATGTATCTTATAAAACTGATTTCTGGGTAATGGAAGGGCAAATACTATGTCAAATCTTTCTACTCATCTCCAAATTAGCTGATTTTTAATAATTGTTGGTTTTGGTTTATACAGGTGTCACTAGCTAAATGATGCCGCTACCTGAGCCCTGGTTTAACATAGGGGAAATCCATCAAATTCCTCCAATTCCTTTCCAATAAATTGATAGTCATTAGGTAACTTGTCTCAATAAGCAGAAAACTTTTTGCTAAAATTAGGAAAGGATGGGTGTTGATACTGAATCCCTTGTCATCTTCTGTGGAACTAACAACAATTTTATTAACATTTTTTTCTAGCCTTTAATATATTGTCTAAGGTTTTATATATCTGTTATCTGTATTATACAAAAATGATTTATTGGAATGACATGTACAATTAGGTTGACCTCAGCCATTCAGGCTGCATGAGGGAACATAATGTTGTGGTTAAACACATGGGCTCTGTTGTACTTCCTGTGTTTGAATCTTGGCTCTCTGTCTCAGTTTCCTCATCTGTAAAAGGGGATAATGAAGATAATTACAATTCCCAAATGAGTTAATAAATGTTTAGAATGGTGCCTGGCAATGCACAAGCATTAATTATTCATTTTATTACTAAAACAAATTTAAATGCCCATGGTGGGAGGATGTTTGGGATTAAAAAACAAAAAAACCCACAAAACCTCGTCATAGGAAAGGAAGGTGAAATAAAACATGCATGGAAAAAGAGAACAACTGCACCTCAGTCATCCCTTAGCCCCCGATTTTTCTTATGCTCGAGTGCCAGCAGAGGCCACAACACCTGGCTGATGCCTTCATTGTGACCTATTACTGCCTGCCTGCCCTCTCTGTTATTCCCTGACTCTCTTGGTGCCAAGATTGCGTGGAGGCTGCAGTTCCCACAAGTGGCCACAAACAAGGGTGACTACAGAGGTGTACTGAGTAGTGGTGGGTAGCCACTCTCTTGGGGGGCCAAACACTGGGCACTTATTAACTGGACCATGGTTCAGGTAGCCCTGTCCTGGGAGACGTACAGGGACAGGGACCTATATTCAGGATCTGCAGTAGGCTGGCTTAAATTAGACCTGCAGGTTGGGAGGCATTGAGTGGCCTCCTTGGATGTGACTGCCTACAGTTTCTTAGAGTTGGCCAGCAGTGTTATGGGGTGGGTTTCTGGGGTGTCTAGGGAGAGCCAAAGCAGAACCCAGAGGATGATTATTTCTGAGGAGTTAATTGGTATGGCACTGACCACTCAGAATAGTTACTAGCTATATGTTTCCCTCATTGTAACAGGATTAATTGCATTTCAGAAGGTTTCTGTTGGTTTTTTTCTAACAGATTTAACAGAAAATACTGTTTAACACATATGCTAAACATTGATGGTTAGTACAGTATTCCTTTTCCCAAGTGCACATGTAAAACCTTGAGCATTTGATAATTCTGGTATATTTTTATTACTACTCTCTAAGTATTTTTCAATTTTCATTCAATTTCTCTTTGATCCATGAGTTATTTAAAAACAGGTGTTTTTAAAATTTCCAAATACGTGAGGTTTTCAAAAGTTATTTTTTGTACAGTAATTGCTTTCTGAGTTAAACTTCATTCTGTTCAAAGATACATATGTAGTAGTGCCAATTCCATGAGTACGTTAAGACTTGTTTTATTGACTCATATGAAGTCAATGTCCATAAATATTCCATGTGCATTTGAGAAGAAAGTATAACCAATGATTATTGGTTGCAGAGTTCTCTCTCTATATATATATCTATTAAATCAAGCTTGTTAAATGTGTTTATATGCTTTTTTCCCCTTCTGCTTGACCTATCAAATGCTGAGAGAAGTATATTGAATTCTCCCACTGTGGTGATGGATTTGTCAATTTTCCTCTTGGTATAATAATTCTTGCTTTTATATTTTAATGCTATTTTAATAGATACATATGTGTTTAGAATTTTTATATGTTCATCGTGAACTTAATCTTTTATTAGCATATGGTGACCATCTTCATCCCTAGTAAGGCATTATTTCTTAAACTTTATTTTGTCTGATATTATTGATATATAGCTATATACCAACTACCAACTTTCTTTTCGTTAGAATATTCCTGACATATCTTTAGCAATTCTTTCACATTCAGTCTTTCTGTTTATGTTTTAACGTCATTCTTCTAAACAAAATAAAATGTATTTTAAAAATCCAGTTTTGTCTTTAACTGGCAAGTTTTCTCCAGTTATATTTATTGTGATTACTGATATATTTTGGATTTATTTACCACCCCTTTTTGTACTTTCTTTTTGCCTCAGTTTTTCTTTGACTCTTTTTTTCCCCCCTTCTTTTGGATTGCTGTAATGTGTACATGCAAAGTGAAGCATAGGAAATATATGTATATTTAGAATAAACTTGAAAGTTATTTTTAGTTTTTGCAGCCAATCCAATAAAGGAGATGAAGATGAGAGTAGTGAGTCCCAAACCTGGACTTCACAGAGGAGTAAAAATTTCCCGCAGATGCTGGTGACCAATATAGGGTTGCCAACTTTTTATTTTGCCAAGTTAGGAAATTGATAAAACAATCGCAGCCACATCAACTATCATCTATCCTCATCATAATTTTATAAAAGAAAGGACATTTAAAGTGTGAAAAAGCAATGCCAGCTTAGAGGTCATTTAGCAAACTTCTCTGAGATACACACACACATACATATAATTTATGCATATACATCTCTATATTTGTGTGTATTCTCATTTCACTGGAAATTATTGAAAACTTTGACCTGCACCTAAACTGGAACCCACTAATTAAGAGGATGGCGGTGCAGAAGGAAGAAGAAGGTTCTATGTGGAGGGGTCAGAGGCTCCCTGGGGCTTGGGCAACAGAGAAAATGGCTGCTTATGTGTGCTTGGGTGCAGCGAGGAACCGGTGTGGTAGCCGGGTTGGGTATGCCTGGGGTGGAGGTGATGTGATTCACGAAGCCCGTGGCTGTTAAATGGCCCAAGAACAAAGAGAGGAGCTTCTGTCTAAGCTGGAGAGAAGAGGAGAAACTTATTAGGCCCAGCACTGACCAGGATCCCTAGGTTGATTATGTTGGATAAAGGGCCTCGGGTAGTTGGATATGGATTATGTCAGAGTGAAAGTCCTTAAATTACAGGCATTTATAAATCCTGTGTCCTGTCTGGGTGCCTAATATGCTAGTAGAAACCTTTCAAAACAGCTGGGGTTGAAGATTAATTTTGTTATGTTACGCTCCCTTACTTAGATACAACATTTTGTCGGACATGATTGGACATGTGACGCAGTATTTTAAAATTTCACAATAATAAGCTTATTATAAGTTAACACTCGCGCACGTACACATGAATGCATAAATTGTCTAGATCAGCAAAAAAGTATACTGATATACTTCTCAGGGCAAAACCAAGTGAACTCGTGAACCCACAGAGAGCATTCATTTTGGGTTCCCCAAAGACCCTTCGTTCATTCGTTCTCGGTTGTTCTTGTTTTCTTAGCATCTTCCGGGTAGAAAGTGAGTTCTCTCCTAGACCTAAGCAGGTGCTAGCGCAGGTCCTAGGGAAAAAGACCCGCTTCTCTCAGGGCTACTAACTGTCCTGGTGCGCTGGAACGTGATGGCTCCACCTGTTCCTACGCCAGCCTCAACCAGAGTTTCTTGAAGACGCAGAGAACACTACGGGACTATTCGTCAGAGAACTACATTGGTAATAAGGAAGTTAGCTGTCTGTCTCTGTGGCGCAATCGGTTAGCGCGTTCGGCTGTTAACCGAAAGGTTGGTGGTTCGAGCCCACCCAGGGACGGAAGCTTTACTTTTGAACCCCGGGACGTGTCAGTGTCACTCCACTCGGGCTCCGGCCAGCCTACCACGTGTTTTGCTTAAAAGTTTCTAGTCTACATGATTAAGGTTGCAACTAGTAATACAATTTTTACTTGCTCGACTAAGGTTCTACTAAAATTGCATCATGAAACTGATGCTTTAAAAATACCAACCAGAGGAAGTGAGTATTCATAATCTCAAACTGAAACCTTTTACCCAACATCTGCCTGCCTTGCCTTTGTACTTGTATTTCCTAACTTGTGAAACGGGCGTTTCCAGACCCTGGGCCCTTAGTCATGCTACGTCCTGCTGGTTACCAATTTCTGGAAAACCTACCTTCTAAATATTTGAATAACCATCTTCCTCTTCAGCCTGCTGACATTTACTTCCTCATTACTTATCCCTTCGGTTACTGCAATAACTACCTAGGCACCTAGGCAGTTTCCTGTCTTCTGCTGTCCTCTCCTTTCCAGCCTCCAGGTAGCTGCCAGAGAGGCTTTCTTTAGAAAAGACCTGTTTAAAATCCCTCAGTGGCCTGCAGGGTAGACTACAACCTCCTTAGCTTGGAAGGCAGTGCCTTTCATAATCTGGCCCCTGAACTCTCTCCTCTCCTTCACTGACTCTTTAGACTTGAACTGAACCAAACTACTTTCTTGACCCCCTTCTCTGGCTTTTGAATCTTTGCCCATGGGCCTTCAGCACTTCTCCTTTTTGCCTGACAAACTCCTAGTCATCCATCACCACAACACCAAACATTAAGCCTCTTTTCTGCAGCCCTTTCTTCATTCTCTCTTTATTTACATTTTTTTTTTTTTTTTTCTCACTAAGAATGAAAGTTCCTCCAGGGAATGACCCTGGGTCGTTCATCTTGGTATCTTCAGCACCTAAACTCAAGCTTGGCACATTGTAAGCACTAAATAAATGTGAGCTGAATGTTCAGCATTTCCAAATGCCCTTGTCTGATGTCTGAATCTCATCTAATATTCCTATACCAAGCTTGAATTGTCTTGGCATAAAGCTCATAATTGACACAATTAGACTGGCCAGATACCTCCGCCCAGGCCCCACCTCCTTCCTAGCTCTTTCCTGCCCCATGCTCTAAAACTACCTCTAATTCTCATTCATCCTCCTATCCAATACCACCTATGAAAATTTCCCTTTGCCCCATTGTCCCAACAAGATTTGGTGAATTAGCAAGCTACCAATTCATATGAATTGTGGTGAGATGGTTGCTGAGACGAGAGGAGTTCCTCATCAACCCAAACTAATCCCTGTGTAACTGAAAGTGGGGTTGGGCTGCTTGCCACTCAAAAGCTAGTAAAGAGGCAAGGCTGGTGGAAAGGAAAGTTTGCTTTATTTTGAATGCCGGCAACCTGGGGGGGGGAGGGGTGGACCCTGTCCATAGGTCGACTCCCCTCACTGACAATCAGTGGGCAAGAGATTTTATAGGCTGTGGGAGGGGGCTACATGCAGAAGCAGCACAGTCAGCTCTGACAGTCATCTTGAAACTGGTCATGGGTGGTCTAAGCAGCGTCATCTTGACTGTTTTAAGTACAATTCCTCTTCCGTTTGAGGGTCGGTTTGTTCCCATTTCCTTGAGGCCAGTTCTTGGAACTGTGGCAGCTTTTGTCATGGCTACAATCTGGACATCATGTAGTTACCTCTTTCCACCCGGGTTTCAGTATCTATAAGACAGCTCACAGGAAATGGCTGCGAATATTATGTATAGCCTTTGAGAAGGAACTAAAGGTCCTTGACTATGCTTAATGACTAAACTATTATAATTTGGTCTCCTTTGACTGTTTTCCTTTGTTTCTGCATTTTCTCACTTCTCTGATTAAACTTATTCTTTGGCTAAAGTTTTTCCGCAGACAAAAGGCAGGCAGAGGACATGGGGGACAAGGACCATAGGGTCCTGTTTCGTTTCACTGATAGAATTTTGGACAATGGGAGGAAAAAAGGATTTTTTTCGTTCTTGTTTTATTACCATGGTTTTTCCATCTTCTGTCTGACAGTAGAAGCAGGATCTTGTAAAATGCCTTACTGAAATCAAGAAATGGTTCTATTTAAAACTTCTGGAACACAAAGAGAGATAGCTAAAGCTTTCTTCTATAAGCAGTGATTGCCTTCTCCACCTCTACTCCATTGTTATTGACATGCTAAGGGATTTCAAAGTTTCATAATTTAACTCAGTAGAGTTCAGTACATTTAATATTGGTAATCCAACATTTGTTTAAAGGATGATGTGATCAAACCTATATCTGAATTAGATACTAAAACGGAAAAGCTGGTTTTATAGTCCCTGTCACTGCTCTCTACTTCTCACTATTGTGCCCAGTAAAAGCATTCTCACCTCCTACCCAATCCTTCCTGTGCAGTTGTGGTTGACTTCTTCTCATGCTTTCTCTGTGTGGATGCAGAGGTCTCTCTGTTCACTGAGCTTAATCTGGGACAGCAATGTTGCTCTCCTTCCAATGGCTTTATTCTGTGCTTTCTTTTCTAAATCTTCCAACACCTACACCCCTTCCTGGACCATTTCCTACTCATGACATTAAGAGGGTTGATCACTGTACACTTGCAGACCATCCCAATTCTGACATGGGCTCCCCTGAAAAACTCTATTCTACATCACCTCTGTGATTTTCTTTTACCTCTACCATGGCTCATATTCTAGGAAGACAGCCCAGGTGGTGGTCTTCTCTGGTCTTTCCTGGACTACCCTGCTCTTTCTTAGCCACCCCCTTCATTGGTTCTGCTGTCTCCCCTAGATCCCCCAGATGTACCCACAGTCTGTCTAGAAGGAGTTTTAGGGTGACCTGAAGGCAGCCAGCCCTGCAGCAACAGATGCAGACTACTATCCAGCTGGTTCTCAACCATGAATTCTCTTATTTACATATCCATTTATTTAAGGACAATATTCATACATCAAGGGTAATCATCAAGAGTCTGTATTGTTGCTTTGCTGGGACGGAATGGTTAGAATAGAGAAAGCATCCATGTTGCTCTGAGACTTCTATTCCTGGTAATGCAGCTGCTTACTGGGGCTTCACTGTTGGCACCTGAAGATCATAGTCCCTTCCTTTCCGTAGGAGACCAAGAGAAAACAGAGTTGGGTTAAGGACCCTCAGCCTAGAGTCTGAGGTGTAATTTTCCTGCTGCTCCCAGAGATGCCTGTTGGGCATGTGAATTTAGAAAGAGGTTCAGAGATACTTCTTTTATCACCTCCATGGGATGGGGATGCTGCTTTTATTACCCTCATTTGCCCTGAGAGCCCTGAGTCCATGTGACTTTGCCATTCCTCCAGTCCTCCTTTGAGTTTCGAAGGTCTCTCTTCACAGAAAAATACAGCCCTGTGTCCACTGTAAACAGGAGCCCCATCACCAGGAAGAAAGTGATTTGGTGCCAAGGTGGAAAGAATGATGAGCTGGATGGTGGACTTCCTTGACCTAATAGAAGAAGCAGCGGGATGAGAATAAAATGACATTTGTTAAGGCAGAAATTTGGAATAAACAGTGAGGTCATCAGTGGAAATTCTTTCTGACTCCTGCTAAGAGACAGATTCTAAGGAATATGGGGGAGTCTGGTGAAAAGCCATAGCTTCCTCCCACTGAGTCTGGGTCTTAATGCTATACCTGAGCAAAAGTGTTTTCATGTTTGATGGAGGTATGTGACATAGTGCTGAGCAAGGTAGGTTATAGCTGGGTTTTGTGTGAAATTATGAAAGTAATCAAAGTTGAAGTTGGTGTGAGAACACCGTTGCTTTTTTTTTTTTTTTTTTTTCCGGTACGCGGGCCTCTCACTGTTGTAGCCTCTCCCGTTAAGGAGCACAGGCTCCGGACGCGCAGGGTCAGCGGCCATGGCTCACGGGCCCAGCCGCTCCGCGGTATATGGGATTTTTCCGGACCGGGGCACGAACTCGTGTCCCCCGCATCGACAGGCAGACTCTCAACCACTGCGCCACCAGGGAAGCCCGAGAACACTCTTTCTTAATTCAGTAACTTTCTCTTGTGTCTCAAAATAATACTCATTATTTTTACCCTACTAAAGGAAATCTAAAAAAAAACAACAAAAAAGTGAACCATTGAAATCTGCTACTTACTGTCAGAAAATTGATAATATTTCTTTATCACGGCTCAGTAACTAATAACCCCAAATGGAAAGAGGTAGAATTTGCTTGTTCTCAACCTCTTAGCCCTTAATATTGTTATTTTAAAGTCATTCCTCACTGTAGTCTATAAACTGGTAACATTAGAGTGGATTTTTAGTCTCGATTTTTTTAACTCTTAATTTTGATTTAATTTCAAACTTAAAAAAAGGTTACCAGTAAAGTATAAATAACTCTCATATATTCTTTACCTAGATTTACTAATTGTTGGCATTTTGCCCCCATTTTCTTTATTATTTGCTTTCTCATTCTCTATTTGAGAGTATTTATTTTCAATTTAAATTGTGATGAAGTTATTTTTTATACAAATTATGGCATTGTTTTGTTAAAATCTCAGAAGATGTGTGGCTATCTTGCTGTCTTACTACATGTAAATTGCTTACAACAAACGTCTTAGTCTGATTACAGGTGGAAGTTTTGTGAAATTAGGAAGTCCAGGAGCACCGTGGCAGGGGATCTCTGACCCTGGAGGATGATACTACAGAAACTGGAGATGTTTTCTAAGTGACTTAGTGGAATTCAAAATTCTGTCATAGGACATTGGCGCCTGTCCAATCCTTTCATTTTATCTAGTGGTTCAGTATACAGGCTTTGAATCTTTGGTGTGCCCTTGGAGACACATTAATTACCCTCTTCCCTTTTTTCCACCTCAGTTACTTCATCTGTAGAGTCAATATGACCGATCTCTTAATGTTGTGTGAGGGGTTGCTATGATCATCAGACTAGTTGCATGTAAAGAAGCACTCAGCACAGTGTCCAGCACATTGAAAGATGCCCAATAAATGTCAGCATGTCTTTGTTACAGAAGTGGAAACTGAGGTTCAGAGAGTCTATCTGGCCACAGTTACATGGTTAATTAGCAGCAGAGCCAGAACACAGGTTATGGGTCTTAATGTGAGAAAGTGAGGTGCTACAGCCAGCTTCGCTTTTGGCTATGACTTGAGGCTTGGAGGGGAAAGGAGAACAGGTAAAGATGGGCCAGCATGATAGAGACAGATAACATTATGGATATAGTTTGAATGAGGTAAGTAAGGACAGGCATATTTATGGGGGAGGAAATGTGACTTCTGCACCTGCTATCACATTGCAGAGTGAATGACCCTTGTAAAGAAGTCTGTGGAATGGTCAGCAATCTCCTCCCAACTCATCTTCCCAGTGTGAATGCAGAGTCCCCACACATGGTGCTCTGGGCCCTTTAGATGTCTCTGCACATCTCTTACCTTGAACAGTGACGTTCATAGCCTCTGAAGACTCGTTTTTACTCCCGATAAGCCCCCTGCAGAAGTAAGAGCCACTGTGTTCAAGTTTTGCTTCTCGAATGTAGAAGTCAGAATTCTGATAAGAAAACTTCTTGCCTTTGCCATTCTGGAAATATTGAACGTTTTCTACAGTAGTTTTCTTCCAACTGTGACACTTCAGCTGAATGGGCTCCCCCTCCTTGACTACCCACCGAGGGGCCTGGAGCAACAGCCAGCCTGAAAGACACAAAGAGAACACAGGCCCAGGAGGCCTCAGCATTCAGTGCAAAGCTCTTGTGAAGGGGATGCTCACCACCCAGATCCTGGGGGATGATGGAAAGCCAGACTGGGAGCCATCCTTACATAGCTTTCTTTGGGAAAAAGTCAACTGGGCCCTGCAAGAGAACTCAAGTCACACCAAGAACTTTTGTCTAATGGTGGCGAGGGAGAGACACACACATGGTCAAAACATAAGGTTAGAGCATAGGGTCTAAGTGATGAGGCAGGTGAGAAGCAATTTGCAGTATCCTTAATGGCTACACTTGGATTTGCTATGGCAGGTAATAAGGAGCCATTGTAAGTTCTAGATCAAAGAGTAAAAATTGTATTAGAAAATGATGATTTGCCCAATTAAAGGAAAGGTAGACTTCAGAAGGAATGGACAGTTGTAGGAATATTGGAAGACTGTTGCAGCCAGTCAGGAAAAAGGTTTCTGAGTGGCCACAGGAGTGGCTGCAGAAATCATGAAGGAGAACTCAATATAAAAGTCACGGGGGTGGGGGGCTTCCCTGGTGGCGCAGTGGTTGGGAGTCTGCCTGCTGATGCAGGGGATACGGGTTCGTGCCCTGGTCCAGGAGGATCCCACATGGCGCGGAGCGGCTGGGCCTGTGAGCCATGGCCGCTGAGCCTGCGCATCCGGAGCCTGTGCTCTGCAATGCGAGAGGCCACAGGAGTGGGAGGCCCGCGTACCGCAAAAAAAAAGAAAGAAAAAGAAAAGTCAGGGGGCTTCCCTGCTGGCGCAGTGGTTGAGAGTCCACCTGCCAATACAGGGGACATGGGTTTGATCCCTGGTCCAGAAGGACCCCACATGCCACGAAGCAACTAACCCTGTGTGCCACAACTACTGAGCCTGCACTCTAGAGCCTGCAAGCCACAACTACTGAAGCCCATGTGCCTAGAGCCTGTGCTCCGCAACAAGAGAAGCCACTGCAATGAGAAGTCTGTGCACCGCAACAAAGAATAGCCTCCGCTTGCCAAAACTAGAGGAAGCCTGCGTGCAGCCAAAAAAGAAAAAAATTAAGTTAAATCTTAAAAAAAATATATCAGGGAGGGGAAATTGGTGGTTTCTGAAGGGCCACAGCGTCTCAGCAAGGCCATCTTCATTACTGAGCACAGCCTCTGAGAGAGAGAATGTTATGTCACCAAGATACTTGTTTTCACAACTGCTTTGCCAAGTAACCAGGCTCCACACACACACACACACACACACACAGAACTTGAAATTGTGGTCAGGAAGTTGGTCTGAATAAGTAAAAATGATATTGCATAGAAATTTTAAAATGACATGAGAAAACATTCATCAGACAGTGTTAAGTTAAAAAGACAGAATACAAAAAGTATGTATGCTCAGAAAAAAAGAAAAAACATGGACTTAAATATTAACAGGGGTTACCTATGTAATCATATATGTATATATACGTTCTGGTTTCTTTGGGGGGAACATTTTTGTTCCATTCTGGCTGTCATGGACTCAGTGAATGTCCGTATGTACATTCGTTAAACTAATATTTTATTGAGCACTTACTATGTTGTGCAGACTGGGGATACCCAGATGACTAAGACACATCAAAGAATCTGTGATCTAGACATAGAAATAATTACAGTACAGTGTGATAAGTGCTACAGCAGGCTAAGAACAAAGGACTGAAGGACCAAAGAGAATGGAGCAAAGAAATTCTGCCCAAAGAAAGTAAGGAAAGCTTCTCAGAGAAGGAGATAAGTGAAATGGGTCCTAAAGAATGATCAGGAGTTTGCCTGGTGAAGTTAATGCTCTTGGTCACGGTTTAAAACAGTTCTCACTGATTAGACTTCTAAAGTCAGTTTCTAGAGCCAAGTTTAAGACAAACTAATAACTACCAGATATGATTTTTCTATTGCTTCCTGTTGATAATTCTCCATTTTATTTGGTCATAGGTGGCCATCTATCTCTCATCTAGCTAGATAATAGACATTCCTCTTTGTAGCTCTGTAGACTGAGAACCATGTCAGCTAAGTGACACAGTCAGGCAAAGAAGCCAAGAAAATCAGCTTCAGATTCCATGGAATTCTGTTGCAGGTCCACCTTCATTAGGCCCTCCTTCTGCTCCAGACTTGTTTCACTCACATACATTATACACATGGGGCAGCCATGAAAATAGAGTCAGGCTTACAAGGTGACACTGCAGGTACTGGGCTATGTGGTGTGATTTCAGGGACACCAGGAGAGATCTCTGCCTGTAAAATACTTGCATCTAATGACTGGATTCTGTTAATACACAAAGACTTGGATTCCATGATGAATATGCAGGTTGAATGTGTATATATATCTCTGTTAGGAAAGATATCACATGGCCAAATTTATGCTGAAGTGTATATTTTGAGTGTGGCATTGATGGGAAGAGAGAGATAGATATTATGGTAAATTAGGGATGGCTTGTGGGGTAGCTTAGGGCATTGTGTGTCTGAGAGTGAGGAGGTTGAGGTCCTAAAATGGTTTCATTAATTTATTCAATAACTATTATTGAGCATCAGTGTCATGCCCTGACCTTCAGATGACACCATTCATGCTGTATATATTCTATGTGAATGTTGATTCCTGGAATTGTGCAGGGCAGCAGCCCTGTAGTATATGCCAGGCTTTGATTTTTTACCTAAGGCCTACTTATAGCTAGGACTACAATTCTGATATAATTCAGTAGGACTACAGATCATCTCATCGTAGTTTTAAGCCCCAGGAACATCATCTTCTGGTGCTTCCCAAGTCTTTCAGGGCCTCTTGTTTTACCATTTATTGGTGATTTCCCTTTTCCCCTTCACCTACTCACCCACGTAGACTTTTAGCTTCACCGGGTCGCTGAGTGTGGAGAGGGCTGTCTTACACTTGTAGTCTCCACTATCCTCAACTTTGGCTTTTGTGATGAAGTAGCTAGAGGCCTGGTTTGAGATGAGAGTCCCATTGTGCCACCACTGTGTGGAATTGTCTCCAGGAGGGTACTCCCCCTGGCACTTTAGAGTCACATGGTCATTCGTGAGGACCCGGTCCCATTGAGGGTCTAGGATCACCACAGCCTTTGGGAGATCTGCAGAGGAGTCAAGAGAATGTAGATGAGGGCAGGGAAACGAGCCAGCCCTACACTGGCATTCCCAGGGAGGCTCAAAACCCATTGCAAACCAAGAGTTGGCAACTCGGCCTTAGCATAGCACTCAGTCTGAGCATATTGGCTTGGAGAGGCTTGGCCTCCTTCTCGGTTTCTCTTTATCTTGAGCAAAATTGGCCAGAGAAGCATAGGGCCAAGCCCTACTGCGTTGGGGGAATTACCTCTGTCAACCCCACATCAGCAATTTTCTGTGCAAAGAACATTTTCTAATACCCTGTGGCTATTGCACATTTCCCTTCCTCACTTTACCCATCCAAGACCACAAAGCAAACTCACCAGCTTGCGTGCCACCTGTAACTGTAAGAAAAAAGAGTGAAACGAATATTGAGTAGCAGCAGAGATCAGGGTGACTGGAGTGTGGGGTGAGTTTAAACTCCCCTGCCCACCTCTGCCCTGGGAGGCCTGTGTTCCTAAGAATCAAGATAAATATAGTGGAGAGCTCCCCCATTGCCTGTCCTCTGGTCTCCAGTGTCTGTGCCTCCTACTCCCTTGTCCACCCAAACCCCTGTTTTCAACACATTCCCTTACTCTGTGGTCCCTGTTCGAACTCCCAGATTAAGGGTACAGATAGAATATCCCTGAATCAAGCCATAAAAGCAACCTCACCCCAAGTCCCCTGGAAAGGGAGGAAATTAAAAGACTTAGAGAGGAACACTGGAATGTGAGAATGGAAGAGACCATCTAGTCTCATACTTCAGAACCATCTAGTCCATACTCTTCAGTTTATAGATAGACAAACTGAGACCCAGAGGGGTGAAGTAATGGAGACCTCACATCCCCCTTCATCTCCTGATTATGCCCAAATCAGGGCCAGCAATTCTCCACATCTCTAATGCTTGAAACTTTGTCCTAGAAGCTCAATCTAGATCTATAGACATGGTAAGGGGTTTCATCCCTTGCCTGAAAAGGGATGTCTGCTGAACCCAGGGCATCTTGAGCTCAACTCCCAGGCAGGGTGATTCTGACTTACCTAGAAGCAGCAGAGCCGTTGGTGGTAGCAGCTGCCACATGCTGTGCATTCGAGTAGACAAGTCACCACAGATATCAGAGCCCTAAGGGAACCTAGTTGACTTGAAGAGAGGAAGTAAACAGCCTTTCTCCCCACCCATCAAGCCTATTACTCATCAGTTTCCTTTTCTGGAAACGTCATTTGATTCCTGAATCTGAACACTGACAAATGAAACCCCACCTCTCTGGTTTGGATCCACCCGGTGACATGAACAGGACAACAGGACCCTGGGAATGAGACTCAATAAGGAGGACATTCCCTGAGGGGGTCTCTTGTTCTACCTCAAAACTTCTCACTTTTAAATCATCAGATCATTAGAAGTGTCCCTCACCCCAATATTATCTCCCCCAACATTTTCTTTCAAAATTGGAAATGCATATGCCTCTGGGATCTCTTACTAACTCAGTAGTGTGAATTCGATCATGAAATTTGCATCCTTTATTAAAAGAAACACAGGCAGTAGGAGAGAAATGGGCTCTGGGAGGAGGAGTTACCACTGAAAGGTTGGAAGGAACACAGAAAAGGTGGAAATGGGGTGGGGGGGAGGGGGCAGGGTGAGGCGAGGACCAGGGCATTTTACTTTCACCCCAGTGTTATTAGGGCTGTGCTGGGCCACAGTAGTTTAGGTTAGCTTGGGCCCCTCAGGGACCCACTGGGCCTCAGCTGGTCTGTGAACGTAGCAGCCTGAGTTCCAGGGCTTCTTACCAGAAAAAGTGTAGGCGCAGTGGTTATGAAGTGGTAAGGTTGCTAACCTCTTCTCTTTACTCAACATCCCTCCTGCCAACACATACGTACCCATACCCTTCCCCCACCCTCCTCCCTACTTTGTTTGCTCTCATATCAGTACACTCTCAGACAGAAAATCAAACGGCTCTGCTTGGCCATATCATGCCCCCAGCAGATTCCTGGACATCTGGGGCTGGTCCTACTTGGAAAAGCCTTGGAAAAGCCCAGGAGGTGAGCAGCAGACAGAAGTGAGCCAGTGATGTTTGGCAGCGGTAGAGTGGAGGCAGGGGCTGGCACAAGTGCCTGCTGACCGCTGCTTTGGACTCATGCCCCTTTCCACTCCAGAGTCAAATAAAAACGGCTTCACGGGTTTTGATTTCTGTTCTGTTTTGCTCCTGAGGAGACTTAATTGATCCTCCACCATTCCCATCCTCCCCGCCCCCAACATGTTCCTGCAGCAACCCTCCCCCACAGACCCTTGGATTAGACGATGTCTGACTAAGATGGACATTCTTAGAGCTCCCTCGTAAGTGATTTGTTTACATCTTCCAAAATCCAGACTAGTATCTGAAAGCTTCAGGCTCCATGATATAGTACCTCAGATGCTTATCTGGGAAACCTAAAACAGGAAGAGTACCTTCAGGGCTTTCTGTGGTTTCTGAGGCGAAAGGTGGTTACCCCTCAGCGCTCTCTGTTGTTCATTGCTACCAAGTGGCTTTCTGCAACATGATGTGGTGCAAGGAATTCACTTTAGTTTTCCTTCCTTGAGGTTTTATTTTCTTGTTGACTCGTTTTCTGTCTGTGGCCTTCAAATGGAGGGGTGAAGTGTCAGCTGCCCAGAGGGTGGGCTAGACAGGAAGGAGAGGAGGGAGAGCACAACAGGACAGCAGAAGAATGGGAAACAGTTCTGCAGGTTCTCCTGAGCAAGCCTCCAATTGAGTGTGTTGGGGTGGTATGGGTTAATTTTACAGTGATAGGTAAAATGCAGATTTTTAAAAGAAGGACAGATGGTTCTGGCATATTTTATGCTGGAGTGTTTGTCTTCACCCTTGCTTTTTCTTTTCTCCCTCATCCTTTTCTTCACCCCCTTCCTTCTTCTCTTCCCTAATGTTGAAATGAAAGTCACAGCACAAGGTTCTGAGATTACAGAGTTCATCAGGTATCATCCCCTGGGATTTATAGTTTCTTAAGGGGAGACTACCAGATGAGCATCTGAAGTGCTTTAGGGACTAAGAGAGTATTTCTGAAATTCTGTGCATGCACAAAGAAGCCAGTGGCTAATTCTATCTGGGGGAGGAGTCCATGTGGAAGAGAGAACACTTTAATTGGATCAGAGAAGATAAGTATGTGTTCAGCAGGAAGGCTTTTGAGGGAAATAGTCATTTCAGGCGACAGAAGCAGCATCAGCAGAAACTTGGAGTGAAATAGGCTGGCATGTTTACAGAGCTGGGTATAGCTCCACAGGATTCGTGAGTACCACAAAGGAGAAGCATGGGCTCTTAAAGGGTTAAGAGGGCTGTGTTTCAGGTGACTGTGGGATGGAATTCCAACTCCACCGCTTATTTAACCTGTTGAGGTCTCAGTTTCCATATCTCTAAACTTGGGTTAACAAAAATGGTACTAACCCCAAGGAGTTGTTGTAAGGTTTAAATGAAATAATGCATACAAAGTTGTTGGTTCCGTATCTGGAACCATACCAGTTGATGACTATTAGAAGTGCAACACAGGAGGTTGAGGCCTTCTCTCGTTTTCTGACTTAAGTTGTGACACTCTCATCCTCTGTACTCCTTCAGGAGCTTGTGCTTCTCCTTTGTAGTACTCATCACATTTGTGGACTATAAGTTCTTTGAGGGTAGGGAATCTGTTCCTCTTGTTCATCATTGTATCCCCAGCATATTGCACAGTGCCTGGAATAGACGAGTCATTCAATTAATATTTATTGGGTGATCATAAAGGACTTTGTATGTCACGGTGAACAACTTGTATGTTCTGGAACTGCTATCAGAGTAGTTTTTACAAAATGTAAAACTGATCATCAAGGTTTTAAGCTGGGGAATGACACAGTCCAAGAAACAGGTTGGAGGGGAGAAAGATTGAAGGTGGAGGGAAAACTTGGGAAGTTATTTTAACAGTTTAGCTGAAAGATAGGAGATAAAAAAGTGAAAATGCAATGGAAGCGTCTAGGAGAGATGTTAAGAAAGTAGAATGGATGGGATTTGGCTGAGTGATTGGCAGTGAGGAATGATGGAGAAGGAGGGGCTAGGTGATGCTCAACTTTCTGATTTGGGTGATCAGGAGGATGGTGACACATTTTCTGGACATAAGAAATAGAGGAAGAGGAGCAGGCTTTGGGAGAGGGAGATAATGATCTCAGCTTTTGACACTGAGTTGGAGGTTGGTGGTGATTTTAGGTGGAGATGCCAAGTAGGCAGTTGGACATATGGCTCTGGAACTCAGAAGGGTCTGGACAAAAGAAGATTTAGGAGGCACCAACATGGTTGATGTTTTAAACTTTTTATAAAAGCTTTAGGCCCTCTCCCAAGAAAAAATGCACACATACACATCATTTTCCCTAGAATTTAAGAAGCTCCATGTGAAGCCCATCCAAACATCCTAGGTTAAGATGAAGTATAAATACCATCTCTCTGATTATAAGAGTATTGAGTGAGAGAAAAGGGGAACAGTGAGGGAAAGAAAGGGGAAGTGAGGGGAGAGGTGGGGAGGGGGAGAGTAGAGGACCAATAACAGAAACTTGACACTCAGCAACTTTGACAGGGTGTATAAAGGAAGAATAGCTGACAAAAGAGATTGGGTAGGAGGGGCTAAAGAAGTGAGAACAGGACAGCCCAGAGAGGACGGATCTTCAAGGAGGGAGAAGTTAACAGTATAAAATGCTGTAGAAAAGTTCAAGAAAGAGTTCTTTCAATGTGGCAATCTGGAAACAATTCATGACCTTTGCCTGAGCAATGTCAGGGGCTGGGGTTGGGGGACAGGAGCTTGATAACTTTTGGATGAAGACTGAGTAGAAAAGAAATAGTGTTTTAATGAGTTACTACTCCTTTTAAAAATCTGTTATGCTTTCATAACAGAGGGGATCCACTCCTCTCCCCCTTCTTATCAGCACCTCGGTATCCCTGGGGGAATCCCCCACTGTGAGTAGTCAATAGAAAGCGGTGATTGCTTTTTACTACAGAAGCCAAAGGAGTCAGATCTCCCCTTCTGTCACCTTGGGCTCATGTTATGGGCTAAATGGTGTCTTCCTTAAATGTATATGTTGAAGTCCTAATCCCCAGTACCTCAGAATTTGGCCATGTTTTGAGATAGGGACTTTAAAGTTAAAATGAGGTCATTATGGTGGACCCTAACCCAGTATGACTAGTATAGTTATAAGAAGAGGAGATTAGGACACAGACATGCACAGAAGGAAGACCATGTGAAAACACAAGAAGATGGCTATCGCGGGCTTCCCTGGTGGTGCAGTGGTTAAGAATCTTCCTGCCAATGCAGGGGACACGGGTTCAAGCCCTAGTCGGGGAAGATCTCACATGCCTCGGAGCAACTAAGCCCGTGCACCACAACTACTGAGCCCGCGTGCCACAACTACTGAAGCCCGTGTGCTTGGAGCCCATGCTCTGCAACAGCAACAAGAGAAGCCACCACAATAAGAAGCCTGCGTACTGCAACAAAGAGTAGCCCCTGCTCGCTGCAACTAGAGAAAGCCCACGTGCAGCAAGGAAGACCCAATGCAGCCAAAAAAAATGAAGATGGCTATCAGGACTTCCCTGGTGGTCCAATGGTTAAGAATCCATCTTGCAATGCAAGGGACGCCGGTTCAATCCCTGGTCAGGGAACTAAGATCCCACATGCTGCAGGGCAACTAAGCCAGCGTGCCACAACTAGAGCGTAGAGCGCCTGAGTGCTGCAACTGCAGAGCCCATGTGCTCTGGAGCCCGTGCACTGCAGCAAAAGATCCTGTGTGCCACAACTAAGACCCGATGAAGCCAAAAAATAAATAAATAAATATTAAAAAAGATGGCTATCTATAAGCCAAGGAGAGAGGCCACAGGAAAATAAAACCCTGACAACACCTTGATCTCTGATTTCTAGCACCCAGAACTGTGGGAAAATAAATTTCTGTGGTTTAAGCTCCCCAGTCTGTGGTACTTTGTTATGGCAGCCTGAGTTGACTAATACAGAAAGCCAAAGAGCAGGCATGTGATCTAGGCTTGGCCAGTTTGTATTTTCTGGGATGTTGAATTCTGAATAAGTGAGACTTATTCACTTATAAGCGAGATTCACTTAGAAGAGAGGGAGATCGTTTGGTCCCATTCACCACAACAGTGGGATAGGCTGATCTACCTCCAGCTTCCCCCCCATGATAAATTCCTTTCTTTAAACTGAATATATCCAGAATCTGATACAGTTGCTTATTATCAAGAGCCCTGAGTGATACAGTAAGAAAGGAGAATTAGAAGATGGTACTTACGAACTTCCCTGTTGGCACAGTGGCTAAGAATCCACCTGCCAATGCAGGGAACACAGGTTCGAGCCCTGGTCCAGGAAGATGTCACATTCCGCGGAGCAATTAAGCCCGTGCGCCACAACTACTGAGCCCATGTGCCACAAATACTGAAGCCTGCGTGTCTACAGCCTGTGCTCAGCAACAAGAGAAGCCACTGCAATGAGAAGCCTGCACACCGCAAGGAAGAGTAGCTCCTGCTCGCTGCAACTAGAGAAAGCCTGTGTGCAGCAGCGAAAACCCAACACTGCCCAAAATAAATAAATTAAAAAAAAAAAGGAAGATGGTAACTAGAGGGGGTCAAGGAAATAAAGGGAGATTTTGTTTTGTTTTAAGTAGAGATTTGAACTTGTTTATGGGTCTTTGGGAACAAGTCAGCAGAGTGGGAGAAGTTGGATGCATGATAAGGAGGGAATACCTGATGAAGCAAGTGCAGATCCTAAAGACATGAGAATAGAACATGGGTGGAGAGTTGGTTCTGAACTGGGTATGGAAAACCTCTCCCTCTGAGCTAAAAGCAGGAGGTGAGAAAGATGCATATGCAAATCTATTTTCAGATATTGAGTAAGAACGTTAAAGTAGTTTATATCTGATAGCCTTGATTTTCTTGGGTAAGGAGTCAGTCATCTGTTGAGAAAGAGGGGGTGAAGGTGATGATAGTAGGGGGCTTAAGGATACCAGAGAGTTTAGAATGACCATTACGGTGAATAGGAGAAGCAGCTGACAGTTTACATGTAAAAGGATTGCCAAGCAATGCCAAGGGCCCAGCAGAGGTTGAAGTTTATGGATTTGTAGCTAGGCCAGTCCTCAGTGTTGGTAACTTTTCTTCAGTAGTATTCAGGCCAACGGCTCTCTGACTAGCTTGCCGAGAGCAGTCCTGAGCAGGAATGCAGGTAGATTGTGCCACCTGTAGAATCTCCAAAGCAGTGCAATTGGATTGCGGAAATACTAGAATGAAGGCAGGTAGAAGTTCAGTGAAGTCATCCAAGACACAGAGTCAGGAGAGGGGAGTGTGCGAAGCAGGCTGGCCTGGTCGTCTTTGGTATAGCCCAGGATGAGAATCGATTGCTGTGTAACAAACCATCCCCAAATTTAAAATAATAATCATTATGGTGTAAAATAACTATTTTATTGTTCTCATGGATTATATGGGTCAGGAATTCAGACAGGGCATGGTAGGGATGGCTTATATCTGCTCCACAATATCTGGGGCCTCCCCTGGGAAGAATCAAATAGCTAGGGGCTAGTAGGCTTTTTCATAAAAAAATGGGGGAAAACTGAGAAAGACAAAGGCGCTCGGAAAGTAAAAAATACTAAGAAAGATACCCAAGTTCACAGACACTGAATCTCAAACATAGATGGAAAATGAACACAGAATAAGACACACACACAGAGGTCCGGAAACAGATGTGAATATAGAAACACATAAAGGCAGTCAAGATGAGAGAATAACTCCCCAAACAGGAAGAGATAGATAGAGACAAGGGAAGAAAACTACAAGGTATTGAAATAGATTTTGTGGTGTAACCTTAAACCACAGCCTGTACTTTAGCAGTGGTCACTGAAATAATATAGCCTATTGACATGTAAGAGCTTTACAGAAATTTGATGTTATATACAAATGCCCTACCTTGTTATCTCACATCAGAACACACTTAGACTCCTCCCAAACTTGCAGAATTTTAAGTTGGTGATATGTTATGCTAAAGATACTGGTTGAGGAGGAAGGAAATCCTGGTTTTGGTTTCAATCTGACAGAGGCTAGCTGTCAAGCCACTTCTCTTTCCTAAAGTTCTATTTCCTCATCTGTAAATGAGGTAATTGAGCTAGAGTATGGCTAGTTATTTCCATTTTAATATTATATTGTTTTGAACGCTGGCTCCCACTTGTAATTTCTAGGCATTGCAGAAAGTGAGGCAGCAAAGACAGGGCCGAGCCCAAGGACAGCCTCCTCATGTATACGCATTAGGGAGAAGGCAAAGACACTTCCTTGTTTTGCACTTAATGAGGCCATGATGCATGGAGGAATGACTTCTGAAACAGGAACATTGTAACATCTGAACGAGAAACTCTCACCATGAAAACCGAGGATCATGCGCAAAAAAAAAATGCACAGGTTGCCTGATGACCCTGTAGGAGCTTCCACCTGTGAGGCTCACTCGACTAGTACGGAAAAATTTAAGGGAAAACAACTCTTAGAGTGCATGTACGGTGGCTTCAGGAGACAAGTGCACAGGACCAGGAGCTGATGCAACCTGGTGCATCCAGGCCACACTTCAACCCTCCCCTCAATGAATATTCCACCGCTAATCAAAAAGACCCCACCTGGGCTTCCCTGGTGGCGCAGTGGTTGAGAATCCGCCTGCCAATGCAGGGAACACAGGTTCGTGCCCCGGTCTGGGAAGATCCCACATGCCACGGAGCAGCTGGGCCCGTGAGCCATGGCCACTGAGCCTGTGCTTCCGGAGCCTGCGCTCTGCAACGGGAGAGGCCACAACAGTGTGAGGCCCGCATTGCGAAAAAAAAAAAATAAATAAAAAAAAAAAATAAAAAAAAAAAATAAAAAGACCCCACCCATTCAAAAGCCTAAAAATAAGATCAAAAAGGAGATCAAAAATTCTGCGGGTCGGCCTCACTTGGGAGGACGCCCACACTCTTCTTCTCCGAGTGTGTAACTTTCGCTTCTGCCCTAAATAAACTGCTTCTTTGTTCTCTTTGCTCCTCAGTCTGTGTGTTTTTCTTTGTGTTATGTGTTCCTTGCCCAAATTCTTTTGGATGAGCTGAACAAGAGCCTGGCCTTTTGATAAAGCTTTTTCGGTATCAAAAGTAGTAAACTTTGGGCTTCCCTGGTGCCGCAGTGGTTGAGAGTCCGCCTGCCGAAGCGGGGGACACGGGTTCGTGCCCCGGTCCGAGAAGATCCCACATACTGGGGAGTGGCTGGGCCCGTGAGCCATGGCCGCTGAGCCTGCGCGTCCGGAGCCTGTGCTCCGCAACGGGAGAGGCCACAACAGTGAGAGGCCCGCACACCGCAAAAAAAAAAAAAAAAAAAAAAAAAAAAAGTAAACTTTGTCTCTTGAAAATCTTAACGAAGGCCACTTCACTCTAAGAGCCCAGGGAATTTTCTAACAGACCTAGCAAATTCATAGCTCTAAGATTTAAAAGTTAATTATAAAAATTGATCTCATGCTTTCTCTTCCATGCAAACCAGATAAACCTACTAGAAAAATAAAAGTGACACTGAAAAGAAACCTTAATTTTGAAAGGGAAATGGAAATACTGTTTTGTTTTGGTTTTCATTAGTGCTCTCCCTTCATCAGTGGGAATGTGAGCAGAGCTCAGAACCATTCCTAGAGATTCAGTCCTTGTTCCTCTCACCTATATTTTGTGTTGGTGCTTTAAACAGTTTTTTTGGAAAATACACACATTATCTATAATATATTCTTTCTGTTTGTATATTCTTCTAATTCAGAAGTAAATAAAGTAAAAATGACAGTGATACCTCTCTCCCCCAATTTCACTCCCCTCTTCAAGGATAACCACTGAGAAATTTGTTGTCCTTCCAGAACTTTCCCTATACATTCATATTCATGTAAACACACATCTACCCTTACATATTTATATTTTGTTCATTTTTGTTGTTATTGTTGACATATCACATCACATAATTATTCTGCAACTTGCTTTTTTACAACAATGCCGCATACACATAGGCACACAAATGCACACACCACTCAATATTTTCACTTTTGTTTTTTTTTTGGCCGTGCAGCTTGTGGGATCTTACTTCGTAGACCAGGGATTGAACCCGGGCCCCGGCAGTGAAAGCTTGGAGTCCTAACCACTGTGAGACAGGCTGGGACCTGGGACACTTTGCTGGGACCTGGGACACTTTGCTGCAGTGCTGCAAGGCTTGCACCTGGACACACCTCTCCTCAAGCAACAAAATACAAAGAAACTGTATGGGACTAAAAATAACTGTGTGCCTGCACAGTTGGCACAAATTCTGGACCCGAAAGATACAAAGAGACCAAAAAACCCAACTGCAACTTTTGAAGAGCTTGGAGCAAAAACAGGGTACTGAGCATGCTCCCCTGCACACAACCCCACCTAAGAGGTGGGCAAAACACCGAAGCCACCCCTATGTTCTGACCACCCCTGGACACACCCCTACCCTCACCCCACATAATGAACACGCTTGCCTCCTCCCTCAGGGAGTGACCAAGCAAGGGAACCTGTTGTTTGTTCCCGCTACCCCCTGCTGCAGCAGGGGCCCCAATAAAGCCTTGCCTGAATTTCTTGTCTGGCCTCTAGTCAATTTCTATTGATTGGTAAAGGTCAAGAACCCTGGTTGGTAACATATTTTGTGGCATGCAATGGGGGCTCTTCCCCTGCTGGGGAGAGGATCTGGGCCCCTCCAGGACCACGAACACAGCTTACCCGTGGGTGACAAGTGGCCACCTGAACCTCTTGTTTCAGCATCACCGCATTTGGTAAGTCTGCCTTCCTGGCCCCTGGGGGCCTCAGTACCCTCATTCGGGCAACGCTTTCCCCCTCCCCTTTGTCCTTTTTTCCCCTCACCATTTTCTTTTCCCTCTCTTGATATCTCTCTACTTCTCTCTCTGTCCTCTCCTCGCTGTCCTCTTTTACTTCTGTCCTATCCTTCTGAGAAAGTGGACATAGAACAGCTACAGTGTCACTCCTCTCAGCTTGTGAGACCACGCTCCCTTTGGCCAGCAACCGGTGACAGGCAGATGTGGGAGAGGCTCGCCTCACACCATGCAGACCTTGGTCCAGCGGCCTCTCCCTGACCAGAGATTTACGAGCGTGATAGAGGTTCTAACCTCATCTTGTGTAGTGGCTGGAAGTCCGATTGTCCCAATATTCTCCCCTTTATTTTCCTGCCGCCAAGAGAAGTCCCATTGGGAACGAGCTGAAGTGGCAGATTTCTATATACTGGGGTACGCGTGGGTGAGAGTCCCACCTGTGGGTTGGGGACCCACAGACTGATCTCGGAGGGACATCGGTGAGCGGTCCTGAAGAGAGATCTTAGTTCCCTGCCCAGGAATTGAAATGGATGAAAACCAGGAATTCCTGGATGAAAACCAGGAATCCTAACTGCTAGGCCACCAGGGAGGCTAGAGGTTAGAAGTGAAGTGGCCCTAGCTCTTTCCCCAATTTGAAAGCAAGAATGTTTCAAGGATGCAAAAACTGTTAAAACAGGTTCAAAGATTATTATTAAAGACAGCACAAGGAATGGGAGAGCACACAGAGAAGCAGTTTGTTTATCTAAGGCAGAAGCAAGGCAGAAACACACACCCGGAGAGAAGGGGTATGGGCGTCCTCTCTAATGAGGAGGAGAGCAGTAAAGAGGTGATTTAAATCCCTTCTATAGGACAGTTCTTCTGGGTCTCTGTTTACCTTTGGCCAATTATCTCGTTTCTTTTTTCATACCTGACTGGTCCCAGGACCCTCCCCAACATGCGTGCACAACTTTTTGCTAAGATGGATCCCACCTCAGAGGCGTGTGGGTGCATGTCCACACTTATTATGGGGTGGTGTCCCCTCCATTTTTGACCCCCAAGGAGCCTTCCTGCGCATGTGTAGACAGGGAGGTTTTTCTTGACCTCAGGAGTGGGCACCTTATCTCTTTACTTCAGAAGAGCTCAGCTCTGCCACTGGCTTTGTCCTTGGAGTGTCTGGGTGAGAACAAAGCTTCAGTTTTACTCCACGTGACAAACACCAGCTGTCCGGCCCAGGTGCCCATCCATCTTGTACAAGACAATGTACAAATTGTATGCATGGGTGAGAGTCCCACCTGTGGGTTGCAGTCCTGCAGACGATATACAACTGGCTGGTTTCTGGGCTTGATCACCCCAGTGGGTAGTGGACAGGGTGCTGCCTCCTTCGCTGGCCCTTTCTGGAAGCGCACAGGTTGGTGCCTGAAGAGACACCAGCAGGGGGCAGGTTGAAAAGGCAATCTCTCTCTTTCTGTCTCTTTCTCTTTTTCAGTCTTTTCTGTCCCTCCTTCCTTTACCTCTCCCTTGGTCCTCACACCTGCACCCCCATCCCCTTTATCTTGAAAACTTCTTGTTTGTGTCTTTTAAGTTTTTTCTTTTTTAAAAAATATTTATTTATTTATTCATTTATTTACTGGCTGCATTGGGTCTTAGATGCTGCACGCGGGCTTCCTCTAGTTGCGGCAAGCAGGGGCTACTCTTTGTTGTGGTGCGCAGGCTTCTCACTGCGGTGGCTTCTCTTGTTGTGGAGGGCAGGCTCTAGGCACACGGGCTTCAGTAGTTGTGGTACACAGGCTCAGTAGTTGTGGCTCGTGGGCTCCAGAGCACAGGCTCGATAGTTGTGGTGCATGGGCTTATTTGCTCCGTGGCATGTGGGATCTTCCCGGACCAGGGCTCGAACCCGTGTCCCCTGCATTGGCAGGTGGATTCTTAACCGCTGTACCAGCAGGGAAGTCTGAGCTGGTTATTTCTGAATGGAAAGAATAAGGGACAAAATATGGGTACAGAAAGTTATAGAAGGTTTGTGGAAGGGGAACATTGAGAAAAGAATTTTGTATGTAGTCAGAGTCTTCTAAGGTTGCATTAAATTTAATTAGGTAAATGGATTTTATTAAGAGTAGGCTGATACAGGACTGGATTTGGTTTTTCTCTCTCATAAGAGAACAAAGTTTTTCTGGAATACTCCTTTTGATATCAGATTGTGTGAGTTTCTCTGCCTTTAAGTGATCTGTGTTTACTTTTGATATCGTTTTTCCCACCTTAGCTCAAGGAATAATGGTTTCACAGAGACCTGTGATTCTTTCTGACCAGGTGTTTTAAAAGTTTTTCAAGTTTTTGACAGACTTCCCAAATATCAAATTCTAATTGAAATTCTCTTGACTTCCAGTTAACTTTGGGGGCGCTTCAGGGGACCCCTGGAACATCCCAAAGAGAGATCGTAAACTAATTGGGTTAATCTGTAAGGAGAGGTTTGGCAGGTTCTCAGAGAACCCTGACAAGTTTAGGGATGAATTTATCACACTGGGATTGACATTCTCTCTCACCTGGCAAGACATCACCGATATGTTAATGGTTAATGATGCTTCCAAGCGCACCCTGGGACAGCACTTAGATGTGTTAAGCCCTCATCAGGTACAATCTGTGCTGGAAGTCAAAGGACATCATTGGTTGACTGGAGGAAGGTTAACAAGATATCAAATGGCCACCCCCGACATTACCTTAAAGGGGTGCCAAACCCTGAACCCAGCAACTCTGCTTCCGGCAGTCGAGAGTGGAGGCTTGCTGCATCAGTGTATAGAGACCATAGAACGGACTTATTCCAGCAGGTCTGATCTTCTAGATGAGCCTCTTGACAGCCCTGAGGTCAGATGGTTTACTGATGGGAGCAGTTTTGTAGAAATGGGAACCCGATAGGCAGGGTATGCCATAGCTAGTCTAGATGAAGTCATAGAAGCCAAGGCCCTGCCACCCCAGATGTCAGCCCAGAAGGCTGAACTAATTGCATTAATGAGAGCTTTGCAATCAGGGAAGGATAAGAAATTAAATATTTTTATTGACTCTAAACATGGGTTACACATGCTACATGCTCATGCTGCCATTTGGAAACAAAGAGGAATGTTAACTGCTAAAAATTCCCCCATAAAACTTAAAGATTTGATTCTGGCTCTTTTAGAAGCAGTGCAGCTTCTGACCCAGGTAGCAGTAGTCCACTGTAGGGGCCATCAGAGGGATGGATCTTTTGTGAGCCAAGGGAACAGCAAAGCTGATCAAAGAGCAAAACAGACAGCTTGACTGCAGGAACCTGAACAAGTTATGGCTCTACTGACTGGCCCCCCTGAACTCCCTAGCCTTCCCCAGTATTCCCCACAGGAACAAGAAAATGCTGAGAAATGGGGCTCTGAGAAGGGAAGCACAGGCTTGTATAAAAAGAAGGATAAGGTTCTAATCCCTGAGGCCCAACAACGGAAACTCACTAAGAGCTTACATGATGCCACCGACTATGGGAGGGCTGCACTAGGGGACTTGGTGCAAAAGGCTTTTTCAGGGACGGGGCTTAAAAGAACAGAAACACAAGTAACGCTTGCCTGTGATTTATGTGCCCGTGATAACCCCCAGACCCATCCAATCCCCCTTTCGTTACTCAAGCCAATCCACACTGAGGGGAAGACTGGCAGTTAGATTTCACCCAAATGCCCCCACATCAGGATATAAATATCTTCTTGTGTTTGTTGATACTTTCACAGGATGGGTTGAAGCCTTCCCCACCCGATCTGAAAAGGCTATGGAAGTCTGTAAGTCCCTTTTAAAGGAAATAATTCCTCGGTTTGGACTTCCAAAATCTTTCCAGAGCAATAATGGGCCCTCTTTTATAGCCAAAATCACCCAGGGACTCACAACGGCCCTAGGGATAGGATCTATGAGCTACACACCTCTTGGCACCCCCAGTCTTCAGGGAAGGTAGAGAAAATGAACCATACTTTAAAGAAAACCTTAGCAAAGCGCTGCCAAAAAACTCATGAACCCTGGACCAACCCCGAGGAGTGGTCTCAGGCTTAGCCCATTTAAAATGACCTATGGGAAGCCTTTTCTTACTACTGATATTCTACTGGATGAGGAAGTGAACCAGGCCCTGAGATATATTATTAATCTAGGACAAGTTCAGAAGGCAATCCAGGACTATGCCCACAAGGCACTGTCAACTCCCACTAAAACTATGGAGGAAGGAGCAGTTCCTTCACAAATAAACCCTGGGGACCAAGTTCTTCTTAAAACCTGGAAAGAGGGGTCCCCGTGAAGACCAACTATTGCCAAAATGGAAGGGCCCCTATAAAGTAACTTTAACTACCCCCACTGCTGTCAAACTGCAAGGGATATCTAGGTGGGTACATTTGTCCAGACTAAAGCTTTTACCTTCAGAAACCCCGCAGGTCACAACAGAACAATACACCTGTGAGCCAGTGGAAGATCTGAGATACCTATTCAAAAGACAGGCACCATCAACAGATAAGTAAAATGATGTAGTGGGTTGGCTCCTATGTGAAGCATTAATGAGACTTGGGACCTCTCTTGTTTCCTTGGCTGATGTGGTTCTTGACGATCGTCTGGACCTTGATTACCTTCTGGTCGAACAAGGCAAAGTGGCTTCATGATTTTGGCGGGGTGATTTTTGCCTCCCTTGTCTGGCCAGCAGTTAAGGAAGCCCAAAGTTAACCCTGGTTCCTTCCCTTACTAGGCCCTTTAATGGCTGTCAATGTTCTTCTCCTTTTTAGTCCTTGTTTGTTTAACCTTTTGGTTAAGTTTATGTCATTTAGCCTCCAACAGTTTGAAGTAAGGCTTATTATGGCTCCAGCGGAAAGTGGCCCAGGTCCCTACAGGTCCTTGGAACAGTCAGTGAGGGACTTCTACACCTCTAGGGTAGGCTAAGGTCTGTGGCCCCTGTCCAGCAGGAAGAACTTTCAGAAGAAGAGAAATCTGGCCCCTTACCCCTTAAGAATAAGGGTGTAGAATCTCTCAGGGGGGAATGAGACAGGCTGGGACCTGGGACCCTTTGCTGGGACCTGGGACATTTGCTGCAGCGCTGCAATGCTTGCACCTGGACACACCTCTCCTCAAGCAACAAAATCCAAAGAAACTGTATGGGATTAAAAATAACTACGTGCATTTGCACAGTTGGTGCAAATTCTAGACCCAAAACGTACAGAGACCAAAAAGACCAACTGCAACTTTTGAAGATCCTGGAGCAAAAACAGGGTACTGAGCATGCTCCTTGCACACAACACCACCTAGGGGGTGGGCAAAACACCTAAGCCACCCCTTTGGCCTGACCCCTGGACGCACTCCTACCTTCACCCCATATAAGGAACAAGCTCACCCCCACTCCTGCAAGCAAGCAAGGGAATCCATTGTTTGTTCTTGCTCCCTACTGCTGCAGCTGGGGCTCCAATTAAGCCTTGCCTGAATTTCCTGTCTGGCCTCTAGTTAATTTCTATTGATTGGGGGAGGCCAAGAACCCTGGTTGGTGCCAAATGGACCACCAGGAAATTCCCTCACATTTTTTGTTTTGGCTGCGTGGGGTCTTAGTTGCAGTGCGTGGGCTTCTCTCTAGTTGTGGCATGCAGGTTTTCTGTCTAGCTGTGGCACGTGGGCCCCAGGGCACCTGGGCTCTGTAGTTTGTGGCACGTGAGCTCTCTCATTGAGGCACGGGAGCTCAGTAGTTGTGGTGCACTGGCTTAGTCGTCCTGCAGCATGTGGGATCTTAGTTCCCTGACCAGGGATAGAACCCATGTCCGCTGCATTGGAAGGCGGATTCTTTACCACTGGACCACTGGGGAACTCCCTCCCTCACATTTTTTTAATTGAAGAAAACATATTAAAAAATGTGTATTTTTGAGGAGTGTGTGGAAGGGAAGAGACAGTGTTAATCCATTGACTTTCTTGTATCCTTAAGAGACTCATTATCAACACTAGAACAGGGCTTTCTCCTGTACAGATCTTGCCTACTTCTCCCTTTCTTCTCGACTAACAGACCTGATTTTGTTCAGATATATGGTGGCCATGAGCTTTAGAGAAGGCTAGACCTTTTCCTAGCCCCAGGAGGTGGTTTTTGGTTAGTCTAAGTCAGTGGTTCTCATATTTGAGCTGCATCAGAGTCATCTGGAGGACTTGTTAAAACACAAATTAGTGGGCCTCACTGTCAGATTTTCTGATTCTGGTGGGGCCCCAGAATTAGCATTTCTAACAGATTGTGATGTTAATACTGCTGGTCACACTTTGAAAACCAGTTCCCTTGCCAGTGATTAACTTAGGACTGAACATGTAATACAGCTCTAGACAATGAACCCTCAGAGGCAGTCTGCTTGAGGGGGGGGTTCTGAGGCATAAGAAGTAATAAATTCTCTGTCAGTCTTTGAAGATGGTGATGTTTAAGGATGTGATGCTGGGAGCTGCTGCAGCCATCTTGCTTACATGAAGGAAGTGGCTAACATGCTAATGATAGCAAAGCAAAGAGAAAAATCTGGGTGACTGGTGACATTATTGAGTTATAGATTAATCAACCCTTGAACTGCCCTATCTTCAGACGACTTGATATGTGACATAGAAAAATATTTCTTGTTTAAGCCATCTGAGAGGATTTTCCTGGTACTTGCTGCAGAAAGTCACCTAACTGATACATATACCTCTCTCAGTGCCCAGGGAGACTCCAGGTGATATAGTTGCAGAGTGATTTACCTAAAGTCAGATTTTGGACATTTTTAGGTTTTTTCTAATTTTCATTATTTTCAATAGTGCTGCAAAGAACAACAGTTTTTCTTTCTTTTTTTAGAAAAAAATATTTTGGCATTTTCCAAAGGCCATTTTCCCAAAGACCATTTTCCCAGAAGTGAAATTACAATGTCATAGGCATGCATATTTCTTAGCTTTTGATAGTATTTCCACATTTCTTTCTAAAACAAATGTTTTAGCTTACAGTGCATTCAGAAATCTGTGAGAGGGACTTGCTTGGTGGTGCAGTGGTTAAGAATCCACTTGCCAATGCAGGGGACATGGGTTTAAGCCCTGGTTCAGGAAGATCCCACATGCCGCGGAGCAACTAAGCCTGTGCACCACAACTACTGAGCCTGCGCTCTAGAGCCCATGAGCCACAACTACTGAAGCCCGTGCACCTAGAGCCCATGTTCCACAACAAGAGAAGCCACCGCAAAGAGAAGCCCGCGCACCACTATGAAGAGTAGCCCCCATTTACCGCAACTAGAGAAAGCCTGCACGCAGCAAAGAAAACCCAATGCAGCCAAAAAAAAAAAAAAAAAAAGAAATCTATAAGAATCCACTTAATCACATTCTTTTTCTTAATCTTAGGCAATAATAGACAAAAAATGGGGTCTCAGCATTTTAACTTGCATTTCTTTGATTTCTAGTGTGTCTGAACATTACTCTGGTTGCAGCTTATAAAGAGGTTGGAGGGAGTAAGACTGGGAGTAGAAAGATGAGTTAGGCTCTTGCAGTAGTCCTGGTGGCAGATGAAGATGGCTTGGAACCAAGGTAATGGTAGTCAGGTTTGGATATTTAGCAAGGAGAACTGGCAAAATTGGATGTGGGTTATGAAAGAGAGTAAGGAAACCACAACGATATCTAGATTTCTGGCTTAGGAAGTGCCATTCCTTGAAGTGGGAAATATGATGAGAAGTTTAGGTGGGATGGAGTGGGGAGATACAAGTTCAGGTGTGGCTATTCTGAGTTTGAGGTGCCTGTGGGACATACCAGTGGAGTGGTCAGGATCAGTTGGATATCTGGAAGGAGAAGTATGGGCTAGAACTAGAGACATGGCCTCAAGCTGAACTGTGCTTTAGGAAATTAACTGGAAGCCATAGAAGTGATTCCTTTATTTGCTAAGGCCTTGAGGTAGGTCTATTTCCAGTGACAAGATGATAATTTTGAATCACTTAGAACCTCATTTATAGTTCTTCAAATGTTCATATCAAATATTTACTTGCCACCGAGCAGGGCAGTTTTAGCCCTCCCCAGGAACAGTTTCCAGCAACTCTCAGTATGTTTGGCTTAAGACAGTGTTTCTACCCTCCTGAATCTTTACCCTTGCTGGAGACCATGCATTTGATACAGTTAGAGGACAAGGCAGGCCTGAGAGGGAGCTTCTAAGCCATTTGAGTAGCAGACCCTAGATGTTGGGATCTAATTCTTAGTTTTCCACTCCCGCTTCAAATTGTGCCCTTACCACTAAGGGCATAAAGCCAGAGTGCAAGTGAATGAAAGCAAGATGTTGATGTCATTGTCTGAGGTCAAGGGTCACTCAAGCACAAGAGCAGAGCAGGTGGCTTAAAAAAGAGCATCCCCAGGTTCTCCTTGCACCTGAACCTGACTCCCACTACCCTAGCCTATTAGCTGGCTGCTTCTTATGTTAAACCACTCAAATCTTTAGCTTTTTTTGAAAACTGGGTATTTCGTCCTGCAGAGGAGACTCACATTATCCACTTTGTCTCAAAAGAGGGCAGTAGAGAGCAGCAAAGAGCCTGCTTTTGTAAGCCAAGAAAAAAAACAAGTCAGTCTACAACATTATCCCAACGTCAAGGTACCCAAAATATGGCACATCATGATTCATGTATTCATGAATGGGAGAGATCTTTGTGGAGGCAGGGCCATTGCTGGAGAGTCAGCAGAACATAGGTGACTCCTCTTGCAAACAAGAGTTTAGCTATGTGCAACTTATGGTTTTATGGAGAAGGAGTCTGGTCTTGAGGAAGGAGCACCAATTGGCAAAATAGCTCTGTTCACAGAAAACAGCATGGGAGAACATATGGCAACACATGGCAAATTTGGGGAACAGCAAGAAATTTGGTATTGGTGGAACATAGGATTGGGGTGGGGATGGCAGTGATAGGTGCACTCTCAGATGTTATGTGCCATCCTGAAGGGTTTAGATGTCATCCTGAAGGGCTGAACATCATTCTGAAGGCAATGGGAAGTCACTGAAGGATTTTGAGCAGAGCAGTGACCTGATTTGTTAGGCAATTTTGGTTTTCAGGTTTTGTTTTTTGTTTTTTTACTATTCATTTATTTGACTGTGCCAGGTCTTAGTTGCAGCAGGCGGTATCTTTTAGTGCGGGATGAGGGATCTTGTCCTTCTTCCCCTCTAGGCTCTTTGCCTAACCTAATTATTAAATTATTAAATTGACATAAGACACATTAACAGGGGAAAAATAAATTTAATTTTGTACATTCATATGTGTATATGGGAGCTCCACTAAGATATGAGACTCAAAGAAGTAAACAGAGCAGGAAGCTTTTATACCTTTCAGACAATGAAATGGCAATTTTGTGAAGAATTGATAAGGGGGAGGGGGTGTTGGGCTATGGGTAGTAAATGGTGAAGAATAAACAAGGTCTTTTTTTTAAAAAAAAAAATTTATTTATTTTTGGCTGCGTTGTGTCTTCGTTGCCGCATGTGGGCTTTCTCTAGTTGCAGAGAGCGGGGGCTACTCTTTGTTGCAGGGCTTCTCTTGTTGCGGAGCACAGGCTCCAGGTGCAAAGGCTTCAGTAGTTGTGGCATGCAGGCTCAGTAGTTGTGGCTCGCAGGCTCTAGAGAGCAGACTCAGTAGTTGAGGTGCATGGGCTTACTTGCTCTGTGGCATGTGGGATCTTCACGGACCAGGGCTTGAACCTGTTTCCCCGGCACTGGCAGGCAGATTCTTAACCACTATGCCACCAGGGAAACCCAACAAGGTTTCTTTATGTAGCCTTCTTGGCCCGAAACTCCCCATCTCTGTTGATAAGAATGTCTCCCTTTCTCCTGGTACAGGGAGGGTACCTTTTACTTGGGATATTTATCTCCTGTTTTCGGGGAAGAAGGGTGCGGTAGGGACGTCAGAGTAACCTTCTAGCTTCTGCCATTAAGAAAAAAACTCCTTCAGCTTAAAATACTCAATATGCCAAGCTACCATATTTTGGGACAGTGTATCCTGAACCCCAGCAGTGTATAGTGATATCTCGTGTTTTCAATTTGCATTTCCCTGATAAGTAATGATGTTGAGTATGTTTTCATGTGCTTATTTTGCCATTTAGATATCCTCATTCATGAAGTGCCTGTTTTTTTGTTGTTTTTTTTTTTTTGCGGTACGCGCACCTCTCGCTGTTGTGGCCTCTCACATTGCGGAGCACAGGCTCCGGATGCGCAGGCTCAGCGGCCATGGCTCACGGGCCCAGCCTCTCCGCGGCATGTGGGATCTTCCCGGACCGGGGCACGAACCCGCGTCCCCTGCATCGGCAGGCGGACTCTCAACCACTGCGCCACCAGGGAAGCCCGAAGTGCCTGTTTTTTTATTTACTTACTTTTTGGCTGCGCCACAGGGCTTGTGGGGATCTTAGTTCCCTGACCAGGGATTGAACCCAGGCCCCTGGAAGTGAAAGCGCAGAGTCCTAACCACCGGACTGCCAGGGAATTCCTGTGAAGTGCCTGTTTAAATCTTCTATTCACGCTTTAACTGGGTTGTCTGTCTTCTTATTGATTTGTAGGAGTTCTTTATGTATTCTTGATATGAATCCTTTGTTAGATATACCTATTACAAATATCTTCTCCTAGACTATGGTCACTCACTTCTTAAGTGTTGTCTTTGATGAACGAAAGCTTGATAAGTCTTTTTGAAAACAGTTACAGAAGATGGAATAGAATGGAGCAAGACTGAGGAAGGAAAACTAGTTAAGATTCTGTTTCAATATTTTAGGCAAGGAGTAATTAGGACATGAAATTAAAAATAATAATAATAATAATAGCAAGTACTTACATAGCACTTACTACGTGCAGGCACCATTCTAAGCATTCCAAGCAATAAATAATTAACTTATTTAATCCTTATATCAAACCTGTGAGGTAGTTGAACTATTATTGTCCCTATCTTACAAATCAGAAAACCAAGGCACAAGTAGATTAAGTGACTTGCTCAAGGTTTTATACTGCTAATAACTGGCAGGAGGGAAAGAAGTTTGAGAAAATTTAATTATTGATTGGATAGGAATGATGAAGGAGAGTAAGAGACCTAAGATAACTTGAAGGATTTTGACTTAGGTAACAGATCATAGAGAAAGAAGTGCAAGTTTGGAAGGAATAAATGAGTCTCATTTTGGAAGAAAAAATTTGAAGTGGAAATGCCTAATAAATAGCTGATTATACTTTTCTAGATTTCAAAAGAAAAGTGTTGGCTGGAGATAAAAATTTGGGAGTCATTAGCATACAGGGAGCAGAGCAGGGTTTTTTCACCTCAGCACTGCTGGCATTGGAGGTCAGATAATTCTTTGTTGTGGGGGACTGTTCTGTCATTGGAGGATATTCAGCAGCATTCTTGGCTTCTACGCAGTAGATGCCAGGTGGAATATTCCCCAGTTGGAACAACCAAAAATATCTTCAGACATTTGTCAATATGCCCGGGGGGAAATTACCAGAGTTGAGAACCACTGGTCTAGTAGAAGCTATGTGTGTGGGTAAAATCATTTAGAAGAGATGAGAAATGTACAAGATCATGTTTCCCAATTTTAAAAAGTTTATTCTCAGCCCTTTAAAACATAAACATAATATTTTTCATCTTCCTTTAATTTTTTCTTAAGTTTCAAAATTGATTTGTCAAATTGCAAGTATAAAATTGTATCTCAATGCTGAATAATCTTTTCAAACTACACCTCTACCTGTCTTTCCCCTTCCTATTCTGATACACCCCCTGGGGCAGTCTCTCCCCATTTAGAAAATCACTGGAGGAGAGAAAAGTACACTGAAGACAGAGAGATGAACAAGCACCAATATTTAACGGGTGGGTGAAGATAGAGGAGCATTCAGAGAAAGTAATGAGGCATCAGAGGGGCAGCAGGAGAGCCCTGTCATGACAAAAGAGATGCTCTACAACATCAAAGTATTTTGGCTCTGCAAACTGCAATGATACATTCTGCCACTGGGGTTCATAAGTTATTTCTTAGAGAAGTGAGAGGATTTTGAGTACTCCCTGGGCTTGGAATTAAGGGAGAGTTTTATGTGGCAGTACCCAAGGCAACATCTAGGACAACTCATGGGAGGAAGCGTGGAGATTCAGAAAGAAAATGTACTTCCTCTTCAAGGCAAGAGATAAGGCAGCTCCCTGGAGCCTGAGGAGATGACCTAAAATTTTCATCTTGAAGGGAAGACTAGAAAACAAGGTCTAGACACCACCTATTTTGGACGGACATTGTTGTATGGCATGCTTTAGAAAGTGGGTTCTGACATTCTTCTTTTTCTCATTTCCATTTCTTAAAAAATTGTTCTTTTTAAACCTTCTAGACAATTGTGAGTTGGTCAAGAGAAAGATTTTAATGTCTTCACATTTATGCTAATACAGCCTCTGAAGCAGTTAATGCCTTTGGTGGCTCGCTATGGTGGTGGCACTGATAACATAGCTCTCTAAGGTTTTTAAAAATTAAGATCTATTGGTGTTTTGATTATTTTTCTCTTTATTTCTGGTTTCAGGAGTTTGGATATGATGTGTTTAGGTGGTGTGTGTGTGTGTGTGTGTGTGTGTGTGTGTGTGTGTATTTAGTCTGCTTAGAGTTCTCTCAGCTTTTTGGATCTATAGTTTGATAACTTCTATTATTTTTGAAAAACTCTTGGCCATTATCTCTTAAAATGTTACTTCTGCCCCATTTTTTCTCTCTTCTTTGGGATTTCTATTACATATACATTATACCAATTTATAATTATTTCACACTTCTTAGATGTTCTATTTTCTTTCTTTTTTCACATTTTTTCCTTTGAATTTCAGTTTGGGTAATTTCTGTGAATCCATCTTCAAGGTACTGATTATTCCTCAGCTGTATGGAGTCTACTGATGAGCCTATTGAACATATTCTGCCTCTCTCTTACCATGTTTTAACATTTTCTAACATTTTCATGTGACTCTTCTTATAGTTTCTCTCTATTGAAATTCCCCATCTGTTCATGCATGTTGTCCATGTTTTCTACCAAAGCCTTTAACATATACTTATAATTAGTGCCAACATCTAGATCATCTCTAATACAGTTTCTCTGGCTTGAATTTTCTTTTGACAAGGTTGTTTTTATCTTTTTTGGGTAGTTTCATAATTTTTAATTGAATTCTAAATATCATATGAAGGACAGTAGAGACTGAGGTTATTTATACTTATGCTTGGAAATGGGCATTCCTTTCTTCTGTTAAGTTATTAGTGTGGAGGTTGAGACAATTCAGTCAGGGGTTGAGCTGGGTTTGGGTTTTCTTTTTGCCATATTTACCTTCAATTCTTCTAGTGTTATTTTGTGCTTGGGGTGGGGTCTGGTTTTCCTGGGTTTTTTTTCTCAGTGTCCCTGCTCCACCCTCAACTTTAGGCCTTCCTTGTGTACCTGCACCTCAGATGGTCTCTCTCCAGCAGTACTGTGCTACTGCTTCTTTTTCAGGACTTGCTAGCCTTGGAGGTGGGGCAGAGATTTACCTGTTGTCCTGGATTCACTTCAGTCTTAGGCAGGCCCTTTATCTCTGGATCTTGAGGATGGGACTTTCTCCAGTGAGTCTGTACCTCTCCAGTTGCACTCATGTCCTCCTCCAGGGGTAGAGGGTATTTTCTCTTCCCTTCCTCCAGGTGTAATGATCTTTTATCTGTGCTCTGGGTCCTTCTCCTAATAATTTAAGGTGTTTGCTCCTTAGGGAAAATGGTTTAGGTGGGCTTCGTGCCCTTCCCACAGGGGCAGCTGCTCCTGTTATCTAGGCATGTGACACCAGGGAGGCTTTCTCTAGTCTCCCTCCCTGACCCCAGCTTTTTCCATGAGTACTGGATGGTGGTCCACAGAGAAGACCCTTTAAATGGGTGTGAACTCCTCTTGAATCAGCAGCTTCCAGTTCTTGGCCATGCTGGGCTTTGTTTAAAATGTTAGCTGAATTCTTCTAACCCATTTGTATGATAGGTCCTTCTTCCTCCTATGCTTTGTTACAGGTAAGCCAGTGCTCATCTCCTAGCTCTCCTTGCAAGCACCTATCTTTCCCTCTATTCTGTTGCATTGGTCTGTGTGTCTATTTTTGTGCCAGTGCCATACTCTTTTTATTACTGTAGCTTTGTAGTATAGTTTTAAATCAGGAAGTGTGATACCTCTGGCTTTGTTCTTTTTCCTAAAGATTGTTTTGGCTATTTGGTGTCTTTTGTGGTTCCATACAAATTTTAGGATTTTTTTCCTATTTCTGTGAAGAATGCTGTTGGTATGTTGATGGGGATTGAATCTATAGATGACTTGGTGTATATAGACATTTTAACAATATTAATTGTTCTGATCCATGAACATGGAATGTTCTTCCATTTGTTTATGTCTTCTTCAGTTTCTTTCAGCAAAGTCTTGTAGTTTCAGTAGTAAAAATCTTTCACTTCCTTAGTTAAATTTATACCTAAATATTTTATTGTTTTTGAAGCTATTGTGAATGGAATAGTTTTCTTTATTTCTTTTTCAGATGTTTCATCATTTGTGTATAGAAATGCAACTGATTTCTGTATGTTGATTTTGTAGCCTGCAATTTTACTGAAATCCTTGATTAGTTCCAAAGGTTTTTTGGTTGAGTCTTTGGAATTATCTGTATACAAAATCATATCATCTGCAGATAGTGAAAGTTTTACTTCTTCCTTCCTGATCCGGATACTTTTTATTTATTTGTCTTGACTAATTGGCCTAGCTAGGATTTCCAGTACTATATTGAATAAGAGTGGTGAGAGTGGGCATCCTCTTCGTGTTCCTGATCTTAGAGGAAAAGTTTTCAACTTTTCTCCATTAAGTAAAATGTTAGCTGTGGATTTATCATATATGGCCTTTATTATGTTGAGCTATATTCCTTCCATACCCAGTTTTCTGAGGGTTTTTTATCATGAAAGAATGTTGTATCTTGTCAGATGCTTTTCTTGCATCTATTGAGACAATCATGCAATTTTATCTTTCATTTTATTAATGTGGTATATTACACTTACTGATTTACATATGTTGAGTTATCCTTGCATTCCAGGGATAAATCCCACGTGACTATGGTATAAGGTATTCCTGGCCTTGTAGAATGAGTTTGGAAGTATTCCCTTCTCAATTTTTTGGAAGAGTTTGAGAAGGATTGGTGTTACTTGTTCTTTGAATGTTTGGTGTAATTCTCCAGAGAGGTCATTTGTTCCTGGGTTTTTCTCTGTGGGGAGGTTTTTGATTACCGATTAAATCTCTTGTTATTGGTTTGTTCATATTTTCTATTTCTTCGTGATTCAGTCTTGGTAGGTTGTATGCTTCTTGAAATTTATCCACTTCTAGATTATCTGATTTTTTGGCATATCATTGTTTATAATAGTCTCTTATGATTCTGTGTATTTCTGTAGTCAGTTGTAATGTCTCCTTTTTCATTCCTAATTTTATTTGAGTCTTTTCTCTTTTTTTTCCTTAGTCTAGCTAAATGTTTGTCAATTTTGTTTAGTTTTTTTGAAGAACCAACTCTTAGTTTTGTCAATCTTTTCTGTTGTTTTTCTGGTGTCTATTTTATTTATTTCCACTCTGACTTTTATTATTTCCTTCCTTCTGCTAACTTTGAGTTTAATTAGTTCTTCTTTTTCTAGTTCCCTGAGGTGTAAATTTAGGTTGTTTATTTGAGATCTTTCTAATTTCTTAATAAATGAATTTATTGCTATTAACTGTCCTCTCAGAAGTGCTTTTGCTGCATCCCACATGTGTTGATATGGTGTATTTCCATTTTCATTTGCTTAGAGATCATTTTTATTTCCCCTTTGACTTCTTCTTTGACCCATTGGTTGTTTAGAAGTGTGTTGTTTAGTTTACACAAATTTGTAGATTTTCCAGCTTTCCTCACTTGTTGATTCCTAGTTTCATACCACTATGGTCAGAGAAGATAGTTGGATTGAGTTAAATTTTCTTATATTTGCTAAGTTTTGTGTCCTATCTTATGATCTATCCTGGAGAGTGTTCCATGTGCACTGTAAAAGAATGTGTATTCTGCTACTGTTGGATGCAATGTTCTATATGTGTTTGCTAAGTCAATTTGTTCTAGTCCATTGTTGACTTTCTGTCTGGATGACTTATCCATTGCTGACAATGGGGTATTAAAGTCCCATACTATTATTATATTGTTGTCTATTTCTCCCCTTATATCACTTAGTATTTGCTTAATATAGTTTGGTGCTCTGATATTGGGTGTGTATATGATGTATTGACCCTTTCATAACTACATAATGACTGTCTTTGTTGTTTGTTACTGTTTTGGGCTTGAAGTATATTTTGTCTGATATAAGTATGGCTATGCCTTTCTTTTGGTTTCCACTTGCATGGAATATCCTTTTTCATACCTTCACCTTGAGCCTATGTGTGTCTTTAGAGTTGAAATGAATCTCTTGTAAACAGTACATAGTTGGGTCTTGTTCTTTTCATTTTTATTTTTTAATCCATCCAGCCACTCTGTATTTTTTGATTGGTGAATTCAATCCATTTATCTTTAGCATGATTATTGATTTGTAAGGACTTACTACTGCCATCTTATCATTTACCTTCTGGTTGTTTTGTATGTCCATCATTTCTTTTTCTTCTGTTTCTGTCTCAAAATGGTGTGTTTTAAAGCTCCTCATCAAAAGTGACTAAGAGTTAGACCCTAACTATGACTAAGGTGTTACACAAGCAGGAGGCATGCTATAATGGCAGGATTTCTATATGTTCTTCTCATCACTACTTCAATTTGCAATCTTTCTTTTTGCTAAATTTTCACCACCTGTGATATTGATATTTGTTTTCCCTGAGGCTGTACTGTTTGTAACACAAACATGATTTCAATTTTATGACTACCATAACCCTTTGTAGTGCAAACCTGCCTCTCTTAGCTGCTGTATTCTTCATTGTTTTCTCACATTTATGTTATTACTGCTTGATCTTCAGACCTACCTTGCAGCTAACCTGCAAATGTGTCTGAAATCAAATCCCTTTTTGATAAAATGATTTAGCTCTACAATGAATAATTACGTTGTCTAATACTCATACTTTTCCCCAATTTTAAATTCAGGTCACAAACTCAAAGCTCCTTTCTACTATGCTAATACAGGTGAAAGACAGGTTGTGTTTGTGTTGCTTTATACCTATCTCTTGCATGTATCCTGTCTTCCCCATTATAATGAGAGTTCCTCAGGGCAAAGACTCCTGCCTCTATTTATTTCTTCATCTTCTCTTCCCACCATTACCCCATTTTATTTTATTTTTTATTGAAGTATAGTTGATTTACAATATTGTGTTAATTTCTGCTATACAGAAAAGTGATTCAGATATATATGTATTCTTTTTTAATATTCTTTTCCATTCTGGTTTATCATAGGATATTGAATATAGTTCCCTGTGCTATATAGTAGGACCTTATTGTTTAATCACCCCATTTTATCAGCAGAGAGTCAACACTGGGTGCTGACTGAATCATTCAGTCTCTAGTTAATCGCTTCCCTGTGGGCAAGTTCTTCCTTGCACAGCATTTGGTGCTATTGCCAGCCTCAGTATCCAGTTGTCCCAGAAGACCTAGCTTCACTTCTGCAATTCTGCCAGGACCCAAGTTTACTCTAGCCTGCCACCTGCTTTGCACCTTTGCCAGAGAAAATTCTTTTTCTGGGGTCCTCTACTGAGACTAGGGGGCCACAGGAAAGAACAGATGCTAAACTGAGAACTCCCACTGTCTACTTGTACAAAATAACTTCCCAGTTTCTAGACTGATAAAGTGACCCCCATGGAGGAACTTTTCCATAATGTTCCTCAACCAGAAACAACACTAATTTTATATCTGCAACATGACTCAACTGCTATGGTCGGAGGAGATCTCCTTTATTTATATTCTTATGCTTTTAGGATCTGTCCTTTCCTAGCAGTCTGCCAACCAATGCATGAGAGGAATGAATGATGAGAACTTCATTTTGGCAAGATTTGTTCCAAACTGAATCTGGACCCACCACTTCTCTGGATACCTTCCTGACTTCTCATCCTCCAGTACTTCTGCTCTGGATACCTGATTAATGGGCCTTTCTGGCTCCTCAGTCTTCTTTCTCTCCAGGTGATGGCATGCCTCCTTCCTCATGGCACAGCACCTGCTTAGGATAGCAGCTATGGTAAGATGTCTCTTGGTTCCACCCTTCTGTGTGTTGCCCCAAAGAGCAGCCTGCCTGGGTGTGACCTAGGATCCCAACACTCTCTTGTCCTTGACAGGTTGTGGAAGATTGGTCACTCTCAGCCTAGGAATCACTATTGAATAGAAAGTACAGTCTGGAGCCTTAACTGAGTAAAATTGGAAATGAACCAGTGTTTATCTTCATTAACATATAGTTTAATGACCAGGAAGAACTGGTTAAAACAGGAAGAGCTCTCAAAGAACATCCTATTATCGGCAAAAGAATAGACAAATAAATCACTGGAACAGAATAGAGAGCCCAGAAATTGACCTTTATAAATGTAGTCAACTGATCTTCGACAAAGAAGCAAAGGCAAGACAACAGAGAAAACACAGTCTTTTCAACAAATGGTGCTGGAACAGCTGGACATCCACAAGCAAGAAAAAAAAAAGAAAAATCTAGACACCAACCTTACACACTTCACAAAAATTAACTCAAAATAGATCATAGACTTAAATGTAAAATGCAAAGCTATAAAACTCCTAGAAGACAACAAAGGACAGGGGACACAGGTTCGAGCCCTGGTATGGGAAGATCCCACATGCTGCGGAGCAGCTATGCCTGTGCTCCACAACTACTGAGCCTGCGCTCTAGAGCCCGCAAGCCACAACTACTAAAGCCCGCACGCCTAGAGCCCGTGCTCCACGGCGAAGAGTAGTCCCCGCTCAACGCAATTAGGGAAAGTACGCACGCAGCAACAAAGACCCAACACAGCCATAAATAAATAAATAAATAAATTTATATTAAAAAAGATAACAAAGGAGAAAAATCTAGATGACCTTGGGTATGACAATGACTTTTTAATTTTTTTTTTTTTTTTTTTTTTTTTTTTTTGCGATACGCGGGCCTCTCACTGTTGTGGCCTCTCCCGTTGCGGAGCACAGGCTCCGGACGCACAGGCTCAGCGGCCATGGCTCACGGGCCCAGCCGCTCCGCGGCATGTGGGATCTTCCCGGACCGGGGCACGAACCCGTGTCTCCTGCATCGGCAGGCGGACCCTCAACCACTGCGCCACCAGGGAAGCCCGACAATGACTTTTTAGATACAACATCAAAAGTATGATTCATGAAACAAATAATTGATAATTGACTATTAAAATTTAAAACTTATGCTCTGCACAAGACTGTCAAGAGAAAAAGACAAGCCACACACGGGGAGAAAATATTTGCAAAAGTCATTTCTGATAAAGAGCATCCTGTCCATTACCCTCATTTCACTGAGGTCCAGAGAAGCAAAGTGCCTTGCCCAATACCACACTGTGGCAAAGATGGCTCTGAAATCTGGTCTCATCTCTCCCTTCCTAACCTAGGTCCTCAGAGATAAATAGCCCTCTGTTGTCTAAGCCCCTCACTTTGTCATGGGTCTCTGCTTCCTGAAGAATAGCCCTTCCTCTCTCATATTATTTCTCTCTCCTCTCATCAAAATTCTTCAGCATTCTGCTGTTCTGAAAAAGAGTGACTGGTGAGCAGATCCTCACTCTGAAGTTAACGATCAACATAGCTTAGGGTATTTGCATTTCTAAAAGGTTGTTAAAGGTGACAATGCTTTAACGCAAAAACCTGAATTCCTAAAGGAAGTTTTCAGGCTGGACTGTTGATGCTAGTGTGTGGACCTGGCTGAGCCCCTTCAAACCAGAGCTTCTATAACTCCATCGTTTTTTCTCCCCTCTTCCCTTCTGTGGTTGCCTTTCCTTCCAGACTTCCTCCTCCTTTGGGGGTCAGCGGTTGATTGTAGTGTTGCCTGGGTGTCTTGGCTCTTGAGGAAGTGGCTGTAACAAGGAAACCCTAGGAAGGAGTGATAAAGCAATTACAGAGATCTGCTGAAAGGGTGGTCAGGGTATTAAGAAGAAGAGAAACAGAACCCAACCAAGCAGAGAAACAAAGAAAAAAGCAGCTTCTAATTCAAGTGGCTGGAATCTGAGAGTATGTAGAGTGGGGTCAATTGAGTTTCTAGCATTTATCTGTCCTTCCTAAAGTGGGAAGGACACCATCCCCCACTGGAAGCAGTGGACTAGATTCTCCTAGTCTTTTTTTTTTTTTTAACTCACTATATGGCCCACACTGTACCTTTCATATCCATGACTCATTTATTTTGCAAGTGAAAGTTTGTACCTCTTAGTCTCCCTCATCTATTTCTCTCTTTGGCACCCCCCTCCCCTTTGGCAACCACCTGTCTGTTCTCTGTGTCTATGACTCTATTATGTTTGTTCTTTTGTCCTGCTTTGTAGAGTCCACATATAAGTGAAGTTATATAGTATTTGTCTTCCTCTGACTAATTTCACTTAGCATAATACTCTCTAGGTCCATCTATGGTGTCACAAATGCAAGGTTTCTTTTTTTTTTTTTAATGACTGAGAAATCTTCTATTGTGTATATACACCATACCTTCTTTAATCCATTTATTTATAGATGGACACTAATGTTGCTTCCATATCTTGGCTTTGTAAATAGTGCTGCAATGAAGGTAGGGGTGCATATAACTTTTCATTTAGTGTTTTCATTTTCTTCAAATACCCAGGAGTAGAATTGCTGGATCATATGGTAGTTCTGTTTTCAATTTTTTGAGGAATCTCCTCAAATACTGTTTTCCATAGTGGCTGCACAATTTGCATTACCAACAGTGTATGAGGGTTTTCTTTTCTCCACATCCTTAGCAACACTTGTTATTTGTTGTCTTTTGATAATACCCATTCTGATAGGTGTGTGGTGATATTTCATTATGGTTTTGATTTGCATTTCCCTGATGATTAGTGATGTTGAGCATCTTTTTATGTGCCTGTTGGCCATCTGTAAGTCTTCTTGGGAAAAATGTCTATTCAAGTCCTCTGCCGTTTTAAATTTTTATTTATTTAGTTTGTTAGTTATTTTTATTTGGTTGTACTGGCTCCTTAGTTGTGGCATGTGAACTCTTAGTTGCAGCATGCATGTGGGATCTAGTTCCCTGACCAGTGATCAAACCTGGGCCCCTTGCATTGAGAGTGCGGAGTCTTAACCACACTGCAGCACCAGAGAAGTCCCATCTCTGCCATTTTTTAATTGGTTTGTTTTTTTTGTTTGTTTTTGTTGTGCGGTTGTATGAGTTATTTGTATACTTTGGATGTTAACCCCTTGTCAGATACATTGTTTGCAAATATCTTCTCCCATTTGGTAGGTAGCCTCTTCATTCTGGTGATAGTTTCCTTTGCTGTGCAAAAAATTTTAGTTTGATGTAGTCCCATTTGTTTATTTTTGCTTTTGTTTCCCTTGCCTGAGGAGACATATCAAAAAAAATATTGCAAAGACCGATGTCAAAGAGTGTACTGCCTATGTTTTTTTTTTTTTTTTTTTTTTTTTTTTTTTTTTTTTTTTTTTTTTTGCGGTATGCGGGCCTCTCACTGTTGTGGCCTCTCCCGTTGCAGAGCACAGGCTCCGGACGCGCAGGCCCAGCGGCCATGGCTCACGGGCTTAGCTGCTCCGCGGCATGTGGGATCTTCCCGGACCAGGGCACGAACCCGTGTCTCCTGCATCGGCAGGCGGACTCTCAACCACTGCGCCACCAGGGAAGCCCTACTGCCTATGTTTTATTCTAGAATTTTTATGGTTTGTGTCTAACAGTTAATTCTTTAACCCATCTTGTATTTTTTTTTTGTATATGGTGTGGAAAAGTCCAGTTTGATTATTTTGCATATAGATACCCAGTTTTCCCAACACTATTTACTGAAGAGGCTGTCTTTTCCCTATAGTATATTCTTGTCTCCTATGTCGTAGATTAACTGACCATGTAAGTATAGGTTCATTTCTGGGCTCTCTATTCTGTTTCAATGATTTATGTGTTTGTTTTTGTGCCAGTACCTTATTGTTTTGATGACTATAGCTTTGCAGTATAGTTTGAAATCAGAGCGTGTGATGCTTCCTGCTTTGTTCTTCTTTCTTAAGATTGTTTTGTCTGTTCAGGGTCTTTTGTGTTTCCATTCAAATTTTAGAATTATTTGCTCTAGTTCTGTGAAAAATGCCATTGATATATTAGTAGGGATGGCATTGAATCTATAGATTGCCTTGGGTAGTATGAACTATTTCACAATATTGATACTTCCAATCCCTGAGAATGGGATATATCTTTCCATTGGTTTGTGTCATCTTCAATTTCTTTCATCATCACCTAGTCTTTTAACAGTAATGATAAAGACTAAATTTGTTTGCCAGTTTCTGTATGAAACATTGCTAAAAACAATGGGCCTCAAATGGAGTCACTTATGCTAAATACCACATCATGAAACTGAGACTTACTGCAGTTTTGGCTGTCCCAGAAATGGAATCTTAAACCTGTCAATCAGGAATTGCCTAATAAGTACCAGTTAGGTAATCTGCCTGCCTGATAGACCCTTGCCATCCCTTAAAGGAAAGTAACCCTGCCATAACCAATCTGTTTTTTTAGCCTAGTACAACTTCCTTGTTCCTGCTCTTATCTGCCTATAAAAGTCTTTCATTTTTTACAGCTCCTCAGAACTCCTTTCTGTCTGTTAGGCTGCATGCTGCCTGATTCATAAATTATTTATTTATTTATTTTTTTAACATCTTTATTGGAGTATAACTGTTTTACAATAGTGTGTTAGTTTTTCCTTTACAACAAAGTGAATCAGTTATACATATACATATGTTCCCATATCTCTTCCCTCTTGCATCACCCTCTCTCCCACCCTCCCTATCCCACCCCTTTAGCTGGTCACAAAGCACAGAGGTGATCTCCCTGGGCTATGCAGCAGCTTCCCACTAGCTATCTAATTTACATTTGATAGTGTATATATCTCCCTGCCACTCTCTCACTTCGTCAAAGCTTACCCTTCCCCCTCCCCATATCCTCAAGTCCATGCTCTAGTAAGTCTGTGTTTTATTCCCATCCTACCACTAATCCCTTCATGACATTTTTCCCCCCTTAGAGTCCATATATATGTGTTAGCATACGGTATTTGTTTTTCTCCTTCTGACTTACTTCACTCTGTATGACAGACTCCAGGTCCATCCACCTCATTATAAATAACTCAGTTTCATTTCTTTTTATGGCTGAGTAATATTCCATTGTATATATGTGCCACATCTTCTTTATCCATTCATCTGTTGATGGACACTTAGGTTGCTTCCATGTCCTGGCTATTGTAAATAGAGCTGCAATGAACATTTTGGTACATGAGTCTTTTTGAATTATGGTTTTCTCAGGGTATATGCCCAGTAGTGGGATTGCGGGGTCGTATGGTAGTTCTATTTGTAGTTTTTTAAGGAACCTCCATACTGTTCTCCATAGCAGCTGTATCAATTTTCATTCCCACCAGCAGTGCAAGAGTGTTCCCTTTTCTCCACACCCTCTCCAGCATTTATTGTTTCTAGAGTTTTTGATGATGGCCAATCTGACCGGTGTGAGATGATATCTCATTGTAGTTTTGATTTGCATTTCTCTAATGATTAATGATGTTGAGCATTCTTTCATGTGTTTGTTGGCAATCTGTATATCTTCTTTGGAGAAATGTCTATTTAGTTCTTCTGCCCATTTTTGGATTGGGTTGTTTGTTTTTTTGTTATTGAGCTGCATGAGTTGCTTATAAATTTTGGAGATTAATCCTTTGTCAGTTGCTTCATTTGCAAATATTTTCTCACATTCTGAGGGTTGTCTTTTGGTTTTGTTTATGGTATCCTTTGCTGTGCAAAAGCTTTTAAGTTTCATTAGGTCCCATTTGTTTATTTTTGTTTTTATTTCCATTTCTCTAGGAGATGGGTCAAAAAGGATCTTGCTGTGATTTATGTCATAGAGTGTTCTGCCTATGTTTTCCTCTAAGAGTTTGATAGTGTCTGGCCTTACATTTAGGTCTTTAACCCATTTTGAGTTTATTTTTGTGTGTGGTGTTAGGGATTGTTTTAATTTCATACTTTTACATGTAGCTGTCCAGTTTTCCCAGCACCACTTATTGAAGAGGCTGTCTTTTCTCCACTGTGTATCCTTCCCTCCTTTAACAAAGATAAGGTGACCATATGTGTGTGGGTTTATCTCTGGGCTTTCTATCCTGTTCCATTGATCTATATTTCTGTTTTTGTGCCAGTACCATACTGTCTTGATTACTGTAGCCTTGTAGTAGAGTCTGAAGTCAGGAAGCCTAATTCCACCAGCTCCATTTTTCATTCTCAAGATTGCTTTGGCTATTCGGGGTCTTTTGTGTTTCCATACAAATTGTGAAATTTTTTGTTCTAGTTCTGTAAAAAATGCCAGTGGTAATTTGATAGGGATAGCATTGAATCTGTAGATTGCTTTGGGTAGTACAGTCATTTTCACAATGTTGATTCTTCCAATCCAAGAACATGGTATATTTCTCCACCTATTTGTATCATCTTTAATTTCTTTCATAAGTGTCTTATAGTTTTCTGCATACAAGTCTTTTGTCTCCTTAGGTAGGTTTATTCCTAGATATTTTATTCTTTTTGTTGCAGTGGTAAATGGGAGTGTTTTCTTAATTTCACTCTCAGATTTTTCATCATTAGTGTATAAGAATGCCAGAGATTTCTGTGCATTAATTTTGTATCCTGCAACTTTACCAAATTCATTGATTAGCTCTAGTAGTTTTCTGGTAGCATCCTTAGGATTCTCTATGTATAGTATCATGTCATCTGCAAACAGTGACAGCTTTACTTCTTCTTTTCCTATTTGGATTCCTTTTATTTCTTTTTCTTCTCTGATTGCTGTGGCTAGAACTTCCAAAACTATGTTGAATAAGAGTGGTGAGAGTGGGCAACCTTGTCTTGTTCCTGATCTTGGTGGAAATGGTTTCAGTTTTTCACCATTGAGAATGATGCTAGCTGTGGGTTTGTCATATATGGCCTTTATTATGTTGAGGAAAGTTCCCTGTATGCCTACTTTCTGCAGGGTTTTTATCATAAATGAGTGTTGAATTTTGTCAAAAGCTTTCTCTGCATCTATTGAGATGATCATATGGGTTTTCTCCTTCAGTTTGTTGATATGGTGTATCACGTTGATTGATTTGCGTATATTGAAGAATCCTTGCATTCCTGGAATAAACCCCACTTGATCATGGTGTATGATCCTTTCAATGTGCTGTTGGATTCTGTTTGCTAATATTTTGTTGAGGATTTTTGCATCTATGTTCATCAGTGATATTGGCCTGTAGTTTTCTTTCTTTGTGACGTCTTTGTCTGGTTTTGGTATCAGGGTGATGTTGACCTCATAGAATGAGTTTGGGAGTATTCCTCCCTCTGCTATCTTTTGGAAGAGTTTAAGAAGGATAGGTGTTAGCTCTTCTCTAAATGTTTGATAGAATTCGCCTGTGATGCCATCTGGTCCTGGGCTGTTGTTTGTTGGAAGATTTTTAATCACAGTTTCAATTTCAGTGCTTGTGATTGGTCTGTTCATATTTTCTATTTCTTCCTGGTTCAGTCTTGGCAGGTTGTGCATTTCTAAGAATTTGTCCATTTCTTCCAGGTTGTCCATTTTATTGGCATACAATTGCTTGTAGTAATCTCTAATAATCTTTTGTATTTCTGCAGTGTCAGTTGTTACATATCCTTTTTCATTTCTAATTCTATTGATTTGGGTCTTCTCCCTTTTATTCTTGATGAGTCTGGCTAATGGTTTATCAATTTTATTTATCTTCTCAAAGAACCAGCTTTTAGTTTTATTGATCTTTGCTATGGTTTCCTTCACTTCTTTTTCATTTATTTCTGATCTGATCTTTATGATTTCTTTCCTTCTGCTAAATTTGGGGTTTTTTAGGTTCTTCTTTTTCTAATTGCTTTAAGTGCAAAGTTAGGTTGTGTATTCGAGATGTTTCCTGTTTCTTAAGGTATGATTGTATTGCTATAAACTTGCCTCTTAGAACTGCTTTTGCTGTATCCCATAGGTTTTAGGTCGTCGTGTCTCCATTGTCATTTGTTTCTAAGTATTTTTTGATTTCCTCTTTGATTTCTTCAGTGATCACTTCGTTATTAAGTAGTGTATTGTTTAGCCTCCACGTGTTTGTATTTTTTACAGATCTTTTCCTGTAATTGATATCTAGTCTCATAGCGTTGTGGTTGGAAAAGATACTTGATACGATTTCAATTTTCTTAAATTTGCCAGGGCTAGATTTGTGACCCAATATATGATCGATCCTGGAGAATGTTCCATGAGCACTTGAGAAAAATGTGTATTCTGTTGTTTTTGGATGGAATGTGCTATAAATATCAATTAAGTCCATCTTGTGTAATGTATCATTTAGAGCTTGTGTTTCCTTATTTATTTTCATTTTGGATGATCTGTCCATTGGTGAAAGTGGGGTGTTAAAGTCCCCTACTATAATTGTGTTACTGTTGGTTTCCCCTTTTAAGGCTGTTAGTATTTGCCTTATGTATTGAGGTGCTCCTATGTTGGGTGCATAAATATTTACAATTGTTATATCTTCTTCATGGATCGATCCCTTGATCATTATGTAGTATCCTTCTTTGTCTCTTGTAATAGTCTTTATTTTAAAGTCTATTTTGTCTGATATGAGAATTGCTACTCCAGCTTTCTTCTGATTTCCATTTGCATGGAATATCTTTTTCCATCCCCTTACTTTCAGTCTGTATGTGTCCCTAGGTTTGAAGTGGGTCTCTTGTAGACAGCATATATATGGGTCCTGTTTTTGTATCCATTCAGCCAGTCTGTGTCTTTTGGTGGGAGCATTTAATCCATTTACATTTAAGGTAATTATCGATATGTATGTTCCTATTACCATTTACTTAATTGTTTCGGGTTGTTCTTGTAGGTCTTTTCCTTCTCTTGTGTTTCTTGCCTAGAGAAGTTCCTTTAGGATTTGTTGTAGAGCTGGTTTGGTGGTGCTGAACTCTCTCAGCTTTTGCTTGTCTAAAGGTTTTAATTTCTCCATCAAATGTGAATGAGATCCTTGCTGGGTAGAGTAATCTTGGTTGTAGGTTTTTTTCCTTCATCACTTTAAATATGTCCTGCCACTCCCTTCTGGCTTGTAGAGTTTCTGCTGAAAGATCAGATGTTAACCTTATGGGGATTCACTTGTGTGTTATTTGTTGTTTTTCCCTTGCTGCTTTTAATATGTTTTCTTTGTATTTAATTTTTGACAGTTTGATTATTATGTGTCTTGGCATGTTTCTCTTTGGGTTTATCCTGTATGGGACTCTCTGTGCTTCCTGGACTTGATTGACTATTTCCTTTCCTATATTAGGGAAGTTTTCAACTATAATCTCTTCAAATATTTTCTCAGTCCCTTTCTTTTTCTCTTCTTCTTCTGGGACCCCTATAGTTCAAATGTTGGTGCGTTTAATGTTGTCCCAGAGGTCTCTGAGACTGTCCTCAGTTCTTTTCATTCTTTTTTCTTTCTTCTGCTCTGCAGTAGTTATTTCCACTATTTTATCTTCCAGGTCACTTATCCATCCTTCTGCCTCAGTTATTCTGCTATTGATCCCATCTAGAGTATTTTTCATTTCATTTATTGTGTTGCTCATCGTTGTTTGCTTCCTCTTTATTTCTTCTAGGTCCTTGTTAACTGTTTCTTGCAATTTGTCTATTCTATTTCCAAGATTTTGAATCATCTTTACTATCATTATTCTGAATTCTTTTTCAGGTAGACTGCCTATTTCCTCTTCATTTGTTAGGTCTGGTGTGTTTTTATCTTGCTCCTTCATCTGTTGTGTGTTTTTCTGTCTTCTCATTTCGCTTATCTTACTGTGTTTGGGGTCTCCTTTTTGCATGCTGCAGGTTCGTAGTTCCCGTTGTTTTTGGTGGCTGTCCCCAGTGGCTAAGGTTGGTTCAGTGGGTTGAGTAGGTTCCCTGGTTGGGGGGACTAGTGCCTCTGTTCTGGTGGATGAGGCTGGATCTTGTCTTTCTGGTGGGCAGGTCCACGTCTAGTGGTGTGTTTGGGGATGTTGGTAGCCTTATTATGATTTTAGGCAGCCTCTCTGCTAATGGATGGGGCTGTAGACCTGTCTTGCTCTTTGTTGGGTATAGGGTGTCCAGCACTGTTCGTTGCTGGTCCTTGAGTGAAGCTGGGTCTTGGTGTTGAGATGGAGATCTCTTGGAGATTTTCGCCGTCTGATATTACGTGGAGCTGGGAGGTCTCTTGTGGACTAGTGTGTTGAGGTTGGTTCTCCCACCTCAGAGACACAGCCCTGGTGCCTGGCTGGGGCGCCAAGAGCCTTTAATCCACACGGCTCAAAATAAAAGGGAGAAAAAATAGAAAGGAAAGAAAAGGAAGGAAGGAAGGAAGGAGGGAGGGAAGGAAGGAAGAAAGGAAGGAAGAAAGCAAGGAAGGAAGGAAGGTGGAGAGGAAGAAAGGGAGGAAGGAAGAGAGGAAGGGAGGAAGGAAGGGAGGAAAGAAGGAGGAAAGGAAGGGAGAAGACAAAGTAGGATAAAGTATAGTTATTAAAATAAAAAATAATTATTAAAAGAAAAATTTCTATTAAAAAAACCCAGAAAAACGGGTCGGTCTAACCCTAGGACAAATGGTGAAAGCAAAGCTATACAGACAAAATCTCACACAGCAGCACACACATACACACTCACATAAAGAAAAAAGGGGGAAAATAATAGTATATCTTGCTCCCAAAGTCCACCTCCTCAACTTGGGATGATTCGTTGTCTATTCAGGTTTTCCACAGATGCAGGGCACTTAAAGTTGATTGTGGAGCTTTAATCCGCCACTTCTGAGGCTGCTGGGAGAGACCTCCCCCTCTCCTCTCTGTTTGCACAGCTCCTGGGGTTCAGCTTTGGACTTGGTCCCGCCTCTGCGTGTAGGTCGTCCGAGGGTGTCTGCCCTTCGTTCAGACAGGACGATGTTAAAGGAGCAGTTGATTCGGGGGCTCCGGCTCACTCAGGCTGGGGGGAGGGAGTGGCACGGGTGCTGGGCGAGTCCGCGGCAGCAGAGGCCGACGTGATGCTGCACAGGCCCAAGGCACGCCGCGCGCTCTCCCGGGGAAGCTGTCCCTGAATCCCGGGACCCCGGCAGTGGCGGGCTGCACGGGCTCCCGGGAGGGCCGGTGTGGAGAGTGACCTGTGCTCACACACAGGCCTCTTGGTGGCGGCAGCAGCACCCTTAGCATCCCACACCCGTCTCTACTGTCTGTGCCGACAGCCGCGGCTCGCACCCGTTTCTGGAGCTCCTTTACACGGTGCTCTTAATCCCCTCTCCTCGCGCCCGAGGAAGCAAAGAGGCAAGAAAAAGTCTCTTGTCTCTTCGGCAGCTCCGCGCCCGCTTCTGGGGCTCCTTTAAGCGGCGCGCTCAATCCCCTCTCCTTGCGCCCAGGTAGCAAAGAGGATAGAAAAGGTCTCTTGCCTCTTCGGCAGCTCCAGACTTCAACCGGACTCCCTCCCGGCCAGCCGTGGCGCACTACACCTTCAGGCTGTTTTCATTCTGCCAACTCCAGACCTTTCCCTGGGATCCGACTGAAGCTCGAGCCTCAGCTCCCGGCCCCCGCCCGCTCCGGCGGGGGAGCAGACAAGCCTCTCAGGCTGGTGAGTGCCGGTCGGCACCGATCCACTGCGGGAATCTCTCCGCTTTGCCCTCTGCACCCTGTGGCTGAGCTGTCCTCCGAGGCTCCGGAGCTTCCCCCTCCGCCACCTGCAGTCTCCGCCCGCGAAGGGGCTTTTAGTGTGTGGGAGTCTTTCCTCCTTCACGGCTCCCTCCCACTGGTGTAGGTCCCGTCCCTATTCTTTGTCTCTGTTTATTCTTTTATCTTTTGCCCTACCCAGGTATGTGGGGAGTTTCTTGCCTTTGGGGAGGTCTGAGGTCTTCTGCCAGCGTTCGGTGGGTGTTCTATAGGAGAAGTTCCACGTGTAGATGTATTTCTGATGTCTCTGTGAGGAGGAAGGAGATCTCCGCATCTTACTCTTCCACCATCTTTAAGCCGTCTCCATGAATTATTGAATAAAGACAATAAGACATTTAAAATTTACTCTGTTGAATTTTATTTATTAACAGCACAATTTATGGATTTTCTCATTTAATCTTTGTAGCATTATATGATAAATAGTAATCTCCATTTTACAGATGAGGCAATGGAGCTTAGAAGGGAAGATTAATATGTTTAAGATTACACAGCTGGTAAGGGATGAGGCTTTTGATCTGTGTCTGCCTGTCTACAAAGTCCATACTCTTAATCACTGGACTTTTCTGACTTTTGAGTTATTCATACATTTCCTATCTTCAGACATATACATTTTATTTTATTTTATTTTGGGGGAGGTGAAAGTGTTTCTATTTTTCTTTCACTTTTTAAGGATATTTTCATTGGATACAGAATTTCTAGGTTGACACTTTTGTTTTCTTTCAACACTGCAAAAGTATCATTATATTGTCTTTTGACTTCCATACTGCCTGTTGAGAAGTCTGGGGTAAATCTTGTTGCTTCTTTTTTATTTTTTATTTTTTCGGTACGCGGGCCTCTCACCATTGTGGCCTCTCCCGTTGCGGAGCACAGACTCCGGACGCGCAGGCTCAGCGGCCATGGCTCACGGGCCCAGCTGCTCTGCGGCATGTGGGATCTTCTCGGACCGGGGCACGAACCCGTGTCCCCTGCATCGGCAGGCGGACTCCCAACCACTCCACCAGGGGAGCCCCTCTTGTTGCTTCTTTGAAGGAATGTGTTTTCTCCTCTGGCTGCTTTACAATTTTTCTGTTTGTATTTGAATTTAAAGCAGTTTTTTATTTTTTATTTTGTGCCTAGATGTGCTTTTACTTCAGACATATACATTTTAAATCAAGCCGTTCCATTTAAAGAATTCTCCTTTCTCACTGGCATATTTCAGTTTTGAATAAATTGTGTGCCCCTCTATTTATAATCACTTTCTTTTAGAAACATCTTTTACTTTGTTCTTTCTTTAGTTTTGTTGTTGTTGTTGTTTGTTTGTTTGTTTTTTCCCCCAGCTCTGATGGGAAAGAAAGACTCCTCTGTTTTGCTTCTGCCAGGGAGGAAAAATAGTTTTCCCTCCACCCTTCTAAGGTCTTGACTGAGACATCCCCCCACCCTAATAAAAAAACAGATTAACAGGAGAAAAACAGACAGAATTTTAACAATAGGCATAATTCCTCCTGTATACATGGGAGATACCTGGGAAAACTGAGTGACTACCTGAAATGGTCAAAGCCATCACCTTAAATACTATCTTCTGCTAAAGGCAAAAGAAAGATTTTGGAGTTGGGGAGCCAGTTTTGGGAGGTTATCAAGAAAAGCACAGTAAAGAATACGGTTGTTTTGCAGATTTAAGTCTGTGACTTCTCCATTGATAAGAGTTTCTTGTGATTTAGAGTCATCCTTCTCTTCCTGGTGTATATAGCCACCTTATAGTGGAGATTTCCCTTATAAATGTAAATTTCCCTTACAACAGGTAAATTCTCAGTTTTCAGAACTTTTCCAGTGTCTGCTATTTCTTAAAAACAACCAGATCAAGATAATTCTTATGCCAAATAAGCATATTTTGGAGTGGCATATTCTGCTCCCCTTCACAATGAATTACAAACAGCCAACTACTCTTTTCCAAATAATGCAAATGCTTAAGCTATAGCTGATCAAATAATTTCCTTGCTTTTCTGTCACCTTTTCTCTATAAAAGTCTTTTTCCAAGTTCCTATTTGTGGAGCACTCCTAACCACTTTCAGTTCATCACTGCCCAATTGGAATTGATTTTTGCTCAAACTCTTAAAAAATTTTGAATACACATCAGTTTATCTCTCAATAGTTTGTGTGCAAATGAGGATTATGTAATTTACCTTCCAAAATTGTAAGTATTAGAGGTAATATATGTAAAGTGCCTCCTCCATGGTAAGCATTCATATGCTTACATACTAACTATTAATTTTGGTCTCTTAGTGTGTAAACTGTATATTGCTCTTTGCTTTTGTCTTGTCAAATGACAAAACTAAAACAATTAAATAACAAGTTTGATGATTTTTATTCAAGGAAAAGCAATCTTTGGATTGGGGGTGTATAGTGCCTCACAAGAAGTGGAGCACATTTCCTGAGGGATTTTGGGCAAGAGTGTTGTTTTCTTTTTTATTTTAATGTGTTTTTTTTGGACACGCAGGCCCAGCTGCTCCATGGCATGTGGGATCTTCCCAGACTGGGGCACGAACCCGTGTCCCCTGCATCGGCAGGCAGACTCTCAACCACTGCGCCACCAGGGAAACCCCTGTTTTCTTTTAAAATAAATTTATTATTCATTTATTTATTTTGGGTGCGTTGGCTTTCGTTGCTGTGTGCAGGCTTTCTCTAGCTGCGGTGAGCGGGGGCTGCTCTTTGTTGTGGTGCATGGGTTTCTCATTGCAGTGGCTTCTCTTGTTGCGGAGCGCAGTCTCTAGGCTCATGGGCTTCAGTAGTTGTGGCACGTGGGCTAAGTAGTTGTGGCTCACAAGCTCTAAAGCACAGGCTCAGTAGTTGTGGTGCATGGGCTTAGTTGCTCTGTGGCATGTGGGATCTTCCCAGACCAGGGCTCGAATCCGTGTCCCCTGCATTGGCAGGTGGATTCTTAATGACTGCACCACCAGGGAAGCCCCCAAGAATGAGTTTTATCGGGAATTATAAGAGGCAATGTGAAAACAAGGCATGACTGGCTAGGAGGGCAGGTATTTTCCTATAAGGCTGGAAAGTCCTATTTTCTAGGAAAAGGTAAGCTAGTTAGATTTGAGTTTGAAAATTCTAGTTGATGTATTTTAGGTTTCCTTGATAGGTGTTTTCTGTAAGTGCAGGCTAACTTAGGTTTAAATCTGTGATGCAAAAGGCCACTGGGGCAGCTGACATTTTTGTGGATCCCAGTATACTAATTAACTGTATCAATTCCCCCCATTTTGATCAATACTTTCAGTTGCACTGAGAGTATTGATCAAAATGTAAGGTATTAGCCCCACTCTAAGCTATCACTTCTTGTCGATGTTGGAGTCAGGTTGACTCTCTCCATAGGTTAGTATATGGAGGTCTCAGTCCCTTAGTTGGCTGTTTTCTTCATCTCATTTTTGATATTCTAGGCAAAGGGAGATAATTTGTCTCATTGCCAGTGGCTACATATTTGCACTTAAAGCTTTTGAGACAACACAGCACACCAGGGAGAGTATTAAAATGACTGTAAGCAGAATAATTCCCACTCCAAAGCCACAGTCCCCATGGCCCAAAACAACTTAGATCAAATAGATCAAAGAAAGACTGCATTGAAGAAGACAATTTAAAAAAATTTATTGGAGTATAGTTGATTTACAATGTTGTGTTAGTTTCTGCTCTACAGCAAAGTGAATCAGTTATACATTTACATATATCCACTCCTTTTTAGCTTCTTTTCCCATATAGGTTATTACAGTATATTGAGAAGAGTTCCCTGTGCTATACTGTAGGTCCTTATTAGTTATCTATTTTATATATAGTAGTGTGTAGATGTCAATCCCAATGTCCCAGTTTATCCCTCAGCACCCCCCACCACTTTCCCCCGGTAACCATAAGTTTGTTTTCTACATCTGTGACTATATTTCTGTCTTGAAAATAAGTTCTTTTGTACCATTTTTTTTAGATTCCACATATAAGTGATATCATATATTTGCCTTTGTCTGTTTGACTTACTTCACGAAGTATGACAATCTCTAGGTCCATCCATGTTGCTGCAAATGGCATTATTTTGTTCCTTTCTTGTGGCTGAGTAATATTCCATTGTATATATGTACCACATTTTCTTTATCCATTCCTCTGGTGATGGACATTTAGGTTGCTTCCATGTCCTGGCTATTGTAAATAGTGCTGCAATGAATATATGGGGGTGCACGTATCATTTCAAATTATGGTTTTCTTAGGATATATGCCCAGGAGTGGGATTGCAGGATATGGTAGCTGTATTTTTAATTTTCTAAGGAACCTTCATACTGTGTATGAACCTTCGTACTCCACAGTGGCTGTACCAATTTACATTCCCACCAACAGTGTAGGAGGGTTCCCCCTTCTCCACACTCTCTCTAGCACTTATTGTTTGTAGATTTTTTTTTTTTTCTGTACACGGGCCTCTCACTGCTGTGGCCTCTCCCGCTGCGGAGCACAGGCTCCGGACGCGCAGGCTCAGCGGCCATGGCTCACGGGCCCAGCCGCTCTGTGGCATGTGGGATCCTCCCAGACCGGGGCACAAACCCGTGTCGCCTGCATCGGCAGGCGGACTCTCAACCACTGCGCCACCAGGGAAGCCCTGTAGACTTTTTGATCATGGCCATTCTGACTTGTGTGAGATGATACCTCATTGTAGTTTTGATTTGCATTTCTCTAATAATTAGTGATGTTGGGCATCTTTTCATGTGCTTGTTGCCCATCTTTATGTCTTCTTTGGAGAAATGTCTGTTTAGATCTTCCATGCATTTTTTGATTGGGTTGTTTATTTTTTTTTTTTATATTGACCTGCATGAGCTGTTTCTATATTTTGGAGATTAATCTCTTGTTGGTCACTTTATTTGCAAATATTTTCTCCCATTTTGTGGGTTGTCTTTTCGTTTTGTTTATAGTTTCCTTTGCTGTGCAAAAGGTTTTCAGTTTAATTAGGTCCCATTTGTTTATTTTTGTTTTTATTTTCATTACTATAGGAGGTGGATCAAAAAAAGATCTGGCTCTGATGTATGTCAGAGAGTGTTCTGCCTATGTTTTCCTCTAAAGTTTTGTAGTATCCAGGCTTACATTTAGGTCTTTAATCCATTTTGAGTTTATTTTTGTGTATGGTGTTAGGAAGTGTTCTAATTTCATTCTTTTACATGTAGCTGTCCAGTTTTCCCATCATGTCTCATTGATCTATATTTCTGGTTTTGTGCCAGTACCATACTGTCTTGATGACTATAGCTTTGTAGTATAGTCTGAAGTCAGGGAATCTGATTCCTCCAGCTCCGTTTTTCTTTCTCAGGATTGCTTTGGCTATTCAGGGTCTTTTGTGTTTCCATACAAATTGTAAAATTGTTCTAATTCTGTGAAAAATGCCATTGGTAATTTGATAGGGATTGCCTTGAATCTGTAGATTGCTTTGGGTAGTATAGTCATTTTGACAATATTGATTCTTCCAATCCAAGAACATGGTATATCTCTCTGTTTGTGTCATCTTTGATCTTTCATCAATATCTTATAATTTTCTGAATACAGATCTTTTACCACCTTAGGTAAGTTTATTCCTAGGTATTTTATTCTTTTTGATATGATGGTAAGTGGGGTTGTTTACTTAGTTTCTCTTTCTGATCTTTCATTGTTAGTGTTTAGGAATGCAAGAGATTTCTGTGTATTAATTTTGTATCCTGCATCTTTACCAAATTAACTGATGAGCTCTAGTAGCTTTCTGGTAGCATCTTCAGGATTTTCTATGTAGAGTATCATGTCATCTGCAAGCAGTGACAGTTTTACTTCTTCTCTTCCAATTTTGATTCCTTTTATTTCTTTTTCTTCTCTGAAAAAGTTTTAGCTGCAGCTAGGACTTCCAAAACTATGTTGAATAAAAATGGCAAGAGTGGACATCCTTGTCTTGTGATCTTACAGGAAATGCTTTCAGTTTTTCACCATTGAGAATGATGTTTGCTGTGGGTTTGTCATATATGGCCTTTACTATGTTGAGGTAGTTTCCCTCTATGCTCACTTTCTGGCAAGTTTTTGTCTTAGGAGACACTTTCTTAAGCCAAGTGGCTTTTTCAATAATCTTAGGTAGCTGAGTTTCAACTTCCCCAGAAGTGTGACTCCAAGTACAGCAAGTGGTGTTGGCTAGAGCACAGACACCTTCTTTGGGTCTAAAAGATAATCAAAGTTTATTCTATTACAAGAACAACTTTGGCCAGAGAGTCTACAGATTATTGTCAGGCAGCTATTGCTTTGCCAGTAGCTTCTGTGATAACTTTAAGAGTTAAGGAGAGGTTCCTGATCACAGCCTCATTTACACTTCCTGCTAATCAGGGAAGTAGGAATCTGCCACAGGAAGCAAATTTTTAAAAATTTTTTATTTATTTATTTATTTTTGGCTCTGTTGGGTCTTTGTTTCTGTGCGAGGGCTTTCTCCAGTTGCGGCGAGCGGGGGCCACTCTTCATCGCGGGGCGCGGGCCTCTCACTGTTGCGGCCTCTCCTGTTGTGGAGCGCAGGCTCAGTAGCTGTGGCTCACGGGCTTAGTTGCTCCGCGGCATGTGGGATCTTCCCAGACCAGGGCTCGAACCCGTGTCCCCTGCATTGGCAGGCAGATTCCCAACCACTGTGTCACCAGGGAAGCCCAGGAAGCAAATTTTGAATCAGGAATGCCTCCTGGTAATTCTCAATTGATCTGTAATTTTAGTTGAGAGGAGCAGCCCAACGTGAAGCTTTGGTTTGATTGTGGACAGTCAGAGACATAAAGAGTTAGCTCAGACCATAGTGTCCTACCATTTCCCAATTACTTAAACATTGAGCTTCCCATGCATGAAGGGGCACTATCCTCCACAGATAAAGATAAACCTGGGAGGAGCACAGATGGCACCACCGAAAGAGGTATTCCATGGTGGAGAATATTGGAATAGGAGTGTAGAGTGATCAGCCAAGCCCTGGAGGTCAGATGATTTATGATTTAAGAGTTAAGGGTCTGTAGACTGCACAGAGAGTATTGTTCTGATTTCTCTTTGTTAGTTCTTATTTCTCTTTGTATTAGTTGTTAACTGAATGTAGAGAAATTGACTTACAGGGTCAAGGTTAGGAGTCTAACAGGATATAGAGGGTACTTCATTTGGTCCAGAGAAACTGAGGCATTGGAAATCAGGGAGACGTTTGTAACAGGCAGACTACAAAATCACCCCAGCATCATAGACCAACTGGGGTCTTTGGTGGCAAACCCAATAATCAAATAGGTCTCCCCCTTTGCAAAAGCCCCAGAAATACAGATGCTAGCATTATCTTTACAAGTGACAGAAAGAAAAAGAAGAGTGGTGAAGCAGGTACAAAGGGGAGAAGGTATTTCATGATGAGAGTGAAAGGACCAGGATTCTTGTTCCAAAGTCTTGGGTGGAAGCATTCTACTTCGTGAAATCAGCAGCTTCTCATTGAAGTAAACTTGATTTTGAGCATTTGTACAGGACCAGATGTCAGGCGGAACCTTTTCAGTTGTGAAATATGCATGCAAGATTTGATACCTTGTAATTTGGTAGCAGTGTCAGTGGTCAAAGATTCTTGGTAGAGTCCTTTCCATGAGTCTCACTTTTGCAAAAGCATTAGAGTAAAATAATAACTGTCTGTTAATGACAAAAGACTTAAAATGCCCATGGATAAAAATCTGATAATTCATTTGATAAGGAAATGTAGTTACTTCTGTGTTATACAATAAGTTAGGATGATAATTGGACACTGAGTGTATTGACACAATTCTAGAATCTTTAAACAATTTCTGGAATACCTGTATCAGTAACATATATCCATACACATATAACCTAAGAAGGTTTATCATCACTTATTTGACAATGCTTCCCATGTAATTTAGCATACCAAATAAACCTAATTAGTTCAACATCTCTCCTTTACAAGCTGAGAGACAAATCCCTTGAGAATTCCCAGGGGGGTCTCTGGGAAATCTCAGTGTTGCTTCTGAGGTAAAAAGTGCTGCATTTAGAATTTGATTTTGGGAACGTGTGAAAATGACAAAAGGTTTGAACATTTGACTAAATAGGATCACAGATCATTATGAAATAATACTTAATTATCTATTTAAGTAAAGTGACAATAAAAGATTTTAAAGGCAAATGCAGAAGGTTGCATAGTTATGAACAAAACTTAGCTCTTTCAATATTGAGAAGACTGTGTTTTCTTAAGTAGTCAATGACCTGATAAAGGCAACATGAAGCACAGGATATTATTTTGGTAAGATGCAAAATATTTGCTTTCCAGGTAGATTATCAGAAAGATTAAAAAATAATAATAATAAACTTCCACAGCCTTTATATTAAGAGCAGACCAATAATACAATAAAACTTTGTTTTTTTTTAACAGACAGAAGACCAAGTCTAATTTTGCCCCAAGATACTTTTTGATATTAAAATTCATTTAAAAAATTTTTAAATAGATCCATTCCGATTTTAGCCACACCTTCCTGCTTGACTACACCCAAAATTTCTTTTCCAAGAATCCTTTTCCACAAATATCCTCCAACTTTTTATATCCATTCTAGTTTTGTCCTGTTTTATTTTTTCTTTTTTTTTCCTCTTTCTCATTCTGGAATAAACATTTTACTTTAGGACAAAATTACTCTTTTTTCACTAACAAGAACACATCTCCATGTCTTGCATAGAAATGTTTCCCTTATTATTTTTAGTAGTTTTATATTAATTATAATTCTTATCCTTAAGAATCCCTTGATTCCTAGTGAAAACTAAAAAGTAAGCAATTATGGACTGTCACTTGCCAATTCTGTGGATTGGCAAATTTGCAAGTACATTTCCTAATTTCGAAAAACATACTCTTCCTCATAGTACATTTTTTCAATGTGACACAAACCATGTTTACTAAGAGATCAAAATATCTTTAGTTCCTCTGTAAAAGGAAGTCAAAAGTGGATAAACCTATGTTCAGTACTTAATGTTTCAGTATTTTATCTTACTTGGAAATGATCTAGATATTCAACAAATATCCATCATTTAAGTTACCTTAGTGTAACTTTAGGATTCAAATAACCAAAGTAATTTTGGAAACTGTTTTTAAGTAGATGTACCATAAAGCATAATAATTGTTGAAAAGTTCACTTACAAACTTGTATCTTATGTACATATATTTAATTTACTTGTTCTGAACATTTATGTTTAGATTCCTCATGACAATTTAAGAGACATTAAACAGCTAACCATCATCATAAGTTAGCTTTCTTGCTGACAAATTCTCTAACAGAGATAAAGTGAGCTTATTTGACTTTTAGTAAACCTAGGTAAAATAAAAGTATTTAATGCTGATAACTCTGAAGACATGCCTGTTTGAATTAAATTTAAACTAGCTTTATTTTACAGAAGCTTATCTTACATCATGTGACCTTGGGAAACATTTGGGTTAATTTCTGTATTACTGAGAGTATAGTTGATTTATATAAATGCTTAAGTTTCTTTAAGCCAATTAAGTAGAGCTCGTTACAAATTAATTTTGGCAGTACCACCTGAAGGTAGAAAAAACCTACGTATGTATGTATTATAACATATAGACATACATAAACATACAGACAGATGCAAACAGAAGTCTTACAACTTTCATTTTAAAATTTTAGCCATGAGACAGCTATGATAATACAAAACTCAGTGGTTTATAAAAGAACAGTTGGGTCAAAATTGTGTTTCTGGCAGGTGGAATAAGTTAAAACTACCTGCTCAGATGGCTTAAATTTTTTACTAATATTTGTGAAGACTGAAAATTTTTCATGTATGTAGTTTCCAAATAGCCTTTCCTTTTTTTTTTCCTAATAAGGATTACTTTTCTGAAGTTTGAATTTCAAAGAAATGGCACAGAGAAAGAATGCAAGTTCCTCCAAGAAGGACTTTTATTTTCTATATCTAGAATTTTATGATACCTACAAGCTTTTTGAGATGAATGGGGAGGTTTGGGAATTGATAAAAAGGATAGGTTGGCTTTGCATTTTTTCTAGAGCTGCATTTCTGATCTTACAAGACAAGGACAGTTTTTTCCTAATTAATTAATTAATTAATTTTTGGTTGTGTTGGCTCTTCCTTGCTGTGCGCCAGCTCTCTCTAGTTGCGGTGAGAAGGGGCTACTCTTAATTGCACTGCACGTGCTTCTCATTGTGGGGGCTTTTCTCGTTGCGGATCACGGGCTCTAGGCACGCAGGCTTCAGTAGTTGTGGCATGAGGGCTCAGTAGTTGTGGCTCACGGGCTTAGTTGCTCTGTGGCATGTGGGAGCTTCCCAGACGAGGGCTCGAACCTATGTCCCCTGCATTGGCAGGCAGATTCTTAACCACTGCACCACCAGGGAAGTCCCAGGACAGTTGTTTTTAATTCCTCAAAGAATTGGGTTGCAGCCTGAATGATCTCAAAGCATTGATCCACCCATCCAACTATACATTATCTTCATTTTGCTTCTTTATATCAGGGAAATCTTTAAGATACAAATCAAAAGAACACTATGTTCTAGATTTGTAGGGGTTTTTTTTGTTTTTGTTTTTAGTATTTTCTTTCATTCAGCTTAGGGAAGAAGGCCTTAAAGAAAGGTCCTATCAGGCTCTGAATATCAGCTTCGAATTTGACCGACTTCTGACCATAGAGCTACTTAAAAAAAATCCTTTCAAATATCTTGTCAGGTTTCAGCTGGGAAAAATAGTAAATAATTCTGGCAGTATTGAACAACCCCATGAACCCAAGGGCGTCCTGAAAGAGGATACAAAAGATATGAACCCTCCCAAGGTCTAGAGTGACTTGCAGAGATAGCCACCAGAAAGAAGACTTAGACAATTCCCCTGAGAGCTGGCAAAAGTCAGCAGAACCCCAGAAGCCAATGGGGTACAACCCTGTTTTGTGCTGATCTCAGCCTATCAACAACCAGTGTTGTGGTTGGACCAGCTCTTGGGGTTCTTAAAATGATTGCCAGATGCCCTTCAGCAGTCACCATCAGGAAACTTTGAAAGAAAAACAGAGGCTCATTACTTATAACACCTGGAAATTACACAGCACATCTGGGGCCACACAGCAAGGTCATGGGGAGACAGAGAGTGCACGTGGGCCTGGGGTTCTGCTTTTATTGGGGCTGAGGGTGGGTCCTAGGGTTTGGGGGGCTCACTATTTATTGATGAATTTAAAACATAAGAGCAGGAATTTAAAGGACAGGATGGAAAAAAAACAAAAACCATGTAGACCAATTGGTCAGTTATTTAAATCTACCAGAATCTCTAAAACAAAGGAGCCTCTATAAGAGGAAGTGGCCTGGCTCTTTATCTACTTGTGTGGTTGGTACTGTGTTTAGCTGAGATAGCCTTCTTTGAAAGGGCCGCCCCTTGAAATGGATGCGTTGGCAATCAGAGCTTAAGTCAGCCACTTGTATTGCAAAAAAGAAGAAAACTGTCATGGCTTACACTACAGACCCATATTTCTGCCTGGCCATATTTTGGGGGCCCCGACCTGATGGTTGCCAAGTCTAGTTCTCAACACAAAATGAGACAAACAGAAGAAAATAGCTGTCCCTGGGAGAGAAGAATTGACAACCAATAGTACCCCAAAACCCAAATCAAAAAAGCCTGAATTTGGAAAAGAAAGGACCAAATGAAATTTTATTTTCCTCTCTTGACCAGGCACTACAGAGATCTGGGAGACCTGACTGTGGTAAGAATCCTCATCCTTCACCAGCTTCTGCCAGTTTTTCCAGGATCCCATCTGGAGGCTCTGGAGCATGAGGTATTTAGAGTGTAGCTCTGGTATCTATTAGAATTTAACAAGGGTTTCCATTAATCTTAGTTTTAGTGTCCCCTTGGCTGTTTAAAGGAATAATTGGTAGCAGTTTACCAGAGACTCCCTCAGAGTCTCACCAACCCTGAGAGGGGCCATTTGGTGACCTTCCTTTGAGGGTAGATACAGGGTATCTGTAAGGCCGCTAACTTGGCAGACTTTTGTTTACAGTTCTACAGTCTGTTCAGAGTGGAAAGGCAATTCAGACAGAGGATTAGCAGACTGTGGGTACTCAGGTAAAGGAGGACAGAGGGGAGTAGTAGTCACATCAGTCTTGTAGTCTTTTGTTTTAGGTACCTCTTGTGTCTTTACTTTTTCATTACCCTTTTGCAATGAATCTTTCAATGAAGCTCTCTGGGACTCTTGAAGCCTTTTGGAGGCATACCAATTAAAATAGGTATCCCATTCTGTTTGTTTGATTTGAGGACTCTTACTTTCAAGTGCACTCCTAAATGAGCCATCTTGTCTAACTGGAAGATTCCCTATAACGGCCGTTGTCATTCTAGGTTGTCTTAGTAAGATGTTGCCATTTTTGTAGATATCTATAGCTTCTTGGACCGCATTTATCAGACATAAAGTAGGCAGGTGTGCCAGAAGGTGGCAAGCTTAATTCTTTGATATTTGAGGGTCCCACTTCTGTAGCTAAGCCTTGGACCTCTTAGAGCCAAATTAATGCCTAATAAGGATGTGCCACCAGATTATGTGTTTTGTTTTTTTTTTTTAAGCAAAGTTATGTATTTATTTACTTTTGGCTGCGTTGGATCTTAGTTGCTGTGTGCGGGCTTTCGTTAGTTGTGGCAAGCAGGGGATACTCTTCATTGCAGTTTGTGGGCTTCTCATTGTGGTGGCTTCTCTTGTTGTGGAGCATGGGCTTTAAGTGCATGTGCTCCAGTAGTTGTGGCACATGGGCTCAGTAGTTATGGCTTGCGAGGGTCCAGAGCACAGGATTAGTAGTTGTGGCACACAGGCTTAGTTGCTCTGTGGCATGTGAGATCTTCCCCCACCAGGGCTTGAACCTGTGTCCCCTGCATTGGCAGGTGGATTCTTAACCACTGTGCCACCAGGGAAGCCCTGATTATGTGGTATTTAACAGTGTACCTTGTTACATGGAAATTTTCCTGAGGTTGGCATGTGACCACTGTTGTTCTAACCCATTCCTTGACCAGCTTATCCTAGCCCAGTAGTCTGAGAGTGAGGTGGTGAGCACTCAGTACAGTCCACATTTATTGTCTTAATTTAATTTCCCAAGTCCCCCAGCAGTTTATGCAGTGGACTTACCTCAAGCTTTGTGAGTTTCCTAATGGCTGCCATCATGCTTTCTTTTGCTTCAGGGGCACCTATTATTTTCCCTCATTTAAATAATTCTCCCTAGTTCAACCAGACTTACTGTTTCTGACCGCTTGAGCACTGTTCCTGAGATCTGTCAGTACCTCCTGAAGGTGCTTACACCGTAGCTGAGATTGGGCATAAACTCAAATGTTGTGGCCTACTAGGTCTCACCATGAAATATCTGAAGTCTCTCACACCCCAAATTTCCACCTAAAAGGATTAGAACAAACAAACTTGAGCTCCAAATGGAAACTAGGTGGAGCTCGATCTAAGAGAAATTACCAGAGATACTGGAGAGCAGCTGGAGAGGTAGCAAACTAAAGTGGCTCTGTAGGAACCTTTACCTTCATCTAGGAGCCAACCCGGGAAGCTTCAGTGGCTGTTTTCACATCACACCTCTTTGACAATACAGGCTATACCTTGGAGAGATTGCAGGTTCACTTCCAGACCACTGCAATAAAGCCAATATTGTAATAAAACGAGTCACACAAATTTTTTGGTTTCCCAGCACATATGAAAAGCGATGTTTACACTATACCATAGTCTATGAAGTGTGCAACAGCATCATGTCTATAAAACAATATACACACCTTAATTTACGATGACCTTATTGCTGAAAATACCAAAACAATTTCAATAGTAACGTCAAAGATCACTGATCACAGATCACTATAACAGATATAATAATAATGAAAAAGTTCAAAATATTATGAGAATTACCAATGTGTCACTTTGTGACACAGAGACCCAAAGTGAGCCAAAAGCAGTTGGGAAAAATGGTACCAATAGACTTACTCAACAAGGGTTGCCACAAACCTTCAATTTGTCAAAAATGCAATATCTGCAAAGCGCAGTTAAGTTAGCACAATAAAATAAGATATGCCTGACCTGTCCAATGACAAAACTAAAACAATTTAGTTACAAGATTGATATCCTTTATTCAAAGGAAAACAAGCCATGGATGGAGGTAGTACAGTTCCTCATAAGCAGCGGAGAACTCTTCCCAAGGGATTTGGGCAAGACCAAGTTTTATAGAGCTTTAGAAGAGGCAGTGTGGAGACAGGGCATGACTGGCTAGGAGGTTGGGAGTTTCCTTATAAGGCTAACGGGTCCTGATTTCTAGAGTAAGGTAAGCTAAGTAAAGCTGAGTTGGAGGATTGCGATTGGTGTATGTTACGTCCCTGGACAGGCTTTTCCTGTTAAGTGCAGGCTGACTTAGGTTTAGATTTATGATGTGGTCTGGTCCAGTGGGATGGCTCCAATGTGTGGGTCCCATTATATAAATTAACCTTTAAAGTGTTGATGTCAGCTCACTGGAGTCTTTTCAGTGGTTAAAGAAAGTTTTTCACCTAAAAATCAGATAAGGGCTGGAGGTAGATTGGGGGTGGCAGGTGGGGTAGAACGGCGCCAGTAGAAAAGCCTTGGCCAAAGGAGTGTGGCTGTTGAGGTTTCTGAAGACCACAGAGTGTAAGAACAGGTTTCACAATGTCATTTGCTTGAGTATTAAAGCTTGCTTCCTGAGAGAGCTTTTGGGAGAGAGGCCCCAGCATACGGCCCCAAGAGAGATCCCAGAGCAACTCATATTCTGAAGATGTTGAGGGCGAACTAATGTTGATGAGGATGACAACAGAAAGCAAAAAAGGGAAACTAGCATTGACTGGATACCCACAACGCACCAGGGACTTTGCTAGCATGCAAATTCTCTATTAATTTTCAAAAACCTTGAGTGCAGTGGTTCTCAACCAGGGGCAGTGTTGCCCCCAAGAGAACATTTGCCAATGTCTAGAGACATTTTTATTTTCACAACTAGGGCGTGCCCCTGGCATCTAGTGGGTAGAGGTCAGGGATGCTGTTAAACATCCTACAGTGTATAGGACAGGTCCTCACAATGAGAATTATTTGGCCCCAAATGTCAATAGTACTGAGGCTGAGAAACCCTGCTTGAAGGACAGCCATGCTAATCTTCATTTATACAGATGAGGAATCTGTAGTTCTGAGAAGCTACCTGTCATTCAAAATTAGACTTACACAGCTCTAAAGCCTTGCTCTTTGACCATGCCATAGTGATAAGAACAGTGATGGGTAAGAAAGATAAAGAACCAGGGCACTAATTGCTGCTCAAAGATATTTGTTGGAGGACTACAAGAGGAGTACAAGAGTGAACGACGAAGGGGAATAAGAGGGTGGGTGTGATCATCCTAGTACCACCCTGACACACGTCTTTGTCCTTGTTCCACAATCCAAAACAGAGTCAGGATTATGATAATAAAGAAAATCAAATGGTAGGGGCTGGCCTCAAGTTGCTATGCTCGATCTCAGAGGAGTCTGATGCCAGTGCCTGCGCCTCTAAATAGATCTAGAAGTACGGAGAGTCTGCTGACACACTCTCCTCCGTCGCCTTTTCTAAGCAGAGAGACAGACAGGAGGTTCTGAGCTGAGTTTGGGTGACCATTTATTCCCCTCTTCCTCCCAGAGGCTGAGCCCAGCTGTGGCCCCAGAGGAAGAGGAGAATCTGTTTCCCAGTTTCCACATTTTCTGTGAATTTGGAGTGGGACTGAGCCAGATTGATTCTGGGAAGCCCTGAAACTTCTGGGAGGGAAAAGTTGAGACGAAAGAGGGTGGAAGGGGAGGAGCCAGTGACGAAAAAACACCACTTCTTTTCACTTCCTCTTTTGGACTCCAGAATTTGTCTGTTCTCTGGGGTGGAATCTGTCAAGCCTCGAGAGAAGTCTGTGCCTGCTGTGCTGGGCTGTCAGAGCCAACCTGCTCGCTCCAGGAGGTGATGGGGATCCCCTCATTCCTAGTCCTCCCTGCTGCCAGGAGTGACCGAGCTGACTGCACACCCTGCCATCCTTCGGGCCACATGCTACTGTGGACGGCTCTGCTATTCCTGGGTGAGGCAGGGTCCCCAGGAGGGCAGTGGAGCAGAGACAGAGGCAGGCAAGCTTTTCTAACTCAGCTGCTGCCACCTCGGTTGGGGCTGAGCTTGGGCAAGGATGAGGGCTGGCGCGGGAAGCACATCAGGAAAGTCAAGAGGGTGAAGGCAGGCTGATGCAAATCAGATTCTGACAACCTTGCTGGCCTTGGAAAATTATGAAATTGGCAGAATTCCTTTTTAAAAAATTAATTAATTTATTTATTTTTGGCTGAGTTGGATCTTTCTTGCTGCACACGAGCTTTCTCTAGTTGCAGTGAGCGGGGGCTACTCTTTGTTGTGGTGTGTGGTCTTCTCATTGCGGTGGCTTCTCTTGTTGCGGAGCACAGGCTCTAGGTGCGTGGGCTCAGTAGTTGTGGCGTGTGGGCTCAGTGGTTGTAGCTCGCGGGCTCCAGAGTGCAGGCTCAGTAGTTGTGGCACAGGGGCTTAGTTGCTCCATGGCATGTAGGATCTTCCTGGACCAGGGCTCAAACCCGCGTCCCCTACATTGGCAGGTGGATCCTTAACCACTGCGCCACCAGGGAAGCCCAGCAGAGTTCATTTCTTTTTAAGTCTTTTGCCCAATTTCCACTCGGCAACAAGGTCGCTGGTGCTCTGCCACCCCCCAGAGCGGAGCCAGCTGTGAGGAAAGTCTAGTGACCTAGACTTGAAGGACTAATGAGTGGCCAAGGTGTTTGCCTTCCTTAGAAATTGTGTTTCACTGGGACCATATCTTAGGTGGGAGGGCTAATGCCATCTTAGGCAAATAGGAGGTGGGAGGAACACATTTTGGTTGGGGGCAGTGGCTGTTCTCTGTGCTCCTGAAACCACTTCAGGCAGCAGAAGCGTATTCTCTTTATGTGAAAGGAGATTCCCCTGGGAAAAAGCACAGGAGGGTGTGGGTTATCCAGGGGATGGGGATCAGAGAATACATAAGCCATGCAATTCTTGAATCAGTTGTGGGACCAGAGGAATCGTACATGTCTCTTTGCACTGCTCAAACATGGGGATACGTCCTGTCACCGATCGAATAGAAAGACAGGATCTTAGGCTGCACTTGAGTGCTCCTTGCTGACCATGTTCTCAGCTGTGAGCTAGGGACCAGGGAGTGATAGTGCTGGTGGGTGGAAGAGTCTAGGGAAGGCCAAGTAGGGGAGGCTTATTGCCAGGAATGTCTCCCCAAAGCTCAATTTCTAGAGTATCTATCCTCAGATCTGCTTCAGTATGGTCCCAGAGGACATGCAGCCACTTTCCAAGTTATGTACTATGATCGATAGTACAATCTGTTCAGCTCTGGGAGCCTTGGCCCTCAATGCTGGATGATGCTGGGACAGGAGGTGGAGGTGAGGAAGAGAGAGTATCTGGGACAGGAGGTGGAGGTGAGGAAGAGAGAGTATCCTCCCATGAGCAGGATGAAATGGATTGAAGCAGAATAGCATGAAAAAGGAGCACTGAACTACCTCACTTTTCGTTTGGAGAAGCTCAGGCCTGGAGTAGTGGCATACTTCCCTACCTTTGCTATAGTGATACCAATGTGATGCCTAGACAAGACTCCTAGGAGAGACTTTTGGAATTTTTATCCATTTGCCCTCTTGCTAAGTCACAAAGATTTACTCCATATTTTCCATTCTCATCTGGGCCGCCATATTTAGGTCTTCATTGCTCAGTAACTCAATTTTTACACCACCTTCTGATCCAGTCTTGACTGTCCTGTCTCCTGTTCTCCAAATCCATGCTGCACACTGAGGCCATGACTTCTTCAACTACAGCTATGGCTGAGTCACTGTACTTCATAAATGCCTTCAGTGCTGCTCCATTGCCTACTTTATAAAGCTCAAATTCTACTCTTAAAAGTAGAGCCAGGCAGTGTGTACACATATTCTCTGCTTTCTAAGATTCCACAAACTGCCTTGTTTAAACATTAAGTAAATGCTATGTGCAGGCTTTGTTCTAGGACATGGAGATATATCACTGAACAAGAGAGACATTGGCACTTCCCTGGTGGTGCAGTGGTTAAGAATCCGCCTGCCAGTGCAGGGGACACGGGTTCGAGCCCTGGTCCGGGAAGATCCCACATACCACGGAGCAACTAGGCCCGTGAGCCACAACTACTGAGCCTGCGCTCTAGAGCCCATGAGCCACAACTACTGAGCCCATGTGCCACAACTACTGAAGCTCGCGTGCCTAGAGCCCGCGCCCCACAGCGGGAGAAGCCACCGTGATGAGAATCCCGTGCATCGAAACGAAGAGTAGCCCCTGCTCACTACAACTAGAGAAAAGCCCGTGTGCAGCCAAAAATATAAATAAATAAATAATTTTTTTTTTTAAAAAAGAGACAACCTTCCTGACCTAAAGCACAAGGTCTTTGCCTCCCTCACAGTGACAGTATTATACTGAGTATGAACATATTTAGTATTCACTAATATTTGTTGAATGAATAAATGGAAGGTGCCTTCTCTCTACTTTTCTCATCTCTTACTTGTTTCTTGTCTTCCTCCTCCTCTTAGTCCCACTTCTTTACCCATTCCCTGCACTGCCACATTGTCACCCCTACACACTCTGCTTTTCAGCTATCACTTCTGTGTCAATAATTTCCAAACCTATCTTTCTTGTTTGTGTCAAGTACAATTTCATATTTCCACCTGCTGGTTTGAGACCTCCAAATTTATTTGTCAGCTCAGAAACAAAACACATTCAAACTCCAACTATCATCTTCCCCTCAAAAATGTTCTTCTCCTCCTAACATTTATATTTGTGTCAGCACAACTAATGTTTTTCCTAGTCACCCATTTACAAGACCCCCATATCTCTTCAAGGGCCATGTTCTCTCTCCCTCTTAAATTTCTCTCATGCCTGTGTCCTCATCTTTACGTTCTATGGTCAACGCAATTTTGGGCTCTCTTATCTCCCAACTAGATGGACTCAATGAATGATTTCCAGAGCACTGGCAAATAAAATTAATATGGCCACTGCCCTCTTTGAGCTTACATTCTACTGAGCGATATAAACAGTAAATAAAGGAACACAAATGCATAAATATGAATTGGAAAATGGCTATGAAGCTGTAAACAGGATACTCTGATAAGAACACTTGTTGCGGGGGACATGAGAGAACAGCCTACATTAACAGGAGGATATGGCAAGAATTTTCTGAGGAAGTGATTTTTAAGCTAGGACCTGAAGCATGATAAGGATTAAGCCATTTGAAGATACAAAAGAAGCAGGTTTAGAGTAGAGGGATCAGCATACAGAAAAGCCCCAAGTTTGAAGAATGTGAAGAGGTCTGGTGTTATTGCAGCTCAATGAGTAGGGGAAGTGTGGCTCGAGATGAGGCTGGAGAGGTGAGCAGGGCTTGTGTCAGGTGTGGCCTTGTAAATATTTACATTTTATTTTCAGAGCAAAGGAAGAGCACTGAATGCATGTAAGCAGAAGAGTGATATTATCTGATTTGTTATTTTTAAAATAACTCTAGCTTCTCTGTGGGGAATGAATTGTCAGGGGAACAAAATAGGGGAAGAGATAAGTTAGGAGATGGGAGAAAGCTGCTGGTGACCTAAAATAGTGTGGACATGGACTGAAGCTGACGCATTCAAGAACTAACTGGAAGCAGGATGATCACGACTTTACTGGTGGCAAAGGCTGATGGGATTTGGGGAGAGAGAGAGGAATAAAAGAGGGCTTGCGGTTTTCAGGCACAAGTACCTGGGCATATGGTGAAGATATACACTTATATGGGGGAACCTGGGAGAGAAATAGAATGTGTCCACTTGATTTGACATTGAGATCATTGGTGATTTTGACAAGAAAAGTTTTAGTGGACTGGTGAGGGCAGAGTTCAAACTGCAGAGAATGAAACAGTGATTGGAAAGAGAAGAAATGACGACAGCCTTTGTAGAAAAAATATTGAGAAATCAGGCTGGGAAAGGGAGCAGAAAAATAATTTTGGAATTATATGTGGTGTCAAGTGAGATTTTTTCCTTTCAGTGAAAGATCCTGGAATATATTTATGTTGATAGGAAAGGTCCATCTGAGAAGGAGAAATGGGTGAGGCAGAGGAGAAAGGGAATAATAGAGAGAGGAAAATCCTTGAGCGGGTGAAAGGGAATGTGACCTAGGATAGAGACTGACCACAGATAGGAGGAGAGATGTCCCCAGTGAAAACCAAGAAAGGAAGATGGATAGAGATGCAATAGGTTAGATGATTTAGTTGGGGGAAGATGTGAGACCTCCTGTCTAACTGTGTTTGTTTTCTCTGTGAAGGATAAAGGAAGGCACCATCTTTGAGTGAGACGGGACTGGAGGCAAAGGACTGGAAAGTTTGAGGAATGAGGAAAAAATGAGTGTCCCTACCAAAAGCCACAGAGCAAACGTACTAGAGAAAAGTGTCAGAACGGCAGTTTAGTGTCCTTTTGAATATGGAGACAGTAAATTTGCAGAGATACCAACCTGCCTGCTTATGTAGTAATTTCATTAACACACAGCTGAAGAAGTAAAGGCATGGACAACCCAGGTGGAACGTAATGCAGACAGAGACTGGCAAGAGAGTTAAGGAGATTTGCAAAGAGGTGATTATTTATAGTGATGAATCATCGTATCTAATGAAAAAGTAGGCTGATCTTTGCTTTCTCTCTTACAGCTTCTGTTGCTGGGAAACCTGGTAAGTGCTCACCACATCCTCTCCCTCCCCCAGCTACTCTCTCTCTCTGCTCCCTGCACCCTGTCTGGAGGTGCTCTGGATGCACCAGCAACCCAGGACTGAGGTAGAACCAGGAAAGAGTAATTGCTGCCACAAGATGACCTGCCCCCTTCTCCTTCCTCCTTCCCTTCCTCCCAGGGAAGCCAGGGATGGGCAGCCACGGGGCACAGCCTTTCTATTTCTGTACCAGTGAGACCTCACAGATTCTGTCACAGAAAATAACTGTCTTCTGTCTCAGTTGCCTTCCTCCAAACTAAATCACGAACCCATGCCATTTTAGTTTCAGCCACATGCAAAATCACATGACTTGCTTAGGTTAACCCCATGGGTTGATAAATCCTCTACTTTGCATGTATCTGAAGACTTCAGGGCCTGTTCCTCTGGACACAAATAGGAGATACCACCGGTTCTGGTTGGATGAACACTGCTGGGCACTGCTTTCTCTGCACCACTAACCTCTCCACCTCCCAGGATTGGTAGTAGAGTGGGGCTCTACCTGGGCCACTGAACACAGAGCTCTCTAGACTGGCCTGCCAACCTTTCTCCTCTTTCTTAGTCTTCTGAGGCCACAGAGACTCCTCTGTGCTTGGGTGTCAGGACAGGTCTATTCTAAAGGATAAAGAATAGGGACTTCCCTGGTGGTCCAGTGGTAAAGAATCTGCCTTACAATGCCAGGGGACACAGGTTCGATCCCTGGTCAGGGAACTAAGATTCCCACATGCTGTAGGGCAACTAAGCCCACACAACTAGAGCCCACAGGCCACAAACTACAGAGACCACGTGCCCTGGAGCCTGCGTGCCACAACTAGAGAAGAGAGAACCCACATGCTACAACTAGAAAGAAGCTGGCACACCAAAACGAAAGATCCCACACTGCAACAAATATCCCTTATGCCGCAACTAAGACCCGACACAGCCAAAAAAATAATAAATATATCTTTTTTTGTTGTTCTGACTTCTTCCATTCTTTTTTTATAAGATGTATTTATTTCTTTTTATTTAGAAATAAATACATCTTAAGGAAAAAAGGAACTAATAAGCTGCTGTATAAAAAAATAAATAAAATTCAAAAAAAAGCTGTTAGGATATATTGTAGAACAGAATATAGCCAATATTTAATAAAAACTATAAATGGAGTATAACCTTTAAAAATTGTGAATCACTGTATTGTAACTTATATAATATTGCACAGCAACTATACGAATAAAAATTTTTATTCCAAAGAAAAAAGAAAGAATGGAAGAAGTCAGAGCAGAAACGTGATGCCTGACTCTCAGCCTGGCACCTCCACCAGATGTCCCCATTTGTCTTCTTTCAGCTGTGGAGAGAGTTTATCCACTAGTGTCCAAATGCCTCAGTTTACAGGGGAGGAAAGTGATTCCCCAAAGGATGTATGTGTAGTGTAGTGTGTGTGTGTGTGTGTGTGTGTGTGTGTGTGTTGCCCCCTCTCCCATTCCCCTACCTCTTGTCCTCTCCCCTGGGGAGGAGGCAAGCTCCCTGAGAGGACCTGGATTCCTGGGGGCCCCTGTTTGGGCTGCATGAGTTGGAGGAACTGCCTTTGGTTGCACAACAGTTCTGGGTTGGGTTCCTCTCTTGATGTCTCCAGCATGGCCACAGTTTTCCATTATCTGAGATTTGGGGTCTGCTTAGGCCCTTGGGGTCCCTTTCCTCATGCTGCCTTCTCTCTCTGCCCCTCAGCAGGTCTCCCGAAGGCTGTGGTGAACATTCAGCCTGCGTGGATCAGTGTGCTCAAGGAGGATTACGTGACGCTGATGTGTCAGGGGACCAACTTGTATGAAGGCAACCTCACCCTGTGGTTCCATAATGGGAGCTTCATCCAGAGCCAGAACCAGCGCAGCTATAGCTTTAAGGCCAGCAGCAATGACAGCGGAGACTACAGGTGTGAGACAGAGCAGACCAGCCTGAGCGACCCTGTGCATCTGGATGTGATTTCCGGTCAGTGGATGAAGGCCTGGGAGAGTCTGGGGGAACGAGGGTAGAAGAAATCTGCTTACGTGGCAGAGGTTTTTCGGAAAGGGGAATTGCCTGCTTACTGGGAAGCATGGCTGTGAGTTGTTTGAAGGGCTTTTTCTCCACTCATTTCCCTTTTCACGCACCCCATTGCTTAGTATGTGTGGTGAGGTAGAAGTTCCTAAGAAATTTTCCAGAATATGTTGGGCTCTTTTGTCTCGGTGCTGATTGAGCAAGAAGGTGACAAGGCCACTGACAGGCACCTGGGTATGAGAGAAACAGAAGGAAATCCCTAATTCATAGAAATCCTTGCATTTTTATGGCAGAGTCAAATGCACAGACAGACCACAGCTGAATCCTAGCGCTGCAAATTACTAGCCTTGTAAACATGATGATTTCATTTACCTTTGAGCTTCAGTTTCCTCATCTGCTCAGTGGAGATACTACTGCCTCCCCCCTCAGGTTCCAGTGAGAAACAGCATTTCCCTGCCCCCCTGCCCTCTGTGCAACTTGAGGTGAAAGTTGTGTCTTAACCACCTTTTATATCCAGCCCCAGGCACGGAACAGGGCTTAATAAATGTTTGCTGAACAGATCAATGATCCTCCAAAGCTCCTGGCAAGAAAACGTTCTCCATAGAGAAAAGCTGCAGTATGATTATGATGAATATTGTCCTCGCTATTCTTCACTTACTCCCCTTCCCTCACCCAATTCTCAAATTCTCCTCAAAGGTATCTAGGCCTGGTGGGCCTGCAGCTCCAGGCCTGCAATCTCTACCCTCTGTGCTCAGCAGGAAAAGACAGTCCTGGAGGGAAGCCCCAGAGGCCTGGCAGGGCCTCAACCTCAGTGCTCCTGCCTCTCTAGGAAGGGGTGGAGGTGAGGGATCCCTCCCCCAAGACTGAGCAAGTTCCCACCCGACCAGCAGGTGCGTTGACAAGGAACCCTGGCATATGAGGTGGACACCACCCTGAAGGACCTAGGTGAAGAGCTAGATGTGAAGGCCTGGAGCCAGAGCACCAGCCATGGGGACCCTGAACCACTATCATGGAGACTAGAGTCAACGGAATGCCGACTGCACCAATGGGAGTCCCTAGTCAGGTGGTGGCGCTAGTTCCCAGAGAGCTCAGTGCCACGGTGTGAACAGCAGGCAGAGCAGGCACTGCAGGGGCAGCTCCGTGGGCCTCAGTATCCCCACCAGTTCATGTGCAGCAGCAGCTCAGCAGGCCCAGCTGCACAGCCTGGCTGCTATCTAGTGGCCACAACTGCTGCCAGTCAGCAGGCCAGCTCCCCCAAACACCAGCACAAGCCAGCAGCTGAGCACCACCCAGGCCTCAGTCAATCTGGCCACAACATCAGCCTCCCAACTCACCAGCCAATCCCGGAGTGAACTCTCCCAGTGTTACCACTTTGACGCAATCTGTGCTACTGGGGAACACCACCTCCTCCCCCTCAACCTGTCCCAGGCCCAGATGTATCAAAGACCACAGCTGAGAAACCTATTCCAGGTAAACCAGACCTTGGCCCAGAATGTGCCTCTAGCTTCTCAACTCATCCTGAAGCCTATTAGGGCAGTGGCAGTAGTCCAGCAGGAGGGGCTGTCTGCTCAGGCTGCTGGAGTTCATGTAGATGCAGTTTAGGTAAAGAACTTGGCACTGAGGAACAACAGGCTCAGCCCAAAGCTCCACCCAGAAAGCGATTCCCCTGTTTAGCCTCCCCCAGGCCTCTAGCCAGGCTCTAGCTGTGGCTCAGGCTCCCTCTATGGCCTCAGGCCAGTTCTTTAGCCTTAGTCCAGCTGGTGGGGTCAGTGGGAAGAGCATTCTAAGGTACATGGGTCCAGGCAGAAGTGGCCACCCACGTGGGCCTTTGGGTCAGTGGCCCTCCTCAGGAATAGGTGGCGCTTGGAGCTATCCCAGGAAAGGCACAGGAGTGGTGGAGCCCTTGCCTGCATCCCAAACAGTGACTGATCCAGGGCAGCGAGTGCAGTGGCCAAGAAGACAGCAGCAGCGGGGAGTGGTCAGCAAGACAGTACAGCTGCACCTGCTCCGAGCCAGACCCTTATTAGCTCAGTCACCACACACAGATCCAGCCCCATTCACTGATTGAGCGACGGCAACAGATCAGCTCTTGGAGAAACGGGTGGTGATGCAGCAGCAGATTGTTATCTACTACTGGCAACAGCTCCAGCACCGTCAGCCCCGGTACCCCTCCCCACAGCTGCACCTCTCCAGTCGGTCCAGCAGCAGCCACAAGTCTCACTGCCCCGCAGCCACCACAGTCCAGGTCCCTGTGGTCTTCTGCATGCAGTCCGTGCACCTGCCGGGCAAACCCAGACGTTGGCTGTCAGATGCAAGGAGGAGGGCGATGATGTCTCCACATTGGGTTCCGTGCTCCTGCCAGGGCTTCTCCAGTAGCAGAGAGCCCCAAGGCCACGGAGGAGGAGAGCAGGCTTGGAGAAGAAGCTGAACTAGTGACCAGTGGGAATGCTAATTCACCGAGCAGTGAATAAGCAGCCGTGGCCCCTGCCCATCAGCACCTCCTCCTACACTAGCCATGGTGTCCAGATAATTGGTGACTCAAACAAACCTCCACAAGCCATTGTGAAGCCCCAGATGCTCACCCACATGACTGAGGGCTTTGGTACCCGGGACGGAGCAGAACCTGTCCCAGTGTGTTGTTCTCCATTACTGAAAAGCCACTACAGACTGGCCTCCCGACAGGGCTGAATGAGAATCGGTCAGGTGGCCCCTGGGGAGGGGACAGCCCATCTGCTGAGTAGTCAAGAAGACAAATCTCCTGAAGTTCCAGCACTGTGGGAAGTACAGTCCTGGAGAACAGTTCTGGGACTCCAAGAGTTTCTGCTCCATGACTTGTACTGAAAGGTACAGTGTGAACTGTAGCTGCCAGTTCTGGTTGAAGAGGAGAAACATGAAAGAGTTTCAGGAAGCCCACTATGCTTGTGTTCACCAGTGCGGACCCTGCTGCAGCTCCTCTGCCATCACCTGTGCTAAGATCCAGGGCAAGTGCCACAGGGGTCAAGAGGACTCTAGCTGGGGTTCAGAGAATTCCAGTCATGGTAAAGAACTCTCTCCAATGTCCCTGGGCCTTTATTGGTGAGAGCTGGACATGGGAATGTGACCCAGGGAACCTCCAAACAGCTGTGCCTACACCAGGAGTAATCTTAGCCACTGGAGTGTAGAGGAGGTGTATGAGTTTATTGCTTCTCTACAAGGCTTCCAGGAGATTGCAGAGGAGTTTTTTTCCCAGGAGATGGATGGAAAGGCCCTTTTTTGACTTAAAGAACACCTCGTGGGTGCCGTGAACATGAAGCTGTGCCCTGCCCTCAAGATCTGCACCAAGAAATTGTGCTCGAGACCTAAGGTGGCCCTCTCGCACAAACCAGTCTAAGGCTGACACTTCCACTGTCCAGACTACAACCTGGTACCAGTAGAGACTTTGCTGCGAAGAAAGTGCTGTTCTAATGATGTGTACCTTCAGTAGAGGGGATTACCCAGACAGGGAGGAGAAGTGCAAGAATTGCTTGCTGGTGCTACATGGAAGCAGCTTTGACATTTTCTCCAGGTTCTACTTCATTAAAAAAAATCTTCATGGGCTTCCCTGGTGGCGCAGTGGTTGAGAGTCCGCCTGCCGATGCAGGCGACACGGGTTCATGCCCCGGTCCAGGAAGATCCCACATGCTGCGGAGCGGCTGGGCCCGTGAGACAAGGCTGCTGAGCCTGCGCGTCCGGAGCCTGTGCTCCGCAACGGGGAGAGGCCACGACAGTGAGAGGCCAGCATACTGCAAAAAAAAAAAAAAAAAATCTTCACAATTCTCAGCATTCCCACCTACCCCAATCCAATCTTTATAAAAGAGGCAGTCTAGGGAACCAGGACTGCTCACCTAATCCTGGAGTGGAATGTCTAGCCAGCGCCTGAGTTCCTCAAGAGGCGGAATACACAGGATGGTACGGGAGGAAATGGGTGGGACGCAGCGGTGCCTCCCCACTGGGAGAGGTGGGGTTTTCTAGCTTGTGTGACCCAAGTCGCAAGATCTGGTGCTCCCCACCTTCCCTCTGGATTGTCCCACTGTAGCCGTGGCCCAGAGTTTTCTCTTCGTTGTCACGCCCTCCCTCAGTATTGAACAATTTCACCTGCGTTTGTGGCAGGCTCAGAAGCCAGTGTAGAGACTTTTTTGGCATCATTCCGATCTGCTGAAGGGGCTAAGCGTGGTTGACTAGCACACGTGTGGCTGTTGTCATTTCTTTCTCATGTCCCGGCTCCCTTCCAACGTATCTATTGTTTTCTACCCTTTCTTTCCAATTCCAACTCTACTCTGTCCTGTAGCTTTAGGAAAAAGGAGTGCGTGGGCTGAGGTCAGATTATAAGTACCTGCCTTAGCCTCTATTCCCTATACGACAAAGAAATTAAATATCTTTTTCCTCAGTAAAAGGATGAAAATCGGGGAAAAAAGTACACAGCAGGCTAATGGCCCACCCATGTCGCTGCTGCCTTTAGACAAAGTCCCTGCTGAAGTGAAATGCCACATTTACTAGCATGCACCAAATAAGCTAATATTTGTTAGATGTCCGTGACTTTCCGCAAAGACACTTGACTCTGCTGTGTCCCCCTCACATGTTGTCTCCTATGTCAGACTGGGTTCTTCCCTCCCTCCCTTCCTCGGGGAAGGCACTGTACTCCTGGGTCTCCTGTATCCTTCCTGTAGAGGCCTGTTGGGCAGGACAGGAACAGGAAGACAAGCATATCCTGAGCACCTACTATGTGCCAGGAACTACTGTAGATAGCTAGTGGTATTATTGTGACTATTTTCACATACGAGGAAACGGAGGGCTAGAAGCGTTAAATTATTTGCCCAAGATCACAGAGCTCATACATGATGGAGCCAGAATTAGAGACCAGGGGTGTCTGATTCCCTCCACACACAGTGGCCCACCAGTAAGGATGGTCTGGGTCTCGGATTTGAGTCAAGACGTCCTGAGTCCTGTGGTCTCTTTGTGTCTTTCAGACTGGCTGCTGCTCCAGACCCCTAGCCTCGTGTTCCAGGAAGGGGAGCCCATCATGCTGAGGTGCCACAGCTGGAAAAACAGCCCTCTGAATAAGGTCATATTCTTCCAGAATGGAAAATCTAAGACATTTTCCTATCTGCGTTCCAACTTCTGTATCCCACAAGCAAACCTCAGTCACAGTGGCGAGTACCACTGCACGGCATTTATCGGGCTGACACTGCACTCATCACAGCCTGTGACCATCACTGTCCAAGGTGGGAACTCTGTGAAGATGAAAGAAGGGGAGAAGAGGGGTTAGACAATTAGGGGTAAGGTCACGTGGACCTACAGGGAGATCTGAGAAATGCCCTAGCAGGAAAGCTGGGCTCTGGGGCAAAGGGCAGGGGCATGGCACCTTGCTAAGTACCGGCCAGAGCTTGGAGCCCTCAGCTTCCAGGTGATAGGTGACGAGGCTGTTGTTCCACTTTGAAATATAGGCCCCATCACACCAAGCCCAGCAGTGGAACAGAGCTCTCTCATTGGTGCAGAATTTCTCTAAGCTCCTGGACATTCCTAAGAGCTGAGGTTTTCCTAATTTCTTCTCATGTCTCATGATATGTCCATTCACTCTCAAAGGCATGGCATGTCCTTGACAGTTCAAGGCTGTGCTGGGTACAGTGGTGGAGGCGTCAGGTCCATCCTCCCTGCCATCCCCGAGGGCTAAGAGGAACCCTGCCCTCTCCCTTACACACTCAACAGCATGCCTTCATTTGATTAGCAGAGAAACATGGGTTTGGGAGAGGCACAAGCCCAGTTCCAGAAATCCTGTGCAGGTGAGGTTGAGGGGGGAAGTGAGTGTTGTGTTGGAGGAGGATCAGGGACGGGTACTGCCTGTTCTGACGCCTGTGTTCCCCAGGGTCCAGCTTGAGCAGCTTCTCATCGGTGACGATAGCGGTGGCTGTAGTCGCTTGGATTGCTGCAGTGGCTATTGCTGGTGCCATAGTAGCCTGGTTCTGCCACAGGCGAAAGCAGGTTTCAGGTTTGTGCCTCCTCTTGGCTCCTCTTGTTATCAGTTCCTACTTAGTGAAGGCCCTAACCCCAAACATTGCTAGAACCCTTATCTTTGGGCTAGAGAATCCTTAGCATTCAAATATAGTCCCATAGTTTATTCATTCATTCATTTAACAGGCCTGAACAAACTTGCTTATGTGTCAAGCACTGTGATAGACTCTGTGGATGATGCCAGGATAAAGAAGTTCAGTCTCTGCCCTCAGGGAGTTCATAATATTGTGGGGAAGACTGAAATGCAAATAGATCAGTATAATTAGAGGGGATAATACCAGTATTCGAGAATGCAAAGGCTGTGACGGGGGACAGAAGAGCTGACGCAACCCAGCATGGGCCGGGGCAGTTAGAGAAGGCTTCACAGGAATGCCATGTTGTGTCGTGACTGAAGCACACCTGGTAGGGCCAGACTGCCTGAGATTAAATCCCAGCCCGTCAGCTCACCAGCTGGATAACGTTGGGTGAGTTATGCAATATGTCGAGAAGATGGAGTTGGTGTATTAAATTAAGAATACGCAGATCATGACCTGCTGAAAGAGGAGGCACACGCCACCCACATAGTGGGTGATCTGATCTCACTTCCCAGACTGGGGAAGTGAAAACCCCGGGGTCATTTTGATTGAAAGTACAGTTTCGGTACACTCACACAAAGCAAGTAGAGTCACAAGACTTGCTACTTACAGATCCCAGAAATGGCAAGGGGGGTGGCAGTCCTCTGTCCCCCATCATGGGTGAGCGGGAGAGAGAGAGCAGTGTAGCAAGCAGCTGTTACTTGTAAGGTGGTTGGGGTGGAGGACACTATTTTGCGGGCTTCACTCTAAGTGGTTATTTTAAAAGGTGCCCCAGGAAAAGCAAAGCGAGAACTTACGGCGGGAATCCTAAACTCAAGTCCTTATCTTAAATGTTCCGATTCTGGGTGCAAGCAGGTTATCATACTGTAAGATGCCTAGGCAGCAACTCAGGAAAACAAAGTTGTTTTTTTCAGGAAAATACTAGTTGTTTTTCTCATCACATTCAACTTCTCTGGGCCTCAGTTTCTTCGTCTGAAAAATGAGGCCACGAATAGAACCTACCTCACAGGGTTATGAGGGTGAATGAGTCGGCAGCTAGCAGAGACAGCAAGCATCACATAGTGTGAGTTGTTATCGTTATGGGGGAGGTGATGCTTGAGGGTAGCAGTTAACCAGGCAAAGAGGGCTAGAAGAGCATTCCAGGCATGGGGGCCAAGACATGGAAATGAGAAACATTGTGGCTAGGATGGGGATCAGGGGAAGAGTAAGGAGGTTGCTGTAGGCAGTTTGATGCCATTGAAGCCATAAATTACGAGGCAGAAAACAAGGAGAGATGAAGCAGGGCGGAAGGATGTATTCCAGGTCATGGAATCCACGTAGGCTACCTTTGAAGAACTAAGCTGTATTCCAAAAGGGTTGGCAAGAGCACAGGAGGGCAGTAACCACGTCTTCTTGTTCTGCGCTCCCCCCCCACCTCCACCCTCCGCCAGCACCTAGCACGTGCTTGCCACGCAGCAAGAGGGTCAATAAACATTTGTTCACTGACTGATCAGCTGAAGAACTTCAACTCTTGGAAAGCAGCCTCCTTCCCCCAGAGTACTAATGTAAAAGAGCCGAGAGAGAAGGGAAGGTGCCATGCAAATCTAATAAGCAAAGGGTCACAATTCATAACACTGAAAAGCTAACTTGCTGGTGAGAGAAAGCGCTAAAGATATCCAGATATAGAGAAAGTAAAAGGGAAAAAAGACTCAGAGCCATTGACATAGAGAAAATAATACTACTAATACCTCACAAAGCACTTTGCAATTGGTTCAGAACCAAGACCTCAGTTACTGATGATAAGTAAATGTAGAGATTCAGGGAGAGATACCGAGAGGGAGAAAGAGGTGATTTTTAAAAGGCAGAACAAGCTTAAGAAGGATGCAATAGAATGGCCTTTCTGACAGTCCCAGGAGTCACTACTGTTAACCTAGTCAACTTACATCTCTCTAGACCAGCCCTTTTACAGGCTAGGGTAGTCCCCGGGGAGTGGGGAGGAGAGGAGGCGTCTGTGTGGGAGAAGGGTGTGTGTTGGTTCTAACCCAGTCTTGCCTCTGGTGGTCCTTGGTCCTGAAGACTCAGGTCCTACCCCATAATACTACTAACCTCCTATGTGCCCCTCCTAGCTCTCCCAGGAACCCCTGAGCACAGGGAAATGGGAGATACCCTCCCTGAGAAACCAGGTGAGTGCAGCCCCCGCTCTGGGGGTTCAATGACACCCTGCTTTGTGCATCAAGAAGCTGCTGTGTGAGTTCTGCTGGGAGCACAGGAGAGGGAGGGGTCAGTGGGAGGAGGGCAGGGGCTCAAATCTCTTGGTCAGTTCTGAGACTAACTCCTGGGCCTAAAGAGGACCTCACTGGAGACAAGGAGAAGATGAACACCTGTCCTAGATAGAGAGGCGAAGGCCTTGTCTGAGTTTCTGGGGTCAGAAGTGCTGGGGATATTTCCAGAGCAGGACATCAGAAAGACTTAGGTCTTTCTGTGGAGCTTTGGAAGAGCTGGCAGAGGACTGGGGTTAGATGCTGTAAGACTAAGGCAAATAGAATTAAGGGGATAAAATTCTAGAGGAAAGGAGAAAGAGCTCTAAGGAATAAAACCTAGATTTGCTTCAGACTGTCTCTATGGAATGATTGGGTAAGGGTAACAGGGCTCAGCTCTTAGTGGAACATTAAGAAGAGATTTTGGTCTGAGAAAGTTGTGGGGTACTAGGTGCATTAGTGGGCTTTACTCTGTGGGCAAAGCTTGGTTCTAATGCCCACTCGTGTAGGTTTATTAAAATGCAGGCCTGGCCCTAGCTCTGTCACTATCATATAATGGAATCTTGAGTGTCATTCCCCCTCTTGGGGTTTAGTCACCTCATTGAGGAGATGAGTGGGTTGGCCTGGGTGATCTCTAAGCCCTTCCAGGTCTGACATTCTGAGATTCAGTGACCATCCAAGCCCTGGCCCAAGTGGGAATGTATTAAAGGAGCAGTAATATTCCAGGTGACTTCCTGACTGCACTTAAAGCCAGAGCATGAGGGAAACTGGAGCTTTCTCTGGGGACAGCAGAAACGGACAGGAAAAAGAAGCCCTCGAGGACTCCACCTCAGATGGCTGGAGTATGACTCAGAGCAGAGCCAACAGGTTTGAGAGCTTGAGCAAAATGGCACAGCTGTCCAGCTGCGCTTTGAGCAAGGCCCCTATGTCCTGTGGCCAAATGGGAATATGGACCAAAGTCTTCACCAGGGCCAAACTGCTGTAGAAAAAAGTGCAAACACAAGTGGATTAGCCATTTTGATGTTTGCTTCTACCTGCACTGGCATAACTATATTTCACAAGACATTTATTTCACAGGAAGGCATTGGGGCTGATGGTTTCCCAAAAGGCACAGCTAAGTTGCCGGGATGGTTGAGGGATGCGTTAGAAGGAGAATTCAGGACGTGGTTTGTTCCAGAAGTTGGAGCATGGCACACAGGGACTCATTGTGTCCTGGAGATGAATGAAGACACTAGATGCATTGTCTCAGACTCCCTCCCCACTTCCTGAGGAATGCTGCTTTGCAGTTACTGAGGCTGCTTTTCGCACTGGCAAAGTGAGTTTATTGGCAAAAACATGAGGACATTTGGAAGTGTTTTAGATATTTACCAGGGAGAGTACTGGCTGCATTGCTTGCTTCCTTCTTTCCTTCCCTCCAGCCTCCCTTGCTGACTCTCACTCTCATGCTTTTTTTCTTTATGAGATCAGGAAGTATCACATTCTTCAAAGTTCCAACTTTGGAACTTTGAAGAATGTATTCCAAAGATATACTACATCTGGCCAATGTGGAAAGGCCACCATCTGTGGCTGGCAAAAAGTCTGGATTACTTTACTCTAATACTCAACAATCCCCATCTCCTCCCCTGTATATCTCAGATCCCCGAAGCTGCCTGGTTGCTTTGAGGAAAACTCAGTGATCCTTTGAAATGAACGCAGCACAAATGAGCGCTTCCCTACTAGTGTGGCCCATGCGGGAGGCCATGTCTGGGATACCAAGGGTGGGTAGGGGATGAAGCTTTTGGCCTGCAGGCCTGAGTTGGGGTTCAGTGGCCCTCGCTTCAAGCAGCAGCGTGGATAGGCAGTGCCCCCGCTGATCTCTGTTCTTTTTGCCCACAGCCAATCTCACTGATGCTGAAGAGGCTGCCAAAATGCAGGTGAGCCATCCCAGCCACCTCCTTTTCCTTCTCTTTCTCCCCTGCCGCTTCTTCTGTTGCCTTCATTCTTGTGACCTCTCTGTGGATCCCCATTGCTCCCTTTTGCTCTCTCTAGGCTGAGAATACAGTCACCTATTCACTGCTCTCATATCCGGAAGTTGCAGAGGAAGAAACAGAGTCGTCAGATTACCAGAACAACATTTAGTTGTCATTGTCTTACCTGGGACTTGGGGAAGAGAATCAGAGAGGCCAAGATCTGGTGTCTTCTGTCTTGAATTCCTCTGAAGGAGGAGAAGAGGATGCTGCAGTTCTAAAGGAGAATGACTCTTCCAGAGTTATCTGTGTGAATCCTGAAGCTCCCTGTTTTGAAAGCCACAGACGATATGGTCTCAGATAACTGACTGCTGATTTCTTTCTGTGCTTCAGCACTTCTCGCCATCAGGACTCTTCTGTTATACATCCACAAAGCCAGTGAAAATTACCTTTATTAAGAGATTGCAGAAACATGGGAAATGCTTATGTTACAGGTTACATGAGAAAAATTAGATAAGTATGTTTGATTTCAAAAATGTTGAGATAGACTAACATATGCCAATATATTAAAAGTGATTGTTTCAGGGTGGTGGAATTATTGGTGCTTTTCATTTTCTCTGTTAATTTTTCTGTACAGATCATATATTACTTTTATAATAAAATACTACACTAACAACATTACCTTTTAAACGCTGTACTGGTTGGAGTGTAGACTGATTTGGGGTCTGTTTCTTTTCAATGGTAAGAATCTTGGGAAGGTAGTAATGGGTAGGAAGTGAGGGAGAAAAAAGATTTGAAGTGTAGGACGAGTGCGCGTCTTCTAAAAACTGAATATCCGTCTTCCAATGAATTTGTGTTGTTGTTTTCATGTCTTCTTCCCCTTCCTCCCATGGCAAATAAACACCAGTTCTCAGGAAGCCAAACTTCAGATGAGTCCTCAGTGGAGACTGCTGACTCTGCCCTGCTGTTTCCTATTATAGTTAACAAAGGACGTGAACTTCTCAGAGAAGTTCCCGGTAGGTTAGCAACGTGACTGACGGCTTCATTGGGAGTTTGGTTGGTGCCCTTGGAGAGGGCTCCTTTTCCTGGGACTCTATTAAGAGCTTCACTGTGCAACATTCTTGCAATCAGGATTTAGCAGCTTCCTTTGTTGGGTAGTTTCCATAGCTTTCTATAATACTCACGTATTTCATACTCACATATTGTTATAATAATAAGGAATAGTAATTGCAATTACTGGGTTATTGAGGGGCTTACTTTATGCCAAACTACATGCTTTAGAATTAGAGCGTTTAAGAGTATTAGCCATTCATAGTTCTTCTTTTGCGATTTTCTTGTTCACATACTCATGCCCATTTTTATAGTAACAATGTATGTCCCTTTATTTATACATTGCATGGTAGCAACTTATGTATACGTAAATTATTTTACTCTGCTAATTTTTAAAATAAAATTAAAATACAGATAAGCAAAAAAGATAATTAAGATTACCTATAAATTCACAACAGAAATAATCAATGCTGGGTTTTTTTTCGGTTTTAATATTTCTTTTTTTTTTTTTTTTTTTTTTTTGCGGTATGCGGGCCTCTCACTGTTGTGGCCTCTCCCGTTGCGGAGCACAGGCTCCGGACGCGCAGGCCCAGCGGCCATGGCTCACGGGCTTAGTTGCTCCGCGGCATGTGGGATCTTCCCGGACCAGGGCACGAACCCGCGTCTCCTGCATCGGCAGGCGGACTCCCAACCACTGCGCCACCAGGGAAGCCCTTAATATTTCTTTATTGAAGTATAGTTGATTTACAATATTGTGTTAATTTCTGCTGTACAGCAAAGTGATTCCATTATACATATATATATATATACATTCTTTTTAAAATATTTTTTTCCATTATGGTTTATCATAGGATATATATAGGTCTCTGTGCTATACAGTAGGACCTTGTTGTTTATCCATTCTGTATATAAAAGCTTGCATCTGATGCTAAGGTTTGAAAGATGTCAATCCACATTCCTGTCTATAGCAATATGTATAAGCATATGGATCACATTAGATTTTTACACATAGGCAAAAACTCATACTCATTGTGAGCATGAAAACTCAAATAACACAGGAATATAAAGAGGAAAATTGAGAGTTCCATTTTGTCCTTGCCCCCCATCCCCATTCTGTTCTCCCTTCTGTGGGTAACCACTGTCGAACATTTGGAGTATATTTGTTTGTTTTTTTTGATATGCATCTAATACATATTTAGAGTTTTTTTAAGGCCATAAATGGGATCACACTTTGCATATGCTTATGCATTTGGTTTATTGTGATTAATAGTTTATTATGGAGCTCTTCCATGGAAGTATTTTTTTAAGGTTTATATAGTATTCTATAGAACAAATACTATGCCATATTGTATTTTAACCACATTTTAAATATTAGCAGTTTTTCATTGTTATACACAATACTTCAATGACCAACATTCTTGGATGATTATTTTGACTACACGTGTATTTCTGCGCGATAAATTCCTAGCAGTAGAATCATTGGCTCAAAGGATACTCTCATATTATCTTTAAGAAAGCAGTTTACATGTCCTCCCAAAGGAGGACATATTAGGGTACCCATTTCCTGACCCCCTTGTCAATGTTGAGTGTTTTTAATTTTTGCCAATCCAATTATAATGGACAGTGTTCCTAACCATTATGAATTTCCCCTGATTCCAGTAACAGAGCCTGATTTCCCTTTGACTAAATAGCTCTACCTCCCTTCAGTCCAAGTGGGTAGATGGGCTGACTTCATGCCTGATTTTAGAGGAGAACATGCACCCCAAACTGGGTCAATCAGGAGCTCTTTCCCTGGAATTTAAATCTTGAGCAGAGTGACACTATGACTGAAAACAAGTGAAGTTCATTCATCCCAATGGCTCTGCCCAGATGAGACTAACTTCCTACAGCCCTGAATTGGCCCTGTTTCTTATAGTTTCTAAGATCCTTCAACTTCCTTTTATATCAGTTAATTTAGATTTGATAGAATTCTCCTATAATATCCTATGGGCTTGATACCTTTTTTAGGATAGACCTTTGACAAACTTTTTTTTTTGGTATGTGGGCCTCTCACCGATGTGGCCCCTCGTGCCGCGGAGTACAGGCTCCGGATGCGCAGGCCTAGCGGCCACGGCCCACGGGGCCAGCCCCTCCGCAGCACGTGTGATCCTCCCGGACCGGGGCATGAACCCGCGTCCCCCGCATCAGCAGGAGGGCTCCCAACCACTGCGCCACCAGGGAAGCCCTGACAAACTTTTTTTCCTGTCATTATTTGTCTGATCAGGCTTTTCTATCTCTTTTGGAGTCAATTTTGAAAAATGTTACTTTCCTAGAAAATCATCCATTTTATTGGTATGCAGCTGTACACTGTATTTCCTTCTATTTTTTGGTAATAATTTGTGTCTGTACTTACATCCCCCCTCTCATACCTAGCTTTTGGGCTTGCTTGCTTTTTTGTCAGATGACTTCCGCTGGAAATAACAGGAAATCTGATTCAAGTTGGCTTAAACAATAAGGAAATGTATTATCTCACACAACAAAAAGTTCAGAGACAGGGTGTCTCCAGTGCATCAGGACTCTGGATCCGCTTTTCTACAATCCTTTGGTCATTGCCCTTGGCCTAGCAGCATGATGATTATAGCAGTTCCAGGCATCACCCCAAAGATTTATAGGAAGAAGGGACTAACTCTCTCTTTTATGTGTCTCTTTCTTAAGAGTGAGAAAACCTTTCTCCAGCAATCTTCCCATCACATCATATTGGCCAGGAATGGGTCACATGCCCATTTCTAAATCAATCACTAGAAGGAGAATAACATACTTTAGCTTAATCATTTTGAGGTGGAATGATTTTTTTAAAAGTCAGCCACCTTGACCCTTATATGTGTTTACCTTAATCAGGCTTGCCAAATGTTTGTCTTTTTTGGTCTTGTCACAGCTTTGGACTTAATGATCAAGTCTTTGCCTTTTGTTTGTTTTTCTTTTTTTCTTTCTTTTTTTTTTTGCCACACTGTGTGGCATGCAGGATCTTACTTTCCCAACCAGGGATCAAACCCGTGCCCCCTGCAGTGGAAGGTGGAGTCTTAACCACTGGACCACCAGGGAAGTCCCCTTTTTGTTTGTTTTCTAATGTAGTATTTCTTTCTTCTACTTTATTTCTTTATTTTTAAAATATTTATTTATTTTCTTTTAATTTTTTTGGCTGCCTCTGGTCTTAAATATACATGGTATGCAAGATCTTTCCTTGTGGCGCGTGGGCTCTTCGTTGCAGTGTGTGGGCTTCTCTCTAGTTGTGGTGTGCAGGTTTTCTCTCTCTAGTTGTGGTGTGCAGGCTCCAGGGCGTGTGGGCTCTGTACTTTGTGGCATGCGGGCTCTCTTTCTGAGGCGTGCGAGCTCAGTAGTTGTGGCGCACGGGCTTAGTTGCCCCATAGTATGTGGGATCTTAGTTCCCCTACCAGGGATTGAACCAACGTCCCCTGAATTGGAAGGAAGATTCTTTTCCACTGGGCCACCAGGGAAGTCCCTCTTCTACTTTATTTAGATTTACTGTATTATTCATTTATTTCTAAACTTCTGTTTTTAAACAAATTCACAAAAGGCTATATATAACTTTTCCTCTTATTGCTATTTTGGCCACATCTGTTAGATTTTGATATGTATTTCTGTCATTGCTATTTGTCTCTAAATAATCTATAACTTTTGTTTTATTTCCTTCTTAACTCAAGGTTTATTAAATGAGTGTTTCATTCTGTTTGTTTTCTTTCCAAGGGGAATGAGCACTATCTTTTTGTTGTTATTTTCCACTTTTATTGCACAGTGATGTGGTCTGTACGATTTTTCTGCATGTGAATGTTTTAAATGTGTATGTGAAGAGAATGCTTTCTTTCATTTTAAAATAAATTTAAAATTTTCTGTTAAAGTAATACACACATAATTTGAATTACATAACAGAATACAAGCCATATAACAAGAAATAACTGATTCTTGTCCCTTCCCTCACATCTCCTCAGTCCTGTTCCCCAGAGGCAATCATTTTCAACAAGTTTGGATATGTAGTCTGTTAATTTATCTCCGTATTTCCAAATAATACAATATGCTACAATTTCTTTATTTTATTTCTTTATTTTATGTTTTTTATTTTATTTTATTTTTTGCGGTACGCGGGCCTCTCACTGTTGTGGCCTCTCCTGTTGCGGAGCACAGGCTCCGGACGTGCAGGCTCAGCGGCCATGGCTCATGGGCCTAGCCGCTCTGTGGCATGTGGGATCTTCCCGGACCGGGGCACGAACCCGTGTCCCCTGCATTGGCAGGCAGACTCTCAACCACTGCGCCACCAGGGAAACCCGATTTCTTGATTTTAAATGTTAGATATTCGTTTGATTTCCTACTATAGAATATGAAGACTGTTCTTATTATACCATGATTACTCAGTTCCCACTTTCCTTACCCAGTGCTCCAATATAGTTTTATCACCATTTTATGGCTACTGTTCATTCCTGAGACAAATAGTATTTTCTGATTACATTTCTTCTCCTGAATAATCTCTTTTTTTCCATCTAGAGATAGTTACTGCTTCATTTTTGTCATGTGCTTAGTCTTCTATGTGTCTATTATTAGCTTTATCCAAATTTTTCAAAAAGTTTCTGAAGCAGATTAATGCTATTTCCCACGTGGGCAAATGCACCAAATAGTTTTTCTTTTTCTTTTGCTTTCTTCTTCTTTTTCCATCAGCAAGAAGTTTCTCCTGGAAATCTCTTTCTTTGACACTAATTTGGATTGTTTGATCTCCAGGCCCCCTGCACAGCTGTTGTCCAGGGACTTCCCTTCATCTGTTTTTTTGTATTAAACCCCTTTTTCCTGAATATTATGTATTCCCATTTCTTTTGTTTTTGTTTTTTTTGCAGTACGTGGGCCTCTCACTGCCGTGGCCTCTCTGGTTGCGGAGCACAGGCTTCGACACGAAGGCTCAGCGACCATGGCTCATCGGCCCAGCTGCTCCACGGCATGTGGGATCTTCCCAGACCGGGGCATGAACCCGTGTCCCCTGAATCGGCAGGTGGACTCTCAACCACTGTGCCACCAGGGAAGCCCCCCATTTCTTGATTTACTTGCTTGGAGTAAGTTTGCCATGTGTCCTGAGAAAGGGTGTGTGGGTGATATAACAGATGCCATTGATGCCCAACCTCATATTCACTCAACTCACCTGAGTTCACCTGTACTTGCTGGCTGGTTCAATTTCTCCCAAGAATTAAACTAAGGTAAAGGAAAATTAGTCACCTGGAAACACCTACTCCCCCTGGATATGAGAGAGGCCCTAAGAGTCTAACTTCTCCTTTTATTGATTTTCCAGCTATCCCCTATTTTCAAAATCAATCCTGATCCACATCTTGTGTTGTACCTAATTCCTCCAATTCCTGAACTTTTCTGGGAACTTCCAGGAAAATTGTTTTGCTTCTCAATACCATTCCCCTCATTAGGGAAATAAAATCAATTCCCTATGACTCAATTTTCTATAATATCATGACCAAGATTTGTGGTATCCCAACATTGCTTCATAGATATGAAATAAAATATTATTGTTAAATTGTTGAATACTAAAGAGACATCTTTATACCCATTTATCATAATCAGACTTGTCAAAGGTTTATTTCATTGGTCTTTTCACAGAATTAACTTTTGATTGATCAAGTCTTTTGTTTTCTTTTTATTTTGTGCATTGAAATCTCTTCCATATTTGTAATAATTTTTACTCTTGAATAATATCTCCTTTCTTATTTCTAATTTTACTTTTTTTTTTTTTTTGCAGTATGTGGGCCTCTCACTGCTGTGGCCTCTCCCATTGCGGAGCACAGGCTCCAGACGCACAGGCCCAGTGGCCATGCCCACGGGCCCGGTCGCTCCGCGGCATGTGAGATCCTCCTGGACCGAGGCACGAACCCGCACCCCCCGTGTCAGCAGGTGGACTGCCAACCACTGCGCCACCAAGGAAGCCCTTACTTTTTTTTAATACCAAAGAATATGTATAAAGCCATTTATGATATTTGCTCCACTAGTCTCTTGTTTATTGTATTCCTGTGTCCACTGGAATTAAATATTCCTTAATTTCTTTTTTATTTTTGTTGAAAAGCACAATTTCATCAGAATATTTAAATTATACAAGTATTTATATCAACAAGATTACTTAAGACTTAACTATTAGTCAAATAAACTCTTCAATTTATTATTTCCACATATCCAATGAAAATCTCTGTCTTTTAATAGAGCATGCTTTTGGTATCAAGTCTAAGAACTCTGCTTAGTATTAGATCCCAAAGACATTTTTTCTGTATTTTTGTAAAAGTTTTATTGTTTTACATTTTATATTTAAGTCCATCATCCGTTTTAAGTTCATTTATTTATGAGGTGTGAGACTTAAATTGAGGTTCCTTTTTTTTTTTTTGCTATGAACTACCAACTACTCAAGTAACCATCTATTTAAAGTCTTTCCCCATTGAGTTACTTTTGCACCTTTGTCAAAAGTCTGTTGGGCATATTTGTGTGGGTCTATGTTCTGTTCCATTAGTTGATATGTCTGTTCCTCTGCCAATCAAGTCTTGATTACTGTAGATTTATTTCTCTCACTTTATTCTTTTTCAACATTATTTTGAACTATTCTTGTCTCTTTGTCTTTCCATGTACATTTTAGAATAATATTGTCTATAACTAAAAAATTATCTTGTTAATATTTTGACAGGAATTGTGTTAAACCAATATATTAGTTTGGGGAGGAATGGCTTCTTTACTATGTTAAATTTTCTAATCCATAAAACGTGGTATGTCTCTCCATTTATTTATATTAAAATTTTTTTCATCAGTAATATGTAGTTTTCATCATACAAATCCTGTACATGTTTTGTTAGATTTACACCTGTTATTTCTTTTCAGTGATTATAAATGATATTGCATTTTAAATTCCAGAGTCCACATGTTCAATGCTAAATATATAGAAATACAATTAATTTTTTACTCTTTACCTGTGTTTTGCAAACTTGCTGTATATTCACTTATTAGTTCTAGGAGTTTTTTATGAATTCTTCAGATTTTCTACATAGACAATCATCATGTACAAGTAGGGATATTTTTATTTCTCTCTTCCCAATCTGAAAGCCTTTTTATTTTATTTTCTTACTTTATTAAACTGGCTAGAACTTTTAGCATTATGTTGAGTAAGAGTGGTGAGAGCAGACATCTTTGACTTGTTTCCTATATTAGCGGGAAATCAAGCAGTGTTTCACTGTTAAGTATGATGTTAGCTGTAGGCCTTTTATAGATGCTCTTTGTCAAGTTGAGGAAGTTCTTTTCTATTCCTTTTTTTTTTTCTGAGACCTTTTATCTCAATGGGTGTTGATTTTGTCAAGTGCTTTTTTTTTTGCATTAATTGACAATCATCTGGGACTTCCCTGGTGGTCCAGTGGTAAAGAATCACTTTCCAATGCAGGGGACATGGGTTCAATCCCTGGTCGGGGAACTAAGATCCCACATGCCATGGGGCAACTAAGCCTGCATGCCCCAACTACTGAGCTTGCACGCTTCAGTGAGAGAGCCTGTGTGCTGCAAACTACAGAGCCCATGTGCCCTGGAGCCTGCATGCCACAACTAGAGAGAAACCTGCGCCACAACAAAAGATCCGGCACACCTCAACGAAGACCCCACGTGCAGCAACTAATACCCGATGCAGCCAAAAGAATAAGGAAAATAAATAAATAAAATTTAAAAAATTGATAATCATCTGATTTTTCTTCTTTGGCCTGTTAATATAGTGAATTACACTGAAAAAATTTTTAAATATTTAAGCATCCTTACACCCCAGGAATAAATCCCACTTTGTAATGGTGTGTAATTCTTTTTTATATGTTGCTAAATCTATTTGCAGTGAATTCTCCAGTGAAACCATCTGGGCCTGGAGATTTCTTTTTGGGGAATTTTAAAGTTATGAATTCAATTTCCTTTATAATTATAGAGCTATTCAATTATCTATTCATTTTGGGTGAATTGTGGTAGCTTGTACATTTCAAGGAATTGTTTCATTTTATCTAAGTTGTCAGATTTATGTGTATAAAATTATTCGTAGTATTTAAAAATTTTCCTTCTGATATATTGCAAGTTCTGTAGTGATAGCCCCTGTTTCACCCAGATATTGGTAATTTGTGTCTTCTTTCCTTTTTTTGGTCAGTCTTGCTAGAGGTTTGTCCATTTCTTTTTAATCTTTTCAATAAACATCAACTTTCTGTATTTTTTTGTTTCACTGATTTTCTCTATCTTTTCTCTGTTCATTGTTTTCTGCTTTTCTCATTATTTCATTTCTTCTGTTTACTTTGGACTTATTTTGCTCTTCTTTCTCTAGGTTTTGAGGTGGGAGTTTAGATGATTGATTTGAGGTTTTTCTTTTTTTTAATATAGTGGTTCATGCTCTAAATTTCCCTCTCAGCAGTACTTTAACTGTGTCTTACAAATTTTGATACATTGTATTTTCATTTTCATTCAGTTCAATGTATTTTTAAATTTCCTTTGAGACTTCCTCTTTGACCCATGTATTATTTGGAAATATGTTGTTTACTTTCCAAGTGTTTAGAGATTTTTCTGTTCTTTTTCTGTTTGACTTCATTGTGTCTGGAGACCATGCTCTTTATGATTTCAATTCTTTCAAAAATTTTTTTTTTTGGCGGTACGCGGGCCTCTCACTGTTGTGGCCTCTCCCGTTGCAGAGCACAAGCTCTAGACGCGCAGGCTCAACGGCCATGGCTCATGGGCCTAGCCACTCCACGGCATGTGGGATCCTCCTAGACCTGGGCACGAACCCGTGTCCCCTGCATCGGCAGGCGGACTCTCAACCACTGCACCACCAGGGAAGCCCAATTCTTTCAAATTTATTGGGTTGTTTTTTTTGTTTTGTTTTTGCCCAGGATGTGACCCAGCTTGGTGTATATTCCATGGACACTTGAAAAGAAATGAGTGTTCCACTGTTACCAGGTGAAGTATTCTACAAATATTAGATCCTGTGGGTTGATGGTGTTGTTGAGTTCTTCCATATCCTTGTTGATTTTCTCTCTAGTTGGTTTATCGATTGTTGAAAGAGAGACATTGAAGCTTCCAACTGTAATTGTAGATTTGTCAAGTCCTCCTTCCATTCTATCACTTTTGCTTCACATATTTTACAGCTCTACTATTTGCTACATATTAATATAGGGTCGTTTTGGTGGATTGATCCTTTTATCATTATATAATGTCCCTGTCTGTCTCTGGTAATATCCTCTGCTCTGAAGTTTACTTTATCTGATGCTTTTGTGGTTAGGGTGGGGCCACATTTTCCCCTGTGATATTGCTGGAGTGGAGCATTCATTGTCTGAATGTGTTTGGTAATGCTAAGCTGGTCCTTCTCTAGTCATTTGTCTAGAGCGAACATACTTCTGCTGGGGCTTCGTTTTTTGGCTGTGCTATAGGTATTTCTGGGTCTCTGGTTTTCAACTCCAAATTTGAGATATAAAGCAAAGAGAAAACCCAGAGAACACACCACTGTGTCATTCTTCAGGTCCTAAAGTCTCTAGCTGTTCTACTTTCTTCTCCCCAATTTTTAAGAATCTTATTATATTATATGTAATGTCCAGGACTTTTATTTGTGTTTAGTAGGAGGAATAGGGAAAAGTGCCTTTTGCCCACATTCCCAGAAGATGTCTGAGGCGTTATATTTTTAATATGCATACTTAAACTTATATTTTCTATCAATATATAGAGTTAATCATAGGCTATATTTTCCTCCTGAACTTGTGGGGGAAAACTCCCAACCAAACTCTCCATAGGAAAAGTCTCTAGTTGGAGGAATTATGTGTGATTTTCCCTTTATTTCCTTTGTCTGTGTTTTCTACACTTTCTACAATTAGCATGTATCATTATAAATTATATTTGGAAGCTCGATGTTCTATGTGCCTTATATTACTATTGTGAAGTAAAACCCTATCCATTTCTACATCACTTCTACTGCAAAATAGAATTTTATAGGCCTTCTTTTTGCTTGTAGTGCTAAACAATTAAAACTGCAGGTTCTAATCTGAAAAATGCATCTTCATAACTAATAAAAGAAGTCTCAGAAAAAGATGTCCCCTCTCTCCTTGATCAACAGAGGGGGCATTATCCTTCTGCCTAATAAAGCTGGCTCAGAGAATCCAATTTGATACATTGTTAAACTGAAGACTTTGATAAGAATATCAGAAGATCTGAAATGCATAATTCTATTTGGTTATCTCATTTCATAATTTGTTACTTGGGCAATAATGCAATTGACATCTCTGTATTCCTGCACAGAATAAATACTTATAAAATTGCTCTGTCAAAGAAGAGGCAGTTGTTGACACTTGCACTTTCTCAGTCATGTGTCGGGGGAAGGAAGCCTATGGCTCTGCTAGATGGTCTCCTTAAACAAAGACATTGAGAGACTTATTACAATTAATTAACAAATTACATTAGTAAATCCATGTGGGGCTGAAAGCTGAAGGCTGTGCTCTGTGCTGACAGGCCCCAATAAAGCAGCAAAGAGAAGGCAGATAGACCATCATTTTGGGCACCAGCAAGAGCCTGCTTGCTTCTGTGACGTACCTCTTGCTGGCTCAGAATAACTCTGATTTGCTGAATCAATCTGCAGAGCCATCACAGAGAGAGTAAGGGACTTCCCTGGTGGTGCAGTGGTTAAGAATCCGCCTGCCAATTCAGAGGACACGGGTTCAAGCCCTGGTCTGGGAAGACCCCACATGCTGTGGAGCAACTAAGCCTGTGCGCCACCACTACTGAGCCTGTGCTCTAGAGCCGGTGAGCCACAACTACTGAAGCCCGCGCAACTAGAACCCATGTTCTGCAACAAGAGAAGCCACTGCAATGAGAAGCCTGTGCACCGCAACAAAGAGTAGGCCCTGCTCGCCACAACTATAGAAAGCCCACGTGCAGCAACAAGGACACAACGCAGCCAAAAATAAATAACAGAGTAAGAATAAATTCACACAGATATATTGTTTAATCCTCTGTGGTCCAAGAACCCCAAGCAGTTTCACTTTCTCAAGGAGAAAGAGCCCAGGGCACTATCCTCTGAAATAATTCTTTTATTTGCTGCCAGCAATCAGGTTAAAGGAATAGTTCCGAGCACTATCTTCCAGGAATATGTGAGTTTTCTTTATGAAAATGAGGTCCACCTGGCAACAGGGTGAGTTTCCTCATACTTCTAGTCTCTTGGAGGTAAGGAATTGGCTTTATTGGGGAACAGGGAACTGCTTCCTGGAAAAGAAACAATAGCGTGAGAGGTCTCGTGCATCGGGGAGCTCAGAGCATCTTTTTTTTGTGTGTGTGGTACGCGGGCCTCTCACTGCTGTGGCCTCTCCCGTTGCGGAGCACAGGCTCCGGACGCACAGGCTCAGCGGCCATGGCTCACGGGCCCAGCCGCTCCGCGGCATGTGGGATCTTCCTGGACCAGGGCACGAATCAGTGTCCCCTGCGTCGGCAGGCAGACTCTCAACCACTGTGCCACCAGGGAAGCCCTATGCCAATAAATTTGATAACTTAGACAAAATGGACAAATTCCTGGATGTACAAAAACTGTCCAAGTTTATTCAAGGAGAAATAGATAACCTCAATAGCCCTATATCTATTAAAGAAATTGAAATTATTATCAAAACTTTCCCACATAAAAACCTCGAGTTTAAGATGGTTTCATTGGTGAATTTTCACAAACATTTAAAATAAATAATACTAATTTTACACAAAGTCTTCCAGAAAATAAGAGGAAAGGACACTTCTCAACTCAGACATCCAGGCAAAGACATTATAAGAAAAGAAACCTAGAGACCAATATTTCTCATGACCATAGATGCAAAAAATGTTACATCAAATTTTAGCAAGCCCAACAGTATAAAAAAGGACAGGATATCTTACCAATGCAAGGTTGGTTTTATATTTGAAAAGCAATTAATGTAATTCACTGTATTAATAGAGCAAAGAAAATCATTTCAATAGATGCAGAAAAAGCATTTGATAGAATTCAACACCATTAATTGTTTTTTAAAAATATTAAGTGGGAACAGAAGGAAACTTCCTTAACCTGATAAAGGACATATATAAAAAGTTTACATCTATCGTCATTAATAGTGAAAGACTGCATCCTTTCTCCCCAAGATCGGAAACAAGGAGAAGATGTCTGCTCTTACTACTCTGATTCAGCATAGTCCTGGAAGTTCTAGCTAGTGAAATAAGGCAATAAAAGAAAAAATTTAAATGCACAGATGGAAAGGAAGAAATAAAATTTTCAGTATTTGAAAATGACCCAATGGTCTATGTAGAAAATCCCAAAGAATCTATATTTTAAAACTCCTATAACTAATGAGTGAGTTCAGCAAGGTTACAAAGTCAATACAAAAAACCGTTTAAGTATTTCTATATACCAACAATGAACAATCAGAAATTTATTATTATTATTATTATTTATTTATTTATTTTTTGTGGTACGCGGGCCTCTCACTGTTGTGGCCTCTCCCATTGCGGAGCGCAGGCTCCGGACGCGCAGGCTCAGCGGCCATGGCTCACGGGCCCAGCCGCTCTGCGGCATGTGGGATCTTCCTGGACCGGGGCACGAACCCGTGTCCCCTGCATCGGCAGGCGGATTCTCAACCACTGCGCCACCAGGGAAGCCCCAGAAATTTATTTTTTGAAGTACCATTTACAATAGCATGAAGAATATGTCATATTTAGGGATACATTTGACAAAAGATGTGCAAGATATATATATATATATATATATATATATATAGTAAAAACTGCTAAGAGGAATTCAGGAAGATTTAAATGGGGAGCATGCTGTGTTCGTGGATCAGAAGACTTGGAATTGTTAAGATGTCAATTCTCTCCAAATTGATCTATAGAATCAAAGTCCTAGCAGGCTTTTTTTAAGAAATAAATTTATTTTTGGCTACGTTGGGACTTCGTTGCTGCGCGCAGGCTTTCTGTAGTTGCCGTGAGCAGGGGCTACTCTTCGTTGCGGTGCATGGGCCTCTCATTGCGGTGGCTTCTCTTGTTGCAGAGCACGGGCTCTGGGCGCGTGGGCTTCAGTAGTTGTGGCTCGTGGGCCCAGTAGTTGTGGCTCATGGGCTTAGTTGCTCTGCGGCATGTGGGATTCCTGGACCAGGGCTCAAACCTGCATTCCCTGTGTTGGCTGGTGGATTCTTAACCACTGCGCCACCAGGGAAGTCCCCCCGCCCCCACTTTTTTTTTTTAATTGACATGCTGTTTTTAAATTTTATATGGAAGTGCAACAATGTATGGAAATGCAAAATTTATATGCAATAGCTTTTGAAAGTTTGAAAAAAAGAACAAAGTTAAAGAGAGTGCAGACATACCATCACAAACATACAGCCGATTTATTTTTGATAAAGATGCCAAGGCAATTCAATGAGGAAAGTATAATCTTTTCAACAATGGGGCTGGAACAATTGATAGCCATATCTAAAAATTAAACCTCAACCCTCATTTCACACTATAAATAAAAAATTTACTTAAAAGGGATCCTATATCTAAATGTAAGCACTAAGCCTATAAAACTAGAAGAAAACAGCAAAAAATCTTAGTGACCTTAGGTTTGGCAGAGATTTATTAAATGATTAAAAAACTATATATAAAAGAAAAAAATTATTCTATAAAAGAGAAACTGATAAATTGGACTTTATAAAAATTTTAAATGTCTGCTTTTCAAAAGACAATGAGTGGTGATCGTTTGGTAGCACATAGAAATAACAACTCAGTATGTTGTGCACCTGGAACTAACATAGTGTTGTAGGTCAATTATACTTCAATAATAAATTTTTTAAAAAGAAAAAGAAAAAAGAAAAGAAATACTGGACCTCACACACACAAACCCCACAAACACACATACACAAATTATTTGGATGATACCCCTCCGAAAAGAAAGACAATGATTAGAAAACAAAATGACAAGTCAGATTGGGAGAAAATATTTCTAAAACATATTGCCTGACGAAGGACATATATCTAGAATAAAAAAAGTCCAAACTCTTACAACTCAATAATAAGAAAACAAACAACCCAACTTTAAAACATGGGCAAAAGATTGTAATTAATGTTTCATTAAAGAATATATACAGTTAGACAGGAAAAAAAGAGAATATGTACAGTTAGTAACTACATGAAAAGATGCTCTGCATCATTAGTACATGGATGTTTACAGCAGCTTTATTAATAATTGCCAATCCTTGGAAGCAACAAAGATGTCCTTCAGTAGGTGAATGGAAAAATAAACTGTGGTATATCTAAACAGTGGAATCTTTTTTTTAAAGCTTTATTTATTAAAATTAATTATTTTATTTATTTTTGGCTGTGTCCGGTCTTAGTTGCGGCACATGGAGTCTTTGTGGAGGGAAGCATGCGGGATCTTTCATTGAGGCGCGCTGGCTCTTCGTTGTGGCGCGTGGGTTTCTCTCTAGTTGTGTCGTGCGGGTTTTCTTTTCTCTAGTTGTGGTGTGCAGGCTCCAGAGCGGGTGGGCTCCATAGTTTGCTGCACACGGGCTCTAGTTGAGGCGAGTGAGCTCAGTGGTTGTGGCGCGCGGGCTTAATTTCCCTGCAGCATGCAGGATCTTAGTTCCCTGACCAGGGATCGGACCTGTGTCCCCTGCATTGTAAGGCGGATTCTTTACCACTGGACCACCAGGGAAGTCCCTGGAATCTTATTTCGGGCTGAAAAGAAATCAGCTATCAAGCCACGAAAAGAAATGGAGGAAACAAGTGCATATTGCTAAGTGAAAGAAGCCAATCTGAAAGGGCTACACAGTGTATGATTTCAACTATATGGCATTCTGGAAGAGGCAAAACTGTGGAGACAGTAAAAAGATTAGTGGTTTCCAGGGGTTGGGGAAGTAGATGGATGAATAGGCAGAGCACAGAGGATTTGTAGGGCAGTGAAAATACTCTATAGATACTATAATTATGGATACATTTGTCTAAACCCATAGAATGTACAACCCCAAGAATGCACCCTAATGTAAACTGTGGACTTTGGGTGATTATGATGTACTAGGTTTATCAGTTTTAACAGAGGTACCAATTCTGGTGGGAGCTGGCAATAAAGAGGGAGGCTGTGTGTATGTGCAGGCAGGAGGGATGTGGGAACTCTCTGTACCTTCCCCTCAGTTTTGCGGTGAATCTAAAACTACTCTTAAAAAATAGTTTTCAGGGGCTTCCCTGGTGGCGCAGTGGTTGAGAATCCACCTGCCGATGCAGGGGACATGGGTTCGTGCCCCGGTCCGGGAGGATCCCACATGCCGCAGAGCAGCTGGGCCTGTGAGCCATGACCACTGAGCCTGTGCATCCGGAGCCTGTGCTCCACAACAGGAGAGGCCACAACAGTGAGAGGCCCGCGTACAAATAGTTTGCAAACATGAAGCACACACACATCTGACCTGAAGTGTGCCAGAAAAGGAATTAAGAACTTTTTGTCCCCGCCAAAAGGCTAATAAAGAAATTCACAGAAAAAAGAGAAGAAAGTAAGTTTCAGAATAGATACAATATTATTCAATTTACTAAAGTTTATAGTGCAAAATTATATTTATTACAACTGTAAAATAAAGGGAGTGATACTTTGCTGTACACCAGAAAATGAACATAACATTGTAAATCAACTATACTTCAATTTTAAAAATAAATAAATAAAATTTAAAAATCAAAAATAAATAAAATAAAAATAAAATAAAGAGAGTGATAAATGCAAGATCAGGATTGTGGTTGATTGTCACAGGGAAGGAAGAGGATGAAATCAGAAGAGACCCACACAGTACTTCAAGGATAATGGTAATACTCTATTTCCTCAACTGGGCAAGGGTGCAAAAGTCTGCATTGCATCATTATTCTTTATACCTTCACATCTTTTATAAATATCTTTTATCTACCCAATTAAAAATAAAGAAAAAATAAACATCAGCCAACTTGTGACAAGCCAGGAGCAGTTGAGGATGATATCAAAGGTCTAATTGGTATTGGGATGGGATGAGGACAGGGACTTGCCCCATTGCCCTGTGAAAATTCTGGGGTGATCTTGATGGCAGAACTAACTCAAGAAACTGAGGTTGGACTCCATAAGCATGTAACAGACCCAATGTTGCTCTTTTTCAAGTGAATCACACCTGTTCCAAGTAGCTCATGGATCAGGCTTCAAGTGAGTAAAATTTTCTAGAGGCTTAGTAGAAATTTCAGTGTAAAGAACATGATAGTTTCATCCCATATGTTCAGAGACCTTCTTGCTTTCCATTTTGACAGTAGGATCCTGTGAGAGTTGATGCAGACGGTATGTATAGATGAGAGCCTCTATTCAGGTACGACTCAATGGTAAGGACAGTTAAGGAGAAGGGGTGGCATGAGAAGGAAAAGATTTTTGGGGTTAGTTTGCAAGCCCCTTAAAGACCTAATTCTGAGAGTCTATATTTTAGGGAGTGCTAGGAGTGGAGGTCCATCTAAACACATTTCATTTTCTTAATTTTCATTAGGTCTGGCTCAGACTTCTCTTCCTCTTCTGAGGCTGCTGGTTCTTTCACATCACATCACATCACCTGCAAGGCTTACTGCCTCACTGCCTCCCCCAACACCCATATTCACCCCCTACTCTCACCAGATTCCCTGGGGCCACCTGCACAAAAACATTTGTCTCAGATAATGGAAAATTTATTCTAAATTCTTATTTTAGATTGAGAAGTCTCCGCTCTCTCATGCCTCCTTTGCTAATATGTCTGTTCTGACGTGTGGTTTTTGCACAGTTGAAGGGTCATGCTGGCCCTCCTTCTGCCTTCAGGCAGGACTGCCTTCCCCCATTTCTGATGGCTCATTTCATTCCCAAGTAACCAGCTGAAGGCCTGGTGGGTGTTATGATGCGGAAGGGAGAGGAGTGTGGTCCCTGTGGAAAAAGGCATGGGCCCTGACATTGAGGAGACCTCAGTCAAACAGCAAATGTTCAGAGGCAGGGACAATGGTTCCCATAAGGCACCCTGGAACTGAAGAGAGATGCTGTGGCCTCCATATTGCCCCTATTCCTGACCCTCCTCAGGTTTCTCAAGCTATCGGATGCCTTCTGTCTCTAATTTCTTCAGTATCAGTGGTTTGTACTTCGGCCATGCACCTGAGGCCTGGGCTTACTGCTAGGTCCTCTGGAAATTGACTTTCTTTCCCCCCCCCCCCCCTCTGCTCTTTCCCAGGGGACTCTCTCTGCCTTGTACTCAGATTTCCACTGAGACTGAATAGCCTTAGTCATACTGTAGAAACAGAGAGTTGAGGCATGAGTCTAGAAATATTTATGTACAAATTCGTGTGGGCTTTGGATGGTAGGATTATACCAGGGGACTAATCTGATATCTAATTTGGTGCCATTTCCAATCTTCTTCCCCGTTCTGTCCTGCTCCAGTCTGGTTACTAGAAACATGTAAGGCTTGGAGCAGGACAGGGCAGGACACTTGAATTCTCACCATTGCTCTCCCTGTGACTTTCTGGGTAGGCTTCAAGCAATTTCCTGCCTCCTGTCCCCAGTTATTTCATCAGTGAAATGGATGATTGTTGTACTGACCTTTCCCAGAGTTTGTGAAGGCTGGTGGGATATCAGACAACTGTGTGCTTCGGAAGGTCTCTGAACTCTATGGGGGAATTTTTGAACAATTGAGAGGGCTATGATTTCATCCACAACCCTAAGGGTGCTGTTGATGCTGGAACCAACCTGGTCAATCTGAAGGATGAAAGCTGATTGCAAAGTTGAAAATAGGCCCCAGGGACTTCCCTGGTGGTCCAGTGGTTAAGAATCCTCCTTCCAATGCAGGGGATGCAGGGTCTGTTCCCTGGTGGGGGAACTAAGATTCCCCATGCCTCGGGGCAACTAAGCCCATGCGCCACAACTACTGAGCCCACGCACTCTGGAGACTGCGCACTACAACTAGAGAGAAGCCCGTGCAGCACAACTGAGACCCGACACAGCCAAAAATAAATAAATAAATAAATAAATAAATTTTAAAAATAGATCCCATATGAAAAGAAATCAGACAGTTAGATTTACTTCCTCTTTTCTAATTTGAGAGGTATCGTGTTGAAGAAAATCAGTGTGTTAGAAGCTGCAGGAGACCTAAACACAGTCACCATGAAGCTGGGCTGTGTCCTCATGGCTGGGGCCTTCTACTTTTCTCCTGTTATGCTCTGGGCAGCCCAGATGCTACTGGGTAAGTAAAATCTTTGAATGTGTGGAAATGGAGATATTCCTGACTTTGGGGAAAAGACCCAAAGGAAAGAAGCATGGACTAACTTCAGCCCTCCAAAGAAGCCGTGTTCAGGTGGGATAAGAAGGATAGTATAAGAAAGTTTGGTGTGCAGGACTGAATGTCTCTTTCTGAATATAAAAATCTTCAAACTTTTTCCATCCTAAAAGTCCCCTTGACTATGATGTCTTCTTTAGTTACAATCTCAGTTCTTTTCTTCCTTTTCTCAGATAAATTTCTTGAAAGAGTAGTCTGAACTTGCTTTCTCCACTTCCCCACTTTTCATTCACTCCTCAATGCTTGCAGTCTGGCTTCCACTGGAATCAGTTTTGGTCAGGGTGCTATGACCTTTTTATTGACACTGCACATTTAAAAAATCTTATCCTGCTGGACTTCTCTGTATTGGGCACTGTTGATCACTTATTCTTCCTCAGCAATCTCTACTCCCCTGGCTTCTCCCTGTACTCCATGTATCTCTCTTGGTCCCTTTGGTGGCTTCTCTTCTCTTTCTCTTTTTAAAAAATTTTTAAATTTTTATTTATTTATTTTAAATTAATTAATTTATTAAAAAAATTTTTTTTGGCTGCATTGGGTCTTCGTTGCTGCGCATGGGCTTTCTCTAGTTGTGACGAGCGGGGGTTACTCTTCATTCTGGCGCATGGGCTTCTCATTGCGGTGGCTTCTCTTGTTGTGAAGTGTGGGCTCTAGGTGCATGGGCTTCAGTAGTTGTGGTATTCAGGCTCAGTAGTTGTGGCTCGTTGGTCTAGACTGCAGGCTCAGTAGTTGTGGCGCACAGGCTTCGTTGCTCTGCGGCATGTGGGATCTTCCCGGACTAGGGCTTGAACCCATGTCCCTTGCATTGGCAGGCGGATTCTTGACCACTGCACCACGAGGGAAGTCCCTCTTTCTTTTAAAGACTGGTGTTTTCTACAGTTGCATCCTTGCCTCCCTACTTTTTAATTTACAGTCTCCTTGGTGAGCTATTTGTCTGTATAATTTTTACCACTACAACTCTATAATTAAGAGTTCTAAATTATATCTCCAGCCCTAATCATGCTTTTGAGTTTCACATTCAAACATCAAGCTTTGCACAAGACATAGCTACCTGTATGTTTCAAGGTATCTCAGCACAATATGACCGGAGCTCTGTTCTCTTGGTCCCTCCCTCTCCTAATTTCATCTTTTTTTGTTTTTTTTGGCTGTGCTGCACTGCTTGCGGGCTTGTGGGATCTCAGCTCCCTGACCAGGGATTGAACTCCGGGCCATGGCAGTGAAAACCCAGAATCCTAACCACTAGGCCACAAGGGAATTTTCCTAATTCCATCTTTCACTATTTCTGATCTCAGTTAATGGTATCCACCCAGATATCCTGGTCAAAAACTTGGGAGACAACCTAGATTCCTCCTTCTCCTTCATCCTCTACACATGATTAATTATCAAGTTTGGCAATGTCTACCTTCTAAGTTGGTCTTAGAGCCAGTCTCTTCCCTGAAACATAACTAACGGTATCCTAGGACAAGCCCTCATCATTTCTGTCTTGGGCTAGTCCAACAACTTCCTAACTAATCTTCATATCTCAGCCTTGTGTCCTTGAAATAAATTCTGCACTCTGCAGCCAGAGTGATTTCTAAAATTCAAGTCTGCTAGCCTAAGCTCCTTATCATGGCATTAAGGGTCCACCATAACTTGGCCTCTTTTAAAGCTTTTCAGCCTCTTCTCTCACCCTTTGAGCCTTGCAATTTACTCTCTAATAAATCCCAACTTTCTTATATTCATATACCAGACTCTTACCTATCTCCAAAATTTTGCTCATACTGCTACCTCTGCCTGAAATGAGCTCTCCTCATTGTTCCCTAGTCCTCTCTCACTTACAAACTTCTGGGCATCCCTAAAGACTCGGCTTAGGTGGCATCTTTACCAGGAACTCTTCCTTGAACCCTCCTCTCTGCTTTGATGGCTGCCTGTGATAATTCTTTCATATTACTTTCTTCCTCGTGCTGAAACAATCTCTTCACATGCCTGTGCATCCACTGAACTGAGAGTTATTTGTAGGCAGGGACAATGCCTTTTTGTTTGTTTTTTAACTTTCTCTTATTTATCTTTGAATTCTCAGCACCTGCTTTATGCCTGCACAATAGTTGTTTTATTGAATTGTTTTATTGAACTCATAGAGACAGGACTGGGTGACTGTATTAAGATACAGCAGTGGTATTGTTGTGAGAACTCTAGACATGGAATCATATGCTTTGTTTTCAAGACCCTCTTCTTTTATTTACCAGCTCTATGCCACTTTGAAAAAGTCACTTCTCATATTTCTGAATTTGGTTTTCCTATCCATAAAATGAGAATAATAATAACTACCACATAGTTTATTGAGTGAAAGTGCCTGATAGCCCAACAGTATTTTATTTTAGAAAAAAGACGGGAGGCTGAGTCTAGTTGAGTGACAGTGGAGGAACTGAAAATGGGTAGCAGAGTGGTGAAGGGAGCTGAGAGAGGATCTAAAGAAAGCACTTGGTACTGATGTAATGAGAATTAGGAAGTAGAGAAGGGCCTTGCTAAGGGAAGTTACAAGGTCAAAGAAGAGTCCTGGGCCTTTGGAAGTGAAAGGGAACAAAAGCAAGTAGAATAGGAAAGGACAGAGTGAAGAACTGAGTACATGTTAATGACCATGGAGCCAGAAGGGGAGGAGAGGCATTAAAAGGGACAAGAAGTAGTCATGGAGATGGGAGAAATTTACCTTGCCTTGGTCAACCATGGAACTAAGAGATGGGTTGAGGAGACATGTGGTGAGAAATCTGTAACTCTATTCAACCCCAAGCAAAGAAAGAATCGTTCCATACTTACCAGTACAGACTGGGAGTAGAGGTTCAGGTGTAGAGAGAAAGACACAGGATGGACTGTACCATTGCCAGGGAAAGTTCAAGGGACAGAGGACATTAAGTTAGAGATGGCTGAAAAAGGAAGACCTGAAAGGGGGAGCAAGGAAGAAGATACTAAAAGCTAGTTTGTAGATAACATATTCAAGGATGAAGAACCAAGTGAATTTGGGGAAATGAAAATTTGGAAGAAAGCCCCCAAGGATGGTCTGAAGACTAAAGTAGATCACATCTGAACAATGAAGTAAAAAGAATACTGATTTTGGACTCAGACATACCTGAGTTTCTTGCTCCGCTCCCTACTCTCTTTTTAAATTTGGGGTAAATGAATTGACTTTTCTAAACCTGTTTCATTTAAGATTTATAAAATGGGAGTGAAATCACATACCTAGAAATCTTGCAAGATTTGTGTGATAAGGTGTGAACATGCCTGGCAGTGTCTGGTATGTGGTAAGCACCCAACAAATGTTAGAATCTGATCATCTCCCTTTCCCTCCTGTCCTGTGTCTGCCTGCTCTGGGGTCCTCATTGTCTTTGGCCTCTGGTTTCCTGCACCTGCAGCTGGATGTCATGTTGGTGAGTTCACCATTCTCTCCCCTGCACCCCTTCTTCAAACCACAGTCCATTCACTGACAGCACCTGGAAGCCAGTGAATCAAGTCAGCTGTATCCCTCTGAGAGATCCATATGGATCTCTTGGAAAAAATGTTTTGATGTCTTCCTATTCTACTCTAAAAAATATAATTCCCTGAGGAGAGGGAGGAACACTTGAGGAAAGCAATTTCCTGTCCTCTTTCTCCAGTCACAGCATCATTTTCTGGTTCTTCTCGGACCATGCCCTCCTCAGCTGCCAGTTTTGAGGCGCTCCAGTGCGAAGGACCTGTCAGCACCCAGGAGAGCAGCTGCCACACTGGGGATGACTTGACGGACCCAAGGGAAGTCGACTTCCAGGTCAAGGGCTACACTTTCAGTGAACCCTTCCATCTGATTGTGTCCTACGGTGAGGTCCCAGGAAGGACTGACCAGTGCAGGCCAGGTCTTTCTCCCATTCCCCAAAGTTCTCCTTTCAGCCCCACAGCCCACTCAGGAAGGTGCCCCCTGAAACTGGCCATGGGATGAGATATCATCTGCCCCATCTTCAGCGCAAGAAGCCAGGGTGCCCTCTGTGCTAGGCCCTAGAGAAGTTGTTCCATACTCCCAACCAGTGGTGAAAGTTACCTGGCCCATCAGAGAAAGATTAGAGGGGTCTGTTGTGGGCAGCACTGAGGGAGCTCCCAAGGAAGGCAGTGAGTCACACTCAGCTCTTGTTTTGGACCGCAGACTGGCTGATCCTCCAAAGTCCAGCCTGGCCTATATTTGAAGGAGACCCTCTGGTTCTGCTCTGCCAGGCCTGGCAAGACTGGCCACTGACCCAGGTCACCTTTTACCAAGATGGCTCAGCCCTGGGTCCCCCTGGACCTAACAAGGAATTCTCCATCGCCGTGGTGCAAAAGGCAGACAGTGGACACTACCACTGCAGTGCTATCTTCAGGAGCCCTGGTCCTGGGAGCCCAGAAACGGCATCTCCCGTGGCTATCACAGTTCAAGGTAAGAGCTAGAGGCAGTGTCATTGTGGCAGAGGCAACTGGGGAGAGACAGAAGGACCAAAAATGTCTTTCATTGGAGATGGTAAGGTCACTGAAGCGTTAAGGAGTAGGTTGCTGGCAAATGTCCAAGTTGGGCTTCAAAAGGGGTAGCAATGCTAAGATGACTTTTCAAGTCATTTAGCCCAACTCCAAGTTCAGCATGTTTCCTGCTGCTTTGTCCTACAGTTCTATGCTTCCCAGTGTTCACTGACTGGACATCTGGATTACGGTCAGATTTGCCCATCTCTAGATCTTTTCTAGTCCTGTCTATTGAAGAGAGATAGGACTTGAAAGGTTCAAATGGAACTTTTCTAAGAGAACTCCTTCCCGATAGAAATAGGGGAAGGAAAGTGTGACTGGGGTTCTTTGCCTGTCATGGGTCCACCTGAATGTAGGATGGCTGAGCTCTTCTTTCTCACCTATCTCTCCCCCAGAACTGTTTCGAGCCCCGGTTCTCAGAGCCACACCCTCAGCTGAACCCCAAGAGGGAAGCCCAGTAACCCTGAGCTGTCAGACAAAGCTGCCCCTGCAGAGGTCAGGTGCCCGCCTCCTCTTTTCCTTCTACAAGGACAGCAGGACAGTGCGCAGCAGGGGCCCTTCCTCAAAATTCGAGATCCCCACTGCTTCAGAGGCACACTCTGGGTCCTACTGGTGTGAAGCAGCCACTGAGGACAACCAAGTTTGGAAACAGAGCCCCAAGCTGGAGATCAGGGTGCAGGGTGAGTTCATGTGTATATGTCTGGTGTGTGTGAAAAGGCCGGGGTGGGTGGGGGGGAATAGGACAATTGGGTTTTTGAGCTAAGGTTCAGTGTAAGCAGGTTAAGAAAGGACACATGGGAGGCAGGAACAATAAGCCAGAGTCCCTAGTGATGGAAGAAAGCACAAATAGGAAACTTTTCCCTCAGACTGTGGTGTATATCTCATCAAACAAAGACCTGAGCCAACTCCACAGCTGCTTCCCCATAGACTTTACACTCCCTACATGACCTCTGGGTATTTGTAGAAATATAGTATCTAGTGTGAGGATGAAGTAGTCTGGAGTTTCTATTCAATTCTGGGAGTCCCCATTAAGAAGGCTGCATTTGACCTGAAATATACCCAGAGGAGGTGTCCAGGGTAGTGAGGGCGCTTGAGTCATGTCATAAGGAAAATAATGGGAGGAATGGGAGATGCTCATTCTGAAGAGGAGGTGACTCGAGGGGCCAGCAGAGGTGTCCTCAAAACACTGAAGGCTGGCCCAAGGATAAGGAGTTACACTAATGTCATATACAATAAGAGGCTGACCTAGGGCCAGTTACCACATGCATGTTGCAAGGAATTAGACTGAAAGAGGAAGAATTGGCTAATATCCATAGCCCTCTAATGATGAGGCCTCATTCTGCAAGATTTTCAAGCAGTAGTAACTATGCGTCAGTTCAAATTTGGGCCAGAGCCCTCAAGATTTTGTTGCCATTGGGCCCCACAGCTATTTTCAGAGAATAAGAAAGACTGACCAGGAATATGAGGGTAGGGCCAGAGTCAGACTTCACTCTTGTCTGTGTCTCCTATCCCATAATCCAGGTCCCTCCAGCTCTGCTGCACCCCCCACCTTGAATCCAGCTCCTCAGAAATCAGCTGCTCCAGAAACCACTTCTACAGAGCCCCCTGGGCCTCTGCCTCCACTGCCCACCCCTTCTTCTAAGGATCTGGGCTCCTCTTCTCCTCTGCAGTTCCCAGATCCCCATCTGCATCACCAGATGAATGTTCTCCTCAAACAAATGCAGGATATGAGGGTCATCCTTGGTCACCTGGTCATGGAGCTGAGGGACTTGTCTGGCCACCTGAAGCTTGAGACCACAAAGGGTCCTGCCAAGTATGAGTAAACAATTCACTTGCCATGTTGCTCAACTACCCCCAATAAATCCAACTCTTTCTATTTTTCCTCTTTCTGTTCCATACTTAAGCATAAGTAGTCTTACAAGTTGCCCAGTGTTTTGTTAGAGTAACAGGGATAGGTGAGTATAAATAAATGTGTACAAAGTGATAATTGGAATTTAGTTATAATTGTATATTCTCCCTTAACATGACAACATATTCCTGCTCTATCTAGACCAGGAGTTGCCTTCTGTTGCCCAGACCAGAATCTGGTGATTGAAAGAGAAGCAATGAGATGATAAATTTAATGCAGCAATCTCAACCAAGGGCAATCCCTCCCCACCTTAGGGGACATTTGGCAATGTCTGGAGAAATTTTTGATTTATACATTGCGGGGAGGGTGTGCTACTGGTGTCTAGTGAGTAGAAGCCGGGGATGCTGCTAAACATCCTATAATACACAGAACAGCCTTCCACAACAAAGGATTATCTGGTCCAAAATGCCAATAGTGCTGAGGTTGGGAAACCCCAGCCTAATGGAGGTGTTGGACTCTGGGATGGACCTTTGCTTCTTCTGCTTATTCTCTCCTCCTAGCCTTATTCAGCAAATATTAATTACGTGTTGGTATTTTGTTGACCTCTGCTACATACCCAAGTTGATGCTATGTTAAGTATCCCCATAAGACAGTGTCTCTGTCTATAGAAAGTTTACAATTTGGGATGGAGGGGCAGTAATACTCCTACCCATTAAACAATTAAAGCAGGGTATATAAAAATTTCCCATAGGATCCTACTGGACTCAGAAACATGTGATTGAGTAGAAGAATGCCAGAGCAGCAATTCTTTAAAAATATACATAAATCTATTTTGGTACCATAGTAATACTTTTTTTTCTTTGCTTGGACTGCTATTGTACATTCTCAGCCAATGAGAGCTAGCCTGCCAGACTCTACAGTAACCTTTGGTCAGTGAGTTAACACACCATTTTATGACCTCAGCCAAAGAGCATTCTACCATGTTTCTCCTAAATCATGTGGTATGAGGTTATCCAGTGTACTTTTTCTTTGTGCCATTTATTCTGTGTGTAGTTTGGACCCACAGTGATTTACAAAATATGTACATATGATCGTTCCAGACATGCCACAAAGAAATAAAGGAATAGAATCATGCTGGATGTTAAAATTCGAATTTTATGGTGGTTCCTAACTCCCTCTAAAATGCCATTTTATGGTGGCTCCTAACACCTTCAAGTGGAAAGATCAGAAAGTAACTGGAAATTGGTAAAAGTCCACAAATATCACTTCAGGATGAGAGGATCGATTAACAACTGTATGAATGGGAGTTGCAAGAAATTATGACCAGAGATATGTCATTTGGTGGATGACCAAAGCGGAAGCTCAACTGCCGGTGGACTATGCCAGCTAATGGTACCATGTTCATGAATGCATCCTGCAAGCTCATGCTAAATAAGGAAGTCATGTACAGACAATAAAAGCTAATCGAGATCAAGGAAGGAAGAAATGGGTACAGCTGGCTAAGTGTCTCACTTCTGTACTCCTCATCCATGTGTCTCTGTGGACCTCTATCATCACACTGCATTTGAATTTTTTACTATCTTATTTCTGTTCACTAGAGGGTGAGCTCTTTGAGAGCTTCTTGAGATCTCTGTTCCACATTGACTCATTGGTGTCTAGTTTAATGAGGCATTTTTAAACTCTCAGTAAATTTTGTTTCGTTGAATTGAATTGGGTCAGCATAATAAGGGAAGGCATCATGAAGAAGATGGGAATTAAGCTGAACCTTAAAGGGTGAGTGGTATGTCTGACATCAGCAAAATCTCCAGATTCTCCCCAAGGGACCCAGATTAGGTCAGGAACTTGGAAGCCTCAGGGAGAGAATCTGCTATCATCAGGGATGAGGAAGGCAAAAACATAACTGAAAGAATGAGAGAGAGAGACACACACACACACAGAGAGAGAGAGTGAGAGAGCTTTTATCTGTCTCTACCTGTCCTGGAGAAGTTGGAGAGGGGGTGGGAAAGAGGAATTGTTATACTAGATTGGGTTTATGGCCTGTGCAGTTTAGGATTCTGTAACCCACAGAGTTCCTAATGCAGCTACACTGGCTGTTATCTCTGAAATAAACATTAGATACAAAGCACATCTATTATCTTGTAAAGGCGAATACTTGCATACCCTATAACCCAGAATTCCATACCTGGGTATATATGCCGAGTACATGTATACCACAAGACAAGTACAATTATGTTCATAATAACACTATTTGTAAAATCAATACTTTGGAGTCAATTCAGTTGTCCAACGGAAAAATGGATAAGTTGTGCTATCTTCACAGAACAGAATACTATACAACAGTAGTATAAATGAACCATAGCTACAATGCAGCAACATAAAGGAATATCAGGAATATTAACATTCAGTGAAAAAAGCAAGTCCCAGAAGATACCATATGGTGTGATGCCCTTTATACAAAGGAATATATTGTTTAACCATTCACTCATACATATGATAAACCTTTTTAAAAAGGCACAAAAATGGAAACACCAAGGCCAGGATAGTAGTTTCCTCCGAGGGGCTAATGGGAGAAACCATCGGGGAGGAGCACATAGGTAGATATAAATTATTAATTTTTTTTTATTTTAAAAATTTATTTATTTATTTTTGGCTGCATTGGGTTTTCGTTGCTGCACGCGGGCTTTTTTAGTTGTGGCGAGCGGGAGGCTACTCTTCGTTGCAGTGCTCAGGCTTCTCATTGCTGTGGCTTCTCTTGTTGTGGAGCATGGGCTTTAGGCGTGTGGGCTTCAGTAGTTGTGGCATGTGGGCTCTGGAGCGCAGGCTCGGTAGTTGTGGCGCACGGACTTAGTTGCTCTGTGGCATGCAGGATCTTCCCGGACCAGGGCTCGAACCCGTGTTCCATGCACTGGCAGACAGATTCTTAACCACTGCCCCACCAGGGAAGCCCTAAATTATTAAGTTTTAAAATCTTCTCAGAGTAGGAATTTAGGCCTCCTTAAATATATATATATATATTTCTCTAAATCATCTTCAAATTCCTTTATGTTTTCTGCCATTGTCTTTTCTTAGAGGTAATAAGAAGCCAAGTTTATTACCTACAGTATGAAGTAGTTCTTTTCCTTTACTGATCCCCAAGTAACCCCACCTTACTAAAGATTGCCCCCAGTATACCCTTAGTATTGCTGGATTTGGTGAACATTTTTTTGTTGACCTTAAAGACATGACTGTAGATGTTTCACACATTTTCCCAGCCAGACAAGACAGCTAATTTTTGTCAGTACAGAAGCACCTTCATTTAATTTGATATTTATGTGCAAAGTACTGTGCAAGGTTCTATAAGAAAAAAAGAAGACAAATTTAACATGATCTCTGCTCTCAAAGGAGAGTTCAATGGAAGCTTATGAAGAAAATCCCACCTCATAGATTTGTAGTTGCATTTTAAGAGCCTTTTCATATAATTGTGGATATTCTTCTTTGATGCTTCCTGAAAACTCGACAAGGGGTAGTTTCTTAAACAGGAGTTGCATTATGGAATCTGAAACCATAGCAACAAGCGTTTCTTACTCTGTTACATTAAAATTCATTGGTCCTTCTTGTACTTTAAACAGATCTTTCACCCATGCATTGGTCGGTTGAAAATATTTGTTCACAAAGTTATACAGATCTTTCAAATGTTGATACCATCTCACTATATACAATATTTTAAAAATCGAATGTAATATCACGACCAATATCTTCAGAAAAGTCTTTAATTACTGGGAAGCCGTCAAGCTCGTGATCATGAATACAAATTTTTCCAAAATTCTAATTTTCATTTGAAAGTTTGAGTTTCATCATTGGCAATAATTACTGTCAGATGTTTTCCTTGAAGTGACAGACTCACTTTGTTCACCTTTGAGAAGATGTCTGAGAAATACCCAAGTCTGAATGACCATAGTTTTTTAGTCATTCTTTCCATTAAAAATGGTATTCCGAGGGCTTCCCTGGTGGCACAGTGGTTGAGAGTCCGCCTGCCGATGCACGGGACACGGGTTTGTACCCCAGTCCGGGAAGATCCCACATGCCATGGAGTGGCTGGGCCCGTGAGCCATGGCCACTGGGCCTGCACGTCCAGAGCCTGTGCCTCGCAACGGGAGAGGCCATAACAGTGAGAGGCCCACGTACAGAAAAAAAAAAAAAAAAAAATGGTATTCCAAGAAAAAGAGTAGCTTGTTCTGGTTCAGCTCAGAACTCAATTGTGTAACAGCTTTCAATGAAGACAGCCTTTGTATTTCAGTACAGAAGTGCATACTTCCTATTTCATCACACAGAATATTAAAAATATGTATATTTTGAGCTCAAAATTTAATAAAACTAATTTTAAAAATTATTTCATCAAGGTTTGGTTTTGGTTTTGGTTTCTTACTGTGAGTGCATAACTTAACGGTGAAAAATACAGTTTGGTGCCACTGCCTTAAATTGTGCTTTGGAGTTAGCAGTTTTATCCCCTGTTGCTTTATGCCATCAATGCAAGTGTCAACCTAGTGGAAAAGACAAATAACCTCTTAGTATTATTATAAACATAGTTTTGACTTTGCACCCCCCTTAAAGGGTCATTAGAACCCCCAGGTATCTACAGACCAAAGTGAGAATTATTGAACTAGATCATTCTTAAAGCCCAGCCTGACACTACTCTCAGAAATCCCAATATTTATGCATTTCTGAAGAGAAGACCCCATTTATTTTTCTATTCCTAAATCAGTTATCTAGGTATCATAAAATAATTTTGACCTCAACTTAGGTCAATCATTTTAATGCTTTTAATTGGATGCTTTTTAAAAGTCTAAGTTGGTTATATTACATGTTTCTTTATTCCTTTGTACATCTATGAGAAGAAGCAACAGCTTCTGCACAGCAATGGAAATAATCAACAGAGTGAAATGGGAGAAAATATTTGCAAACCCTGTATCTGAAAAGGGGTTAACATCCAAAATATATAAGAAACTCAAACAACTTAATAGCAAAAAAACCAATAACCAGATTAAAAAAATGGTAAAGAATCTGAATAGACATTTCTCAAAAAACGACATACAGATGGCCAATGGGTATATATCATAAAAAGGTGCTCTATGTCACTAATCATCAGGGAAATGCAAACTAAAACCACAATAGGATATCACCCCACACCTGTCAGAATGGCTGTTATCAAAAAGACAAAAGATAACAAGTGTTGGCAAGGCTGTGCAGAAAACGGAACACTTGTGCACTGTTGGTGGGAATGCAAATTTGTGTAGCCACTATGGAAAACAGTATGGAGATTACTCAAAAAATTAAAAATAGAACTGCCTAATGAACAGTAATTCCACTTCTGGATATATATCTAAAGGAAGTGAAATCTGTATCTCAAAGAGACATCTGCATTCCCATGTTCATTGCAGCATTATTTACAATAGCCAAGATGTGAACACAACCTAAATGTCAACAAATGAATGGATAAAGAAAATGTGATATATGTGTATATATACTATATTATATATACTATATATTGTATGTATTATATATATATTATACACACAATGGAATATTATTCAGCCATTAAAAAAAAAGAAAATCCTGGGCTTCCCTGGTGGCGCAGTGGTTGAGAGTCCGCCTGCCGATGCAGGGGACACAGGTTCGTGCCCCTGTCTGGGAAGATCCCACGTGCCACGGAATGGCTGGGCCCGTGAGCCATAGCTGCTGAGCCTGTGCGTCCAAGAGCCTGTGCTCCGCAACGGGAGAAGCCACAGCAGTGAGAGGTCCGCGTACCACAAAAAACAAACAAACAAACAAACAAAAGAAAATCCTGCCATTCACAACAATATGGATGAACTTGGAAGACATTATGCCAAGTGAAATAAGCCAGACACAGAAAGACAAATATTGCATTATCTCATTTATGTGTGGGATCTGAAATAGCCAAACTCGTAGAAGCAAAGAGTAGAATGGTGGTTGTCAGGGGCTGGGGGAGAGAGAGAGAGAGAAAGTTGAGTATGAGGAATTGGCTCATGAGATTATGGAGGCTAAGAAGTCCCATGATCTGCCATCTGCAAACTGGAGACCTAGGAGGGGATAACTGAGTCTGAATCCAAAGGCCTGAGAACCAAGGGAGTCAATGATGTAAATCCCAGTTCAAGGGCCGGAGAAGGTGAGGTGAGATGTCTCAGCTCAATCATCGAGGAAGAAAAAAAAAAAAAGAGGCAAATTCCTCTAAACCCTGGGTTTTGTTCTAAAGAGAAAATAATATCTAAAACACAATATCATTTATGTAAATTAATAATAGAAAATATTTCTCAAGCGTAAGTATGTGCATGTATAAAGGATTGTAGACATTATATAGTAGGTGCTCATGTGGGGGAGAGAATGGTAATGTGAATGAAGGTAAAAAATCATAATGAGAGGAGACTTGAAAAGACTAGTGATGACAGTCTGCCGTGAGCATGAGAGACAGAGCAGATTTTAGAGTGAGACAGATTTCTATTCAAATTCCATTTCTATCACCATAGTTTCCACACATGTAAAATGGAGATAATAATAATCCTTCCTTAAAGGGCCCTTGTGGGGATTAAATAAAGTAACATCTGTGAAGCACTTGGCGTGGTGCTGGTGACATGCTCACGGCTGCAGCACTCACTGAAAGTAAGCTGGTGTCATCAACGGCGACAGCAGCAATATCCCATTATCATCACTGAAAACGTCTTGTTCCTCAGAATTCTTATCAGATGATGGCATACCTTGTCCAGAAATTATGTCGTGATAGGCTTCAAACGATTGCTCAGGTAACAAATGATAACTGTTAAATTTCTCTGCAGAGTAAAGGCGTGAAGAATGAGAAATTCTACAGGGAAAAGTCCTGGATGGAGAAAAAGATCCAATTTGGGAAAAATTCAGAAGAAAGCCTAGAATAAAGAAGTGTGGGTGGGACATTCTTCAAGCCAAAATTTGAGCACTGTATGATATGAAACCTATGGGTGATTCTAGAGATTTTCAGGGAAGATCGGACACCTCACGAATTTTGAGTGCAATCAAGTTTCTTATGGAGGGACTTCCCTCGTGGTCCAGTGGTTAAGACTCCGTGCTCCCAATGCTGAGGGCCTGGGTTGATCCCTGGTCAGGGAACTAGATCCCACATGCTGCAACTCAAAAAAAAAAAAAAAAAGATCCTGCGTGCTGCAACTAAGGCCCAGCACAGCCAAATAAATAAATAAATATTATTTTTAAAAACCCAATTCAACTGCCTAAATACATGAATCACCTCTAATGACTTAAAAAAAAGTTTCTTATGGAATCAGGTGAAGAGGCTGAGATCTGTCTTCTGAGTGATAAGAAGCCAAAACAGTGTCAGCTTGTGTAGACTAAGGGACAGCTGATGGGTGCATTACATTCTTATCATAGAGGTGGTGACCTGGTGCAGAGGTCAGACCTTGGGGGCAGGCTGTGGATGATGTGGGAAGGCCCACACATGCCCCGGATGAGGCATCAGGCAGGAGGTGGGGAAGCTGGGGGCACTGCCTAGGCTGCCCCCCCCCCCAAAGCAGGCAGTTTATAATCTCTGTTCCTAGTATCTAGCTCTCTCCCTCCCCGACTGCTGAGCACCTTATCAATTACCTCCCTACTGTTCAGACCCATATGACTCTCTTTTATCAACACATGCTCTCAAAACAGGATCCGAAGTGACCAGCTTAATTTAAAGGACCAATCACACTTCCCTAACGGGCACCTGCATTTCAACAAGGACTAGCACATTAAGAGAAACTATGAGGGAATTCTCTGAGTGAAGCTTTGGGCATCAGCAAGGAAGAGGGGAAGGGACTGTCTTTAAGAGAGTTGACAGGGTCTGATAATCGATCTCCTTCCTGCCAGAGCTCCAAGGGAAGGAGATGTCCCAGTATTAAACAGCCACGGGTAAGGACAGAAGACGGTTCAAGCAGACATACTATCAGGTTGGAAAATTCATTAAGTATTTACAGGAGAATTCAGGTTCCCCATTGCTCAGGGTATGATCACATGGCTTGGAAAGCACAAGAAGTAGAGTTGGGAGGACGGTTCTGAGAAGCTTCTAAGGGGCTGATGCAGTGACTTCTCTAACACAGGTAAGGACTATTAGAACTGGGGCATGGTTGGGGACAGATAGAAGGAAGGAAGGCACAAGTGAGTGGAGATGCTATAGGGTGAGATCATTGCGATGGGTAGGAAAGAAGTGTTTTCTAATTTCTGAAGGTTTAAGGTTTCAGGAAGGGAGAAAGGGGAAACATAACATTTCTATTCTTGACTGTGACACTGTAAGACAGTGACAGAGAAGGTGGTTGGTGAGTCATGCTTTTCTGTCTATTCACCCATGGGAGGATGTGAACTCTGGGTGCACACAATCCTGTGTCAACCTCACTAGGCCTCGCACCAATGTCTGTCACTGGGAAGTGAGCAGAATAAACCTCCTGGGTGGACCTCAAGGGCATGAAGATGTCTTTCTCAGCTGAGGCTTATGGAGCCTGCTGGAGGAGGGGGAGGAGGTGGGATGGGAGTGGGATGTCACTTGCCAGAGTCTGGGGTTCTGTGTGGCTTTCGTGGGCTGAAAAGGGCACAGACTCTGCTCAGCAGGCCTTCTCTACAGGAGTTGGGGCTGGCCTGAGATGTGAGTTGGCTTCAGGGGTTGCAGGTGGGACAATGTTTGGTGTTTGGGACACCTGAGAGTTGACACGTATCCAGCCTGTCTCCTGCTCTCTCCAGTCCACCTTCTTCAGAAATTAGAAATGGGTGGGAGAAGCAGCAGTGTCTCCGAGTACTCAGTGGTCAGCACTGGCCATCTTCTCTCTCTCTCTTCCCTCATCCCACGCCAGTGCATCCCCATTGGTCTACAGCTGCTGCTGGCAGATCCATCATGTGGGAACTGACAGCCCTCCTGCTCCTGGGTGAGTCCTCAATGAGGTGACAGTGGCATAGGACTTTGGGTGTGGGGAAGAGTGGGGGCCAGGGTATTTCTGTGTGTGTGTGTGTGTGTGTGTGTGTGTGTGTGTGTGTTGGGGGGAATATTCAATCCTTGATTCGTTTATTTTTGGAGAGAAAAAGAGGAAGGGGCTTTCTGAGAGCTGAGAGAAATAAAGGCAGAAGAAAAACAGGTCCTGAGACTGGTTGAATCTTTCCTATGATCAAGAGAGTCCCTTTCTTTCCTCTCATCTCCAACATTCTCCTTCTTCTTGCTTCTTTATTTCTTGTTTTGCAGTTCCAAGCAGTGGGCAAGCTGGTGAGTCTTACACATCCCTCATCCAAATTTTCTACAACTTCCACTCCAACCATCCTAAGTGACCTGCTTGGGTACTCCCCTCTTCTTAGCTGTTCTGGGGTAGTGACTCTTCTCATGGCTCCTCAATCTCAGTGACTCAGTTTGCCTGTAGGCACTGCCACTTAGAAATGGTGCTGAGCAGGAGACTAGTTTGTAGCCCAATGTGGTCTCTCCTCTCACAGGGATGGGTCCTGGAAGCTAGCATTTTCTGAGATTTCCCAACCTCAGACCTCATCTTTGGGCACCTCACCTTCTCTTTTTCACATTGCCCCCTCCCATACCCCACCTTCCCAGCTACTCTGGAGAAGCCCATATTGTCTCTACACCCACCCTGGACCACAATCTTCAAGGGGGAAAGGGTAACCTTGCGGTGTGATGGGTACCACCCTCTGCTCCTGGAACTCCGACCCATCAGCACTCTCTGGTATTTGGGCCACCTACTCCTGCCCTCTCACAAGAAGAGCATTGAGGTGCAGACACCAGGGGTGTATCGATGCCAGACACGGGGAGCACCTGTCAGTGACCCCATCCACCTCTCCGTATCCAATGGTGAGTGTTTGAGCACGGGGGAGGGGCAGCACACATGTCCGCTGGTAGTGATGGCCCTTCTGTGGGGGAGGACACTGGGCCACTCCCATTAGGGCAGGAAGGAGGGGGTTATATTGAGTCTCTGGGGCCAGGCAGGGACCTGCTTGGCACTATGTGAGAGATGCAGTAAGCCTTGTGTGACCCCAAAGGTCCCCTTACCATCCTGCCACAATGGACACTAAATAAACATTTCTGTTCATTTATAGCTCAGAAGAGAAGAGGCTCCAAGGACCTGGTATACTGAATAGAGAACTTCTGAGGAGGGGGGTTGGGTAGGGAGAGAAAGGGCAAAGCAAAGCAGGAAAAGTGAGGGTCCCTGGGCAGGATGCATGCAGCTGGGGGAATTACTCCTGCTTGAACAGTGTGATGCTTCTCAATGCCTCCCATCACTAAAATATGGCCAATGTTAGTATCTATTTCTTTGGTTGTTGTGAAGATTAAAAATGAATTATGATAGGTTTTCAAAGAAAAAAGCAGATGAAGAAAGCACTTCAGCAAAATTTTATTATACATATGTACACATGTGTACATAAGAGTCAATTAAGAAACTAATTCCCTGAGGGATAAAGGATTTCCAAACAGGGTAAGAGAAATAACAGTAATTTGTTCATTAGGGCACAGGATTGGCTACTTTGTAGGGAATATTATGTCATTTTAGCCCGATAGGCTATATTTTGCATTCAGAATTTAAAGATCATCACTCAGTGTTCAGATTAGCACTTATACTTCACATCCATACTCTGTGGTTTCTTGTTTGGAAATTGATAGCGAGTACAGATAAGATATTGAATATGATAGATGGTAGTTACTGCTTGCAGAACTGTGAGTAGCACAGAGATTGTGGCTATCACTTGCAGAGTTCTTTCTCGATGTAAAACACCTAAAGTGGCATCTAGCAGACACTAGGGCTATGTAAGTTTTGGCTATGATGATGATGGTGATCAGGTAAATAAGGGTGCTGGGGGAAGTGCCTAAGGCTGGGGGTGGGGTCAGGTAAGTTTTCTCAAGGAGACAGGATCTAAGCCCAGATCTGCAAGATAAGTAGGCCTCAACTACAGCAGGTGAAGGGGTCTTCTTGGCAGATACAAAGCCTCTGGGCTCAGGGCAGGGCCAGTTCTCCCAGCAGTCCAGTATGCATGGACTTAGCCTGCATTAGGAATGGAAGGTGGAGAGAGAAAAGGAGATATGGGGCAGGGGAGAATCCTGAGATAGTGCTGAAAAGGCAGGCAGGGGGCAGGTCAGGAAGGCCCTGATACCATCCTAAGGAGTTTAAACTGGATTCTGATGGGCATTACTCTTTGAGGCTGAACCCAGACGCAGGCATCTTTGTCTTCTTAGTACCTAATAAAAGGCTGGCCTTCCCCTTTCCTTCCCACTCACCTTCTGATGCTTCTTGTTCTGAGGCTCCTGGGGTGCCCAGTAAGCGGGGAGGGAGTTGGTGAGGAGAAAGGGGAAGGAGCGGGGAGCAGGGAGGCAGAGAAGTATGGGAGACCCCAAGGGCTGGACTTTCTCTTGGAGTCTGTCTGTGCTGACTGTCGTAGACTGGCTGATCCTGCAAGTACCCTATGCTGCGGTGTTCGAGGGCGAGCCGCTGGTCATGCGCTGCCGCGGTTGGTACGACAAGGTCGTCTACAAACTTCACTACTACCACGATGGCCAACCCGTGCGCTACTTCCACTCCAGCGCCAACTACACTGTGCCCCAGGCGCGAGCCAGCGATAGCGGGCGCTACCAGTGCTCCGGCACCATGCGCATCCCGGTGGAGAGCGCGCCCATGTTCTCCGCCAAGGTGGCCGTGACCGTGCAAGGTGGGGGAGACTTGGGGCCGGGGAGGGAGGCAAAGGAGCCCTGGGAAATTCTGGGACAGAAACCAAGCGGGGAAAGGAGGGGCGGAGGTTACAGTAGCTGGCACATGGCGGATTTCTCTGCAGGACCAAGTACACGTTCTCCTCTTTTCCTCCTCAGTGAAGTCGCCCTTAATCTGTAGCCTGCGTGGGGGCAGGTGTCCCTTCTCCCCGATACACATCCAGATTCTAACTCCGGGTAGAGACCCCCATATTGGGGTCAGCTCTCTCCGCATCCCCAGCCAGAAAGACAGAGGCAGTAGATGGGATCACTGTGGGACTGGGGCGAGGCAACTGCTCCTGTGCGTCTTGCAAAGCAGGCGCAGAGACCCCCTTCTAGGCTGGTGAATCCGAGCTGGGTGTCACTCGGGAGGTGACACGAAGCGTCATACCTGGTCCCGCCTCCTTTCAAGCTCTCCCCTCCCTCGTGGACTCGTTCCCCACATTTCAAAAGACTTTCCTCCCTCCACGTGTACACATAACCTCCTCCCTGGTCGGCTACGGGGCCTTGTGGGAAACCGGGAGAGGGGTCGTGGGACCCAGGACCAGCCAGACCTGGTTCCCTGGGACCCTTGCGCCGGCCTAAAGTGCCTCCTTAGCCACTGGGCCCCCTCTCCGCAGAGCTGTTCCAGGCACCGGTGCTGAGGGTGATGGGCCGGGTGGAGGCTCGCGGCGCGGCGCTCGGAGGAGTGGTCTTGCGGTGCGAGACGCTCCTGCACCCTCAGAAGCGCGACACGCCGCTGCAGTTCGCCTTCTACAAGTACAGTCGCGCCGTGCGCCGCTTCGACTGGGGCGCCGAGTACACCGTCCCTGAGCCCGAGGTCGAGGAGCTGGAATCGCACTGGTGCGAAGTTGCTACCGCCAGCCGCAGCGTCCGGAAACGCAGCCGATGGCTGCAGCTTCCGGGGCGGGGTGAGTGACTGCCCTTCCGGAAGCCCACCCGGGCGGGTAGCCCTGCGTCCGCCCCTCTGAAACGCCTGTCTCCCCCGCCCCTCTTCTCTTCGCGCCTTCCATCTCCATCCCCCATTTCCGCCCGCCTCCCCCTTCCTTCCCTCCTCTCCTCCTCTGTTCCCACCCTCCTCACTCCCCTTACTCCCCTCCCTGGCCCGGCGCTTCTCTCCCACCCCCTCCTTACCCCGCAGCCCTTGGGAAAAGGATTTCAGCCGTGCGGTTCTCTGTGTGTTGGCGTTCACAGGTTCTTCCCCGGACGTGGCGTCCACCACCGTCCCGGTCCCACAGGCCGCGGCTTTGGCGCCCGGTAACAAGCCGCTTTCCTTCAGAAAGCCCCCGCTGTCCATATCGGTCCCGTCGGTCACCTCCGTCCCTAACACCACCTCAGCCGGCCTGCTGTTCCCCGCGGGCGGAGCCCCCACTGCTGGGCCACCGGCCTGCGCTCCGCTGACCCCCTTGGAACAAACCACTGGAGCCCTAAAACCCGACGTGGACCTTCTGCTCCGAGAAATGCAGCTGCTCAAAGACCTTCTCAGGCGGGTGGTCCTGGAATTAAAGGAGCCACAGGCCTTCCCAGAGCACAGGGACACACTCGAGACCCCCGCTTCCCATTTTGCTGTGAGTCAGGGAACCCCTGAGACCACTGCTGTGGAGAGCTGAGGGAGGGGGTGGCTACTGCCCCCTCTCCAGGCGTATCCATCCTTGGTCTCTCCTGCTTCCCATCACGTGGACACCCTACAAAGCCATCTCTGCACCCCTCTGTCTTACCGTGGCTTATAAAGTGTGGTCGCTGCCATGTCAGTCGAACAGCACATCCTTGTAACCACAAGGCCTTCCCTCTGATGGCTTCCTTCCCCTCACAGATTTCAGTAAGGAAGGAGAAACCTGTTACTTACTACTTTGAGGTATATGTTTGGAAGTTGAATTTAGTCATCCTTAGCTTTTCATATAAATCCACCCAACATGTATTTCAGCACAGGCAATTTTTTGGTACTTAAGGTTATTTGGTACTAAGCTCTTTGGAACATTTAAGGGTCAACTTGTAATTATTCATCATGAACTTAATGTTAAATTTTAAAAGACTTTCAGTTCTGTTTCTGATGAGTGTATACCCTCAAAGTCCTGGGCTAGTTTTAGACAGGGAAAGGGACTCGTGTGGGCCTCCATTCCAGGTTATAAAGGTCAGCATACTGTTAGACTCACCCAGATGCACCTCCTGCACCAACATAGCTAGACAGGCTGATGGGCTCTGGTGGCAGCAGGCAGGCCATGCTCACTTTAGCCTAACTAAACAAGTGGTACTATTAGCATCAAGAAATCTCTTTGAAGAAAGTTTAAGACAAATTCTCAAAATTGCTGAATGCTAGTTTTTAGCAGGTTCTTACCTCCCTAAGAGCCATTCCAACACTAACATACAATTCAATTTTTGTAAGTCCCTCATCTGCCTACTAAAACTATTGGTTTTCTGCAAGTCTGATGTGAATTATTCCCAGGAGGTTTATTTCTCATTGTGTCCTTACCCTTCATCAGTTATCCTTTACTGCTAAGACTTAGAACTGATACCAACTCTACCCTCCCATCCTTCTACTTGATACATATTCAGTCACAATGCAAATTCCCATTTCTTTCTGAACTATTAACCAGAATAACATCAACATACTTCATCCTTTTCTTCTTAGTATTATCTTCACCATGTTATTACTGCCAAGTCACTGAAATTATAAGAAAGAGAGAGGCAGGTGGGTACACACATAAATTACAGAGCAATGTGATAAGTGCTCTATGAAACACTGGGAATTCAGAGGAGGAAACTGAATCTTGAAAGAAGAGCAAGATTTCACCAAGTAGAGATGTGAAAAGATTGAGGGGTAGGGCATGCAGGCTGAGGGTGCAAAGGCAAAGAGACATAAAAGACCATGGTGTGTTTGTAGAGCTGCAAATAATTGAAAGTGGTTGGAGAATTATGTGTATTTATGCATGTGTGTGTGGGTGTGTGTGTTTTAGGGAGAAGGTGGCAGGAGATGAACATGGGGAAGTAGGAAGGGATCAGAACATGAAAGTCTTGTTAAGAGGTTCTTTAACCTGTTGGATATTTGGGATGGATATTTGGAAGCATTCCTTATTGAGGGCATCAATAAGCCTTACTGGAGGAGAAGCTAATTTAAAATTACAAAAGAGCAATCAAATAAACTGATCTCAGTGGACACTTGCTTAACCCTGAGGAGGTATGTCCAGGCCCTATAATCCAGTACTTGGGTTCTGGTTTACAAGGGTCTTTGTGGTTCTGATTTCCACCTTTCTAATGCAGGCTTAGCTCACTTCTCAGAAGTCTCCCCCAGCAAGCCTTCCCTGGCTAACCCCACTCTACTCCCGTGGCCCCTGAAGTTTCTGCCATCCCTGATCTAGACAGGAAGTGACTAGCATTAGTATCAAGAGTCTAAGTGTTACTCAGCCATAAAAAGAAATGAAACTGAGTTATTTGTAATGAGGTGGATAGGCCTGGAGTCTGTCATACAGAGTGAAGTAAGTCAGAAGGAGAAAAACAAATACCGTATGCTAACACATATATATGGACTCTAAGGGAAAAAAAAGTCATGAAGAGATTAGTGGTAGGACAGGAATAAAACATAGACCTACTAGAGCATGGACTTGAGGATATGGGGAGGGGTAAGGGTAAGCGGTGACGATGTGAGAGAGTGGCAGGGACATATACACACTACCAAATGTAAATTAGATAGCTAGTGGGAAGCTGCCACATAGCACAGGGAGATCACCTCTGTGCTTTGTGACCACCTAGAGGGGTGGGATAGGGAGGGTGGGAGAGAGGGTGATGCAAGAGGGAAGAGACATGGGAACATATGTATGTGTATAACTGATTCACTTTGTTGTAAAGGAGAAACTAACACACTATAGTAAAACAGTTATACTCAAATAAAGATGTTTAAAAAAAAGAGTCTAAGTAATCAAAGAATCGAGTCATTAAAAAAAAATCAGTTGATAGGTATAACTGATTCATTTTGCTGCACAGCAAAAATTAACACAACACTGTAAAAGAACTATACTCCAATAAAAATTAATTTAAAAACTCAGTTGATCATTTTTTAAGAGCAAAAGAGTGAAATAGCCATTCAAAAGAGTTTTATCTCTTCAGTATCTCCTCATCAACACCTTGTTAGCAGCCACAATATCTTTCTTCCTGTCCTGACACATACCTCCATTTAGGGCTACGGATATGGGGAGTGGGGAAGAACAAGAACTTATGGGTTAGAATGATGTGTGTGTGGTGGGGGAAAGAGTGAGTTTTATGCCCTCTAGTCTCCACTGTCTTTAAGCCCCCCAGCTCTCGTTGATCTTCCCCTACAATACCTGTTAATGATCTCCGGGGAAGACGTGCACTAAGGAAATATCAAGAGATATCAGACAGGCAGCTTACTGGCCATGCTCCTCTGGGGAAAAAAAAGTCCTCATCCAGCTTCTGTTTCAGGTTCTAACATGCATTTAGGGAAACATTGGGCTAGCCCAGGCTGCCTAAGGAGAATCTCAGGCTCATTCCCAAGCAGCAAGGGTAGCAATAAAATGCTGGAGAAGCCTGGGGAGGAAGCTGCTTCTCTCTGGTTCTCTGATCACTTCTGTGTCTCAGACTCAGACCTCAACCCTAAACCTGTGGGAGTTCATACCAGATACCAGGCAAAGAACCCAAATGTCCTCCACCAGAGAGCAGAAAGGGTTCTGGCAAGTTTCATTTGGATCTCAGCTTTACTCTCTCATTCTGTCCTCCCTGAGTCTAAGTTTCTTATGTGGACTTAACTCAACTCTTTGGGTTCTACATTTCTGACTTTTTCCCTAAAAGAGTGAATCACATCCTCTGGGTTAATGTCCAAACTCCCTATCATGACATATAGAGTAGTCACACTAACCACTTGCTCTTTCCCAAGCACACCAGCCTCTTTCATGCCTCTGTGCCTTTACATATACTTTGGCCTCAACCCCTGTTGGTGGGGAGTGGGCTGCACACACCTTCTGAGCTCAAGATCTCTCATTTGTCAAAAGAGGGAAATAAGGGTACCCTTACAGAGAGAGACAGACAAAGAGACTTTTTCATTACTAGAGGTTTTAAGACATGGGATGGTAAGGTGCTTAAAAGCACAGAAGAGGAGCACTAAACTCAGTGTGGAGGTTCACAAATCACTTACCAGAGGGATGGTATTTGCCAGTTCCTACTGATGAGCTCTTAGATTATTTTTAAACTTTTGCTGTTTTATTTTTTTTTTTATTTATTTTTTTTGTGGTACGCGGGCCTCTCACTGTTGTGGCCTCTCCCGTTGCGGAGCACAGGCTCCGGACGCGCAGGCCCAGCAGCCATGGCTCACGGGCCCAGCTGCTCCGCGGTATGTGGGATCTTCCCGAACCGGGGCACGAACCCGTGTCCCCTGCATCGGCAGGCGGATTCTCAACCACTGCGCCACCAGGGAAGCCCGCTTTTGCTGTTTTAAATTATCCTGCAATTAATATTCTTACACCTATATCTTTTTTTTTTTTTTTTTTTTCCGGTACGCGGGCCTCTCACTGTTGTGGCCTCTCCCGTTGCGGAGCACAGGCTCGGGACGCGCAGGCTCAGCGGCCATGGCTCACGGGCCCAGCTGCTCCGCGGCATGTGGGATCTTCCCGGACCGGGGCACGAACCCGTGTCCCCTGCATCGGCAGGCGGACTCTCAACCACTGCGCCACCAGGGAAGCCCTTTACACCTATATCTTTATGCACATATTTGAACATATCTGTGGGATAAACTAAACTTAAGTAGAATTGCTGAATCAAAGAATGTGAGTCTTTTTAAATTGTAATAGATATTTTCAAATTATGCATGAGAGAGCTTGTTTCTCTTACCCTAGTCAAGATAGTACATCATTATACTTATATATTTCTTAATTAGACCCAGAGAACCTCTTGACTCTTTATCTGCTATTGAATTCCCCCAGTTGGATCTTGGTAACATTACTAACCTTGTGTTGTGCAACAGCCCAGCAGTACAGTCCTTCCAGAGTCAATATCCCTGTTTGTAATCCTAACCCATCCATCTTCTGAATTCTTGTTAGCTGGTCTGCAGTTAACTAAGAGAAATGTACTCCTGTCTATATTTCCTTATTAAATGAGAACTTTCTGCCAAGTAGCGCTCTTATTCCAAGCCAGGTCATCCTGGTTCTTCATCAAATTCTCAACATGTACTACAGTTTGCCCATATTGGTTTAGTTTATTCCCCAGTCATTACACCTGCAAAGATAACTGGTTTCAATGCTTGACATTCTAATTATAACAAGGCCTCATGTAACTGTACATCCCTGATTCAGCTAACATCTGAGGCTGAAGAATTGGTATAGTACACGTTAGCCTTTTTCAGTTCAAAGGAGCCGATCTCATTACAGTGATGTGGGAAATGACCACTCTCCCATTTCTTTGCAGTTAATATGCTCTTAATGTAGCATGTTAAGTTGTAATAGCCAAGCTAATTAGCTTTGGACCTAGAGATGACAGAGTATAGAAATTAAGAACCTGGCTGAGCAGTTGGGTTCAAACATGGGTTCAAACATCACTTTTACTACTTACCAGCTGTATAGCCTTGGGCAAGATACTCTGTCTCTGAAGTTGTGTTTCCTCATCTTCAAGGCATAATTATAATAGTATCTTCCTTACAGAACTGCTAGAAGGATTAAAAGAGATTATGCAAGTAACATACTTGGTAGAAGCAGTAAATTGTTATTATGACTGTTAATTCACTGAATCTAAAATGACGTTGACTGTAGGTTGCACCATTAAAGAGAACACTAAGAAAAGAAATTGTGGCCAGGTAGCCACATGATGTCTTTTAGGCTTAATTAGAAACAGAAAATTAAAAAATCAGAATCACTCTAAATATTCATAAAAGAGGACACTATAAGGGAAATAATTTGGGTAAGGTATTCCTAAAACGATTTCACTTTCAGAGTCTGACTTCTCTGTTTTTTTTTTTTTTTTGCGGTACACGGGCCTCTCACTGTTGTGGCCTCTCCCGCTGCGGAGCACAGGCTCCGGACGCGCAAAGCTCAGCGGCCATGGCTCACAAGCCCAGCCGCTCTGTGGCATGTGGAATCTTCCCGGACCGGGGCACAAACCCGTGTCCCCTGCGTCGGCAGGCGGACTCTCAACCACTGCGCTACCAGGGAAGCCTAAAGCCAACTTTTCTGAAACACTTTTCCACTCAGATTTAGCCAAGTCTGTGTTTTCCCATTCTTGTAACATACTCTTTCCTGTGAAGAGCATTAGTTTCTTAAAAGAAGCCATAACAAGAGTAACAGTTATCGTTGTCAGACTTTTAGGCTGGTTTTGCAATTATCTGGAGTTAGCTTACTTTTGACTTCTAGTTCAGGAATGTTGCTAAACATGTCTGCTTCACCACTCACTCCACTTCTCCTCACAACCTATGAATATTTCACCTTCATCTCTAGAAATTTCTCCCAATATGCTCACACCCATTCTTAAATTTTGATGCCAGTACTTTAATGTTCATGCTTGCTTTAAGCAATGAAAACTATGACAAGACAACAATTATAAGATGCATCGTGGTTTCAAAGATGTTAAATGCAGTTGGAAAAAAATTATTTCTTAGAATTAATAAAATACAAAATGCACCCTAAAAGCAAATCTAGGAAAGCAGATTTCAAAATGTCTAGAAAAAAAGTTACATATGGCACTACATGTAGCCTGAGACTAGAGGTGGACTTCCTTTGAGTTGAAGTGGAGGTTCTCAAAAATCTGAAAGGAATTTAAAGCCTGTTTAGTTCATCCAAGAAACCACTTATTGAGACCTTCTAAACTTCTCCTGCCATGTGGCCACGCTTGACTTTTTGTGAGAATGTGGTCCTTATTACCTCCCAAGGACAGCCCACTCTCTCAGGATAGCTCTGGTAATTAGAAAATTCTTCCTATGGATAATGAGCAAAATGATTTCGTTATAGCTTCTACTCACTGTGCCTCCTAGGGTTACACAGAACAGATCTAATTCCTGGTCCTCTTGTCAGGGCTTTAGATGTATAAAGACACTGCTTAGGTTATGCTTAGTTTTGTTAAAGATAGACTTTGTTTCAGTGTTTTCGACTGTTCCTAATTTTGAGTTCCTTCTCCATCCTGGCTTTTCTTTCTTTCTTTGTTTTTTAAATATTCAGAGTTCTTTTTATTCTTTTAAAATTTATTTAGTTTTGGCTGCGTTGGGTCTTTGTTGCTGCGCGGGCTCTCTCTAGTTGTGGCGAGCTGGGGCTGCTCTTCGATGTGGTGCATGGGTGCGTGGGCTTCTCATTGCGGTGGCTTCTCTTGTTGTGGAGCACGGGCTCTAGGCACACAGGCTCAGTAGTTGTGGCGCCAGGGCTTTGTTGCTCCGTGGCTTGTGGGATCTTCCCGGACCAGGGCTTGAGCCCATGTCCCCTGCATTGGCGGGCGGATTCCCAACCACTGTGACACAAGGAAGTCCCCATCCTGGCTTTTCTGAGCACATCTCCAACTGCTCTATATTTGGTTTAAAATGTGGGACCCACAACAGAATGCCGTTTCTCAGGTGGGTGTGTCCAGGGAGAATGAGGCAGGAAGGCAGAATTTTATTTTTATTTTTTACAGTTAAGCAATTGCACTTGTGACAGGATGTCAAAAGTGATATTTCATGATATAAGAGACATGGAATTCTGAAGCCGGATCATCATACCCAGAATTTACAAAGGAAATGGTTAAGGATCTGTTGTTCCCTGACTTTTGGACTCTGAAATCACATCAAGGAGATAAAAAGGGGTCAGAGTATGGAGAAGAGAGAAGGTCTGTGAAGGTTTCTTTGCCGTGTGAATAGTCTCCATCACAATTCTTACTCACAGTGGGGAGTTTTGGAAAGTTTACCCTCTCCTCATCAAGCCTAATAAGGGAGATGCCCATGGACTCACCCAGAGAGGTCTGAAATGTGTCGCCCATAGTAGGGAGACACAGGGAACTAGGCCTGACTCATCCCTGAGAAAGCTAAGGTGAATTGTGGCTGTAGGATGGAAGAGCCTGTTTGGGGATTCTGCACTACAGAAGTTGCTGGGGCAAAGCCATGTATGTATGTATTTCCATAGTCCATGAAAGACAGAGAGCTGGCATGGGTTCCTGTACAATAAGGAGGGGTTGAAAAAAGCACCAAAAAGCTGGAGGTGAATCTAGATTCTTAGGGGTTGAGGAAAGAGGTGCAAGTGCACTCCTGGAAGAAAGATGCATCTGCCTTGAGTAGAGGAGAGCAGTCCCCCCAAGCAAACATGTCTAAAAAGTCCACAAAAATGCCCATGGGAGAAAGAATTGGCCAGTCATTTTCAAGCTGAGAGAGCAGGAAGCTGCCCAGCCAAAGAACTTTCTACTGCTTTATCTATCCTCCCTCCCTTCCCTATTCTCTCCTACTTTGGCCTAGGTGAGGTGAAAAGGAAACAGACACTAAGGAGAGAGGGAGGAGGTATGGAGAGAGAAAGAGAGAGAGAGAGAGAAACCAATCAAGCTCCTTTCCCAAGTCAGGACCTAAACTGAGTAAGTAGGAGGACAAAGAGTTATCTCTGAATTAAGACTGAAGGTCTAATTAACATCTAGGACTGGGTGCTCTAATTCATAAATTGAAACATGCTTGTGACCTAAAGTTGTTAAAAGACTATCCATTATCAAGAGAAGCACAAAAAGCAGGGATTGGCTCAAAATTTAATGTACACATGAATCACCCTGGGCTCTTTTGCAAATGCAGATTGTGATTCAGTGGGTCTGGGGGGGAGCCTGAGAATCTGCATTTCTAACAAGTTCCCAGTTGATGCCAGTGCTGGCATCTTGGGTCACACTTTGAGAAACAAGGGGAGCAGGGGATTACCCCACTGAATGAATTTTAAATGGATTATAGAAGATTAAAAAAGCTGCATTTGAGGGAATTCTCTGGTGGTTCAGTGGTTAGGACTTCCACTGCAGGGGGCCCAGGTTCAATCCCTGGTCAGGGAACTGAGATGTCACGTTGCAAGGCCAAAAATTTTTTTTAAAAAGGTGCATTTTCAATGTTCATTTTAGCACTATTTACAACAGCCAGGACATGGAAACAACCTAAGTGTCCATAGACAGATGAATGGATAAAGAAGATGTGGCACATTTATACAATGGAATATTACTCTGCCATAAAAGAAATGAAATTGAGTTATTTGTAGAGAGGTGGATGGACCTAGAGTCTGTCATACAGAGTGAAGTAAGTCAGAAAGAGAAAAACAAATACCGTATGCTAACACATATATATGGAATTTTTAAACAAATGATTCTGAAGAAACTAGGGGCAGGAAAGGAATAAGGATGCAGATGTAGAGAATGGTTTTGAGGACATGGGGAGGTGGGGAGGGGAAGCTGAGACGAAGTGAGAGAGTGGCATGGACATATATACACTACCAAATGTAAAATAGATAGCTAGTGGGAAGCAGCCACATAGCACAGGGAGGTCAGCTTGGTGCTCTGTGACCACCTAGAGGGGTGGGAGAGGGAGGGTGGGAGGGAGACGCAAAAGGGAGGGAATATGGGGATATATGTATATGTATAGCTGATTCACTTTGTTATAAAGCAGGAACTAACACAACACTGTAAAGCAATTATACTCCAATAGAGATGTTAAAAAAAAAAGGTGCATTTTGATCATGCCATGAATTGTGCTTTCAACATATCCTACCTGCTATAGTCCAAGGGTCCTGCCTCTCATCTCAGCACCACAGAGCTAGTGCCTGGACACTGGGATCGCTGCTATTGCTACTGCAGAAAAAACCAACAGCTTCCTCAGACTGGCTCCGGAAGCTGCACAAGTATAGCCTCTGCCTCACTTTCACCTTCCATATGTTGTCCAAGAGCTTCTGAGTGGCCAGACCTAAGTTACACCCTGTACCTAACTGCAAGGGAGTCTCAGTCCCTTTTAGCTTTCCAGGCTCTGCAGTTCAGAAAGGCACTTGAGAAGGTAATGAAGTGGATGTTCGCCCCACCTCCACAGACAATAAAGGGGTGAGTCCTACCTAGGCTTTTACTGCTGTAAAGGACCTAGAGATTTAGGCCAACTTGTTAATTTTAGAGATCAGGAGATGGAGATGCAGAGACTAAATGACTTGTTAATGGTGGAGGTAGAAATAGAGCTCAGGTCTTTTGACAAGGAGTTCAGTGTAACCTAAAGAACAGCCACTCTCCCAGGAGGCAAGTGATATTGTCCAGCTTGCAAACCCACCCAAGACACTGTTTTCATCTAAGGCATACCTCTTCGACCCCCAATTTATATTTATTTAGTTCATTTGGGAGATCAAAGTACAGAATCTTATATTTATCTTTTTTGAATTTTGTCTTTGTTAGCTTAATAAAACAATTTTGGATTCCAATGTAGTCCCTCTCAGCTGTAACACAATGCAGATTAGTAAGCATGTCTTCTGCACCATAACCCAAATCACTAAAAAAAAGTAGAATCAAACAGATTAAAGAAATTTAGATGATGGCTCTATCTCACTACAAATTTCTCTCATGATTGCCATGGATCCATTTTTCTCTCTTTGGGTACAATTGTTTAACCATTTACCAACCTATTCAATTGCTCTAATGTCCAGTCTATATTTCTCACCCTTATCTACAAGGAGATCTGTCTAAAAGACTGGAGAAGTACAGATTCAGTGGGTGAGCATTTCCCCTAATCTGCCTGTCTAGTCATTGTCAGAAAAAGAACAGGCTATCTGGGCAAGACTATTCTTGGTAAACTCATGCTGGCCCCTAGTGGATGCTTCTTTTCTTCTCCTCTACCTCCTCATACTTCCCCCTCCACCCCCCCTCCTTCTTCCTCTTCTTCTTCCCTTTCCCCTCTCCCTCCTCTCCTTCTTCAGTTGAGGTAAGATAATTGACATATAACATTACACTAGTTTCAGGTCTGCAAGTAATGATTCAATATTTGTATATGTTGCAAAGTGATCATCACAATAAGTCTAGTTGAAATCCTTCACCATACATAGTTACACTATTTTTGGTGATGAGAACTTTTAAGATCTACTCTCTTAGCAACTTTCAAACAGTATTATTAACTAGAGTCACCATGCTTTCTATAGTTGATAATATTAGAGCTAATATAGCTGCTTCTTTTTGTAAGTACTTACAAGACATTCCTGCATTAACCTGCATCATTTTGGATTAGAGGCAACCAGTAATGGTTTGACAGCCTAAAGGTATAGAAGCAGATGGGGCTCATCCACTTAGTACCCCACTATCCATTTTCCATTTAGTGACCCCACTAAGGGATTCTGAGACCCTTTGTGAAAAGGGCTGTGGAAAAATGAGGCCTGTGCAGGACATGTAGTAGCCCCTTCCCTCCAATAAGGGCTGCAACTCTGTGTGGCTGCTATTAGGACTGGATGTGGCTGGTGGGACTGAATACATGTCCCAGGATCGCTTGTGAAGTCTCAAAACAAATTGTTCATTTTCAGACATATTGGGCATATACTTAATGAAACATTCTCAAGTGTCTTAGCCCTCATATCCCTGTGCCTTCCCCCTCACTGCTCTTTTGTCTTTCCACCACTTTACCAGCCCTTTCTCCCTCATCTCTCTCTCCTTCACCTGTGGGAAAGACCCAACTCAAATGCCACTTTCCCAGAGAATTTTTCCCAGTTTCCTCCAGCCAAAGTAAGTTAATTTTTTTTCTGTCTGAGCCCCCAAGCATTTTGTTTTACTGTCAGTTTAACACATGACTTGGGTATTTGTACCCCTGTCTGCATAGTGGAAACTTGAGTCTAAGGGCTTCATCTTATTCCATGCTGCATCCCCACTTTGGGACCATATAAAAATGCTTCTATTGAACATCCAAATCTAATTTTTTTCTCTTTATTTGGGCAGTTTCCTCCTGCCAGCTTGAACATTTATAAATGACCTATCTCTGTTTTCAGTTCTCATGGCTGGTGATGAGTAATTATTGGTAGGCATGGGTAAAGAAATACATCTTGAAAGATATGAGACAGTGGATATGAAACACACTTAGAAGCAGCAGCGGAGTATATTTGATAGTAAGGAGGGGCAAGGAACAACATTTTAAAGGATTTAGAAATATTCTGTGGACTGACCAAAAGTTTATAGGATTTCCGAGTTTTATAGTTTAAAATCACTTAGGGAATGTTAGAACAGGCATTATTAGCCTTGCCTTTTTGGGGTGGGGCCACTGAAATTCAGAGGGCTTAACTGGCTTGGCCACATTATATAATTAATACATGATGGAACCAAAACTTAAGTCTAGGACTTGTGCATACAAGTCCAGAGTTCTTTCCATTACAACACACTTGACTACATCTAGACTGCAAGAGAGCTCCAAAGGTTGTGACATTGGGAAGGGGCAACTGTGGCCATTCTTTATATTTTGTTTGGGGAAGAGTGGAGGGAGAGGAGTTCCGCAAAATGTAATTCAGCAAACCTCTGACATGCAACAGGGAACATCTGTGGTCTCCTTTGCTCTACTCATCTCTCTGTTTACCACTTTCTCCTTGAGTCATAAAAGGAACTGAGAGCACGACCCAGATATCACCAGCCAGTTCCTGCCCCAGTATTTCTCGTATGGATAGTCCTACAGTGTGATGAGTTTGTAAATACTGGGGGTGGGTTGGGGACGCAGTTGGGAATAAGGCAGGAGGAGTTGTTGGATCAGTTGACCAAGTTGTCCTTACATAACGAGGGGGCTTCAACTCTATTCAGTCATCTCTGGTCCCAGGGTTTGTGGAGCTGAAATTATTCCCTCAGAATCTTGACAATAGATGCCCTTCTAGGGAAGGAGGACACATCTTTACCAAGACACAGACTCTACATTAATAAGTGGACTTCAGGGTGTGGTTGTAGCTGGATGGGTAGTTAGGATCCACTTTCTGCTAAATCTCATGACCATTGAATTCCTGGACTAATCACACTCAGCAATTTATCTCTGCTCAACAACTTCCTCAAGACAAGCCATCTGCAGCCATTTCTCCCTCACCACAGCTCAGCCTCTGCTGCATGGAATCCTCTCCAAGCTGCTTCTGGTGCAACGGTTCAGCTTGGGATTTCTTTCTCCCACTAATAATACATGTTGATAAGTTAATTCTTGTTAGAACTCTGTAATATGGCTATAATTACTCTTATTTTGCAGGTGAAGAAACTGAGGCTTAGAGAAATCATATAACTTTCTACAGGCATACGATCACATATTAATAGGTAATAGGGTCAGAAGCAGTTTGGGATTCAGACTTGGGTTTTCTCTGGTTTCAGAGTGTGCCCCTCAAAGACAGTACCAAATCTGAACTCATCACTTTGTAAGTATACACCTTCTACTCATGAACACAGAAAAAGTAATAGAATTATGTTATTATCACCCATTTATATTTTTCTTCAACACTTTGATTTGGGGGATCTTAAAGTACATTTCATGTGTATCTTCATAACTGTCCTAGATCTTAAGTCCCATTAAGAACATAATTGGCAAACATTTACTGGTAATTCATTGGGTATAGGATGCTGGAGATAGAAAGAGGAACTGGTCTTTGGACCAGATGGGGAGGCAATGGGGCAGAAGAGGGGAAGTTTCCCTGCTCATTGCTCAGCACAGATGTGCACTTACAGCAAATATTTTTAAAGATGAAAGTGATGAATCATACTTGTGACTGTGCTCTAGAAGAAAACCAAAGACCGGGAAGGCTGGGTGATGTGTATTCTCATGTGATTAGGCCATGTTACATAGAATGGGTGGGTGTCTTCTTAAAATGCAAGCCACACCATACTAGACTATCTCTTAGAATTTTTGCCTAATTCATGCTTATCAATGATGTAGGCTTGCTCGTAATAAAATGAACAGATACATCGTGCATGTGTGTGTGCGCAAACACGTGCGCCTACCAGTGCTAGGACATAGAGCCTCTTCTCTTCTCTTTGACAGGAAGCAACCCAGCCGCCCCTCTAAAGACGAATTTCCTTCCCTGGGCCTAACATCCTGCTTTTTTGCACGTTGCCATATTCATTTTCCCCTGTTTCAAGGGAGGTACAGAAAATGTATCTTGCCAAAGGGCACATGGTGCCAACTAGTGGTTAGGAGTAAAAATACAGAAGCTGGTAAATACACTTCAGCCTCAGGAATTGAGGCATTATTATTCCTCTAGATACAGATATTCACTGAGCCGGGCTTTGTGGGTATTCAACAACAATTCAGAAGTGTCTCTTACTCCCATCCTTGAAGGAACTTATATTCATTTCAGGGAGTTGAGGAAGAAAAGCTCATTTCCAACAGAAAACTAATAAAGCTGAGGGAATGATTAGGATATCTTAATGAAATGTCCAGGAAATTAACCCTTAATTCTTCCCCCCCCCATTTTTCCAGAATGTAAATATCTATGATTGTTAACAGTGAATAATTTTAATAATATGTGTTGAAAAAAGATTAAAACTATATGGAAAGAAGTGTATAAAGCCTATCATGTAAGTCTCCTCATGCCAGCTCCCAGAAATAACCACTGTTAACAGTTCATATGTATATATACACATACATACATACATACACATATATACGCTCAGATATGCTTTCTATTTGTAAACCATCTTAAAAAATTTTATAATATAGCTAGCATCAACCACTTCCTTTGTTATCTTTTTAAATAGTTGCCTAGTATTTTATTGAATGGATAAAACAACTTCTTTAACCACTCCATTACTTGCATTTATTTAGATGTTTCTAGTTTTTCATTATACTAGACAATGGATGCTGTGTCAGGGGTCACCAGGCTCCTTCAGGCTTACTGAGTCACTGGAAAGATTTGCAGAACTCAGAAGAGCAATTATACAAAGTTATGGCTTATTCCAGTGAAAGAATACAGATTCAAATCAGCAAAGAGAAAAGGTACATGGGTGAAGTCCAAGAGAAGCCAGGTGCAAGTTTCCAGATACCCCCTCCTATTGGAGTCACAGAGGCACTTGCTTCTTTCTCCCAGTGATGATATGTGACAACACACTTGCAGTATGGCCAAACAGGAAGCTCACCCAAACTTGGTATCCAGGGGTTTTATTGGGGGCCAGTCACATAGGCATGCAGCTCCTGCATGACTGAGCGTAACTACTCAATCTCCAGCCTCCCAGAGGTCAAACTGATACAGCATGGCCCAGGGCTTCCAGCACTTTCAGGTACTTCAAAAACACTTTTATCAGGCAGGCTATTCTGGGGGATCAGAGATGGTCTCCCAGGAGCTGGTCAAGGGCAGTCCTCCTGAGGACAGACTTCTCTTTGGAATGTGCTGGGAGAATTAAGCAAGTGCCTCACCTCCCTCCTTTCTGCCTGACAAATTCCCATTCATCTTACAAGACCCAGATCAAGCATCACTTCCTCTGGGAAGCTATCCTTGATTACTCCCCTTCCATTAGGGTTAGATGCCCAGCTCCCACATGCTTCCTTAGTAATTTGCCCTTATTTCTATCAGAACAATAATTGGGCTATTTACTTATCTTTTACTCCAGCTTTTCTCTAAGTTCCTCGAGGGCAAAGACTCTTATTCATTTTGTAGCCTCAGCATCTACTGTAGTGCCCGACACATAGTAGATGTTTCCAGGATTGCAAAGAGAGAAAGGTTGAGTTGATTCAGCTGGGGGCTCAGAAGACCGCTAACATGACTCGCCAGGCAAAAACACTAAGTGAGCCCTTAAGGTAAACCCTTTGGGATGGGGAAGGAAATGGCATTGAGAGGGAAGTAGTGTCTCTTCTGGTACTCCTTTCCCTTCCATTTCTAACATTCAAAAGATGGAGTAACCAGCACCATTAGCCCAAATTCTGTGGGGGATACAAAGATGAAAAAGCAAAGTCCTTACCCTGAAGAGGTTCACAGCCTGTGGTGGGAATAAGGGAAGATAGCACTCTTCCTCTATCCCTGCAGGTTGCCCACTTAAGTGTTCCCAAGCAGAAGCATTTGCTGCTTCCTCCATCTGACTTGGATGGGGCTCAAGTGTCCCTGCCCCGAATCTCAATCTCTCTGAAAATTATAAAGTTATATATGAGAAAGACAAAAGCAGGCCCTGGCATCCAGGAACTAGCCTGAAACTATGAGGTAGATCTTCCTTAGTGTTGCTACAGCTGGCCCAGAACTCACAGTTAGGTGTTTTCCCCCTCCTGCTGAATATAAACAATTTCACAGGACATCAACCCCAGACAAGGCAACACTGAGCTCATGATGAAGAAAGACAACAACAAGACCACCATGAAATTCCCTGCCCACATGGGAATCCTCACTCTGGGCCCATACTCTAACAGCAATAAAAACCCCAAGCCAGTTTTCTGTCTCTGCTTTCTCAATTCATTTTTGGACCTACTTGTGAGTCACCCTGCTATCTCCAGAAAGCCTCATTATGTGAGTAATAAATCTTTTTATGCCCTTAAAACAAAAACAAGACCACCGTAATCATGTCTGAACACAGATAAAACGTGAACATTGTCCAACTTCAAAATGCCAAACATACCTCTATTTTATCTCAAATGACTGATACTTAAAAATAATGATGATGAAAAAATACATACAATTTACCCTTTTAATCATTTTTAAGTGTACAGCTCAGTGGTGTTAACTGTATTTACATTTTTTGTGTATCAGATCTAGAGAACTTTTTCATCTTGCAAAACAGAAAGTCTATACCCATTGAACAACAACTCTTCAATTCTCCCTCCCCCCAGCCCCTGGCAACCACCATTCTATTCTGTTTCTATGAGTTCAGTTTTTTTAGATACCACATATAAGTGATATCATACAGTATTTGTCTTCCTCTCTCCAACTTATTTCACTCAGCGTAATGCCCTCAAGTTCCATCCATGTTGTCACAAATGGCAGGATTTCCTACTTTCTCATGGCTGAATAATATTTAGATGTGATATATAAATCACATCTTCATTCATCCACAGGTGGACATTTAGGTCATTTCCATATCTCGGCTGTTGTGAATAACATGAGGGTACAGATATCTCTTTAAGATTCTGATTTCATTTCCTTTGGACATATATCCAGAAAACAGGATTGCTGGATTTTATGGTAGTTCTATTTTTTAACTTTTTTGGGAATCTCCATACTGTTTCCATAGTGGCTGTACCAATTTATTCCCACCAATAGTGCACAAGGGTTCCCTTTTCTCCACATTCTCACCAAAATGTTATCTCTTGTCTTTTTAAAAATTGCCATACCAACAAGTGTGAGGTGATATCTCATCATGGTTTTGATTTGTTTTGATATCTCCCTGCTGATTAGTAATCAGCAGGATCTGTTCATGTACCTGTGGGCCATTTGTATGTATTCTTTGGGAGGAAATCTCTATTCAGTTCCTCTGCCCATTTTCTAATTTTTTTTTTTTGCAGTTGAGTTGTGTGAGTCCCTTATATATTTTGAATATTAACCCCTTATGCAATCTATGGTTTGCAAGTATTTTCTCCCATTCTGTAGGTTTGATTGCTTTTTACTTTGTTGATTGCTTCCTTTGCTATGCAGAAGCTTTTTAGTCTGACATAGTCCCACTTATTGCTTTTGGTGTCATAACCAAAAAGTTGTTGCCTAGACCATTGTGTGGTCTTAGTACCCTTGCTGAAGATCATTTGAGCATTTATGTGAGGGTTTATTTCTGGGCTCTCTATTCTGTTCCATTGGTCCATGTTTCAGTCTTTATGCCAGTACCATGACTGACTGCTACTTCTTGACCAATTACAGCTTTAGTGTCTCTCTAGCCTTCCCTCCCTTAGGTAAGATGTATTAAGATACCCAGTCATAGAATCACCCCCACTTCCTGACAGCATCCAATCCAGAGCAAAGTCCTGCTTCTTTAGACGCTTAGTCCCTTAGACCCTTAGCCCAAACTCATCTAATACAAGCTCAAATCCTGTAATAGGATCTTTCTAACACTCTCTTACCTAGATTTCCCGAAATTCTCCAGTTCATCGTTGAGTAATAAACCCAATTTACTTAACTACAGGTGGATTCTTGGTGGTCTTTGGCTGGAGGGCACTGACACACAAAACCATGGGATTAATATCTTCAAATATATAGAACAGTATACATCAACAAGAAAAGGATTCACATACCAATAAAAAACGGGACAAAAAGGGAAAAAAAAGGAAAAATAGTCACAAGAGAAGAACTACAAACTAATGGCTTCATAAGCATTGAAAAAATGTTTTATTTCAAATGCATAAAATTATGCTGCTGATTCAGTTGGTGGGACCATCATTTCAGTTTGAGTCCATTTGCTGCTCCTGCAGAAAATCCAGAAAATTTCAACCCTAAGAGCCTGAGAAGCCCTGTATTAGCGTTAGTTTATCCTCTCCCACCAAGCTGGGGGAGCCGGGTAGAGACAAGGGTCCAGAAGTGGTTCTGAACAGGGTTTAGCTCCGCCCCAGCCGCAGTAACGTCACCTTCCCCCAGTAAATCCATATTCCCGCGGTCGACGTGGTTCCCCGAGGGAGCGGCGGCGCAACTCAGGCCGGCTGGTCCTAGATGAAGGACGTTCTAGCCGACCCCCTACTCTATGGTAGGGCCCTCCGCAGTCCGGCCTACGGGCGCCGCCATGTTGGAGCCTCAGTACAGGAGCCATGGCTGCGAGCGCACGACCGGCAACCGGACCCGGGCCAGCTCCGCTGAGCACATGCTGGAGGTGCGGCCGGGGCTGTTCCTGGGTGGAGCTGCGGCAGTCGCGGAGCCGGACCACCTGAGGGAGGCGGGCATCACGGCTGTGTTGACGGTGGACTCGGAGGAGCCCGACTTCAACACGGGGGCTGGGGTCGAGGGTCTACGGAGTCTCTTCGTGCCAGCGCTGGACAAACCCGAGACCGACCTGCTTAGCCATCTGGACCGGTGCGTGGCCTTCATCGGCCAGGCCCGCGCCGAGGGCCGCGCGGTGCTGGTGCATTGGTGAGTGGCCGGGTCCGTGGGGAGAGCAACCCCGCCACGCTTCCAGCCTGCCCCCCCTCACCCTTCTCCCAGGCCCCAGAAGAGGACGAAGGGGCTGTTAGCCACTAGAACCTCCTCCTCCTCCCTCTCGCACTGGCTTGTGTCAGAGGATTGGGCAGGAGGCGGGCCCCTGATGGCGTGCAGGCTTTCATTCATTCAGTTTGTGTTGGTTCATTCTGCAGCCGCTGAGTTTTGTTTCGGAGGTAGGAGGAATCTTCAGGTAAATGACAAAAGTCCCTGCACCTACAGAGTTTAAATCTGTTCACGAGAAGCCACACACATACCCAGATTATTTTAATGCAGACTAGGATGCGAGGTGTGTAGTAAGAGGTTAACAAAGGTTAAGGTTATTCAAACTTCAGAGGAAGAGGAGATTATTTTCATTGCTTTTGTTTGAGGCGGGGTGGCTGATGTAGGGGAAATTTGGGGAGAGAAAAATTGGTTAGGACGTAAAGGATCCTTAAACCATTCCTAGGGGAAAGATGGAGTAGGTGATAGCAATGGCAAAAAGAGTGTAATAACGATACTTTACATTTATTGAGCCAGCACTTTTACTGCCAGCATTTGTTCTAAATATTACATAAAGGACATAAGGTAGTGATAAAAGGGAAAGAAGTCTGGGATCAGATCTCCAGGGCCCTTAAAGCCAGCAAAGGAGTTTAGATTTTTTTCTGAAGCCATTATAAAATGTTAAAAAAATAGTGTAATTATTTTTGAATAGGTAATACCTTCATATGGTTCAGAATTCAAAATGAATAAGGAAATAAGGGAATACTTCTTTTGTACAGCAGTAGTAATTCAGAGGCAAAGGGTTTATTTGAGTAGAAGAAGCAGACAAGAAGTGGACCTGTACTTTACCATTAATGGGGGGTTGGGTTTTTTTTGTTTTTTAAAAAATTGTTGCTATTTGTTATTTTAAAGGTTTCTTTTTCAGTCACGCAGGGGTCAGTCGAAGTGTGTCTATAATGACTGCTTTTATGATGAAGACTGACCAACTTACCTTTGAAAAAGCCTATGAAAACCTTAAGACTGTCAAACCAGAGGTTAAGTGAGTTCTTTGTCGTAGTAATAATTCTGCTTTTGTGATGTGATTTTATTTATTTAAAGAAAAATTAACTCTTTGTTTGTTTGTCCTTGCAGGATGAATGCGGGGTTTGAGTGGCAACTGAAATTATACCAGGCAATGGGATGTGAAGTAGATATCTCTAGTGCAATTTATAAACAGTATCGTTTACAAAAGGTTAAAGAGAAGTATCCAGGTGAGTAATAATTGGTAGTACGTGTTTGGTCCTTTCTAGATGCTGTTTACTCTGACACCAAATGTTTCAGGAGCATTATCTCTTTTTCCAGCAATCCCTTGAGTTAGGTGCTTTTATTTTCTTTTGAAACCATGGTTTAGCAAGAAATAGCTTGTTCAGGGTCACAAAGTTTGTAAGTGGCTGGCTTGAATTTGAACTCAGGCAGTCTGTGCCTGGAACCCAAGGGCTTGATCACTGTGCTCTCCTACCTCATCCTGATTTCTCAACAATGGAGAATTTTTTTTTTTTAATTTCTGAAGTTAGCACTACCTGCTTCAATTTGACATTAGCTGAATTTTTTCTGAAAATACAGAGTTGATTTTGACAAATGGATATATTTTGTGTCATGTAGAATTGCAGAACTTACCTCAAGAACTCTTTGCTGTTGACCCATCTGCCATTACACAAGGATTGAAAGATGGGGTTCTCTACAAATGTAGAAAGTGCAGGTAAAATATTTTGTATCCTCTGGAGATTTTATTTTGTCTCAGGAGCTGAAAAGTGTTGAAAGTTTCAGTTTCTTAAAATCTTGTGGAAGGAATTTGTTTAATTGAATAATACAGAAATTTCATATTCAAATTTGGTTTCAAGAAGAATATGAATTCTTAAAAGTAAAAGTAATGCAGTTACTTGTAGAAGTTACTGAAAATTAAAGTAGCATAATCAATGTTATATTAATTTGCCCCCTAAGAAATACTGCACATTTTAATCTGTTTCATCCTTTTGCAAGTCATTAATGTTTTTGTTTGTTTGGGGGTTGCAGGCGATCTTTATTTCGAAGTTCTAGCATTTTGGATCATAATGAAGGAAGTGGTCCTATAGCCTTTGCCCACAAGAGAATGACACCATCCCTCATGCTTACTACAGGGAGTCAGGCTCAATGTACATCTTATTTCATTGAACCTGTGCAGTGGATGGAATCCACTTTGTTGGGAGTGATGGATGGACAGGTGAGAACATATTTTACTTTCTGCAGTTTTATTATGTCATCTATATTTTGTTCCTTTCAATTTAAACCATATTTTAACTAACATTTTACTCCAACTGCTTTCTTTCTAGTTTAATATCTTTCTCATATAGATAAGACTTTATCAAAGATAAATTAGTCAAATAAAAACCAGCTGATGTAAAATAGTGAACCACTTTTGGTGGAAGGCTGTTGGTCTAAGTTAATTAATTCCTTTAAGGCTATTGTTTGTATTTTTTCAAATTAAGACTAACAAACTAATTAGAATATATTTAACAAAACTTGAACTTTGTAAGAAATAGGGCAAATCAAGGATTTTAAAATTAGATTTTAAATTTCTTCTTAATCTTCCTTTTTTTCTCTTTTGGCTCTGTGTATTTGTTTTCTTGATCTTTCAGTTTTGTATGTTTGTTAGGAGATTCTTTTTCATTTCCTGTTAATTCTAAAGAATGCAGCTCATATGAGCATCCTGTGACAGCCACAATTCTCCTTTAGGTTTACATGATATTAATCTAAAGATATTCTAAGTCTAAGATATAATGATGTTTAAAGTTTGTGTGGTGAGTATTTTATGAAACCTTTTCACTGTATTATTTCATTTGAAGAATACAATAACTTTATTAAAATCGAGCGCACATATATTCACATTTTATATGTGAGGAAACTTAGTTTGCATTAGTTAGTGTCTTGCCTAGAAAGAGGTACCCTATATTCAAACCCATGGTTTCAGATAATGCTGCTTTACTGAGATATAATTCACTTACCATATAATTTACCCATTGAAAGTGTACAGTTCACTGGTGTTTAATATATTCACAGAGGTTTTTGCAACTATCACCATTTTTATTGCTACCAAATAAACCTTGTACAGCAGTCACTTCCCATTCTTGATGATACTATTTGTTGAAGTCCACTTTATCTGTTTTTTTCTTTTGTGGCTTGTGCTTTTACCTTGCTGCTTTTATTGTTTTTTTGGGGCGTGCCTTGCAGCTTGTGGGATCCTAGTTCCCCAACCAGGGATTGAACCTGGGCCCTCGGCAGTGCCAGTGTGGAGTCTTAACCACTGGACTGCCAGGGAATTCCCTTGCCGCTTTTATTTAACCCAGAAAACACACAAGATAAAGGCGTTTTTGTGAAATATGCTAGATCACATTTGTGCATACTTCTTTGTATACTTATTTGCATTTTCTTACAGAATATATACCTAAAAGTGGAATTCCTGGCTTGAGGAGTGTGCACATTTTAAATATTACTGATAGTCTGGGCTGAAATTAACAATGCCCTTACAAATTTACCTGTCACTAATGTTGAATGCATGTACTTATTTCCCTATACCCTTAACATAATGGATATTGTAAAATTGGTAAGGTTTTGTCAATCTGTCAGTCTGTGAGATGAAAAATGTTAATCCTAAAATGTTTTAATTTGAATCTCCATGACTACTACTGAGACCAACATCTTTATATACTATGAGCCATTTATATTTTCTTTTACAGTAAATTTCCTTCATGTCCTTGGCCTGTTTTTCTGTGGGTTTTGTCTTTTTCTAATGGATTTGTAGGACTTTATATAGTCTAGAGTTAATGTTTTGTGTGATATGTTACAGATATTTTCTCCAGTCTGTTGCTTATCTCAGCTTTGTGATACATTTTTTTCTTCAGTTTTTTGAGATATAATTGACATACAGCACTGTATAAGTTGAAGGTATACAGCATAAATGACATACATATATTGTGAATGTGGGTTTTTTTGTGGTAAAATATTCATAACATAAATTTACCATTTTAACTATTTTTAAGTGTATAATTCAGTAGCCTTGAGAACATTCACATTGTTGTGCAACCATCACCACCATCTTCCCCAACTGAAATGCCATACCCATTAAACACTAATTCTGTATACCACTCCCGCCAGGCGCTGGCAACCACCATTCTACTTTTTGTCTTTATGAATTTGACTACTCCAGGTACCTCATAAAGTGGAATTACACATATATTTGTCCTTTTGTGACTGGCTTATTGCACTTGGCATAATGTCCTCAAGGTTCATCCATGTTATAGCATGTATCAGAGTTTCCTTTCTTTTTAGTGCTGAATAGTATTCCATTTTATGTATAGGCTACCACATTTTGTTTATCCGTTCATCTATCCATGGACATTTGGGTTGCTTCTTACCTTTGGTTATTGTGAATAATGCTGCTATGAACATGGGTATACAAATATCTGTTTGAGTCCCTGCTTTTATCTCTTTGGGGTTTATACCTAGAAGTGGAATTACTGGATCATATAGTAACTATGTTTAATTGTTTTGAGGAATGTGGTATACTTTTGTCAAACTAAAATTTAAGATATTTATGTAATCAATTCTAGTTTCTGAGTTTTATGCCCAGACTTTCTGTATAACTCGTCGATGATTTAAAAGTCAACACATGTGCCACAGTCACAAAACAGTCACAAAACCTTCTGTTTCACATTTGAACCTTCACCTTTCTCCCTTAATGCTGGAATTAATCTATTCCTCCTCTAAACTCCCAGAGTACAACATAATTCTTACACAATTATTGTAGTCTACTATCTATTACAGTAAATTGCTGTTACATCTCACTGATTAGATCATCAACTCCTTGAAGGTATTAGCCATGTCTTACCTGTTTTTATATCATATATTACCAAAGATAATTATTTGTTTTGTATAAAAATGAATGAATGAAGTAACACATTTATTTTATTTCAGCTTCTTTGCCCCAAATGCAATGCCAAGTTGGGTTCTTTCAACTGGCATGGTGAACAGTGCTCATGTGGTAGATGGATAACACCTGCTTTTCAAATACATAAGAATAGAGTGGATGAAATGAAAATGCTGCCAGTTTGGGGATCACAAACAAGAAAAATATGAACTTGCAACATTTGATAACTTGCTGATGATATGTGCTACCCTTGTTTATTGTCATTCAAGGAAGAGTGTTTAGTTTTAGGCCATTAACATTTCATTTGAAATATGAGAAGATAAAAATCATTTGATGTGACTTAGAAACTATACTTTGTCAGCTTCTTACACTATTTAAGTAGAATGGAAATCAAAACCTTTTAATCATGTAAATTATACTTTATTTGATATTAAAATCTTTTATAACCCAGATACTTTATTTCATATATATTTAAAAGTTTTGATTTTTGGAATGTTAGTTATATAATCTTAAGGTCTAGTTGGACAAAATTATGTATAAAAATTAGAAACTCATGTTTAAGTGAATTCTTTTATTTCTAGAAATGTAAAGCAGATTTGTTTGGATATATTTTGACATTTCTCTTTCTCTCTTTTAAGGGACATTAGTAAAGCTACATTAGTCTGGATTTTTCTTGGAAATGTAGAAGAAAAGGACATCAGTAAAACAGGGACTAAAATGTGGTTTTCCTATGATACTTTTTGAAGTAGTCTACCTAAAGAAATGTGTTGATGTTAGGTATATTTCTAATGATGAAGAAAATGAAATGTGGAGTAACTACATATCAATCACCTTTTTTAGCCCGATGTGTTAGTGTATTGGAAAAGGTAATATGTCCAGATTAGCTTTTTAATATGATCTCTGGAGACTGGAATTTATTTTACTCATTGATAATAGTTAGCATTATACCTAATTAGATACTTGAACATTTACATGAGATCAGAATTAGCTAATAAGGAGAAATATAGTCCATGTTCTTAATACGTTTTTCATATTTACACATGTGAGTGTATATGTACATAAACACCAAAATGGGAGTTATTTTAAATGCAAAAAAAATGTGAATCATGATCCTCTTTAAAAGTGTGCAAGTGTTACAGATGATTCTTGAGAATATCTCAGCATAGGACCTGAAGCCTTTGGCAGCTTTCATATAATAAATTTTTCTTAGGAGAAAAAATTTCTCCATTTTTGTTTTAGCTTTCACAATATCTGTTTACTTCTTTACTTTGTAATGTTATACTCCAGAAAGCTTTTTAAAAACAATTAGGTTGAACCATATGAAATTGCCTCTTTGTAGGTGAAAAGTAATTGAGTAGCAGCAGTTTTGTATATGGTTCAAGCTAATACCTATCCATAACACTGGCATCTATCACAGAGAAAATGACATAGATTTTATGTGAATTTATATAATTGTTAAATCAGTAAATATTTACTAAGCACCTTTTATGTACATGGTTCTAGGTGATACATTGAACAAACTAGATAAATCCTCTGCCTTGTAATTTATATTCTAGCCAGGAGACATTGACAAAACAGTATCTTTTGAAAGATAATTGGCATTTGCCAATGAGAAATGATTTGGGGATACTTGACTTTATGTAAATTTTGAAGTTTTGTGAAACATCCACTAAGCAAGATTTTTAGATTTAAGGTCTTTTAATGTTTTATTTTGGGGATGGGGTAAATCCATTATGCCTTTGTTCTCAAAATAACAAAAAAGGAATCCTTTCTTTTTAATATTTAGGAATATCAATGTAAAACATTTGAATTTACACATTTGTTGAAAATAGCAATATTAACCTTACTTCAGAGGCAGTGTGGTACAGTGAAAACAGTACTGAAGTAGAAGTCAGAGAGTGGCTCTAATGATTCTGGCTCTACTGACCACCATCTTCCTGGAAGTGAGCAGGTCTTTTGGAAATTGGGAGTCATTTCTCATCTTCACAAAATGAGATTAATATATGTTCTGCTGTCCTGACAGGGTTGTTTGAAAGATCATTTGCATTAGCTTTAATTTCTTTTTACATAAAATGGAGATAACAGTAGTATCTGGGTTATTACAAGGATTTTTGTGATACACTGCAGATAAAGAACTTAGTATAATGCCTAGCTAGTAGCAGTCAACATTTTCCCTTAAAGGGTTCCCTTGTGGTCCAGTGGTTAAGAATCCACCTTCCAATGCAGGGGACGTGGGTTCAGTCTCTGATTGGGGAACTGAGATCCCACGTGCTGCGGAGCAACAAAGCCTGCAGGCTCTGGAGCCCGCATGCCACAACTACTGAGCTCATGCACTCTAGAGCCCATGCGCCACAACTGGAGAGGATCCTGCGTGCTGCACCTAAGACCCGACGCAGCCAAATAAATATTTTTTTAAAATTAGCATTCTTAAAAAAAAAAAACTTTACCTTAAAATAGCTGCAGTTTATTGAGCACTTACGTGCCAGTCACTATCCTAAACACTTAATGTGTATTAGATTTAATCCTCAAAACAGCCGTGAGATAGATCCTATTATTCCCATTTTACAGGTGAAATTGAGGCTCAGAAATATTAAGTCACTTCCTCAAAGTTACATAGCAAATGAACCTAGATTAGAAGCAAGATTTGGCTTACTCCAAAATCTGAGCTTTTAACCTCTATATTCTAATATTTGGGTTCACTGTGGTATTTGTCTTAAAGATATCATACTAAAAATGTCAATCAGATTGTAAAATCTAATAGTACTGATGAAATGCAGTTTTTAACTAAGCTATAAATTCACTAGTCAGGCATCCCACCAACATTTGCAGGGTACAAATTGAGGCCTACATTCTATTTCTCTTAAAAGTTATAAATAAAGCTACCAAACTATTAAAATGTTTTGTTCTCTTGACAAATATATCTTCATAATGACCTGGAAGACAAGGTTTGAATTTAGAATTCTCTGACTTCATGGAGTTTCATGACAAAATATGGCAATGCAGTGAGAGTTGGCCCCTGACTTACAGACTGTGGAGCGCGCCATGCCCGTTAAGGGTATTCGGCCTGGAGGAAAATGACCAATTGAGCACAGGCTCCCAAAATAGAGGCAGGCATTCATGCATGCCTCAATAAGGTTGAGCCAACGCTCTTGGGACTTCTCCACCCACGTTTTCCCCGAGGTGATCAGTGCTTGACGGGTGCAGGTGAAGCCCATTCTGGACAGATGAAAGCCCCCTTTTTGCTAATGTTTATCACAAGGTCAAGAACAATATGCCCAGTCATAACAGAAACTTTGGGTGCAAACACAGACGGTAGAAATATTGTTATCAAGAAGCTAGCAGGATGAAGGACAGACTGTTCCCACGAGAAAGAAACTAACCTAATCTTAAACAGAACCGAGTATGCTTTAACTCCCTGAACTCCCTGTAACTGCGTTTTATAAAAGCTGTGCATATAAACAATAAAATTGACACTTGTTTGCAATGGCTCCTGGTGTCCCTCCCGTCCTCACTCTTTCCTCTTAAACTTTTTCCTCATCCCCTTGCCGCCTGAATTCGAGCCCTCGGTTGTGCTGGCAGCGACACAGACTGCCCCCCTTTTCCCACCCCTGGATTTGTTCATGCGGACCCTGGTGTATATGTATATGCGGACTCCCCACCTCACGTTTCTAAGCTCTGTCTACACTCCTGGCATACAGTATTGGCACAGTTCTGTCAGAGGCCTGAGCAAGGCTTGGAGCTATTGGGGCTAGTTTGTTGTCAGAAGTGTGTCTAGAAAGGGACCATGTGTCTTGGCTGAGCACATCACTTTGGCATCATGGATTCTTAACCTGTTGGAAGAGACATTACCAGATGCCAGAGTAAAGTCCTAGGTATGGATCTAGACATAAAATTCTTTTCAAATTTTATTTCTCTGACAAGGGTTTAAGTTGAAAGCAAATGAATAAATGAAAGAAAAAGTATTTGATAACATTCAACATTTATGACAAAAAAAGGTAACTAGAATGGAAGGAAGCTTCCTTAAACTGTGCATATAAAAAAAAAAAAAACTACAAACAGCACATTTCTTAATGATAATTGAAAATGTTTCCTTGTATTTAAAAAGTCTCCAGAAAAAAATTTTGCAAAAACAGATGAGGAAACAAAAAAACAAAACCAATCAAGCCCCTAGTTATTACAATCAACAGAATCATAAAGTGAGAAATTATACAGGACAAATGAAAAATTCTTTTTTTTTGGCTGTGTTGCGCAGCAGGATCTTAGTTGCCTAACCAGGGATTGAACCCAGACACCAGCAGTGAGGCAGTGAAAGTGCTCAGCTCTGAAAGGGCAGAGTCCTAACCACTGGATCACCAGGGAATTCCTGCAAGTGACAGATTCTTATCTCTTGTTTGTTTGAAATTTTCTATATTAAAGGTTAAGTTTTAAAATGATGATGTCAAATAAAATAGATTTTAAAATGTTAGTGTTTGTATACAGTAAGTCTACACAGAAAATTCTAGAGGATTTACAGACAAAATATTAGAATGACATAATTCAATAAGGTTTTTGAATACAAAATTGCTCTATAAAAAATAGTGTTACTATATCCTAGCAATAACTGAATAAAAAAAATTTTTTTTGAAGAAAAGGATGTGTAAAATGAAACTGAAAAGAAAACTTCCCTCAGTAGAGGGAAGGATTTCTTATGCAATATACAACTAGTAGAGATCATTAACAAAATTTGATAAATTTGACTATGTTAAAATTAAAACCTAGAGGACAAAAACCCCATAAACAAAGACAAGTGTCAACCTAAGAGAAGGTATTTGCTATATACATACGGGTTAAATGAATAGACTATCTAAAGGTGTACACATCATTGAGAGAAAGAAAATCCAACAGGAAATTTTATAAAAGATAAGAATGGGCAATTCACAGAAGAGGAAATAAGGTTTAATGAACATGAAAAGATGCACCACATCTTTAATTTACATTTAATTTAAATGTAAATTATAGTCACACCCTTCACAGGCAAAAAATAAAAGTCTGACTACATCTAGTGTTGGTGAGAATTCATCACTGCTAACGAGAGTGTAAATTGGCATAATTTGGCAAATAGTAGTACTCCTACTGCATGATCCAGCATATATCTTTTTTTTTTTTTTTTGCGATACGCGGGCCTCTCACTGTTGTGGCCTCTCCCGTTGCGGAGCACAGGCTCCGGACGCGTAGGCTCAGCGGCCACGGTTCATGGGCCCAGCCGCTCCGCGGCATGTGGGATCTTCCCGGACCAGGGCACGAACCCGTGTCCCCTGCATCGGCAGGCGGATTCTCAACCACTGCGCCACCAGGGAAGCCCTAGCATATATCTTAAAGACATTCTTGCACATATGCACAAGGGTACCCATAGAAGGATATATTTTATGTAACAGTAAAAAGTTGAAACAATCGAAATGTTTATCAGTATGGAAATGAAAAAACGTCTGTATTATATATTAATAATGTATATATTCAAGGAAATACCATAGAACAGTTAAAACACAGATCATCAAAAAGTAATGTTGAATGAGAAAAGTGACTTGGAGAACATTAGTGCTATAAGTTTATGTAAGTTAAAATACAGCACTAAATGTATGTATCTATACACATATTTAAACGTGATAAAAATAAAAAATGGCTTTGAATGATTACCATAAAATTTATAATGGAAGTTGTCTATGTGGAGGGAAGGAAATGAAGCAGAGGAAAACGCAGACCTCAACTTTATCTACGATGTTTAATTTCTTATGAAAAATCTGAAATGAAAATGGAAAAGTTAATATTTGTTAATTCTTGGCAATAAGTACACAAATGCTTGTAATTATCTGCACTTGAATAAAAAATAAAAATTTTGAAAATTAAACGAAAACTTATTGGAGTTCAGTCATGGTGATTTTCTTAAAAAAAAGACTAAGTTGTCTGGTGGATACAGAAGACTCTTGGTGGTTTTACTTTAGGTTTTATGCCAATTTTTGAATTTGCAATTGGGTAAGAATAAAAATCTTATTCCTGTCCTGTCCTTAGGTTCTTCAGAATCTTTTTTTTAGATTCCATATATATGCATTAGCATACGGTATTTTTTTTTCCCTTTCTGACTTCACTCTGTATGACAGACTCTAGGTCCATCCATCCACCTCACTAAAAATAACTCAGTTTCGTTTCTTTTTATGGCTGAGTAATATTCCATTGTATATATGTGCCACATCTTTATCCATTCATCTGTTGATGTACACTTAGGTTGCTTCCATGTCCTGGCTATTGTAAATAGAGCTGCAATGAACATTGAGGTACATGACTCTTTGAATTATGGTTTTCTCAAGGTATATGCCCAGTAGTGGGATTGCGGGGTCATATGGTAGTTCTATTTGTAGTTTTTTAAGGAACCTCCCTCCATACTGTTCTCCATAGTGGCTGTATCAATTTACCTTCCCACCAACAGTGAAAGAGGGTTCCCTTTTCTCCACACTCTCTCCAGCATTTATTGTTTGTAGATTTTTGATGATGGCTATTCTGACCAGTGTGCGGTGATACCTCATTGTAGTTTTGATTTGCATTTCTCTAATGATTCGTGATGTTGGGCATCCTTTCATGTGTTTGTGGCAATCAGTATATCCTCCTTGGAGAAATGTCTATTTAGGTCTTCTGCCCATTTTGTTTTTTTTTCTGTACAGCTCCGCACGCGCAGGCTCAGCAGCCATGGCTCATGGGCCCAGCCGCTCCGCGGCATGTGGGATCTTCCCGGACCGGGCCACGAACCCGCGTCCCCTGCATCGGCAGGCGGACTCTCAACCACTGCACCACCAGGGAAGCCCTCTGCTGCCCATTTTTGTAATGGGTTGTTTTTTTGATATTGAGCTGCATGAGCTGCTTGTATATTTTGGAGATTAATCCTTTGTTTAAAATTTGCTTCGTTTGCAAGTATTTTCTCCCATTCTGAGTGTTGTCTTTTCATCTTGTTTATGGTTTCCTTTGCTGTGCAAAAGCTTTTAAGTTTCATTATGTTCCATTTGTTTATTTTTGTTTTTATTACCATTTTTCTAGGAGGTGGGTCAAAAAGGATCTTGCTGTGATTTATGTTATAGAGTGTTCTGCCTATGTTTTCCTCTAAGAGTTTGATAGTGTCTGGCCTTACATTTAGTTCTTTAATCCATTTTGAGTTCATTTTTGTGTATGGTGTAACGGACTTTTCTAATTTCATCCTTTTACATGTACCTGTCCAGTTTTCCCAGCACCACTTTTTTTTTTTTAACATCTTTATTGGAGTATAACTGTTTTACAATGGTGTGTTAATTTCTGCTTTACAACAAAGTGAGTCAGCCATACACATACACATGTTCCCATATCTCCTCCCTCCCGCGTCTCCCTCCCTCCGACCCTCCCTATCCCACCCCTCTAGGTGGTCACAAAGCACTGAGCTGATCTCCCTGTGCCATGCGGTTGCTTCCCACCAGCTATCTATTTTACATATGTAAATAAATGTAAAATTTATTTACATAAATAAGTGTATATATGTCCATGCCACTCTCTCACTTCGTCACAGCTTACCCTTCCCCCTCCCCATGTCCTCAAGTCCATGCTCTAGTAGGTCTGTGCTTTATTCCCGTCCTACCCCTAGTCTCTTCATGACATTTGTTTTTCTTAGATTCCATATATATGTGTTAGCATATGGTATTTGTTTTTCTCCTTCTGACTTACTTCACTCTGTATGACAGACTCCACGTCTAACCACCTCATTACAAATAACTCAGTTTCATTTCTTTTTATGGCTGAGTAATATTCTATTGTATACATGTGCCACATCTTCTTTATCTATTCATCTGTTGATGGACACTTAGGTTGCTTCCATGTCCTGGCTATTGTAAATAGAGCTGCAATGAACATTTTGGTACATGACTCTTTTTGAATTATTGTTTTCTCAGGGTATATGCCCAGTAGTGGGATTGCGGGGTCGTATGGTAGTTCTATTTGTAGTTTTTTAAGGAACCTCCATACTGTTCTCCATAGCGGCTGTATCAATTTACATTCCCACCAGCAGTGCAAGAGTGTTCCCTTTTCTCCACACCCTCTCCAGCATTTATTGTTTCTAGATTTTTTGATGATGGTCATTGTGACCGGCCAGCACCACTTATTGAAGAGACTATCTTTTCTCCATTGGGGATATGTGTTCTTAAGGTAGAGTATTTTAAATATTCAACTGCTGAAATGCTTTAAAAAGAAATTCTATTAAGTAGCATTCTTGAAACTGCTTCGTCAAACTTATTTAAAATTTTCAGTTAGAGTTTGTGACGTAAGTGGATTTTTCTAAGCAAAACCGTTTCTTAAATTTTAGTAATAAAAAGACTGGGAATTTACCTCATTGTAGGTGTTAGGGTAGGGTCGCTTGGACTTTCACTACTAGGCTATGCTTTAGAAATGTATGTTTAAGGAGGTGAGTTTGATTTTGGGGAGTTTATCTTTTATATTTACTTTAAAAAATTTGTTTAAATAAAAGTAGTCTTTCTAGAAGTACGATTCATAGTATTTTTGCTTATCTCAGGTACTGTGCCAATGGAGAGGCAGCTCAAACGAATGTGGAAAAAATAGTTGTGTGTTTTCCTTCCACACACTTGTGTATACAGAGAATTTTTACATTGATAGTGAGTTATTCGTAAAAATTAAACCAACTTTACTTTCTTAGTCCCTAGTTTTGTTCTGATATATCTACACTGTGGTGTTGAGAATGATACTTAGGGGACGAGCCAGTATGTTCAGAATGGATTTTCTTCCCCATTTTTAATGTTATCAATATATCTTATTTAACCGAAATAGTGATTACGTCTCTTTCTTTTTTCCCTAAAACAGCGGGACAGAAAATGCCGAAACCTCCAAAAGGGAACTATTAACTCAGAGATTTGCTTAAAATTAGCTTAGTCACTGACGTCACTCGCGCAGAAGCAATTTGTCTTCATTCGGCCACCGTCGCGTCAGCGTTACGGAGTATTTTGTCCATCTGCCGCCACCGTCCCAGATATTATTCACCGAGTTCCAGGGCAGTGGAACGTGTGTTTCGGGGGAGCCGGCTGGCGTTGCCGGCACCATGGAGTCACCTTTTAGTCCGGGACTCCCTCACCGGCCGGATGAAGAGTGGGGTGAGTGGGATCTGAGACTGTACCAGGGGTGGCTCCAGGTTTCTTCCTCCTTACTTCCGCGCATTTGTGGTGACAGGTGTGGACGAACCCTGCCGGGGAAGCGAGGGCCACTCGTTGCTTCCGTCCGTGGTCCTAGTAGAGTCTAGCAGAACCTGTCGGTTTCGGCCCTGGCGACAGCGAGCGTAAAATGTTGCCTGATTGGAATTACTATCGTGTTTCACCGTTTCCTCTGGGAAAGTGCCGGGTGACGATTTTGTGGGGCGAAAACGACGTCATTAGGAAGCTTAGGGCGAGGATGGCTGTGACCATCAAAAAGGCTGCAAGCTATTTTCTCAGAGTGTGGGGTGTGGGAGGTGCTTGCCATGGAGTGTACGGGTACGTGTTTGGTTTGTGTGAGAGAATGTGAATCCTCATCTCGAAACTTCCATTATTGATCGAGGCTGATGCCCATCTTGGCAGAGAAGCAAAGCACCCCAGCACCTGACCTCAGGTCCCTGATTACGTAGACCTAACGCTTATAAACGGATATAATCCTGATTGCTCTCCGGATACAACTCTGAATTTTCTTGTTATGGATATTTTGTTTGGCTTTGTGGTCAGGAAGAGTGGAATGGAATGTAGTGGAAATGAGAGTGGAGAAGCTTTATCATCTAAGTGTTTAGAAGAAACATATTCCTCCCTTGTTTGCGAGACATAGTACTAATATTGTTCTTGGGCTTCAGTATGAATTTGGGGTTGTATACGTCCCTGAATGTGTCCTGCGGTGAACCTAAACCCTTCACTAGCTTTAAAATTTGGGGGAAACCCAGACTGACCTTCATTTTTTTCCCCCTTGGACCATCGTTCTCAGTAGCAAGAGTGTAATCTCAATTCTCTTTGTTGAACTGAAGTCCTCATTTGATTTTCCAAGGACAGAACTTCTCTTAAATTATATAGTGTTAGAGATTTATTTCAATCCTTGGATAGGTTTTCTATGAGTTGTTGGAAAAATTTTAGACTGTCTCTTCCAAATGTATTTTCCCAAGCCAAATGTAGTCGTAGTAATAGGAACAGTTGCCGTTAAGCACTTTGTGTCAGGTGCCCTGCTTAGCTCTTACATGCATTATCTTATTTAGTCCTCCCAACAGTCCAGTGAGGTATTATTATTTTACAGATGAGGAAACTGAGGCTGAGAGAGAATGAATGCTCAGAGTCTTATAGCTAGTGAGTGTCAGAAACAGGATCAGTACCAGGTTTGTCTACCTCCAAAGCCTGTGCACTTAGTCACTATTCTATATTGCTTTCCTAAGTTATTTCTACAGATTTGATTTTTACCAAGATCCCCCCAGTTATTAACAAATCTACTTCAGTATACTGGGTTGTTATGATCTGTTTTCTCAGCTAGTCAACTATTATATTTTCATGATGTTTCTTAAACTATAACTGTGAGGCACTTCCTGATAGCATTATTATGTCTTCTGATACCAAGGCTGCATTTTCCTGACTAATCTGATCAGTTGACTCCTAGTCTTAATGTTCTTTAACAGAGCATTCAGTTCTTTGTAGTAGGTTCACTGACTCAGCTCAGGTATCTCGCCCTGCCCCTCCCTGAACATGCCATTTCCCATGGTTTTCCAAGCTTCTCTTTTCAAACTGTTAACAATCTTTTCTTAGTGGAACACTTTAATTCTGCTTCCTCAGGTGTTCAGTAAGTAGGATAGATTTTGCAGGCACTGGAGTGAAAGGTTACTGTTTGCTAGCATTTCTCGGTAGAATATGGATTCTTTTTCTGGGAGTTGCCATTTTGGGTGTTCAAGTACTTCACCGATTTATTTGACTTTTTTTTTTTTTCTATATTAGAAGCTAGCTAGTTAAATTTTTAAAATCACATTATGTAATTAGTACTTGTGACTGTTAACAACTTTGTATATTTAAAAATGACTTACTCAGAACAGCCTATGATGGGATGTGCATCCCATGTGCATTTTCCCTTTATGTGGGGTGATGAAATTTAGAACGGGCCTATAAACATTTTCTGTAAGGGTCTAGATAGTAGATATTTTAGGCTTTTGTGGTCATGTGGTCTCTGTTCTGACTCCTCAGCTCTGCCAGTTGTAGTACAAAAGCAGCCATGGACAATGTAAACTGAGCATGACTGTGTTCCAAAACAACTTTATTTATGGATGCTGAAATACTATTTCATGTAATTGTTTTTAATACTTAATAGGGTTTACTTTTAGTACAGTTTTAGATTTACAGAATAATTGAGGGGATAATACAGAGTTCCCCCGCCCCCCAAGTTTCCCCTATTGGTAACATCTTGCATTAGAGGAGTACATTTGTTACAATTGATGGGCCACTATTGATACATTATCATTAACTAAAGTCCATAGTTTATATTAAGATTCACTCTTGTTCATTCTGTGGATTTTGAGAAATGCATAATGTCATGTATCTACCATTACATTATCATATGGGATAGTTACACTGCCCTAAAAAAATCCTCTGTGCTCCACCTATTTGTCTCTGCCTCCCTCCTCCAAAGCCCCAACAACCACTGTTCTTTTCACTGTCGCCTAGTTTTGCCTTTTTCAAAATGTCATGTTGTTGGAATGATAGAGTACATAGCATTTTTAATTTGGCTTCTTTCATTTAGCAAAATGCATTTAAGATCCCTTTATTTTTAATGGCCTAATAGCTCATTTCTTTTCAGTACTGAATAATATTCCATGGTATGGATGTACCACAGTGTCTTTTGGGCTCCCATAGCAAAATACCTGGGAAGCTTAAACAACAGAAATTTATTTTCTGACAGTTCTGGAGGTTGGAAGTCCAAGCACAGGTGCCAGCATGGTCAGGTTCCGGTGAGACTTCTCTTCCTGGCTTATAGATGGCCACTTTTTTTTGCTGTGTCCTCATGAGGCAGAGGGGTGGAAAGGGAAGGAGGGAGGGAAGGAGGAAGAGGTAGGGTAGAGAGAGAGGTAGGTAGGTAGGTAGACCTATCTCTTAGTCTTATAAGGCCACAGTTCTAGTAGGTTAGAGCCCTGCCCTTGTAACCTCATTTAACCTTGATTACCTCATAAATACCACCCTACCTCTGGATGCAGTCATCTTGGGGGCTTCAATATCTAAATTTTGGGGGGGACACAATTTGGTCCATAGCACACAGTTTGTATATCCATTTACCTGTTGAAAAATACCTTGGTTGCTTCTAGGGTCTCAAAACCAGTTAAAGAGAGACTGAGGCCAGGAAAGAGGGCCAGGCATGGGGGACAAGAGTGACAGGTTCCAGCTTATAAAAGGCTTACATGCAGTGAAGGGACAGCCACAAACTGTTCTCCAGTGATGGACACTGCACAGAGAATTAAAATTGGTTGCTTTCAAATGTTGACAGTTATATATAAAGCTGCTATAAATATTCACGTGCATTTTTTTTTTTTTTTTGGCTTCGCTCTGGGGCTTGCAGGATCTCAGTTCCCTGACCAGGGATTGAACCCGGGCCATGGCAGTGAAAGCACCGAATCCTAACCACTAGACCACCAGGGAACTTCATTGCAGCTTCTTATGTGGACATAAGTTTTCATATAAATTGGGTAAATACCAAGGAGCATGATTGCTGGATCATACAGTTAGAGTATGTCCAGTTTTGTAAGAAACTTTCAACCTGTCTTCCAGAGTGGCTATGCCATTTTGCATTCCCACCAGCAGTGAATGAACATTCCTGTTGCTCCAGTCCTGCCAACATTTGGTGTTGCCAGTGTTTCAGATTATAGCCATCCTGATAGGTGTGTAGTGGTATCTCATTATTTTAGTTTGTAGTTCCCTGATAACATGTGATGTGTAGCATCTTTTTATATGCTATATTTTATCTATTTTTTAAAGGAAAGGTCTTTTTAAAAATATTTGTTTATTTATTTACTTTATGTTTTGGCTGCATTGGGTCTTAGTTGCGGCATGTGGGATATTCGTTGTGGCGCGCAGGCTCTAGAGCATGTGGGCTCTCTAGTTGTTGATCTTGTGCTCAGTAGTTGTGGCACGCAGGCTTAGTTGCCCTGCAGCATGTGGGATCTTAGTTCCCTGACCAGGGATCGAACCCATGTACCCTGCATTGGAAGGCGGATTTTTAACCATTGGACCACCAGGGAAGTCCCCATATGCTTTATTTGTCATTTGTATATCTTTCCTTTCCTCTTTCCTTCCTACCTCCCTCACTCCCTCCCTTTCTTTTTCTTACATTTTGCAAAAGCCACTTTTTTTTTGCCGCACATGAGATATATGTACCAAGATCAGAAGCTTCCATCTGCCACTGTGGTTTCTTTGATAAATTCAGTGTCTTCTGTGAAAGTTCTCTGTTACCTTCCTGCGTTGACCAAAACCTGACTCTCCTGATGACACTCTTTTCCCTAAAGTCCTAGTGAATGGTAGCTCTTTTCATTCTCAAAACCTTTCCACCATTAGGGCCTCTGAAAGTGGGTTAATTATCTTCCTTGTTCTTCATTGCTACTTTTAGATCATTCTCCTTTCATCCTCCCTAAAAACATCCAGGCTTAAATTTCACATTGGCTCACATGCTGTCCTCTACCTCTCCCTGTTATAGTCATCTGCTGATTTCTGGTTCACCCTCCCTCACTTTTTGAAAAAAATTTAGTTCATAGTTTATTGTCACTTTCTTTAACACTCCTTCCATCATGATTCTAGGCTGATTTCAGTATTCTCAGAGAAGATCCTTCAAATACCCTGACCTCTCATTTCCTGGGTCTCCTCTCCACCTTCCCACCCTGTCTCAGGTATTTTCTTCCCCAATCATAAACCTAAACCTTGTCAGTACTAGTAACATAATCTCAGTTTCCAACATCCCACTCTGACCATCACCTTCTGTCTTACCAGCTCACTGTCTTTAGTACTCCAATTCCAGTGGTACCAACACTGCTGAGATTCTGCCATCTTTTCACTGTTCCTCGTCCCCTTTATGTTATCACTTTCCCCTTATCCAGTTTAAATTCCATGGACAATCTCTGTAATCATTCCCTCACACAGTCAATATCCTTGTCTCTGTCTTGTTTTGTAGTTCTCTCTTTGATCAACTACAACCTTGGTTAAATCCAACTCTGTCTACTCCATGAATGCACTCAAGTAGCTGAAAGTGGCTAAAAAAGAAAATTCAATCATGCTGATTGGTCTCACTTTAAATTTATGATACTAACCTGAAATAGACCATTAAGTATTACCTGGCTGATCATATTTCCTTGGTCCTCTCACTCTGATGATCGTTTTTATAAAGGTTCTTCTCTCCTCAAACCTCCAGCACCTCCTCCTGCATTCTTTGAATCAGAAGAGAACTGCTGCAATCTCCTACTATTTCATCTACCAGTATATTTGCCTTCTCTTCATTGGTGGGAATGCTAGAGCTGATCACTTCTATGTGTGCTTTAGACCCCTCCTTCTTTGTTTTGTTTTGTTTTTTTAAATTAATTTATTTATTTTTGGCTGTGTTGGGTCTTCGTTGCTACTCACGGGCTTTCTGTAGTTGCGGTGAGCGGGGGCTACTCTTCGTTGCAGTGCGCGGGCTTCTCATTGCGGTGGCTTCTCTTATTGCGGAGCACAGGCTCCAGGTGCGTGGGCTTCAGTAGTTGTGGCTCATGGGCTCTAGAGCACAGGCTCAGTAGTTGTGGCACACGGGCTTAGTTGCTCCATGGCATGTGGGATCTTCCCAGACCAGGGCTCAAACCCATGTCCTCTGCATTGGCAGGTGGATTTTTAACCACTGCACTGCCAGGGAAGTCCCTAGACACTCCGCCCCTGTCCCTTTGTTCAAGAGTGTTGCTCAAGCTCTTCTTCCTTCTGTTTCCTGAATCTTCATTTCCATCCCTACATGTAGTTGCTTCTCCTGTCTAGAGTGAAAAAAAAAGAAAAACCCACAAACCCTCTTTACATGTTACTTCCCTTTTAGCTTCAACTACATTTCTCTTTTTTATTTTACAGCAGAATTCTTTTTTAAAAATCATCCATGTTCACCGACTCCACTTTCTCTTTTTTCACTGTCTCTTGAACACAATGCAGTCAGGCTCCACCACTCCACCAAAGCTGTTCTTTCTAAGGTCACAACTGTTTTCCAGTGGCCATTTCTCATCTTACAAGAAGTAAAGGAATAAATAAATGGCCAAAGCGGCAGTCAGGTGGGAAAGCTTGCTGAGCAAACAAAAACTAATAGCTACCATAGTTTACTACTGTTAGGAGAAATCTCTATAGTAGGTAGTGTGGGATTGGTGAAAAAGATATAGAAGTAGGCAGTAAATTTTAGAGATACTTCATAGATAACCAATGCAACCACTCTTATGGATCCTTCTAAGATATTCTGTAGTATACAAATGTATTTATCAACCCACTCTCAGTTTTTTTAAGTATTCACAAACCACAGAAAAGTTAAAAGGTCAGTACAGTGATAACCTGTATTTCCCTTATCTAGATTTACCAACTGTTAACATCCTGCCATACTCACTCTTTCTCTCAGTATTACCCACACTTCCCTCTTCTTTCATTATCTGAAAGCAGGCTGCAAATAATATGAATCCCCTAAACACTTCACTGTGTATCTCCTAAGAACAAGGAAATATGTATTTTTAAAAAGCATGAATTCATGCTAATACCCACAGTTCAAAGCCAGTACCACAGAGTTCTTTCTCACCTTCTTGCATTATATACTTTTATTTCTCTTTTCCTACTGTGTAAATCCTGATTCCCAATAGCATCCTATGTTTTTATGGGCTCACTTTAGCTGCTCTGTTGAAAATAGACTGAAAGAGGGTCAAGGGCAGAGGCAGAGAGACCATTTGGAGGCTACTGCATCAATCCAAGTGATTTATGGTGGGAGCAGTGGAGATAATGGAAGTGGTTGACTGTGGATATATACACATATGCATATGTATATACCCATGTGTATATATATATTTCTTTAAATAAATTTATTAATTTTTATTAATTTTATTTTTGGCAGCATTCGGTCTCTTCTGTGCACGGGCTTTTCTCTAGTTGTGGCGAGCGCGGGCTTCTCATTGTGGTGGCTTCTCTTGTTGCAGAGAATGAGCTCTAGGCGTGCAGGCTTCAGTAGGGTGACATACGGGCTCAGTAATTGTGGCACGTGGGCTCAGTAGTTGTGGCTCGTGGGCTCTAGAGCACAGGCTCAGTAGTTGTGGTGTATGGGCTTAGTTGCTCCGCGGCATGTGAGATCTTCCTGGACCAGGGCTCGAACCTGTGTCTTCTGCATTGACAGGCAGATTCTTAACCACTGCACCACCAGGGAAGCTCCCCATGTATATTTTTTATTCAAAATTTAAGTTTTGGAATAGTTTCAAACATACAGAAAAGTTATAAGAACTATGCAAAGAACTGTTGCATGCCTGTCACAGATTCCCTGATTGTTAAATTTTACTGTATTTGCCCCATTTCTCCTCCTTTAGAGAGAGAAAAAGAGAGTGAAGTGTGTTGTTAACTCATTACCCTTAAATACTGCAGTGTGTATCCCCTCCTCCCCCAAACAAGGATGCTCTCCTATATCTCTGTCATACAGTCCTTCCAGTCAGGAAATGAACATTGATACAGCATTACTATCCAATTCACAGATGCCATTCATATTTTGCTGCATTGTCTTAATAATGGCTCTTTTTCCTTTCTAGTCTGGGACCCTACCTGCAAACACACATTACTTTTACTTTTCATGTCTCCTTAGAGTTTTTCAACCTGGAATGGTTCCTTAGTCTTTTCCTGTTTCTTGTATCCTTGACAATCTTAAAGAGTACAGGTCTTTTGTTCTGTAAAATGACTCTAAACCTAGGTCTATATACTGTTTCCTCATGACCAGAATCAGGCCATGAGTCTGTGGTAGGAATGCTAGAGAAATGATAGAGGCACACTATGTTGACCTGTTCCAAAGTGATGTTCACCTTGATCACATTGTCAAGTTAGTATCTGCTGGATTTCTCCACTGTAAAGTCACCATTTCCCCTTTTACATTTGATTCGTATTGGGCTGGCCAAAAAGTTCCTTTGGGTTTTTCTGTAACATCTTACGGAAAAACCTGAACAAACTTTTTGGCTAACCCAGTATTTTGGGGGAGATAATCTGAATGCCACCACTGTCCTATTCCTTATTAAACCTTCACTCACCAGCCCTGGCCTCCATTGATAACTCCAGCTTATATCAACTACCACTCTAATGCCAAATGGTGATTCTCTCTTAGCATTCTGTCTACATTTATTAATTGATATTATACTGTAAGAAAAAGCTTTCTCTGTTTCTTTGTTTATTTCATTATGAGCTCATTAATTCCTGTTTGATTCAATGGGTTGTAATCTGGCTTTATTTTGATGCTCAGATCTTCTGAGAATTGACCAGTAAGAGTCCATTCATATCAGCTCCTTTGTTCTTTTGACATATTTCCGTCATTCTCTGAGGATTTCCTTATTTTCTGGCACAACAAGATTTTCCCAGGCCTATTTTGCACTTTCTCTGCCTCAGCCCTGGAATCAGCTCTTTCTCTAAGGAGCCCTTTAGTGGACTTCCATTTAGTAGAGGATGGTATTCAGTATCCAAGGTCTGGAAACAGGATTTTTCAGTGCTGGTGGGATGTCTTCATTTCTAGAACCTGTTAGCAGACAGAACTAGGACGTACATATATGTATATGTGTACACATGTATACAAACATCTACAATTCTTTCTGTGTATGAATATTTTTAAAAAATATGTTCATGTTAATACTTCTAATTCCAGTGAAACATCTTAGGGTTCTTTTATTCTCTTCCCTTTTCACGTTTCTAAATCCTTTCTCAGACAGTGAGAAACCTAGCTCTAATATATTTTATCATTGGCTCCATCAATTAACACATTTTTTCGGTATTATCACTCTCCTAACCACTCAGGCTGCTTCTTACTTCTGCCACTCTGTTCCTCCTCCCACTGCCCCATATTTTTGGCATCTGAGGCATGCTGCCACCTCCACAAGGCACCTCCTCTCCTGTATCATCCTATTTCCTTGGGTACCAGGCACATTGCCACAGAGGATGACACACACAACCTCACCACCCTCCTTGCTCTGCTGACATCTCTGTGTTGGGAAGAGTAGGGAAGAAAACGAAAGATGGAAAGGAAAGATAAGTTGCCAGATTACCAATACATACTTTGAAGACAGAGCTGACAGTATTTACTGGTAGATTGAATAGAGAGTGAGGAAGAGAAGTAAGCAATGACTCCTAAGGTTTTTGACCTGAGCTCCTGGGATAATTGAATTGTCATTAACTGAGATGAGGACAAACCATTAGGAGGTGTGGTGAGGGATGATTTGAAGCTCCGTTTTGGATGTGTTAAGTTTGAGATGTCTTTTAGATATCCAAGAGGAGAGGTAGAGTACTCACTGTGTACATGCGTCTTGAGGTATGGACTGGAGATGTATATTTAGGAATCCTTGGCATATAGATGCTCTTTAGAGCCATGAGCTCAGCTGAGATCACAAAGGGAGTAGAATAGATAGAAAAGTTTGCACTAAGCCCAGGGACAATTTCATGTTAAGAAGATGAAGAAGAACCAGTAAGGTAGGGCCAACCAGTGAGGTGGGAGGAAAACCAGGTGAGTATGGTAATTTGGAAGCCAAGTGAAGAAAATGCTTCACTTAATATGAAAAGATCAACTGTTTCAAATGTTGAGAGTAAAATGAGGACCATGAATTTACCATTGAATTTAGCAGAGGAGAAGTCATTGGTGACATAATAACTGATGTGTATGCTTGTGTATGTGTTGGTGGGGGGAGCTTGATTGGAATAGGTTCAAGAAGGAAAGGGAGGAGAGAAATGAGAGGTAGCAGATAAAGAACTCTTTCAAGGAGTTTTCGCCTGTGTATAAGGTACGTAGCCACAGTCATCTACTTATATGGGTTTTTTGTTTTGTTTTGCTCTGCAGCTGAGTTTAAGGTAGTCCTTTTCTGAGAGTTATATGAATAACCTTTCATTATCACTACACACAAAAAATGTGCTATGTACTATTTTGTTTTAGGCTGGTGAAATGTTTCTACCATTGGCCAAGTCAATGAGAGACTGGCAGTGTAGTTCTTATATATGTGAAGTAAGGAAATCACCAGAGCAAATTTCAGTGGCATGATAGTAGGGAGTACAAAGGCAGACTTAGATTGGGAAACTCTTCAAAGTGCTTGAAGTTCTGAAAATGTTAAAGAATTTACAGATTACACAGTAATCAGTCTTCTTTGGCCTTATTAGCACCTTGACCTGTGTTCATATATTTCTTGGTTTATAAGGAAGTCTTATTAGGAAATTGAACATAGTTAGATTTGTTGAAATAAATGAAATGGTTTAGATGAGTGAGTTCTTTATTGTTTGGATAGAAAATTGGTTGTACCTCTAACTTAAGGCAAGGATGGCAAATACCTGGTACATGTGTTGCCATATTCCTCTCCTGTCATCACTGCTGATCAACCATGTCACTTTTTTTTGTGCTGAACCCAGATGAAGCCTCAGGATTTGTGTTAGTAATGTTCCAGAAAGTCACTATCAATTAGTCCAACATGACATGACAGGACATAAAACCTGCTTTTTAACCCCTGGTATAATGATTTAGTTCACAAGATAAAAATTATGTGGAAAAAATACATATGTTAGAAACCAGCTTTGAATTGGTTGTCATTCACACTCCTAGAGTTTATCAGTAATAGTAATGGCTAATGAGAAACCCTAATAGAGCTGGCATAAGGATACAGCACTTATTCTTTTGTCAAAACATAAATATCTATTCTTTTTTTTTTTTGTCCAAAGATTCTGCCCTCTTTGCTGAACTTGGCTATGATGACCTGCAATTGGATGCGGCAAATGAAACTTATGTAAGTATTTATTAGAGGAGAAATGCTGAATAATGTGATATTTAATCTTAAATTATTGCAAGAAGATTTCAGGATAACATGTTTAGGCTAGTTATTTAAGTTTAAATAACTTTTAAGATTAAGTATGAAAGTTAGTAGCCATTTTGTAGTCAGTGAATGTAGGATTGTAGAAATTGCATTGATCTTGGTGTGAGAAGACTTGTATTCTAAGTCTGCCTTTGGCCCCAGGGGTGGGTAACCTTGGAAAAGTTACTTAACTGCCTACCTCTTGGTTTTTACAGATATTTTGCTGCATAAGGGAAACAGTGTGATGTTAAGGAGTATGTGTGTCATGGATCTAGTTAAGAGAACTTACCAACTTCCTTTTTTAAAGTTATGTATCCTTAGTGTTGAAAGCTCTGAAACTTAGAAATGTCCTTATTTTTTGCCTTTGAGTGGTTAGAAGTATGTGTAAAAGTTATTATTATAGCACTTTAAGTTCTCAAAAATATTTTAGATTTTTTTTTTCTTTTCTGGATTAGTATATGTGAAGCTGTTTGGCCTGAACTCTTACTTTGTCTTATTCTTTAATGGATGAGGTGCTGTTTGACTTGGGAAGTAGTTCAAGTGAACAGTGATTTTATATGCATATCAATCAGGTTGAATATTTATCACTTATTTTTAAGCCCTTATTAAAAATAAAGCTTGCTCAGTGAGTTTAAGACATTTCTCAAAGAATAATTTAGCAGTTGTTTTACCATGAATCAATAGAAGGGAGTGAAACACATGACATTTTTTAAAATCAATGCATGAGATTTTAATGGTTTCATTTACTCTGTGAGATGCTTTACAGTGTTGTCTATTGATTAAATTGGCTTTTAATATTGGCTGGTTGCTTAAGCAACTGGTATTTTTTCATAACCTCCAGAGCCTAATCGTCAAGAAACAATATAGTCAATTTGAAAGATTCAGGGAAATACGATCCTGATTTTATAACTAACATTCTGTTACCTCAAACAAGTCACTCAATCTTTCAGTTCCTTAGTTTTTCTGGTATAAAATAAGAGATTGGATTAAATGGTTTCAGAGGGCCCATTCTAGCTTTAAAACTGTCATTCTTCTTTCACATGGCTGTACAAGTTTCCCTTGAGAAGTCATTGAAGAACTAGAGTATATAAGTACCAGTATGTTTTGCTTTACATAAAATGGGTCTGTGAAATTTCCAACCAGATAAAATTCTTATGCTGTAAAATGTATTTGACTTTTTTGTCTGAAGATTGAGTATGAAGCATCCTCCAAGTAGGTCATGCCACTATTGAAACATGTTAAAAAGTATTGCTGGCACTCAGGCAAATATCCTTCCTCAGTTTACTTAGACTAAGAAAGTTTTTTTCATTGCTGAAAGTATGAGGCTGCTTAATTTTTTGATGTCTAGATTCAAATATGAGAAAAAAGCAAAGGAGATTGATTTAAAAGGTGGTTCTTTCATAATTTAAGTAGTTTTTTCTTTTTTTTATGTGAACTTTCACACATTTTTATATAATTTGCAATAATATTTACTCAGTTTAGGGCAGTATGATAAGAAAAGTTTCCCTTCTCTCCTGTTACATTCTCAATAAAAATAAACCACAGAATAGACATTTAAAATGATAATATTCTAGGGCTTCCCTGGTGGCGCAGTGGTTGAGAGTCCGCCTGCCGATGCAGGGGACGCGGGTTCGTGCCCCGGTCCGGGAATATCCCACGTGCCACACAGTGGCTGGGCCCATGAGCCATGGCCGCTGAGCCTGCGCGTCCGGAGCGTGTGCTCCGCAACGGGAGAGGCCCCAGCAGTGAGAGGCCCGCGTACCACACACACACACACACACACACACACATAAAATAAAAATAAAATGATAATATTCTAGAAATTATTACCAAATTGTTGTTATTGATAACTAGATTAACTTTACTTTTTTCCTGAGGCTTGCTTTCTTGCTGTTTTATTATCTGTCACATTAATATTGACTTTTAACTTTTAACTTTTAACTTTTAACTTTGTTGTACTGTTTATATATTAAGTTTACTTCTGTTCTTATCTCTGTAACCTTAAACATTTAAAATAGTTGTGGTACTGTCTTAATCTTAAATGAATATGAGGGCTCTGAAATCTTGTGGCAGTTCTTTATTAATATATATGGTATAAGATGGTCATCCAGATGACCCAGAATATGATTATATTTAAATTAAAAAATTGTCATCTGAATGAAAAGAAACTAAGAGCCCCTCTAAGAAGTTTACTGACCCCTATTTGAGAAACTTAGTTTTATCTTCTAGGATTAAAAAAAAATTAGAAACTTTATTTTAGAAATTTGAAAAGTGCAGAATAGTAAAAAAATATAAAGTTACCCATCCTCCTATGGATCTCTTCCTTCTCCCATAAGCATTTTAATATTTGGTGTATTTGAAGTTTCAGTTAAAGTCTCTTTATGATTCCTGCATGTCTTTTGGATACATCTATATTCTTTCACTTGTATATAGAGATGATATTGTAAATAGTCATTTGCTGTGACTTCTTTTCCTTAATGGCAATGGGAAAACTTATTTTGCTGGATCTCCTTTATGACAAAACACATATTTTGTGACTGTTGTAAAGGTCTGTTTCCACGGAAAAGAATGAAACCAACTGAATCTTTAAGATAGATGTTGACTTCAATACCTCCTTCCTAGTTGTTACTACTGTGCTTAAAATAACTAAATTGGTTTATCTCTAAGCTATCCAAGATGTATTTTCAAGATGAACTGATTAACTTAGAAAGTTATTTTTACTAAGTTGGGTAATCACAATTATATTATTTATAGCAAATTGCATCTGTTAGTTTAATTTCTGGATGTATATATTTTAATCTTGTAACGTTCTTTTGCTGATTTGAAACCTACAGGAAAATAATTTTGATAATCTTGATTTTGATTTTGATTTGATGCCTTGGGAGACAGGCATTTGGGACATCAACAATCAATTCTGTACAGGTAATGATGTATTTCATTGATAAAAAATTTAAATGGGTCCATATTATTTTGTAGTTTGGTAATAGTCAAAATTAGGTGGGGTTACTGGGCTACTTTTGTAGGCCAAAAATTTCCAGGGACTACATTCTACTTTGGTGTAGCAAGGCATACATAAATTTCTTGCCAAAATAGATATAAAGAATTTCATACTTATGTGTTAGTCACATAATGAATAAAAATTTTATTATTCAGAAATATTGATTTCAAATTATATGTAATACTCTCTAAGAGATTAACCTATCTGAGAATTAGACAGAATTTAGGGAATCAAAGGGAAGAAGCTTGGGATTATTAGAACCTAGGAACTTAGTGTAGGGGTCCCGTGTATACACATCTGAGGAGGAGGCCCTACCCGGCTAATGCTAGTATCTTTAAGGGGCCCAATGAGGTGGGTTTTAGGTGTACTGAAAAAAAGCTGGAACCTGGAGCGAACTGTCCCTTCTGGGATGAAGCTGATGGGAGGATGAAGAAATCCCTTCTTTCCTTCTACCTTTTAGCATCCTTCTAGTATCCCCTATTGACAGGACCTAAAAGGAAGCCAGCTGAGACATGTATTAATAATTTGCATCACAGACTATAGAAGGTAGACTTAGAGCTGAGAGACAATGTGTAAATAACCAGCACATCTCCCCATCTATATTGCAGTCCTCCCCACTGCTGCATTTCCTTTTCCCTTTCATTTTATGTATTTGTATATCTTGCTCAATTCCTGTCTTCCCTCACAGAATAAGAGCTACACAAGGCCAGTGTTCTGATTCCTACCATTGTGTAACAAACCACTCTAAAACTTAGTGGCTTAAAACAACAACCATTTTATTAGGCTCCCAGAATCTGTGGGTTAGGCATTTGGACAGGATGCACCAGGAATTTCTTGTCTCTGCTCCATGGTGTCCAGACCTCATCTGGGAAGATTTGAAGGCTGAGGTAGCTTGACACTGGGGGCTAGAATTACCTTAAGGTTTCTTTACTCACGTGTCTGATGCCTGGTCTGGAATGACTTGAAGACTAGGACTGCCAACTTGAGTGCTTACACGTCACCTTTCTATATGGCCTGGCTTCCTCACAGCCTGGCGGTCTCATGGTAGTCAGACTTCAAAGGCTCAAATGTGAGTGTTTCAACACACAAAATAGAAGCTGCATTGCCTAATGTAACACAGCCTTGGGATTCACATAGTGTTACTTCCATACTCTGTCGATTGAAGAAGTCATAAGCCCACCTAGATTCAAACAGAGGAGGAAATAGTGGCTACTTCTTGATGGGGAAGTGGCAAAATCACATTATAGATCATGAGATATGGTAGATATTTTGCACCTAACTTTGGAGAACACAATCTGCCACAGATTCTTCTCTTCCCCATTCCTACCCTGTTATAAATTTGACACCTAGGAACACCTAGGCTATAGTTACTCAGCACATTTTAAAAAATACATAGTTCAAAAGATAGGTACATTTTTGTGTTTTAATTGTATTGTCAAAAATGCTTTCCACAATAATTCTTTCCTGTTTCTTATGTTTTAAAATTATTTTGGGGGGAGTCTATAATTTTGCGTATTGTATAATATTCAAAAGGTACAAAATGCCTGTAGAGTAGAAAAGTGTCTCTTTTGGCTCTTGTCCCTCAGCCACCAAGTTCTGCTTCCCAAAGACAACCACTGTTATCAATTTCTTATATTCATCCTTCAAGAGAGTTAATGCAGATGCTAGTAGTACAATAGTATACACATGTATAATTTATTACATAAATGGAAGCATACTACATTTACTATTTTCTGCTCTTGAATTTTCACTTGATGATATATTTTGGTGACCTTAGCTTCCATATCATTGAATTTTAAAAGCAGATTTTACCTTCTTTCTTATTCATTTAATTCTGAGTTTATATTGTTCAGTGGGAAAATTTTTGCCCCTTGTTTTTCAGTTACAGATATTAAGGCAGAACCTCAGCCACTTTCTCCAGCCTCCTCAAGTTGTTCAATCGCATCTCCTCAGTCAGTGGACTCTTATTCTTCAACTCAGCATGTTCCTGTAAGTAACCAGTCTTTTACAGTGATTTTGGTTACAATGGAATCTGGAAAATATGTATGTGTGGGAGGCAGTTAACATTTATTAAGTGCTAATATAAGTCCTGTTATCTCATTTAATCCTGAGGAAGCTGAATCTTGAGGAAGGGCTTTGAGGGAGCTAGAAAGCTGTTAGTATTTTTGGTTTTGCCCTCCTTCCCTTATGTTCTTGTCTTCATAATTTCATTGTTTCATTGCACCTTACCAGTACCCAATATTTTTTTTGTTTGTTGACTTATTGTCTTTTCTCCCTGCTACCCTCTTTACTCCCCATTAGAATATACATTCTTTGAGGACATGGAAGACTGTGAGATGGTCTGTTTCTGTAACTCCTTAGCCATGTAACCTAGAATGGTCTCCTTAGTTCAGGAAAGCCTAGTACTACCTATTGAATGAGCTAATAAGATTTTTTACAAAAGCACCTTAAAAATGCTTCTGCTCTTCATCTAGACAAAAGCTCTGAGGCCAGGAAAAGGAACTACCAAAGGGCTTAGGTATTTTTTGGAATGGGGAAAGGAAAAAAATATAAGAAGAAATATATATAAGAAGAAAAATATAAGAAGAAAATATAAGAAGAAAAATTCAAATTACTGTTTCAGTGAATTATATCTGCTGTAAATTGAAGTATCTTCATTCTGGCATAATTTCCATATAGTCAGTTATTAAATCCTGATGATTCTATCCACTTAGTGTCTCTAAGATTCATCTTCTCCACACATGCCAGGCCATAATCACCTCATCTGGATTAAGGCAATAGAATTTTGACTGGTCTCTCTGCCTCCTAACTCCCCAAACCTTTCTTAGCAGAGGAATCTTCAAAGAGAAATTTTTCAAAATCACAAATTTGATTGTGTCAGTTTTTTGCTTAAAACCTTCCCAACCCTTACAAGGAAAAACTTCAAATTGCCGGTGTACTAGGCCCTCCATGTTCTGGCTCCTGTTTACCTTTCCGGTCTTGTTTCTCACTATCCTTCCTGTTCCTATCTTCACACATCCCTTAGGTTTAACCCTGAGAGCTCCTATGTGCTCCAGTCATTCAACAACTGTGCCAGGAACTGTGCCAAACACCGTCCGTGGACAAGAGCAGCAAGATCTCTGCTCTTACCATTTTAGGTTTTTGTACATGCTCTTCCTTCTGCCTGAAATAGCCTCAATTTTTTTCTTCCTTGGAAAACTCCTATTCATCCTTAAGTCCCAGTTCAAAAATTACTTTCTCTATGAAGCTTTTCTCTGATTGCTGCTCTTGGCAGTTCTCTGTGGTCCCACAGTTTCTCCAATTATTTAATTATAAAAACTTAATTTACTTTTGAAGTCAAAAGTATTAATTTTGAAGTCAAAAGTATTAACAAGGTATATTCACAGAAGCCTGATTTCTGTCCTATTCTTTCCTTTCCATACTTTCTTACACAAAAGATAGCATACTACATACCCTGCTCTGCACCTTGCTTACTTAACTTAGTGGTATATCCCAGAGGTAACTCCAATTTCAGGATATAGAGTCTTTCTTATTCCCTTTTATGGCTGCATAGTGTTCCATTGAGTGGCTACATTATACTTTATTCAGTGATTTCCTTATTAATGAACATTTGTGTTGTTTTCGGTCTTTTCTGGACTCAAACAATGCTGTAATAAATAACTATGTACATAAGTCACTTCATATTTTTGCCAGGATATCTTCCAGTTATACACCTAAAGAGAGATTGCTGAGATCGGGGTGAATACTTTTTTTTTTTTTGCGGTATGCGGGCCTCTCACTGTTGTGGCCTCTCCCGTTGCGGAGCACAGGCTCCGGACGCACAGGCTCAGCGGCCATGGCTCACGGGCTTAGTTGCTTCGCGGCATGTGGGATCCTCCCGGACCAGGGCACGAACCCGTGTCTCCTGCATCGGCAGGCGGACTCTCAACCACTGCGCCACCAGGGAGGCCCGGGGTGAATACTTTTTTAATGTTACTGTTTATTGCCAGATTTCCCTCCACAGGTTGTACGGTTGTGTATTCTGACCAGCAGTATGTAAGAGGGCCAATTTTCCCTTCATCACTGCACAGCATGTTTTGTTTTCTATTTCTTTTATTATAAGTGTGGTTAAACATCTTTTTGTATATTTCATACGTCTAAGGCCTATTTGCATTTCTTTTTATGAACAGTCAGTTCAAATTTTTGTCCACTTTTCTATTGGATTGTATTGGTCTTTTTCTCTTCAGTTTTTAAAATGTTTTATTACATATTAGGATTATTAGTGTTTAGTTTGTGAAATAAGTTACAAGTGTGTTTTCTCCAATTTGTCATTAAGCTTTACTTCTGGTGTTTATTTTCTCCATAGCTGAATTATCAACCTTTTATTGCTTTTTGTTGTTGTTACTCAAAGGAGGGTTTTCACCACTCATAGGTTATAATATTTTTATTCTTATTTTCTTGCTTATATTAATTTTTTGTTTTGAAAAACCTTAAACTTATAGAAATATTACAAGTACATTACAAAGAACTTTTTTTCCTCAGCCATTTGAGAGTAAGTTGCCAACTTGATGCCTTGTCACCCCCAAATACTTCAGTGTCTACTTCCTACAAGCAAGGATATGTCTTCTAGCCACGATAAAACCATTAAAATCAGGAAATAAATATTTATACCATACTATTATCTGATCTTCAGATCCCATTTAGATTGCGCCAGTCGTCCCGAAGAGGTCCTCTAGTGGGCAGAAGGGTCTCGTTCAGAATCACGCGTTGCATTTGATTGTCTTGTCTCTTTAATCTCCTTCAGTTGAAACAGTTCATTCTTCCTTGACCTTCATGACCTTGTCACTTTTGCAGATTAAAGACTAATTATTTTGTAGAATGTCCCTCAGTTGGGTTTGTCTGGTGTTTCTTCAGGATGAGATTCAAGTTTTGTATTTGTGGCAGGAATATCACAGAAGTGATGCTGTGTCTGTCTCATTAACTTTTTTTTTTTTTGCGGTATGTGGGCCTCTCACTGTTATGGCCTCTCCCACTGCGGAGCACAGGCTCCGGACACACAGGCTCAGTGGCCATGGCTCACGGGCCCAGCTGCTCCGTGGCATGTAAGATCTTCCTGGACCGGGGCACGAACCCATGTCCCCTGCATTGGCAGGCGGACTCTCAACCACTGCACCACCAGGGAAGCCCAAAATGAATTTTATTTATTTATTTATTTTTGGCTGCGTTCAGTCTTCGTTGCTACGCACAGGCTTTCTCTAGTTGTGGTGAGCGGGGGCTACTCTTTGTTGCAGTGCGCAGGCTTCTCATTGCAGTGGTTACTCTAACTGCACAACACTTCACCTATACCACAGTGAACATTGTCAAAAATGTCCCCTTGTGGGCCTGTGAGTTGACCTTAATATGAAGTGTTAGGTACAAATCTAGTTTTAATTTTCACTATATAAGTGAACCATTCCCAGTTGTATCATCCTTATAATCATTCTGTTAAAGAATATTATATGTCTCTCTGTTTACTCAGATTTTCTTTTATGCTTCTCAGTTAAGTTTTATAGTTTTCTTCATATAGGTCTTGCACATTCTTTACAAAATGAATTCCAAGGTATTTATAATTGCTATTACTATTATGAGTGAACTATTTTAAATTATATTTTCTAAGTGATTATTAATACAATATTTTCATAGTGAAAATTTTGTTAGTTGGTTCTTAAATATGTTCCAAGTAGACAGCATATCACCTTGCAAAGGCACTTCTGTTTCTTCTATTTTAATATTTATTCCTTTTATTTCATTTTCTAGTATAATTATGTTTGCTAGAATTACAGAAAAAGCAATTATTTCTTTCTTGTCCTGACTTTAATGGCAAAGCATTTAGTATTTTACCATTAAGTATGACTTTGGCTATACAATTATGCATAGCTTTTTTTTTTTAAGGTTAAGAAAGTGTCCCTCCAGTCCTTATGTTTTAGGACTTTTATGAGGAATCTTTGCTGAATTTTATCAAATACCTTGTAAGCATCTAAGGCCATGAAGATAATCATTTCCTCCTGTGTTATCTCATAGTCTTTGTTTTTTTCCAAATATATTATTGTTATAATATACTCTGTAAGGTTCATACAGCTCCGCTTATGGCTACATGCTGATAGGTGTTGAGGATGAATGAATGAAATAATTCTCATTCTCACCAGCATTACTGAGAATGACCATTTCTCCCATATGCTCTTTCAGGTCATTTTAACTTTTTCTTACCTGATGATTTAAAAAAGAAAAGATTTTCTTTTAAATTTGCCTTTGGATTCCATTTGCATTTCCTTTAAAATGAAATGGTGGTTTCTTTCCTTCATCCATTTTTGGCAAATATTTTCTCCCCATATTTATCTTTTAACTTTGTTTATGTTCTATTTTTTCTTATAAAATATTTTAATTATTATTTGTTCAAATCAATTTCTTCTTCCTTTACGGCTTCTGGATTTTTTGATGTAAGGGAGCCTACATCATGCTGAGAGTAAACAAGTATTCTCCTAATTCTTCTTTCAGTAATCTTATAGATTCTTTCGAAGATGGTATGATGTATGTATTTGTGTACTTGTGCCCATTCCATTATTATACATAACATCTTTTTCTCTTGGAATTGAAATGCTACTTTTATCCTATGTTAAGCTTCTTTATTCTAAGAAAATGAGACAGATCCACTGAATATTAAAAGACTTTTAGAAAATATTAATATTTATGTATCTGTATTTTTTAAAAAAGATTATTATTTTTAAATATTATTTTTGTATATTGCATCAGGTCTTAGTTGTGGCACACAGGGTCTTCATTGAGGCATGCATGATCTTTCATTGTGGCATGAGGGCTCTTCATTGCCACGCGCGGGCTTCTTTCTAGTTGTGGCATGCAGGGTCCAGGGTGTGTGGGCTCTGTAGTTGTGGCACCCAGGTTCCAGAGCGTGTGGGCTCTGTAGTTTGTGGCACACAGGCTCACTAGTTGAGGCGTGTGAGCTCAGTAGTTGTGGTGCATGGGCTTATTTGCCCCGCACCGTGTGGGATCTTAGTTCCCCGTCCAGGGATTGAACCCATGTCCCCTGCTTTGTAAGGTGGATTCTTTACCACTGGACCACCAGGGAAGTCCCTCTGTATTATTAGTTTACCCATGAAATAAAATAAAATAGCCCTGCTCCTTTCAGTGTTTTCCTTTCAAAACATTTGGGACAAAGGTAGTGTTAAGAAATAGAAAAGGATACAAATAGTGAGAATTATTTGGTTTTGAGATTCCTGTAAGACAGAATAAGAGATGGTGGGGAAAAGATATTAGCATTTTAACTGTAACTCTATAATGATACTATATGTTTGTATGACTAGGAACAAGTAAAATAAAAAGTTTGTGGGAGAAGATGTAGAAGCAGATCAGATCAGTGATTCATATCTTTCATATAAAAGGATGAAATAGACATACTTCATTTTTAGTTATTTTTCCTTTAGTATAGATGGATAATGTTGATTTATCCATCATCTCTTAGTACTTCATATATAGATATAGTTCTAATATATCACACCTTTGCCTTGACATAGTCTTGAAGTGTTTCTCTGTTTATATATGGATCTTGCCTCTGTTTCTAAGCAATTTTCTGCTCAAGGATAGTATTCTTCTGCATGAATTTGTTTGTGTTTTATTTTGCTACAGGAGGAGTTGGATTTGTCTTCTACTTCCCAGATGTCTCCCTTTTCCTTATATGGTGAAAGTTTTAATAGTCCCTCCTCAGAAGAGACACTGAAGGAAGACAAGCCCATCATTAGTCCTAAGAGCAAAACTGGTATTACTCCATCTCCTAACTTCTGTTATCTCTATTTTAGACTGAGCTTAGGCTCCATTTCTTAAAAGAAAATGTTGGATTAGGTGTATGTTTATTAAGCTGGCTTGCTGTTTTTAAATGAGTGGACCTGTTTTGTTTGTTGTGGATGATTAATGTGGAGAGGAAAGGGAAGAAATAATCTTCTTTGGTTGTTTTTGTCTTTATAGGTGAATGATACTTTAAATAGATTAAGGGCCCCACCATCTTCAGGAGAAATTTCAAAGTTTCAATTAAAGATATTGAATGTGAGGCCCATTTGGCTGTGACATTTGTTAACCTTATTCACCTCGATGCTTTATTCAGGGGTTTTAGCTATTCTTCTTTACTGGTTCATGTGTCCCTTTGGCAAAGCTGCAGCATGTTCAAAAAGGAAGACCTCAGATAGAGGACTTTTCTTCAGTCCATTAAGATATAGAATGGCTATGCTTAAACTTCAGTAAGGGTAGTCAGAGGTCAAGATAATGTAGGGAAAGGTGTATAATAGAATCTGCTGTCTAGGATTTGCTTAATTGCCCTTAAACTGATTTGTTGTTTGTTTGGTTTTTCTCTAGAAAATGGACTGACTCCAAAGAAAAAAATTCAGATGAGTTCAAAACCTTCAATTCAGCCCAAGCCTTTATTACTTCCAGCAGCACCCAAGACTCAAACAAACCCCAGTGTTCCAGCAAAAACCATCATTATTCAAACACTACCAACACTTATGCCATTGGCGAAGCAGCAACCAATTATCAGTATACATCCTGCACCCACTAAAGGTACCTGAATGGAATTTGAGGCTGTGTATGTTTAATTGGAGGGCACTGAGGCTTGTGTCATATGACTTGTTTTAATTCAGGTTATAATTTCTGAGCACATGCTGTGTGTCAAGAATAGTCCTTGGTTCTGAGGATGTTGTAGAGATGTGGTTCCTATCCTAACAAGGGAGATAGCTATTGAGATTATTTACATCTAATAGTTCTTTTTTTCTCACAGTTTTTTATTTTTGCGGTACACGGGCCTCTCACCACCGTGGCCTCTCCCATAGCGGAGCACAGGCTCCGGACTCGCAGGCTCAGCGGCCATGGCTCACTGGCCCAGCCACTCTGCGGCACGTGGGATCCTCCCGGACCGGGGCACGAACCCGTGTCCCCTGCATTGGCAGGCAGACTCCCAACCACTGCGCCACCAGGGAAGCCCCATTCTCACAGTTTTAATTATGAAAACGCCTGTCTCTAAGGCTTGTGGTTTTTTTTGTTTGTTTGTTTGTTTGCGGCACGCAGGCCTCTTACTGTTGTGACCTCTCCTGTTGCGGACCATAGGCTCCAGACGCGCAGGCTCAGTGGCCATGGCTCACGGCTCATGGACCTAGCCGCTCTGCGGCATGTGGGATCTTCCAGGACCGGGGCACGAACCTGTGTCCCCTGCATCAGTAGGCGGACTCTTAACCACTGCGCCACCATGGAAGCCCAAGGCTTGTGGTTTTATATAACCACTTGTAAGGAAGAGAAAATCTGGGAAACTTTCTCGGTGCCATTTTATTCTGAGATTTTTGTGTCCATGAACTTTTTTGTTTTTAAGGAGAAGTCAGTATTTTAAATAATATGGTCCATTTCAGGTCTAATAGGTGTGTTTTGGCAATAGAGTCAGACTCAATCTCTGAGGAGGCAGCACTGTTTAGTAACATGATCTTGTATGGGGCATTGAGAAGAAACCTGAAACTCTTGTCTTCAAGTAGCTAAGAATGTGTGTTTCTATATTTTGTCCACTAGATGGCCTCCCATAGTTGATTTTACAAGAAGCTGAGGTCTATACTGAAAGAAGTTCAAGTTTGAGGATTTGGTACTGTTCAGACATAGGAATCATTTGCACGTAGAGATCTCTTGGGAAGATTATTCATCATTGTACTTATACTGATATGTGTACACATGACTAAAGGGAAACGTGCGCAGCATTCTTTCTCTGGATTTAGCTTGTTGGCACCAAGTAGGACTGCGGTCAATGGGGAATGGGTTGTAAATAAATACCAATGTTACATTTATGCCTGTATTTCCAGCTATGGATTGTTAGCTCATTTTTTTGGAGCATGGTTTTAATGAGGGCAAGGTCATAAATTTGATTTCCTGTACTCTGTTATCTTTGTTCTGTTCCATGGTCATAGACAATATGATATTGATAAAGAGAACTAGGTGAGAGACTGGATGGATCCGTGAAAATCCACCAATCCCTACCAAAAAAACTCCAACCAAACAAACTTGAAATACCTGCCCTCTTAGGACAGGGTGAAAACTACTGACTTTTTCATGTGAAAAATAGCAGTCCTGTCGAATGGGTATTCTTGTGGCCTGTGAGTGGATGTTAAGTGTTCATAAACCCCTTGAAATAAAATGCAAGATTTAGTGTATGTTATTTGTGGATTTTTCTAGGGATAGTCTCCAAAACCTTCATCAGGATCTCAAAAGGGTCTGTGTTTTCCCAAAGGCTGAGAATCTAAACTTGTGAAGAACTTCATTATAGTTCCCATAAGCTGTTAAAACACATGTATAAAAAGTAGAAGTTTGGGCTTCCCTGGTGGCGCAGTGGTTGAGAATCCGCCTGCCGATGCAGGAGACACGGGTTCGTGCCCTGGTCCGGGAAGATCCCACATGCCGCGGAGCAACTAAGCCCGTGAGCCATGGCCGCTGGGCCTGTGCGTCCGGAGCCTGTGCTCCGCAACGGGAGAGGCCACAACAGTGAGAGGCCCGCATACCGCAAAAAAAAAAAAAAAAAAAAAAAAAAAAAAAAAAGTAGAAGTTTGATATTAATATGATCAGTATGTAAAGCAAGGGGTATTCATAAGAATTTGCTCTTAGCAGACCATTGGCTATGTTTGAATGATAGAAGTTCCTATAGCAAGAAGAGAAACTTCTCTGAGCAGTTTATCAGTTTTAGAAACCTGAATCATACATTATTCAGAACTTCAGTGCTTTCCTATTATCTGAAGACAGTTTTATTTTGGGGGAGCATATGCTAATATAGGGCACTTGTCTGTTTTTGTAGTACAATCTGGAGAGGTATATTGTAATAACATATAGATTTAAGTGTGTATCTTCCATTTATTTGAAAATGGTGAGGGAAGAAGAAGAGAAATATAGGAAAGGCATTTTACAGTTAATCGATATAAGTATCAGAAGTAAATATTTTTCCATTAAAAAAGAAGTAATTCTTACAGGATTAAGTTCAAATTCTCTGGCTTGGAATGTAAAACCCTTCATGGTTTGGCTCCAGTTTAGTTTTCTTTTCTTTTTTCTTTTTTTTTTTTTTTGCGGTACGCGGGCCTCTCACTGTTGTGGCCTCTCCCGTTGTGGAGCACAGGCTCCGGACGCACAGGCTCAGCAGCCATGGCTCACGGGCCTAGCCGCTCCGCGGCATGTGGGATCTTCCCAGACCAGGGCATGAACCTGTGTTGCCTGCATTAGCAGGCGGACCCTTAACCATGGTGCCACCAGGGAAGCCCCCCAGCTTAGTTTTCTAACTTTACCTTATAATAACTCTCCTTTCTATAAATCTTTTAGTTCAACTAATCTGGCCATTGTCCCTTAAATTTTCTTTTTCTTCCTCGTTTCTTGACATGCCATTCTATCTGCCTGAAACAGCTTCTGCCTACTTCTACATCTAAGTTCTATGCATCCATTAAGACTTGTACGAGTAGTGCAGGTGAGAGATGATGAAAGCCTGGAATATCAATGAAAATGAAGAGCCAGGATAGACAGTAGAGATGTTAAAAAGTGTAGAATCACAGGGCTTGGTAATTAGGTCATGTGAAAGGGGGATGGAGGATAGAGAGGAAGGTATCCTGTCTTGGGCTTTTTGGGTAGATAGTGGTAACAAGTCATTGAAATGGAGGATAGAGGTAAAATAACTTGTTCCAGGTCATTCTGCTAGTGAGCAGTAGAGTCAGAACTTGAGCCCAGGTGGTCTGGCTCAGGCTGTGTAATTAATTACTATAGTGTATTGCCTCTAAAAGAATGCAGAGATGTGGTACTTGATCTCAAGAATTCTGTCTAATTGGGGAGTTAACAAATTTATATCAGTAGTTAAATAACAGTAACTGAGAACTAATGAATTGATAATACATGCAATACCCTTATAGAAGCTATTATACATAAAAAGAGGTTAATAGTAATTAATAATAATAAAAATAATTAATACTAGCTAACATTTAAACTCTTATTACGTGCCAGACACTGTTCTAAGTGCTTAAGTGCATTACCTTATTTAATCCTTACATCAGCTCTGTGAGGATAGGTACTATTATTATCATCTCCATTTTATAGATGAGAAAATTAATACACAGAGAAATTTACTGTCACACAGCCATACTATTTTAGACAAAGCAGGTGTTCAATAAATGTTTGATATAAAGTTTGAAATCTTTGAAGGTAACTGAAAAGGAAAAAACTATCACTATCAGTGAGTCATACGTAGTCAAAAGTATCCAGCATTGAAACCAGCCGTGGTCCATTAAGGGGGATTTGTGTGTAATGCCAAAGAGGGTTTTGAGCATGCTGAAATGGATAAACAGCCTTTTGGTATGTCGTTTTAAACTGTTTCCACACTAGGAACAGTAGTAACTATGTTCAGCTGCTAACTATTTAAGACCTGAAACAGTCCTTTGCACTGCATTTTGTGAGCTGGTGGGCATCTAGCATGTCAGGTTTAGCAAGTCACCTTGAACACATTGTCATGGAAATTTAGTTGTTTCTCCACATTTTGTCTTGAAGCCAAACATGTCTAGTATGTTTATAGGATCTTTGATTTAGGTGCTCAATAATTTGAGGTTAGTTAGGCACTCTGGGATGAAAGGGCTTGATGTGCATTTTGGAAAAAAAAAAGGAGGCATCAGTGGCCTGGTAGGACTTGGAGCCACATTTGGTACACAGACCTTGATTTGACATTGCTCCATCTCCCTCGCTCCATGTTGCAGTTCTTTCAGCAACGAGATGGTGATAACCGGACACTGGATACTACAGACATGAATTATTTTTCTCCATTAGGTTGTTTTTTTTTTTTTTTTTTTGTGGTACGTGGGCCTCTCACTGTTGTGGCCTCTCCCGTTGCGGAGCACAGGCTCCGGATGCGCAGGCTCAGTGGCCATGGCTCACTGGCCCAGCCGCTCCGCGGCATGTGGGATCTTCCCGGACCGGGGCAAGAACCCGTGTCCCCTGCATCGGCAGGTGGATTCTCAACAACTGCGCCACCAGGGAAACCCCTCAATTAGTTTTAAGAAATATTACAAAGCTGTCTGCATGTGTTAACTGCTAACGCTTTAAATCTGTAACTGGAGCTAGAAGTAGGATCCTTTCTTTGAAATGACTTAATTTTTTATGTTTACCACCTTCTCTGTTCTTTGGAATAATCCCACAATTCATTGAACATTGTTTAGTTTTTTAGGGTCTTTTTATTATAATTTTTAAACTCAGAAGATATGGAACACTACTTCTGATAATGCTCTTCTCAAAGTATTGGTTTAAGTCAGTGGTTCTCAACCTGTAGACACTGGGCCCTGGGATACGTGTGGCTGGAGTAGTAGTAACCTTTGGCTTTTTGCAGGGCATCTGCAAATCCATATTTTCTGTAGACTGAATAAATAATTTGTTTCATATATCTTTGTACTGATGTTTTTAAATTTTGTGGTTATACTTCTAATTACTAAACTCCAAATTCATCTAAAATCATTAGTAAATTCTTAATAGCCTTTTCTCATCACGTATTTTCTCAATCCACAGAAACTGAAAGGACAGCCATGATCATCTTGGGTGACCATATTTTTGCTATTAAAGAAGTCTCCTTATATTCAGGGTGGGAACCCTTGGTTTAAGTTTTACATTCTGATGAGTATGTCTTTTCATAGTACCAGATTGACTGTAATATCTCAGTAAGTGTAATTAAAAAACTTAACATTTACTATTTAAATAAATATGCTATTTATTTTACTTATAAATTTTCTTTTTTTGCTGCGCTACATGGCTTACGGGATCTTAGTTCCCTGACCAGGGATTGAACCCGGGCCCTCAGCACTGAAAGCGCAGAGTCCTAACTACTGGACTGCCAGGGAATTCCCTGTTAATTATTTTTATTTGAATATTTGGCATAAGCAAATATATATCTGCTTATAAGTCATTTCCATATTTTATATGCTTTCATTTCATAAAATAAATTATGCCAAGGGAAAATTAGAAGATAAAAATATTTAGTGATCATTTATGCTCAAGTAAATTGTATATATTACAAATCTGTGAAATTATTTTTAGGTCTTTCTTACTAATTTACCTGGGATAAAATGCTATTAATTAAATTCTAGTTTTTGTATGCTTTCTGAGGCCTTCTGAAACATAAAGACTTTGATTTTATACAAGTGATTTTTTTTAAGCTAAGACAGATGTTCTTAACAAACAGGTGTTCTGAAGCATCATTTTGATTTTTAGTTTTCCTTGATCCTTTGAAATAGTGAGCTGAGTTTTACATGGATCATGTTACACTGTCTGAAAGTATAGTATGTTTTTTTTCCCTTAAAGAAGAGTATAAATATACTATATGAAATTTTAGTTGCCAGTTACTTTCGTACCTTTACTTTGCTAAATAGGCTCAAGCAGCTGTGGATGTTAGGTGAGTCTTTCAACACCTTATAAAATTGGCCAGATATGAAAGCAAACACTCAGCAGGCAAGTAAAAATTTTAATAGACTAGTGTTATGAGTTGTATGAGTCTTGTTTAGGTTAATGATACTAATTTTCCTCAGATTAGTGTAATTTTAAAATAAGGTTAAATGTAAAGATTAAGAAAAGATTTGTAGACCATTTTGGTGGGTAGGGGAGTCAATATTATCTGCAGACTATTTTAAATTACAGGTTTACGTTTCCCATGTTAGCTAAGTGGTTTTAACATTTTTGATATTTGTAGCCTCAGGTTCTTCCAAGTATTGAGTTACTGAATCTCTGTCATGTATTTTTGGTGTTATATGTATTTCTAAATCCCATTAATGTAAACTATATGATTCTATGTTCAGGATAGAAGGTTTGATATTTGTAATATGATAAATACTTTTAGCACTAATAAATTTCAGAGGTTAATACTTAGAGAAATCTATGTATAACTTAGCAAATTTGATGTGTGTTAGCTGAAAAAAAGTGTGGAAATACGTCGTTAATAATAACTTCAAAGAGAATGAATTTAGTCGGTTTCATTAAAAACACAACAAAAGTCAGTATGAATGTGTGCTGCTATTGATTGTGTTTTAATTGGTGGTTTCAAATCCTTCCATTTGCTCTAACCTATTATATCTACAGAAGAGACCTAAATGTTGAATAGCTTCTCCTGCCACAGTGGTTATGCACCCTCTGATTCCTTTTCTTTTTTCTCTACTGCAGGTCAGACCGTGGTGCTCTCTCAGCCTACCATGGTACAACTCCAGGCACCTGGAGTTCTGTCCCCTCCTCAACCAGTCCTTGCTGTCGGTGGGGCAACCACACAACTACCTAATCATGTGGTGAATGTGGTACCAGCCCCAGTGGCAAATAGCCCAGTGAATGGAAAACTTTCTGTGACTAAACCTGTCCTACAAAGTACCATGAGAAGTGTGGGTTCAGATGTAAGTTTTGAAGCTTAGTGCTTTTTTAATGCCTGATTTAAAAAATGAAAACCAAAAAAAGAACAAAACACTTTTTTATTTTTTAAAGTTTGTTATATTGTGTCCAATGTGCTGACATTGCAGATCCAGTCTTTGGTGGAAAATAAGGGTAAGACTTATTATCTTAGAATCTAAGTGAAAAGGTTTAAAAAAGTCTGAAGTGGTTTGACGAAAAGAGAAGTATGCATACCTCCCTCTTCTTTAATTCCTTCTTTTGAACCTTTTCATCACATTCCTCCAGACTGTCACCCCCAACTCAATCATACACTAGTATTTTACAGGATTCTTTCATGTTTCCTGATTGAAATGTTTTTGGCAACTCCCCAGATAAGAGTCTGTAGACTGCTTTTTAGTCAGGGTTTATATTTATCTTTTCTCTTGACTTATTGAAGGCTTTTCACCACTGCATAACGACGACTTGCTATTCTTAGGAATTCTGTTTCTTAATGATTATTTAGTTTTTTCCCATCTTTGCAAAACTTCAAAATTTCTGTTGTAGGGACTTCTTATAATTTATGAATCACAGAAAGTTTCTTAAGATCTGTCACAATCTAGAACTGGTTATAGTACTTGCCAGCTAACGCTTGCTTTCTTTAAAAGTGATATAAAATACCTCATGTTATGTATTAAATAGTAATTGGACATTATGGTCCTAAAGTTCAATGAAAGTTAAATAATCAGTCTAAAAGTGGGTTCTCTAAAATTGTGATTGGGAAAACAAAGCCTATAAGTTTTCTTTAAAATAAAAGTGGATATTACTGGTTGTTAATATTGCTACTCCACCTTTTCTTTAGGTATTGCAAAGTACTTTTAAAATCCTGTGAGTTATGTAAGGTTGTTTATCATACTACTGACTCATCTGTCTACCAGAATTATTTTTTTTATTTTTTTTTTTTTTTAACATCTTTATTGGAGTATAATTGTTTTACAATAGTGTGTTAGTTTTCCCTCTACAACAAACTAAATCAGTTATACATACACACATGCTCCCACATCTCCTCCCTCTTGCATCACCCTCTCTCCCACCCTCCCTATCCCACCCCCCCAGGCGGTCACAAAGCACAGAGGTGATCTCCCTGTGCTATGCAGCAGCTTCCCACCAGCTATCTAATTTACATTTGATAGTGTATATATGTCCCTGCCACTCCCCCACTTCGTCACAGCCCACCCCTCCCCCTCCCCATATCCTCAAGTCCATGCTCGAGTAAGTCTGTGTTTTATTCCCGTCCTACCACTAACCTCTTCATGACATTTTTTTCCCTTAGAGTCCATATATATGTGTTAGCATACGGTATTTGTTTTTCTCCTTCTGACTTACTTCACTCTGTATGACAGACTCCAGGTCCATCCACCTCATTATAAATAACTCAGTTTCATTTCTTTTTATGGCTGAGTAATATTCCATTGTATATATGTGCCACATCTTCTTTATCCATTCATCTGTTGATGGACACTTAGGTTGCTTCCATGTCCTGGCTATTGTAAATAGAGCTGCAATGAACATTTTGGTACATGAGTCTTTCTGAATTATGGTTTTCTCAGGGTATATTCCCAGTAGTGGGATTGCTGGGTCATATGGTAGTTCTATTTGTAGTTTTTTTAGGAACCTCCATACTGTTCTCCATAGCGGCCGTATCAATTTACATTCCCACCAGCAGTGCAAGAGGGTTCCCTTTTCTCCACACCCTCTCCAGCATTTATTGTTTCTAGAGTTTTTGATGATGGCCAATCTGACCGGTGTGAGATGATATCTCATTGTAGTTTTGATTTGCATTTCTCTAATGATTAATGAGGTTGAGCATTCTTTCATGTGTTTGTTAGCAATCTGTATATCTTCTTTGGAGAAATGTCTATTTAGTTCTTCTGCCCATTTTTGGATTGGGTTGTTTGTTTTTTTGTTATTGAGCTGCATGAGTTGCTTATAAATTTTGGAAATTAATCCTTTGTCAGTTGCTTCATTTGCAAATATTTTCTCCCATTCTGAGGGTTGTCTTTTGGTCTTGTTTATGGTATCCTTTGCTGTGCAAAAGCTTTTAAGTTTCATTAGGTCCCATTTGTTTATTTGTGTTTTTATTTCCATTTCTCTAGGAGATGGGTCAAAAAGGATCTTGCTGTGATTTATGTCGTATAGTGTTCTGCCTATGTTTTCCTCTAAGAGTTTGATAGTGTCTGGCCTTACATTTAGGTCTTTAACCCATTTTGAGTTTATTTTTGTGTGTGGTGTTAGGGATTGTTCTAATTTCATACTTTTACATGTAGCTGTCCAGTTTTCCCAGCACCACTTATTGAAGAGGCTGTCTTTTCTCCACTGTATATCCTTCCCTCCTTTATCAAAGATAAGGTGACCATATGTGTGTGGGTTTATCTCTGGGCTCTCTATCCTGTTCCATTGATCTATATTTCTGTTTTTGTGCCAGTACCATATTGTCTTGATTACTGTAGCCTTGTAGTAGAGTCTGAAGTCAGGGAGCCTAATTCCTCCAGCTCCATTTCTCGTTCTCAAGATTGCTTTGGCTATTCGGGGTCTTTTGTGTTTCCATACAAATTGTGACATTTTTTGTTCTAGTTCTGTAAAAAATGCCAGTGGTAATTTGATAGGGATTGCATTGAATCGGTAGATTGCTTTGGGTAGTATAGTCATTTTCACAATGTTGATTCTTCCAATCCAAGAACATGGTATATTTCTCCACCTATTTGTATCATCTTTAATTTCTTTCATCAGTGTCTTATAGTTTTCTGCATACAAGTCTTTTGTCTCCTTAGGTAGGTTTATTCCTAGATATTTTATTCTTTTTGTTGCAATGGTAAATGGGAGCGTTTTCTTAATTTCACTCTCAGATTTTTCATCATTAGTGTATAAGAATGCCAGAGATTTCTGTGCATTAATTTTGTATCCTGCAACTTTACCAAATTCATTGATTAGCTCTAGTAGTTTTCTGGTAGCATCCTTAGGATTCTCTATGTATAGTATCATGTCATCTGCAAACAGTGACAGCTTTACTTCTTCTTTTCCTATTTGGATTCCTTTTATTTCTTTTTCTTCTCTGATTGCTGTGGCTAGAACTTCCAAAACTATGTTGAATAAGAGTGGTGAGAGTGGGCAACCTTGTCTTGTTCCTGATCTTAGTGGAAATGGTTTCAGTTTTTCACCATTGAGAACGATGCTAGCTGTGGGTTTGTCATATATGGCCTTTATTATGTTGAGGAAAGTTCCCTCTATGCCCACTTTCTGCAAGGTTTTTATCATAAATGAGTGTTGAATTTTGTCAAAAGCTTTCTCTGCATCTATTGAGATGATCATATGGTTTTTCTCCTTCAGTTTGTTGATATGGTGTATCACATTGATTGATTTGCGTATATTGAAGAATCCTTGCATTCCTGGGATAAACCCCACTTGATCATGGTGTATGATCCTTTTAATGTGCTGTTGGATTCTGTTTGCTAATATTTTGTTGAGGATTTTTGCATCTATGTTCATCAGTGATATTGGCCTGTAGTTTTCTTTCTTTGTGACGTCTTTGTCTGGTTTTGGTATCAGGGTGATGTTGGCCTCATAGAATGAGTTTGGGAGTGTTCCTCCCTCTGCTATCTGTTGGAAGAGTTTGAGAAGGATAGGTGTTAGCTCTTCTCTAAATGTTTGATAGAATTCGCCTGTGAAGCCATCTGGTCCTGGACTTTTGTTTGCTGGAAGATTTTTAATCACAGTTTCAATTTCAGTGCTTGTGATTGGTCTGTTCATGTTTTCTATTTCTTCCTGGTTCAGTCTCGGCAGGTTGTGCATTTCTAAGAATTTGTCCATTTCTTCCAGGTTGTCCATTTTATTGGCATACAGTTGCTTGTAGTAATCTCTAATAATCTTTTGTATTTCTGCAGTGTCAGTTGTTATATCTCCTTTTTCATTTCTAATTCTATTGATTTGAGTCTTCTCCCTTTTATTCTTGATGAGTCTGGCTAATGGTTTATCAATTTTATTTATCTTCTCAAAGAACCAGCTTTTAGTTTTATTGATCTTTGCTATTGTTTCCTTCACTTCTTTTTCATTTATTTCTGATCTGATCTTTATGATTTCTTTCCTTCTGCTAAATTTGGGGGTTTTTTGTTCTTCCTTCTCTAATTGCTTTAAGTGCAAAGTTAGGTTGTTTATTCGAGATGTTTCCTGTTTCTTAAGGTATGATTGTATTGCTATAAACTTGCCTCTTAGAACTGCTTTTGCTGTATCCCATAGGTTTTGGGTCGTTGTGTCTCCATTGTCATTTGTTTCTAAGTATTTTTTGATTTCCTCTTTGATTTCTTCAGTGATCACTTCGTTATTAAGTAGTGTATTGTTTAGCCTCCATGTGTTTGTATTTTTTACAGATCTTTTCCTATAATTGATATTTAGTCTCATAGCGTTGTGGTCGGAAAAGATACTTGATACGATTTCAATTTTCTTAAATTTGCCAAGGCTAGATTTGTGACCCAATATATGATCAATCCTGGAGAATGTTCCATGAGCACTTGAGAAAAATGTGTATTCTGTTGTTTTTGGATGGAATGTCCTATAAATATCAATTAAGTCCATCTTGTGTAATGTATCATTTAAAGCTTGTGTTTCCTTATTTATTTTCATTTTGGATGATCTGTCCATTGGTGAAAGTGGGGTGTTAAAGTCCCCCATTATAATTGTGTTGCTGTCGATTTCCCCTTTTAAGGCTGTTAGTATTTGCCTTATGTATTGAGGTGCTCCTATGTTGGGTGCATAAATATTTACAATTGTTATATCTTCTTCATGGATCGATCCCTTGATCATTATGTAGTGTCCTTCTTTGTCTCTTGTAATAGTCTTTATTTTAAAGTCTATTTTGTCTGATATGAGAATTGCTACTCCAGCTTTCTTCTGATTTCCATTTGCATGGAATATCTTTTTCCATCCCCTTACTTTCAGTCTGTATGTGTCCCTAGGTCTGAAGTGGGTCTCTTGTAGACAGCATATATATGGGTCTTGTTTTTGTATCCATTCAGCCAGTCTGTGTCTTTTGGTGGGAGCATTTAATCCATTTACATTTAAGGTAATTATCGATATGTATGTTCCTATTACCATTTACTTGTTTCGGGTTGTTCTTGTAGGTCTTTTCCTTCTCTTGTGTTTCTTGCCTAGAGAAGTTCCTTTAGGATTTGTTGTAGAGCTGGTTTGGTGGTGCTGAACTCTCTCAGTTTTTGCCTGTCTGTAAAGGTTTTAGTTTCTCCATCAAATCTGAATGAGATCCTTGCTGGGTAGAGTAATCTTGGTTGTAGGTTTTTTTCCTTCATCACTTTAAATATGTCCTGCCACTCCCTTCTGGCTTGTAGAGTTTCTGCTGAAAGATCAGATGTTAATCTTATGGGGATTCCCTTGTGTGTTATTTGTTGTTTTTCCCTTGCTGCTTTTAATATGTTTTCTTTGTATTTAATTTTTGACAGTTTGATTATTATGTGTCGTGGCGTGTTTCTCTTTGGGTTTATCCTGTATGGAACTCTCTGTGCTTCCTGGACTTGATTGACTATTTCCTTTCCTATATTAGGGAAGTTTTCAACTATAATCTCTTCAAATATTTTCTCAGTCCCTTTCTTTTTCTCTTCTTCTTCTGGGACCCCTATAATTCGAATGTTGGTGCGTTTAATGTTGTCCCAGAGGTCTCTGAGACTGTCCTCAGTTCTTTTCATTCTTTTTTCTTTCTTCTGCTCTGCAGTAGTTATTTCCACTATTTTATCTTCCAGGTCACTTATCCGTCCTTCTGCCTCAGTTATTCTGCTATTGATCCCATCTAGAGTATTTTTAATTTCATTTATTGTGTTGCTCATCGTTGCTTGCTTCCTCTTTATTTCTTCTAGGTCCCTGTTAACTGTTTCTTGCAAATTGTCTATTCTATTTCCAAGATTTTGCATCATCTTCACCATCATTATTCTAAATTCTCTTTCAGGTAGATTGGCTATTACCTCTTCATCTGTTAGGTCTGGTGTGTTTTTATCTTGCTCCTTCATCTGTTGTGTGTTTTTCTGTCTTCTCATTTCGCTTATCTTACTGTGTTTGAGGTCTCCTTTTTGCACACTGCAGGTTCGTAGTTCCTGTTGTTTTTGGTGGCTGTCCCCAGTGGCTAAGGTTGGTTCAGTGGGTTGAGTAGATTCCCTGGTTGGGGGGACTAGTGCCTCTGTTCTGGTGGATGAGGCTGGATCTTGTCTTTCTGGTGGGCAGGTCCTCGTCTGGTGGTGTGTTTGGGGATGTTGGTAACCTTATTATGATTTTAGGCAGTCTCTCTGCTAATGGATGGGGCTGTAGACCTGTCTTGCTCTTTGTTGGGGATAGGGTGGCCAGCACTGTTCTTTGCTGGTCCTTGAGTGAAGCTGGGTCTTGGTGTTGAGATGGAGGTCTCTGGGAGATTTTCGCCGTCTGATATTACGTGGAGCTCGGAGGTCTCTTGTGGACTAGTGTCTTGAGGTTGGTTCTCCCACCTCAGGGACACCGCCCTGGTGCCTGGCTGGGGCGCCAAGAACCTTTAATCCACACGGCTCAAAATAAAAGGTAGAATAAATAGAGAGGAAAGAAAAGGAAGGAAGGAGGGAGGGAGGGAAGGAAGGAAGAAAGGAAGGAAGAAATGAAGGAAGGAAGCAAGAAAGCAAGGACGGAAGGTGCAGAGGAAGAAAGGGAGGAAGGAAGAGAGGAAGGGAGGAAAGAAGGGGGAAGGAAGGAAGAAAGGAGGGAAGGAGGGAAGAAAGGAAGAAAGAAAGGGAGAAGACAGAGTAGTATAAAGTATAGTTATTAAAATAAAAAATAATTATTAAGAAGAAAAATTTCCTTTTAAAAAACAAACAAAAAAACAAACAAACAAGAAAAAACAAACAAACAAACAAAAACAGAAAAATGGGTCGGTCTAACCCTAGGACAAATGGTGCAAGCAAAGCTATACAGACAAAATCTCACACAGCAGCACACACATACACACCCACAAAAAGAAAAAAAAGGGGAAAATAATAGTATATCTTGCTCCCAAAGTCCACCTCCTCAACTTGGGATGATTCGTTGTCTATTCAGGTTTTCAACAGATGCAGGGCACTTCAAGTTGATTGTGGAGCTTTAATCCGCCGCTTCTGAGGCTGTTGGGAGAGATCTCCCCCTCTCCTCTCTGTTCGCACAGCTCCTGGGGTTCAGCTTTGGACTTGGTCCCGCCTCTGCGTGTAGGTTGTCCGAGGGCGACTGCCCTTCGCTCAGACAGGACGATGTTAAAGGAGCAGTTGATTCGGGGGCTCCAGCTCACTCAGGCTGGGGGGAGGGAGTGGCACGGGGGCGGGGCGAGTCCGCGGCGGCAGAGGCCGACGTGACGTTGCACAGGCCCAAGGCGCGCCGTGCGTTCTCCCGGGGAAGCTGTCCCTGGATCCCGGGACCCCGGCAGTGGCGGACTGCACGGGCTCCCGGGAGGGCCGGTGTGGAGAGTGCCCTGTGCTCACACACAGGCCTCTTGGTGGTGGCAGCAGCAACCTTAGCGTCCGACACCCGTCTCTACTGTCCGTGCTGACAGCCGCGGCTCGCGCCCGTTTCTGGAGCTCCTCTACGCGGTGCTCTTAATCCCCTCACCTCACACCCGAGGAAGCAAAGAGGCAAGAAAAAGTCTCTTGTCTCTTCGGCAGCTCCGCGCCCGGTTCTAGGGCTCCTTTAAGCGGCGCACTTAATCCCCTCTCCTCGCGCCCAGGCAGCAAAGAGGGAGGAAAAGGTCTCTTGCCTCTTCGGCAGCTCCAGACTTCTCCCGAACTCCCTCCCGGCCAGCCGTGGCGCACTAGCCCCCTTCAAGCTGTCTTCACTCTGCCAACTCCAGCCCTTTCCCCGGGATCCGACTGAAGCCCGAGCCTCAGCTCCCGGCCCCGCCCGCCCCGGCGGGCGAGCAGACAAGCCTCTCGGGCTGGTGAGCGCCGGTCGGCACCGATCCTCTGCGGGAATCTCTCCGCTTTGCCCTCCGCACCCCTGTGGCTGAGCTGTCCTCCGCGGCTCCGGAGCTTCCCCCTCCGGCGCCCGCAGTCTCCGCCCGCGAAGGGGCCTCTAGTGTGTGGGAGTCTTTCCTCCTTCTCGGCTCCCTCCCACTGGCGTAGGTCCCGTCCCTATTCTTTTGTCCCTGTTTATTCTTTTTTCTTTTGCCCTACCCAGATATGTGGGGAGTTTCTTGCCTTTTTGGAGGTCCGAGGTCCTCTGCCAGCGTTCGGTGGGTGCTCTACAGGAGAAGCTCCACGTGTAGATGTATTTCTGATGTCTCTGTGAGGAGGAAGGAGATCTCCGCGTCTTACTCTTCCGCCATCTTTAAGCCGTCTCAAGTCTACCAGAATTATTAACTAGCACGTTAGTAGCCCATTTAGTTGTGAAACTGCTCTACTGTTGCATAAACACAACCAAGTAATCTTCATCAGAAATATTGTAAGGACCCATGTGGAACATTGAAGTTCTATAGTAATTCTCACAGTTTACATAGGTATTGAAAACAGTGTGTGCCAAAACATGAAGGAGGAACATTAGTGTCACATGAGAACAGACATGGATAGTACAGGTTTAAGCTTGACTATTATGTTAGTTTATTTTGAGGACTAAAAAAGGTAAGCACAGTGCTTATGGCATAACAGGCACTAATGCATAGTGTGTGTTTCAGTTGAAGATGAAGTGATATGAAGCTGGGATTTGCTTTAAAATACTCTATGGGGAGATGATGAGCACAGGATAGAGGGAACATGATTGGCAAAATGTTGGTAATCATTTAAATTGGGTATGTAATCTTTCTTTCCTTTTGGTGTGTGGTAAATTTTCTACAGTAAGTATATGAACAACAATAACAAAGATCTAAAAATATTTCATGATATTTTCAATTAAAAAGTTGTACAACCAATAAAAAGAAGAGTATGTTTTTCACAGGAGACTGAGGAAGTTAAGAATGATAAAAGAGGATTTTTTAAAAAAAAATTATTTATTTTATTTATTTATTTTTGGCTGAGTTGGGTTTTTGTTGCTGCACGTGGGCTTTCTCTAGTTGTGGTGAGTGGGGGCTACTCTACGTTGCAGTTGTGAGGGCTTCTCATTGCAGTGGCTTCTCCAGGGCTTCAGTAGTTGAGGCACGTGGGCTCTAGAGTGCAGGCTCAGTAGTTGTGGTGCACGGGCTCAGCTGCTCAGTGGCATGTGGGATCTTCCTGGACCAGGGCTCGAACCAGTGTCCACTGCATTGGCAGGTGGATTCTTAACCACTGCACCACCAGGGAAGCCCTTTCATTTCTTATTTTGTTTACTTGGGTCCTTTCTCTTTTTTTCTACGTGAGCCTCGCTAGAGGTTTGTCCATTTTATCTTTTCAAAAAACCAGCTCTTGGTTTTATTGATGTTTTCTGTTATTTTTTGATCTCTATTTTATTATTTCCTCTCTGATCTTTATTACTTCCTTCTTTCTGCTGGCTTTGGGTTTTGTTTGTTCTTTTTTTCCAAATCCTTTAGGTGGCAGGTTAGGTTGTTTGAGATTTTTATTGTTTCTTGAGGAAGGCCTGTATCACTATGAACTTCCCGTTTAGAACTGTATTTGCTACATCCTATAGATTTTGGAAAACTATGTTTTCATTTCATTTGTCTTGAGGTATTTTCTGATTTCTTCTTTGATTCATTGTTGACCCATTGTTTTTTTAGTAGCATGTTGTTTAGTCTCCATGTGTTCGCTCTTTTCCCATTTTTCTTTCTGTGGTTGATTTCTGGTTTCATACATTTGTGGTCAGATAAGATGCTTGAAATAATTTCTGTCCTGAAGAAAGATTTTTAAAATGATCTCTTAGGGCTTCCCTGGTGGCGCAGTGGTTGAGAATCCGCCTGCCGATGCAGGGGACACGAGTTCATGCCCCGGTCCGGGAAGATCCCACATGCCGTGGAGCGGCTGGGCCCGTGAGCCATGGCCGCTGAGCCTGCGCGTCCGGAGCCTGTGCTCCGCAACAGGAGAGGCCACAGCAGTGAGAGGCCCGCGTACCACAAAAAAAAAAAAAAAAAAAAAAAAAAAAAAGATCCCTTAAAATTTTCTTTTAATATTCTTTAAATTGTGAATTTGAATGTTTCTTCTATAATATTCCCAAATAGAACTTGCAATAGAAAATATTCAAAGTTGTCTTTATGTAATTTGTTTAGACATTTAAAATATGTATTATGAAATATTTTAGACATGAAAAAGGTAATGACTAATTAGATATTTTAAAAATATAAACAGTATATCACAGTTGTTAAAAAATATTAATATATTCTTAGTCTTCATGCATAGAATTATGACATTCAGTCACTGGACAGTCTAGAGGAACATAGCTAGGATGGGGAGGAGGTCTAGAAACCATGTCATGGGGAGAGGAATGGTTTAAGGGTTGGTATGATTCAGTAAGCTGAAGGAGAGAAGACTGAAAGTAGAGCTATCTTCTAGGAAATGAAGGTTTTCATGTGGAAAATAGGATAATTGTTCTGGGTTATTTCAGAGGACTCATCTAGAACAGGTTCAGGTAAGTTATAGAAAAGTTTCTTCTAATTCTAAGATTCTTTGATATAGTAATTGTACTTAAAAACCAGAAGAGGTCTTTTTTTTCTATGCTTAATATCTGAATAGTGAGCGTCTTAATGTTGGCAATCATTGTACGTCACTAACCTATTTTGTAATCTCTAAACATTTCAATTAATTATTTGTTGGTTTTTTAGCTAGACATCCTTTAGAAGTTCTTTGGTGTGAAAGACTATGTCTGTTCCGCTTTTGCACTCTTAAGAGTGCTCTGTAAATTTGGTGAATAATTTACTGATGTAACTTTGGTGAATAGTTCAGTCAACATTGAAGAACTGGGGGATGTGTGAGATGAGAAAGTATAGAACCAACAAGTATTAGCTTTTTTTTAAGCATTATTTATTGACTAGCATTCTTATTACTTTTCAAAATTTAGAGTTGACAGGAATACACAAGAAAGATTCAAGTACTGTGTGTCTGGTGCAAGAGACCGAAAGACGATTAGAATAAAGTTTCTGGTCAACCTGCACGGAGGTTTTTCTGCTTATTTTTCCTTGGCTAACACATCAGGAAGTGAGCCAAGCCTTTTCAGTATGAGTTTTCTGGTAGAGGTTTTGACTTAATGTTTATTTCAAGTAAAGAAACATCAGTCTGTCCTATCTGCTGGCCAAGCCATTCAGGAACCAAGAGTAAATCTGTTCCAGAAGGAGCTGCAGAAAACTTTGATCTGCTCATGTATATAGTCTTCTGTGACCTCAATAGTGCATGTGTTTGTTAGACTCAAGTACTGTTAAATTAGGATAAATTTGAGTTAGTATAAATTCCTCGTTTAAAATTGCCAAAATAAAAAGAATTTTCAAGTGTTTTTTGTGTTTTTAAACCAAAGGTCTGGTGAAAATGTTGTAATTCAGCACCAAAAAAAGAAAAAAGTGCATCAGTCTTTTGTGGCTTTGTATTGCTGACATGGCTTCTTTTTTTCTACCTTTTTTGTTCTTTTGTTTGGCTAGTTTCACTCTCTAGAGGCCTGCTACTGCCGTAAAGTAGCGTTTTTAGCATACCGTATTCTGCAAACTACATTAAGTGCCACATTTTCTGTTATGAAACGGTTTGCCTGGTTCAAATTATAATCTCACTCTTTCTGCCTTTTGCTGGTAAATCTGTTCTGTTTAACTCTTGGAAACCTCATCTAAGTTTTCAAGAAATATGGTTGGTTTTTGGCTATGATCCTGATGGAAAAAATAGACATGGTCTCTTATTTCAGTGTAGACATTCTCTTAAGCAGTTTCTTAGTAAATGGTAATCTTGGAACTACAAAGATGCCTTCATGGGAGAGCATGCTTATCTTTCTTTAAAGTGCTATTGAATGTGACCAAACATCACACCAAGGGCTTGGAAACAGCAGTCTGTTTAAATCTGCATTTAGTACTTCTGCCTACCCGTTATAATTCCATAAAGTTCATGAGACATTATGGCCCTGGTTTTAAGGCTGTGGAGCTACATTGTTCTGGTGATTGGGACAACAGAGCAGGAAAAAAAAGTGGTGAAATTCTATTCTACATGTCCCATAGTGGGTCAAGGTGGAGCAAAAACACTTAATAGAAATCAGTTGGTGGGAACAATGGAAAGAAAATGATCAGGAACTAGGTCAGAACTAGAAATAACAACAGATAGGAAGCTGATGAAGGGGTACAGGCTATACTGACAGGAGGCCCAGGTCTTCCTCTCAGCCCGTTCACTCTGTTGAGCATCTTCCATACCCTTTATTACTTTGGACCCTTTGTCTAATTCTTTACTTAGTGACCTGACCTCTTCCATCCCAGTCCCTATCCTTTGGAAGTCCCTGCCCTGGGTCACTAGAGCCATCATGAGAAGGTAGTTGCCTGGGGGGATCACTTTCCACTGTCCTTCAAATATTTGAATGGTGTGAAGGGGATTCCCCTAGCATACATACCAAATTAAAACTTTGTATTTCTTTCCTGTGGAGACAGTGTTATACAGTTAAGTTCAAGATTTCAGGTATTGTTAGTATTGTCACCACTGAGGTAATGTGATACTGGCCCAGATGGGTGCTGTGCACAGTGTTCCTTTATTGCAGTGGAGGAATACTGAAGTTGGGAATTGACTACCTTTACAGCAAGGAGTAAGCAAGCCTCCTAATTGTCCCGAGATGTTACCTCATCTCTCAAGGTTTCAACCCTGAGAAATGGCCTAGGTAAAGAGTAGTCAAGGCCTTGTATTCTTGTTGTACCCAGAAGGACATGTAGTAGCACGACTCACAGGGGACCCCCTAAAGGAGTGTCTTCCAAGAAAAATATGAATCTAAAATAATCTGTTTACAATGCAAAGCAGTGCAGAGAAACTCTTAGAAAAACGGAGAGTGCCTATGTTCTATTTCAGAAAAAAAAAGTGTAACTTTTACTGACACTTAAGCTGCTTATTTTGTCTGTAACACTAAGAATAGATACTCTGTTGGGTCAAAGTGTGAGCTGAGTATCCTTAAATTCTGTGGGTACCTCAGATCTAAGAAGGTAAATTATGAATAGATACTTTTTTTTTTTTTTTTTTTTCTTTTTGTGGTACGCAGGGCTGTCACTGTTGTGGCCTCTCCTGTGGCGGAGCACAGGCTCTGGACTCACAGGCTCAGCGGCCGTGGCTCACGGGCCCAGCCGCTCCACGGTATGTGGGATCTTCCCGGACCGGGGCACGAACCCATGTCCCCTGTATCAGCAGGCGGACTCTCAACAACTGCGCCACCAGGGAAGCCCTGAATAGATACTTTTTAGTAACTAAAGTCTTTAACAGAAACATTGAGATCATGATATTTCTTTAGGCTATAAAGTAGAGGAATCCATCAGAACAAATTCAACAGGAAGATTTGGAGATCTGAAAAGCTATCCACATTCTAGTAAAAAAAAAATCACTTCTGTGTTGACTACGTTTTAGCTTTGCTGCTACCAGGGACTCTGCAAATAAAAGAAAAACTTGCTTTGTTAAAATATTTGCAGTTCCTTTTTAGATGGAGATTTGGGGCTTCTAAAAATTTATCTTGAATAACGATGTTGGCAAGTAATCTCATTTGTGTTTACAATATCTTTGGAATGGGAAGTGAACAGAAGGTTTCTTCCTTTTTTCCCTGATGTGTTGCATTAGGTTAGATTTATGTTGTGGCGACTTTAACATTCTTTATTCTGTGTTTTTCAGTGTAGCATCTTGATAAGGCTAATAAATAATTATTTTTAGAGGGGTGCTGATTTATATCAATAAATAATTAAATACTTCTCTCCTTTCTCTGATTTCCCTTCCTGTAACCTGTCCCTGGAGACTCATTCTTGAGACAGTCCTCCCATGCCCTAGATGCTTTCTAGCCATTTTGTTCCCCTGCTCAGAAGCAGTCAGTTACTAATTTTTTATGCATTCTTCCTGAGGCAGTTCTTTAATATATAAGTATTTGTCTTTTTACCTATTTACCTATTTTATGGAAATTGTAACATACTTTTAACACTGTCCTGCATCTTGCTTTTCTCACTTGATACATCTTAGAGATTTTTTCCACATCAGTACGTAAAAAGTTTTCCTATTTTTTTAATAGATGCATGGTAGTCTTACTTCACAGGGGTGCCATAATCATTTAAGAGTTTTGCAGGTTTTTTCTTTGTAAACATTCCTCCACTGAATAACTTGTTACTTATTTCATTTTGTTCATGTGCAAGTATACCTGTAGGAGAAATTCCTGTAATTGGAATTGGAGAGTCAGAAGGTAGGTAGTTTTTCACCTTAGGGGTAAACTGTTCTTTTACACAGTTGTAATTTGTTCTTCCACTTTCAGTGTATGAGAGTGACAGTTACAGGGTTTCTTAATGGAGCCCATAGATAGGTTTCAGTGTTTACATAAACAAGTTCCCTTTTCTTCCCCTCACTCATTCCTTGCATAATTATTTGTAACACTTTGTGTGCATGTACATTGTCTGGAAAGAGAGTCCATAGCTTCCTAATGGCCTTTTGAGGTGAATGAAAGTCCTTGGTTGTTTGGTTTTCTAATAGCTTAATTGAGCTAAAATTCATACACCATAGAGTTTACCCTTTTAAAATGTACTATTTAATGGTTGCTTAGTATATTCCCAGAGTTGTGCTACTATCACTGCTGTCTAATTCCGGAATATTTCATCACCCTAAAAAGAAACTCTATTCCCATTAGCAGTCATTCCTCATCCCCCAACCTCCACAGCCCCTGGCAACTACTTACTGATCTGCTCTCAATATGGAGTTGCCTATTCTGACATTTCATGTCAATGGAATTATACATGATGTAGCTGTTGTGTATGATATCTTTCAGTTAGCATAATATTTTTCTTTCTTTTTTTTTTTTTTTTGTAGTATGTGGGCCTCTCACTGTTGTGGTCTCTCCCGTTGCGGAGCACAGGCTCCGGACGCGCAGGCTCAGCAGCCATGGCTCACGGGCCCAGCCGCTCCGCGGCATGTGGGATCTTCCCAGACCGGGCCCCTGCATCGGCAGGCGGATTCTCAACCACTGCGCCACCAGGGAAGCCCTAGCATAATATTTTTCAAGGGACGTTCATGTTGTGACATGTGTCTTACTTACTCCTTTTTATGGCCAAATAATATTCCATTGTTCTGATATATACCAAATTTGGATTATCCATTCATCAGTTAATGGACATTTGGATGGTCTCCACTTTTTGGCTGTTATGAATAATGCTGCTTTGAGCATTCATGTACAAGTTTTCATAGTCTTTTAAAAACAATTTTTAGTATATAAAGTGTTTACAAAAAAGAAAAATGCAAGTTAATACAGCAATCAAATAGACAAAATAAGTGAATAGATAATTTATAGAGGAGAATGGCAAATTATTTCAATGAAAGGATCAATAGCTATATAGTCTTAGAAGGTGTATGTTCTCCAGAACATTACTGCTTTACAAATATTAATTGTTAAATAATTAATTACTGTGAAAGAATATTAATTGTTAACAGAAGAGGACTTTTGACTGGTTAAAGGTGGTTAACAAGTGGTACTCAAGGATTAAACCTGTTATGGTTAAAATTTTCTGTGGCTCTTACCCCCCGTTGATAATGAGTTCTAAAGGAAAGTTTCTTTTTTTGTTTCCTGTAACTCCTTAGTGTTATGTGTGCACTGCAGCCGTGTATGTGTGTGTGTACATGTGTATTAGACTTTGTATGTGGTAATAATTTCAAATTTTAAAATGTTGCAAAAACAAAAGTAGTGCAGAGAACACCCGCGTGCCTTTACCTGGATTCAACCTGTTGTTAACATTTTACCACATTTGCTTTATTAGCTCATGTTATCTATCTGTCTGTCTTTCTATCCATCTATCAATACATACATACTCAGAGTTTTTCCTGAACTATTTTAGAGGAACTTACATACCTCATAGTCCTTTACCCCTAAGTATTTCAGTGTGTATTTCCTCAGGATAGGGGTATTCTCTTACATACCTGCAGTACAGACCCATAAATTTATGTTTGTAAAATACTTTACTCAAATGTCAGTGTTACAGTTTTATCAGTTCCATTTTTTTCCCTCCAGTACAGGATCCAGTTTAGGGTCAGATATTGCATATAGATGTCATGTATCTTTCGCTTCTTTTAATCTGGAACATTTCCACAGCCTTTGTCTTTTTGACATCTTTGAGAAATTCATCTCTTTTCTAATATAGTTTTTTAAAAATTAATTAATTAATTAATTTGGCTGCATTGGGTCTTTGTTGCCGCGTGCAGGCTTTCTCTAGTTGTGGCAAGTGGGGGCTACTCTCTGTTGTGGTGCACGGGCTTCTCGTTGCAGTGGCTTCTCTTGTTTGGAGCATCAGCTCTAGAGTGCAGGCTCAGTAGTTGTGGCGCGTGGGCTTAGTTGTTCTGCGGCATGTGGGATCTTACCAGACCAGGGCTCGAACCCGTGTCCCCTGCATTGGCAGGTGGATTCTTAACCACTGCAGCACCAGGGAAGCCCCTCTAATATAGTTTTGATAAGTACTTCACATTTATTTTTGCATAGTCCTATTTGATTCTCACAGAATCCTTGTAAAGTAGGCTTTATTCCCATTTTACCATTGAATGAATCAATTGGTTAAATATTTCAGCCAAGGCCATATTACTTAGATGGCTAATATTGATAAAGTGGTATGTGTCAGACACTTTCTAAGTGCATAAAACCTCCTGTTGGCCTTTTGAGGTGAATGAAAATCCTGATAAATACAGAATAAGGAGCAGTCTGAGCTATCTTGGGAGGAGATAAGATTTTTATTCTTAGGTTCTGTTTTTCTGCTTTTGTAGGAATTAAATGAGATTTCCAGATTTTGTCTGTTTTTGTTTTAGTCTGATATTGAAAATTTGAAATGTGTAAAAATAGGAGATGGAATGAGGACAGATATTTTCAATATTACTTTAGTTGCACAGTTTATTGGAGCAGCTGTGAGGCACACTGTTGTTGGAATTAAGAATTTTTGCCTCCTCACCCAGTTTATTCATAGCTGCAGGATGTTTCTTTTTACTGACACTTATGTGTATGGTACATTATAGTTTACAGAGAACCTTCATGTCCATTACTCATTTGATCCTCACCTCAATCATATGACCTGCGATAATGGAGTTAGGATTCAAGCCTAGGCCTTCTCTGAGTCCAGTGCTGTTGTCATTACTCTGTGCTTCATTAATGGGGCTTTACTTTCAAGGCAGCCCTGATGCAGAGCAAACTTCAAATTACCTACGTCTTGAAAGTTGCTGCTTCCTTTTCTCTCCCTCTGCAAATGTATTCTCTTAATTAAAAAAAACATTCAAGCAGATGGTTTTACGTCTTGAGAGACAAAGCATAAAGACTGACCTTATTTGAACAATCTGGTATCAAATAGAACAGCAAAGTTAATATCATCCATATTTTATGATACAGTAGACATTATTGTGCTACATGGTAATTAAGCACAGATGTTTAACATCCGTGCTAGAACCATTTTGTTTTTGGATTGGATGAGACCTTTAGAAGGATTAAAGCGGTGGCTTTCAACTTCTTGTCCACAATCCACAGTAAGAAACGTATTTTACATTTCTCTTGACATACACAGTCTAATGAAATAAGAGATAAGCTCTTACTAACTCCCTCTTTTTATTAATGTTTAAATAGACTCTGGGAGAAGAAATGATTTTTCTAATATCTTCCAATTAATTTATTGCAGTGCTGGGACAAGAATTAAGAACTTCTGACTTCTGGGACTTCCCTGGTGGTCCAGCGGTTAAGAATCTGCATGCCCGATGCAGGGGGTCCAGGTTCAATCCCTGGTTAGGAAACTAGATTCCACATGCCACAAGTAAAGATCCCATATGCCACAACTAAGACCTGGAACAGCCAAATAAATAAATATTAAAAAAAAAAATGGTCCACATCCGAGTGAGAGAGTAGCATTGACATATATACACTACCAAATGTAAATTAGATAGCTAGTGGGAAGCAGCCGCATAGCACAGGGAGGTCAGCTCAGTGCTTTGTGACACCTAGAGGGGTGGGATAGGAAGGATGGGAGGGAGATGCAAGAGGGAGGGGATATCGGGATATATGTATATATATAGCTGATTCAATTTGTTACACAGCAGAAAGTAATACAACATTGTAAAGCAATTATACTCCAATATAGATGTTAAAAAAAAATGGTCCTCATCAGAAAAAAAATATCATAAAGAAAAAAAACTCCCGACTTCCAGTGTGGTCATTTAAAAAGTTATTTATTTTGTTTTATTTATTTTTGGCTGTGTTGGGTCTTCGTTGCTGTGCATGGGCTTTCTCTAGTTGCGGCGAGCGGTTGCTACTCTTTGTTGCAGTGCACAGGCGTCTCATTGCAGTGGCTTCTCGTTGTGGAGCATGGGCTGTAGGCAAGCAGGCTTCAGTAGTAGTGGCTCGTGGGCTCAGTAGTTGTGGCTCGCAGGCTCTAGAGCGCAGGCTTAGTAGTTGTGGCGCACGGGCTTAGTTGCTACGTGGCATGTGGGATCTTCCCGGACCAGGGGTTGAACCCATGTCGCCTGCATTGGCAGGTGGATTCTCAACCACTGCACCTCCAGGGAAGCACCCAGTGTTGTCATGTAATGACTAAATTACTATTACTCTTATATAGCTACACCAAGTATTTCTAGGGACATATGAAGCAGAGGAATCATTAACTGAAGGCACAGGAAACTGCTCTGAGGATCTTTGAAGATCCTGTGCACAGGACTAAGATTCCTGCATTCTTCAGGAGGCTCTGCCTGCAGTGTGGCTTTTCTGAGGGCATCTGGTGGATACTCTTGTCTTTGCCTCTCTACCAGTTGTTCTTTCTTTTCACTCAGAAGATGGGATTGGATAGGGCAGCTTGGACCTACAATGTAGTAGGGATTTTGTTTGTTATCCTTTCTCACTCTGGAAATCATACTACGTGCCACAAGGCATTCTTCATTCAGAAACAAAAGAGAGAGAGAGAAAGGAAAACTTCAGGGTGAAAATTATCTACTTGACTCTGCCAATTTAATGGCTCCTGTTACCAGTAATGAAGAGTCTTTAACTTTTAATGAGTAGGAACTAGTTATACCACACACACACACACACACACACACACACACACACACACACACACACAGCTTAATAGAGAGTAAAATAAAATTTTGGCTTTCTGTCATAAGATTTGAGAAAAGTAGATGTAGTATAAGTAAGAATTTTGTTTTTCTGTTTTAAATAATTTTATGAGAAAAAAAGGAGTGTAGTTAAGATTCTTAAGAGAAATCAAATTAAATTTATTTGAATATTTAAAATAAGGTTGCCATAAATTAAATTTGCCATTGATTTTTGCTGTATGTCTTTTTTAGGATATATTTATAATAAGTATATTTACTATGATATACAATAATATAATAATTATGTAAATTAAAAGAAGTATTTAAGAAAATTTACTCCTTTGCCTTTTAAATCAATTTCAAATAAAGTTTATTTCTTTTTTTTATTTAATTGAAAAAAATTTTGTTTGATATGATGAAAAGGTTAATCAGTGACAGTTTCTGCTTCGTACGTCAGTTTAGAGGGAAAGATTCAGCAAAATGAGAATTAGAACTGACAGATGTGCAATAAGCCAGTGATTGATTCACCTGTATGTTATCAGTACTTGATCTCTCTTGAGCTTGTGTGTGATGTTAGAATGTATTTTTTAGCAGTTAAATATTTTATTCTAATATCTTTAATTTATAGCCATTCAGGACTTTGAAGCTCATTTCTTAGCAACATCACAGAATCAAGGGTCTAAATAGTCTTATTTTATTTGTAAGAAGAACATAATATCTTATAGTGTTTATCAGTCAGTAACTTAAAATTAAAAAACATAATGGAAAGAGACTTAGAATTTTGACTCTTAAATTGAGCCAGCCTTCAAAAAGTACTTGTCCATTTGTGAAAGTTCTCCTTTTACGAGATTCTTTCTTACAGTCAAATAAATGTTTGTTTGATAGTGAAACACCATATTTTATAGTGCAGTGTCACTAAAGGGAGAATATTTTGCTGCCGTGGAGTTTTTTCTTTTTCCAAGGCACAATGCTTGGTGGAAGAGTTGTCTGTAGGCAGGATGACCAGAAGCAGTGACTGGCTAGCTATTCACTCATTTTAGTCATGTTGAATATTCTCATATGCCCATAAGGGAGATGTGTCAGTTGATTAATGGGCCAGGGTATTGATTTTATGTTTGCAGACTGCTAATAGAGGAGAGGAAGCTTCTATTCAAGCAGTTCCATAAGCCTTCAGTTTCAAACAGGTACATAATTAAAGTAATCATACAGCTCACTGAGTTTAGAGTTCCATACTGTGATGCAAGACTTCCTGTTTGCTATTTAAAAGCAGTGTGGAGCTGTTGTGTCAGAAGTACTGGGCTTGGAATCAACTGTCTTAAGTTCTAAGCTTGGCTCTTCTACTCTCTAACAGTATCAAATGATAAAGCTTATTTTAAAGAATCTTGAAAACTGTAAAAATTTCAAAAAGAGATTAATTAAATGTATTATGGAACATCAAGATAATTGAAATACTATGCTGCCATTCTCATGGCATGTCAAAGATGATCATGACACACTGTATGTTAAAAAATCAGTTTACAAAACAGTTATTATAGTGTAATCTTTTTTTTTTTTTTGCGGTACGCGGCCCTCTCACTGCTGTGGCCTCTCCCGTTGCAGAGCACAGGCTCTGGACGCGCAGGCTCAGCGGCCATGGCTCACAGGCCCAGCCGCTCCGCGGCATGTGGGGTCTTCCCGGACTGGGGCACGAGCCGGCGTCCCCTGCACCGGCAGGTGGACTCTCAACCACTGCGCCACCAGTGAAGCCCCTTTTTTTCTTATAAAATATCATTCCGCATCAAAAAACCAAACAGTATGTGTGTGTTTAATCTGAAAATTATGGTTTTTTGCCTAGAATATACAGAATAATTTAAATATTATTTATTTAGATAGCTGAAGATAGCTTGCTGAAATGTAAAGTTGGAACTCTGTGTTTGGTGATTCCTGTTGGATTTTATATATTTTTACTGTATTTGCCCTTTGTATTTTTTGGTAATATTGAATACCGCATTTTCAGAGCTATTGTATCTTTTTCTGTGGGAAGAAATGAATATTTGGCCACAGGTGGTTTTCATTTTTTTAGTATGAGGCATGTGCATTGACAGCCTTTGAAACTTTATGCTGTATAATATGCAGGTGCTTTTATTGTTTACAGAAATCCCTAATCCTTGTTTGAAATTTATTAAATGGTGTGCCATCTGTAAGCCTTCCCAAATTCCATACATTAATTAGCCTTTAAAGTAAGGTTACCTTTTATCTAACTTTTAGTATAAACTCTTCCATCTGGGTACCTTCTCTTTTATGTGTTTGTTCAGCGTTCTGTGTACTTAAGCACTCTAGTATGAAGTATTAATTATGGACACTGGCATTCTAAGTAACAATGAAGATCACTGAGAGTAACAGTAGTTTGAACAAAGTGACATTGTCCAGAGAATAGTTTGAAATTGATGAATAATCAATCCATCGTGGCTTTGCCACCTCTGTGTGTGTGTGTGTGTGTGTGTGTGTGTGTGTGTGTTTAGCATTATTGAAGAGTGGGATAGTTATTCTACAGGGAAACTTTGTAAATTTGGTAGATGGTTATATAAGTCAGCATTCTTATGAAGTTTCAGTTAAAAAAGAAAAAAAAAGGAAAAAATACTCTTCGTGACATCTCATATAATGTTTCTTTTCCTTGTGGATTCTGATTGCTTGAATGGCTTTAGTATACCTCTGTTTCTAGCAAATGTAGTATGGGGTGGGAATTGTGTTGTTATTTCAAAAGAAATCAGTATTAAATTATTTAATTTTATTTACCAATCTGAGTAAGCATTATTAAACACCCACAGTAAAATGTTTATTTTTTAAAGTCCTTTATAAAACAGAGAACTCAGTAATTCAGTCATCTGTATTCTTACAATAATAAATTTAATATTATTTCGTGTTTTTATGGACTTTTGCTACTTCACCATCTCTCCCAAATAAATTAGACTAAAGTTAAAACAAATAGGTTCCACACTGTAGTTTAGAAAATATGACAAAAATAATTTTGCTCAGTAAGTTTTGATTAAGGTCGCTATTGTGGGTCATATTACATGGTTTTGGTTTCCATGGTATAAAATCTAGGTGGAGAGAGAGAGAGTCAACATTTTTGAAACAGTTGAGACCATTAGAGTGTTCAGGTGTATCTTCCAAATTATAAGGGCATAAGAAATTCAGACAATATAAAAACTCCGAGTGGTTCATCATAGTTAGAGTTTGGACGGTCCTTAATATTAGCTTAGTAGAGGAGACAGCATTCCAAATTGGAACAAACAGTGTGAATAAAGGAATGAGTTAGGTGTGTATGAAGATCATGGAGTAGCCTTAAATGTTAAGATTGGAGGGTGTGGTGTGAATAGTTGTGGGGTTAGAGAAGTAGGGGGTGGTCACATTATGGAAGATCTTGAAAGCAAAGGTGGGTAGCTAGAATGCATGACTAGCTTGCTTTTGCAATGGAATAGCAAGATTAAAAATGTTTTTAGGGGAAGGAAGTTTTGTTTTGTTTTTTGCGGTACACGGGCCTCTCACTGCTGTGGCCTCTCCCGTTGTGGAGCACAGGCTCCGGACGCGCAAGCTCAGCGGCCATGGCTCACGGGCCCAGCCGCTTTGCGGCATGTGGGATCTTCCCGGACTGGGGCACGAACCCATATCCCCTGCATCGGCAGGCGGATTCTCAACCACTGTGCCACCAGGGAAGCCCTAGGGGAAGGAGGTTATCTTAGAAATGGTAGACAGAAGGAGCCTGAAGCCAATGAAAGTAGCTAGGAGGCTATTGTAGTAGTCTAGAGATGAGTTAATGAGTGCCTGCATTAGGAGAATGGCAGTGGAGATAGAAAGGAATGACTGAGAGACACTTTCACTGGAAGAAACTTGGTCATTAGTATATCCTCAATACATATTTAGTGAGTAACTGGGAGGTTGAGAGAGGGAGTAAATTTAGACAATGAAAGAAAAATAGGTTACTGGTCACATCTTCCATTATATCCTGAGCGATACTTACCACTGATATAAAATGAATAGATTTTTTAAAAATAGAGGGAGATAATGAGTTCAGTTTGCACATAGTGAATTTCAAGTGATGGTAACTCTACCAGTAGAAGTGGCCTTATAGGTAATTGGATATATGGTTCTGAAAAATAGTTAATTCAGGGCCTGCGATATAGATTAAAGGTGTATGTATATATACATACATATATATGTAGTGTTTCCAAAGGGAAAATTGGAAGATCAATAAATAAGCCTTAGAAAACACCAGAAGAAAACATTTAGCAGATTTTAGAAGGCCTTAATTAATCATTTGATTTCAATTTACTTAGTTTGAGTAATATTTTTTTAAAACAACCAGTAACCTGTGTTTTGAACAATTTGTTTAAAGATAATTGTAAAAATCAGTATATTCTTAACTGATCTGATCCTAAAATCCAAATATTTTGATTCACTGTAACTTTTCCTAGATTGCTGTGCTAAGGAGACAGCAACGTATGATAAAAAATCGAGAGTCAGCTTGTCAGTCCCGCAAGAAGAAGAAAGAATACATGCTAGGGTTAGAGGCAAGGTTAAAGGCTGCCCTTCTGGAGAATGAGAAGCTGAAGAAAGAGAACGGATCCCTGAAGCGGCAGCTGGATGAAGTTGTATCAGAGGTGAGTGATGGTGGTGATAGAGCCAGGATAATGGGTTGAAGTGTTCTTTTTTTCTGATAAATCAATTGGAAATTTTACATTTTTAATTAAATTGTGTAAAGTAATAGTACTAGGAAAAGGCAGGCACAATAAACCCCAAAACATTTGTAGTAAGGATAAAGTATTGGAAAGAGGAGGTTTTGAATTGTACCTCACAAGCTGTATATAAAAGTTGTCTTCTTTTCTTCTTTTCCTGGGTTTCTCCTCACTTATTACCCATAGCACTCTCTTGGTTTTTTTTGACTGAATGAATCACATTGAGGATCCTAAATAGTCCCACTAGGTCTTTTTAAAAAAGAAAACAATACAAAATAAAAAAAATTGTTAATGTTTTCTTGGTCTACATGACCACTATTATGTTTTCTATTTTGTTGCCATGCTGGTCCTAGCAAGGTTAATCTTCTCCTCAGTTCTGTTGATGAAATCTGCTGCTTTCAGGATTTCCTACTACAGTGCTGTCCTGAACCAAATTGATGCCTCTGCCTACTGAGTGGGGCTTCTTATATTGCTCTTTCTATCTTTCCTTGAGCATATGGGAATATTCCATTGTGTTACTGAAAACAATGATTTAATAGGGAGACAGACCACAGAAGTATCTTAGGATTCTTTGAAGATCCATAAAATTATAAAAATTGTTGAATTCTTTCCTTTTGCAGAGGATGCCTCTGCAACAGGGTGGCTGCTATGTTTTTCCTCTCCTGCTACTCTCCTTTTCTCTGTCTCTGGAAGGTTCTGCTCTAGTCTTTTGAAAAGTACTGTTTCCTCACATTTGCGTTTTGTTTTTTTGTTTAAGTATTCACATAACTGGTGAAGAGGAGAGTTGTTGTGTTAGATGTTGCTTTTTGTGAGATTGATGTGTAGTTCAGTTGTATTTAATATGGTCCCTTTCTTTAGAACCAGAGGCTTAAAGTTCCCAGTCCGAAGCGAAGAGCTATCTGTGTGATGATAGTTTTGGCATTTGTAATACTGAACTATGGACCCATGAGGTAAGTGTATAGATAATTATTTTGGATACTAATGCTAAAAATTTAAATTCTTGTTATTTATTGTTCTAGCTCTAGTCATAAGCTAGGGAAAAATGGATTTGTTTTGTTCTTCTCAAAGACAAGAAGGGAGAAGAGAGATTGGTTCCTTCTCCTTGTTCTTCACCTAGGTCTGGCAGAAAGTTCATGCTTTTTAATGAAGAAAGCCTTAAGTTATTCAACAGATCACTGATGAAGCAGAATAATGAACTGATTAAGATCATGGGCATTGAAATTAGACTGCCTGAGTTCAAATCCTATCTCCTCCACTTAGTAACTTTGTTATCTTAGGCAAGTTACTTAATCCCACTATGCCTCAGTTACTTACTTTTAAAATGTGTTTATAAGAATAATATTACCTACCTCAGTACTATGATACTTGAGTATCAGAGATTATAAGGCACTTGGGTGGCTTCCCCCCTAGCTATAAAATAAGTAGGTGGAGCAATAATTCTCAGTTTCTTCTTTAGTCGATTTGGAATGTGAATCAGTATAAATATTTTAAGCATCTAGCTGAACTTGGTTCAGGTTTTCAGCTAAATCACAAGTAAGAAATGCTGCTTTTGTGTTGGAGTCATAGAATACTAGAATTCAAAGGGATCTTAGAAATCATCTTTTTCAGACTCCCCCTAACCATGGCACACTCAACACATGAACAAAATCAGCATCCTAGGTGTTAGGGAGTCAAGAGTAGTTAGACAGGGGCCGTGCCTTTAAAGATCTCGTGATCCAGCTGGAGGAGAGACATGTAAAAGGATGACTACAGGATAATGTGATGAATGTCATAACATCAGTATGAACAAAGTACTAAAAGAATATAAATGAGAATATGGATTCCTTGAGGAGAAGGTTCATGTCATATTGATAGATGCTCAAAACATTATTTTGTTGAATGACAGAATGGTAAGGGACATCCCATAGAGGAAGCTGAATCTTTTTTTTTTTTTTTTTCGGTATGCGGGCCTCTCACTGTTGTGGCCTCTCCCATTGCGGAGCACAGGCTCCGGTCGCACAGGCTCAGCGGCCATGGCTCACGGGCTTAGTTGCTCCGCGGCATGTGGGATCTTCCCGGACCAGGGCACGAACCCGTGTCTCCTGCATCGGCAGGCGGACTCTCAACCACTGCGCCACCAGGGAAGCCCTAAGGAAGCTGAATCTTGAAGTGTGATGACAGTTTGCCAGGTGGACAGTATGGGAAAGGCATGCCAGGCAGAGGGAGCAGCATGATAAAAGGCACGATTATGAAATGGCCTGTGACATCTTCAGAAAAAAAAATGAAAAATTCAGTGCATTTTTATATATGTGGGAGTGCATATGTGGAAATATGGCTAGCAGTATAAGTGGAGGGTCAGATAATGAAGGGCCTTGTAGGCTGCTATATACAGTGCTACTATAAACCAGGCATTCCTGCGTTTTTAGGCAGAGGGTAACATAATCAGTTTGTGTCTTAGGAAGATGACTCTGAGGGTGGTATTGAGAATGGATTGGATAGAGGAGCACCTATGGGCAGAGACAGCATTAGGAGGCTTTTGGTGTATTTAAGGTAATAGATGAGAGCCTGAACTTAGACTATGGTGATGAAAAGGATGGACTGTCTCAGGGTACATCTCTGAGATAGACTCTGTGGGATTTGCTGATGGATACAATGTGGAACATGAGGAAGAAAAGAGAGAAATTAAACATAATTCCAAAATTTCTATCTTGAGGGGCTGAATGGTGATGATGTAATATGAGGTAGCCAACATAGAAAGATGAATAGTTTTATAATGGAAGGCAATGGTTTTTAATAGTAGTATGGGAAATTTGAGATAGTGACTAGATATTGGGAATTACCATGATAGATAGGTAGATAGACAGAGTTGTTAGTGGAATAGCTGAGATTATCCAAGGAGAAAAATAGAGGAGGAAGGGTAATAAGAATCTAAGGGAATCAGTGTGAGCAGTAGATTGACTCAGGAAAAGAAACTTACAGAGAATAAGGTTGGGGACAGAATGAGAAGAGAATGGTTTTCTGAAGCTAAGGATGAAAAGAGTTTCAAGAGGGGCTTGAGCAGTGATATCACATGCTGAGGGCTTGAGAGAGGCAGAAAGCTGAGACAGGAACATTGAATTTGGTAATTAGCAGGTCAGTAGTAATCTTGGAGGGCAGATTTATTAGGGATCGGAGCGAAATCTATATTAAAATTAGTTGAAAACTGAAAGTTATAAGTTGAATAATCTCTTTTTTATTAATATAACTTTATTATGAAGATTTTCAAACAGAGAAATTAGAGAAAAATAGTATAATGAACCCCCTTTTTCATATGTTTGATGACCAAACTAGGTCACTCACATTTTATTCCTATGTAGTTTGTGTCTAAAAAATAAAATATGGGTCTCATATTGGACTTTTGTTATTGTTTGGTGTTAGCACAATTCCCCAGAGCATTTGATATCTCATCATGGAGCCCCAGAGACATATCTACTTAATTAGTTCACTAAGACAACTCAGTGAAAAGAAGTCATAATTCTGTGTTGACTTACTTTTGAAAGTTCACACTATATTAGACAAGTTACATAGAATATGCTGAAGAGATACCTGGAGTAAGCATTTGAATTATTAAAAAATTATTTTACTACTTTATTCATTATTTACTCTTGACATTTTACCCATATTTTTCATATTAAAATTATTTTGTCATTTTAATTTTTGTGTTTGATGACTGGGACTTATTTATTCATGAAGATCTATCTCTTGATTAATAAAGGAAAAAAGAGACGTGCTAATCAAAACTTTGTCATCCTGACTTAGGAACTTGAATATAATTAAATTCCTTGAATAAAGTGAATCGGATTACTGTGGAGTGAATATAGTGTCACCAACAACTCTCAAAATGAAGCATTTTATACTGGGACCCTCAGTACCAGAGGAGGCTTCATGGGTGTAGGCCATTTGTTAGAACTTCTCTAGCTACGCTCATTTCTTCCTTTCAAAGTCTCTTTTATATAATGACTTTTTCCATTGACTTTCCTCTGTGACTTTTGCCACAGTCATTGAGGACAACAGAGCCATAGGTTTCAATTATTATCTTATATTTAAATACCAGTTTTTAAACGTGACCATTAGTAGTTATACCCTGAAGATTCTAACTTTTATCATTACAGAGGCTGCTACTTTTCCTTTTCCTTTTGAATGCTCTTTGGACTACCTGGGACCCCAGGGCTCTACACCCTGAGAACTGCTGCCATAATTAATTTAACCATTTTCCTATTAATGGGCATTTAAATTATTTCCATACACACCCACACACACACGGTATTGTTTACATACATGGAGTCTGTATTGTGTGTGTGTGTGTGGAGAGAGAGAGTAGTAGACTGGAGTTAGAAGGCATGGATATCTGAAATTGTAATAGATTTTGCCAAATTGCCTTCCAAAAAGACTGTCCCAGTTTACACTCCCGCCAGCAAGTGAAAGGAAGATCTGTTTCTCTATACCTTTCCTAACATGGATATTGTGTTTTTTAATATTTACCTGTCTTCTGGATTAAAAATGTTATCTTAACATTTTTGCAGCCACACTGGCCTCCTTGCTCTTCCTCAAACACACTAATGATGTTCCTGCTTCAGTTTCTTCACATTTATTATTCCTACTGCCTGGAATGCTCTTCCTCCAGTGGCCTTCCTTCAAGTGTTAGTTCAAATGCCACCTCAGTGAGACTGTCCTGGACTGCCTTCTCTAAATTGCCACCCCTGCTCCTGCCACCACACTTCCTATTCTCTTTTTTCTTTTACTTTTCTCCATAGTACCTCTTGTCTTCTAGTATACTATATAATTTACTTATTTATTTTCTTTATTTCCTTGCAGAGATTTTCATCTCTTTTTTTGTTTTACAGTGCTTAGAACAGTGCCTGGCACATAGTGGTCTCTCAATAAATATTTGTGGTATGAATGAATATGTTCCCCCCTACCCCCACTCCCCATTAGTAGTAAGTTATTTTTTGATAAGTCTTTAGCTACTTGTATTTCTCTTTTAAAAGGATTGCTTGTAATCTTGACCAAAAAATCTTTTCTTTTGGTATGAGTTGCTGTAAACCTACTTGCATGTATTAAATATGTATCTATTGTTTATTGACAAGTAATCTGCTTGCCATACTCTGCATATATTTACTAATTCCTATTTTTGTACGTTTATGTACACCATTCCTAAACTGAAAGAACTTCCTTCTGTCTTTCAACTTATGTGTTTTAGTCTCTCCCCACGGACATTCTTGATATTGCTTTATTCAACTGCTTCTCACCAGTTATCAGTTGGTTACATTTTCTTCCACTTGTTGAAGTTGTGCTTTGTGCTGTTATTGTTCCTTATGCATATTTTGTCACAGGTATAAGGTCTTGGATCATGTTGTCTAGTTCTTTAATTTTGTCCTGTAGAGACAAGACAGTGTTCATCCCAAAGGAGATACACAGTTATGTGTTTTCATTTGCTATTTCTCAAGAGCTGTGTGCTTTTAGTTCCTCTTTTCTTATCTAGGCTATATGAGGTACTCATTATTTATTCAGCCAGACATACAGCAAATATTTTTAGAGGACTGTTGTTTGCCAGGTACTGAACAAGGGGCCAGGAACACAAACATGAATAAAAGTCTAGTAAGAGAAGCACATATGTAAATAACTGTAGTATGAAAAAGAATTATGTAGATGTTGTATAAAGGTAGGGGCATATTCTTTTTTAAAAATATATATATATATTTAAAAATATTTACTTATTTGGTTGCACCAGGTCTTAGTTGCAGCAGGAGGGCTCCTTAGTTGTGGCAGGCAGGCTCCTTCGTTGTGGCACGTGGGCTCCTTCATTGTGGCATGTGAACTCTTAGTTGCGGTATGCATGTGGGATCTAGTTCCCTGGCCAGGGATCGAACCCAGACCCATTGCATTGGGAACACAGAGTCTTACCCACTGCACCACCAGGGAATTCCCAATAGGGGCATATTGTTGAAGGAACATCAGTGACTCTGAAGATGGTAGTCACAGAGGCTTTATGGAGTAGCATTTGATGAACAAATAAAGAGAATGGAATTATGCTGCAGGAAGTGAGGATGGTATTGGGGACGTCTTGCTGTCACAGAGGCTTTATGGAGTAGCATTTGATGAATGAATAAAGAGAATGGAATTATACTGCAGGAAGTGAGGATGGTATTGGTGATGTCTTGCTGTGAAAGCTGTCATAAGTCAACAGAGATTTGAAAAATCAGACAGGAACAAAAAATGTTTAATGAATTAATGATCTTCACTGCTGCTGAGGTGATGGGTGTATCACGGGTTGGGTCTTATTTCCATGAGCAAGTAGATTGATCCATTATGGATGGAGGAGATAATGGTCTCAATTTATTAATAAAGGTTTGTGTTTAAAAAAATTAGATGGACAGTACACAAAGGAGAATTAAGAATGGGAGAAAGTTTAAATACTTGAAAATACTGAGCAACAACCTAAGGAAATCTGTGTCTGTCTCTGTGTGAAGGCTTTAGGAACAGAAAGCCAAGAAGTAGTGGGAATATTAGGAACTGTTCAGATTTTGAAAACATGTTAAAAGGCTTAGATTGAAGAAAAGCAACAAAGAGAAGAGCTGGAAGGAATGAAGAAATATCAAAATGTCTTAACAAGTTGGAATATCTCCAGACAACAAGAAGGAAATAGGAAAGAAACTGGGTATGAAACTCATAAAAAGCAGGAACTATTTCTTCTGGAGAAAATTTGGCACAGTGAAATATCAAAGCTCAGAGAGCAACAGTGTTTGAAAGGCTGAAATCTACCCCTGAACCAAATGTTGGGAATGGAGATGTTGCATCATGTATATTATTCAAAAGCATTTCTTAATTGACCTCATTGTTTGCAGTCTTTTCACTGCAAAACCAATTATCTTCTGGACCTGGGAACCTGCCAGAGGAGCGGGAAATCCCCAGTTGAACCTTATTAGTACCACCTGGAAGGTATTTATTGAACAACTTCCACATCCATTGCCTTGAATATCTATAAAGCAAGCATTATTATGTTTTAATTGGTGCAGAAACTTCATAGGCTTTTAAATAATAGATTGTGAGTTCTAACTCAGCTTTTCTCAGGTACTACAAACTAAGACTGGCCAGACATTTTAATCAGAGATTTCAAAAGCATTTTAAATTTAGGAACCTAAACTCTTTCAGAAGAGATCACATTACCATAGTAGTGTTGTTAATGTTGTTTCAGATGTTCAATGTAGAATTGAACTTTTGTGCCTTACTGGTATGGGTCCAAGTGAGAAAATATATAACACATATTTGCCAAATATAGGTATGCCTTAAGAAACATTTCCTGAAGGGACTTGGTGGTGAAATGTAAATACATCTTACATCTAAAGTAAGAGAGTTTTGTCAAAGTAGTGTGTAGCAAAACTGACTAGTTTGGAGAGTTTGGGGTTACTGAATAGTCATCACAAAGAAAAAGAAAATAAACTAAGAAGACTTAAAAGGGTTAATTTTTCTGACCTTATTGATATTGTGTGGATGGTAAAGAAGGCATCTAGCTATTTTTGGCACAGGATTCAAAGAACTGGCCTACTCTGGGTGGTCTATAAAAATAGTAACTCTGGGCAGCAGGAATGGCTAAATAGGACAAATGTGAATTGGTAGGAAACCCTCCCCTCTTCTTACTTACTACTCATTGGGGTTGATTCTATGATTATTAGTCATATTTTATAGTTGTAGAACCTGAAATTTAACCCAGATCTCTTTTTAAGTAATGATCATTGAAAACTCTGCCTTTTCTTCTAAACCATAAAGCATTTTTTTTTCCTACCATTCTTCAAGAAACCTTAAGGACTTCTGTTTTTGGCAGTATGGTGGGCTAGAGGTACAGAGAAACTTTGCATTTTAGTACACCGGAAAATGCTGGATTAAAAAACAAATCAAAACTCTTATTTCATGGCTGAACTGAGGAAAAGGAAGCACTTCTCAGAGGCCAGAATATTAAGGTAACATAAATCCATTATGGTAAGCTAACATTGGAAGTGGTGCTTGTCCTAGAATTACTTCCTCATCCTTTTGTCCTAGCATCTGGGAAGAGGAAAGAAAGCTCTGGATCCAAACAAGGTGAGAAGTCACAACTGAGGCCCTCCTACCCCCACCCAAATAAAGCTGGAACTTCCAAAGAATGACATTCTTGGTTGCTAAAAGAGAAAAAAGTAGATTGCCATACCACATAGGGAGAGTGTTGGTAAGTACCTATCTTGGTATTGGCTTTGAGTAGAGTAGAAATAAAGAAAGAATTTTCTCTTTACCACAAGCCCTAACTCATGCAGTTTGAGCCTGAATTTACACTACTTGTGTGGCCCCCAAAAAAACCAAGACAAAAATTTAGTTTAAGTGGTCCTGTGTTGGTGGTACTGCTAGTCTCCTGGCAGAATCAAATGTAAATCCTTCTCAGAGAAAGGCACTTTAAACAGACATCTAAGAAATTGCCAATGGTAGGGTTCCAACTGAACATGAATCCACATCCTCTCACCTCCCCCAAATTATTAAACACACCAGGAAACAGGCCACCATGAATAAGAGTTAGAGGAAATAAACTAGAGAATAAAACTCTGAAAGACTACAGATACTTGAATTAACAGATACTAGAGGTAAAATAAATATGTTAAATAAAAGAGGGAATTAAAGTATGATGAAAGAACAAAAGACTATAAGAATTAATCAGGACATTTTGAAAAAGAATCTGGAAATGTGATCATTTAAAAGTTGATATTAGAAAAACAATGTACAGGTTAAAACAAAAAATTAGGCACATGTAAAGAAAGAAATAGTAAATGGGAAGATGGATCTGAAGAAATTATACAGAATGTAACACAGAGAGACATAGAGATGGAAAACTTGAGAGATAACTAAGAGACACTACCATAACTATGGGGTTACACTACAATAACTTAGTAATCAAAGTAACATCACCAGTCATGAGACATACTGACATCTTGTAGCTCCTGATGTGATGCACTGAAAAGGGCACAATATCACTTATGTGACATTCTTGCCAAAATGGCATAACCTGGGTTTTACCATGAAGGAACATCAGATAAAGCCAGATTGAGGGGGACATTAAAATATTTTTATAATCTTCAAAAGTGTCAAGGTATTAAGGAAAAAGGACAATAACCTCCAAGAAGATTTTGAGATATAGAAATGAAGAGCCAACAACAACAAAAATAATAAATGTGAATGAAACTTTAAAAAAATTTGATGGTATAAAACATTAACAATGTCTAGTTTGTAAGGTTAAGACAAATCAAGATGGAAGTATAGTATTCCCCCTCTTACCCTTGGGGGATATATTCCAAGACCGCGTGGATGCCTTGGAATCATGGATGGTATCAAACTCTATATATACTATGTTTTGTCTATACGTACATACCCATGATAAAGTTTAATTTATAGATTAGTCACAGTAAGAGGTTAACAACAGTAACTAGTAATAAAATAGAACAATTATAATAATATACTGTAATAAAAGTTATGTGAATGTGACCTCTTTCTCTCTCAAAATAACTTATAGTACAAATTTAATGTCTTTTCCATCTTCACTAAGCACTTATACACTGTGGCCATAACTTCTGCAGCTTGAGATGTGATGACAAAACTAGTACGAATTTCTTTTTCCTTCTTCACAATTTCATGGATAGAAGATTTGTTCTTACCGTAGATCTTAGCAACCTCAGCATATGATTTTTTTCCTTTCCATGTTAAGTAGAGAACTTTACCTTTTCACTTAAAGGAAGCACTTTACGGCTTCTTTTTGGCATATACAGATTGCCAGCATCACTACTCTTGCACTTTGGGGCCATTATTAAGTAAAATAAGGGTTACTTGAACACAAACACTGCAATACTGATACTGCGACAGTTGACCTAGTAACTGAGATGGCTGCTAAGTGACTAAACCAGTGGGATACACTAAACAAAGGGATGATTGACGTCTTGAAAGGGTGGGACTGAGCAGGACAGTGCGAGACTTCATCATGCTACTCAGAATAGTGCACAATTTAAAATTTATGAATTGTTTATTTCTGGAATTTTTCATTTAATATTTTTAGTTTGTGGTGGATCGCAGGTAAATGAAACCGCAAAAAGTGATACCACAGGTAAAGGGGGACTACTATAATTTCTGGACAATAACATCTGATAAATTGTGAGGGGTGTGACTGAACTTAAAGCACTCAGACTTTCTATTGTTTGGGAAGTAGGTAAAGATAATGACTATGTTTAGACTTGTTAAATTAATTGGCATTTTAAACTTTTGAGGGGTAACATCTAACAAAATATAATTAGAATATATCATTTCAAAATCTATTAGAAGTAGTATTGTGGAATGAGGTGGACAGATTCAGTCAAAAAGATGGCATGAAGAGAAAAATAAAGAAACAGCTAGATTATGAAAGCACAAAATATTGTAGAAATGAATCTAGAATATTATCTGTAATCACAATAAATGGAAATGTACTGAACTGTGCATTTAGAAGGCAAAGATTGTCAGACTGGATGCGGGAGAAAAGCAGAATTCAACTTCATGCTTTTTATAAGAGAAACACCTAAAAGCATAAAACTACAGAAAAGTAGAATATCAAAGGATGGAAAAAAAACAGTAGCTGAAAGAAAGCTGGAGTTACTTTATTATTATCAGATACATATACTTTAAGGAGAAAAACATTATTAGACCTAGTCACTACATGCTGATTTAAAAGTATAATTTACCAGGAAGATATAATAATTCTAAATTAGTACGTTCCTAATAATATAGCTTGGAAACAATAACTGATAGACCTACAGGAGAAAATTGACATTCTGCTGCCATAGTGGGAAATTTTAGCATACCTCTCTCAGTAATTGATAGACCACATAGACAAGAAAATCTTCAAGGATACAGAAGATTTGATTATTGTCATTATTAAATTTGATCTAGTGGCTGTATGTATATATATGGCATCTATCAACACATACTTTTCCAACCATATATGAAAGTGTTAAAAATTAATCTGTACTAGGTCATAAAGGAAATATCAGCAAGTTTCAGAAACGAACATATGGACTACATTCACTGTGAGTGCAATTAAGCTAGAAATCAATAACAAAAAGATGAAACTAAGAACTCCTATACTACTAAAAATTAAAAGGCACAGTTCTAAATAACCCATAGATCAAAGAAGTCATAATGAAATTTGGTTTTAAATTATGGTATTAAAATGCTATTTATGGCCTTCCCTGGTGGTGCAGTGGTTGAGAGTCCACCTGCCGATGCAGGGGACACAGGTTCGTGCCCTGGTCCGGGAAGATCCTACATGCCGCGGAGTGGCTAGGCCGGTGAGCCATGGCCGCTGAGCCTGTGTGTCCGGAGCCTGTGCTCCACAACAGTGAGAGGCCCGCATACCGCAAAAAAAAAAAAAAAAAAAAAAAAGCTATTTATCAGACCTTGTAGGAAGTACCATACTGTGTGGGAAAAGCAAATTGCAGAAAAAGGTGTACAGTCTGATTACATTTATAGAACGTTCAAAGCAGAAAAACTATACATTATGAATGCATGTGCATAAATGGTATAGCTATAAAGAAAAGCAAGGGAATTGTTATTACAGATTTCAAAAGTGGCATTGAGCAAGTTCAGCTCACCCCTAGGCTGGGCTAAGTATTTCTTGGTGTTCCCAAATTATCCTGTATACATATAATATAATGTATCATATTTTACTAATTATTTGTTGGTGTCATCTGTCTTCATCACTATAGACTCCTTTTTCCTTTTTTTTTTTTTAATTCTTAGTGGTGCTTACTTTATTGAGATTCCACAGTTTCCCATGGACCATTCTTTTTTTTTTTTGGCCTCACTGAGCAGCTTGTGGGATCTTAGTTCCCCAACGAGGGATCGAACCTGGACCCCGGCAGTGAAAGTGCTGAGTCCTAACCACTGGACTGCCAGGGAATTCCCTCCTTTTTTTTTTGAGAATAGAAGTTCTGCCTTATTCCTTTTTAAATATATTCTCAGCTTCTAGCATAGTATATGTAGTACATGGTAGACACATGTTGTACTGAATTGCAAAGGTTTTTGTCATGGTGACAAAGAGGGAAGGGCATTCCAGGCAGAGGCAATATTCTTAACAAATGCTTAGAGAGGTGAAAGAAGATGGCTTTTACCCACAGTAAGAAGCAGTCACGGATGGCTAGAGCTTACCTTGCTTTTAGATTGGCTTGATGTGTTGTAGCTACTTGATAAATATTTGTTGGATGATGGTTGAGTGACTAAATGAATGAATGATTGAATGTTGATGAGCATAGAATGTATGGTGGGGAATGGTAAACAATTGGGCTGAAAGGGTAGGCTGTGTTCAGATCACATAGGCCATCATGTTCACTCTAAAGGAGAACAGCATGAAACAGTGACTAGTGCAAGGAAATGTCGTAGTGAGCACGAAGTAATGTGGTGTATGTTGTGAGTGTTGTACTGAGAAGGGGGAGATAAATGGAGATAGTTATTGTAAGAAAAGACTTCGCAGAGGAGAGTAGAATTAAAGATTTATAAGGAGAGGAGAGAAGGACATTCCAAGGGAAGTGTATGACACATGACAGTAACCAAGGTATAATACAGAAATGGAAAAGAAGTTGTCCCCCCTCTTAAAAGAATAAGAATGGCAAAAAAAAAATTTTTTTCGAGTCCTGGGCCTCTTATGACTGGTTCCATTTTCTTTTTTTTTTAATTTAATTTAATTTTATTTTTTATACAGCAGGTTCTTATTCGTTATCTATTTTATATGCATTAGTGTGTATATGTCAATCCCAATCTCCCAGTTCATCCTACCTCCCCCACCCCACCCCACCCCCCTGCTTTCCCCCCTTGGTGTCCATACGTTTGTGCTCTACATCTGTCTATTTCTGCCTTGCAAACAAGTTCATCTGTACCATTTTTCTAGATTCCACATATATGCGTTAATATATATTTGTTTTTCTCTTTCTGACTTCACTCTGTATGACTGGTTCCATTTTCTTTATGTTTTTCTGACTGTACATTTTCTAAGATACCTTAATTTTCATAGCTGTTCTCTTTATCTCATTACTACTTTCTGCACTATATATGTAGTTTCTTCTAGTCATTTTTCAGACACTAAACCTTCTAACAGACGGTGAAATTGGATAGGGTACAGTATAAATGGTTATTACATTTAAATTTTATGAGGTTGAGAAAGATTTTTTTCTTTGTTAGGGAGAGGACTTAATCTTTAGAATTTCCTCCTCTTGGGTTCGCGCTTCCTTAACAGTGGTCAAAGTTCATACCTGACATTGTTCATACCAAAGGCATGGTTTTTCATTACTTCTCTATGCTGTGTTTCTGTTTGATCTGTAAGTTTTGTTGTTGTTTTAAGTTTGTACTTCATCACTATTTTGACATTAGGTAAGTTTAACTTGCTCCCAGACCCAAGGATTGATGTAAATCTCAGACTTGTACAGATACCAAGGAAATACAGTGAGGTAGGGGAAATGAACAGTGTTCATTTTAGACACTGGTAAAAATATTTCTTCATGGAGGGAAGCTGAATTTATTTAAGAAATGAGGGGGAAATAAGGGAAGAAAAGGGGAAAATAGATTAATTTTGATAGAAAGAAAAGAATTTCTGAAAGATTCTGTTATCAACATAAAGTTTAACCAGCAACAAACTATGTTAAAAATAATTCCTTCTTTATAAAACAGGGTGATTAAGAGCTAGTTGGAAAAACATCAGTCTAAATGCTACTTGCAATTTGTTGTTTATTATCAGCTTTGTTATGTTCTGAGTTTTGTTGACTGTTGAGTAATGGTAGGGCTACAGTTTTTATCATAGAAGTTTGTGTGATGTTTTGCTAATTTTCCTTTTTTCCATAATAGTTTGGATGACTTTGGTAAATTCTCTCATAGTGGTTTTCAACCTTTCCTGTACATAATCACTATGAAATCTTAAAAGGAGAGCTAACTGAGCCCTACCTCAAACCTATGGAATCTAGTTAGATGGGTCTAAATCATTTATTTTTATTTAAAAAGTTTATTCATTTATTTTTGGCTGCACTGGGTCTTCATTGCTGTGCGTGGGCTTTCTCTAGTTGCGGCGAGTGGGGGCTACTCTTCATTGTGGTGCACGGGCTTCTCATTGCAGTGGTTTCTCTTTTGTGGAGCATGGGCTCTAGGTGCACGGGCTTCAGTAGTTGTGGCACGTGGGCTCAGCAGTTGCAGCGCACGGGCTCAGTAGTTGCAGTGCATGGGCTTAATTGCTCCACAGCATGTGGGATCTTCCTGGACCAGGGATCGAACCCATGTCCCCTGCATTGGCACGCGGATTCTTAACCACTGTGCCACCAGAGAAGTCCTTAAATCATTTATTTTTAAACAAAGTATTTTCCTTTAGGTAATCCTGAGGTATGTCCAGGGTTGAAAACTACTGTGTATAGTTTTATATTTCTTTCTTTCTGTACATTGACCCCTATGGTAATTGTAAGAGCACTTATCCATTAAATTAGAAGATAATATATATAAGAGAAATTTTATTAAATCTCTAGACAGATGCTTGTATAGTCATAGGTTTGTATTATATAATTGAGGAAATTTATGGACCTGTGTTTTGGACAGAACAGGAATCATAACAGAACCCTGTGAGAGGAACTTCTTCCTGGCACATAGGACTGCAGTATATAAATTCCTTTGTTACATTTTTCCCTTTCTACTATTTAAAAAGTCACTATAACCATTCTCCTTTTCTGCAAATAATAAGACTTTAAAAAAAATTTACTAGGAATTGGGACCAAATGACAACAACCAAAAACAAAAAAGTGAGAAACTTTAAAAGATTCTTTCTAAAATTTCTTAATATATTGCCTTTTCAAAATACTTTCAAAAACATCCCGAGGTGGTTTAAAATATATTAGGTGTTAAAAAAAATTAACAAGTGTTTGAAATTGATAATACTTTTCCCTTGTTTGTTCTGGTTGGGTGCTGTCCTCTCATAAGAACCAGAATCTTTACAGTTTGAGACATCAGACTTGGATGAGGAAGGGCAAACTGTACTACTTAAGGACCAGCTACTCTGTGGTTTTCTTATGAGACTATGTTATAGGGGAAAGGTAACCACAGAGAATATGGTATTGAACTTGAGGGGCCTGGAACTGGTTAGAAATAAAATGTCTCTAGTTCCAATATTCTCCAAGTTTGTCAGCTTTTCATTATTTTTATAGGAGGAATTCTAGCTTTTTATCCTGAGATGAGCCTGTCCCCAAATCTGGCTTCAATTTTTTTTTCCTTATTCAATTGCTGAGCACACTTTGCTGTATGATATCACTGTTGGCTGTAAGTTAAAAATTACTGTATAACTTGAATGTCAGACTTCAAACCACCAAGTATACATGGTTTTGTTCAGCCAGGTTTTTAAATGAAATCTAATTCAAGTTTTTGGCTAAAAGTACTTTCCATATTTATCAAAGTGACACATAAACTGAAGAAATACATCTAAATACCAGGTGTTATTGAATCTGGGATTGCAGAGAGGTAGCAGAGCTAAGGGCAGTTCTTTTCCCAAATAGTCTAATTTACTCATGTTCTTCAAAAAAGTATCTGTGCAAAGTAATTGGTTCTCTTTTCTTCTAGCCTCTGTGGATTTCATCCTTTTAAAAAATGGCTTAGAGTCTTATCAGTAGTGAAGAGCTGAGTTTTGAGGGCATGGAAAATTCTGTTGATGATTTTCTTTAGTTTTGGCTTTCGTGTGAGTTATATATAGGGAGGCTTATGAGGAGTGTCACAGTGGCTTTATCATATATCACTTGGCTACCTTGCCCCTCAGACTTGATTTGTTACAGTGAAGGGAAAGGCAGTTGAAATCAGAAATGTACATCCTTTGCTAACTTCCTTCTTTACCTTGAATAAGTCACTAATGTCACTTTCAAAGATAAAAGGAGATAATGGGGTAACTTCTGCTGCTTCTGTCTTGTGAGAGGGCATCAGTGAGAGACTAGGGCAGATGAGAAAACTGTCAGAGTTTAAGTTGGTTACTTTGATATTTTCTTTAGACTACAAATCTTAGTTTAACATAAAACAAGGACTAGTGGATGGTTTGTCTGAAATAGCTTTCTCAAATAACATTTTCAGTACTGAGCTGTGCAAAACGTAAATAATAGAGGAATACACAGCTTTACTTTGTAATAAGTGAAGGTCTAGCCTAATATTAAGGTAGTATAAGATAACTTTGAAACTTTGATTTTTCAAAATATATATGTAATTATTTATCGCTTCTAGGCAGTTTGCCTTTAATGTCTTATTTTCTCCAGATTTGACCTGTCCTGTCATTTCAGTAAGCATTTGAAAAAAAAATATTTTAAGGGTTATTCCACAGATTGTTTTTAACAGAGTTATGGCTAGTATAGCATGAACTGTGTGTGCTGTGCATCTAGACTTCATGGTGTCTGTGTGTTGTGAACATAAGCTGGCATTGATGTCTTATGTTCCCAGGCAGTTTGTCACAATCCATGAGCTCTGAGGAGCTGATATTGGGGAATCACAGATACTCTGTAAGCCTTATATGGCTTTCTATCTCAACTCTTTTACTGGAATTCTCAATAAAACAGCATTATTTGCTTTCATTTTTCCTTCTCCCCCCTTTTTTTTGTGTGGGATATGAATCTGAAAATGAGAGATAAATGGAAATAAGACCGTTGGAAAAAAGAAGATGAATAAAAAAGTGAAGACAGTTTCAAAATAATCTGGGTTTGGCTGTATGTTGATACCACCTGTGCTTGGTTGGTAAAGGTGGCAGTTTTTGTGTGTTTTGTTGTGTTAAGCTTTTATTTATCAAACATTTTGCTCTGCACCAAGTACTAGTCTAAGCACTTTATATAAATTAATTCCTCCTTGAACTCTAAGGTAAGTGTTATTATCTCCATTTTACAGATGAGGAAACTGAAGTCACAGCTAACATTTGGCAGAGCTAGGATTCACAGTCTGCCTTGGAGCCCTTGTGTTAATCATTAATAGAACAACAGCGATCCATGCAGAGAAAAAGTTGGTATTTACAGATAGAGGAGTTAGGACTCCCTCCGATAACTTTACCCATTTTCCTAAAGCTTAAGATTGGATGTGAAAGGAGAAAATATATATTTTATGGGTTGATGTGATTGGTGGGAATATAATAGAAGAGATTGCACTCAAATTTACAGGCATCTTTTTGACATTGAGAATGAGTAGAGTGTGCCTTTCTCAAGTGAGAGGATACCAAAGAGTTGTTTGCACAAAAACTTTTTGTATTAAACATTGACTCATTGACTTCAGCAATTTAATAACTGTAGTGTATTAGTTATTTATTGCTGTGTAGCAAACCACCCCAAAACTAAAAGGCTTAAAACAATAACAAGTCAGTTACTTTGCTGAAATATCTGCAGTTTGGGAAATTCAACATCTCGGCAGAAACAGTGCTTCTTTGCTCCATTGGAGTGTCAACAGGGTTGGCTCAGGGTGGAGGACTTACTTTTGAGCTGGCTCACTCATCAGGCCAGCAGGTTGGTGCTGGCCTGAGCTGGGACCTGAGCCAGGGCTATTGGCTAGAGGGTCTCGGTTTTTCTTCATTTGGTCCTCTCCACAAGCTGCTTGGCCTTCCTCGGAGTATAGTGGCTGGGTTCCAAGGTTGATCATTGCCTGTTAGAAGAGTGCTTGCTTTATAATTGTTCACTGAATGGATGAAAGAATCTCAGGTTGTTTTCTTGCTCTTGGCTCACTTGGCAAACTGCGACTGTAAAGTACGTGTTTCTTCTCAGGGTCTGGTAATCCCTGGTTCTGAGAACTGCTATTTAGAGGATTTAAAAAAAAAAAAAAAATCTCAACTATTGATCTATTTCTTCCTTCATTCAAATTTCTGTGTCTAGTAAATTACCCCCATTTACTACAAGTCTGCAAAAATCATCTGTGAACCATAAAATAAACAGAGAAAAATAGCTTTTTTAAGATTTGGAGAACTCCCTTGGGAACTCCCTGTCCTTAGCCTCAGTTGCAATAAAAATTAACATAATTTCCTGTTCCTGGATCTGGAATGGTATAATAATGAATTTACCACCTGCTGTTCTTGAGTTGTGGGTTAGTTTCCCTAAAATAAAGATCTGGATTTTTTCTCCTGGCATGAGGCAGAATGTTACATAAAATTCATTTATTTGTTTTTTTTTTTTTTTTAAAAGAATACCTTCTATGGGTTAAGCAGTGTCCTCGAACAAAACAGGTCTCTGTACCTACAGGGACATACAGACAATAAACATAATAAGTGAAATAATAGAACAAAGGGATAAAATATAGTAGCGTAAATGGTTTTACAAGTGTGAGAGTGGTTGTTGGAATTGTAGTTTTAAATAGTGATCACTGTAAAGTAGACATTGGAACCAAGGCTTAAAGGTGATAAATAGCCATATGGATGGATATATGGAGGAAGAGCATTCCAGGCAGAGGGAACAACCAGTACAAAGGTGCTAGGGTGGAAGTGTGCCTTGCATGTTCAAGGAAAAGCAAGTGGGTGGGTGTGGTTGGACTAAAGTGAGCAAGGGGGAGAGTAGTAGGAGATGATGCCAGAGAGATATGATGGAGGGAGGGGTTAAATTTAGTGAGGCCTTGGTCATTGTAAGGATTTGGGCTTTTACCATGATAGAAATGAAGAGCCATCTGAAAGCTCTCTGTTTTGAGCAGAGGAGTGACATAGTAATCTGACCTAGATTTTAAAGCAATCATTCCAGTTGCTATGTTGAGAATAGCCTGAACCTGGCAGGCAGGAAGACAAGCTGTGCCACTAACTGCTGTGTCATCTGTGGGACACATAGCACTTTCCGATTTATAAAGCATGTTCGCATCCATCGTTTCATTTGAATCTTTGAAAAACCCTGTGAAATATTTATTTTTCCTATTTTACATGTGAGGAATTGGAGGTTCAGTGAAGTTAACTGACTTTCCCAGAGTGACTCAATTGGAGAGTCTCATAGCCACACGTTGAATCCATATCTCTTGACTCCAAATTTTGTGTTCTTCCCTCTATTCCACATTAAAACCTGAGGATCTTCATGCTCTTTCCGGCTTAAAGTGATTTCACTTTTTTTAAAACATCTTTATTTGAGTATAACTGTTTTACAATAGTGTGTTAGTTTCTCGTTTACAACAAAGTGAATCAGTTATACATATACATATGTTCCCATATCTCTTCCCTCTTGTGTCACCCTCCCTCCCACTCTCCCTATCCCACCCCTCTAGGTGGTCACAAAGCACAGAGGTGATCTCCCTGTGCTATGCAGCAGCTTCCCACTAGCTATCTAATTTACATTTGGTAGTGTGTATATGTCCCTGCCACTCTCTCACATCATCAGAGCTTACCCTTCCCCCTCCCCATAGCCTCAAGTCCATGCTCTAGTAGGTCTGTGTTTTATTCCCATCCTACCACTAATCTCTTCATGACATTTTTTTTTTTTTAGATTCCATATATATGTGTTAGCATACGGTATTTGTTTTTCTCCTTCTGACTTACTTCACTCTGTATGACAGACTCCAGGTCTATCCACCTCATTACAAATAACTCAGTTTCATTTCTTTTTATGGCTGAGTAATATTCCATTGTATATATGTGCCACATCTTCTTTATCCATTCATCTGTTGATGGACACTTAGGTTGCTTCCATGTCCTGGCTATCGTAAATAGAGCTGCAATAAACATTTTGGTACATGACTCTTTTTGAATTATGGTTTTCTCAGGGTATATGCCCAGTAGTGGGATTGCTGGGTCATATGGTAGTTCTATTTGTAGTTTTTTAAGGAACCTCCATACTGTTCTCCATAGTGGCTGTTGATTTCACTTTTTCATGTGCAGTTCTCAGGAAGAGGAATAGCAGCATATGGATTTCTTTTGGGGATGGGAACCAGTAAGATTCTTACCTGCTGAGATGGCTTGAACTTAAAATTGACCAACTTGTACCATAAGGAAACAGGTTTGCAAAGGGAAGAATAGATTTGGAGGTTTGCCATTTTTTGTTCAGCTACTTGGTATGAAAATTGGGTGTCTGAAATCATATCTTAAGGATTAAGTTTGCTTCATAAATAATCTTAAAACAGTTGTTGGCTTTTAGAATTTCATAAATGAAAAAGTAAAGTAACAATTCTTATAATACTTTTTCCAGACTTTTGGGGAAATTGAAATTACTTGTGTTTTATTAATCTGTGCTTTTCAGGCCCATTGACCCACAGCATGAGCAAGGATTAGTGGTGTATTGATTATTCTAAGGCTTAAAACTGTTGTGATTCTTGCAGGGTAGCATGTTTCTGGTCATAGAGACATAGAGACTTTTATTTTTAAAAATATTTATTAGTTTATAAAAATACTGAATAGAATCTGATTTAAGCTAATTTTGAAAAGTGATTAGATTGCCATGTTAATATGATCTATAAACAGTTAATCATTATACTAATTATTTTTTAAAATAATTAATTAATTAATTAATTAATGGCTGTGTTGGGTCTTCGTTTCTGTGCAAGGGCCCTCTCCAGTTGTGGCGAGCGGGGCCCACTCATCATCGCGGTGCGCAGGCCTCTCACTGCTGTGGCCTCTCCCGTTGTGGAGCACAGGCTCCAGTTGCGCAGGCTCACTAGTTGTGGCTCATGGGCTCAGTTGCTCCGCGGCATGTGGGATCCTCCCAGACCAGGGCTCGAACCCGTGTCCCCTGCATTGGCAGGCAGACTCCCAACCACTGCACCACCAAGGAAGCCCCCATTATACTAATTCTTATTGTGACTCTGAGTCATCTCCTTGTGTTCTTGGAAATTTATTTTTCCCAAAATTAACAAAAAGGGACATTGAATGATGTAAAACACTCATGCCAAGAATCTAAAAGTTCATATCAACAGTAATTTTCTCATACCCTTTTGTACATTTGGCCATTATAAGGACTGTCAAATTCCTTTCTTAATATTTGTGTTGTCCAAATTGTACTAAGACAGTCTTGAATTCTGGCACTAAAATAAAACTCCTTTATGTCTTTCAGATATTAATAAAAACAAGGGAAATGTAAATTTGCAGTTATTTAGATGGTTAAAATTAGTTTCTATAGGTCATTTCATAGGTTCAAGTGTATATAATTGGGGTTTTTATTTTGTTTTTTTATTTTGCGGTATGCGAGCCTCTCACTGTTGTGGACTCTCCTGTTGTGGAGCGCAGGCTCAGCGGCCATGGCTCATGGGCCTAGCCGCTCCACTGCTTGTGGGATCTTCCCGGACCGGGGCATGAACCCGTGTCCCCTGCATCGGCAAGTGGACTCTCAACCACTGCGCCACCAGGGAAGCCCATATATAGTTGTTTTGAGCTGAATTGGACAGTCAGCTTCTCTATAATTTAGTTTGAGAAATTTCATTTCACTTTATTTAATTAATTTTTTTAGAAATTTCATTTTAAGACTTTAAAAAAAATTTACAAGGAATTGGGAGCAAATGACAACAACAACCAAAAACAAAAAAGTGAAAAACTCTAAAAGATTCTTTCTGGGCTTCCCTGGTGGCGCAGTGGTTGAGAGTCCCCTGCAGATGCAGGGGATACGGGTTCGTGCCCCCCGTCCGGGAAGATCCCACATGCAGTGGAGTGGCTGGGCCCGTGAGCCATGGCCGCTGAGCCTGTGCGTCCGGAGCCTGTGCTCCGCAATGGGAGAGGCCACAGAAGTGAGAGGTCTGCGTACTGCAAAGGAAGAAAGGAAAAGAAAAAGATTCTTTCTAAAATTTCTTAATATATTGCCTTTTCAAAATACGTTCTGGGCCAATGGGTAGATAATAAAATTGAGACTTATGGACTGTTTGGATCCTTATTTTTGCCTCTTCTCTGACCCATTTCCTTGTTTAAAATGCTTTGTTGACTCTATAATAAAAGTGTTGTGAAGATCCTTTTTGTGGAGTCCATTGAATGAGATCTGAGTGAGCCCTCAGGCTAAAAAAGGGTAAAAGTTACTAAAGTTGCTATGGTTAAACATATTGTTATTACACTGTGATAATCATTACTCACGTGGGCAGTAGGAAAAAATAGTGATCACTTATGAGCCAAACCCATCAACATTAAAACTGATTCCTAGGGAGTGTAGCTGCTACGTGATTACAGCACAGTCCAATTACAGATGGAATAACCTAAACTGATAAACTCAAGGCATTTGCTTTAACAGTCACAAATTGTGAATCGAAATGCCAGTTTTCACAGCGGTAATAAAATCATCAAAAGAACAATGATAAGTAGAAGAGCTCTTTAAAAACTTCAAAGTACTAATGATTGTGAACTCTTGTAATTTACTCCATAAATCATCCATAAACCACATAAATCATTTAGAAAAAAATAAATTTATTTATTTATTTTTGGCTGAGTTCGGTCTTCGTTGCTGCGCACGGGCTTTCCCTAGTTGCGGTGAGCGGGGGCTTCTCACTGCAGTGGCTTCTCTTGTTGCGGAGCACGAGCTCTAGGTGCACAGGCTTCAGTAGTTGTGGCTCGCAGGCTCTAGAGCACAGGCGCAGTAGTTGTGGCGCACGGGCTTAGTTGCTCCTCGGCATGTGGGATCTTCTCAGACCAGGGATCAAACCCGTGTCCTACTGCATTACCAGGCAGATTCTTAACCACTGCACCACCAGGGAAGCCCACATGAATCGTTTTTGATTGTCTCCTTCCACATCCCTCTTGTCTGACTTCCCCATCCTTTTCCCCAAACTGTCCACTTCTGTTGTATTTATTGTGAACAACATGTAACTTTTAGAGAATTGAGGTAGGAAAGATGTTATGAGAAACAAGATTAGTTTAAAACAGTGGCTCTCAAACATTGACGTATATCACCTGGACAGCTAGTTAAAACAGGTTAGGCACCGCTCCCAGAGTTCTTGGGTGAGTAGGTCTGGAATGGGGCCTGAGAGTTTGCATTTCTAACCAGTTATCAGATGATGCTAATGCTGCTGGTCCAGGTACCACACTTTGAGAATCACTGTGGTAGGGGAAGGTGCATTCTGATCCAGAGGAACTAACGAAGTGTGTTAATTGCTAGTTGACAGTAGGATTCAAGAAAGGAAAAGTATAGGAGCTACTCCTAGAAGCCATAGCAGCCACTTTGACTTGGCAGTTAACTATGAGAGCCTTGCAAACAGCTTTAAGATCCCTAGCCAGGAAATAGGAAAGCAGAGGAACCATTCTAGTAATCTGCTGTTTTTCTGGCAGTGGTAATCATCAAGTAGTCTAGATGAATAGGAGACAAAAGTAATACCAGTTTTTAAAAGAAAGAAGGTAGATTTTCCCCATTAGACCAGGGAATTTAATATTATTCATAGGGAAGATTTTGATATAGAAAGGGATATGTTAACTGGGAGCCACAGTTAAAACAAGAACAAAACATACCAGTTTTGTTTATTTTATTCAGTAAATTGCTAGACTTAATGATAATGTGGCAGACAGGGCCATCCATAAATAATCTAGCCTTGCATTACGGTTAGTCTCCTTTCTTTTCCTTCTCTCTCTGAGATGATCCCTTTCTCACTGTGCTTGCACGTGCACATGTCCACTTACATACCCTCTCCTGCTTTACTTGCAATTCCCCAAGCAAGACACACTCTCTTATGTCTGTGTTCTTTTTCATATACTAGTCTATCTACATGAAATGCCTTCTCACATCCTCCTTTCCACCTGTTTATTTACTGCTTGTATTTTAAGATAACTTCATGATCCTCTTGGTAAAGATAAAATACCCTAGCTGTATGCTTCTATAACATTCGGCATTAAACCCTGTTATGCTGCTAATCCCTCTATTAACTTTTGTCTGTATCACTCTCCCCCCACCCCCGCCATACACACACACACACACACACACACACACACACACACACACACACACACAGAGTATTTGATTTTTATCTTTGAGTCTTTAGCATCAAATATGATTCCTGGAACATAATAGGTATCTAGTACATGTTGAATAAATGAGTGAATCAATCAGTCATTCTGGGAAATGTCAACATAATGCAGTGATGATGTTCTAATCCTGGACCCAAATCCTGGCTTTGTTAATTACTCAGAGCACTTACGTTTCTGACACCAATTCCAATGTATGTTTTTCCACACCACCAAACAGTTCTCCCTAAGTGTTCTGATCACCCAGTTCCAATGTGTGGGGAGGTTTTTCCCATACCACCAAGCAATTCTCAGACACTAGATGGGTGTCCTACAATTAAACTTAATTCTGACACAGACAGTGTGGAGATAGTGTCAGATCCCACAGGTTAAGGGCTCAGTCCTACAAGAGTTACCCTACACCCCGTTCAGGCATCAATCGCTAATCCAAGTTGTCACCTGTGCTTCTGGCTAACGGGCTATAGATCAGAGGTTCCCATGACCTCAGGTTCAATTAATTTGCTATAGTGGCTCACAGAAGTCAGAGAAACATTTTACTTACTAGAGTACCTGTTTATTATAAAAGGATATAACTCAGGAACAGCCAAATGGAAAAGATGCATAAGGCAAGGTATGGGGGAATGGACTGCGAACTTCCATGCCCTCTTCAAGCTCACCACTGTCCCTGAATCTCCACTAACCCAGATGCTCCCTGAATCCCTTCCTTTTGGGTTTTTAAGGAGGCTTCATGACAGAGACAGATTGATTAAGTCATTGGCCATTGGTGATTGAGCTCAATCTCTAGCTCCTTTCCCCTCCGTGGAGTTGGGGGGTGGTGGGTGGGACTGAAAGTTCCAACTCTCTATTCTTATGGTTCTCTCTACTCTCTATCCTTAGGTAACCTAAGGGCCTTCGAAAGTCACCTCATTGACATAGCAAAAGGCACCTTTATGGGTCTTATCACTTGGGAAATTCCAAGGGTTTTAGGAGCTCTGTGCCAGGAAAATGTTGTGACCAAATATGTATTTCTTTTTATAAATCACCATATCACAGCATGACCTTGGGCAAACTGTTTAAACTCTTTGAGCCTCAACTTTCTTTGAGCTTTCATTCCTTAGTACATAGTAGATGCTCAAAAACTGGTTGCTGCTGTTATACTGTATTTGCATCTTAGAAGAATGTTTAACAGTTTTGTAATATCTCTGTGGTCAAGACAGGGAATTTTGGTCTAGGATATATTACAATTAATTCATAAGTGGTTTAACTTATGTTTTTACAAACTTGGAAGGCGCTCCCTAGGAGCATGCTGCAGGGCTCGATTTCTTGGCTCTGTTCTTTTCGATATCTTAATAACAACTCAGTTGAGGATGTTGATGTATGTTGTTCCTTGCTTAGAAGGAGAATTTCTTTTGCTAATTAGGATTCTAAAAGTTCTTGAATGATATTTTAAGAGGAATTTGATGTAAATTATTCAGATGGATCAAAAAGCTCAATTATATAGCTTCAGAATTGGAAGTGAGAGAGGAAAGGAAGGGAAGGTAATAGTCCAAAATCAGTTTGTGAGAACAGTTGGAGTTTTAATTAAACCAGCCTCAATATAGAGTTTGATGTAACTGCCAAAAAAGCCTACGTGATATTAGGTAGATTGGTGGAAGAATAATATTTAGAACATGGGAAGGAATTACCCCGTTCTATCCTATAATGGTCATACTACCTCAGAAGTGTTGTGGCCGGTTCTGGACCCATCTCTGAGAAACATATTGAGAGGGGAGTGACCAAATATGCTGAAGGGACCTAAGACTGTACTATAAAGAGAAACATATGGAAGGAACTAAAGCCTTGAAAAAGAAAGCCTGGAGTGAGGGGCGGGGGATGTTAGGTGTCTTTGGACATTGGAAGAAGGCTTGCTTAGACTTGTTCTGAATAGCCACAGAGTCCAGAACTAGTACCAAGACTGGTGGTACTACTTAAAGCATTTCTAGTTAAAAAAAAAAAAAAAAAAAAAGAGGACCCTATTGAAGTGAATCCTAGGGAGGGACACCCAGAATTTGCTCCCCTCCCAAACACCGTTCCTTCCCAGGAGCTTTAGCTCAACACTGTCCAATGGAAATAAAATGTGAGTGGGCCGCATACACAATTCTTATATAGTTAGGGTGATGGAGCTTCTCCTAGGGATTGGCGGGGTTGAGGGCATACTCCCACCAAACAGGAATGTTACTATGTGGATATTTCACTAATGCAATGGAGGGGTGGGTCAGTAGGGGGTGAATTAATTGAGATGCTGTAAACTGGCGGGAAAGTTCTTAACTTTGATTTTGTTTGCTGCATACTTTCCTAAGTAGAATTTTTAGCATTACACTTGAAAGGATTAAAAAGTAAACACTTTTCAAAAACATAAGTTTTGAAAAGAAAAAAATATATTCTGCAGTTATCACATTCTTCATTTGGCTTCCTGACAAAATTGTTTTGTTTACTGCTTATCTCATATTTTCTAAAATACTCACCAAACCAAGTTTTCCTGAGTTTACTTGGACGTTCCATTAGGCCTTTTACCTCGTTTGCAGAAGGGTTTATACTGTTTGCAACCACTCAGGTAAACATTCTGTCTGAAAAATACAATTGTAACAAAATGTAGCCTCAGTTGTAGCAAAATTAAATTTTACACAATGATCATAATTTGGTGGTACACTTTTGAAGAGTTTGTAGTATGTCAAAGTGCCACAGCATACCTGTGAGAACCCCTGGAAGGCAGTGATTCTGGGGGTGAAGAATTGAGGAGAATAGGGAACATAATAAGATTTCAGAAAAAAAGTCTAGAGAGGTGTACCTGCTTTTTGCTTCCACCTAACATCCCTTTCCCCAAATTTGGAGGCAAATTACTAAACCCCAAAGAACTCCTTTTCTCTTAGTATCTCAGGACCCTTAACTGTGATGCTCTCGTCAGCCTTATTTTCCTCCTCTACTTCATCCCTCTGAATAGGATCTGGTATCCCTTCTTTTGTGCTTCTCTAGGGAAATTCCCTTTGTGTTGAATTTCAAGAAGATTATGACTAGTGTAAGTTATATGTGTGGCATTGTAAAATTAAACACACAAGATATTTTATTGATGAACCAAATTTCTAAACTCTTGATTGATGAGCTAAAAGTATTGGGACTTCCTTGGTGGTACAGTGGTTAGGAATCCGCCTGCCAATGCAGGGGACTCGGGTTCAAGCCCTGGTCCAGGAAGTTTCCCACATGCTGCGGAGCAACTAAGCCCTTGTGCCACAACTACTGAGCCTGCGCTCTAGAGCCCGCAAGCTGCAACTAGTGAGCCCACGTGCCATAACTACTGAAGCCTGCGCACCTAGAGCCTGTGTTCCACAACAAGAGAAGCCACGACAATGAGAAGCCCGCGCACCTTAACGAATAGTAGCCCCCGCTCACCGCAACTAGAGAAAGCCCACGCACAGCAACGAAGACCCAACACAGCCATAAATGAATGAATGAATGAATGAATAAAAGTGTTGAATAACTATTGCAGTATTTGATTGATACTGATATACATATGTTTGCCTCAAATACATAAAGAAGGAATTAGGGAGAGTGGGGAGAAAGAAGTAAATAGGAGACTTTCATAGGCATTAAAAAAAATTTCTGTTAGCTTTATTTGATAGCCTGCCTTCTGGGATTGTGAAAATCTAAAGAATTTGGCTGTTGATAAAGGGAAAAATTCCCATTTCATTCGAAGTATTTCCTCATTGAAAATAATCAGTTTGCAGCATCTAAGACTTCTTATTCCAGTTATTATCTGAGTTTAGAATTTGTTTATATGTACCTATTTCTACTTTTTATGTACCTGTTTCTACTTTATATATATATATATATATATATATATACACATAACATAATTATAGTTTTTAAAGCATATAGAATACTGACTTTGTCTAAGCAGGTTATAAATAAGGTACTTCTATACTTATAAAAACTATTTTCAAAATTATTTTTCATATATGTACAGGATGCCAAGCTAGGGATTTGACCATATCAGTAAGCTGTTTTGACTTACTTCTATGCCTAGTATTCTTGCTGTGTGTATAGAGCTACAAAAGGAATTTTGATTTGCTTCAGAGCTACATATAGTATGCATATGTATGACATATTTTTATTTCATTTATTTCTTAACATTTTCAAATTTTCAGTATGTTGGAACGAGATTCCAGGAGAATGAATCCTGGTGTGAACCCTGCAAATCAAAGGAGGCATCTTCTAGGATTTTCTGCTAAAGAGGAGCAAGATACATCAGATGGTATCATCCAGAAAAACAGCTACAGGTTAGATTTACATCTAAATTGTTTATACACAATTTTAACTAGTAGAACAAACAAGGTACAAGGACATTCATTAATTTTACTATTAAGATCAGTTCTAAGAATAAATATACTTTTAAAAAGCTGTCCCAGTTTCAGAATTCTTATAGAGATATGTGACCTTAAAAATCTCAGTTTGTGTGCACTAATATACAAATTGAAACGCATACAATATATACATATTATATTGTATATAATATCTTTAATATAGTTATTTTATCTGTCTATCATATGTTTATACATATAATGTATTTAATATTTGTTACTATATCATCTGTGATAGATATGATTTGGTGGAATAATATGGTTGAACCTGTTTGTAGTCATTAGATAAAATCATTTATACTTGTTTATTGTGATTTTTGTTGAATCTCCTTCCCTTGTTATAATTTAATTCTGTCTTGGTAAATTTCCATATAGCTTGTCAATAGTAAAAGACTTAACTCTATGAAAATACAATTCCTATGTTATGTCAACTGGAAGAAGGTTATAGTGGACCTTTTCAGACCTGTATACTTTTTGATAAACATTTCCCTGTGTTATTTGTAATTGTTATTAGAGCCAAGTGGAGCTAGGTCCATGACTAACAAGGCAAAGGGAGGTCATAGTGTGGCAACTGTGGCACAGAATAATGCTTGAAAATCATTAAAGATTTGTTTACTCTTAACTAAGGTTTTACAGGCCAAAGGCCATAGGGGAATCATTCTCCTGATTTTTACTTTGTTACACTCATACCATTTAATGAGATTATTACCATAGTCCTTCAGGCTTGTCTTCATTTAGTCTTCCTGGAAAAAATGCTAGTATTCATTTTTTTTTTTTTAGGAAGCTGCAGTGTGCAAAGTACTATGCTAAATGTGGCAGAGGATCCAAAGAATTATATGGTAGTGACTGTAATGCAACATAGAATGTGATAGATGTCATGATGTCGGAAAACCTAACATTTCCTGCCTTTTTTTTTTTTACGTGACCAAATTAGCCATCCTTCTGAAATACTGATCTCAGTGATCATATAAGAGTGTCCCTGAATATTGCTAGAGTTTAACAGAATTTTTAATTTACTAAATAATTTTTCCAAGTTTGCCCTACATGTCCTGTAATTTTGAGTTCTGTTGTTGTCTACGTGAGATCCAGCAAAGGTTACATTTTTAATAGATAGTCTTTGGATGTGTCAGAGTTGAGAGTGTGCCACTTAGGTTGTATAGCTTGTTGCTAAAAATGGAATGAGATTAGACAGCAGAAATTACCGTTCAGGTAAGCTTGACAAGAATATTACTTATTTTGCACTAGCTACAATAAATAGAAGCCTTCATTTATTATATGTCCATGTTAGATTAAGGTAATATGGTGGTTCCTGGAAAGCACAGTACACTGATTGTACTAGTTCAAACTGGAGGTCTGGAGGACTTTTAGGCTGTAATTTATCAGCTTTCAAAGTAGTGCATGAAATGCAAGCCATCTCTCTGTCCCTGACCCCAGAGTCACCACTGCCTGTGCGTAATCTGGGTTACTGGTCTTAGTAAAAAATGGATGTGATTATCGATTCTTGTAAAGGTTATGTGTAAGTCTCTTGAAATATCTAAGATTATTATTGAGGTACTTGGGAGATTTAGGTGTTGGTCCATCATTTAATGTTCTTTCTTTTATTATTATAAATACTGAATAACAGATACCAAAAATATGTTTGTGAAACATTTGAAAGCACCAAGTATGAATTTGTTTTAAACTGAATTTTAGGTGGTTTATTTATACTCAGCCATGACATTTGTATTTATTTTTTTAATGCAGCTTATTTTATTTTATTGTTTCATTTTTTAGGAGAGTTATGAGAACTGGTTCAAATAAAAAAGGAGTAGATTCTTAATGTTGTAATTTATAATATTGCATTTGCCTTTTATTTAATAATTAACTGCATATATTTTTTCAGTCTTAGAAATGTGTGGTATATAAATAATATGACCATATAGTTTGTCAACCAAACTGAGACACTTCTGAGAATGAAAGGTGGTGCTAGTAATATTTATGTCAGGACATCAGGCATAAATCAGGACTGTCTTAGATAAAGGGAAAAGGATAGTCACCCTACACATAAGTCATCAGCCAGAACCTATAGTCCAGGAATTCTCATTAACTCTAGCTCCTTAATACTGTCCTTCACTTTAGTGATTTATTTGTTGAAATTTTTTCTGTTGGTATGGAATGCTTGCAGGCAGCCTAGAACCCTGGCCATCTCAGGACTATTGTGGATCTAATTGCCTCCAGATTGCATGTTGGCTTAGGTTCTCCCTTTTCTTTTCCCTTCAACTCCACCCAGTCCCTTTCCTGATATTTTTCCTATCAGATTTTTTTTTCTTTTCCAAAAGAATATTTTTGGCTGATAGAACAAAGCCAGTCAGCACAGATGTGCAGAAATCATTAGTAGAGTTTATCACATGGAAATAAAATTATAAATCAGAATTATATTTTCAATAGTAGTTTTAGACTTTTCTGATGGACTTAAGCATTTGTATTTTAGGCCTGATTTTTAAAATAACAAGTATGTGACAGATCTTTGTTCTTGGAAGTTTCTTTTTTTTTTTTTAGTGTGGCAAACAGCCTTTTCTTATAAGCATTCAGAATTTACCAAGTGCAAGGCAGAGTTTTTTTCTTCTCCCTCAACAGCTAGTTTAGGCTGATTTCCTTTTGTGTGTGCAGTCATTCTTGTGTACCACCACCTCTGTTTTATTTCAGATAACTTAACCCTAACAGGCAGAAGAAAGGACATCAAGAATGTTTCTGGTTCAACCTGTAGGGAAGAATCATCTATATACCCTCAGCTGTTGCTTTTTTCCCCTTGTATGTGACTTACATAGAAGTCTCTGACTTTTATCTTTAAGTTAGTTTTCCACTCGGCCAAAATTATTTTTGTCAAGGGGGCCAGTGAATTCAGCACTGTCAAATTCAGTGAAAACTTGTTTTTATCTGACTTGATCTTTCCTCAGCACTTGGCTGTGTAGATCACTCTTCCTTGAAGCATTCTCCTTTTGTATTGCTACATTTTTAGTTTCCTCTTTTTTCATGGGCTCTGCTTCATCTTTGTAGGCTCCTCCACTATCCAAATCTTAAGGCTTGGAACTGTGAACTTTTTTGTTTTCTTTCTGCCATAATTTAGCACACAATCCATTTCTATATATCCCGATGACTCTTGAATTTATGTTTCCCGTCCAGACTTCTGAGTCTCCAGAGTCATATATCCAGTAGTTTCCTTGAATTCTCTTTTAACATTTCAAACTTAACACCTGCACAGTGAAACTCGAGGTCCTTCTCCATCTTCTGTTTCCACCCACTTCTCTACAATAGGCTTCTTTGGGTTTTTTTTCTATTTTTTTAAACATCTTTATTGGAGTATAATTGCTTTACAATGGTGTGTTAGTTTCTGCTTTATAACAAAGTGAATCAGCTATACATATACATATATCCCCATATCTCTTCCCTCTTGCATCTCCCTCACTCCCACCCTCCCTTTCCCACCCCTCTAGGTGGTCACAAAGCACCAAGCTGATTTCCCTGTGCTATGTGTAGCTGTCCAGTTATCCCAGCACCACTTATTGAAGATGCTGTATTTTCTCCATTGTATATTCTTGCCTCCTTTATAAAAAATAAGGTGACCATATGTGCATGGGTTTATCTCTGGGCTTTCTGGCCTGTTCCATTGATCTATGTTTCTGTTTTTGTGCCGGTACCATACTGTCTTGATTACTGTAGCTTTGTAGTATAGTCTGAAGTCAGGGATCCTGATTCCTCCAGCTCCATTTTTCTTCCTCAAGATTGCTTTGGCTATTCAGGGTCTTTTGTGTTTCCATACAAATTGTGAAATTTTTTGTTCTAGTTCTGTGAAAAATGCCAGTGGTAGTTTGATAGGGATTGCATTGAATCTGTAGATTGCTTTGGGTAGTATAGTCATTTTCACAATATTGATTCTTCCAATCCAAGAACTTGGTATATCTCTCCATCTGTTTGTATCATCTTTAATTTATTTCATCAGTGTCTTATAGTTTTCTGCATACAGATTTTTGTGGGTTTTTTTGTGGTACGTGGGCCTCTCACCACTGTGGCCTCTCCTGCTGCGGAGCCCTCGCTCCGAATGCGCAGGCTCAGTGGCCATGGCACACGGGCACAGCTGCTCCGCGACATGTGGGATCCTTCTGGACCGGGGCATGAACCCGCATCCCCCTCATCAGCAGGTGGACTCCCAACCACTGCGCCACCAGGAAAGGCCTGCATACAGGTGTTTTGTCTCCTTAGATAGGTTTATTCCTAGGTATTCTTTTTGTTGCAGTGGTAAATGGGAGTGTTAACTTAATTTCTCTTTCAGATTTTTCATCATTAATGTATAGGAATGCAAGAGATTTCTGTGCATTAATTTTGTATCCTGCTACTTTACCAAATTCATTTATTAGCGCTATTAGTTTTCTGGTAGCATCTTTAGGATTTTCTGTGTATAGTATCATGTCATCTGCAAAGAGTGACAGCTTTACTTCTTTTTTTCTGATTTGGATTCCTTTTATTTCTTTTTTGTCTCTGATTGCTGTGGCTAAAACTTCCAAAACTATGTTGAATAATAGTGGTGAGAGTGGACACACCCTTGTCTTGTTCCTGATCTTAGAGGAAATGGTTTCAGTTTTTCACCATTGAGAATGATATTGGCTGTGGGTTTGTCCTATATGGCCTTTATTATATTGAGGAAAGTTCCTTCTGTGCCTACTTTCTGGAGGGTTTTTTTTTTTATCATAAATGGGTATTGAATTTTGTTGAAAGCTTTTTCTGCATCTATTCAGATGATCATATGGTTTTTCTCCTTCAATTTGTTAATATGGTTTATCACATTGATTGATTTGTGTATATTAAAGAATCCTTGCATTCCTGGGATAACTCCACTTGATGGTGGTGTATGATCCTTTTATTTTATTTTTTAATTTCTTTTAACACCTTTATTGGAGTATAATTGCTTTACAATGGTGTGTTAGTTTCTGCTTTATAACAATGTGAATCAGCTATACATATACATACATCCCCATATCTCTTTCCTCTTGCGTCTCTCTCCCTCCCACTCTCCCTATCCCACCCCTTTAGGTGGTAACAAAACACCAAGCAGATCTCCCTGTGCTATGGGGCTCTTCCCACTAGCTATTGGTTTTGCATTAGGTAGTGTATATATGTCCATGCTGCATTCTCACTTTGTCCCAGCTTGCCCTTCCCACTCCCCATGTCCACAAGTCCATTCTCTAGTAGGTCTGTGTCTTTATTTCCATCCTGCCCCTAGCTTCTTCATGACCATTTAAAAAAAAAATCTTAGATTCCATATATATGTGTTATCATATGGTATTTGTTTTTATCTTTCTGACTTACTTCACTTTGTATGACAGACTCTAGGTCCATCCACCTCACTACAAATAACTCAATTTCATTTCTTTTTATGCCTGAGTAATATTCCATTGTATATATGTGCCACATCTTCTTTATCCATTCATCTGTCGACGGACACTTAGATTGCTTCCATGTCCTGGCTATTGTAAATAGAGCTTCAGTGAACATTGTGGTACATGACTCTTTTTGAATTATGGTTTTCTCATTGCCTCATGTATTGAGGTGCTCCTATATTGGGTGCATAAATATTTACAATTGTTATATCTTCTTCTTGGATTGATCCCTTGATCATTATGTAATGTCCTTCTTTGTCTCTTGTAATAGTCTTTGTTTTAAAGTCTATTTTGTTTGATATGTGAATTGCTACTCCAGCTTTCTTTTGACTTCCATTTGCATGGAATATCTTTTTCCATCCCCTCACTTTCAGTCTGTATATGTCCCTGGGTCTGAAGTGGGTCTCTTGTAGACAGCATATATACAGGTCTTGTTTTTGTATCCATTCAGCCAGTCTATGTCTTTTGGTTGGAACATTTAATCCATTTACATTAAGGTAATTATCGATATGTATGCTCCTATTACCATTTTCTTAATTGTTTTGGGTTTGTTTTTGTAGGTCTTTTCCTTCTCTTGTGTTTCCTGCCTAGAGAAGTTCCTTTAGCATTTGTTGTAAAGCTGGTTTGGTGGTACTGCATTCTCTTAGCCTTTGCTTATCTGTAAAGATTTTAATTTCTCCATCAAATCTGAATGAGATCCTTGCTGGGTAGAGTAGTCTTTGTTGTAGGTTTTTCCCTTTCATCACTTTCAGTATGTCTTGCCACTCCCTTCTGGCTTGCAGAGTTTCTGCTGAAAGATCAGCTGTTAACCTTATGGGGATTCCCTTGTATGTTATTTGTTTTTTTTCCCTTGCTGCTTTTAATATTTTTTCTTTGTATTTAATTTTTGATAATTTGATTAATGTGTGTCTTGGTGTGTTTCTCCTTGCATTTATCCTGTATGGGACTCTGTGCACTTCTTGGACTTGATTAACTATTTCCTTTCCCATATTAGGGAAGTTTACAAGTATAATCTCTTCAAATATTTTCTCAGTCCTTTTCTTTTGCTCTTCTTCTTCTGGGACCCCTATAATTCGAATGTTGGTGCGTTCAATGTTGTCCCAGATGTCTCTGAGACTGACCTCAGTTCTTTTCATTCTTTTTTCTTTATTCTGCTCTTCAGTAGTTATTTCCACTATTTTATCTTCCAGGTCACTTATCCGTTCTTCTGCCTCAGTTATTCTGCTATTGATCCCTTGTAGAGAATTTTTAATTTCATTTATTGTGTTGTTCATCATTGTTTGTTTGCTCTTTAGTTCTTCTAGGTCCTTGTTAAACGTTTCTTGTATTTTGTCTATTTTGTTTCCAAGATTTTGGTTCATCTTTACTATCATTACTCTGAATTCTTATTGTGGTAGACTGCCTATTTCCTTTTCATTTGTTTGGTCTGGTGGGTTTTTACCTTGCTCCTTCATCTTCTGTGTGCTTCTCTGTTGGTTCAGTGGGTTGTGTAGGCTTCCTGGTGGAAGGGACTAGTGCCTGTGTTCTGGTGGATGAAGCTGGATCTTGTCTTTCTGGTGGGCAAGACCATGTCTGGTGGTGTGTTTTGGGGTGTCTGTGATCTTATTATGATTTTAGGTAGCCTCTCTGCTAATGGGTGGGGTTGTGTTCCTGTCTTGCTAGTTGTTTGGCATAGGGTGTCCAGCACTGGAGCTTGCTGGTTGTTGAGTGGAGCTGGGTCTTAGTGTTGAGATGGAGATCTCTGGGAAAGCTTTTGCCATTTGAAATTATGTGGAGCCGGGAGGTCTCTTGTGGACCAGTGTCCTGAACTTGGCTCTCTCACCTCAGAGGCACAGGCCTGACACCTGGCCAGAGCACCAAGACCCTGTCAGCCACACGGCTCCACAAGGATCCTGAGAGAGGCAGGCCCTTATCAGCTCAGGTGGAAACAGTGAAACTGGATTAATCAAGCCTTGCGGTTTGGACACTGTACTGACAGAGACTACGATGCACGTGGCAGCAGCGCCATGTTCCCTCATCTCTGAGAGGACTGCTTCACCACTCGCCCACCAGACAACCCAGGATAAAATGGTTACAACAGGCTTCTTCATTTCTGTTTCTCAAGCCAGAAACCGTGGTTCCTCCCTTTCAACAAGTGCTGTTGATGTTCTTTCCAAATATTACCTTGAATTGGTTCATTCTTCTTCATCTTCATTGCCACCACCTTAGTGGTGGCACCACCTTAGTCCTTAGTATCTTCATCTCTTGCCCAGGTTGCTATAGATCTCTCCTAACTGGTTTCCCAGCTTCCCCTTTTGCCTCTATCAAAACTGTTTTTGGTAACAATGGCAAGGCATAAACGTAACTTAAAATATATCACTTCTCTACTTAACACCCTTTTGTGGCTTCTTATTACATTTAGTAATTCCTTATCATAATCTGGTCTCTGTCTTTCCAACCTCATCTTGTGCCTCCCTCACTTGCTCACAACTCTTCAGCTGGTGAGTAGTTTTCCTTAAGTTCCTTCAACCCTCCTTTGTCCCACCTGCCTCTGTCTAGAATGCTCTTACCCCAGTTTCTATAGGGTTGTCTTGCTCTCATCCTTTATGCCTTGTCTTAAATACCATCTCCTTTTCAGACCATTTTATCTAAAGTAGACATTGTTGTTCTATTTCAACCATATGTTTATTTCTTTCATAGCTCTTACCAGAGTTTGGATTTATTTTATGTGTTTGTTTTCTTGTATTTGGTCCATCTTCTCCATTAAGGTCTTTGAGGATGGAGACTTCATTTCCCTTGTTCCCTATTGGAATTCCAGCACCTAGCATAGTACCTGGCACACAGTTGGTATTCATTAAATATTTGTTGATTGAATGAATGAAAAGTACAGATCTAGCTATGTCCAATTTTGTGTTTATAGTTTTTCTTTTTGGATTTTAATATATCCAGTTTTCTAAATCCAGAGTATTGTATATAAAGAAATTCAAGATAGAGCTAAGATTTCTTAGTGAGAAAGGTTAAAATAGCCGACTGAAGTAAATAAATAACAATAATGCCCTCAGCTCAGATTCTAATTTTCAACTAAGATTTCGCTCCCTACATCACACCCTGGATATGAATTCGCATGATATAGATCACTGTGATGATTAGGCAAGTATATTTTTTGAAGCTAATAGAATAAATGGTTAATGTCACTCTGGTGTTTTATTAGGGATTCTAAAATTTATATTTAGCTTTTCAAGGCTTTTACTGTTCTCCTACCAAGTATTTTATGCTTTCCTTTTCCCCTACCACACACACTGTTTGTTTTTTTGGTTTTTTTTTGGCGGTACGCGGGCCTCTCACTGTTGTGGCCTCTCCCGTTGCGGGGCACAGGCTCCGGACGCGCAGGCTCAGTCGCCATGGCTCACGGGCCCAGCCGCTCTGCGGCATGTGGGATCTTCCCGGACCGGGCCACGAACCCGCGTCCCCTGCATCGGCAGGCGGACTCTCAACCACTGCGCCACCAGGGAAGACCACACACACTGTTTTAAGGAGACTATTCAGTTCTGTTATCACGGAGTTGAGAATGACCACAAAACTTCAGTCCTGGTTACATAATACTTTCCTATTAATCATAAGTCTTTCCTATCAATCAGTGGGTCTTTCCCCCAATTTCCCCTCTTACTTTGTCACCACCTCTGTTCCAGCAGCACTGTGTATGCCTTGAGCTCATTGAAGACATGAGCCATGTGTTATCATTGTAACCCTAGTTTCAGGTACATAATAATTGAGCAATAAATTTGAACTACCATGATAATCTCTGTAGAAAATTGGAAAATGAAATTTGTGCTGTGTGGTCTATATTTCCTTCCTTTTAAAATTACATTCACTTCTTTCTTGCAGTATGTTCTATTTACAATATTAAAAAATTTTTTTTGTTGAAGTATAGTTGATTTACAATGTTGTGTTAATTTCTGCCATACAGCAGAGTGATTCCGTTTTATATGTACACACACACACACACACACACACACACACACACATTCTTTTACATATTCTTTTCCATTATGGTTTATTATAGCATATTGACTATAGTTCTCTGTGCTATACAGTAGGACTTCGTTATTTATACAATATTTTTATTTCCGTGAAAACTTAATACTAGCAATGACTTTCTTATAGCAATCTTCTTAGGAATTTAAGACAGAAGGCAATACATTTTGTAAATCTATGTTTCAGATATGATCATTCTGTTTCAAATGACAAAGCCCTGATGGTGCTAACTGAAAAACCACTACTCTATATTCCTCCACCTCCCTGTCAGCCCCTGATTAACACAACAGAATCTCTCAGGTGAGTGTTGTCAGTTGTTGCAGATATATCTGAGTGGGTTCCTTTGTTTAGCTTTGGAACCTAGAAAAGTATTTGTTCAGATTAACCAAGTGGTTGAGAAAACTGAATTATTTACTGAATAACCATAGGCATATCAATTGTCCAGTTTCCCCACCAACCAGATAGAGATGGTGATGGGTCTATTTCATGTGATGGTATTGGGGTTGTATACTTAAATATGTCTTATTTGAAAACTGAAGAATGATATTAATATAAAAATTCAGGGTAAGTGTTAGACTTGCAGTGGTAACATTCATAGTGGAAAGTACCTTTTTCTTCAAATTAGGAAGATAATAATTTGAAGATACGTGATTCTGTAGTCACTTTCCCATTAGTGTACTTTTCTCTATCTACTTTTCCCTTGAATTTTTTCCTGTTATTTTGGATCCTATCTTTGAACCTCAAAAACTGCTTCAGTTTTTTTTGTGATACGTAGTATTCAACTATAGTTAAGTAAGTATAGTCTGACATCTTCACAATTGCTCTAAAGAGTAAGCAAAATAAAGGAAAGTTATATTTGAACTGGCCTTTTTTTTTTTTTTTTTTTTTTTTTTTTTTTGCGGTATGCGGGCCTCTCACTGTTGTGGCCTCTCCCGTTGCGGAGCACAGGCTCCGGACACGCAGGCCTAGCAGCCATGGCTCACGGGCTTAGTTGCTCCGCGGCACGTGGGATCTTCCCGGACCAGGGCACGAACCCGTGTCTCCTGCATCGGCAGGCGGATTCTCAACCACTGCGCCACCAGGGAAGCCCCTGGCCTTTTTTTTTAAATTCCAGTGTTGGAAAATTTGGATTATAGTACCTTGAAATTTCTCCTCCTGAGCAGTTGATTGATTCTTTTTCTACTCCCCTAAAAAGCATGATTTTCAAAGTCTTTAATGAATCCACTTGTTGTTAGGAGTCCTATGACTTTTTTTGTGCTCTCCAGTGTCTCTAGTATTTGTGTGTACATAGTCCAAGAGCAGAAACAGGAAATACTTTTTTGTGGAAAAACCTTTGCATCCAATATTGATGTTTGCCAGGTATTTAGCTCTAATTTTCTTTGAATTTTGAACTCATGACTGAGGAGGCTACCATATAAAAATGCATGTCATTAAAAACAACTTAACATTAAGTGTCTTAGCTTTCTCAAATCAAAAAAGAATATTGAACCATTAGTCACTTGGAATGCTCTTTGGAACCTCAGAATATGATTAAATTCATTTCCAACCGAAGGTGAGACATCTGTTTCTATGAAATATGTTTAACTAATTAACCTATTTTATAGGTTAAATCATGAACTTCGAGGGTGGGTTCATAGACACGAAGTGGAAAGGACCAAGTCGAGAAGAATGACGAATAATCAACAGAAAACCCGTATTCTTCAGGTTTGTTTCTGCTTGTCTTTGAACAATAGTTGGCATATTTGTTAGAAGGCTTCCTGCAGATGGGTTGCTCTCTTTGGAACATTTGGGAAGCTTGAACTTTAGCCACTTCCCACTACCTCCTGCTGCTACTGAAGCAGGTGTCACTGCCATTGAAGCCCTCCTCCCAAGTTTCACAGCACTCATTTAGGTTTTTGTTTTTTTTTTGTGTGTGTGTGTTACGTGGGCCTCTAACTGTTGTGGCCTCTCCCGTTGTGGAGCACAGGCTCCGGACACACAGGCTCAGCAGCCATGGCTCACAGGCCTAGCTGCTCCGCGGCATGTGGGATCTTCCCGGACCGGGGCATGAACCCATGTCCCCTGCATCAGCAGGCTGACTCTCAACCACTGCGCCGCCAGGGAAGCCCAGTCATTTAGGTTTTATAGCACTAGTATTTCCTGCTTAGGCATAGTGCTGTTTCCTGCTCTCTCCCTCAAATTTACTTTCAAGCCAGGGGTTCTTTGCATGGACATCTGTATGACGTGTTTTTGGCACAAATAATATAATAAATGATACTGTTTATCTCCTCTGTTCTTAGAACTTTCAAATGTAGGACAGCTTGGAAGTGAAGACACATCTCCATGGAGGTCATTTTTGTACTTAGACTTGTAGCACTACAGGTTAATGACAGCTCTTATTTAGAACCTATTAAATTGGGCTTCTATCTGAATATTGTTTACCACAAAGCACCATTTATAGTCTTTCTGTCATTCAACTATTTATTACTACTTCTGAAGCACTTAGACTGACACATTGCAAGCTCCCAGCAAATGTTACCTGTGATAGTAATAATGAGCCAGGTACTGTTCTAGACCCTGGGAATACAGTAGAGGGTATGATAAAATCCCTGCCTTTGTGGAACTTACATTCTAATGGGAAAGATAAACAATAAACATGTAAAGTGAAATAAGTCATACGAAAAAAGACAAATACTATATGATCTCATTTACATGTGGAATCTTAAAAAAAAAAACAAAAACTCATGGATACAGAGAACAGATTGTGGTTGCCAGAGGTGGTGGGTGGAGGGTACAGACTTCCAGTTGTGAAATAAAGAAGTCATGAGGATGTAGTTTACTGCATGATAACCATAGTTAATAATACTGTAGTGTATATTTGAAAGTTGCTAAGAGAGTAGATCTTTAAAGTTCTCATCATGAGGGAAAAAATTAAATTAAAAAATAAATAAACAAGTAAATAAACAAATATACTAAAAATTAGAAGTTCTCTAAAGAAAAAGCAGGGTTGGAAGTTAGAGTTCGAATTGAGAGGTGAGTGGCTATTTTAGATTGGGTGGTTAGAGAATCCTTCTCTAAAGAGATGCCACTTGAGTAAGGTATTGTCAAGGTAATTATTACCAGCTGTTATAACATTTAGCCTCAAAATCTCAGTAGTTAAACGGAATAAAAATTTGTTTCTCACCCAGAGTTTGAGATAGCTCTCTAGATTGGCTTTCCTCCAAGCAGTGACTAAGGAATCCAGGTTCTTCCACATTGTAGCCCAGCAACTTGAAATCCTTTGCTTTTAGCTTTGGGTGTTGGGGAAGAAAGTTTGGAAGATTATGCAGCATGTTTTAGGGATCAGGCCTGGACTTTAGTTAATGTTCAGTTGACTAAAACTCTGTCACTTTTCCCAGCCTCCCTTGCAGAAGGTTAGGCAAATGTAGTCTTCCTATGTGCTTGGGACGAAGAAGGGGTTTGGTGAGAACATAGCTTTTGCCACAGGCAGAAAATGAAGGACAAAATGTAAAGGTCTAGGAGAAAATCTGGAGAAACAGCTTTTAGACCAAGGGAATAGAAAGTATAGAGACCCTCAGGAGGAAACAGTTTGCATATTTGAGGAACATCAAGAAGTTGAGTAAGGCTGGATTACAGTGACTAAGGGGAGAGTAGCCAAAGATGATATCAGAAAGAAGAGGCTAAATCATATCAAATCTCATATGCAATGGTGAGAACTTTGGTTTTCATCCTAGGTGCGAGAGGACAGCATTGAGAGGTTTGAGCAAGGCTGTGACTTGATCTGATTTATATTTTTAAAAGATTGCTCTAACTGCTACCCCGAGTAGACCACAGCAGGGAACATGAGTGGATGTAGGGGAGACCAGTTAAGCCATTTCAGTAGTCTAGATGAGAGATCATTGTGGCCCATACTAGAGTGGTAGATTTGAAGGTGGAGGAAAGTACTTGAATGCCAAATATATTTTGAAAGTATAGATGATAGAAATTGCTATTGTAAAATAAAAAGGAAACAGTGATAATTCCTATGCTATAGCTACTAGATGAATGATGCTGCCATTTACTGAGACTGAGAGTAGGGAAGGAGGAGTTGGAGGCAAGAAAAAAGAGTTTTAGATATATTAAGTTTGAGATGGCTTATTAGACATTCAAGTGGAGAAGTCAGGTGGGCACTCACATATCCAGGTCTGGAGTTATAGGGGAGAGGTTGAGACTGGAAGTTTAATTTGGGATGATATCACCTAGAGAGAAGGTAAAAAGAAGAGAAAAGAGGTAAGGAACTGAACCCTGGAACAGCTTCAACATTAGAGGCTGAAAGACAAGGAAAAGTCAGCACTTGAGAAGGAAGAGGAGTGGCTGGCCAGTAGAATAGGAAAAAATGTAGGATAGTTGTATCCAAAAACCCAAGCAAAGAATGTTTTTAAGGAAGAGGATGTGATTTACTGTTACATAGGTTAAGAGATGTTGATTCAGATGAGGATTGGGAAATTACCATTGGATTTGATTATTAGAACTTGTTAGTGACTTCGATGAAGGTCGTCTCATTGGAGTGGTGATGACAAAAGTCTGAGTGATATGGGTTCAGGAAGTAAAAATAAAATGAGGAAATAGAGAAAATTATTTCAGGATGATCCCCATTAATGGAAACAGAGAAGTGGAGTAGCTGTAAGAATCAAGGAAGAGGTTTTATTTTGGGATGGGATATGTTTCCCCAGGTTTACCTGTTTATCTACTAATGGAAACTCCTTAGCTATTTGATTATTTGGAGACTGATTGGAAGCAGCACATGATAGGTTCTTAAGTACATTGAAAGTATATTGAGAAACGTGGACTTTTAACCATTAAGGGATTGTTTTCAACTAGGGTTAGTCTAAATGAGCTTAAGCTCTGACATTTGAGATTCCATGATTATCCAGTATGTGTTTCTCTGGGCCTCTGTGGCACTTTTTGTTCACCTATTATGGCATCTTTATTGGTTGTTAGTACTTCATTACTAATGTCACAGTTACCTCAGAGTCCCAAAGCTGTTTACTGACCTTGGAATACTGTGTCCAGTCTGCCAAAGCCTACACGTTAGCTGCCTCCATGGCTGGAGGAAAAATGGACTCTGTTTCCCTTCTGCTTTCCAAATCTGGTGCAAGTATATATTATTCGTAGAACCTAAATTATGTCTAGACCCTGGTAGCAAAAAAGTTTGCATAATATAGTTTTCAGGCTTTCATCCCCTGTTATACAGGGGAAGAGCAAAAAGGGGGCAGGAAGAGATAATTGCCAGTAGAGAATTCCACACAGCTGGTAAAATGGGCTTTATGAAAAATTAGATTAAAATTATTGGCCTCAATGAGTTTTTTTCCTTATCTTTTGACATATTAAATTAAGAAGTTATAACAATTCTAAATGTATAGGCTCCAAGTAACAAAGTTTCAAAAACATAATGCAAAAAAGTGACAGAACTAAAGGGAAAAACAGATAAATCTGCAACATAATTGGAGATTTTACCATCTTTCTCATTTCTATGTAAGTGTCTGTCTCACTTTTTTTTGCTGATTGTGACCTTTTGCTAAATCCACATAGCTAAAAATGCTGAAGTTCATGGCCAAGTTTTCAGAAGTCCCTTTGTTTATTGGTATAAACCTTGGATAGGTAAATGGCATATTCAGTTGCTGTTTGCCTGATGTCTCTGTAACTCAGCTTTCCTTTAAGCCTACCCACTCATTTCTGAGCCTAGAGAAAGAAGTCTGGCTGCTATCAGACTTCTCTGCTAATTTCATGTGTGCCAAAGTAGTAAAATCATTTAAAATTCACCAGCTATTTAATCTGTTTATTTTAAATTTTATATTTATCCACTAGCTGTAGTTTAATTTTGGCTTGATTTACTACCTACTTGATAAAGCATATCAATAAATACAGTATTTTATTATTTAAATGTACTTGGTTTTCTTTTCATTTTATCTGTGCTCTTTTTATTTTTGTTTAACACATTTTAAAACTTACTATAAGACTGACATTAGATTTTCATAAAATTAGACCCTTGACTTGATACAGAGCCAGAAATTGGAAGCCCTCTATTCATCCCTGCATATTGGTTCCATCTACCACCAAACAAAATTGTTCCCTCTTCTCTTCCCTTAACCCTTTGTATATTCTTCTATTTTAGCATCACATTATATCATTTCTACATATCTGTCTTTCCAGTTAAACTACAAGCTTCTAGAGTGCAAAGTCAAATGTTAAATTTTGTAGCACCAGTACATGTAGTAGGCACTCTATGAAAGTTTGATTGCTGAAGGAAGGATGGATGGATATAGTAATGAACAAATGCTAGTAATCTTAAGATTAAACAGTTATTCAAGTCACTGTTTGACAGGGTAATTATAAGGTCACTTCCTAACATAATAATTGGTAATGTGCTCTTGAACTCTGATACTCTTACAAAACTTTTTTGAAGATCAGCTTACAAAGCTGCTGGGGTATATAAAAAGGCATAGTGCAAAGCAGGTGCTATGTGGAAGACAGGTTTCCAGTGTAGTCTGTGTGTACCACTAATGGTTCCAGATTGGACTGTTCTCTGGCCAAGAATCATTGATGAGATCTCTTTAATGATGGATTAGTCCACAGGTGTATTTAGGCATAAAGATCTTTGTGTTTAACTCAGTAAACAATAGGATCTAGTTTCATTATGGACCTTTCATACTTCAGGAAATTTTCATTGGGAAAATAATTATTTTAGACAAATGTAAGTTGTTACATGTTCAGTAATACTTGTGTGACTTGGTCATAAACCTTGTGATACTTGGACTAAGTTTTTGAGCTATTTCTTTAATCTTTGTGGGAAGTGCCTTAAACGTCTTACTGTCCATAAGACACATCTCTCAGCCGAGAATGTGACCAAAAGAGTTCTAATTTCTATATTGGTATTTAGTTATGTGAACTTAATATGTCAGTATATACATGAAAAAAACTTTATGGGGACTTTCCTGGTGGTGCAGTGGTTAAGAATCTGCCTGCCAGTGCAGGGGACATGGGTTCAATCCCTGGTCTGGGAATATCCCACATGCTGTGGAGCAACTAAGCTTGTGCACCACAGCTACTGAAGCCCGTGTGCCTAGAGCCTGTGCTCCGCAACAAGAGAAGCCACTGCAGTGAGAAGCCAATGCACTGCAACGAAGAGTAGCCCCTGCTCGCTGCAACTAGAGAAAGCCTGCGTGCAGCAACAAAGACCCAAAGCAGCCAAAAAAAAAAAAAAAACCCAAAAATCTTTATGAATACTTTAATGAAGTTTAGTAAATGTAGAATGAGTCAATATAGGAAGCTTTTCATATAATATCATTATACGACATCTAACCATTTTTTTTCTTTCAGGGTGCTCTGGAACAGGGCTCAAATTCTCAGCTCATGGCTGTCCAATACACAGAAACCACTAGTATCAGGTAAGAAAGTGTGGAAGCTCTTGGCTAAGGAATTTCATTATCTATCTATTTATTTATTTATTTACTAGATTGCTCCAGGTCTTAGTTGTGGCATGTGGGATCTTTGTTGCCGTGTGTGGCATCTTTAGTTGCAGCATGTGGGCTCTTAGTTGTGGCATGTGGGATGTAGTTCCCTGACCAGGGATTGAACCCGGACACCCTGCATTGGGAGCATGGAGTCTTAACCACTGGACCACCAGGGAGGTCCTGGGAATTTTAAATACCTAGGATTTAGTAAAGTTGAAATACACACTTCTCTTTCATCTTAAACTTGTTCTCATCATTATCTTGTAGAAATAGATAATTCAGATATATATAGAAACTAACAGTTCTCTGTAACCAGAATATTTCATTCATTTACTATGTGTATATTTAAAAATATATGCATATTATTTCGTCATTAGCTAAAAATGTTTTTAATCTCTATACCTTCCTCTCAAGTTTGCTGTGAACCTGAAACTGCTATTTAAAAAATAATCTTTAAAAATTGTTTTAAAGTGAATTATAGTTGACCTTCCTTCTTCATGTATTCTGTATTTATGAATCTGCTTACTTGCAAAAATTTATTTCTACCCCCAAAATCAATACTGAAAGTGCTTCCATGGTCATTTGCATTCCCAAAAGTTTAACAAAGCAATACTTTGCCTTCCTGTTTCAGCTCTCATACTGTAAACAGTTGTCATTTTTGAGGTCTATTTAGTGCCATATTTTTCACATTTTATGATTTTTGCTTGTGAATTCTTCCTTTAAAATGGCCCCCAAGCATAGTACTGAAGTGCTGCCTAGTGTTCATAAGCTTGAGAAAATTGTATTATGCCATGTGGAGAAAATACACATGTTACGTAAGCTTCATTCATGCATGAGATATAGTGCTATTGACTGTGAGTTCAGTGTTAATGAGTGAACAGCATTCGTTAAGGAAGGTGTCTTTAAATAGAAACACATAAAACAGGGTTATATATTGATCAGTTGATAAAAATGCTGTAACTGAGAGAGCCTCATCCACCAGAGGGCAGACAGCAGAAGCAAGAAGAACAACAATCCTGCAGCCTGTGGAACAAAAACCATATTCATAGAAAGCTAGACAAGAGGAAAAGGCAGAGGGCTATGTACCAGATGAAGGAACAAGATAAAACCCCAGAAAAACAACTAAATGAAGTAGAGATGGGCAACCTTCCAGAAAAAGAATTCAGAATAATGATAGTGAAGATGATCCAGGACCTCAGAAAAAGAATGGAGGCAAAGATCAAGAAGATGCAAGAAATGTTTAACAAAGGCCTAGAAGAATTAAAGAACAAACAGAGATGAACAATACAATAACTGAAATGAAAACTATACTAGAAGGAATCAATAGCAGAATAACTGAGTCAGAAGAACAGATAAGTGACTGGAAGACAGAATGGTGGAATTCACTGCTGTGGAGCAGAATAAAGAAAAAAGGATGAAAAGGAATGAAGACAGCCTAAGAGACCTCTGGGATAACATGAAATGCAACAACATTCGCCTTATAGGGGTCCCAGAAGGAGAAGAGAGAGAGAAAGGACCTGAGAAAATATTTGAAGAGATTATAGTCGAAAACTTCCCTAACATGGGAAAGGAAATAGCCACCCAAGTCCAGGAAGCATAGTGAGTCCCATACAGGATAAACCCAAGGAGAAACACGCCAAGACACATAGTAATCAAATTGGCAAAAATTAAAGACAAAGAAAAATTATTGAAAGTAGCAAGGGAAAAATGACAAGTAACATACAAGGGAACTCCCATAAGGTTAACAGCTGATTTCTCAGCAGAAACTCTAGAAGCCAGAAGGGAGTGACATGATATACTTAAAGTGATGAAAGGGAAGAACCTACAAGCAAGATTACTGTACCTGGCAAGGATCTCATTCATATTCGATGGAGAAATCAAAAGCTTTACAGACAAGCAAAATCTAAGAGAATTCAGCACCACCAAACCAGCTCTACAACAAATGCTAAAGGAACTTCTCTAAGTGGGAAACACAGAGAAGAAAAGGAACTACAAAAGCAAACCCCAAACAATTAAGAAAATGGTCATAGGAACATACATATCTATAATTACCTTAAATGTGAATGGATTAAATGCTCCAACCAAAAGACACAGGCTTGCTGAATGGATACAAAAACAAGACCCATATATATGCTGTCTACGAGAGACCCAATTCAGACCTAGGGACACATTCAGACTGAAAGTGAGGGGATGGAAAAGATATTCCATGCAAATGGAAATCAAAAGAAAGCTGGGGTAGCAATACTCATATCAGATAAAATAGACTTTCAAATAAAGAATGTTACAAGAGACAAGGAACAACACTGCATAATGATCAAGGGATCAATAAAAGAAGAAGATATAACAATTACAAATATATATGCACCCAACATAGGAGCACCTCAATACATAAGGCAACTGCTAACAGCTATAAAAGAGGAAGTTGACAGCAACACACTAATAGTGGGGGACTTTAACACCTCACTTACACCAATGGACAGATCATCCAAAATGAAAAATAAGGAAAGAGAAGCTTTAAATGACACAATAGACCAGATAGACTTAACTGATATTTATAGGACATTCCATCCAAAAACAGCAGGTTACACTTTCTTCTCAAGTGTTCATGGACATTCCCCAGGATAGATCACATCTTGGGTCACAAATCAAGCCTCAGTAAATTTAAGAAAATTGAAATCATATCAAGCATCTTTTCTGACCACAAAGCTATGAGATTAGAAATGAATTACAGGGAAAAAAACGTTAAAAGCACAAATACATGGAGGCTAAGGAATATGTTACAAAATAACCAAGAGATCACTGAAGAAATCAAAGAAGAAATCAAAAAATACCTAGACACAAATGATAATGAAAACACGATGATCCAAAACCTATGGGATGCAGCAAAAGCAGTTCTAAGAAGGAAGTTTATATATACAAGCCTATCTCAAGAAACAAGAAAAATCTCAAATAAACAACCTAACCTTACACTTAAAGGAGCTAGAGAAAGAAGAATAAACAAAACCCAAAGTTAGCAGAAGTAAAGAAATCATAAAGATCAGAGCAGGAATAAATGAAATAGAAACAAAGAAAACAATAGCAAAGATCAATAAAACTAAAAGCTGGTTCTTTGAGAAGATAAACAAAATTGATAAACCATTAGCCAGACTCATCAAGAAAAAGAGGGAGAGGACTCAAATCAATAAAATTAGAAATGAAAAAGAAGTTACAACAGACACTGCAGAAATACAAAGCATCCTAAGAGACTACTACAAGCAGCTCTATGCCAAAAAAATGGACAACCTGGAAGAAATGGACAAATTTGTCGAGTTGTATAACCTTCCAAGACTGAATCAGGAAGAAATAGAAACTATGAACTGTGATTAAAAATCTTCCAACAAACAAAAGTCTAGGACCAGATGGCTTCACAGGAGAATTCTATCGAACAGTTAGAGAAGAACTAACACCCATCCTCTCAAACTCTTCCAAAAAATTGCAGAGGAAGGAACACTCCCACTTTCATTCTATGAGGCCACCATCACGCTGACACCAAAACCAGACAAAGATACTACAAAAAAAAGAAAATTACAGACCAATATCACTGATGAATATAGATGCAAAAATCCTCAAAGAAATAATAGCAAACATAATCCAGCAACACATTAAAAGGATCATATAGCATGATCAAGTGGGATTTATCCCAGGGATGCAAGGATTCTTCAATATATGCAAATCATTCAATGTGATACACCATATTAACAAATTGAAGAATAAAAACCGTATGATCATCTCAATAGATGCAGAAAAAGCTTTTGACAAAATTCGACACCCATTTATGATAAAAACTCTCCAGAAAGTGGGCATAGAGGGAACCTACCTCAACATAATAAAGGTCATATATGACAAACCCACAGCAAACATCATTCTCAATGGTGAAAAACTGAAAGCATTTCCTCTAAGATCAGGAACAAGACAAGGATGTCCACTCTCACCACTATTATTCAACATAGTTTTGGAAGTCCTAGTCACGGCAATCAGAGAAGAAAAAGAAATAAATGGGATACAAATTGGAAAAGAAGAAGTAAAATGGTCACTGTTTGCAGATGACACGATACTATGCATAGAGAATCCTAAAGATACCCCCAGAAAACTACTAGAGCCAATCAATGAATTTGGTAAATTTGCAGGATATAAAATTAATGCACAGAAATCTCTTGCATTCGTATACACTAATGGTGAAAAATCTGAAAGAGAAATTAAGGAAACACTTCCATTTATCATTGCAGCAAACCTAGGAATAAACCTACCTAGGGAGACAAAAGACCTGTATGCAGAAAACTGTAAAACACTGATAAAAGTAATTAAAGATGATACAAACAGATGGAGAGATATACCATGTTCTTGGAATGAAAGAATCAACATTGTGAAAATGACTATACTACCCAAAGCAAGCTACAGATTCAATGCAATCCCTATCAAATTACCAATGGCATTTTTTTACAGAACTAGAACAAAAAAATCTTAAAATTTGTATGGAGACATGAAAGACCCCAAAGAGCCAAAGCAGTCTTGAGGGAAAAAAATGGAGCTGGAGGAAACAGACTCCCTGACTTCAGGCTATACTACAAAGCTACAGTAATCAACACAATGTGGTACTGGGACAAAAACAGAAACATAGATCAATGGAACAGGATAGAAAGCCCAGAGATAAACCCACACACCTACGGTTAACTAATCTATGACAAAGGAGCCAAGGATATACAATTAGAAAAGAGAGTCTCTTCAATAAGTGGTGCTGGGAAAACTGGACAGCTACATGTAAAATAATGAAATTAGGGGCTTCCCTGGTGGCGCAGTGGTTGGGAGTCCGCCTGCCAATGCAGGGAGCGCGGGTTCTTGCCCCGGTCTGGGAAGATCCCACGTGCTGCGGAGCGGCTTGGCCTGTGAGCCACGGCTGCTGAGCCTGCACGTCCAGAGCCTGTGCTCTTTAACGGGGGAGGCCGCAGCAATGAGAGGCCTGCATACCGCAAAAAAAAAAAAAAAAGAAAAAAGAAATTAGAACACTCCGTAACACCATACACAAAAATAAACTCAAAATGGATTAGAGACCTAAATGTAAGACCGGATACTATAAAACTCTTAGAGGAAAACATAGGAAGAACAGTCTTTGACAGAAATCACAGCAAGATCTTTTTTGATCCACCTCCTAGAGTAATGGAAATAAAAACAAAAATAAATTGGACCTAATGAAACTTGAAAGCTTTTGCACAGCAAAGGAAACTACAAACAAAATGAAAAGACAACCCTCAGAATGGGAGAAAATATTTTGAAACGAATCAACGGACTCAGGATTAATCTCTCAAATATATAAACAGCTCATGTAGCTCAATATTAAAAAAACAAACAACTGAATGCAAAAATGGGCAGAAGACCTAAATAGACATTTCTCCAAAGAAGACATACAGATGGCCATGAAGCACATGAAAAGCTGCTCAACATGACTAATTATTAGAGAAATGCAAATCAGAACTACAATGAGGTATCACCTCACACCAGTTAGAATGGGCATCGTCAGAAAATCTATAAACAACAAATGCTGGAGAGGGTGTGGAGAAAAGGGAACCCTCTTCCACTGTTGGTGGGAATGTAAATTGATACAGCCACTATGGAGTACAGTATGGAGGTTCCTTAGGAAACTAAAAATGGAATTACCATATGACCTAACAATCCCAGTACTGGGCATATACCCAGAGGAAACCATAATGCAGAAAGACACATGCACCCCAATGTTCTTTGCAGCACTATTTACAATAGCCCGGTCATGGAAGCAACCTAAATGCCCATCGACAGACAAATGGATAAAGAAGATGTGGTACATATATACAATGGAATATTACTCAGCCATAAAAAGGAACGAAATTGGGTCATTTGTTGAGATGTGGATGGCTCTAGAGACTGTCATACAGAGTGAAGTAAGTTAGAAAGAGAAAAACAAATATCGTATATTAACGCATATATGTGGAGCCAGAAAAATGGTACAGATGAACCAGTTTGCAGGGCAGGAATTGAGACACAGATGTAGAGAACAAACGTATGGACACCAAAGGGGGAAAGCGGCAAGGTGGTGGTGGTGGTGGTAGGATGAATTGGGCGATTGGGATTGACATGTATACACTGATGTGTATAAAATTGATGACTAATGAGAACCTGTTGTATAAAAAAATAAATAAATAAAGTTCAGTGGAAAAAAATGCTGTAACTAAGCGTTCACAGGAACGTAACCTTTATTTCCCTTAGGAGAATGGTTCATTGTTTGCTAATTCAGTGTTTGCACTGACTTTATTGGACGATAACTACCATAAATAATAAGAATTGAGTGTATATTCAAAATATTACAGTCAGAGATGGCCTCTTGAGCATGTGAAATTATTTCAAAGGAAGTTCTTATGACTCAGTTATAATTTCCTTTTAGGTCAATCTTGCCCTCCTCTTAAGTTAATGAAAGTTTGATTGAAGACATAAAAGAACATATAAGAAAGAAATATATATGATTTTTCTTTCTGAAGAAAAAGAAGTATTTTTTTAACTCTAACTTTTGGGTGTTGGCTTATTGTGCTAAACAATGAAAGACCCTGAAAATATTATTAAGAACTATATTAATATCATTTGAGTATATCTTTTGGGATAAGATGTGCTTTGAGGTATTATAGTTTTAGTTACAATTTTACCAAGGCACTGACATGGTACTTTTAATATCTATGGCTAGCAGTTGTTGAGTGACTCCCATGGAAGAGGACCCATGCTTGGTACTAACATCTCTGACCCCAGTAACAGTCCTGAAAGGTTTATGTGGTTACCCTCATTTTATTGATGAGGAAACTGAGGTTCCTCAGAGATTGATTTCCCCAAGAATACCCAGTTAAGAGGTAGAGCAGGAATTCAGAGCCAGGTGTATTTGCTTCCAAATCCTAAGTGCTTTTCACCTTTCACACAGCCTCATAGACAAGTGCGCCTTCACAGATTTGACAGAATGGTGAAAAATAACTTTTCCTCAGACTTAATTTACGTTACCAAAATTTTAAAATCATGCAAACGAATGCAGAAATCTATTTTCTGGTACTTCTATTTTTTTTACATGCTTTGCAATGCACTTGACTGGTACATTTTAGAGCCTTGATACAGAAATGAGAGTTTTGGCTTTAGTGAATTGGATCTGACAGATATCCTGACCTTGAGCTTTTCAAAATGTTACTATAAACATTGCTGCCAAAATACTACTAATATTTTGGTTGAGAAAGATTCTTATAATTCAGATGTTACCTTAGAATGGGAAGCATTTTTGAGAGGATAGAAATTTATTAGTTAAAGAACGCTTTGCCATTTTCTTACTTCAGCAGGAACTCAGGGAGTGAGCTACAGGTATATTATGCTTCACCCAGAAGTTACCAAGACTTTTTTGAAGCCATCCGCAGAAGGGGAGACACGTTTTACGTTGTGTCGTTTCGAAGGGTAAGTTCACTTTGAAAGAATAAAAGAAGTAGTTTTGAATACCTGCTATATACGAGGCACTGAGCTGAATGCTGTGGAAGATAGAAAGGTATGAGAGATAGGAAGCAATATAAAATACATTGTATGAGTGGAAGAGTCTAAGTGCTATAATACAAGCTTGATTTTGAGCTGTTCAGCGTTATGAAGAGGAAACATGGAGTTGATGCTAGGCAATATTTAGAAAATATAAGCTGCTTATTGATTTTTATTATTTGTTATCCCTATAGCCATATTGTTTGTTTATAACCAATGGAGAAGTATAAACATAAAAATGTCTTTTTAGGCTATGTTCCTGAGACTTTCTATCCCTCTTTTCTCTGTCCTTCATCAAGCATTTACTCTTGTTAGTGAAGAATGTGTAGGATAATCATTTAGCTTATACAAAAGTAAATGTTTATACGAGCACTTTTGAATGTTACAAATGTGAGACTAAATGGGGAAAAAATGCATAGCTTACTTTCATTCCATCTGCTTTTCCTCTAAAAGGAAAATACATTCTGCATAGAGTTGTCATATGAATATCTCGGTTACAGAGCTGTATGTTAAACCAGTAACACATGAATGAATTAGAATTCCTTGGTAGTTTGTATCCTAGGTTTTTCATTTTCTTTGTCTTTTTTTAAAAGAATGTAGAGATTGTATGATAGAAATAAGCATATGCTAACAATAAACGATTCATTCTCTGATTATTGTCACCACTCACTGTCACTGAAATTCTGTTAACTCAATGCTTTTCCTAAGGTATAAATATCTAGCAGCTCAGAATTTTGGACCAGAGAACTTTAACACTTGAAGATTAGGGAAACCAAACATTTAATGTGTTTTTAGTTATTAATCAAATATGTTAGGAGATTTGGAGTACTATGGTGATGATATCTCATGATTTCTGCCTTTTCTCAAAAATTTCCTGTGTTCAGCCTATTCTCTCAGACATAGCTGGTATATTTCTATACTGTGCCAGCCTCCAAGTTCATTTTCAGCAGCAAGGGGGCAGCTGAGAACAGGGTTTCAGCAAGGCTCCAACTGTATTGGCTGACCAGAGCTTAGTATTAGCTTTGGGTTGACACAGTCAACTGTTTAAAGTTGGCAGGGGTTGGGGGATGGGAGAAAACTTTTTAAGATGGGATCCAGCACTACAAAGAAGAGACTTGATAGATGTTAAAATGAATGTGTTGGGCTTCCCTGGTGGCGCAGTGGTTGAGTCCACCTGCTGATGCAGGGGACGCGGGTTTGTGCCCCGGTCTGGGAAGATTCCACATGCCGCGGAGCGACTGGGCCCGTGAGCCATGGCCGCTGAGCCTGTGCTCCGCAACGGGAGAGGCCACAGCAGTGAGAGGCCCACGTACCACAACAACAACAAAAAAGAATGTTTTGAAGTATATGTTATGGAAGTTACCACAAAAGAATATTTTTTTTTTTTTTTTTGCGGTACGCGGGCCTCTCCCTGTCGTGGCCTCTCCCGTTGCAGAGCACAGGCTCCAGACGCGCAGGCTCAGTGGCCATGGCTCATGGGCCCAGCCGCTCCGCGGCATGTGGGATCTTCCCGGATCGGGGCACGAACCCGCGTCCCCTGCACTGGCAGGCGGACTCTCAACCACTGCGCCACCAGGGAAGCCCACACAAAAGAATATTTTTAACACTGAAATAGCTGAATACATTTTCTTAGGTTTGGGATAATTTCTCTATTATTTGATGAAAACAGTACAGTATATATTAAAAGTAGCAATTGTCAAGCCACAGATTGACCTCATGACTAGTAACATTTTTCTAGGGAAGAGAACAAGAATTTGTTATGAAGAAAATTATCCTAGCCTTAAAGGGACTGTATTTTTACAAAGGAAGATGAATGGTGTTCTTTTTTTAAATAAATGCATTGCATTTCTTGCATTTGTGAAAGCTACTTCTCATTAGTTTGCTGTGAAAAGTGCTACTAGAAAATTATTTATCACCCTCCCTCTAATCCTTTGATGTTGTAGAAGAAACAGTCTCACGTTTAAGAAAACTGTTAGGACTCTCTTTCACATTATGTTTGAGTTTTTCATTTCCTAATTACTGATTTATCATATCTTAGTGTTTTATATCAAGGTAAAGTGAGAATAAGCATGAACTTAACTAGATAACAGTAGTTAGAGAGAGACAGCATCCTTTTCACTTTTTCTTTCTTGCTTTATTTAGTTTTAACAGTTGGGATAAGGAAGTTAATTTTATCATCATGACTATAAATAGTGTTACTGGACAGGAATTTGATTCTTAAAGCCTGGATTGTTCTTTTTGTTCTTGCTGAAATGAAAATGAAAGACATAATGATCTCATGCTTAGTTTTTTTTCAGTTTTCCATATAAAATATTCTAACAGTTTCATCAAAAAGGCAAGTGGCATCATTTCTTGTGTAGAAAGATGTAGACTTTTTCTTTCATTTAGGCTATTAATTTCATTGACAGAAATTATTGTAATTGATACTGTGCGATTACATTAGAAACTAAGAAATATAGGGGTTCTCATGCCTCAAGGTTTGGCTTAGTATAAACCAGACTTAACAGAGCCAGTAAGCAAACCATGTGGTTTTATTGTATGTGTTTTATTGACATGTGTTTAACAAAATATTTTAATATCTAAAAGAGTAGATGTAGCTATTGACTGTTTAGTATACCATTATTATTATTATTATTTTTTCGGTATGCGGGCCTCTCACTGTTGTGGCTTCTCCCATTGTGGAGCACAGGCTCTGGACGCGCAGGCTCAGCGGCCATGGCTCACGGGCCCAGCTGCTCCACGGTATGTGGGATCTTACCGGACTGGGGCTCGAACCCGTGTCCCCTGCATTGGCAGGCAGACTCGCAACCACTGTGCCACCAGTGAAGCCCCTATACCATTATTTAAGAAACCAACTCTTATGCTTCATAACTTGGAACGTACACTTGTCCTCATGGAAAATTGGAATAGTGGCTTGTTGTCATTCCTGATTCAACAGCAGCTCCAGTAATTCCATTTTAGTCTTTTTCACGCATTGCTCATTCAGACTCCCTAAGCAGAAAGAGGATCTGATTATATATATAGTTGGGTAGAATTGCTGTGATAACCTTGGCTCATGATCCGTGGTCCATTCTTTTGTGACCAGGGAAATAGGGTTGATTTCATTAAATGTATTCTTTTGCTTTGTAAGCCAGCAACTATGCAGAAGGAAAAGGCTGGGCCACTCCTCTGAGAAAATGATTGTGGTGGGCCCTTAGAGCTTCATAAACTGTTTATTCTACACAACACCTGCTTTAAAAAAAAAGTTCGTTCTTGTATTGGTCCCTAGTTGTTTGATCTAAAAGGCTTGTCTTCTCATCTGTATCATAAGCTTCTGAAAGGCAGGAAGTGTCATGTGCTTTTTTATTACCACTCCTGACACTCAGCACAGTGCTAGCCACTCAGTGCTTATTAAACAGAACAATTTTAGGTATGGTTCACTAAGAGAAGTCACAGTGATGGAAGTTCATTGTTTTCCATAATCATTTAAAGGGTATATTTACATGTTTTGCTTGGAGAAATTTAAATCTATTTTACTGATCTAAGAAGTAACATAAACAGTGCTGAAGTCCAGCAGAAAGTTCAGTTAGAGATGACCTGTCTTTTCTTTATTTATGGTTGTACTAGCCAGAGATGCATCAGCTTTGTGCTTGTTTCTGAATCTAAGCTTTAGAGCTAAAAAAAATCACCTTGCTGAAATGTTTGACTGTGAAATGTTTAATATTAGTCAATAGGGAGAACTTTGAGGTACTTGCCTCCTCGTTTTTTAATATTTGGCAGTCATTTTGGAGTGGATTGTTGTTAGACCTCACTGCTTTCTTTTGTGGAGAAGGGCTGGTGTCTAGTATCTCTACAGATTCAAGCAGCATGAGCCAGAAACTTGAAACTTTGGACAAAGAATAGGAAAGATGCTAATTAATGCAGAAAGGTTGACTGGTGATGTTATTGGTTCAGAAGGTTTGCCAAAGGTTTATTCCCATGGAAGGCCATAAAAGAGAGTTTCACAGAATGGCAGTGATATTTTCTAAATTAATGCCTAGATTAATACCTAATACATGCTTGGAAGAATGGCATGTTTTCTTAATGTATATTATTTATTTCTTGGAAATTTTTGTTTAGTATGTATAACTTTCTATAAAATCTTCAGAGGCAAGATGAATTTCCTTAGAAATCAAAGGAAATTAGTTTATAAAGTCTACTTCAAAAGGATACAGCTCCTGTTGTTTTGGAACTTCACAACTTGAGTGTGCACATGGATCTTGGAGTTTGGCCATTTTCTTATCTCTGCTTTCACGGCCTTTTAGCCAGATTCTTTCTCTGGCTGGAAAAAAGAAAATGTGACTAAATGAGTTTGGAAAGCTACTTGCATTAAAAAGAAGTCTTATCTTAGAAGAGACTTTTTAAAAAACTTCTTTTGGAGGGCTTTTTCTAAATAATTGTTAGCTTACTTTGAGATTTACTCTTATCCAGGTCTTAAGCATATTGTAAAAAATAGAACAGAGTTGTCTGAGGATCCACTTAACCTGAGTTTACTTAATGATTACATCAATAACATTATATATTCATTTTTCTTTCATTTATATACAAATATGGACACCTTTAATGTATATGGCCATTATAGTTTACAAACCCCTTTCACATATATCTTGTTAGTTCCTTACATATAATAAAGTATTCCTAGTTCTGTTTTACAGATGGAAAAATTGAGGCACAGAGAGGTTAAGTAGCTTCTCTAAGGACACAAAAACAATGGTAAGCAGTAAAACTAGGGCAATAATTGAAGTGTTCTAATTTAATACAATGATTTTTTTTCCTTTACATTCTGGTGCTGCATTTTAGATTGCAGAATATTTAAATAGCAAAATTACTCTATTACTCCAAAGCCAACCATGTTTTGTTGCCAAATCTGCTGGACAGTTTTGCTGGAGTTATTGCATGACAATTAAAATTTTTTGTTTGTTAATTACCTGATTGTAGAGTAAGTGCTTTATTAGGTTACACTTTGATAATAGTAAAGAATAACTTAATGTTCTTAAAGGTTATAGTATTGCTTCAGATTTCAAACCAAGAGAATAGAATAAATAGGCTTTGAGAGTTTCTGGTTTCTTTTTAAAACATTTGAGGAAAAAAATCTTTGCTGTGTCTTAGAAAGGAAGTACTTTAGCCAAAATAGACAGTATTTTAATGATTGGTACTCTAGAACTTCTCATAGAGAAGAGTGGTTTTTGTGCGTGTGTAAATGCATTTTATTATGCATTCTGTATATGGCATGCCGGATTCTTGAGATCAGAAACTTTTGATCTCAAGCTCCTTGTTAAATATGAGTTACTGTTGTATGGTTTTAGGGGATTTAGTCATTTGTTCCTTGGCTCTGTAACAGATTCCTAGCTAACATTAAAAAAAAAACCCAACAACCTGTTATTTGGATTTTTCAATTGCATACTGTAATGTAACTTGTTTTATGTTTGAAAAATGATTGTTCAACAGTCTCTGTAACTAGACTTGTAAGTAGAATAGCCATGGGCACAAAGAACTTATAACTCATGAATAATTTGAAGTCTTCAAAATTCTCAGGATAGTGGGCAAGTCCATCTGAGTCAGGATAATTTTCCAACTGTTCGTTATTCTTGTGCTCTATTTAGTAGTCTTCATTTTATAATGTGTTTTTCATATGCATTTGTTTAAGCTCCTTTTTTAGGTTGCATGCTTTCTCTGGGCAGGGATAAAGTCTATTCCTTCTGTTTTGTCTTTCTACAAGGCCTGTTGCAATGTACTGCAGACTGTGCAGAGCAAATCCTAAATAAATGTTAGGGCTCAAACTGCTGTTTATTTGCACCTTTTAACCTTATTTTTTATGTCCTACTGTTCAAAAGATTAGTAGAGATAGGGTTTGCAGAGACAAAGAAGGCAGTTTTTCTCAATGAATGTTTAAAATTACTTTTGTATATTGAATAAACATGAAAAAATTTAAAATATATAGTCTACTTTGATGTGGACAAACTTTTAGCTATACAATAGAATGACTTCTAAAGAAAGACATCTAAAGTTACCCTGATTCTTCAGCTAGGATTTAATAATTGATAGTTTAAAGTTTTGATAGTTTCCTTCTCATAAAATTTCAGATTTTTCATAATGAGGGAAGAAAACATTTCCTGAAAGCAAAACTGCATTCTAAGAAAAGATATTTCCTCACGTTATGAACATGTGAGGAAAAATGTTTTTTTAAAGAATTGATAGATATAGGCCTTAGTGACTTGCATTCTAGCCCCATTTCTGTCACTTACTATTTGACTTTGGACAAATCACTTTTTTCTCCTATCTTCAGTTTCCTGATCTGTAAAATGATAAAGTTAGAGAAGATATGCATTTTCCTTTTAGCTGCAGAAATTTATAGTATTCTTCTAACTCTTTGTGAGAGTGTGTGTGTGTGTGTGTGTGTATGTGTGTATGTGTAGGTATATGTGTGTATATGTGTTTCTGTGTGTGAACACTGTCCTCTTAGAAATCTATAGTATTGTGTTAAAACTCTTTAAAGTTACTAGAGTGACTCTCAGTCAGTTGGAGTTAGAACATTTTAAGGGTTTTGAAAAACAACCATAACAAAAACAAAATGTCAAGTTACAAGGTAGACCTATAAATTAATGAGTTTGATTTTTTAATAGATGGTGGTCTTGTAATTTATTTAATAATGATCTTTATAGTGCTTATAATATGCCAGTCTTTAATCCTGAGGTAGGTACGATTATTGTCCTCATTTTACAGATGAGGAGCCTATGGCACAGAGAGGTTAATTAATTTGTCCAATGTGACATAGTTTGGAAGTGACGGAGCCAGAATTTAACTGAGAGTCTGGCTCCAGAGTCTGTGTTTCTGGCCACTTCCCTATATTGCCTTTCTAGCACTTTTATGTACAAATGCTGCCTTATCCTTCAGAATATTCAACTTAGAATTTAATTCCACTGATCTGTCTGTTCAAAACATCGTTTGAGGGCTTCCCTGGTGGCGCAGTGGTTGAGAGTCCGCCGGCCATTGCAGGGGACACGGGTTCGTGCCCCGGTCTGGGAAGATCCCACATGCCAAGGAGTGGCTAGGCCCGTGAGCCATGGCCACTGAGCCTGCGCGTCCGGAGCCTGTGCTCCACAACGGGAGAGGCCACAACAGTGAGAGGTCAGTGTACTGCAAAAAAAACCCCAAAACCGAAAAACATCGTTTGAGTTGCTTTAGGTTCATTTTCCAAAGAGGGCAAGACCAAAGATAAAGCCCTGTGGAAAAAAACCCAAGAACCATGCATGCTACATAGAGTAATAGTGTAGGAGGAATAAGAGCTACCAGGGAAACACAGAGGAAATGATTAGAGATACAGAAGGAGAATTGGAATAGTACTACAGATGAAAGTGGAAAAAAATCAACTTTATTTTATTTTAAAACATGGAGGTCAGGGAAGAAGAGTTCAAAAAGGAGGTGTGGTCAGCAGTATTGGGTGTCACAGAGCTCACTGAGAATGAGAAATGAGAAAAGCCCATTTGGCCTATATAAACATGGAAATCGTTGGCGACTTGAGTTTGCAGTTATGGTAGAGTAATCAGAACAGAATCCAGATTAGAGGCTAAGAGAGATTGTGAAGGAAATAAAGTGGTGGGCTTGGTAAATTTGGCATTGAAGGGAAGGGGAAATAGCCTGGAGACAGGTAAAGGGAAGAGAACCTTAAGGGGTTTGTGTTTGTGCGTGTATGCGTGTGTGCGTGTGTTTAAGGATAGGAGGGCTATAAAGGTAAAGTATAAAGTAAAGAGAGACTATTACGGTTAATTTATATACACATAAATGTAAGAATGGAGTGCATATTTTATTTTTGACAGTTGTTTTAAAGGAAAATAAACATGTTTGTTCCTCATTGTATTAATATTTTTCTATTTAAATCAGAACATGGAGAAAGTTGAAGAAAATTTTTTGTTTATTTGCAGTAGGACTATAAAAAATAAGAGAATGTGGAATTAAAACCAAATTTCTAAAAAATAAAATCATATTTAAAGTATTCCTTGAGACATCAAAAGTCTTCTAAATCTTAAATAACGAGCTGGCTTTTAATAATGGTAAAATGTTTTTAAAATATAAAAGTTGATAGAACTATTTCTAATTTAATTAATACATAGATGGTCTTGGAGTTTTTCCTCATATAAAGTCAGAAAACTAGCAAAATAGACTGTTAAATCATTTTATGTTGAAACAAAATTTGATGCAAGCTTTTTGATAATGTCACAAAACTTAAATATGGAGGAAGCAATTACTATAGTTAGGAAAAGTTGATGATTAATCATCTGACTCAGGAGTAAGATCTGAAATGCTTGTGTCCTCCCCTCCCCCATATGTAGTGATTTCTTATTCTGGACTGATTTGTTTAACTTTGACCCCATCAGCAAGTCTGAACACTGACATTTAGTTGGTTTTTCTTGAAAGATCCTAAGGCTCTAATAGGTGTGTGGTATTTATTTCAAGTTATTGATGCTAATCTAGAAAGAGTCTGTTATGGATGGGCTTTGAGGAATTTTCCGATTCCTAGTGTAGGAATCACACTGGAAGCCAGCAGGATGGATGAATTAGCTGAGACCAGGAGTGTGGTATATGTCTAACTAAATAATTATGCAACTGTTTTCTTAATGTCTGTTTCCCTTGCCAGGCCTTAAGCACCCTGAGGGCAAGAGCCATCTCTATCTTAGTCATCATGCTATCCCTAGTATCCAGCATAGTACCAGGCATATAGCAGGTATTCCGTAAATATTGAATGAATGAATGAATAAACTGGATACCAAATCCATCAGTTTGACATGCCATATTCTAAATTAGTTTATACCATCACCGTGATATGAAAGACAATTTGTGACAGGCCAGCTTCTTAACTACTTTTATCAGGGCCATCTATGTATCATGGTAAATCTAGAAATCAGTCTTTGAAAATTAGTAAATTTAAATGCATATTGTACAGCACAGGGTATATAACCAATATTTTATAATAACTTTAAAAGGAATATAATCTATAAAAATATTAAATCACTGTGTTGTACACTTGAAACTAATATAACATTGTAAATCAACTATTCTTCAATAAAAAAAGTAAATAAATGCATTTTTTAAAGTTTAGGTACCATGTTGCATGAGGGAACTATATACTCAGTAAGATCTTCTCTGTGTTTCAGAGTTGAAACACTGAGCCTGGTAGTACATGGATAGAGAAGATTTTTTTCAATTAGGGTGTTAAACAGACTGTGGTGCCATTTGAAGCACTGGAATTGATAAGCTGCAGATTGAATAAACTCTGTATGTATAGAGACCCATCTATACTGTGTGTCTTTGGTGTCCTAGAAGAATGGGACGATATTAGCATTTTTATCTCCTGCACAGTGTTTAATTTGAATATGTAAGGTGTTAAGAAAAGCTTGTCAAACGAATCTCCCATAACCTATATTTCAAATAATTTAGAGTCACCTATGTCTGATTATAATACACCTAGAAATAAATCTTAAAACTAAAATATATCATACAGAATAAAAGGCCTCTGTTATTCAGTTTAAATTTTATAGCTATTTCTCTTCTTGTTCCATTTGTTATTGAATAGAAATTCAATAAGTTTTATTCTGTTAAGTATGAATCTGCCTTGGGAGGGGGTGTCAGATGTTTAATTTGAAGTTCCTTAAAGAGACTGGTTGCTTTCTTCCTTTTAAATGTGCTTTGAATTAGTAGCTTTCAGATATCTATTCGGGTGGAGGTACAAGCATTATAAAGAGAAAGATATATAATCAAAAAATAATTTTTCCTTGGCTTTGGAATGAAAAAATATCCAACTCAGAGTTTTGCAGTCAGACATTTATCTGATCAGATATTTATCCACTCCTCTTCTATATAATTGACTCTGATCTCCAGGCTTCTATTTTGGCTAAAAAATCAGGCTTCAGACTCAACTGAGTAATGAGAAAGTGGAGGTCCTTAGACTGATGTAGATCAGTGGTTCTCAAACTTTTTGGTTTCAGAACTGCTTATATTTTCCAAAACACTTCAAAGAAATATTAGTGAGAAGAGTGGCATGGTTTTATATTTTTATGAATCTCTTTAATATCTGGCTTAGTAGAAGCCAGCTGGATTCTTATATGTGCTTCTGCATTAATCATTTCCTTTTAGTTGAAATATAGGAAGAAAATCTGACCTCACACAGATAATGTAGTTGGATAAGGAAGGAATATTTTTTAAGCCTTTTCAGATAATTGTGGGTATTCTTCTTTGATGCTACACCAAAATTCAACAAGAGATAGTTTCTTAAAGGGTAGTTGCAGTGTAGAAGCCAAATCTGAGAACTTTTAGCACTCTGATGCATTAAAATCTATTGGTCATATGTATAGCTGATTCACTTTGTTATAAAGCAGAAACTAACACACATTGTAAAGCAATTATACTCCAATAAAGATGTTAAAAAAATCTATTGGTTTATCTTACACTTTGAGTGGATCTCTTCCCCATGCATGATTTTGTAACATCACACTTTGGTCAGTTGGAAAAAATTGGCTCACTGAGACATGGAGATCTTCCAAATGTTGACGTGGCTTATATACAATATTTAAAAAACCACATTGTTTAATACCACCACAAGTCTTATCTGAAAAGTCTTTAATATTAGGAAGCTGTTAAGTTCATGGTAGCAGATGCAGGTTTTTCAGAATTCTTGTTTTTGTTTGAAGACTCAAATTTTATCACTGTTGAAAAGATTGTCAGTTGTTTTCCTTCAAGTGGCAGCTTCCTTTAATTCATTTGCCTATCAAATACCCAAGTCAAAATAACTTTAATTTGTCTATCTGACATTCTTTAAAGTAAAACTGGTGTTACATTAAAAAGTAGCTAGGGAGTTCCCTGGTGGCCTAGTGGTTAGGATTCCAGGCATTCACTGCCATGGCCCAGGTTCTTTCCCTGGTTGGGGAACTGAGATCATGCAAGCTGCACAGCATGGCCAAAAAACAAAACAAAACAAAAAACTTTAGTATTCAGCAGAAGTGTGTTTCCTATTTTGTCACAGAATATTAAAAAGAAGTCTACTCAAGGGTCAAGATTTAATAAAATTAATAATTTTTATATCCTTAAACTGACTTTGTGTCTGTGTGTGTGGGTGTGCATGTGTGTGTGTATCTGAACATGAGGTGATGAATAATGCAGTGAACTCTAATACAGTGGTACTGCTGTCTTGATTCAGGCTAAGGTATCAGAATTGATTTTGTACCATCAGTGTAAATATCAACACAGTCGTTCTAGGATAAGTGATGAGATTCAAAAACATTATTCAACACTGAATATTCTAGTACTGCTTGTGTTTTTTGCCAAACATTCCCATATAAGATCTTTGTTCCTGATTACTTGGTGCTCATACTGAATGAATATAAACAAAACATCCAGTCTGAAGGTTCTTTCATTTATAAAACAAAAGCACAATTCTGTAGTAGAAATATTAATTCAGTCTTCATATGTGCAGCTAATCTTTAATTTGATGGGTTATTATATGATTAGAAAGTAGCAGTGCCATGATTTCTTTTACTGACTTTTCATCCAGCAGGCACTGAGCAAGGCCAACTATCCAAGACTTTATTAGTCTCTCAGGTAAATGTACTTCTTCAGCGTTTATCATGTAAGATATTTCAGTGGTCTTTAAATTCTACATGATTGGTCTCAGAATAACACTGGAACTTAACTGACACCCTAATAGTATTTGAAATGTTTTGTTCCGTAAGAGACAATAAGATAGATTACAGGTGTCAACCTGTAATGCAAGAGAAAGATAGCTTTCAGCATATGGTCATTTCTTATTAACAGTTTCAACCAGTTTCTTGGTAGATTCTGCCTTTCCATGAGTCACAGAATTCTCTAATACGTTAGTTTTATCTTTTTCAGCATCTGAGTTGTAGACAGTATGGCTGAGGGTTAAGGAAGCAAATCTTTTGGTTTTCTATTCAAGTATAGTTCATTTACAATATTATGCTGGTTTCAGATGTATAGCGTAGTGATTCAGTATTTTTGCAGATTATACTCCATTATAGGTTATTATGAAACAATGGCTCTAATTCCCTCTGCTATACAGTATATCCTTGTTGCTTATCTATTTTATACATAGTAGTTTATCTATGTTAATCCCATACCCCTAATTTGTCCCTCCCCTCTTCCTTTTCCCCCTTTTTTTAGACTTTTTTTTTTTTAGAAGATGTTGGAGGTAGGAGTTTTAAAAATTTATTTATTTATTCTTGCTGTGTTGGGTCTTCATTTCTGTGCAAGGGCTTTCTCTAGCTGTGGCAAGTGGGGGCCACTCTTCATCGCAGTGCATGGGCCTCTCACTATCGCGGCCTCTCTTGTTGCGGAGCACAGGCTCCAGATGCACAGGCTCAGTAGTTGTGGCTCATGGGCCTAGGTGCTCCGTGGCATGTGGGATCCTTCCAGACCAGGGCTTGAACCCGTGTCCCCTGCATTAGCAGGCAGATTCTCAACCACTGCGCCACCAGGGAAGCCCTTCCTTTTCCCCTTTGGTAGCCACAAGTTTGTCTTCTTTATCTGTGAATCTGTTCCTGTTTTGTGTATACATTCACTAGTATTATTTTTTAGATTCCACATATTTGTGATATCATACAGTATTTGTCTTTCTCTGTCTGACTTATTTCACTAAGCATAATATTCTCTAAATCCATCCACTTTGCTACAGATGGTAGTATTTCACTTTTTTATGGCTGAGTAATATTCCACTGTTTGTATATATGTGTGTGTGTGTGTGCGTGTGTGTATGTATGTGTGTATTTATCTCATATCTTCTTTATTCAGTCATCTGTTGATGGGCACTTGGGTTTCTTCCATGTCTTGGCTATTGTAAATAGTGCTGCTGTGAACATTGGGGATGTATATATCTTTTCGAATTAGTGTTTTCATTTTTTCCAGATACATACCCAGGAGTGGAATTGCTGGATCATATAGTAGTTCTATTTTTAGTTTTTTCAGGAACCCCCATACTGTTTTCTATAGTGGCTGCACCGTTTTACATTCCCAACAGTGTACAGGGTTCCCTTGTCTTCACATCCTCTACAGCAATTTGTTATTTGTAGACTTTTTTATGATAGTCTTTCTGACAGGTGTGAGGTTATATCTCATTGTTGATTTGATTTGCATTTCTCTAATAATTAATTATGTTGAGCATCTTTTCATGTGCCTCTTGGCCATCTGTATGTTTGTTTTGGAAAAATGTCTATTCAGGTCTTCTGCCCATTTTTTGATTGGATTGTTTTGTTTGTGGTTTTTTGTTTTTTTGTTTTTTGATATTGAGTTGTATGAGTTGTTTGTATATTTTTGGATATTAACTCCTTGTCAGTCGCATTGTTGGCAAGTATTTTCTCCCACTCTGTAGACTGTCTTTTCATTTTGTCAGTGGTTTCCTTGGCTGTGCAAAAGCTTTTAAATTTAATTAGGTCCCATTTGTTTATTTTTGCTTTTATTTCTTTTGCCTTAAGAGACTGATCCAGGAAAATATTGCTACGATTTATGTCAAAGAGTGTTTCATCTATGTTTTCTTCTAGGAGTTTTATGGTTTCTAGTCTTTCATTTAGGTCTTTAAACCATCTTGAGTTTATTTTTGTATATGATATGAAGCAATGTCCTAATCTCATTGCTTCACATGTGGCTGTCCAGTTTTCCCAGCACCACTTGTTGAAGAGACTCTCTTTTCTCCATAGTATATTCTTGCCTCCTTTGCCATAGATTCATTGACCATAGGTGTGTAGGTTTATTTCTGGGCTCTCTATTGTGTTCCATTGATCTATGAGTCTGTTTTTGTGCCAGTATTATGCTGTTTTGATTACTGTAGCTTTGTAATATAGTCTGAAGTTTGGGAGGGTTATACCACCAGCTTTGTTCCTTTTTTCTCAAGATTGCGCTGGCAATTTGGGGTCTTCTGTGATTCCATATAAGTTTTAGGATTATTTATTCTAGTTCTGTGAAGAATGTCCTGGATATTTTGATAGGACTTGCATTAAATCTGTAGATTGCTTTGGGTAGTATGGCCATTTTAACAATATAAATTAATCCAAGAACATGGACTATGTTTCTACTTCTTTGTATTATCTTCAAATTCCTTCATCAGTGTTTTTTTTTTTAATATTTATTTATTTGGCTGTGCCAGGTCTTAGATGCGGCACACGGGATCTTTGTTGCCACATGCGGGATCTTCAGTTGTGGCATGCGGGATCTTTTAGTTGAGGCATGTGGGATCTAGTTCTCCAACCAGGGATCAAACCTGGGCCCCCTGCATTGGGAGAGTGGAGTCTTAGCCACTGGACCACCAGAGAAGTCCTCATCAGTGTTTTATAGTTTTCAGAGTATAGGGCTTTCACCTCTTTGCTTAAGTTTATTCTTAAGTATTTTATTCTTTTTGATGTGATTTTATTTTTACTTTCTCTTTCTGATACTTTATCATTAGTGTATAGAAACACAACAGATTTCTGTATATTAATCTTGTGTCCTGTAACCTTGCTGAACTCATTTATTAATTCTAATAAGTTTTGGGGTGGATTCTTTAGGGTTCTCTTAATAAAGTATCATGTCATCTGCAAATAGTGACAGTTTTACCTCTTCTCTTCCAAATTGGATACCTTGTATTTCTTTTTCTTGTATGATTGCTGTGACAAGGACTTCCAACCCTATGTTAAGTAGCAGTGGTGAGAGTGGACATCCTTGTCTTGTTCCTGCCCTCCTGCAATGGAAGAACAGAGTCCTAACCACTGGACCACCAGGGAATTCCTGGCTTTCAGCTTTTTACAATTGAGTGTGATATTGGCTGTTGGTTTGTCATAAACGCCCTTTATTATGTTGAGATGTATTCCCTCTATACCTACTTTGTGGAGAGTTTTTATCATTAATGGATGCAGAATTTTCTCAAAAAATGCATCTGTTGAGATGATCATGTGATTTTACTTCCTTTTGTTACTGTGGTATAACACATTGATTGATTTATGAATGTTGAACGATCCTTGTGACCCTGGAATGAATCCCACTTGATCATGGTTTCTGATCTTTTTAATGTATTTTTGAAATTGTTTTGTTAATATTTTGTTGAGGACTTTTGCATCTGTATTCATCAAAGAGATATTGGCCTATATTTTCTTTTTTTATACTGTCTTTGTCTTGTTTTGGTATCAGGGTAATGGTGGCCTCATAGAATAAGGCGTTATTTGAGGTATAGTAAGAAAACCAATGTGATAGAAGACTTTTTTTTTTAAAGTTATTTATTTATTATTTTTTTAACATCTTTATTGGAGTATAATTGCTTTACAATGGTGTGTTAGTTTCGCTTTATAACAAAGTGAATTGGCTATATATATACATATATCCCCATATCTCTTCGCTCCTGTGTCTCCCTCCCTCCCACCCTCCTATCCCACACCTCTAGATGGTCACAAAGCACTGAGCTGATCTCCCTGTGATATGCGGCTGCTTCCCACTAGCTATCGGTTTTACATTTGGTAGTGTATATATGTCCATGCCACTCTCTCACTTTGTCCCACCTTAGCCTTCCTCCTCCCTGTGTCCTCAAGTCCGTTCTGTAGTAGGTCTGCATCTTTATTCCCATCCTGCCCCTAGGTTCTTCATAACCATTTTTTTTTAAGATTCCATATATATGTCTTAGCATACGGTATTTGTTTTTCTCTTTCTGACTTACTTCGCTCTGTATGACAGTCTCTAGGTCCATCCACCTCACTACAAATAACTCAATTTTGTTTCTTTTTATGGCTGATTAATATTCTATTGTATATATGTGCCATATCTTCTTTATCCATTCATCTGTCGATGGACACTTAGGTAGCTTCCATGTCCTGGCTTTTGTAAATAGACCTTCAATGAACATTGTGGTACATGACTCTTTTTGAAGTATGGTTTTCTCAGGGTATATGCCCAGCAGTGGGATTGCTGGGTCGTATGGTAATTCTATTTTTAGATTGTTAAGGAACCTCCATACTGTTCTCCGTAGTGGCTGTATCAATTTACATTCCCACCAACAGTGCAAGAGGGTTCCCTTTTCTCCACACCCTCTCCAGCATTTCTTATTTGTAGATTTTTGGATGATGGACATTCTGACTGGTGTGAGATAATATCTCATTGTAGTTTTGATTTGCATTTCTCTAATGATTAATGATGTTGAGCATTCTTTCATGTGTTTGTTGGCAATCTGTATATCTTCTTTGGAAAAATGTCTCTTACGGTCTTCTGCCCATTTTTGGATTGGGTTGTTTGTTTTTTTCATATTGACCTGCATGAACTGCTTGTAAATTGTGGAGATTAATCCTTTGTCAGTTGCTTCATTTGCAAATATTTTCCCCCATTCTGAGGGTTGTCTTTTCATCTTGTTTATGGTTTCCTTTGCTGTGCAAAAGCTTTTAAGTTTCATTAGGTCCCATTTATTTATTTTTGTTTTTATTTCCATTTCTCTAGGAGGTGGGTCAAAAAGGATCTTGCTGTGATTTATGTCATAGAGTGTTCTGCCTATGTTTTCCTTTAAGAGTTTGATAGTGTCTGGCCTTGCATTTAGGTCTTTAACCCATTTTGAGTATATTTTTGTGTATGGTGTTAGGGAGTGTTCTAATTTCATTCTTTCAGATGTTGCTGTCCAGTTTTCTCTGCACCACTTATTGAAGAGACTCTCTTTTCTACATTGTATATTCTTGCCTCCTTTATCAAAAATAAGGTGACCATATGTGCGTGGGTTTATCTCTGGGCTTTCTATCCTATTCCATTGATTTATATTTCTGTTTTTGTGCCAGTACCATACTGTCTTGATTACTGTAGTTTTGTAGTATAGTCTGAAGTCAGGGAGCCTGTTTCCTCCAGCTCCATTTTTCTTTCTCAAGATTGCTTTGGCTATTCGGGGTCTTTTGTGTTTCCATACAAATTGTGAAATTCTTCGTTCTAGTTCTGTGAAAAATGCCAGTGGTAGTTTGATAAGGATTGCATTGACTCTGTAGATTGCTTTGGGTAGTACAGTCATTTTCACAATGTTGATTCTTCCAATCCAAGAACATGGGATATCTCTCCAACTGTTGGTATTATCTTTAATTTCTTTTATCAGTGTCTTATAGTTTTCTGCATACAGTTGTTTTGTCTCCTTAGGTAGGTTTATTCCTAGATATTTTATTCTTTTTCTTGCAGTGGTAAATGGAAGTGTTTGCTTAATTTCACTTTCAGATTTTTCATCATTAGTGTATAGGAATGCAAGAGATTTCTGTGCATTAGTTTTGTATCCTGCTACTTTACCAAATTCATTGATTAGCTCTAGTAGTTTTCTGGTAGCATCTTTAGGATTTTCTATGTATAGTATCATGTCATCTGCAAACAGTGACAGCTTTACTTCTTCTTTTCCAATTTGGATTCCTTTTTCTTCTCTGATTGCTATGGCTAAAACTTCCAAAACTATGTTGAATAATAGTGGTGAGAGTGGACAACCTTATCTTATTCCTGATCTTAGTGGAAATGGTTTCAACTTTTCACCACTGAGGACAATGTTGGCTGTGGGTTTCTCATATAGGACCTTTATTATGTTGAGGTAAGTTCCCTCTATGCCTACTTTCTGGAGGGTTTTTATCATAAATGAGTATTGAATTTTGTCAAAAGCTTTTTTTGCATCTGTTGAGGTGATCATATTTTTTTTTCTTCAGTTTGTTAATGTGGTGTATCATATTGATTGATTTGCATATGTTGAAGAATTCTTGCATTCCTTGGATAAACCCCACTTGTTCATGGTGTATGATCCTTTTAATGTGCTGTTGGATTCTGTTTGCTAGTATTTTGATGAGGATTTTTGCATCTATGTTCATCAGTGATATTGGCCAGTAGTTTTTTTTTTCTTTGTGACATCTTTTTCTGGTTTTGGTATCAGGGTGATGGTGGCCTCGTAGAATGAGTCTGGGAGTGTACCTCCCTCTGCTATATGTTGGAAGAGTTTGAGAAGGATAGATGTTAGCTCTTCTCTAAATGTTTGATAGAATTCTCCTGTGAAGCCATGTGGTCCTGGGCTTTTGTTGTTGGAAGATTTTAAATCACAGTTTCAACTTAAGTGCTTGTGATTGGTCTGTTTATATTTTCTATTTCTTACTGGTTCAGTTTCAGAAGGTGTGCATTTCTAAAAATTTGTCCCTTTCTTCCAGGTTGTCCATTTTATTGGCATAGAGTTGCTTGTAGTAACTTCTCATGATCCTTTGTATTTCTGCAGTATCAGTTGTCACTTCTCCTTTTTCATTTCTAATTCTATTGATTTGAGTCTTCTCCCTTTTTTTCTTGATGAGTCTGGCTAATGGTTTATCAATTTTTTTTGTCTTCTCAAAGAACCAGCTTTTAGTTTTATTGATCTTTGGTGTTGTTTCCTTCATTTCTTTTTCCTTTATTACTGATCTGATCTTTATGATTTCTTTCCTTCTGCTGACTTTGGGGTTTTTTTATTCCTCTTTCTCTGATTGCTTTGTGTGTAAGGTTAGGTTGTTTATTTGAGATGTTTCCTGTTTCTTCAGGTAGGATTGTATTGCTGTAAACTTCCGTCTTACAACAGCTTTTGCTGTATCCCATAGGTTTGGGGTCATTGTGTTTTCATTGTCATTTGTTTCTAGGTATTTTTAAAAATTTTTAAAAATTATTTATTTATTTATTTTTTATTGCGGTATGCGGGCTTCTCACTGTTGTGGCCTCTCCCGTTGCGGAGCACAGGCTCTGGACGTTCAGGCTCAGCTGCCATGGCTCATGGGCCTAGCCGCTCCGTGGCATGTGGGGTCTTCCCGGACTGGGGCATGAACCCATGTCCCCTGCATCGGCAGGTGGACTCTCAACCACTGCGACACCAGGTAAGCCCTCTAGGTATTTTTTGATTTCCTCTTTGATTTCGTCAGTGATCTCTTGGTTATTAAGTAGTGTATAGTTTAGCCTCCATGTGTTTGTATTTTTTACAGATTTTTTCTTGTAACTGATATCTAGTCTCATAGCATTGTGGTCAGAAAAGATAGTTGATACGGTTTCAATTTTCTTAAATTTACCAAGGCTTGATTTGTGACCCAAGATATGATCTATCCTGGAGAATGTTCCATGAGCACTTGAGAAGAACGTTTATTCTGTTGTTTTTGGATAGAATGTCCTATAAATATCAATTAAGTCCATCTTGTTTAATGTATCATTTAAAGCTTGTGTTTCCGTATTTATTTTCATTTTGGATGATCTGTCTATTGGTGAAAGTGGAGTGTTAAAGTCCCCAACTATGACTGTGTTACTGTCGATTTCTCCTTTTATAGCTGTTAGTATTTGCCTTATGTATTGAGGTGTTCCATTTGGGTGCATAAATATTTACAATTGTTATATCTTCTTCTTGGATTGATCCCTTGATCATTATGTAATGTCCTTCTTTGTCTCTTGTAATAGTCTTTGTTTTAAAGTCTATTTTGTCTGATATGTGAATTGCTACTCCAGCTTTCTTTTGAGTTCCATTTGCATGGAATATCTTTTTCCATCCCCTCACTTTCAGTCTGTATATGTCCCTAGGTCTGAAGTGGGTCTCTTGTAGACAGCATATATACAGGTCTTGTTTTTGTATCCATTCAGCCAGTCTATGTCTTTTGGTTGGAACATTTAATCCATTTACATTAAGGTAATTATTGATATGTATGCTCCTATTACCATTTTCTTAATTGTTTTGGGTTTGTTTTTGTAGGTCTTTTCCTTCTCTTGTGTTTCCTGCCTAGAGAAGTTCCTTTAGCATTTGTTGTAAAGCTGGTTTGGTGGTGCTGAATTCTCTTAGCCTTTGCTTGTCTGTAAAGGTTTTAATTTCTCCATCAAATCTGAATGAGATCCTTGCTGGGTAGAGTAATCTTTGTTGTAGGTTTTTCCCTTTCATCACTTTCAGTATGTCTTGCCACTCCCTTCTGGCTTGCAGAGTTTCTGCTGAAAGATCAGCTGTTAACCTTATGGGGATTCCCTTGTATGTTATTTGTTTTTTTTCCCTTGCTGCTTTTAATATTTTTTCTTTGTATTTAATTTTTGATAATTTGATTAATGTGTGTCTTGGTGTGTTTCTCCTTGCATTTATCCTGTATGGGACTCTGTGCACTTCTTGGACTTGATTAACTATTTCCTTTCCCATATTAGGGAAGTTTACAAGTATAATCTCTTCAAATATTTTCTCAGTCCTTTTCTTTTGCTCTTCTTCTTCTGGGACCCCTATAATTCGAATGTTGGTGCGTTCAATGTTGTCCCAGATGTCTCTGAGACTGACCTCAGTTCTTTTCATTCTTTTTTCTTTATTCTGCTCTTCAGTAGTTATTTCCACTATTTTATCTTCCAGGTCACTTATCCGTTCTTCTGCCTCAGTTATTCTGCTATTGATCCCTTGTAGAGAATTTTTAATTTCATTTATTGTGTTGTTCATCATTGTTTATTTGCTCTTTAGTTCTTCTAGGTCCTTATTAAACGTTTCTTGTATTTTGTCTATTCTGTTTCCAAGATTTTGGTTCATCTTTACTATCATTACTCTGAATTCTTATTGTGTTAGACTGCCTATTTCCTTTTCATTTGTTTGGCCTGGTGGGTTTTTACCTTGCTCCTTCATCTGCTATGTGCTTCTCTGTCTCCTCATTTTGCTTAACTTACTGTGTTTGGGGTCTCCTTTTCGCAGGCTGCAGGTTCATAGTTCCCGTTGTTTTTGGTGTCTGTCCCCAGTGGCTAAGGTTGGTTCAGTGGGTTGTGTAGGCTTCCTGGGGGAGGGGAGTAGTGCCTGTGTTCTGGTGGATGAGGCTGGATCTTGTCTTTCTGGTTGGCAAGTCCGTGTCTGGTGGTGTGTTTTTGGGTGCCTGTGACCTTATTATGATTTTAGGCAGCCTCTCTGCTAATGGATGGGGTTGTGTTCTTATCTTGCTAGTTGTTTGGCATAGGGTGTCCAGCACTGGAGCTTTCTGGGTGTTGAGTGGAGCTGGGTCTTGGTGTTGAGATGGAGATCTCTGGGAGATTTTCACTGTTTGATATTACATGGAGCTGGGAGGTATCTGGTCGACCAGTGTCCTGAACTCGGCTCTCCCACCTCAGTGGCACAGGCCTAACACCTAGTCGGAGCACCAAGACCCTGTCATCCACACGTAAAAAGAGAAAAAGGGAAAAAATATATATTTCGTTGCTCCCAAAGTCCACCTCCTCAATTTGGGATGATTCGCTGTCTCTTCAGGTATTCCACAGTTGCAGGGTACATCAGGTTGATTGTGGAGATTTAATCTGCTGCTCCTGAGGCTGCTGGGAGAAATTTCCCTTTCTCTTCTTTGTTCGCACAGCTCCGGGGGTTCAGATTTGGATTTGGCCCCGCCTCTTTATGTAGGTCGCCTGAGGGCATCTGTTCCCGTCCAGAGAGGCGGGGTTAAAGGAGCAGCTGATTAGGGGGCTCTGGCTCACTCAGGCTTGAGGGAGGGAGGGGTACGGAATGCGGGGCAAGCCTTCGGCTGCAGAGGCCTGTGTGATGGTGCAACAGCCTGAGGCACGCCGTGTGTTCTCCTGGGGAAGTTGTCCGTGGATCACGGGACCCTGGCAGTGGGGGGCAGCACAGGGTCCCGGGAGGGGAGGTGTGGATAGTGACCTGTGCTTGCACACAGGCTTCTTGGTGGCGGCAGCAGCAGCCTTAGCGTTTCATGCCCATCTCTGGGGTCTGCGCTGATAGCCTCGGCTCGCACCTGTCTCTGGAGCTCGTTTAGGCAGCACTCTTAATCCCTTCTCCTCGCGCACCAGGAAACAAAGAGGCAAGAAAATGTCTCTTGCCTCTTTGGCAGCTCCAGGCCTTTTCCTGGACTCCCTCCCGGCTAGCCGTGGTGCACTAACCCCTTCAGGATGTGTTCACGCCGCCAACCCCAGTCCTCTCCCGGCTTCAGACTGAAGCCCGAGCCTCAGCTCCCAGCCCCTGCCCGCCCTGGCGGCTGAGCAGACAAGCCTCTCGGGCTGGTGAGTGCTGGTCGGCACCGATCCTCTGCGGGAATCTCTCCGCTTTGCCCTCCGCACCCTGTTACTGCGCTCTCTTCCGTGGCTCTGAAGCTTCCCCCTCTGCCACCCGCAGTCTCCGCCCCTGAAGGGGCTTCTAGTGTTTGGGAACATTTCCCCCTTCACGGCTCCCAACCACTGGTGCAGGTCTCGTCCCTATTCTTTTGTCTCTGTTTTTTTCTTTTTTTCTTTTGCTCTACCCAGGTACGTGGGGAGTTTCTTGCCTTTTGGGAGGTCTGAGGTCTTCTGCCAGCATTCAGTAACTGTTCTGTAGGAGTTGTTCCACATGTAGATGTATTTCTGATGTATTTGTGGGGAGGAAGGTAATCTCCACGTCTTAGTCTTCTGCCATCTTGAAACTCCTCTCCAGAAGACTTAATGAATGGTTTGGGAGGTGAGGCTGAGTAATGAAAATGAGGTTGGAGAGACTGGAAGGGGCCGTATCATACAAGGACTGTGAGCTATGGTAAGGAGTTTCATTTGTATTCTGAGGGCCAATTAAGGGATTTAAGCAACTGAATGACATGAATGACTTAGTTTGTAGGACGGCTTTAGTTGCTCTCTGGGCCGAGGATTAGAAGGAGACATGGTAGAAGCAAAGAGAGCAATTAGAAGGCTTTTTCACTAGTCCAGGCAATATGATGATGGCAATGGAGTGATGAATGGGTTCTAAATACACTTTGCAGATAGATGTAGTGGGAATTGGAGATGTTCAGATTTTTGGCTTGGGTAACTAGGTAGATAGTGCTACCAGTTACTGAGATGAGAATGATTTGGTGTCGGGCAGGATAATACATTTCATATGAATACTGAGTTCTTTTAGGAAACATTTAATTTTGAAATATCTGTGCGTATTTCATCTAGGAAGAGAGTGTAGAGGGAGAAGAGGGCCCAGGATTGAATTAGAGATTCCATTAGTGAAGGATAGCCTGCAAAGGAAACTGAAACAGAGCAACCAGCAAAGTTGGAGGAAAGCCAAAAAGCCAAGAGAGATGGTTTCAAGAGGGAATGAGTACTTGATTTGAATCTGCTGAAAGGTCAGGTAAGATGAAGGTAAGTATCTCCTGGATGTGTCAACATGAAAGTCATTGGTATCCTTCACAAGAGCCGTTTAGTGATGAGATGGAAGTGAAAGTGAGATTAAGGATGGATTAGGTGGTAAGGAAATGAGGACAGCATAACTATTTTGAGAACTGGCTATACAAGGTGTGAATGAAACTTGCTTTCTGCCATATCTGTAAATAAAAGATGTTGCAGCCGTCAAGTCACTATGGCCACCCCCAACCTTGAGCCTTGAGGGAACTCAGGATGGGAAAGCACAGGATACTGGCCCTGGATGGCTAGGGTGCAGTGCATATCAAAGGAATGATTTCAGTGAGCCCAGAATCTTGAATCTTCCCTTATATAGAAAAGTGCTAACTTTCTTAACTTGAGATATCTGGTTTTCTTTAATTTACAGTAGTCTTTTGAAGTTCCAACCACTTGGTCTTTGCAGCAGAAGCTCCTGTATATCCTGGCTCCTCCCTTACCTCTTTGGAGCAGTGTCTCAGAGCTATCTTAAGTCCTCAGTTTTGTCCGCCAAATAAAACGTAATTCTCAACTTTTAGGTTGGGCAATTTTTTTTTTTTTTTTTAGTTGACAAAGGGAACAGAGAAAAGGTAATTGTTGTTTTTTTAATCCCAAGATAACAATTTAAAATTTTAAAGGAATGAACCAGTGGATAGGAAGAGAGCAGTGTTAAATAGGAGAAGTGATGAAGTCCTTGAGGAGGGGCAGAAGGGTGGAATTCATATCAAAAGTAGAAAGACTGCCCTTTGCACTAGAAGGTGAGACCTTTCTTCTCTTGTGGTAGAGGCTAGGCCAGTTTATAGGTAGGACGTTTGGTTCTAGGAAGATAAGACATCTCTGATGGCTTCTGTTTTCCCAGTGAAGTACAATGTGATCAGCTGCAGGTGAGTCTGTTGGAGGAGGGATAGGGGATTTGAGGAGAGAGGAGTAGGTGTGAAATTGTTGTCTTAACTAACGGATTGTGTGCCTACCAGAGAAACAGTAGGATTGCCAGGCCATGGTGGGGTGCCAATTTGCAGTATGAGATAAGTGAAATCTCTGCAAGAAGGTGCTAGGTGTGGGGTTACAGTTGATTAATAAGACACAGCCCTTGCACTCAAGGAGTTTATAATCTGAAGAATGAAAGACAAATAGTTACAGTACAGTCCTGTGCAGGGAACTCCTCCTGGAGACTTAACAGCTGAGACCTGACTGCTCTGACATACCTTACCTAAAACTATTACATCATAGCTCATGGTGACAAGAATATTCTAGATGGTGTGATAGTCACAACTATATTATTACATCTTGATGCAGTAGCTTGTCTTCTTTCTGCTAACATCATCAGACACCTCATTAACACTTTGAAATTGTTGTGAGAAAAAGGGCCATCCTTCTCTTCTTTCTCCCTCTTCTTTCCCCTCACACGTTTCTTTACTTCCAGCTGTTGGAAGCTAGAAAATTACAAGAATTTGTAGATGCAACCTAATAATACTGTTTTGTTTTTATTTGGCATGCTGTTTTTATCATTTTCTAACTAATTTTATGCTGTTGTGATCAGGAATATTTGAACATTTAGCATTTAACTTGGATTTCTGCCTTATGGCCTTCTGAGGAGTTACCCTTATTAGCAATCAGGGAACCATACCACTTGGAAGACTCTAATTCTCTTAAAATAAGAATAAAACCTTGTGACTGGTTTGAATTTAATTTTCTGCTATATGAAGCAAAGACTTATTCTTTAACATAGTTTGTAATTAAAGTTGATATTGAGATCTTGTATATCACGTAATGCCATTTTTTTAAGGTGAAGATTAGCGTTCTCCACCCCCTCCCCACTTTATTGAGATATAATTGATATATAACACTGCGTAAGTTTAAGGTATATAACATAATGATTAGATGCACATATATATCATAAAATGATTACCACAATAAGGTTAGTTAACACATCCATCACCTCACATAATTGCCTTTTTTTTTTGCAGTGAGAACATTTAAGATCTACTCTCTCAGCAGCTTTCAAGTATATAATACAGTATTGTTAACCACAGTTACCATGCTGTATATTAGATCTCTAGAACTTATTCACCTTATAACTGGAAATTTGTACCCTTTGACCAATATCTCCCCATTTCCCCCACCCATCAGCCCCTGGCAACCACCATTCTACTCTGTTTCTATGAGTAACATTCTATTCTGTTTCAGCTTTTTTAGATTCCACATATAAGTACGATTATACAGTATTGTCTTTCTCTGTCTGAATTCACTTAGTATGATAATCTCTGGGTCCATCCATGTTGCTGCAAATGGCATTATTTCTTTTTATGGCTGAGTAATATTCCATTGCATATATATACCACATCTTTATCCATTCACTGTCGATGGACATTTCCATGTCTTGGCTATTGTAAATAGTGCTGCTATGAACATGGGTTGCAGATATTTTTTCAAATTAGAGTTTTTGTCTTTTCTGGATATATGCCCTGGAGTGGGATTGCTGGATCATATAGTAACTATATTTTTAGTTTTTTAAGGAACCTCCATACTGTTCTCCATAGTAGGATTTCCTTTTTATTGTATAATATTCCACTTGTGTGTGTGTATCACATTTTCTACTTCCATTCATTCATCAGTAGACACTTAGGTTGTTTCCATGTCTTTGCTATTGTGAATAATGCTTCAGTGAACACTGGGGTGCAGATATCTCTTCAAGATATTGATTTCATTTTTTTCAGAAATACACCCAGAAGTGGGATTGTTCCATCATATGGTAGTTCTATGTTTGATTTTTTGAGGAACCTCCATACTGTTTTCCATGGTGCATTAGTCATTGTTGTTGTTTAAAAAAAAAAAAAAAAAAGCTTTAATGAGGTATAACTGACATTTAAGAAACTGCACATATTTAATTGCCCATTTTATAAGTTTTGACAAATGTATATCTCTGTGAAGTCATCACCATAGTCAAGATAATCAGCATGCCCATCATTCCTGAAAGTTTTAAATTTCCCCTTGCCCTTTTGTAATTTCTTCCCACCCATTCTCTCCCCTGTCATAGACAACCACTGATCTTCTTTCTGGTACTATAAATTCGTTTACATTTAAAACAATTTTATATGAAGAAATCATACATTATGTGTTTTTTCTTCCAGCATAATTGTTTTGAAAATCATCTATACTGTTGCTTTATTAGTAGTTCAGTCTTCTATTGCTTAGTTTTCCATTGTAGGGATATAACAATTTGTTTATCCATCCACCTTCCACTTTTGACTAATGCACATAATTGTTAACTGTAGTTACCATGCTGTATCTTAGATCCCCAGAATTTATTCATCTTACAACTGGAAACTTGTATCCTTTGACCAGCATGAGTTTATAGATAAGGCTACTATGAATATTGGTGTACAAGTCTCTGTAGAGACATATGCTCTCATTTCTCTTGTGGAAATACATAGGAGTAGAGCGTCCGGGTTATATGGTAGGTATGTGTTTAGCTTTCTAAGAAACCGCCAAACTATTTCCAAAGTGGTTGTACCATTTTGCATTTTCACCAGCAGTATATGAGTGTTCCAGTTCCTCTATATCCTCACTAACACTAGATATGGCCAGTCTTTTTGATTTTAGCTATTCTAATAGGTGTGTAGTGGTATCTCAGGTTTTAATTTGCATTTCCCTAGTGACAAATAATTTTAACCATCGTTTCGTGTGCTTATTTGCCATCCATATATCTTCTTTGGTGAAGTGTCTGTTCAAATCTTTTGCCCATTTTAAATTGGGTTGTAATTGTTTTCTTATAATTGATTTGAGAGTTCCTAAATATTCTAGATACAGGTCCTTTGTCAGTTACATGATTTGGGTAAATTTTCTCCCAGTCTCTTGCTTTCTTTTCAATTTCTTATACATGTTTTTGTTTTGTTTTGTTTTGTTTTTTGTGGTACGCGGGCCTCTCACTGTTGTGGCCTCTCCCGCTGCAGAGCACAGGCTCCAGACGCACAGGCTCAGTGGCCATGGCTCACGGGCCCAGCCGGTCTGTGGCATGTGGGATCTTCCCGGACCGGGTCATGAACCCGTGTACCCTGCATCGGCAGGTGGATTCTCAACCACTGCGCCACCAGAGAAGCCCCTTATACGTGTTTTTAAAAGAGTAGAAATCTTAATTTTGATGAAGTCCAATCTATCATCTTTTTCTTTTATGGATCATGTTTTTAACCTAAGGTCACAAAGATTTTCTCATGTTTTCTTCTAAAAGTTTTGTAGTTTTAGGTTTTACATGTAGGTCTATAATCCATTTTAAGTTAATTTTTGTATATGGTGCAGGGATGGATCAAAGTTCATTTTCTGCATATGGATATCCAGTATTGTATAATATTCAATGCTGTGTTTTCATCCAGTAGCTTTTTTTCTTCTAGTTTTATTGAGATATATTCGACATACAGCACCATATAAGGTGTACAGCATAATGATTTGAAATATTATCATAATAAGTTTATTGAATATCCATCATCTCATGTAGATACAAAATTAAATAAATAGAAAAAATCTTTTTTCCTTGTGTCCAGTAGCTTTTAATAGAGTTAAAGCAAAGTCAAGCTTAAAAGGGTAGGCTGTCAGTTTTCTTGTGTTATCCTTCAAACTTTCTTGTTGTACATTTTGCTGGAACTTCTTAAAACAGTATTCTGTGATTGAACTCCTTCAACCTCAAATTTCTCATCTTTATACTTAACCAATGAATTGTTATTTATATATTCTTTTGGAAACATAACATATACTGTAGATAATTATAGCAGAAGTGTAATGGGTAGCAGAAGATATTGCCAAACCAAGGTTCTGGAGACCAGATGAAATAAACACATAACATGTGCCTATACAGATCACAGTGCTAAGAAATACACAGAAAAGTAAGTGAAAGAGGAACTAACTATAAAGTTTTTAAAAGAACTGTCTGCTACTTTTTGTCTAATCTACTAGTGTTTTCCTCCTTTTTTAGTAAAAGAGAGCTACAGCATTAGACCCTAGAATTAAACTTTTAAAAATATATGTGTTATGTATGTGTGAATGTGTGTGTGTGTATATACACATTCCTACATACACATAGTTTAGGCATTGGCTTAAAGAATAGAAAGATGACAGAGGGTATAGATAGTTTATCCTGTAGCATTGTGCAGCCTTATTCAGAAATAAGAAAAAAGGGTTTTCCACTCAGCTATGAGTCATTACCTTTTAGTTTAGTGGAGAAAATAACTTTGGAGGTGCTGAGACAGCCTTTTTTTTTTTTTTTTTTTGTAGGCAATCATGTAGCATAGGCTCTGGAGTCAAATGAAGTTGGATTTCAACCAGCATTGTTCTATTGCTTACAAACTCAAAGACTTGAAGGAAATACTTTTCAGAGCCTCAGTGTCTTATCTCTAATACAGTAATATTAATATTTATCTCTTCATAGGTTAAGAAATTTAAACAGAATAATAAAATAATAAATCAGGTACTAGAACAGTACTTAACACATAGTAGATGTTCAATATATGTCTGTTTCTCTGTCATCAGGGGACTGACCTTTTGAAGCCTATGGCTACAGTTTGAAGAGTCCGTAAATGGATAGGACAAGGGGAAAGAGTGTTTTTCATTAGATATAGCGCAATCATCCATGATCACACCCCAGCCCCAACTCCCCCATAAAGATGCATTTTAACGCCATTATCATCCATCAACAGACAGAAAATTAGCATATTTGTAAAGAGTATGAAATCTGCAAGATTTTACAAGTGACTTTTATATTACTACCCATTATCTGATTAGGTTTATGAAGGCTTTATTTATATAATTTAGACCTATCCTTTATCCCTTTTGGGGGTAAAGGGAATCATAACTTTGAAAGGAAGAGCTCTTACAAACAGAAAGATAGCCAGAATCGTCCTCAGTAGTCTATAACCTCTTACAGTAGCCTTTTAAAAAGTGATTTTAGAGTGATTTCCTGAATTGACTATTTCAATGTTCATTTCATGTTATGTCTATAGAAACTAGGTACTTAGATTATAGACAGAAAGCTAAGTAACAGAAGACACCAGGTTTTCAGCTGTTTTTAGGGTTTATTCAAATTGACTATGTCACATTCATTTTTGATGGATTTAGTGATATAAGCTGATAACTGAAAAAGAAACTCTGTAGTCTTTAACCTTTCCATATTGATATCAGATAGGAGCCATATGACTGATACATTGTATATATGATAGGTCATCCAGAAGATATAATAAACATTATATATTTGTAGCATAAAACTAGTTTTGTTTTCCTATAAGTATTAATAACATACACAAAATCACAGATTTTAAAACAGTTACATCAGCATAGGTTTAATATTATTAATAAATGTTATTGTACAAGCTTCCAATTCTGTTGCTCATTTTTAGATGAAGGCTGTTATCTGACATTTTTATATATAATGGAAGTTCATAGGCTATTAAGATCAAAAATTAATGATACAATAATTTGAATTCAGATTATAAAATAGTTCAAGTCTATTTTGATGAAACAGCTTCACTTAAGACTGAGGCTTTGGGGTCAGCTTTTTAGCTATACAGTTTATCTTATTTTTTTTTTAGTAAAATATGTAAGAATATGTATTATACAAAAAGAAGTGGTCAACCTAATTTCTGTGCATATATGATTGCTGATTTTTTTGAAAACTGTTGTCCTCCTAGGATTATTTTACCAACTGTGTGTTCAGCTTAGATTCAGGAGAATACAGTATCTCCTTAAGCAAAATACTTATTAGAACCAAAACAAGTCGAGACTCAATTGTTTTTATCTGTATTTTTTTTTTTACTGCAATTTGGTGTGGTTGACATTAGTTGAAAATAGAAAGATAAGGAGGCATAATTTCTATCTATCAAAATGTGAATCTCAATTTCATTTTGAAACAAACACTTATATTTTAAGAAGGTGAATGGAAATGATAAATAGCAAAATCCAAATTTTTTTTTAAACAAGTAACATCTCCTTTATTGCTCTTTGAGGGAAAACATAAATATGAGATATCTTGATAATATAAAAGGTTTTTTTCTTCAAACTTTTAAGGATTGATTTTATTATTCAAAAAACTTTATTCATGCTAAGTTGTGACTGTCTATTTGAATAATTGCTTTACTTTTATAATTGAAAAGATTTTCCAAATGCAGTTATCCTCAAAGAATTATTATTTAATCAAGAGATTTAAACAATTTTGCTGTCATTCATCCAACAAAATATGTATTGAGTAGCCATTAAGTTTCAGGCTATCCTCACTGCAAAGAATCGAATAAACAAAACAAAAAAGCCCTTGCTTTTATGATCTGAAGATGGACACAACAAATATACAAATAAATATGTAATAGAATATCAGTTTGTGATAAGGCTAAGAAGGAAAATAAAAATGAGAGGACAGAGAGTAATTTTATTTTTATTTTAATTTTTTTAAATTTAATTTTTTTTTATACAACAGGTTGTTACTAGTCATCCATTTTATACACATCAGTGTATACATGTCATTCCCAATCTCCCAATTCATCACACCCCCCACCCCCACCCGCCGGCCGCTTTCTGCCCTTGGTGTCCATACGTTTGTTCTCTACATCTGTGTTTCAATTTCTGCCCTGCAGACCAGTTCATCTGTATCATTATTCTAGGTTCCACGTATATGCGTTAATACATGATATTTGTTTTTTTCACTTACTTCACTCTGTATGACAGTCTCTAGATTCATCCACGTCTCTACAAATGACCCAGTTTTGTTCCTTTTTATGGCTGAGTAATGTTCTATTGTATATATGTACCACATCTTCTTTATCCATTCGTCTGTCGATGGGCATTTAGGTTGCTTCCATGACCGGGCTATTGTAAATAGTGCTGCAAAGAACATTGGGGTGCATGTGTCTTTTTGCATTATGGTTTCCTCTGGGTATATGCCCAGTAGTGGGATTGTTGGGTCATATGGTAATTCTGTTTTTAGTTTTTTAAGGAACCTCCATACTGTTCTCCATAGTGGCTGTATCAATTTACATTCCCACCAACAGTGGAAGAGGGTTCCCTTTTCTCCACACCCTCTCCAGCATTTGTTGTTTATAGATTTTCTGACGATGCCCATTCTAACTGGTGTGAGGTGATACCTCATTGTAGTTCTGATTTGCATTTCTCTAATAATTAGTCATGTTGAGCAGCTTTTCATGTGCTTCTTGGCCATCTGTAAGTCTTCTTTGGAGAAATGCCTATTTAGGTCTTCTGCCCATTTTTGCATTCAGTTGTTTGTTTTTTTAATATTGAGCTGCATGAGCTGTTTATATATTTGGGAGTTAATCCTGGGTCCGTTGATTCATTTCAAAATATTTTCTCCCATTCTGAAGGTTGTCTTTTCATTTTGTTTGTAGTTTCCTTTGCTGTGCAAAAGCTTTTAAGTTTCATTAGGTCCCATTTGTTTATTTTTATTTTTATTTCCATTACTCTAGGAGGTGGATCAAAAAAGATCTTGCTGTGATTTCTGTCAAAGAGGGTTCTTCCTATGTTTTCCTCTAAAAAAGTTTTATAATGTCTGGTCTTACATTTAGGTCTCTAATCCATTTTGAGTTTATTTTTGTGTTATGGTGTTAGGGAGTGTTCTAATTTCATTCTTTTACATGTAGCTGTCCAGTTTTCCCAGCACCACTTATTGAAGAGGCTGTCTTTTCTCCATTGTATATCCTAGCCTCCTTTGTCATAGATTAGTTGACCATAGGTGCGTGGGTTAATCTCTGGGCTTTCTATCCTGTTCCATTGATCTATATTTCTGTTTTTGTGCCAGTACCATATTGTCTTGATTACTGTAGCTTTGTAGTATAATCTGAAGTCAGGGAGTCTGATTCCTCCAGCTCTGTTTTTTTCCCTTAAGACTGCTTTGGCTTTTCGGGGTCTTTTGTGTCTCCATACAAATTTTAAGATTTTTTGTTCTAGTTCTGTAAAAAATGCCATTGGTAATTTGATGGGGATTGCATTGAATCTGTAGCTTGCTTTGGGTAGTACAGCCATTTTCACAATGTTGGTTCTTCCAATCCAAGAACATGGTATATCTCTCCATCTGTTTGTATCATCTTTAATTTCTTTCATCAGTGTCTTATATTTTTCTTTTGTCTCCCTAGGTAGGTTTATTCCCAGGTATATTATTCTTTTTGTTGCGATGGTAAATGAGAGTGTTTCCTTAATTTCTGTTTCAGACTTTTCATCAATAGTGTATAGGAATGCAAGAGATTTCTGTGAATTAATTTTGTACCCTGCTACTTTACCAAATTCATTGATTACCTCTAGAAGTTTTCTGGTGGCATCTTTAGGATTCTCTGTGGATAGTATCATGTCATCTGCAAACAGTGACCGTTTTACTTCTTATCCAATTAGTATTACTTTTATTTCTTTTTCTTCTCTGATTGCCATGGCTAGGACTTCCAAAACTATGTTAAATAATAGTGGTGAGAGTGGACATCCTTGTCTTGTTCCTGATCTTAGAGGAAATGCTTTCAGTTTTTCACCATTGAGAATGATGTTTGCTGTGGGTCTGTTTTATATGGCCTTTATTATGTTTAGGTAGGTTCCCTCTGTGCTCACTTTTTAGAGAGTTTTTATCATAAATGGGTGGTGAATTTTGTCAGAAGCTTTTTCTGCATCTATTGAGATGATCATTTGGTTTTTATTCTTCAATTTGTTAATATGGTGTATCACATTGATTGATTTGCATATATTGAAGAATCCTTGCATCCTTGGGATAAATCCCACTTGATCATGCTATATGATCCTTTTAATGTGTTGTTGGATTCTGTTTGCTAGTATTTTGTTGAGGATTTTTGCATCTATATTCATCAGTGATATTGGTCTGTAATTTTCTTTATTTGTAGTATCTTTGTCTGGTTTTGGTATCAGGGTGATGGTGGCCTCATAGAATGAGTTTGGGAGTGTTCCTTCCTCTGCAATTTTTTGGAAGAGTTTGAGAAGGATGAGTGTTAGCTCTTCTCTAAACGTTTGATAGAATTCTCCTGTGAAGCCATGTGGTCCTGGTCTTTTGTTTGTTGGAAGATTTTTAATCACAGTTTCAATTTCATTACTTGTGATTGGTCTGTTCATTTTTTCTATATCTTCCTGGTTCAGTCTTGGAAGGTTATACATTTCGAAGAATTTGTCCATTTCTTCCAGGTTGTGCATTTTATTGGCATAGGGTTGCTTGTAGTAATCTCTTAAGATGGTTTGTATTTATGCAGTGTCCAATGTAACTTCTCCTTTTTCATTTCTAATTTTATTGATTTCAGTCCTCTCCCTCTTTTTCTTGATGAGTCTGGCTAATGGTTTATCAATTTTGTTTATCTTCTCAAAGAACCAGCTTTTAGTTTTATTGATCTTTGCTATTGTTTTCTTTGTTTCTGTTTCATTTATTCCTGCTCTGATCTTTATGATTTCTTTCCTTCTGCTAACTTTGAGTTTTGTTTGTTCTTCTTTCTGTAGTTCCTTTAGGTGTAAGGTTAGATTGTTTATTTGAGATTTTTCTTGTTTCTTGAGGTAGGCTTGTATATATAAACTTCCTTCTTAGAACTGCTTTTGCTGCATCCCATTAGGTTTTGGATCATCGTGTTTTCATTATCATTTGTGTCTAGGTATTTTTTAATTTCCTCTTTGATTTCTTCAGTGATCTCTTGGTTGTTTAGTAATGTATTGTTTAGCCTCCGTGTGTTTGTGTTCTTTATGTGTTTTTCCCCATAATTCATTTCTAATCTCATAGCATTGCGGTCAGAAAGGATGCTTGATAATGATTTCAGTTTTCTTAAATTTACTGAGGCTTGATTTGTGACCCAAGATGTGCTCTATCCTGGGGAATGTTCTGTGCGCACTTGAGAAGAAAGTGTAATTTGCTGTTTTTGGATGGAATGTCCTATAAATACCAATTAAATCTATCTGGTCTGTTGTGTCATTTAAAGCTTCTGTTTCCTTATTAATTTTCTGTTTGGATGATCTGTCCATTGGTGTAAGTGAGGTATTAAGGTCCCCCACTATTAGTGTGTAAGTGTAGATTTCCTCTTTTATAGCTGTTAGCAGTTGCCTTATGTATTGAGGTGCTCCTATGTTGGGTGCATGTATATTTATAATTGTTATATCTTCTTCTTGGATTGATCCCTTGACCATTATGTAGTGTCTTTCTTTGTCTCTTATAACATTCTTTACTTTAAAGTCTATTTTATCTGATATGATAAAATTGCTACTCCAGCTTTCTTTTGATTTCCATTTGCATGGAATATCTTTTTCCATCCCCTCACTTTCAGTCTGTATGTGTCACTAGGTGTGAAGTGGGTTTCTTTTTTTTTTTTTTTTTTTTTTTTTTTGTAGTACGCAGGCCTTTCACTGTTGTGGCCTCTCCCATTGCGGACATGGGACATGCAGGTTCAGCAGCCATGGTTCATGGGCCTAGCTGCTCTGTGGCATGCGGGATCTTCCCAGACTGGGGCACGAACCCACATCCCCTGCATCGGCAGGTGGACCCTCAACCACTGCGCCACCAGGGAAGCCCTGAAGTGGGTTTCTTTTAGACAGCATATATATGGGTGTTGTTTTTGTATCCATTCAGCAAGCCTGTGTCTTTTGGTTGGAGCATTTAATCCATTCATGTTTAAGGTAATTATCGATATGTATGTTCCTATTACCATTTTCTTAATTGTTTTGGGTTTGTTTTTGTAAGTCCTTTTCTTCTCTTGTATTTCCACTTAGAGAAGATTCTTTAGCATTTATTGTAGAGCTGGTTTGGTGGTGCTGAATTCTCTTAGCTTTTGCTTGTCTGTAAAGCTTTTAATTTCTCCATCGAATCTGAATGAGATCCTTGCTGGGTAAAGTAATCTTGGTTGTAGGTTCTTCCCTTTCATCACTTTAAGTATATCGTGCCACTCCTTCTCACTAGTCGAGTTTCTGCTGAGAAATCAGCTGTTAACCTTATGGGAGTTCCCTTGTATGTTATTTGTCATTTTTCCCTTGCTGCGTTCAATAATTTTTCTTTGTCTTTAATTTTTGCCAGTTTGATTACTATGTGTCTCGGTGTGTTTCTCCTTGGGTTTATCCTATATGGGACTCTCTGCACTTCTTGGACTTGGGTGGCTATTTCCTTTCCCATGTTAGGGAAGTTTTCAACTATAATCTCTTCAAATATTTTCTCGGGTCCTTTCTCTCTCTCTTCTCCTTTTGGGACCTGTATAATGAGGATGTTGTTGCATTTAATGTTGTCCGAGAGGTCTGTTAGGCTGTCTTCATTTCTTTTCATTCTTTTTTCTTTATTCTGTTCTGCAGTAGTGAATTCCACCATTCTGTCTTCCAGGTCACTTATTCGTTCTTCTGCCTCTGTTATTCTGCTATTGATTCATTCTAGTGTATTTTTCATTTCAGTTATTGTATTTTTCATCTCTGTTTGTTATTTAATTCTTCTAGATCTTTGTTAAACATTTCTTGCATCTTCTCGGTCTTTGCCTCCAGTCTTTTTCCGAGGTCCTGGATCATCTTCACTATCATTATTCTGAATTGTTTTTCTGGAAGGTTTCCGATCTCTACTTTATTTAGTTGTTTTTCTGGGGTTTTATCTTGTTCCTTCATCTGGTACATAGCCCTCTGCCTTATCATCTTGTCTGTCTTTCTGTGAATGTCAGTGATTTTAAGTGAATACAGAGAAAGTAGATTTTTTCAGGTAGAAGCATATAAATTCTTTGGCTTGTTTTTTTAAAATTTACTTTTGACTATTTCTGCTGGTGAAAATTATTTAGAGAAATTAGAAACTCACTGTATGTATTTTGTATACTAACTTAATTTAGCCCCAACTAGTGAATTTATCATTTATAAATGGAAGTGTCTATGGAGGAATAAAATCTTTAGTTAACCACTATTTTACTTTTAGCAGTGAAGTCTGCAGCTCATGAAATCTGTAATTCTGGAGTGGTTTCAGCTTGCACCAGCCCCTGGGGAGTCTGTTGATACAGCACTGAATTACAGATTCTTATTCAGCTGTAGAAGTTCTATACTTAGGCATTTTCTTACATCTTCCTCTCTCAGTCAGTGAGATCTTGTATTTTTGCCATATAAAACAAATCCCATACTAATAAGAAGCTATAAATAAACAGTAGGAGCGTGAGTCAGAGCCACCACCACCCTTATCCTTGTGTGTGTACCTCTTTGGTACTCCCCAATATGTTTATTTTGCACAAACATGTAGTAACGCATAACTACTGTTCTGCAGACCATCTCCAGTTATTTAAGTGAGGGGTCTTTTTCAGAACTAAGTAATACTGTGACTGGTAGAATTCTGGAATATTACCAGAGTCAAAAGCAGAATATGAAACTCTGCATACTGTTGATGGGAGAAAAAAAGAAATATATTTCCTACTTTTACTATAAACCCCTAAAGAGTTCAGCCCAGAAGACTGCTGTTAGATCTAGCAACTTTTCAGGGGAAATAAGAAAAAGATAAGTTGTTTGAGAGTCCTGTCTCTTTTGCTAGTCAGGTCCTATCTGATAAATTTTATCCTATTTCTTTCATTAATTCATTTATTCAGTAAATATTCATTGAACATTTATTGTTACCTGGCACACTGCTACCAAAGAACATATAGAAATGAAAAAACTAAAATGCTTGTCCTCAAGGAATTTATTATGGTAAAGAAAAGTGACTTGTAAATCCAAAATTACAACACTGTGATACGAACTGTAAAAGAGATTTATGCAGAATACTTTGAGATACAAATAAAACTACTACCTTTTATGAAGAATTTAGTGTCCTAGCTGTTTTATGTAAGTTATTTCATTTAATCCTTTCAACAGCTTTATGAGGTAGATATTATTATGCTATTTAACTTGTGCCAGGAGTACTAACTTCATCTAGGAAGGGAGAAGGTGGTATCGGAAGGTTTTTTCAGAAACAGTTCTTGAGTTGATTACAGCAGGATGAATTGGTAGGATAGAGAGCGGGAGGAAGATGATACAATGGGCATTTTACGCAGAGAGAGGTGAATATGTAAACCATAGGACATGTGAGAGGACTGTTGTTGGAATGTAGAGTAGGTTCTGGGAAATAAAAGATGGCAGGATCCAGATCATGAAAGAACTTGTGGACTATGCTTAAGGAATTTGGTCCTTACACTATAGAAGATAGAAATATGATCAAAAACGCATTTCAGGAAGATAGCTCTGGAATTGTTTGCACAAGGCATTATAAGAGGGGTTTTACTTTTAAAGGAAAAAATTCTCCACTGGCACTGACTTACGTTTATTAAGTACATATAAACACAAAACTTGAAACATCTTCTACTTTTAGTTTGCAACTATAAAACCAAAATAATATATAATATAAATAAGTTATATAAATATATAAATTAAATATAAATAATATTACAAAGATAAAATACAAATCAACAACTTGAATTTATGTAATAGACCATGTTTTTGTGTCACTCCTGATAAGTGAAGGTGATACTGACTCTCATGGTGCAAGTCTTCAATTTTTAATTAAACATTTCCATATTATTGAGTACTCTGTGATAACTTAATTCTCCCTCCAGTTTTCTCTATTTGAATCACTAAGAAAACCTTTGTTCTATCTGATTTACAGTTATTTGGGAAAAGGATAATCATACATAATAGGCTCCTCTGTCATCAATTAAGGTAGATGTACTTGGTCCAATCATAATCATAAAAATGTAATCGCTGGCCCAAATTGCATGTTGGTTATAATATGACCTAGAATATGCTTACATCAATTAATGAATCATCAAAATGAAGACACACAAATAATTATAGGGAACCGATGGACTTCAATTTGAAAAAATGCTGAACTAGAAGATTCATTGTTCATCCAGTACATTATTGATCCAGGGATTTTGTAAACAAGGAAGCTATCAGTGACTTGGGTAGAGAGTCATTGGCCAAAGCATCTTAAAAAGTCAGGAATCTAGGACCTAGAAGAGATCAGTGGTTTTTTTGTTAAAAATCAATGATCTTAAGGACCCTTGACAGTAGACATCATTGTTTCCAAACTGTCCCAATTATGTAATTTGTAAGATAAAATAATGTGAACTTGATGAAGACATGGCTTTTGCCAGAAGGGGTTCTATTCAGAAATGCACTTTCAGCCAAGTTAGCCAGTAAAACTTTGTGCTTGCTTCACCTATGCCCTCTGTGATATGGCCTCTAAATATTGATGATCTCAGAAATTCAAGCCATTTTAAAAAGATACTTATATTCAACTGTGTAGTACAATTAGTCACTACTGCTAAATAACAAGATAGTGAACAAGAAAATTGTATCTTGGTTTGTCTAGAATACACAGTTCTACTCCATTTCAGAGTGAAGGGAGATTTTGGACTGTTGATAGACTTTCCTTCAATAATAGCTAACATTTATTGAGCAATTAACATGTTTGAGGCACTGTGCTAAACTCTCTACATGTATTAACTAATTTAATCCACAAAACAACTTTTATAAATATTATTATAATGCTCATTTTATAGATGAAGGAAATAAAGCACAGAGATTAGATAACTCAGCCAGGGTCACATGGGTAGTAAGTAGCAAAGCTAGGATTTGAACATGACTAACTTCGTAACTTTAACCACAGTGCTGTATTGCCAACTCCTCTTCATTTAGAGCCATGCTCATGTTAGATGTGGAGGCTGATTCTGACAAAAGGGCACTGCAGTGAGTACCTCCACATTGTTTATTTCTGTACCTTTACGTGCAGCAATCTAGGAGGAAGAATGAAGGAAGAGGACGTGTTATATTTGTCATCCCTAGAAATTGCTTATTTGGGGGTCAAGATAACGTAAGATCCACTGCAACCCAGAGATGAAAAATTTTATAAACATAAGAGAATAAATATTACCATCCACCAGAGCCTTAAGATTATCTAGATTTAGTACCATTGATAATATTTCTCCTAACTTTTATAGATAGAAAGAAATCAGTGGGAAAAACAGCTTATTTTGAATGATTAAATTTCAATCCATATCTCAAGCTTACAGGTATCTCCAATAGTTGACACAACAGTTGCTTAGAATAGTTCTGTAAATGGAACCCCATACGCAGGACCACAGAATCCCTTCTTCACAGGGAATAGTATCACAGTTGGAGGATATTTAAAGGATAAACCAATCCATAAATCTGTAGGCATTCCTAAAAGAAGATTGGGTTGTCAGTTATTGGCATCAGTACATAATGAACCCTGCTGGGCTGTGGAGAAAGGAGAAACTGACCTGAACAAGACAATACTCTACACAGCTGTCCCTGGCCTTCCTCCACCTGTTAGCACTCAGTGTTAATTTCATGGGTCAAATCAAGGCATGCAAGTTTATTAAATAATTTTTTAAAACAACCACTGATTGCTGATGGTTGATGGGGGTAGAAAAATTAGGAGCTGTTACTTTCCTACCAACTGCTATCTCATTAACAAGGACAGGAAACATTACGAAAAAATAAAACTTATGTCCCACTAGAAAAAAGAGCAGCTTAATCCCCCAAAGGATTTTATATTTTATCATTAGACAACTAAAGAAAATAATTTCATATAAATGGCTACATTAATCACTGTCATAATTTAAGTAGAAAGAAACTTCCCTACTTCTTTAAAAGAGCAACTAGAAATGTTTTCTGTTTGAAAACAGAGTAACTATTTGTTAAACCATATTTACCACTGAGGATGTTTTTGGTATAAAAGGGAATTTCCATGCTAGCACCATCGTAATCTTTTATAGCCAAAGTTATGAAGAAAATCAACATATGGGAAATTGTGGTCATGTTTTAGGATTTGTTTTTTCTTTTCTGTTTGATAGCCCTATCTAAATTCCCATAAGTTGAATGTAAATATGTGTGTGTAAAAATGTATATCTAATTCACCTCTTAGGAGAGGTTTAATATAAGTATAAACAGAAATCATTTACCTAAGCCCCCTCAAAAAATTACGTAGTATTGAATTCTGCCTTTTTTCATCTCTCCACATCTAAAATGATCACTGCATAGTGTTAATTTTACTTCTAAGATATTCTTTTTTTTTTCCTAAGATATTCTTGATGCTTCTCTTTCAACCCCATCACCACCACTTAAAATGAGGCATACTTTCTCATTTGGATTATGGCACCGTCTCTCTTCCTTTAGTTTCTTCTTCAAATTCACCTCCACCATTGAAATCATACATCTGTGCATATTTTTTCCCTGCATAAATGTCCTTCATTGGCTTTTATTAATTCCAGGTTCCTAAAGCATGGCAAGCAGGGCCCTGCCTCCATGAGCTGGTCCTTGCTTACTTCTCCTGCCTCATTTCCTGCCACTTCCCTTATATCTTAAGATCCAACTTACCAGTAATGCCCCATTACCTCCCTCACATACGTACACACCTTTATCTCCCCTGCCCCGCCTCTGAACATATAATTACTGTCACCACAACCTTCTTTGTCATTCCTGAGAGATTTAAATTGATCTGAACACAGAAACCATCTTTGAATTTTCAACTCCTGACTGGGGCTGAACAACGTAATTGCTAGTTTGTTAGTATAGGTATCTTAATATCTTACATGTGTGGTTGAAGCTATGATGAGATTCCCAGATCCCTCCTCAGAACTAAAGTTTTTATTTCCCAATTGCTAAAAGTCTTGCTACCAAAGAGCCCTCTTCAGGAACTGCTTTGACCCCACCTCAGGACAACTCTGAAGGGCATTTCCCAGTTCCCCATGGGGTCAGTTGAGGCCTTGAGATTGCATTGAAGTCCAACTTCTCCGTTCTGTCGCTATCTTTCCACAGGTGTTTATCTTAAGAGCACTCCCTAATAAACCACCTGTAAGCAACTTCTCTGCTTTCTGGGGAACCCCACCTGTAACATGTTTGTCTTGTTGATTTTTTTTTCCTTTCAGTTCTAGATTTTGTGAAGTTATAGTTAGCTAAAATCTTACTAAGTCAGGATCATTTCATCAGACATGTATTGAGCACCTCCTCCATGCCAGCTGCAAAAGAAATGAAGACTTGGCCCCTGCCCTGAAGGAGTTTACAGTCTGACTGAGGTGGCAATTACATTTGAAACCATACTATAGAATCGTTAGAAAAATCCTTTTTTAAACTAAACTTCACTAATTTTAGAATAAAAGTCAAAGGCATGGATTTTACTCTGTGGTACTGCAGAGAACAAAAGGAAAATAGTTCAGGGAAAGGAAAATGAATATAAATAAATAGGGTGAAAGTTTAGAAGTTTACAGAATTTGTCTCTATGATTCTGGAAATCTTTAAAGAAAAGGTAGTTTTTTCATTTTTTATTTTGAAATAAGTTTGAACTTACAGAGAAGTTAGAAGAATAATACTGAATTCTCATACACTATACAGATTCATCAATTTTACCATTTCTCCACATGATTTAGCATTCTCATTCTGTACACACACACACACACACACACACCTTTTCTGAACCATCTGAGAATAGATTAAATATATCATGTCACTTTATCCCTTAATACTGTAGTGTGTACTTCCTAAAAACAAGGACATAACCTCTGTAACAACCATACACTTATCAAATTAAGGAAGTTTGCCTGTGTTACTTTACAGTCCAGATTCAATTGTTGATTATTCCCCAAAAGATGAATTTTAAGAAGAGTCATATAACTTAACATTTGTAATTTAAACTAAAAATTGTATGAAGTAAGCCATAGAAGATCTCGGAAGTCTACTAACTTGATTAAAATACAATAGTTAAGTGAACTCACTTCTGACTTTCTAAGGGGAAAGCATGGATAGGTCCAGGTTACCTGTAAATGTGTGTGACTCGAGGCTCTCCAGAAGTGAGGCTTGCTCTGGAGAGCCCATTTTGTGAGATGCCTTTCAAAAGAGATCGTGTACTCTGGATCCAGGGATTGTGGATTTCCTTGAGCTCCTATGTAAAGCGCACCGACTTGTCATTGCCTGGTCTTCACAGCTTAAGTTTAACGATGTTCTTGAAAGTGGCTTCCGGCCAGCCAGGCCAGTAGGTAGGGGAGGTGCAGCTCAGATAACTAGATACAGCTGGGTCCCCCGACACGTGGTCTTCAGTGCTCTAGCGGCTAGGCACTCGAAGCCTAGGCTGGTCCCTGCCAGCCTCTTGGCCAGGGAGACGTCCGGAGGGTGTGGTCAGTATGTGGATCCCGCTTTCTCTGCGTGCCGGCCCGCAGGGACCTCCGGGACGTCTTTTCGCCCTGGTAGGGCCTGGTCTGTTGGGAGTTGGTGGTGGCGGCGGAAGCGCAAACCCAGCCTGCGGAGGAGGGAGAGACTCAGGCCATGTCTCCCCCAACACTCGACGCCCCTGGTGGTCATGGCTTCCCTGTTGAAGCTAGAGCAGGACGTGCAGGGGAAAGTAGATTCATTTCGGGCCCGCATCTCCCAGGAGGCCGAGGATCTGGTGTCCACCTTCTTCCCTCAGAATCTGTCAGAGCTGGATAGTCGGGTTCAGGAGCTCCGCCTGCAAGACTTATCCAGAAGATGTTCGGTGCCAGCCCCAGAGACCCCCGTCCCCCCAGACACTGGGGGGGATGGGCCCAACTGGGATCCTCTGCCTCTGCAGACCCAGTCCTCCATCAAAGTACTAACACTGCCAGGCGGCGAGGGGCAGCTTCTGTGAAGCAACCAGCATCTGGTGGAGGTGACTCAGCACGTAAAACCCGAGATCGAGCTGCTGAGAGAGAAGTGCAACACCATGCGGATGTGGGTGCAGCTGCTCCTCCCAAAGGCGGAGGACGGCAACAACTTTGGAGTGTCTATCCAGAAAGACACCGCGGACCAGCTGTGGACCATGGACGGCACAGCAGCCTCCTATCTACGCCGTTTCTCCACCTATTACAACACCCAGGCCAAATTGGTATGCAAAGACAGTGAAATACCCCCAGGTGGAAGATTATCGCCGCACTGTAGCCGAGGTCGACGAAAACGAGTACCAGAGTGTGTGCCAGATCCTGCTCCATGTACGGAACCAGTATGCCACCTTGCATTATGTAATCCTCAAAATCATTGAGAACATCAAGACCCCTCGGAGCACCAACACTGACAACCTATACCGAGGACCTTTCTCCACCCTACTTTCCTTCAGGAGTTGGCTGAGCTGTTCAGGCAACTTGAAGGCTGGTTATTGATGACTCTACAGGTGACGAAACGACTGGAAATGTGCGTTACTCTTTAGTGACAGTTTCATATAGCTTATCCTCATACTGAATCCTCTTGGTGTAATTTTTATTTGATTTTTCTTCCAGGAGTGAGAATGGGAAGAAGCCATCTGGTAGAAGGTAGTAAGGTTGGACAAGGAGAAATGACAGCCATTTTTAAAAGTAGCTTTGTAGATAAATGTTGGCCAAGGTTTCTTTTTTTTTTATGGCATTGGTGACATTGAATGGTTTCAGGGGTTAATAAGAAAAAACCCTAAAGTTTAAAAGAAAGTTAAATGAAGGTTTTCCTAAGGTTCCACTCTATGTACTTTGTTCAAACGTCAGAAATTCTCCATTTATACCATCATTTCTTTTTTGCAAGAAAAGGAGTTTAAAGGGATGTGTTTAGGTCATTGTATGCTTTCAATTTAGCAGATTGAAATAAAACTTGGTTTTACCATATTTTGATAGCCTAAGTGTTTTTATCTGAACTTTAATTTTCAGATGTATAGTTTCCCTTCTCCTCAGCTGGACTCGTACCCTTGATATTTTTCAACTCTGATGCCTAAGAAAAATGAGCACGTAAAGAGCAATAGGTCTTAACTGCTCTAAAGAAATGGAGATCCATACCTCCCTTAGAATGAAATCTGTGAAAGTGGCTTCCTTGCACAAACTTCTACCATCTCAGTGTCTTCTACTTTCCTTTTACACACAATTTAGAATTTCTTCTATGTGTCCGTTTATCTAACTCCCTGCCAAATCCTTCAAGCTTTATATCACATTTTTTTCTCAACCTATTTTCATCTCCATTCCCCTTTTGTCTCAAGATATTTCTTATAGGCTCTCATAAGAGTTTTCCTCTCAAATTATATGGGTCATTTAAAAAAAATCTAAATACTCTAAAATTTGACTGGGTTTTTTTCCTCCTGACTGCTTTTGCTGCCTGGTTGAAGGGAAACTGTTGTTGTCTTCTCAATAGTGATCTATACTGTTGGTATATTTCAAGTCCAGCATTTCCAGATTTCATTTGCAGGTAAGATAAATTACTGTACCCCGAATCACCTTCTGCATCAGAGAATTTCTTGTGATGTGGTACGATGAATCATTCTTCCATAGTGGTTTTTGTTCAGAATTTTATCTTTTTTGATGATGAAGATACTTCAGCCAGCTGAAGTGTATTTATTGAAACATTTTATTTTCAGTTTTAGTATTATTTGAGGATCTTCATCACTCAAAAACACCAGCTGTGGAACTTACATAATACACACTTAGAAAAAGTGAGAGCGGGAGCCTTTTTATAGATAGGAATGAGATTATCCCTGTGTACAAGTGACAGCTTCATCTCTTTTTCCTATTCAACTAACTGTACCCTGAATCCTTATAATATTTTGAAGACTGTATACATACGTAAGTTGTGAGCTTAATCTTTTAATGTATTTTTATAGTAGTACTTTCATGCAATAAATTATTTCTCAAATGAGTTATTGGTAGGGAAATTATGAGGGATTAAATTTATTTTTTGCGAGAAATGAGAATGTTATTTCCCATTGAAATTTCTTTTCCCGATAATGTAAGACCCTCTGAAGCTAGGTAACTATATAAGTCAGAGTCCAGAATCTATTACTGAAACTTACATAACTCTACCTTTTTTTCCCCCTTTGTGCAGTATCTTTGTAGGAATATATTTCTTGCTACAAATGAAACTACTTTCAGACCTTGCTTTAGATAGGGTCAAAACATGATTATTTTGTCTACTCTTTTAATTGATCCTAATCATCCCTCCCCTCTCCCCTTTCCCCATTTAATGAACGAAATCACTTTTGAATGAGACTGTTCAGGAGTTTCTTTTCAACAATGCGTTTTGGTTGCCAAGGGTGAAAACCAGCACAAACCTTTATTATACAGACTTGACTCTAAAAGCTGCTATGAAAGCATTTCCTATTTAACAGCAAGAATTGTTTAAGATGAAAGCAGAGATGTTTTCTTTTGCATCTTTTTTTTAAAAAGAAATATTTCTTAGTCTGACCACACCACATTTCTAGAGGGTGTTTTTTTGTTTTTCTAGGGTAGATAGTGATGCCCATTATGTTTTTTCTGAGGTGGTGTCAGTCTACAGGAAGTGCCTAATGATTTTTGGCTTTTCTTTTGCTTTTTCATTTTCCTTATCTGTTTGACCTGAAGGAGTAAAACAACTGTTTCTTCATGAGTGAAGTGAATTAGAGATAAAATTCTGTTTCAATCACCTTTTAAAAAATTTTTACTTACAGTTATATCTGTATAACTTATAACCTTATAACTGGGCCTGTCCTTACTAAAATGAATATGACTATGTGTCTTTTCTGACCTATATAGATTAGAAAAATTTGTAACTGGTTTAGTGGGAGCTTTATTTTCAAAGTAAACTTCTAAAAAATGATGCCACAGTAAAACAAGTTTATTCTTTCATTGAACTTCTGAAAAGCCCAAATCTTTCAAATTGGACCTTATAAAACAACAAAAGATATTGCCTAATAGAAAGACTTTTGTTTGCATCTAACATTCTTCCTCAAGAGTTCTCTTTATTTCCCTTGTAAGGTATTAAATCTGATTCAGATAAGTGCCAGGAATCCTACATCAGTTCATATCATTTGACAGGCATTTAATTGCATGCCAGCGTGTAGTGGACAATGTAAGGGAAGTCCAATTGTTGCTTGTTTTTCAACCATAGTTAATCATCTAAGGTTTAAAATATCTGTTCCATACATAATACAACCATCATCTTTTGCTTGTTCCTTATACTCTTAAGCTGTCAAACCCTATGCCAGATTGAAATAAATTGTCTCTAATACCCAAACATGTCTTTTACTTAAAAAAAAAATGTATGTCCTTTGTAGTTAAAGAATTCTGGTATTTGCATTTTATTCCCTGTTCTAACACTATATCAAACAAAATTGGAGCTGGATTGCTTTTATAAAGTCCCTACTTCTGCAAAAATCAAGTCCTTTATTATTTCCCCTTCTTGCAAATGGTTGCAAAAGCTTTTATAATAATAAACCTATTTTAGGAATTGGTGTCAAAACTTGGTATTCAATATGATCATTTGCTAATTGTTAGCACTTAAAGCCCCCTTTAATTCCTTTTTAAAAGTCAGCTGAATTGAGAAAGAGTGTGTGTAATGATGTTTTGTTCTTAGGAAATGGTTTGAAAAAATCATTTGAAATTAAATAATTTTAGTTTTAAGTTCTTTTTGTGATTCACGAAAGCTACTAACTCAGATTTGATTGGAAATGTTAAAATTGGTAGATCTGGTTTTTAGAACTGAGTGAAATACCTTTCTTAAGCCATATAAATGATATAGAGAGGTTTAATTTTAAAGTTCTTAAACTTTGGAGCTTAGAGGGTTTTTTAAAATTATTGAATTGGTTATAAATTCTTTGGTTAGAGGCAACATTTTTTAATAGTCTTTATGAGGTTTTCATATTTCCACAGAACTCTTACCAAATGGCCTCAGCCATTCATAGATAACTATGCGATCAATTTAAAATGTTTTTTCAATTTCTAAAGGACTATCTCAATGCTCAGAAATTTGAAAAACCGGGAGAAATCATCCATAACCCACTAGTTTAACAAAATTATTGAAACGTATTTGTGGGTTTCATTTATTTTAAAGAATACATACATGTCTTTATATTATTGCAACAAAGATTATACATACTTCTGTAGAAGATACGCATTTATATATAAACCCAGTTTTACTAATTAGAATTTCATTTGGCCGATATCCCCAGATTCAGATAGCAATAAACCCCATTTCATTTTGTCTTTTAAGGATTCTTAAGGCTCTGTTACCTGTGAGAATGATATTCATCTAGGGCAGGGGTTTTGAGTAGAGTGTGGAAAATAGAGATCAAGTAGCAAGGAGGACATGTGCCTAGATGACGGTGAGAATGTCTAGATATTTATATTAGGATTTTACTCTGCTTTTGAGTTGAGGTTCCATAATGGCATTAGCCATTTTATTATTTAGTGTTAATCCCCCACCTCAAAAATTTTTTTATTACCTTATAAATATGTTCAAGAAAGGAATTACATTGTCTTATACTGATTAGATGAGTTGTTCCTGCTTACATGATTTGGTATGAGTAGGAGGGAATCCTACTTCCTCGGAATCCTACTTCCTCTGTCAACATTTAAACATTTCTGAAAGATGCTATTGTGCACTGACATCAAGGCATTTTTAAAAAATTCCTGATCTTTTTGAAAAAACAAAGGACTCAGTCAGTTACAGAAACAGGTGCTGGACCACCCTTGTTCTCTGCATTACAACACTGTACTGCTAACACATTAAGTATCTGCCTACCTCGAACTGAAATTATCCATGGGAAGCAGAATAAAAATATAGAAGTTTTATGACTTATCTTTTCATCAGCAATAATAGGTATTTAATATTAGATGATTATACATTTGTATATATTTTTTCTTTGCTCTCTTTATTGTGATAAGTCTTCAAGTTCCTAAAGTTCAATTAGCAGAATCTTATCAGTGAAGCTTAGTGATCCCTGTCACTCAAATTTAAAATATATCAATACTAAACTGAATTTAATGAACTCTCTCACATAGAGAATGTCAAGTGTTATTTTTACTTATTGGTGAAAAACTAGCAGGAGCTAATGGACAGGATTAAACCTGCAATCAGAATTAAGTTCCTTTTACAACTTGGCCATTTATTTTGGCTTTGTTATTTAATCTCACTCTTACAAAGTTTTACAGCATTACATTGGAAATACCATTTGCTTCAGATAATATAGCATTTTGAAATTCTTGAATAAATATATAGTTTCCAATTAAGATTTTTGAGATTGAGGGATGTACTTTTGCCCCATTAATTTTACAGATGAAGAAATTTAGATCCAGAGAATTATATAACATCACACAACTCATGTGACAAAAGTCTAGAAGCCAAATCATCTTCCATTTCAGGCTAGTGCTTTTTTCACTGCGTTGTATTACCTCCTTTTTATTAATAAATGAGATTATGTTAAAAGGGAGTTCTAAAAACGTGCAAACCAGTAGAATTCCATAAATTAACATATCCCTATGAACTGGTGTATTATTTTATTCTGTGAAATTTAAGAGAAGTTGAAATGTTTCTATACCAGAATGGGCTGTAATATTTTTACTTAATTAAAGATTATATAAAGAAATCTAAAACAATCTCTAAATTTATATGTTAACTGTAACTTTATTTTGGTCATAAAAATGACCCTTACTAAACAAAACTTAGGAGTTTCAATACCTCCAGTTCCACTTCTCCTTCTGAGGAGGCATTATTCTATACTATCAGCCATGCCACTTGTGTTGGAAGGAGGTGCTGTTAGAGCATTTGGAGATAGACGGGGAGAAGTTTAGTACACGATTTTGTTTATTTCACTTTTGAATATATGGGTTAAAAATATCCTACTGACCCAGTGCCCCACACCTCATTTTTCACCACCAAACTGCTAAATGGAGTTGTCATGGCTCTGTTCCTAATAACCTACAGAATAAAGGGGGAAAGCAGAGGAGCTGGAGTTTTTTGTTGGAGACGAAGGCTCAAAGGGCTATTTCCCAAAAGAAGTTTATCCTCTAGAGCTGGCACTGTGTTCACTAAAGTAGCCACTAGTCTTCAAATGTAACTTGTCCTAATGGAGATGTGCTGTAAGTATAAACTACGCACTAGAGTTTGAAGACTTAGAGCTTGAAGAAGAAAAAGTAAAATATCTCAGTAATTTTTACATTGATTTCATATGTGTTGCATGATAATATTTCTGGATATATTGGGTTCAATAAAATAGATTATTAAAATTAATTTCACCCATTTCTTTTTACTTTTTGCTGTGTACTAGAAAGTTTACGTGTGGCTTGCATATATGGTTTGCAGTATATTTGCATTAGACAGCATGCTCTAGAGCTAAGGTTTCTAAAGTAATTGGGATGAGTCTTGAAGCTGAACCAAAACCTACAGTGATATATGATGGGGACATTAACTGTAGACATTGATTTGTCATCTTTTCATAATGTACAATTCAGTAAAAGTGAATCACGCTTTCTCAGAATTCAACTTGATCTTGGAACTTGGAATGCCTAAAGGAGTGGTTGGCTAGCATGCCCCTTAAGCATACCTTCTAAATATCATATCTCTTGTCCAGACTTATGGTGAGAGCTTAGAGTACTAATATTCTATATTGTTAATTCAGGGTGACTCCATATGCTTTAGAAACCAAATAGATGACAAGGTTAACATCTTATTTTGATGATTGAGACACTTTCCTAACAGTTTTTACCTGGATGAAAGAATAATGTACCTCTGGTACCTACAAATACCTACAGGCAAAATCAGGCTCTTCCTCAGGGAGCAGCGTTTGAGCACTCAATTAAATCCTGAAAATTCCACTGAATTCCTGTAATACTGTTTCTTTGTATTATTTTTGTATAATATATAATATCTATTTTCTCTAAATAAGTTTCTTGAGAAGAGTGAGGGTCTTTCACTCTTTCTCCCTCATGGTGTTTTGCATATAGTAAATTTATAAAGTATTTTGAATTACATTGAACTAAACCAAAACTGGATCAAACTAAAGGAAATTGTTTTCTCATAAGACATATAGTAAATGAGCCACTTTGTTACAATTGAGCATGTTTGTGGATGTATACCCAGGAATAGGTAACGATGAGAGACATCTAAAAATTTGATTCAGAATTAAACAAAGACCAATTTTAGGCATCTAATTAAACATTTTTTCTTATCACAATACTATAAATGTTTTAAAGTATTTCTGGTAATTCTCCTTCAGTGTTCCCAGTGATTTCCTTAAGCCTATTCACCCTGCAACAGCTGCAAGTTATTCCAAACATGTGTACTGAATTCCCATGATGTGTAAGCCCATTTGAAAACAACTCTCTCACCCCATTAACAGCATCAGTAATTCTCTTATTACTTTTCTAACCAAGAGTTATGGAGAAATAAGTCTAGTATATCAAAGAGTGAAGAATTTTGTTCTTCAAAACTGACTCTCTGTGGTCATGAACATAATGCTTTACCCTTCCAGACTTCTGTATTTAAAAAGTTAAATAATTTCTTAAATACTTAAAAGTTACATAGTTTATAAAATACTTTAAAAAGTATTCTCTTAAGTATTAGAATTCTCTTAGATTTTAAGTTTTATTTGCTAATAAATATAAAGACAAAGCATTCTGGTTAAAAATTATTTCATAAGTTTTAAACAATTTGAAAAGTATAGTGAACTCAACCATCACTGTCTTATTCCTCTACTTTTTTAATATCGGTGAACATTTTTCTCTGCTTCTTTCCTAAATTTTATGCCGTGAGACAAGCTCAAAATTATTGAACCCATTATCTATATATTTCATAGCTTACTCCAGTACTTCTATTAGGCACCCATCTGGAGCTGAAGAAATTTGACAGACTAATATGCTTGCTATTCTGTAGAGGAGTAATGAAAAGGCCATTTTTATGAGTTTCATGAGCTGAGAGTTAATATTTTCAATAAAAAAACAATAAGTTGAATATAATCTTTTACATTTAAATTCCACATTATTGCACTGTATTATCAGAAGTCTTAAAGACCACATAGTTCATATGGTAGGAAGTATTAAATGGTACTTAAGTATCTAATTTCTGTTTATACTTTTATAAAGAATTAAGAGTAATGGTAACAGATGAAGTCAGAATAGCTTGATTAAAGGAAGCAAATAATTGTAGTTTATTAAAAGAATATCTCCTTAATCTTATAGTATGTGCTAATTCTTTGCTTTTCAAGTACATAAATTTATGTATTATCTGAGACATGCTCATTCTGTAAAACTTTTGTGTAAAACTAATGAACTTTCTTTAGCCCCATAAGAAAATTTGAAAATTAAAAATGACATTTGAAAAATGAAAACTTTGATAATTCCCATAGCAAAGGCTATAAGAATTATTGTAGTCAGAAAGAAATATTAAATAAATATAAAATATTTCTTTGAGCTCTTCCATTCCTACCTCAGAAATTATTTAAATTTATTCAGAAAGGTTTAATATAAAAGTTCTGCCTAGAAAATAAATTTGAGACTTTTAGTATTACTTCACAGTAGTACTATTCTAAATATATGTTTATACAAGAGGCAGATTGGTGTTCCTTTTAATGAACTAATGCTAGGATATAGTTATTCCTTTAATTATTTAGTCTCATTGAAACTTAATTAATTTCTAAACTAACTAGATTTACTCTGAAATTAGTTCTGAAATTTTTAGCTATACTGTCAGATTAATGGCTAATTTTTTTAAATTTAATTTTTATTTTATTTTTGAGTATAGGTGATATACAATGTTGTGTTAGTTTCAGGTGTACAGCAAAGTGATTCAGTTATACATATACAGATATCCACTCTTTTTCAGATTCTTTTCCCATATAGGTTATTACAGAATATTGAGTAGAGTTCCCTCTGCCATATAGTAGGTCATTGCTGATTATCTATTGTATATATAGTACTGTGTATATGTTAATCCCAAACTTGATTTCTTCTCAGTAATTTAAAGAAGCAGTATTATTTCATTAAACCATCAAATTGTACCTGTCCATTGATTAACATATCCTGAGGATTTACTGATCTGTTTTTTTTTTTCAAGTGTATATGAAACTCTTTCTGTACATGTTCTTGGGCTCACCATTAGTATTAATGCATTCACTAACTTACATTTGGCAATACTATTGCTGTATAACCTTAGTAACATTGTTATGATGTTTTAGTATAAAATTACAGTAGAGAGACCACTGTGTCAATCACCCAAACGTTATTCTGTCCTGTTAACCAACAAACATTATTCTTAACTGTTATAGAACAGCTTTTCCTGTTTGTCATACATACGAAGTATTTGAATGTATTTATGTGAATTTTTTTTTTTTTTTTTTGTGGTAAGGGGGCCTCTCACTGTTGTGACCTCTCCCGTTGTGGAGCACAGGCTCCGGATGCGCAGGCCCAGCATCCATGGCCCACGGCCCCAGCCGCTCTGCGGTATGTGGGATCCTCCCGGACTGGGGCACGAACCCGTGTCCCCTGCATCGGCAGGTGGACTCTCAACCACTGCGCCACCAGGGAAGCCCTATGTGAAGTAATTTTTGAAGCCAGTTACTCCTGAATGACCAAGCATATTCTTCAGTCCCAACATTCCTCCGTACTCCCACCCCCAGTAAACTTAAGAAATCCATCAATTGGATTTCTGTTCATAGTTTTGGCAATACTAATGAGTGTAGCAGAGAGCAGCTATTTTTTGGATTTTGCACTTGCTTTTGGATCATAAATAAATAAATAGCTAAGGTATATACTCACCTGAAGTTTGGTGGTTTAAAACCACTATACTATAATTTTAACCTACTATTTTATATTGGAGTGATTTTATTTTCTAGAAAAGTTTTGTATTCTGAAAGTTGTCATCCAATTGTACTTTGATCATTCTTTGACTGCCCATAATATAGCCACACATTTATTTCCTCTTTGTGAACAAAGAAAATCGTTTAACAATTCTCAATTCTTTTCATGAATAAGATATATCCTAGGAGCTGAGGAAATAATAGATTCAAAGATTTATAGGACTGTTTCCATTACTCATGACTTAAAACATACAAGAATAATTCCTAACATATAAGATTGCCTATACCTATTTTGACATTAACATTTTAATATGTGACTGTGTTAGAATTGTTCATGCAAATGCATTTTAGGATCCTATTGATAATATTGAAATAATTATACTCACCTTTATTTACAATCATCCCTAGTTCTTTCTTTCATGTAATTATCTATCATTCATATAGGTTAGAGGTTAGATTATCTCTGATGAAAAATTTTTTTCCCAGTTTATTTAACATCCTGATATTATGTGATTCAGAGTGGTATATGCTTCCTAATCACACACCAAAGAAAGACAAGAAGTACACAACGAGTGGAAATTTTATGTTATAGACAAATACGACGTGTGAGATAATTATGTTGGTTAAGTTGCTGATGGATATTGATTTCCTTTTATTTAGGGACATCCTAGAAACCTATCTAGGTAGTGGGCAGAATCCAGCATGCTTAGCAATTTGATAAATTGCCTTTCATGAGTGAATTGTATTTTCTACTTTGGAGGTCTCACCGTCATTTTTCTTGGTGATTTTAGAAACATTTATTTTGATGTGGTGATTGTTGGTATATTTGAATAAAATTGTTATCGACAGAGCTTGGTCTAAGTTCCAGCTAGGCCTCAATCTTTTCAAATGAGGGCATGGACTGCAAGATCTCTGAGGTCTCTTCCTGCCCTATGACTCTGTGATTTTGCTAATAAAATTTCTGTCATATTTTGGTTGACTTTTTGAATGTAATAGCAGACTTTTAAAAAAATCTCTTACATGAGACTTGAGACATGAGATTTGTGGGTCAGGAGGGAGATGATCATAAAGCCTTCAAAGAAAAAAAAAAGGTATGAGCTAAGTCATGTAAGGTGGAAAGGTAATCCCAGCACAGAATAATAAAGATCAAGGGCAATACAGACACAAGGACCCTCACTGCTAAGTTAAGTATACCTGAAAGAATGTGGTGGGAAAGAAAGGAAATAAAGGAAATCTTTTGAGTTTATTAGATTCCAGGGAGTACTGTACAAGATAAGGTTGGAGAAGGAAATTGGGACCAGATTTTCAGTTTATTGGCTATCACCTTCTTAGTTAAATATGTATTCTATATTTATTTGCTGTTTGAATGTCCCATATATAGCAGAAGTTGGGAAATAGAAAAACTTCAGGAAAATGTCAGATTGCTTTGGATTATTATTATTATTTTTAACATTTTAGAAAGCAGCAGTTTGGTATGTTTGCTTAATAATTGTGAGTATGTTGAAACAAAGAAAAGGGTCAGATTAGTCAACTGAATGTCTTTTCCTGCCTTTATTATTTGGTATTCACTTCCTAAACACTTTCCTTGGTGGGTTTTTAAAAATAGTACCTAATTGTTAGGCTTTTATTTTCCTTTTTAGTTTATTGCTCCTCTTTATAATTGCCTGATACTTCAGTCAGGCATTTCAGAGTGTCATTCTACACATCTTTTGAGTTCTGTGTTGGTAGATGATTTTTTACAATCGTTGAATGTCAGAGCTCACAACCATTTGATAGATCTAAAGAGCATATCTATAACCATATTTCCTAATAAAATATTTACTTATTGGGAGTAAACTCAGAGAAAAAATCCCCCTGCCCCCACCCAAAAAACCCTTCTAGAATAAGGAACATTATCTTTGTATAGTATCTTGCCTAAGGTCTCCCATTTATTCAGAGTCTGATTATGAGGAACACTCTTTTGTGTGACCTGGCATTCCAGGGCAGGGCTCAGCACATCTTATTTCCTCTAGTGCTTCACTATTAATTACTCATATCAGCACTTGTGAAGGTCTCACACTGGAGAGTGAACTCCAGCTTAGGTTCTTGTTACATTGTTTTGAGTGTTTCCATAGGTAAGTGTTGGGCAGCATCTTAAAGTGATGACTTCTGTTTCTTAGAGGCATCTGTTTAACAGCTGAACTCTGATGAGGAGAGTAAGTGATTTCCAATAAGTGTGATCTCCTCCAGTTGTATTCCGCATTTTACTGTTTCTGATGAGGAAGGTATTTTCTATTTGGGTGCCCTAAACTTTCTCCTTTCTCTATTTTATGCATGTGTGTTTTGCTTTGTTTTGTTTTTGCCATCTTTAAAACTAAGGAAGTTTTTAAAGAAACATTATAACATCTCTAGACATATAAGTCTCTTAAAATGAGTATACTTCATGTTCTATTGACTTGACTCCCTGTAACAATAAGAAAAAAGATTCACCCATTCACTTATTCACTTTTTTTTAAGTTTTAATGAGTTTCTATTATTTGCCCAATTGATTCTAGTGCTGTGGGTACAGAAATTCCTAACTTCTTTTCTCTTCTAAGTCATCTTTGTAGTGACCAGCCCTAAATTCCTTTTATTCCTAGTAGTGTATCTCATCATATTAAGAATACAGATCGGGAATAATATTTGTTTTGGTGGAATTTAAGGTGTATTGGGAAAAGAGTGCATTTAATTGTTCGAAAGAGATTAAGATTAAAAAGATTTTCTAAGGATATGAGTGAATAATAACCATGATGATAGAATAACCACAAACTGACCAGAGCAATTTAATCTATTAAATCAGCAATTTTGTATTAAATCATGTCTGGGATGTTAGAAAATGATAATCTGAAATGAAATGGTCATTAATTGCGAGAATACAGTTTCTTATAAAATGCTTTTACTAAAGATTTCTCACTGTTTCACTGTAAATGAAATCTAACCATTTAAGCACATTTTGTCTATAAGTGAATCTTTTTGTTTCAATGTAAATAAAGTAGTTGTTATAGCATGAAAGTCATTTGTTTACAAGATATGAAACAATGTTGAGTGAGATAATTTTTTTCACTAAAAAAATCATTCATGTTAAAATATTTATTGAGTACCTTTAGTCTGAGATGCTGGGAATTGAGAGATGTTTTTCTCTTTAAAGCAGTGATTCATCATCCTTTTTTGATCATGGACCTCTTCCCTCTCCCAAGAAAAATGTATTTACATATTTAAGTAGAAAGTCTCTTATAACTTAAGGAAGCCCATGGAGCCCACCATTATGAATCTTACCCTGAAGGAATGCAGCCCAGTAAAAACAGACATATGAACACAAACTATAATATGTTAAGCGATTTAATGGGGGGGGATTGTGGAAACACAAATGAGGGGCAGTTAATTTTGCCTAGGCCTAGGTGGTAGAGAATGGAAACGCAAAGAGAAGTGGGTGGGTAGGATTGGTCCCAGAAGTTTGAGAATGGAGTTGATACTTTAATTATACCTTAACAGTTGACTAAAAATCAAAACAGTGACAAAACCAAATGCTGGAAAGGATATGGAGAAATTGTATCACTCATACATTGCTGATGGGAATGTAAGATAATATAGCCACTCTACATTAGATATGAGACCAAAAACACAAGTAAGAAAATTTTACAAAATAAATTTGACTTCTTCGAAAGTAAAAACTTTTATGCTTCAAAGGACACTATTAAGAAAGAGAAAAGAGAACTCACAGAATAGGAGAAACTATTTGTAAATCATATATCTTATAAGGGAGTTGTATCCAGAATATATAAAGAAATCTCACAACAATAAAAAGACAACTCAATTTTAAAATGGGCAAGGGATTTAAGTAGACATTTCTCCAAAGAAGATATACAAAAAGGCTAATAACACACAAAAATATTCAATATCATTAGCCATTAGTAGAAATTAAAACTAAGAAGTGTTTAAAATATTTAATGATTCATTTGAAAATAGCAGTAATGAAACAATTATATTTTAAAATAGGTAACATTTTTAATGAAAAATAATTATATACTAAAGAGGGAAAAATTTTTTTACTGAGTGGCATTGTTTTACAATTCTGCAAATGTCTGATTTAATAAAGTAGCAGGATTCTCATGTATTTCTGCATTTGATATGTTGCAATATGTTGTTTTGGTTGAAATATATGAAGAAAATACAGTTATGTAATTGGAAAAAGGAGTATTTTAATACACTTTTCAGATAATTGTGGGTTATTTTTTTGATACAGCATCAAAGCTCAACAAGTGATCATTTCTTAAAAGATTAGTTCAAGATGGAATCTGACATCATATCAATGTAACTTGTATACTCTGTAACATTAAAAGCCATTGATCTGTCTTGTAGTTTGAACGGAGCTTTTACCTATGGATGATTTTGTAATATCCACTGGTCATTTGGAAAATACTGATTCACTGAACTATCCATATCTTCCAGATATTAACATATTTCATTATACAATATTTTAAAAATCACATTCATTAATATCACTACTAATCACATCAAGAAAGTCATGCTCATGGTGGTGGATACTATGTTTCCAAAATTCTGATTTTTGCTTGACAACTCAAATTTTATCATTTGCAATACATACTGTCGACTGTTTTCTTTGAAGTGACATGCTTGCTTCTCTTGCTTTCATGAAAACGTCTGATGAATACCCAAGCCTGAGTAACAGTAGTTTGTCAGTCACTATTTCAAGTTAAAGTGTGTAGTTCATGGCACTTCCTTGGTGGTCCAGTGGTTAAGACTCCATGCTCCCAGTGCAGGGTTCGATCCCTGGTCAGGGAACTAGATCCCACGTGCTGCAGTAAAAGAACCCACATGCTGCAACTAAAAAAAAAAAAAAGATCCCGCGTGCCACAACTAAGACCTGGTGCAGCCAAATAAATAAATATTTTTTTTAAAAAGTGTGTAGTTCAGCTGGCAACTTAGTCACTTAAGTTTTTTTTTTTCCCCATCACAGAGAGTATTAATAATTTTTACTGCTTTGACAAGGATATTCTTAATTGGAGTTGGCTTTTAAAGTTTTTATATTCATCTACTTATTCATTCATTGATTCATTTTTACTATGAGTATGTGGCAGTGAAGAATACATGATTACTATTATAGTTTGGCGCTACCACCTAGATTCATGCCAAGGCCCAGCAGTTTACCTTGCCTTTTCACCATTGGTTCAAATTTCAACAGAGTGAAAAAAGGCGAATAATGTCTTATTATTATTATGAAAATAGTTTGACCTTACAGACCTGCTGAAAGGGTCTTAGGGGCCCTTGCCTCCTGGAGGCAGAGAGCTAGTTAAAAAGCTATTATTAAAACTCTCCTGTAGCTAACTTATTTATATTATAAACCATTTTTGTATATCTATCATGTGAAAGACTGTAATAGACCCTGGGGATTCACCAATGAGCAAAACAGATAAAAATGCTAGCTGTTGGGCTTCCCTGGTGGCGCAGTGGTTGAGAGTCCGCCTGCCGATGCAGGGGACATGGGTTCGTGCCCCGGTCCGGGAAGATCCTTCATGCCGTGGAGCGGCTGGGCCCGTGAGCCATGGCTGCTGAGCCTGCGCGTCTGGAGCCTGTGATCCGTGACGGGGGAGGCCACAACAGTGAGACGACCATGTACCGCAAAAAAAAAAAAAAAAAAAAAGAAAGCCAGCTGTTGTAGAGTTTGCTTATAAAGCGTTAGGGAGAAAAGTAAAGCAGAGAAGGGAAAGGATGTTAGTGTGTTTGGTGGGGATGTGTTGTACAATTTAACTAGGGTAGCCAAGAAAGGCCTCACTGAGAAGTTGACATTTGAGTGAAGATTTGAAGGGGATGAAGGTACATGCCATGCACATATTTTAGGAGAGGATATTCCAGGGGGAACAGCAAGTGCAAAGGCCCTGAGGCAAGAACATTTGCATTTGTGAGGAACAAGAAAGGAGGCTGTTGCAGCTGGAGCATAATTAAGGAAAGAACCATAGAAGATGATGTCAGAGAAGTAATTAGGTGGGTCATAACATATACATCTTTAAAGGCCACTGAGGTTATTTTAATTTTACTCTGAGATTGGAAGTCATTGGAGCATTTTGATGTATATTTTAACAGGATCATTCTGGTTGCTGTGATGAGAGTAGACTTTAAGGAGGGAAGAGCAGAAGTGGGCAGACCATTTAGGAGGCTATTGTAATTATACAGACAGTGGATGAAGATGGCTTGGACTGATGGTTAGATTCTGGATATATTTAGAAGGTAGAATCAATAGGTTTTGCTGATGGATTGGATGTGGAGTATGAGAAGCATACTACAATGGTTTTGATCTGAGTACCCTAGAAGAATGGCCTTACCACTCAGTGGGAAACACTATGGGAGAAGTACATTTGAGAGGTCTACCAGGAGCTTAGTTTTGGATATCTTAACCATGAGATGTCCAAGGGGATGTTTTGAGTAGGCAGTTGTATATAGGAGTCAAGGCCAAGGGAGTGAGATGGACTAGAAATGTAAGTTTAGGAGTCATCAGTATATAGATAATATTTAAAACCCTGTGACTAAATGAGATTACCAAGGAGTGAGTAGAGGTATATGAGAGGAGCTAATGCAGACTTACGCTTGGGAATAAGGGGCATATTTAGTGTTGAGGGTAAGAAAAATGGAGGAGTCCAAGGTGATTTTAGGTTTCTATTTGGATAACTAGATAGAAATAGATGAGTTAACTAAAATAGGAAACACAGGGGGAAGATAAATTGTAGTTTAAATACCCTGTTAACGAATATTCCAGTGGAGATATTTAGTGAACAGTTGTAAATTTGGGTCTTCAGTTACGTTTTGAGAGGTTTGAGCCAGACATATACTTCAAGTCATGGGACTAAATGAGAATGCCAAGTGACAATATGGATTGGAAAAAGATTCATCTGGGGGCCTTCCCTGGTGGCACAGTGGTTAAGAATCTGACTGCCGGGCTTCCCTGGTGGCGCAGTGGTTGAGAATCTGCCTGCTAATGCAGAGGACACGGGTTCGAGCCCTGGTCTGGGAGGATCCCACATGCCGTGGAGCAACTGGGCCCGTGAGCCACAACTACTGAGCCTGCGCATCTGGAGCCTGTGCTCCGCAACGAGAGGCCGCGGCAGTGAGAGGCCGGCGGACCGCGATGAAGAGTGGCCCCCGCTTGCCACAACTAGAGAAAGCCCTCACACAGAAATGAAGACCCAACACAGCAAAAATAAATAAAAAATAAATTAACTCCTACCCCCAACATCTAAAAAAAAAAAAAAGAATCTGCCTGCCAATGCAGGGGACACGGGTTCGAGCCCTGATCCAGGAAGATCCCACATGCCTCATAGCAGCTAAGCCTATGTGCCACAACTACTGAGCCTGTGCTCTAGAGCCTGCGAGCCACAACTACTGAAGCCTGCGCGCCTAGAGCCTGTGCTCCGCAACAAGAGAAGCCACTGCAATCAGAAGCCCATGCACCACAATAAAGAGTAGCCCCTGCTCGCCGCAACTAAAGAAAAGAAAGCCCACGTGCAGCAACGAAAACCCAATGCAGCCAAAGATACATATTTTTATTTATTTATTTTTATTATTTTATTATTATTATTTTTTTTTTGCGGTACGCGGGCCTCTCACTGCTGTGGCCTCTCCCGTTGCGGAGCACAGGCTCCGGACGCGCAGGCTCAGCGGCTACGGCTCACGGGCCCAGCCGCTCCGCGGCACGTGGGATCTTCCCGGACCAGGGCACGAACCCGTGTCCCCTGCATCGGCAGGCGGACTCTCAACCACTGCGCCACCAGGGAAGTCCCAAGATACATATTTTTAAAAATTAAAAAAGAAAAAAGATTCATCTGTAAGAAACATGAGTAATTAATGTGGGATGTGGTGTAAGAGAAGGCAACAACAACAAAAACATTGGAGGGGAATGAGAACTAAGAGATTTTGAGAAGGGAAAGTTGCATGTCAAATGCTGCAGAGAAAAATCTAGGGTGAGGACTGGATAAAAACAAGTGGCTTTGTCAATTAGAATATAATATTTATGAGGATGGTTACGGTAGAATGGTAGTGACAGAGTCAATTTTCATTTCTTTGGGCATCAAATGGGAAATAAGGAGGTTCATTGATTTATGACTCACTCTATTGTATTTTATCTACCTAAAATAATGCCATGATGAATCTAATTAAAATTAATATTTAGGTCAGACATTAACTGACAGTATCAAATATGTCAGAAATGAAATTACATCTCTATGCTAGTAATGTTTCTTGGTTGTAAACAACAGAAACCTACTGTAACTTAAAGCAGAAACTGCAGACATTAAGCAGAAAAGGAATTTATTGGAAGGCTATTTGTTAGTCACAAACTCCATGGAAGGCTGGAGAATTCAGCTTGAAACGTGGTGGGAACCAAAGGAGGCCACACAGCAAAGAACACAGCCATTGTCTCAGCTCAAGAAGTTGAGTTAGGACCACCAACCACTTAACACCCCACAGCTTGCTAGCACTGCTGCCAGTGGCAGACTCTCTTCACAGATATGAATAATCTGTATCTCTCTGAGTCTTTATTCACTAATGCCCAAGTCTTTGAACTTAAAAGGAGTATGTGATTGGCCAAGCTTAGGTCACATGTCCATGCTCTAGTTGCCAGAGAGCTGGGAGAGAGGCTATGTCTCATTGCTTCAGGCTTCTGTAGTTGGAGATATTTCCCTCACAAAAGCACACACAGTGGGCTTCCCTGGTGGCGCAGTGGTTGAGAATCTGCCTGCCAATGCAGGGGACACGAGTTCGAGCCCTGGTCTGGGAAGATCCCACATGCCGCAGAGCAACTAGGCCCGTGAGCCACAACTACGGATCCTGCGCATCTGGAGCCTGTGCTCTGCAATGAGAGAGGCCGCGGCAGTGAGAGGCCGGCGGACCGCGATGAAGAGTGGCCCCCGCTTGCCACAACTAGAGAAAGACCTCACACAGAAACAAAGACCCAACACAGCCAAAAAGAAATAAATTAATAAATTAATTTAAAAAAAAAACAAAAACACACTCAGTGGTGATACCAACAAATAGAAAAGCTATTGGAATGCTGGATAGCCAAACCAACAGCTAGTACTATAAAAACTAAGTACAGGGTTTCCCTGGTGGCGCAGTGGTTGAGAATCCGCCTGCCGATGCAGGAGACACGGGTTCGTGCCCTGGTCCAGGAAGATCCCACATGCCGCAGAGCAACTAAGCCCGTGAGCCATGGCCGCTAGGCCTGCGCGTCCGGAGCCTGTGCTCCGCAACGGGAGAGGCCACAACAGTGAGAGGCCCGCATACCGCAAAAAAAAAAAAACTAAGTACAAAATCTTAAAGATTAGGGAAACTAATTTGAAATTGACATAACCAAAATGAAAATTATTTAATAAGCTCAGGAATGTAATCCATGGCTTGCCTTACCAATATTAAATATCAAGAGTATCAAATTAAAAACTTGGCTTTGATCTCTCCTGCTTTGGACCTTATAGTATAGGCCCTTCAATGTCCTCTCTCCCAAATCTCTGGGCCCCTATAACCTACACTGGGATTCATGATGGCAGCCTGGTCAAACTAAATGGAGGCAACACTACTGAACCTACTAGTAGGAACACATTTCTAGGGATGAGATTAGTCTTCAGCTAGACCTGGATGGATATTAGGAGTAGCTGTGACCCTTTGGAAGGGAGAGAGAAAAATACCACTCTGCAGAAGAGCAAATTGGGTTGAGGCTAGGGGAAAAGTGCTTTGGGCCGCAGCAGAAGCTGAATGGTGGGGCCAGGCCAGGGATTGGGTAGGGTAGAAGACATTATCGTGGAGGGAAGCAGAGAAAGGCATGTGTTGCACAGATAGTGGCTGCCCAAATTCTTCAAATAACTAGGCCTGTGAAATTTTTTTTTCTTGGTACTAGGATTTAACTTGATTTTTTTTTTTTTTTCTTTTTGCGGTATGCGGGCCTCTCACTGTTGTGGCCTCTCCCGTTGTGGAGCACAGGCTCCGGACGCACAGGCTCAGCGGCCATGGCTCACGGGCTTAGTTGCTCCGCGGCATGTGGGATCTTCCCGGACCAGGGCACGAACCCGTGTCTCCTGCATCGGCAGGTGGATTCTCAACCACTGCGCCACCAGGGAAGCCCATAACTTGATTTTTAAAGGTGCTTCCCTGCCAGAAGATCATAATGAAGTCTCCCCACAGAGGAAAAGACCCTTTATCTGTGTAATTCAAATAAAACTAGACTTTTTTGCTTGCACTTTTATTTTAAACATCTTTGAGTATAACTGTTTTACAATAGTGTGTTAGTTTCTCCTTTACAACAAAGTGAATCAGTTATACATATACATATGTTCCCATATCTCTTCCCTCTTGTGTCACCCTCCCTCCCTCCCTCCCTATCCCACCCATCTAGGTGGTCACAAAGCACAGAGGTGAACTCCCTGTGCTATGCTGCAGCTTCCCACTAGCTATCTAATTTACATTTAGTAGTGTGTATATGTCCCTGCCACTCTCTCACATCATCAGAGCTTACCCTTCCCCCTCCCCATATCCTCAAGTCCATGCTCTAGTAGGTCTGTGTTTTATTCCCGTCCTACCACTAATCTCTTCATGACATTTTTTTTTTTTTTAGATTCCATATATATGTGTTAGCATACGGTATTTGTTTTTCTCCTTCTGACTTACTTCACTCTGTATGACAGACTCCAGGTCTATCCACCTCATTACAAATAACTCAGTTTCATTTCTTTTTATGGCTGAGTAATATTCCATTGTATATATGTGCCACATCTTCTTTATCCATTCATCTGTTGATGGACACTTAGGTTGCTTCCATGTCCTGGCTATCATAAATAGAGCTGCAATAAACATTTTGGTACATGACTCTTTTTGAATTATGGTTTTCTCAGGGTATATGCCCAGTAGTGGGATTGCTGGGTCATATGGTAGTTCTATTTGTAGTTTTTTAAGGAACCTCCATACTGTTCTCCATAGTGGCTGTATCATTTTACATTCCCACCAGCAGTGCAAGAGTGTTCCCTTTTCTCCACACCCTCTCCAGCATTTATTGTTTCTAGAGTTTTTGATGATGGCCAATCTGACCGGTGTGAGATGATATCTCATTGTAGTTTTGATTTGCATTTCTCTAATGATTAATGATGTTGAGCATTCTTTCATGTGTTTGTTGACAATCTGTATATCTTCTTTGGAGAAATGTCTATTTAGTTCTTCTGCCCATTTTTGGATCGGGTTGTGTGTTTTTTTTGTTATTGAGCTGCATGAGTTGCTTATAAATTTTGGAGAATAATCCTTTGTCAGTTGCTTCATTTGCAAATATTTTCGCCCATTCTGAGGGTTGTCTTTTGGTCTTTTTTTTTTTTTTTTTTTTTTTTTTTTTTAACATCTTTATTGGAGTATAATTGTTTTACAATAGTGTGTTAGTTTTCCCTCTACAACAAACTAAATCAGTTATACATACACACATGCTCCCACATCTCCTCCCTCTTGCATCACCCTCTCTCCCACCCTCCCTATCCCACCCCCCCAGGCGGTCACACAGCACAGAGGTGATCTCCCTGTGCTATGCAGCAGCTTCCCACCAGCTATCTAATTTACATTTGATAGTGTATATATGTCCCTGCCACTCCCCCACTTCGTCACAACCCACCCCTCCCCCTCCCCATATCCTCAAGTCCATGCTCGAGTAAGTCTGTGTTTTATTCCCGTCCTACCACTAACCTCTTCATGACATTTTTTTCCCTTAGAGTCCATATATATGTGTTAGCATACGGTATTTGTTTTTCTCCTTCTGACTTACTTCACTCTGTATGACAGACTCCAGGTCCATCCACCTCATTATAAATAACTCAGTTTCATTTCTTTTTATGGCTGAGTAATATTCCATTGTATATATGTGCCACATCTTCTTTATCCATTCATCTGTTGATGGACACTTAGGTTGCTTCCATGTCCTGGCTATTGTAAATAGAGCTGCAATGAACATTTTGGTACATGAGTCTTTCTGAATTATAGTTTTCTCAGGGTATATTCCCAGTAGTGGGATTGCTGGGTCGTATGGTAGTTCTATTTGTAGTTTTTTAAGGAACCTCCATACTGTTCTCCATAGCGGCTGTATCAATTTACATTCCCACCAGCAGTGCAAGAGGGTTCCCTTTTCTCCACACCCTCTCCAGCATTTATTGTTTCTAGAGTTTTTGATGATGGCCAATCTGACCGGTGTGAGATGATATCTCATTGTAGTTTTGATTTGCATTTCTCTAATGATTAATGAGGTTGAGCATTCTTTCGTGTGTTTGTTAGCAATCTGTATATCTTCTTTGGAGAAATGTCTATTTAGTTCTTCTGCCCATTTTTGGATTGGGTTATTTGTTTTTTTGTTATTGAGCTGCATGAGTTGCTTATAAATTTTGGAAATTAATCCTTTGTCAGTTGCTTCATTTGCAAATATTTTCTCCCATTCTGAGGGTTGTCTTTTGGTCTTGTTTATGGTATCCTTTGCTGTGCAAAAGCTTTTAAGTTTCATTAGGTCCCATTTGTTTATTTGTGTTTTTATTTCCATTTCTCTAGGAGATGGGTCAAAAGGATCTTATTGTGATTTATGTCGTATAGTGTTCTGCCTATGTTTTCCTCTAAGAGTTTGATAGTGTCTGGCCTTACATTTAGGACTTTAACCCATTTTGAGTTTATTTTTGTGTGTGGTGTTAGGGAGTGTTCTAATTTCATACTTGTACAGGTAGCTGTCCAGTTTTCCCAGCACCACTTATTGAAGAGGCTGTCTTTTCTCCACTGTGTATCCTTCTCTCCTTTCTCAAAGATAAGGTGACCATATGTGTGTGGGTTTATCTCTGGGCTTTCTATCCTGTTCCATTGATCTATATTTCTGTTTTTGTGCCAGTACCATACTGTCTTGATTACTGTGGCCTTGTAGTATAGTCTGAAGTCAGGGAGCCTGTTTCCTCCAGCTCCATTTTTCTTTCTCAAGATTGCTTTGGCTATTCGGGGTCTTTTGTGTTTCCATACAAATTGTGAAATTCTTTGTTCTAGTTCTGTAAAATATGCCAGTGGTAATTTGATAGGGATTGCATTGAATCTGTAGATTGCTTTGGGTAATAGAGTCATTTTCACAATGTTGATTCTTCCAATCCAAGAACATGGTATATTTCTCCACCTATTTGTATCATCTTTAATTTCTTTCATCAGTGTCTTATAGTTTTCTGCATACAACTCTTTTGTCTCCTTAGGTAGGTTTATTCCTAGATATTTTATTCTTTTTGTTGCAGTGGTAAATGGGAGTGTTTTCTTAATTTCCCTCTCAGATTTTTCATCATTAGTGTATAAGAATGCCAGAGATTTCTGTGCATTAATTTTGTATCCTGCTACTTTACCAAATTCATTGATTAGTTCTAGTAGTTTTCTGGTAGCATCCTTAGTATTCTCTATGTATAGTATCATGTCATCTGCAAACAGTGACAGCTTTACTTCTTCTTTTCCTATTTGGATTCCTTTTATTTCTTTATTTTCTCTGATTGCTGTGGCTAGAACTTCCAAAACTAGGTTGAATAAGAGTGGTGAGAGTGGGCAACCTTGTCTTGTTCCTGATCTTAGTGGAAATGGTTTCAGTTTTTCACCATTGAGAACAATGCTGGCTGTGGGTTTGTCGTATATGGCCTTTATTATATTGAGGAAAGTTCCCTCTATGCCTACTTTCTGCAGGGTTTTTATCATAAATGGGTGTTGAATTTTGTCAAAAGCTTTCTCTGCATCTATTGAGATGATCATATGGTTTTTCTCCTTCAGTTTGTTGATATGGTGTATCACGTTGATTGATTTGTGTATATTGAAGAATCCTTGCATTCCTGGAATAAACCCCACTTGATCATGGTGTATGATCCTTTTAATGTGCTGTTGGATTCTGTTTGCTAGTATTTTGTTGAGGATTTTTGCATCTATGTTCATCAGTGATATTGGCCTGTAGTTTTCTTTCTTTGTGACGTCTTTGTCTGGTTTTGGTATCAGGGTGATGGTGGCCTCATAGAATGAGTTTGGGAGTGTTCCTCCCTCTGCTATGTTTTGGAAGAGTTTGAGAAGGATAGGTGTTAGCTCTTCTCTAAATGTTTGATAGAATTCTCCTGTGAAGCCATGTGGTCCTGGGCTTTTGTTTGTTGGAAGATTTTGAATCACAGTTTCAATTTCAGTGCTTGTGATTGGTCTGTTCATATTTTCTATTTCTTCCTGGTTCAGTCTTGGCAGGTTATGCATTTCTAAGAATTTGTCCATTTCTTCCAGGTTGTCCATTTTATTGGCATAGAGTTGCTTGTAGTAATCTCTAATAATCTTTTGTATTTCTGCAGAGTCAGTTGTTACATCTCCTTTTTCATTTCTAATTCTATTGATTTGAGTCTTGTCCCTTTTTTTCTTGATGAGTCTGGCTAATGGTTTATCAATTTTATTTATCTTCTCAAAGAACCAGCTTTTACTTTTATTGATCTTTGCTATTGTTTCCTTCATTTCTTTTTCATTTATTTCTGATCTGATCTTTATGATTTCTTTCCTTCTGCTAAATTTGGAGTTTTTTTGTTCTTCCTTCTCTAATTGCTTTAGGTGCAAAGTTAGGTTGTTTATTCAAGATGCTTCCTGTTTCTTAAGGTATGATTGTATTGCTATAAACTTGCCTCTTAGAACTGCTTTTGCTGTATCCCATAGGTTTTGGGTCGTTGTGTCTCCATTGTCATTTGTTTCTAAGTACTTTTTGATTTCCTCTTTGATTTCTTCAGTGATCACTTCGTTATTAAGTAGTGTATTGTTTAGCCTCCACGTGTTTGTATTTTTTACAGATCTTTTCCTGTAATTGATATCTAGTCTGATAGCGTTGTGGTCAGAAAAGATACTTGATACGATTTCAATTTTCTTAAATTTGCCAAGGCTAGATCTGTGACCCAAGATATGATCTATCCTGGAGAATGTTCCATGGGCACTTGAGAAAAATGTGTATTCTGTTGTTTTTGGATGAAATGTCCTATAAATATCAAGTAAATCCATCTTGTATAATGTATCATTTAAAGCTTGTGTTTCCTTATTTATTTTCATTTTGGATGATCTGTCCATTGGTGACAGTGGGGTGTTAAAGTCCCCTACTATGATTGTGTTACTGTCGATTTCCCCTTTTATGGCTGTTAGTATTTGCCTTATGTATTGAGGTGCTCCTATGTTGAGTGCATAAATATTTACAATTGTTATATCTTCTTCATGGATCGATCCCTTGATCATTATGTAGTATCCTTCTTTGTCTCTTGTAATAGTTTTTATTTTAAAGTCTATTTTGTCTGATATGAGAATTGCTACTCCAGCTTTCTTCTGATTTCCATTTGCATGGAATATCTTTTTCCATCCCCTCACTTTCAGCCTGTAAGTGTCCCTAGGTCTGAAGTGGGTCTCTTGTAGACAGCATATATATGGGTCCTGTTTTTGTATCCATTCAGCCAGTCTGTGTCTTTTGGTGGGAGCATTTAATCCATTTACATTTAAGGTAATTATTGATATGTGCGTTCCTATTACCATTTACTTAATTGTTTCGGGTTGTTCTTGTAGGTCTTTTCCTTCTCTTGTGTTTCTTGCTTAGAGAAGTTCCTTTAGCATTTGCTGTAAAGCTGGTTTGGTAGTGCTGAACTCTCTCAGCTTTTGCTTGTCTGTAAAGGTTTTAATTTCTCCATCAAATCTGAATGAGATCCTTGCTGGGTAGAGTAATCTTGGTTGTAGGTTTTTTTCCTTCATCACTTTAAATATGTCCTGCCACTCCCTTTCTGGCTTGTAGAGTTTCTGCTGAAAGATCAGATGTTAACCTTATGGGGATTCCCTTGTGTGTTATTTGTTGTTTTTCCCTTGCTGCTTTTAATATGTTTTCTTTGTGTTTAATTTTTGATAGTGTGATTATTATGTGTCTCAGCATGTTTATCCTTGGGTTTATCCTGTATGGGACTCTCTGTGCTTCCTGGACTTGATTGACTATTTCCTTTCCTATATTAGGGAAGTTTTCAACTATAATCTCTTCAAATATTTTCTCAGTCCCTTTCTTTTTCTCTTCTTCTTCTGGGACCCCTATGATTCGAATGTTGGTGTGTTTAATGTTGTCCCAGAGATCTCTGAGACTGTCCTCAGTTCTTCCAGGTCACTTATCCGTCCTTCTGCCTCAGTTATTCTGCTACTGATCCCATCTAGAGTATTTTTCATTTCACTTATTGTGTTGCTCATCGTTACTTGCTTCCTCTTTATTTCTTCTAGGTCCTTGTTAACTGTTTCTTGCAATTTGTCTATTCTATTTCCAAGATTTTGAATCATCTTTACTATCATTATTCTGCATTCTCTTTCAGGTAGACTGGCTATTACCTCTTCATTTGTTAGGTCTGGTGTGTTTTTATCTTGCTCCTTCATCTGTTGTGTGTTTTTCTGTCTTCTCATTTTGCTTATCTTACTGTGTTTGGGGTCTCCTTTTTGCAGGCTGCAGGTTCGTAGTTCTATCTGTTTTTGGTAGCTGTCCCCAGTGGCTGAGGTTGGTTCAGTGGGTTGAGCAGGTTTCCTGGTTGGGGGAACTAGTGCCTCTGTTCTGGTGGATGAGGCTGGATCTTGTCTTTCTGGTGGGCAGGTCCACGTCTGGTGGTGTGTATGGGGATGTTGGTAGCCTTATTATGATTTTAGGCAGCCTCTCTGCTAATGGATGGGGCTGTAGACCTGTCTTGCTCTTTGTTGTGTATAGGGTGTCCAGCACTGTTCGTTGATGGTCCTTGAGTGAAGCTGGGTCTTGGTGTTGAGATGGAGATCTCTGGGAGATTTTCGCCGTTTGATATTACGTGGAGCTGAGAGGTCTCTTGTGGACCAGTGTCCTGAGGTTGGTTCTCCCACCTCAGAGACACAGCCTTGACACCTGGCTGGAGTGCCAAGAGCCTTTAATCCATACGGCTCAAAATAAAAGGGAGAAAAAAATAGAAAGGCAAGAAAGGAAGGAAGGAAGGAGGAAGGGAGGGAAGGAAGGAAGAAAGAAAGGGAGGGAGGAAGAAAGGAAGGGAGGAAGGAAGGAGGGAATAAAGGAAGGAAGGGAGGAAGGAAGGAAGGGGGGAAATAGGAAAGAAAGGAGGGAAGAAAGGAAGAAAGAAAGGGGAGAAGACAAAATAAAGTAGGGTAAAATAGTTATTAAAATAAAAAAATAATTACTAAGAAGAAAAATTTCTATTAAAGAAAAAAAAAAAAAACACCGGTCTGTCTAACCCTAGGACAAATGGTGAAAATAAAGCTATACAGACAAAATCTCACACAGCAGCACTCACATACACACTCACAAAAAGAAAAAAGGGGAAAATAATAGTATATCTTGCTCCCAAAGTCCACCTCCTCAACTTGGGATATTTTGCTGTCTATTCAGGTTTTCCACAGATGCAGGGCACTTCAAGTTGACTGTGGAGGTTTAACCCGCTGCTTCTGAGGCTGCTGGGAGAGACCTCCCCCTCTCTTTGTTCACACAGCTCCTGGGGTTCAGCTTTGGACTTGGCCCCGCCGCTGCGCGTAGGTCGTCCGAGGGCGTCTGCCCTTCGCTCAGACAGGGCGGGGTTAACGGAGCAGCTGATTCGTGGTCTCTGGCTCACTCAGGCTGCAGAGGGTGGGCACGGATGTGGGGTGAGTCCCCGGAGGCAGAGGCCGGTGTGACGCTGCACCGGCCCGAGGCGCACCATGCGTTTTCCCGGGGAAGCAGTCCCTGGATCCCGGGACCCTGGCGGTGGCGGGCTGCACAGGCTCCCGGGAGGGGCGGTGTGGAGAGTGACCTGTGCTCGCGCAAAGGCCTCTTGGTGGCGGCAGTAGCAACCCTAGCGTCCCACACCCGTCTCTGTTGTCCGTGCCGACAGCCGCCTGCTTGCACTTTTAAAAGACTAATTTTGGCATAGTGACATATCCAAAAGAAATACAAGTCCCAAACTTCCAAAACTTGATAAGTAATGTAGCTCTTTAATGGAGTCTGCTGAAGCTACTTTAAAGGGAATATTAAATCAAACAACAGCAAAATGTCCCCATTGCCACCCCCCACCCCCCCACACACAGAGTCACTGCCCCAGTCTCTCCTCTGTCACACAAAGGCCGCAGCTCAAATTATAAAAGTGCTTTCATTCCTAGGCTCAGGAGTTTGGATCAGTTTTAAGTGCCTGTCACCCTCGGTTTCCTTTATTCAGCAGTGGAACGGTGGCTCTCCACTACGAGGTGGAAAGGAATAAACCCAGACAGCAGTGTCAATGCCCATGCTCATGTTACCTGTTGTACTTCCTCAAGGACTTCTCTGACCTCAAACTTTTGAATCCTTTGTTTAAAAAAGAATTACCAAACACTTCTAATAGTGCTTTCTATGTGCCAAGTCACTATTCCAAGTGCTTTAAAGTATTAACTTGTTTAATCTTTATGAACAATCCGTGCAATAGGTATTGTTACTGTCCCCATTTTACTGATGAGAAAACGAGGGCACAGAAAGATTAAGGAACTTGGGTTAGATCCTACAGCTAGAGATTAAGTGTTAGAGGCAGAATTCAAACCCAGGCAGTACAGGTCCAGAGTCCATGCTCATTATCTCTATCTGTGTCATGCTGGCCAGTGCTTGTAAATCAGCGTCCTGGAACGGTCTGCGTTAGAATCACCAGGGATACTTGTTAAAAATGCAATATTTTGGCCCACCTCAGACTTACCATGCCAGATTTTTTTTTTTTTTAGGGAGTAGAGTACCTGGGTATTTATATTGTAAACTCCTGCAGGTGATTCTCTGTATCCTTTGTTAAGAACTTCTGTTTCAAAAGGACTTAGTACTGTCACCATGTTCACTTCTGATCCTGGCTTCCTTTGAGCATAAGATTAAATGCTTTCAAAGGGATACCTTATTATTGCAGAACTTAAAATTTATACTATGGTACCATAGTTGTCTTTTTAAACCATTTCTACCTGAAGTTTGGTTGAAATCCTTTCTTAGAACAATATTTGACCAATGAAAACAAAATTTTCACTCATTTTCCACAAATGCATTTAAATGCAAAAATTTGCCTTAAAACTGAATGGGAACTGAGAACGTGCTGTTCCATTTATGATGAGAATGAAGAGAACTGTAATAGGTTCTAGAAAGTATACCCTATGTGATATGAAAAGAGAACTCTGAATTATGGAACAGGTCTATATAGTATCATACCTCCATCCTTAGCAAGGATTGCAGCTGCCAATAAAGCTCAGCTTCTAGTGTGAGCAAATTTCAGTTTGGCTATTTTGCTAACGTGAGATCTCAAGAGAAATTTTGTCCACTAAGGTAGATAAATCAGATTATTGCAGATTATGGACTAAAATTTTAAAGGCATTAAAAGAAATTTAAGGGGGCTTCCCTGGTGGCGCAGTGGTTGAGAGTCTGCCTGCCGATGCAGGGGACGTGGGTTTGTGCCCTGGTCCGGGAAGATCCCACATGCCGCGGAGCGGCTGAGCCCGTGAGCCATGGCCACTGAGCCTGCATGTCCGGAACCTGTGCTCCGCAACGGGAGAGGCCACAACAGTGAGAGGCCCGCATACAGCCAAAAAAAAAAAAAAAGAAATTTAAGGGACACACTTTTTTTTTCCATTTTGTAGTCTGTCTTGTCAAGTCCAATCTTTCCTAAAATGTTCTTTATGGATATTTTACAGTCCTCCCTATTTCTTTGTGTGAAACCAAAATCAGAACTGCTTTGGAAAGAAAAGGATCAGATCTGTAGTGAAGACTGGGGAAATGTCCAGACACTGAGAATCATGCAAGAAGAGATACCTTTAGAAATATAAATTAAGTAGGACCCCTCTTCCTCCACCTCTAGAAGGTTGTAGAATCATTGATATGAAGGAATCAGCTGCAATAATATCTCCCCATGTTCCCGTCCCCTCCTTACACACCTAGGGCATTTGAGATTACTCTTGTACAACTTTACCCCATTTCTAGAGCCTCTGCCTAGAACTTTAAAAAATCATTTTTTGGGGGCCTCAACCCAACATTTTCCCCATTTTTCCAGCAAAAAGTAAAGTAATTCTCTTTGATATCAATATCTAACTTTTTCCTTGAAGTGTTTCCTAATTAATCTATTTTTTCAGAAAACTTGTTGACTCAGATTGCTATAGCCTCAGACCCTTCCTCTGTCCCTTCCCCATGCTTTGCTTTGGTAGCATATCTGTAGGATGCAATTTAATTCTCAGGAAATTCACTTCCTGCCAGTAGTCCTGAGTAAAGTCAATTTTTAAAATGAAACATCTTATAAACATTATGTCTGACAAACTCTCATATGGTTAAACTCTATGCATTTAGTGTTTGATCTTTTTCCTTAATAAGACATTTTTCGGATTGCCCGACTCTCGGCACTCAACAAATGATGATTGATAACAAGTTTCAGGAATCCTAATGTATTTTTCCTAAATCACACAGGGTCCAGCCTTTGAAGAAGCCCTGTGTTATAGCTGACAAAGTTTTGAAATTTGATGAGCTCAAATTATTGAATGAAGTAATAGGAAATATAGCGTCAAGAACTTCCTAGCCCTCTACCTGTCCAAAGCACGTAACCAACATTTTGTCTAAGAGCTTTCTTCAGGGAAAACAATCCTACCCAGGTTTATAAACACTTTCCCTGAAACTCTCATCAAGAGAGAAGAGTGATTTGGAGGCTACTGTCTTATTCTTGGGAAAGTTTACAAGGCCTTGTTTTGACCATGAAACTCAAAATTAATTCTGGATTTGAAAAAGAGGCATATATAACTGTTAGGTTGAACCTTATTAAATTACTGAGATTTTTTTTGATATATAAAAATATGCATTTATGTAAACATTATTTCTCAACTTAATGCAGTTTATAACATTTAAAAATCAGTATTTAATTGCAAATGATATGTCCTTCATGCCAGCAATACAAAGTGTTGCATTAGTACCACCGAAACCAAAGGAATTGGTGAGTCCAATACATCTTTTCTCAGTTTTCCACTCCTGTGTTTTGAGTGGAACATAATTGAGATCAAATTGTGGTTCTGTACAGTCTAGGTTTAAAGTAGGTGTCAGTTTTCGATAATAACAAGCCAGGGCAGTAAAAGCTGCCTCAACACCCTGGCAACCCCCAGGAGGTGTCTGGTGGCTCCCATGGTAGAGGAAACAGCAAGGGCGTGTGCATGGTCTTTGAAAAGATGTTTGATGGCTTTGTTTTCAGCAGCATCTCCCAATAGTGTGGAAGTAGCATGTGCATTGATATAGGATATCTCTTCAGGTTGTACACCTGCATCTTTTATGGCAGCAGCCATACATCTGCACCTGGCCTCATGAGGCCTGCACAGCTGCGGTCCCCTGAAATTACTGAGATTTGACTAACAAAAATGACAATTTTGTATGGTTCAGTCATACGCTTTTTTGTGTGAATAAAAGGGGAGTTCAAGATCAGTTGGGCAGTTCTGGGGGCTTCCTATAGAGTTTGATATGAGAACCATATCTTTTTTTTTTTTTTTTTTTTTTTCTGTATGCGGGCCTCTCACTGTTGTGGCCTCTCCCGTTGCAGAGCACAGGTTCCGGACGCGCAGGCTCAGCGGCCATGGCTCACGGGCCTAACCGCTCTGCGGCACGTGGGATCTTCCCGGACCAGGGCACGAACCCGTGTCCCCTGCATCGGCAGGCGGATTCTCAACCACTGCGCCACCAGGGAAGCCCAAGAACCATCTCTTAATCTTGAGTTTGTACTTATTAGGATTTCAAGCTAATTTTTCCTCTGGTGACCTTGCCTGCATTATCAAATTTGAATTTAGTGTCAAAATTTTCCTCTTGTCAGAATGTGAACTTTGTCTCACTCTTGGGCCATCTGTTGTGCACTAATAGTTTTGATTTATTCTGCCTCTGGCTGACGTGTGTGCTAATGGTGCAGATGCAAACTTTACATTTCCTTTTATTGGTCTATAGTTTTATTGCATACATTAGTGGCACAAATACTGCATTCATATAGCTATTTCTATTAACTGTTTCTAGTTTGGCGATGAGTAATGTACTTTGCCTATGTTTTTCCTATGATGTGAAGTCCTATATCATAGACATTTTAATAGGCCTTTGAATGATTACACTCTACTTAATTTTATTACCTCTAATTTTTTCTTTTGCAATTCTCATTTTCAGGATATGTCCCTATGTGTATCTGTGTATTTAAATGATTTCAAATTTTCTAATTGCTTTTGTTTTTTAATTGCTTTAAATGAAGGGGCACATTTGGTTTCTGATCAACAATTAGTATAATTACTAGGAATTAACATTAGTTCAGAATGTTGTGAATCTGATAAATAGCTGTGAAAGGCCTACTTTTAATTACTACTTTGACTTTCTTATTTTTAAGATTTGATGTGCTCTTCAATTTGTTTGGCAGTTTGAAAGATACTTGGTAAGGTAAATGAGGTAAAAGCTCTCTAGGGTAGGAACATAGATCAGAGAAAATTTAATACAAAGGTATTTTTCAAATGAGGATAGATGCTCTTTTTATTTTTGGTCTGGTTTTAACAGTTTTCTGTGTTGGAAAACCAACCCCATCTATGTAATCCAGTGTATATAGATCAAATATAAAATGTTAAGAGACTATTGTTATTAATGTGGACCTGAGTTGCAAAACTTTTTTTTTTTTTTCCGGTATGCGGGCCTCTCACTGTTGTGGCCTCTCCCGTTGCGGAGCACAGGCTCCGGACGCACAGGCCTAGTGGCCATGGCTCACGGGCTTAGTTGCTCCGCGGCATGTGGGATCTTCCCGGACCAGGGCACGAACCCGTGTTTCCTGCATCGGCAGGCGGACTCTCAACCACTGCGCCACCAGGGAAGCCCTGCAAAACTTTTTGACATGTTGATCTAAGTGATCTAAGTGAAAGCTGCTTAGTGTCAGAAGGGCCACCTGTTGCAGATTGAGTTTCCTTCATTCCTACAGAACATCGTTAGATATTAAGGACTTCTTTTCTATCAAAAATAAAGGACTCCAGGGACTTCCCTGGTGGCGCAGTGGTTAAGAATCTGCTTGCCAATGCAGAGACATGGGTTTGAGCCCTGGTCCGGGAAGATCCTACATGCCGCGGAGCAACTAAGCCCGTGAGCCACAACTACGGAGCCTGCGCTCTAGAGCCCGTGAGCACAACTGCTGAGCCTGCGTGCCACAAGTACTGAAGCCGTGGGCCTAGAACCTGTGCTCCACAGCAAGAGAAGCCACCGCAATGAGAAGCCAGCACACTGCAACGAAGAGTAGGCCCTGCTCGCCGCAACTAGAGAAAAGCCCGCGTGCAGCAATGCAGACCCAATGCAGCCAAAAATAAATTAAAATTTTAAAAAAGCATAAATAAATAAATAAATAAATAACTCCAGCCTTAAGTCAGAGTTTCCTAATATAGGAAAAGCTGTTTTACCTAGTACAACAGAGACTAGTGGGTAATCTGTTAATTAACAAAATTGGTTAAAGCAGGGGATCATTTTTTTAAAAAGATGTATATGTATCTTATTTTGTTTCAGTTAATTATATAAATGTGCATTCATTTGCCACGTTTTGAGGTAGGGCCAATTCCTTTTGGGTCCAGATCTACTAAAGTTCCATGTTGTCTTTCTTGCAGTAAACTACACTCACAGTGCTCTCTTTTCACACTGTATCTTATCAGTTACATAGTAATTTCTTAAATTACACAATTAGTAACAAATGCAATTAGCAAAAGTAGTTTTGGCAAAATACAAAAACTAGTCATGAATGTTCAGTGTTCTAGGGGCATCAGTCAATAAGTTTTAGAGGGAAGTGGGAAGGGTCATTTAACCTAGTGAGTTAGTTTAAGTTAAGGTCAGTTTCTATTCTACAGAGATATGTAGAATCAACAGTTGGCAAAACTTAGTAGGACCTCAGTTTTATTGTGTTTTACCATCATAACCTCCAGCTGAGCAAAATGTGGTCCTGTTCTTTTGATAAGTTAGTCTCCAATACTTTAACTGTCTTAAAAAAAGAAACAGATAACTTCAGATGCTGTATTATGCACTAATATTTTGTCTTTTTCTAACAAAGTGCTTCGAAGAGGGGATTGGGAGAACTGTTTGAAAATAGTGTATTTTCTCACCCACGATATTGCATAACATTGGAAAACTGATGCTTCATTCTCATAGTGAAATGTTTTGGTGTTTTCCCACCAGCGTTTCTCTAACTTCCTCTGGGAATAAAAATAACAAAGCTTTGATTATAATATTTGTGCACATAGTTTCCTCCCTGAAGATATCCCTTGGTATCTCAGTCCTATAAAGTCTTTTCAGGAGTCCGTTTGAAGATATCTTAAAGTTAGTAACATAGTTTTGAATGACAGTGACAAAGTATATCATATTTATCTCTATGGCAACATCTTTTTTTCTACTTTTCCTTTTTATTTTTAAGTAGATTCACCTTTGTTGCAGTTGGATTATATTAACTGACTTAATAGGAAAGAAAGAGCTTTGTTCAGACTCATCTAATTGTACCTGTATTTTTCCAGGATTGAATTTCCTATATAGGTTCTTTAATAAATAAGTAAAAGGGGGGTAATATTAAGAATAACAATATCAGATAATATAAGGTAATATCAGATAACAAATGTGGTTTTTGGAATGCTGTCAAAAAAAGAGTAAAGCTGTCTCTGATTACTTTAACCCTTATTGAGATTTCTCTTGAGTAAATACCATTAGTATTATTTCACAGATTTATAATATAACAAGTAATCAGGGTTGTGTTTAGCTACGAGTGACAGAAAATCCAAAATAATAGTGGCTTAGACAAATTAGAATTTTGCTTCTCTCTCATGTGAAGTTCTGGAGATCTTATGGTAGCTCCTTGATCATCAGGATCCCTAGCTCCTTTATCTTATTGGTCCATAAATCTCAGATTGCAGTTTCCATCTCATGGTCCAAGATGGCTACTCCAGTTCTAGCAGTCACACCTGCATTCTAGCTAGCAGGGAACAGAAAAAGAGGAAGGTTGCCTTCCACCATCACCACCTTGACAAAGTTTAGTGCACCATTTCTCCTTATAGTCCATTGATCAGAACTTGAATGTATGGCTTCAGTTGGTTGCAAAGGAATATAGTCCTTTTTCTGAGTGGCTTTGTGCCCAACTAAATGCCATTAGAAATGGAAGGTCCTATTTCTATTCTAATGTTATAGAAGGGAAAGCAGATATTGAGCACAAATGACTGTTCCTGCCACAATTAGCATTCTTTCCCTAACAAAATAGAAGCTTGAATTTATGTTCTTTAAAAGAAACTATTGTCTGTAGCACAGTGCTGAATACGTGGCAGGTCACTATGCTCGGTAATTTTTTTTAAATGAATGGTAAGAAGTCAATAAATACTTGTTGACTGTCTCCTTTTCTCTGGAGGTGTCACTGTTAGGATTAGTGAAATGCCATAAAAAGTGAAATGAACATAGTTGGAGAGAAAAAATGATTGATGATTCATTGTTATGGCAAGAAACATTTAACTTGAAGAAGAGAAAGTAAATGTTAAATGAAACAACTGTGTTGTCCCAGGCATGTGTGTGTACAGATTATTTTTTAATATAAAATAAGCACAATTAGAGTTTGTAGTATACCAGCTTTGATTCCCTGCCGTTCTAACCTGTAGGCCTCTTGTTAAACAAACACTTTAAATTATGGTTTTCCTCCCATTTTGCAAACCTTTAATAATTAGAGGTAAGGCAGGTTAACTGTAATAGTTTTTATGCATTCAAGATGTGATTCTTCTTTTTCACAAATAATAATGTGATTTTTGGTTTTCTGCTGCAAAAGTAACTGCTTTGTTTGAAGTTTAATGAAGAAAGTAGGAGGCATTATGTTTGGAAAATTGTAAGATCTTAGCAGGAAACTCAGCTTTAAGTCTGAGCCTGACCTTAATCCATGACCAATGGAATCTAAGTGTGTTTATTTTTACAGTAGCCTTAATTTGGGGCTTGTAAGTTTGTTGGTTTGTTTTCTCATTCAATTTTGGGGATCCTGCAGCAGTATTTTAATTATAGGAGTTTAGCTATTTATAATTTTCATGGCATGAAATCAGCAAGTTTTGTTTTGTCTTGGCTATCATGTTATCTTACTCTAAGAAACGTGTGATCTTTGTGTCTAACAATGCACTTAAAAAAAAACCAAAACCTCTCATGCTGCAAGGCTGGAATTCTAAAGGAACAATTTCACTCATCTTTTCCCCTCTTTTTAAAAAAACATGTATGTTCTCATGGAGATGTTGCCTTGAATTAGACAAAGCACAAGCAGTTACTGCAGATGTTTTCTGTACAGTTCTGTTCATGTACATTAATTTCAATTTGTTTTTCACAGATTTTTTCTTAGCTTTGTCAATACTTACATTTCATAATCACATTGACTTTGAATTAAGTTGCAGTGAATTTTTATCACTCTCAGCTATGTCAAATCCTACTTTTTGATGAGTCCTTCCATATAGCAAGTTTGTTGAATGAATGAGAAACAAACAAGAAAAGAAAGCAAGAGGAGTTAGACTGTGTGTCAGCTTTATCTCAGTTTAATCATGCTCCCTTAAATGGAAACACTTATATATATATACTTTTTTCTTTTTTTCCTTTTTGCTGTGACAATAACCATGTTTTTGCTAAGAAAAAGAGGAGTTATTGAAAACAGTAGTTAATATCAAAGTCATTAAGTCATTTATAATCAGCTTTGGAATACCTACAGATGTGTTTATCTTTTCCAAAACACTCATACTACCTTATTTTTGAAGCCAAATTCCTCTTGGCTCATTGTTATTGCAGTATTTGTGTGGTTGGAAACTAGAAACCTCAGAGGCCCTGGGTCATTTATAGATGATCAAAGGTTGGCAGTATCACATTTAGAATTATATAGTTATGCTAGACATGCACTTGTAATTTTTTTAACCCTTCCACTACGCTGTATGCTTTTTAAGGGCAAAAACTATGTATCTTCTTCAGTATATACCTGTTGTTTACCAAAAGAAAAGTCTAACACTGACTGCTTCAAAGGAAGAAGAGGAAGCTAAGCAGGCAAGGCTCTCGGCCTTGGCCTTGCTTCAGTGAGAATCTCTCTTTTAAATATCAGTAATTTGGGATCAGAATTCTTTTCTTGGGGTGGGGGGAATGTTCCTCTTCTTTAAAAAAGAAGTTTGAAAATGACTCTATTAGATAGATGACTTCAGTATCTTGTGACATTATCTAGTCTAGCCTCCTCATTTTACAGGACTGGAAACAGACCAAGATCATACAGCTATTCAGCAGCAGAGCTAGAATTAAAATCCCTCTGTTCTGACTGCTTGACCAATACTCTTTATAGTATACTGCAGCATATATGTTATCAGAACCTAGGAATATTCTAAGAATACTATTTATACATAGTACCTGGTAATGATAGTCATTCAGTAATTCATAATGTTTATTGCGTTATGAATGAATGAATCGTAAAATGGTTTGTAGTTAATTACCCTCAAAGCCAGGTTCAAATAAAAACTGTCATTTTTTTATGATTGCGATGAATTTTTGGCATCCTAGGAACTCTGAATTTAGCTTGTTATAGGACTAAGCCAATTGTTATGAGTAACAACTTGTTCTTTGTTAATCTTAGGATCACCTGCTGCTACCAGCTACCACCCATAACAAGACTACAAGACCAAAGATGTCAATTGTATTACCAGCAATAAACATAAATGGTAAGTTGAAATTTTGGTTTATGAACGCCATGCAATTGCTCTGTTTAACCTAGATTCTCTGGATTAACTAAAAGACACTTAAAATGTTCAGTTGGTTAGGTATATGTCCATGCATTAATTCTGAAACATTTTCCCACTGTATTCACAAAATATTATTTTTAAATTCCTGTGCTCTTTTAAAAAGTAAAGGATTTAATTTAAAGTTGCTTTTTAAATTACTATATTTTTAAAAGAAAAAAATCATTATCTTTTATTTACAAAATTGGAAAAGTTAACATCTTTACTGATCTATACACTTGTTGTCTGGGGCCTTTCTGGTAATACATGATGTATAAGAAGTCCCTACTATGTTCTGAGAGTGAATTTTTAAGTTAGGTTCTTTGAACTCAAAGCAGTTTCCTATATCACATAAATGGTGATATGATTCCTAGACCAAACCTAAGAAGCCTATTTATATTTAATCCGTAATACTGATGAATTTGATATTGATAGTATTACTATTGCCTTTTGTTCTCCCACTAGTTCTGGGTATTAGATAAAATACAAATAATACCATTAATACTTTGAGAGTATCCAAAGATGTTAAGGCATAGCATGCTTGCTTAGAGTCTAGGAGGAAAAATAAGATGAGCACAGAAATCACTGTATCCCAGAGAGAACATCCCATAAGGAATAAAGAAAGTACTAAAGAAATTAAGTAAAGAAGAGATTACTTCCAGCTGGGTTCTTCATGGAAAAGAAAAATCTCTCACTCCCAATAACAGCTGTGTGTCGTAAATGAGCACAGTGTATATTGTTGGCTGATTACTTCCTCTTGACACATCACATTAGGCTCTAATGAAACTAGGAGAATTGGCTATCCTTCCATTTATCTGGTGTAATAGAACTACTGGTAAATTTTCTGTCTAGTAACGGGAACCTCATAGTTTAATGAGTAAGATGAAAATGAAAAGCCCTTTAACCTACAGTTGAACCAGTCCACATTCTGATTGATGATCATGATTAAACCACCAAATACAGTTATAAAACAAAACACTGGGATTCTAGATAAACTCCAATAAAATTTAGTCTTAGAGAAAAAGTATTAGATATTCATTGTACATATTAAGACCAGAGAGGACTATAGAATTTCAGTTAGCTTTATATAGACAGCTTATTAGAAATGCTTAGGAGCCAACGTTATAGACACAAAATAAAACTTTTTTTTTGTTAAAGCATAAAAGAATTATGACATTTTCTTAGTCTTACAAAGACAACAAATTTTTTAAAGAAACTATAACATTGAGACGAACTTATTTTCCTTCAATAAAGGCATACCTCTGAAGCTTTCATGGAGCAATCATATTACAACTTCAAGTGGAACAGTATATTTCAAAGTGACTATATTACACTCCAAAGAATATACTTAGGGAATATTATTAATCTTATTCCATAGGTACCTAGGTTTCTCTGCTTGAACCGTAATAGATTTAACTCTGGTCAGTTTATGCTCAGAAAGGCTATTGTCTAAGCTTCAACAAGGCAGAATTCACTTAATTTTGTTATTCTGATCTCAGATTCTTATAAAATAAAACCAGGCATTCTCTTGCATAACACTGAGCTATCTGTTTGTATTAAGCCAAGAACAATAAGATGCTGTTTGATTCTGATTTTCTTGGCCAGGGGACTAATTTTTGAAAATGAGCCTTTTCATGGATTTGAAAAATACAATAATTAGAGGATCATTTTCTTTTTAATCTGGTTTGGGTTTCTTTGTAAATAAGTTTTATTTTCCTTTTTAGGATATAGTATACTATTAGAAAATTTAAGATTCAAATTCAGGAAATACTGATTGAGTATATACCATGTGTTCAGTCCTGTGCTACATCCTCAGCCTCTTTTCTGAACCGTCTCTTCACCTTCTTGCTCTAACTGGGGCTACTTCTCAAATTAGAGCTTGATTTTTTCTTCCCCACCTCATATACCTCTGAGTCTGCAGATGGGGTGGGTAGTATCTTTGCTCCCCACTACAAATTCCAAATGACCTCTTCTTTTTTCTTCGGTCTCCCTAACATCGTTCAAGTTTATAACACTCCTACCCTTCTTTATTGCTGTCTTCTATCCCACCTTCACTGATGACTCTCCACCACTGCTTTTGTCAGCTCTCTGTAAAACTTCAGCATCCACACAGAGGACTCATCCAGCACTCTGGCCTCTTTAGATCCAGTCACCTTTTCTTTCTGCTCCACTTCAGCCTCCCATCCACACGGTCATACTCTAGACCGTGTCATCATCCGTAATGGCACTCCATTTGAAATCTCTTCAGGCATCCCCCTCTGACTCTTACTTACTCTCCTACTGTAATACCCACACTCCAGCTGGGTATCTCTGACCTCACAGATCTCCAGTCCTCTGACCCTACCGTGTTTTCTGTGTCCATTACATCCATCATGGCCATACACCCCTCCTTACCCAGCCTACATTCCATGTCCCATACTATCACCACTCTCTTGCAAACCACCCCCCTGGCTCCTCTTTTCTTAGGTCCCACTTGCCTATAAAAATCCCACCCTAGTTAAACCTAGCTATCCTCTTTGTGCCTGCTCTCAAGCAGCTGAAAATTGCTACAAAATATCATCCAGTCAGGACAAGTAGATTCACTTCAAATTTATGACTGTGAATTCCAAAGGGGCATTCAATACTGCTTGTCAGGAATAAAGACGCAGACATAGAGAATGGATGTGAGGACACGGGGAAGGGGGAAGGGTAAGCTGGGACGAAGTGAGAGAAGTAGCACGGACATATATACACTACCAAATGTAAAGTAGATAGCTAGTGGGAAGCAGCTGCATAGCACAGGGAGATCAGCTTGGTGCTTTGTGACCACCTAGAGGAGTGGGAGGGAGATGCAACAGGGAGGAGATATGGTGATGTATGTATATGTATAGCTGATTCACTTTGTTATAAAGCAGAAACTAACACACCATTGTAAAGCAATTATACTCTGATAAAGATGTTAAAAAAAAAAAAACCTCTTGTCATTGCTAGTAAATTCACTTGCCTTCCGTCTAAAACAAGAATTTCTCTCCTTCTCTTCTCAAATCTCCAACATCCCCTCTCCCCACCCCTTCAGCTGATGAACTCACCCAGATGCTACATTGAGAAAATAGATGTAATTGTATAAGAGCTACTTTATCTTTCCCCTACCAGCTGCATCTACACCCACAAACTCTGCCTTCCTTCTTATTGCACTGGGAGAAAAGTATCTTCCATGGAGTTCTAAATCCCAACTTTGCTACTTATTGGATAAGTATAGTTGGGCAAGTTAATTAACTTTTCTGTACTTGGCTTCCTGTAAAAGGAGATATTACTAATACCTTCCTCTTAGATTCGTGTGTGAATTAAATGAGCAAAACCGCTTTAAATAGTGCCTAGCTGTTAGGTTAGTCACTGTTACCACCTTTGTCATTGTCATCATCATCACCCTTACCTAAGGTGACTCCTTCCTTTTGGATTGTGCATTCCAGTCCTTCTCACAGTTTCAAAGACTTTGCTTCCGCATTTTTAGTCTTTCTATCCTGAAGGATCAGTTTCTTCGCTACTGGATCATCCCCATCAATGTACAAAATGTCTTAATATTCCTTTTGGTGTAGGGACACTCTCTTAACTCCACGTTCTGTTTCTCTGCTACCCTTCATAGCAAAGCTCTTGAAAGAGTTGCCTGCACTCGTTGCCTCCATTTGCTTATCTCCCATTCTCTCCTCTGCCCACTCTTACCTAGCTTTTGCCCCTACTGAAATGCTCTTGCAAAAGGGTCACCAATGACCAATATCTTGCCAAAGCCAAAGGTCATGTCTTCATTCTCATCTTACCTGACCTCTTAACAGTATTTGACATGGTTGACTATTCCCTCTTGTTTTCAGTCCTCCAATTTTTATTTTTAAAAACTTCAAATCTACAGAAAAGTTGAAACATGAGTACAGTGAGTATATGGAAAACCTTTACCGAGATTTCACCAATTGTTGACATTTTTCCGCAGTTGCTTCATTTTTATCTATTTATCTGTGTACACTCACATGTGTTTTTTTCTGAACCATTTGAGAGTTAGTTGCAGACATTTTAACACTTCACCTGTAAATACTTGAATATGCATCTCCTAAAAAAAGGATGTTCTCCTATGTAAGCACAATAAAATGACCACACCGAAGTTTAACACTGATACAATAGAGTTTAGTATAGAATCCATGTTCAAATTTCCACATTTGCCCCCAAATATTCTTTATGGCTTTTGGGGGGAGGGATTCAGAATCCAGTCCAAGGTCATACATGGCATCTACTTGTCACACCCCTTTAGTCTCCTTTCATCTAGAACAGCTCTTCTGCCCTTTTTAGAATTGTTTTTCATGACATATACATTTTTTTAGAAATCAGATTTATTGAGGTATAATGTACACACAATAAAAATCACCAATTTTATGTGTACAGTTTAATGAGTTTTGACAAACGGAAACAGTTGTGAAACCACCACTTCAATCATGATATCAACATTTTCACTACTTCAGAAAGTTTCTTTGTGCCCCTTCACAGTCAGTCACCTCAAGTTCATTTTTGATATTCCCTCTTTTGAAACACTTTATTTTGTAGGCTTTTATGACACCACAGCTTGTCTAGTTTTCCTCCTGTATCTCCTTCTCGGTCAGCTTAGCCAGCTCTTCCTCCTCTGTGAGGACAGGAAGGTTGTTTCTTGTGTTTGCACTTATGACCATAACCTCAGCACCTAGAGCAGTGTCTGGCACAGGAAACGCTGCAGGATGTTCATCTCTGTTACTTTATGTAATGCTCAGCTACCAGCTAAGTATTATCTTCATTTTATAGATGAAGATGTTAAAGCTCATGGAAGTAAGTCATACCGTTTATTCAACCACTACATAATGGAGAGCCAGGATCTAAATACATTGTATAAAATATATTTTGATCAATTATATTGTTAATGAAATCAATATTAAAGACGAATGTGCAAAGATTAAAAATATTTGGAATCCAGAATTTCAGATAGACTTTTATACCACTTTGTCCCTGTGGTATAAAGGTTAAGCGCATTTATTGAGAGCAGTATAATTCAATGTAACATAATGTTTTGGATTTGATAGCCACATGTTTGTTGAATGACAGAATAAGTGAGGTAAATGTTATTTGGTCATTACTTTGTGGTCACTTGAAAGACTTTACTATTTTAACTCTTTGATTAAAAACAGTTGGCAAGCACAGTTTAGTCTAATCTTTTCAAATATAAAATAATTAAAATATGTACTAGGTTACCTTTCTACCACATTATTTTAAAAATTTGGAATTCACAGTAAAGAATGAATTGAAATTATTAACCTCCTTTCAACAATTGTTCTACAAGGGAAAACACTTGTGAAAAACTGAACTATAGAACTGTCCAAGATTCAGAGATAGAGTCCTTTGACTTATTAGGCAATGAATTTGACAAGCTGTAATATAATTATATAATTTATAATCTGAAGAGTGTAAGTTACATGGACTCAAAAACGTTTGGGCAGCTGTTTATTTGAGCAAAGTCATTGTGAGGACATCCCTAGTATCAAAGTTTTTCATTCTGAGTAATATGAGGACATAAGGAAGTTGAATAAAATATATTTTCTGCCATTTCTGAATTCAAAAGTTACATGTAACTTGGAAAGAAAAAATGAGTTGTGGGTTTGATCCCTCTCTCTGACTTAAGTGGAGCCTGCAGAATTTTGGAGAGGGTATAGAGGACATAAAGTCAGATTTTATTGAGCAACTGGATTTTGTAGTATCCTGAATAGGGATATTTGGGAAGAGGAATTTGATTTTCCAATTTTAGCAAAGTAAATTAGATTGCCAGGTCAATGGCTGGCCTTAAACTATAATGTATAATGATTCTACTTTGTGGTTTTGAGCTGTGGAAAAAAGTCTATATAAAGAAATAGCTGGGGCTTCCCTGGTGGCGCAGTGGTTGAGAATCCGCCTGCCGATGCAGGGGACACAGGTTCGTGCCCTGGTCTGGGAAGATCCCACATGCCGCGGAGCGGCTGGGCCCGTGAGCCATGGCCACTGAGCCTGCGCGTCTGGAGCCTGTGCTCCCAACGGGAGAGGCCACAACAGTTGAGAGCCCCGCATACCACAAAAAAAAAAAAAAAAAAAAAAAAAAAAAAGAAATAGCTAAAGAGAGTAGGATATGGGTGTGAAATTAATGTCATTTAGAAAATACTAGTCACATCATTCTGTGTTCTCCATGCCATATTTAAGTTTTGTAGTTTATTACTCTTCATTTTGAATTCTCTTTATTATTTAATTTCCTTTGTATCATAAGAGAGTTGAAAACAGGTTACTGAAGCTGTAAGAAAGAAAGTCTTTCTTTGAGGAAGTCTTCACACCGAAGATTATTGAAGTAAAATGAAATTCTAGGTATACTTTTAAAAAGCTTTTAAAAAATGATTGCAGATGGATGGAAAGCAGTTGATGATGAATTAAAAGCTATTGCTATTTTTTTGAAAAGGATTCTGGAAGGTCTCCTTGTACCATAAGTCAACATTTCCTGCTTTTAAATTATTTCCACTCATAGTAAAACTGCTCATTTCCTTTCTTTCACTCTTTTTTTTCTTTTTTGATTCTTTTTTAAAAAATTAATTAATTAATTTACGGTTACGTTGCCTGTTGCTGCACGCGGGCTTTCTCTAGTTGCGGCAAGCGGGGGCTACTCTTCATTACGGTGCGTGGGCTCCTCACTGTGGTGGCTTCTCTTGTTGCAGAGCATGGGCTCTAGGCACGCAGGCTTCAGTAGTTGTGGCACGCGGGCTCAGTAATTGTGGCTCGTGGGCTCTAGAGCACAGGCTCAGTAGTGGCGCACGGGCTTAGTTGCTCCGCAGCATGTGGGATCTTCCCAGACTAGGGCTCAAACCCGTGTCCCCTGCATTGGCAGGTGGATTCTTAACCTCTGCACCACCAGGGGTGTCCCCACCTTTCTTTCACTCTTGATTAAGTAGTTCAACAAAATAGAACATAGAAGAAAGAATTTTGTTTTTTTTCCTGAGGTACGTGGGCCTCTCACTGTTGTGGCCTTTCCCATTGTGGAGTGCAGGCTCCGGACGCACAGGGTCAGTGGCCATGGCTCACGGGCCCAGCTGCTCCGCAGCATGTGGGATCCTCCTGGACCGGGGCACAAACCTGCATCCCCTGCATCGGCAGGCGGACTCTAAACCACTGCGCCACCAGGGAAGCCCAAGAATTTTTTTAATGGTAGCTACTTGGTAGACATCTTTTATCAGGGAATGAACACAGCCATTAGCAAATACGTTTCACAGTTTGACCAATGCTTTTGTTGATTTGGTTTTACTGTCCTCCTTCCCTCTGTATGCCATGTAGCTAAGTTAATGTTGTAGGTGAGTAATAAAAATAAAACTGCAACTCTACTTCTTCCCTATCATTATTAAGCATCCGAGTAGGTGAAGAAATGACTACAAGGCTAAACTGTAATTATATTTAATCTCAACATAATTTCCATGTAAAGAAAATCTAGGAGACGTCACTAACAATGAAACATCTTTTTAGTTGGAGAGGGTATAACAGAAGGGCAGGAAGCAAACCAACCAAATAAATGGATTGGTTTTAATAATGAAACTGTTGATACAAGTGCTTTTGATAATCACTTTCATAGAAGTGCTATCCCAAAGAAAGTATATTTGGAAACTGTCCTATTTTAGACTTGTTCTGCTCAAGCAGGCTGGTTGCCCAAGAGAGTTGTGCCTTTTCTTCTTATATATTCATTTCTCCTTAAAGGCCTACAGGCTATTTATTTTTTTAGATATATTTACAATTTTCCATTTTCACTGCAGTTCATTCCATTTCAGTGTTATGTCATTGTATCTAATTGAGTAAATGGAGTCGTCTCTTGAAACCATGTTTCAGTTTTTTTTTAATGCATTATCAAATTGTTCTCTCACTTTTGACTCACTATTAAAACCACTAGTAAAATTCCCATACTGAGAATTTCTACTAAGGAAAGGAGAAAAATCACACTATTCACCTGAAAAAAAAGTTTTTTCTCTCAAAATATATATAGATATCTGTTAATTATGTATTATACAGTAATAACTGACAAGTAAAATGATGAGCATTAAATAACATTTACTATACTGTGATAAGCAATACCTTTGTAAAGACCTAACTTTACCTTTTGAGCCACAGATTGAGTTGGCAGTTTTCTAGTGAGAAGACAGTCACCTAAGGGAGACAGAGTATGACTTCAGTTGTCTTTAGAATTTGGGTAAAATTTGGCTCAATTCCTTAGGTCCCTTTTTAGCTCATAGCATCCACTGATGCTAAGTTACCAAGTGGATCTAGACCAACAGTGATGACTTAGATCAGTTCTAAGCCATAAACAATATGCTGATTGATTTTTTAAAAGAGAGATCAATTAGGTACTGGGTGGTTATAAACCTCAATGCCTATGGTATAGGATCAACAATTAGAGGAATATGATAGATGGTAAAATCTTGGTGACTAACATAATTTGGTACCTTTTTTCTAGCAGATTTTATGTCTATAAATTTCTAGCAGACTTTATTTCTCATTGGATATAAACGGTGTCACATTCTTATGCCTAGCTTCAAGGGAGGCTCAGAAATGTAATGTTTTAACTAGGCACATTTTGATCTGAAAAAAATGTGGACTTCTCTTAGTATGGAAATAATGGATATTGTGGACAAACTAGCATCTGCTGCTTGCTGCCGTGCTCCATCATGTGCTGTGTTGGGATTGAGCAAGGTGTCTAGGAGGATACAGTAAAGAGAGGATTCGTGTTGAGGAGAGATGAGGAATAAGTGTTTATTACATGGGATACAGTTATATGATTTAGGTCATTAATGAGTTAAGGAAGTGACTTTAAGCTATCGAACTTTAAGAAAACATTATAAAAGCTCTATTAAGAGACTGTTGATCTGGCTTACATCTGTAAATAGAAAAAAAAAGAGGGAAGCTGAGCTAGGAAGAAGGGGAGGGTAAATTGAAGCTTCAGAGAAGATGAGCTAGGAGACATTGCAGCAATCTTGGGGTGAGGTCATTAAAGGCCTGGAATGGAAAGAAAAGAAATTGTCCAAAGAAATTTAAAGGAAAAATCTACAGCGCTTGGCAACTGAAGGAGAGAGAAGTAAAAGCTGATTCCATGATTTTGAAATAGCTGTCCTATTGCTGTTTCTTGCCACCCTCATTTCCTCTGGTTGGCTTTATTTCCCTTTTACTTCTTGAAGTCATCAGGGTATCTGTTTGTTTGTTTGTTTGTTTTTTGCGTTACGCGGGCTTCTCACTGCTGTGGCCTCTCCCGTTGCGGAGCACAGGCTCCGGATGCGCAGGCTCAGCGGCCATGGCTCACAGGCCCATCTGCTCCGCAGCATGTGGGATCCTCCCGGACCGGGGTACGAACCCATGTCCCCTGCATCGGCAGGCGGACTCCCAACCACTGCGCCACTAGGGAGGCCCAGGGTATCTGTTTTTAACTCGTTCCAAACCATTAGGTTATTCCTACTTAGTATAGCCTCTTCTGAACCCTCTTCTACAAAGTAAATTGGAAAATTGATTTTTAAAATAGAAGAAAACCAGGATTAATGGTATATCTGCCTTTATGTACTTGGAATACTTATCACTTTGTGAAGAATGATTATTATTTTGATGATTTATTGGCAGTTTTACAGGTAATTTTTTTCCATGAGTAGTTTGTCTTTTTTGTATGTAATTTACTAATCAACTGTTTAATCTATTGGAGCTTTCACAAGACTTCAGAGGTTTAAATCAGACCAGTTTGCACTGCATCTTCTAGGATATTAGGACTTCCTTGACCCAAAGGAGCCTATTGCCAAGCCTACTGTACCTAACTGACCTTCAGAGTCCTGTTAGCTTCAATGAGATCACTTTCACTCTTTCTCCCTTGTGGCAAAAATCTGTTTCTACTCAAACAGATGGTTTAGCTTTCAGCTAATAAAAACTACAGATCAGCATCTATTTAGCCAACAAAATTGGTTTGAACCTCCTACTGACTGTCCAAAATCTGAAATATTTCTTATTTACACATATTGAGCTCAGAATGGATTTATCTTTGTACTAGAAAATTAAGAACCTTTTAAGTGTGTCAGAAGATTGAGCCATTTCACATAATCTCAAGTTTCTGTTTTTCAGAAGACCTGCTTAACAAGCACAGGTTCAACTCCTCTGTGTATTCTCTTTTGCAATGATACCAATTGGAAACACTAGATATCATAACTTTCTACGGAGTGCTGCACCGTTCTTTTAGCGTTTGTGTGGTAAATTCTTTGATATTTAAGACATAAGCTGAGGACAGGGTGATAGGCCAGCATCATCTCAGGGATATACATGTCAAAGACATTGTAATTTTTGTTCACACTGGGAAATACTCCTCCTTTTGGGCTTTTGCAAATAAAGGTTAGAGAGTCTGAAGAAATCTGTGTTTCATTTTTCTGAATCCAGACGTTGAAATTGAAAATACGGATACAGATATTAGAGTTAATTAGAGAGAACTTTTGCTTTGGTTGATGTATGTCAGGCAAGAAAGAGTTGCCTTTGAACTCAACCAAATATCCATAGAGATATTTTCCTCCAGATTTATTACAGATTTTATAGAAACAAATGCATGCCTTAAACATAAGATTTAGATTAAATAATGAGACAGATGAACTATAAAATAGTTCGTTGCTAGGAGCAGAGTTGTTAGGAAGGCCATATAGATAGACTCTTTGAGGATATCTAAAGCCCATCTGTTTATTCTCATTCTACTTACTATGTAGGACAGAACCTTGTGGGAAATATGATCTACTTGGCATGACTACAGTATAGATCAGCACAGAGGAAGACACATTAATATTCATGTATTCAAGCCATAAAATATCAGGGCTTAAAAGGCTTTAGTACAAAGTTATACATGCTAACTCCCTTCCATTGTTTGGATTCCCTTTTGCAGCGCTTTGCTCAGTGGCCAACAAGTTTAGAAGCAGTCACCTCCTGGGATGAAGACTACCTGCTTTAAATAGCCCTGGCAGTTTGCAAATTGTTTCTTTTCTGTCTCTTCCTTACTCTACCCATAAATCTACAGGATTAAATATAAAATATTTCTTCTACATGACAAACCTTTAGCTATTTGTACACTGTGTACCCTCTGAGTCTTCACATACCAAGGCCTTCCAAGCTATTCTTCTTGTGACCTGGGTTCAAGGTGTGTCAATTCTGGTCATTCTCCTCTGAATGGGCTGTGCTTTTCCCACCTTTTTTTTTGCTGTACGTGGGCCTCTCCCGTTGCGGAGCACAGGCTCCGGACGTGCAGGCTCAGCGGCCATGGCTCACGGGCCCAGCCGCTCCGCGGCACGTGGGATCCTTGGGGACCGGGGCACGAACCCGCGTCCCCTGCATCGGCAGGCAGACTCTCAACCACTGCGCCACCAGGGAAGCCCTCCCACCTCTTTTAGAGACTGTGAATGCTGAGCATAATGGAGTATCTCCAGATTCTATACAGATGGTCCCCCATTTACAAACGTGCGACTTCACGATTTTTTGACTTCAAGATGGTACAAAAGTGATATGAATTCAGTAGAAACCATAATTCAGATTTTGAATTTTGATTTTTCCCCCAGGCTAGTGATAATTGGTGATGTAATACTCTTGTGATGCTGGGCAGCAGGATCTCCCAGCCAGCCACGTGATCATGAGGGTAAACAACTGACACACTTACAGCCATTCTGTTTTTCACTTTCAGTACAGTAGTCAATAAATTACATGAGATATTCAGCACTTTATTATAAAATAGGCTTTGTGTCAGATGATTTTGCCCAACTGTAGGCTAATGTAAGTGTTGTAAAGCACATTTAAGGTAAGCTAGGCTAAACTATGATGTTTAGTAGATTAAGTGTATTAAATGCATTTTTGACTTATATTTTCAATTTACAGTGGGTTTATTGGAATGCAGCTCCATTGTAAGTTGAGGAAGATCTGTATAGTATATTTCTATTTGCAAAACCACAGTGTTTCTTTCCAGTTACATCAGACATTGTGCTTTCTGTCAAATATAGTTCATGACTCTTTTTCACATATATTACTACCAAGTCATGTCTCCATTTTGCTTGCTGATTTTGATTTTTGTACTGAAGTTTAGGACTGTGTTTTTATCCTGATTTAACATCTTTTGGATAGAGTTTTTTCTTAAATTCCCTACTCAGCAGACATTTAGGAAATGCTCTCCTAAAACCATAGAATAAGTTTGGGGCCCCTCCCCCACCTTATCTGCCCAGAATACTCTGAACTCCCTTATTTTTGTAACATTCATATCATTTGTAATCAGTTGTTCATTGTCTAACTTCTCTGCTAAATTGTAGTCTCCCTTAAGGTTAGGGAACTTGTTTGTTTTAATATTTTTTGTTATTCCTAATGCCTTACAAAAATAAGTGCCTAACACACAGTAGGTGCTCAAAACTTTTTTTGTCAAATTGAGTTAAATATATAAAGCATCTATACAAGCCAGGCACTTGTATAGAGTATCCGAGAAAAAAATATAATTAATTAAATAAATACACACACACAGAGTGATACTTGCTGAGTCTTGAAGGATAAGTAGGATTGACCAAGTGGATGAGATATTCTAGGCAGAGGGAACAGTATAAGAGTGATATCAGAAAAAGAAAAATACTTAGCCAACTCGGGGGACTGAAGTAGGATTAAAGAACACAGGAACTGAGGTGTAGAAGAAGCTAGAGAGGACGGCAGAAGCCAGTTTGTGAAGGCCTTGCATGGCATGGTGTGGAGTTTTGAATATCCTAACAATAATAGGGAGCTACTAAAATTTTTTGAGCAGTGGAGAGGCACAAATAGACTCATGTTTCAAATATTTCCCTTACAGCCGTGGAAAGGATGAATTAGAGGGGCTGATGCTTTCACAGGGACAACAGTTAGGAAGTTATAATCATCTAGGTAAGAAGTAAATAAGTGATGAGTACGTCATATAAAAAAAGGATGCCAGAGAGAGAGAGAGAGAGAGATAGGTAGGACCTGCAAACCTAGCAGTCTGAAAAAACAAACGTTGATTATCTCACAGAGTTCCTGAAGGTCAGGAATCTGGGAGCAGGGTGGTTCTGGCTCCAGGTCTCTCCTGAGGTTGCAGTCAAGCTGCTGGTGGAGATGAAGACTTGCCTGGGGCTGAAGGATCTGCTTCCGAGCTCACTCACTGTTGGTAGGAGGCTGCAGCTTCTCACTATGTGGGCCTCTCCCTGGGGCTTCCCTCCAAGTAAGTTATGCATGAGAGTGAGAAAGTGAGCAAGTGAGAGAGCTCCCAAGAGCAGTCAGTCTTTTAAATTTAATCATGGAAGTGACATGCCATCAGTTCCGCTGCATGCTGCTGGTTACATAGACTGACCCTGGTTCATTGTAGCAGGGAACTACGAAAGGGTGTGAATACCAGGAAGTGGGGATCATTGAGGAACATATTGAGGCTGCTTACCACACTGGCGTATGACAGTGTATAATGAGTAAGTCTAGAACTCAGATGGTTTACGGAGATAAAAGAACAAAATATTTCATATAGAAACTATCCTATTTAGTCATTCCGCCCAGCTTCCTACTACCTAGAGCAGGTAAAGGAAGCATTTGCTTGCCTGAAATGTAAGATAGGACCCCATTGTAAATGTTAAATAATGGTTACTTTTCAATAATTGCTTAGTTTTATACTATAATAATCTTGTTCCATGTTTGTTTTATAGTGTCATATAATTGCAGTTCACATTTACAGATATTCATTGCATAGCACTATGCTAAGTAATGTACAGATTTCAAAAGAACTCTAAGATGTGATTTATGCCTTCAGAGAACTAATAATCTTTCTGGGAAGCAGGACATATGTAGATCATAGAGAATCTCAGAACTGAAAGAAAAATTAGTGACAGTTTAGCACAACAGCTTCATGATACAGGTAAGAAAACAGGTTGAAGGAGGCAAATGGCTGATCCAACCCAGCTACTAATGGAGCTGTAACCAGAGCCCAGATCTTCAGATCCCCAGATACAGCACTTTAGTTAAATGTGAAAGGTAATTTATTTATACCACCAAGGGCATTCTTTGAGAACATAAACCATTTTTTTTTTTTTTTTTTTTTGTGGTACGCGGGCCTCTCACTGTTGTGGCCTCTCACATCGCGGAGCACAGGCTCCGGACACGCAGGCTCAGCGGCCATGGCTCACGGGCCCAGCCGCTCCGCGGCATGTGGGATCTTCCTGGATCGGGGCACGAACCCGTGTCCCCTGCATCGGCAGGCGGACTCTCAACCACTGCGCCACCAGGGAAGCCCACCATTTTTATTTTCGAAGCAAAATGACTTAGTATTTGACATGGAAGAGATGAGACATAAATATCTTAGAAAACGTTTTTATCTTCTCTTAAAAGACCAATTCACTTTGTCACTGATTACTATATGACTTTGAGCTAAATTATAATACATTAGTAAACCCAGAGAAAATAATTAGCAGTGTCACATACCTTACAGTTTATTGAAGCAGGGACCACCCCAATTGACAGTGAGATGTTTACATAAATTTTCCCATATTTAAATGATAATATCCAGGGTTAAATAAATAAAGTAAGAATTGTGGTATAAATCATGAGTAAAAGTAGTAAGTATGAGCTAAACTGTTAGAATAATGAGAGGGTAAAAATAAATAAAATTAAACATTTATAAGATTTATTCAGCATATATCACAGCTTAAAATATTTTGGAATTTTTTTTCCCCAAACAAAATACTTTTTGACATAGATTTGCCTGTGCTACTAAATAGTTTAAGTTGCAAATTCAGGTTTAGTTCCTCCCTTTTTTTGAGTACCCACCATGTATATTAAGCATATTTGTAGGTTCTTTAACATATATAGTTGCATCTGGTCCTCACACAGTCTCCATGGTATAATTTTATCCCTATTTTACAGCTGAAATGGCTGAGAAATTAAGAGAACCATAACAACTTTCTGAATAGTTCTTGCAGTATATTTCCTTTAGCCCAAGCCCTGGCTCCTACTTTGACTAAGTGAAAACAGTAGAACTAAATGCCAGTTTACGTTACCATAATTTCAGAGTAACAGCTACTGTGTTTATGTTCCAGTCATCTATAAATATTTAGTATTAAGCACATAATTTGGTATGATGGCCAACAAAAAGATGAAGTATTTATGTTCATAATAAGATAGACATGCTCACAAACTAGTTCCCCCGAATTTCCGTGATAAGCCAGAAAGACTTTTTCACCAATATATTGAAATGTGAAGAAACAAATTGAGAAACTGTAAGTTCCAGCTTTCTTGGCATCATACATTTACCTAATTAAAGCACTTCTTAAATAAATTCATTCCATCCAAATTTAGCAAACATTGATTTCAAAGTTTGCTTGTTTTTTCCACGGTGTTTAAACATACAAAAGCCTTGTTTTACATTTTCTAGTAAGTAAGTGTTAGTCATTTCCCTAACCTAGTCTGTCCCAGACCAACAGATCAGTTCTACATTCAAAATAAAACATGTCATTTAATAGTAAAAATAAACAGTCTGTCTGCTCACTAATGAATTTACTGTCTACATTTCTATAGATGTGGCCATGTATCTTCCCAGGAAAACAGGCTTATACTCAGATTAAGATAGTTAGAAAGTTCCATTAGAAGAGCTAGGCTATGAACATAAAATAATCTCCTGCCTCTTACTCTGAGTTTGGTTAATTAAGCTGTTCTCACACATTTTAGCAAATGTACTATCCTGTTGGTGCTTTCTTTTCCCTTTTATCCCAGGGAGCCTCATTCAGCATGCAGTTAATCAATAAGTACTACCTTTGTAAATAGCCAGTTCAATTCCACATTTATTAAGTCTAGACATTATCTTATGAGCTGAGAAATACTATTTAATATAAAAACTACACACAGGGACTTCCCTAGTGGTCCAGCGGTTAACACTCTGTGCTCCCAATGCAGGGGGCCCGGGTTCGATCCCTGGTTAAGGAAATAAATCCCGCATGCTGCAACTAAAGATTGCACACACCCAGCACAGCCAAATAAATAAATAAATATTTTTTAAAACCCAAGGGCTTCCCTGGTGGCGCAGTGGTTGAGAGTCCACCTGCCGATGCAGGGGACATGGGTTCGTGCCCCAGTCCAGGAAGATTCCACATGCCGCGGAGTGGCTGGGCCCGTGGGCCATGGCCGCTGAGCCTGCACGTCTGGAGCCTGTGCTCCGCAACAGGAGAGGCCACAGCAGTGAGAGGCCTGCGTACCGAAAAAAAAAAACAAAACCAGAAAAACTACATACAGTGCCTGCCCCAGATAAACTCACAATAGTGTTTTTTTCCTTTCTTTTCTTTGTTTTTTTTGTTTTTTACTTTTAGTCATCATCTTTCTTAGTTTCAAGTAACAGAAATTAACTCTGGGTAACTTAAGCAGAATTTCTAGGAGAACCAGAGAATCAGACTTGGAGGTGCCTTAAACAAAGCCCCAAATTACACCACAGAGCTGGTCATAGAGCATAGCTTGCACCATTGAGATCACTGATTTCCTAACTCTGCTTCCAGAACCAGTGCCACAGCTGGCTCTTGATGCTACTAGATACTACTGCTTCCAGGGCCACCACCCTCTCCAGAAGAGTCTTCATAGCCACAGCTTCTTTGCAGTCTGGAGCTGGTGCATCTTGTAGGCAATGTCTAGGTCACATGCCCACACCCTAGTTACAAGGAAGTCTGAGAAATAAAGTATCTGGTACCGTATTGAAAAAAAACTATGATTCTCCTTTCCTGTGGCTTTCCCCTTTAGTTCTCACACAGAACACTAACACTCCTGGTCACCAAATGTATGGGATTTTCCCAAACACCAGGTAATTCTCCACAACACCAGCTGGGTGTCCTACAATTTAACTCAATTCTGACACTGTCTACTTGGAAATAGTGTCAGATCCCACAGGTTAAGGGATTGGTCCCACAAGGCTGCTCCCACCCCAGTTCAGATGCCAATTGCAGGTAGTAGGCCCCCCAGGTTACCCACAACTTCTGTCCAACTGGGCTACAAGTTAGAGGTTCCCACGACCCCCTTCTTGGGTTCAATTAACTTGCTAGGGTGGCTCACAGAACTCAGAGAAACACTTACGTTTACCAGTTTATTAAAGGATATAATAAAGGACACAAATGAACAGCCAAATGAAGAGATCCATAGGGCGAGGTCTAGGAGGGTCCCAAGCACAGGAGCTTCTGTCCCCATGGAATTGGGATGCATCACCCTCCCATTTCATGGATGTGTTCACCAACCTGGAAGCTTTTCAGACCCCATACTATTGGGATTTTTATGGAGGCTTCATGCATAACATAGGCATGATGATCGATCATTAACTCCATTTTCAGCCCTTTTCCCTTCTCAAGAGAATGGGGGGCAGGGCTGAAAATTCCAAACTTCTCATCATGGCTTGGTCTTTCCAGTGACCAGCCGTAATCCAGGAGCCATCCAGGAGCTAATCCAGAGTGGCCTCATAAGGACAAAAGACACTCCTGTCACCTAATAAAAGGTTTCAGGAGTCTTGTGTCAGGAACCAAGGTCAAAGACCAAATATTAGAACAAAAGATGCTCTAGTGCTTTTATCACTTAAGAAATTCCAAGGGTTTCTGGAGCTCTGTGCCAGGAACCAGGGGCAGAGACCAATATATATTTTCTATTATCTCACGGGAACTTAAACTTATATAGCGGGAGGTAAGCTCTGCCTCATAAGATAGGAGATTCTCTAAACCTACAATGATAGTTAGGTGCTAAGTGAGCAAAAACTTCTATCAGCTACATTTTGCATAATCAGAGAATGTTAAACACAGGAGGTAAGAAGAAGGAAACAATAACCGAAGCAGAAATATAGTGAGTTTGACCTTACTTCGTATCATTAAACTAAAAAAACCAAAAAAACTGTTTTCCTAAACCATTTGATAAAACTCATAAAATGGAACTCTAGGTGATAACTGATATTCTCAGAAGTTAATAAGGTCCTAAAGAATGTAACTCCACTTGAGGTCCATTATCTCTGTGCAGATACAGGAGCTATCATCTCTTTGGAAAGGGTTAGTCTCAGCATAATGCCCAGGAAAACAACCCACACTTAGAGCCAAAACTCTTAGTTCTCACCCTGCTCAGCCCTTAACCAGATGTTCAGTTTAATGCCCTCATCTATAACATGGGAAGGTTGAGGTAGGTGATCTTTAAAGTTCTATAACTTCTACATAGTAGGCTAGTGACAACTAATATCTTTGCTTAAATGGATTGTGTGTCTTAGAAGGTAAATAAATCATGAGCTTATTTTTTGATGATGGTAAATTTCCATGACCTCACATAATTAAATCTTCAACTCCCATGTAGTTTTTTATTTATTTATTTGTTTTAAGACAATGCTATTTTCCCACACAGTACAGCTTAGGCATTCAAGTTGCAGCAGGGGAAGTACTCATTGAATTTGTCATCATTATTTTTGGCTTCTATTTTTATGAGAGCCTCTTTAGTTTCCTACTTCCAATAATCTATTTCCCAAATAGATTTTAAGCCACAGCATACCTGATTTAACATTTGTGGATTAAGTTGCATTTATGATAATGAATTAGAATGTTATCATGTTCTTTCAAAAATAGTCTTGTCTCAATGTGAAATACAAGATGTTTCATGTTTATTATAAAATGGCTTCTTCACATTTATTATAAATAAGGTGGAGGATTTTGTAGACATTCTGTACCCACTGGTCAGCTATTTTTCTTTTTTGATTCAATTGATTCAGTGATAGAGATGGTAGCAAACTGTGCATTTAAAATAAATAAAGTGAATCAGCTGAGTAAATTCCAAATTGTTTTCCACCAAAAACCATACCTTTTACATTCCCACCAGTTGTGTACAAGGATTCCATTCATTTTCTCCACATTTTTTTTTTTTTTTTTGCGTTACGCGCAGGCCTCTCACTGTTGTGGCCTCTCCTGTTGCAGAGCACAGGCTCCGTACGCACAGGCTCAGCAGCCACGGCTCACGGGCCCAGACACTGCGGCATGAAGGATCTTCCCGGACCCGGGCACAAACCCGTGTCCCCTGCTTCGGCAGGTGGACTCTCAACCACTGCGCCACCAGGGAAGCCCTTCTCCACATTCTTGACAGCGCTTATTGTTGACTGTCTTTTGATTATAGCCATCCTAGTGGGTGTGAAATGGTATGTTAATTGTGGGTTTGATTTGCATTTTACCAGTGGCTAATAACGTTGATCATCTTTTCATGTGTTTATTGGCCATTTGTGTATCTTCTTCAGAGAACTGTCTAATCAGATCAGTTGCCCATTTTTAATTTGATTATTTGTCTTTTTATTATTGGGTTGTAAGAGTTCTTTATATATCCTAGTACAAGTCTCAGTCCCTTATCAGATATATGATTTGCAAGGATTTTCACTCATTCTACGGGTTTGTCTTTTCACTTTCTTGAACAAGGCTTATTTTTAACTCTAGTTAAAGTTTAGTTTCCTGAACTTTCTGCTAAATTTTTTAAATGTCTCAAGCAGAGTAACCTGAAACTCTGTGAAAGTAGAACTAGATTCTAATTTAAGACTGTAATAGAAAATAGTAATTGTTATAGGAACCAAAATTTTTTGTTTGTTTACCATGTACCAAGCATTGTGCTGAATGCTTTACAACCCTAAAATGTAGGTTTTCTTATTATTCCTGTTACGTGGATGAAGAAACAGGCATGAAGAAGTTGAACTGCACAAAATCAATAAGCACTAATGCCTGTGCTTTAAAGCTGGAATGCCAGTGCCAGTTATTGTGTCTTTATATTCCACTGTCTTGCTTTTAAAAACAGTATTATTTTACAACTTCATTTTTCATCTGATAACAATCCCTAGATTTTTCTCAGTTATGTTGGAACCCAGTCATTCACTTCTGCACCTAGATTTTTGCCTCTTTGAAACTGGAATTTCTTAGTTTCTGACCAAATTTTTTCATTAATATAATCTTTGGATTTTTTTGGCTGTTCCCTGCAAATTAGCCCTTTTAAACTAATTCGAATATTAGTCAAAGTTTAAAAAATATTATAAAGGTAAACTTGCTATTACAAAGCAATTAAATGTGTATTTCAGACATTCTAAATGTCTTTTGGATTAGCCACTGTTAAATAATTTAACTGATCTACATCTCCATTAAAATGTGTAAGTAGCTCAATGTATTAGTTATGTATGGTTGTGTAACAGATTATCCCCAAATTTAGTGGCTTAAAGCATTTATTATTTCACACTTTCCGTGGGTCTGGAATATAGGGGTAGCTTAGTTGGGTGCCTCTACTTTAACGTCTCTCATGAGGTTGCAGTCAAGCTGGGCCTGGGCTGCAGTCTCATTCTTAAGGCTCAGCTTAGGGAGGATCCATGCCCAAGTTCACTCACATAGTGTTGGTAGGATTCACTTCCTTGTGAGCTGTTGGATTGAGAGCTTCGTTTCTTACTGTCTATTGGCCAGAGGCCTCTCGCAGGTACTTGCTACATGAGCCTCTCTGTAGGACAGCTCATAACACAGCATCTGACTTCTCTCAGAATGAGCAAATAAGATAATGCTCAAGGTGGAAGCCACAGTCTCTTTGTAATCTAATCTCAGAGTTGATACCCCATAACTTTTACCGTATTCTACTTATTAGAAGGAAATCATTAAATACAGTCCACACTCAATAGGAGGGAGTACCAGGGGTGTGAATACCAGGATGTGGGGCTCACTGGAGGTGATCTTAGAGACTACCTATCACACTCAGTGCATCTGTTGTCCAATCGTGGAGTACCCCAAAGTCATGGTGTTCTTAGGTAGAACATTGACATATGTGATTCTGTCATGCAAACAAGTGATAATTTTATTTTCAGAAAATATATATTATCAGCAGGTCTCTCCATCCTAAAATATGTGTATATATGTATGATGTTTTAAAGCATCTTAAATGTGCATATCTACTATTAATCCACTTTATCAAGAGATGACATTGAAGTTCTGAGACACAATTAGAAATTTTTATGTGTAACTTCATTTTTTCCCTTGACTTAGAAAGATTGACATTATTCAGTTTTAGTAATGGAAAACTTTGGCCAATGTAAAGATGATTTTAATTTAAACATGTTCAACTTGTAAAAGAAGATTTTTCTTTCTCTTAAATCATGTATAAACTTCAGTTCTAATTTAACAAAATAAGTAGTTCTGCATGGACTTTAAGCATTCATTTGTTCAACAGGCAGGGAGGGCTTAATTAAGTTACTCTCATAACTCACTGTGAGTTACACCTGTAATAGAGTCCATGCTCCTAACTTTGGCCTGCATAGCTCAACTGATCTCTGTCTATCTCTCCAACTTCATTTCCTCTGTCACCACCACCCTTTTCTTGTTCATTCTGCTCCATCACACAGTCCTTGCTCATCTTCAGCCTGACTGCTTGTTCATGCCTCAGGCCTTTCCATCTTTCTGGAAACCTCTTACCTCACATCATCACTTGGCTCACTCCTTCTCCTCATTTACTTCTCTGTTCCAGCATCATTACCATAAAGAGACATTCGTTCACCACCCTTCACAATATCATAAGGACCATCAAAGGCCAGGGACATGATAAAAGTGATATTGGAGAAAGATGAATCTCCTGACAGTGTACAAGATGATTGTATGTACACAGAGGTTGGATTAGATATGGATGAGCAGAGGCTACAGTTAGGAACTTTCACACTCATTCAGGTGTGAATTGATAATGATCTGACCTGAAAGAAAGGTCAGGATGATATACTCGTAAGAACACAAGACACTACAGAAGATGGCACATAATCTGCCAAAAACCACATTATTTTTTCTTGACCATTTAATTGACTTCACGTTTAAAGGATCCTGTGCAACTTTTTGCATAAATTTTGCCTATTTTATTGTCTTTGCCTTGGAGACTTGTTCATGAGGAATGCTTCCCTCATGAACACAAGTGTCATGTTGATGAAGGATACTAGGATCTCCATTCCATGGTTACTCTGTGATCATATCTATTTAGCACAGAGGAAATATCTCTCTATGAATGTAAATGGAAAACATCTGCTATTAGCCTTTTGGTTTACCTATTAAAAGGAATGAGCAGGGTGAGTCTTCCCTGAGTTGGCAATCCAGTTATCTTTGTATGTTCAGTGAGATTACAAACCACTCTTCCTGCATCTACACTTGAGGAGTCTCATGGATTTTTCGGAGTTCATGTCAAGTATTCAGTGCTACTGTGGTGATTTTGGCTAGCTCCCTTGCCTGTCTCTATAGCCTACCAAAAGCCTAGGTATTCTTTTTGTTGTTGTTGTTTTTGCGGTACGCTGGCCTCTCACTTCTGTGGTCTCTCCCATTGCGGAGCACAGGCTCCGGACGCGCAGGCTCAGCGGCCATGGCTCACAGGCCCAGCCGCTCCGCGGCATGTGGGATCTTCCCGGACCAGGGCACGAACCCGTGTCCCCTGCATCGGCAGGCAGACGCGTAACTACTGCACCACCAGGGAAGCCCCTAGGTATTCTTTTAGACAATTTTTGGTTTCATGTTTTCTGGAATATATGTGAGGTTTTTCTTTATATATATATATATATATATATATATATTTTTTTTTTTTTTTTTTTTTTTTCCTTACCCATCTGTGCTGAGGATGTTTTAGAGATCACAGAGATATTGTGGGTGAGTAGGTCAACCTGAAGAATCTTCCAGTCCTCTAAACTGATGAATTTGACAGTCTTATATTTAATTCAGTTGATCCTATCATGAAAATAAATGTCAAAGAATAGAAAGTTAGTGAATGCAGTTTTTAAAAAAGGAAGTTAGTGAAAACTTTATTGAGGCCAGCTTTTGTGCTAGAATTTCCCTGGCAGGTTCACAATCATCTGTGTGATTACCTGTGAGAATATGATATCAATTATTATCATCATGTAGGGAAGTAAAGGTTTCTTTTTTAATACAGGCCAGTATATTAGGGAGTAGCATAGATGCTAATGTGAAAACAATACAATGGTCAAGAGTCACCTGAAAACTATGTGAAACAACATATAGAGTGACAGTTGGAAACTAAGCACAGATTGAGCCAGTGGGTATGTGCTAGTGGCTAATTACTCACTAGCTAGTGTGGAGATAACACATCTTGCTCTATGAAGAAAAATTTTAATCAGGACACAGTAGTCGAAGCCACACACATGTCCTTTAAATGCCCCCATACAAAGCGAAAGCTCCATCCACGCAAGTATGTCTGTTTCACGTGAGGACTCCTTGGAATCTGAGCCCACCCTGGTGAGCCACCCAGTAGTGAGACCACCTTTGGCCTGGGTAAAGCTACACAAATGGCCTATGAAAACCAGATCTTCCCTCTGGTTTGTAATATCAATAGATTGTTGCTGCTTTCCTTCATACTCCTTTAACAGAGCCACTTCACAACCCAAAACCTGATAAAGAAAAGTTTTATAAAAATAAGAGGTGCCAAAGAAGCAGCAGGAAATTCTTTAACAGGAATAAAACCCGCTGAGGAAGTAGGGGCTCAGCTAGAGGAAGGAGTGAGTTCTTCACAGTTCTGTTGCTCCTTAGACTCCTTTGGCTCCTAGTGGTATTGGCAGAGCTTTTGCTGGATGCACCACATACTTCCCCAAACGCCTTTTAAGGAAAATATATGGCCAACACCCTCTATGTAACGGCCCATAACTCTCAGGAGTGTGAAGTTTTTTTTGTTTGTTTTGTATTTTGTTTAATCTTTGTACTTACAACTTTTAATTTATTTATTTATTTTTGGCTGTTTTGGGTCTTCGTTTCTGTGCGAGGGCTTTCTCTAGTTGTGGCAAGCAGGGGCCACTCTTCATCGCGGTGCGGGGGCCTCTCACTATCACGGCCTCTCTTGTGGCGGAGCACAGGCTCCAGACACGCAGGCTCAGTAGTTGTGGCGCATGGGCTTCACTGCTCCACGGCATGTGCGATCTTCCCAGACCGGGGCCCAAACCCTCGTCCCCCTGCATTGGCAGGCAGACTCTCAACCACTGTGCCACCAGGGAAGCCCAAGTGTGAATTTTTTTAAAAGGATTTATGATTTAGTATTTTCTTCTAAGCTCCCTTCTAATTGTTTTTCCTCTGGTTCTTAAGCTCGGTGATTTATTTTTTCCCCTTATTTTTCATATGCTTGTGGAAGGAACAAATATGTGTCCATGGCACTTAGCATGTTATAAATGCTTTCTTTTCCAGGGAGTAAGCACATTCTACCACTGATAGAATTAAAACTATGTTCCTATGTTTCCCTGGGGGCAGGGCAAGAGTCATGACTAGTTTTCACATTCTCGGCTTTGTTCCTGGGGCATCATCACTCACTGTGATAACAACTCCCAGGAAGTTTCCTCCCAGAAATAACAATACTCTCTACCCTCCTTCCAACTGACCTTTCATTATAGCTAGAGAGAATCTGACTTTACAGAGAAATCTGATATGTACTGCACACAATTATAAAGAAAGATACAGATGGGTTTCAGTAATTGGTATGAAGTTATCACAAAGCTCTTTAGATTAACAGGTACTTATAAACTAGGCAGGATATTTTTTTTACTCCATGTTAGTTTTAGCATACACTCTTGAAAAATACTGTGCACACTTGAAAAATATCCAGAGAGACATGCATATAAGCATGGGCTTTTGAAATAGATGGACATAGGTGTGAATCCCAGCTCTTCCTTAACTCTATGATTTGTTCACTTTGCTCTGAGTTGAAATTTTTTCATATGAGGTCGTAGTAAAGAATGATTTAATATATTGTGTAAATTGCCTAATAATATATCCAGCATATGAAAGCATTTATAATAGATTCTCAGTAATGGTGACAATGCTCAAATATTTCTAATAAAAGGGCATTGATTATATCTAGAGACAGTTCATTCTGTTTTTAGACAGCTATAAATGTCAGAAATTACTTTCTATATGGCTCCAGAATCTGTACTTTTCAATTATTGGTTCTAATTCAGTATTCTTAGGCCTCAGAGAAGAAGTCTAATACCTTTCCCACATGGTCAGCTTTGAGACCTTTGAAAATGGCTGCTTTGTACCCCTGCATCTTCTCCCCTTCAGTTCATAGGAATCCTGTTCCTTCATCTACTCTTTCACAGCCTGGGTTCAAACCAACCCAGAATGGAGCACAACATTGTAAGTGTGCTCTGATCAACAGGGAGAGAATAGAACTCTCATTTTTTGGGCTGTGTTCTCAACAAAACCTTAGTTGGCATGAGTTGCGGGGGGCAGTTATATTTCACCTTTGATTTATCAAACTTATGTACTTGATTAAGACCTCCAAATATTTTTTCAAACATGTCTCTAGTCACTCTGTATCCCTCATCATGTATTTGTACAGAATTTTACATTTTGACTTTCTAATTTCATCTTGTTAGAGTTTGCTCATGTTTTCCCTAGCCTATCAAGCTGTTTTGGGGTCCTGATTATGACAGTGAGTGACTTGGCTATGCACTTCCTCAATATGTATTCAGTATCTACACTTGAATGATATACCTCTAACCTCAACCTAACCCCTAAACTCCAGATTCATTTATCCAACTTCCTATTTATATGTCCACTTAGATGACTCCTAGGCAGCTCACACTTAACCAGGCTTCCTCTTTTCCACCCCCAACCTTCCCCTCCCATAGTCTTCCCATCTCAGTTAATGGACTATCCATCCTTCAGTTCGCAGAGCCAAAAACCTTGGAGTCATCCTCAGCTCCTTTCTTTGTCTTCCAATGCTCCACATCTAATCCCTCAACTAATTCTGCCAGCTTGATTTAAGAACATATCCTGAATCATACCTCTTCTACATCTCACCTCCTTGCCCTGCTTCTCTGGACCAGACCTCATCATGTCATACCTGGATCCTTCAATAGAGTCCTATTATTTTCTGCTTTTACCCTTGCCCTGTTTAGCCTCTCCCCAATACTACAGCTGGAGTAATCCTCCTCTGTTCAAAACAATCACTTTCCATTTCACTCAGAATAAAAGCTGGAGCCCTGACAACTGCCTGCACAACCCTACATGATTCTGACGCCCCCCCCCCCCGACAAACATGCTGCATTTCTGATCTCATTTTCTACTCTTCTACCCATTTTCTCCTCTCCATGCACAGTGTCCTCCTTGCTGTTCCCAGAACATGGCAAGTGCACCCCCACATCAGAGCCTTTGTATTTACTGTTCCTTCTGCCCAGAGTGCACTTTCCTCACCTTTTTTATTGTCCGGGAATCTTCCCTGTGAAATTTCCAGCTGTCATTTCTTTGTTTAACATAATATATGAGACTCTATGTACTAACAGAAGTCATGACTAATGGCACCTGTAGATTTGGCTTCTGGACTCACATAAATGAATATGTTGGAATTACATATAAAGAAGTAACTGCCTTGGGCTTCCCTGGTGGTGCAGTGGTTGGGAGTCTGCCTGCCGATGCAGGGGACACGGGTTCGTGCCCCGGGAAGATCGCACGTGCCACGGAGCGGCTGGGCCCGTGAGCCATGGCCGCTGAGCCTGTGCGTCCGGAGCCTGTGCTCTGCAACGGGAGAGGTCACAGCAGTGAGAGGCCCGTGTACTGCAAAAAAAAAAAAAAAAAAAAAAAAAGAAGTAACTGCCTCTATATATTATTTTGTGTGAACAGTTAGATTCCTCCCCCATCTCCTTTTCTACCAAATGTTAATGATTCTCACAGTACTTGAGATTTCCCTGTGAATCTAAGGGAATACAAGATCATAAGGATTTTCAGGGAGATGGTCAGATTTCTCCAATGGAAAAAGTACAGCAAAGTTTTTAATTCATTAGTACCAAATATATAAGGTAGATTTTAAAAGTTTGTAGACGAAAGTTGTCAGACTATCAAAAAAGTTTTTTTTTTTAATTGTAGGCACTGAGTTACAAATAAGAGTCCCATAAATTACCCCTATTTCCAATTGTAGTATAGCAATGGCATCCGTACTATTAATGTGATGTTTGTTTTCACCTTATTTCACTAGCAGCTGCTTCTCGGTCTCATCTGTTGACTCTATTTCTCTTCTCCCAAACCCTAAACGTTGAAATATCTCAGGGCTTAGAGCTTCTCCCTGGTCTTTCACCTAGGTGATCTCATTTAATCCCATGGTATCTAAATTACAGTGTAGGTTAAGCTGTTGTAACAAAGAGTCTCCAGAATGCAGGTGCTTAAACAAGGTGAAAGTCTATTTTCCTTTCCTATAAAAGTGAGGGTAGATGATCCCACTGGTATGATAGCTTGTTAGTGCTGGAGACCCGGACTCTTTTCTTTCCTGTTGCTCTGCTGTTTTCAACATGCTGCATCCATTTCCTGGTCCCAGATGGCTGCTCCAGCCTGTACATAATGTCTGTGTTCTAGCTAGCAGGAAGAAGAAAATAGGAAGTGAAGGACACATCCCCACCCTTGAGGACACAGGAGTTAAACATTTCTTCTGTTTTCATTCAACTGGCCAGAACTGAGTCGCATGACAACAACTTACTGAAGGTCCTCTAGGAAATATAGTCTTTAGTCAGATAGCTGTGGACTCCAACTAAAAATTGGCAATTCTTTTACTAGAGGAAAAAGACAATAATGGATTTTGGTGGACAGGGAGCAATTTCGACCACACATGGCTTGAAGTATTATCTATGTGCGGATGTCTCCCAGTTTTGTATCTCTAGCCTTGACCTATGCCCTGAGTTCCAGATTCTTTACCCAACTGCCTTTCTAACATCCCCAAACACCCGCATGTCCAAGACTGAACTCTTTACCTTTTTTCCCAAGCCCCTTTCTCATGTTATTTCTCCCAGCTGCTCATGCCAGAAATGTAGGACCACTTTGGTTCTTCTCTTTCTCTCTCACACAACATCCAATCCATCTGTGAGTTTTATTAACTTTACCTTCAAAGTAACACTAAATCCTACAACTTCTCATCATCTCCACTTCATCACTCTGATCTGTCCACCATCAAATCATCTCAGCAGGACAACTGTAATTCCTTCCTAACTAGTGGTGTCTCGTTCTACTCTTTCACACAGCTAGAGATAGGTGGGATTAGAAGAGTGAAAAGAAAATGCAAACGAGGAATGGAGACATTTCTAAAATATAGGGCATTTTAATTAAGCTAAAAATTCTTTCTGAGCCCAAATTAAGTATATGTTGATAAAATGTGAATGCTACCTCTTCTTGAAAGGTCTCATAGCCTTGCTGTCATGGAAGAAATACTCAGACTTTGGAATCAGACCTGAGTTCAAATGTGATTCTTCTACTTCACTAGCTGTGTGCTTTGAGGCAATTTATATAAATCTCTCAGACTCAGATTTCCCATGTGTCAATATTGAGGATTCAGTAGGTACCTCCCAGGGCTGTCATGAGGATTAAAAGAAACAGTGTATGCCAGGTGCCTTGGTACAGTTCCCATCCTGTTTCCATATCCTTTCCCACTTCCCTGTGCTCTAAATTGCTTTGCTCCTCCCTAATAAAGCCATTTACTGCCATTGTTTGATTCAATTGTGTTAATTCTAGGGCAGCCATAGCCATAGAAGTATCTTGATATGTTTGTGTGTTCTTTAATAGTGTAACCAAAGTTAGTTTAGTTAAATAGGGAACAATACAGGAATTGGAAGCAATGTAGGAAATGTAGCAAATTCTACACTACTCCCTCGATAATTCCTTATTTTTCCAAATCCATTTTGAGTAGTCTATTTTGAATGTTTAAGAAAAATAAAAATTCTGCTTAAGGGGAAACAATTTTGCAGTAGTTTTTACCACTTTATTACAAAAAAAGAAGGGAAGAGTTTTCACTGTGGGTCTAAGAGCCATATTGGACTTTTTGAGACTCCTCTTACATTGGGCTCGTGTATCTTTATTAGAGACAAAAGAGACCTAATAAGGACAGAGTGTGACTTGGGCATCAAGCGAGATATGCTCTGGAATGTTAGGCATTCATTAAAAATCTTTGTTCCATACTCTTATCTTCACTGGAAGATATAAAGCAAAACTAATGGACTTCTTCACTCCAGAGGAAAAAAGTCAATTTGTATACAATTTAAGATTGAATCATCCCTTTGTTCTTGTCTCCATCCTTCATCAGCTCTATCTTCTTCACTACCACTAGTGACTTATTTAAATAAAATACATATCTGATCCTGTTTCTCACTTCCTTGAGACTCTTCAGTGGCTCCCCATTGCCACTGGGGTAAATTCCAAGGTCTATGTGAACCACCCAGACTCACCTCTCCAGACTCACATCCCGACTTTCCACCTCACAGTGTAACTTCAATAACACCTTGCACAGAATGTTGCCTCATGACTTCATGTATTGACTAATGCTTATCCTTCTCTAGAATTTCCCCTACCCCTAACCAGGCTGAAGAATCTTTCAGAGTTCAACTCAAGTGGCACCTCCTTCAGAAAGCCGTCCTTTGCCCCCTCCTCACCCCCTAGGCCAGGGAAGGCACCCCTTCTCTTTGTTCTCTTTACACCATATGCATATCCATATAGCATTTATGCTGTGTAATATTGTTTGCATAGCTGCCTCCCTTACTTCATGGTAAACGCCTTGATCTGGGGCCAGGTCTTACTCATCTCTCTTTCTCCAGTACACAGCACAGTGCCCAACACATAACAGCTGCTAAGTAAATATTTATGTAGTTGAATCATATTGATCATATGAACAAACTCCCACTGAGAGAACATCTGCCTTGCCTTATATATCTGAGAAAAGCCCTTGTTTATTACACTCTATTAATTGAGAGCTGCTCTGCTATATATTAAATTGGATACTTTAGTCCCTGCTTAAAAAATAAAGGTTAAATTGAGCATATTCATAGCTCTGTTAAGATTACATAGTGCCTGCTAGTGCAAAAACATAGGTAGTGACTACACTTTACAGGTGTTTGGGATGTGTGATGCCCAGCTGCAGTCTAGCGTAGCTTTCTGCGTTTGGTGGTATTTTGATGAGATGAGCTGATAGTGTAAAAGTAGCAAGTCACTGTTGGTCTGTGGAAGAGATTGGGTAGCAGGGCCTTCTCTGGTTTAAAGTCTTGCTTTTTAAAAAATCCCAAGAAATATAGGTTCTTTCAAGAGAGTTTATGGCCTGCATTTTCTAAGTCATTAACCAGCATAGTTTTCAGCCTTCAGCCTGGCTCCCGTAGAGATTAACAGTGACCTATATAAACTATGTGGTCGTTCCAGTTGTTTTACCCAGGAAGGGCCCCAAGATTTCCATTGAAGAAACCCAGAAAGATGTCACAGATCCTGGTGAGAAGTACCAAGTTACCAAAAGCAGGTTGGGATAACTTATCTTGAAAAAGAGATAGGAAACTTGCCAAATTATCTAGTGCTTTCTTGGCACTAAAAGAAGACTTAAAGAAGGTTTTAATACTACCAAAATTTCCCTTGTGGAACCATTTCTACTGTGTGATAGAGATCTGCTGTTGCAAACCTGTCTCCTTTTTCTTTTCTTTTTTCCTTTTTTCAAAATACTAAGTCACAGAACTTGAAAGGCTCTGGATAGTGTTTTTAAGATAAACAGATAAATCCCACATTGTTTCTAATGCCGCACCTTCCTCTGGATTCTTTCACTGTCTCCATAATGTAAGTCTTAGTCACACTTGTATTAACAATAGGACCACTCTGCAGTGTCTCCTTTCATACAGCAGTGTCACAAGTATTAACTCCTTAACCCTGATACCACCACAGGAAAATGGTAGTCACTGTAATCTCCATCCATTGGAGAGATGGAGAAAATGAATTAACTATGGAGAATGTAGTTGACTTCCTCACCGCAAGACCATGAGGCAGTGGAAGGTCATGGCTAGACCCTGGGATCACTGATTCCCAGGCCTCTTCCCTGTGCTCTGATGCCTTTCCGTTCTGCTACTTAGAGAGGTGTACATTGCATGCTGTGTTAGGTACTTGAATTAATATGTTTAACTCGCACAACCACCCTACAGGTTAGGTATTACCATCCATATTACAGATGAAGTTACAAAACCTTGCTAGGTACTAATTAGAAAAGCTGGCCTTCAGACCCACGTCTGTGATTCCAAAGTCTGACCTCTCTCCCCTGTGCCACACTGACTCCACACAATGACAGTAAGTCACATTTTATTATATATCACTTTATAGCCTGAACGTCCTCCACAAAGATTATCACATTTAATTCTTAAGATCTTTGAAAATATGAGTGGTTATTATACCCTTTGCAATAAATAAGACACTAGTCAAAATGATCTTATTAAAACCTAAGTCAAGGCTTCCCTGATGGCGCAGTGGTTGAGAGTCCGCCTGCCGATGCAGGGGACACGGGTTCGTGCCCCGGTCCGGGAAGATCCCATGTGCCACAGAGCAGCTGGGCCCGTGAGCCGTGGCCACTGAGCCTGCACGTCCGGAGACTATGCTTCGCAACGGGAGAGGCCACAACAGTGAGAGGCCCGCGTACCACAAAAAATAAATAAATAAATAAATAAATAAATAAAAATAAATAAATAAAACCTAAGTCAGTCAGTGATACTCCTGCTCAGACTCTCCAGTTGCGTCTCATCTAATTAGAGTAAAGGCCCAAATCTGTATGACCCGTGTAAGGAGTCTGGTCCCCTAGTCCCTCTCTGGCTTCATGCCTCCTTCTTTCTCTGCCCCAGTCACACTGGCCTCCTTGCTGTTCCTCAGATACTCAGGGCCTTTATATTGGCTGTTCCTCAGTCTGAAATGCCCTTTCCCCAGATACCTGCATGACTAGCTGCCTTAGAACTGTCAGGTCTTGACAAAAAAGTCACCTTTTCACCAAAAATCATCTTCCTGGTCAGGCCTTCCCAGACTACTCTTTGTAAAATTCTAGTCTAGCCCCCAGCTTTTCATATGCCCCTTCCATGCTTTAGTTTTGTCCTTAATGTTCATCATTTTCAAACATACTATGTATTTACTTCTCTTGTTTATTGTTGACCTCCTCCTGCCCACTAGAGTGGACATGCTGTGAGAAAATGCTGTGAAGAAACGCTTTTGTCTGTTTTGTTCACTTCTCAACTCCAGCACCTAGAACAGGCTTGGCACATAGTAAGCACTCTGAAAATACTCAGTGAATGAAAAAGAAATTAGAAAGTGGAAGATCAGAAAGGTAATGTGATTTTCCCCCAGAAAATGCTGTGGCCCAGAGTGTCAGAGTTTAAGCTGACCCTGGTCTTCTGATCCACATTCCATGCTTTTTCAGTTTGGAGCTGAGCTGGGCCAAAATCCAGAAGAGGTTATAAATGATTTTATAACATAAAACCCAGTTCATTAGGAATACTTTCAATGTAATTTGTACTTTTAAAACAATTGTTTCATTAATTACTATATCATAGCAGACATAGACCAGTCCTTCCTTTGGACTGTCTCCACACAGCAGGAATAATGAGAATAGGTATAGAACTTCACATAGACCTAGTATTTTCAGCTCACTGTGTTATGTTATAGGATTGGCAAGCATGCCGGTCTCTCATGCAGCCTCTGCTGCAGGGCAACTCTACCAGTGCTTCCTCAGAGTCATCAAAGGGGCAAACAAACCAGAAGGCAGGGCCACTTAAGGCTGGGGAACTAAATCAGGAATAGTACAGTGACACACAGGTTAGGAAAGGAAGTAAGTCTACAACATGGTCCCACACTGTTGCCATTCTGAGTTAAGGACATGCACCAGGCTGTCAGACCTAAAAAAAAGAAATGCACTGGTAAGTCAGGTTGTTGGTTGTCCAACTCTGTACAACAGTTTTGGCAGAGAAGGTTAAATGCAGTGTTTTGCAATGTATCTCCGCCCTGTTCATTTCTTTGGTAAAATTCTCTCTATAGAGAGAGTACATTTATCTGAAGGTGGTGTGCATATCCTTATGAGCTGAAGGCAGTTTTCCAAGCTCCTTCACAAATATTAATTATTAAACGCACAACTTGAGTAAGGTTTGTGATTCCCATTCCTATTATACTGCTTGCACAATGATTTATGACTAACCTGCCATGAACCATGACAAGATAGAACAAATTTGAGAAAGAATGGCAACTTAATTACTGAATGTGGGATTTGATCAGTAATCAAATCAAAACTGTTATTTGAAAATAAAACAAAACATCAGCATTCCTCAGTCACCTTTCTCTTACTCAATTTCCCTTTGCTCCAGAAGGAATTAATCTCTTCTTTCTGCTTATCCCTGAGCACTTTTATAGCTGCACTTAGTTAAAGGCAACTCTATTAATTTCTTTCCTTGAACTGAAGTTTCCTTAATTTATTATAACCGTTATTCTTGGCGCCGTACCAGCGTTTGGATTTCACAAATAAGTCTTGCAGTTTCCAAAACACCAACCCATCACTACTGTATTTATTCTTTTTTTTTTTTTTTTTCCGTACGCGGGCCTCTCACTGCTGTGGCCTCTCCCGTTGTGGAGCACAGGCTCCAGAAGCGCAGGCTCAGTGGCCATGGCTCACGGGCCCAGCCACTCCCCGGCATGTGGGATCTTCCTGGACCGGAACACGAACCCGTGTCCCCTGCATCGGCAGGCGGACTCTCAACCGCTGCGCCACCAGGGAAGCCCTGTATTTTTCTTAAATGACTTTTCACTGGGAGAAAGTATAATTATCTGTCACAACAGAACTACAAATAGGATCCTAATAAGTTTACCATCTGTTAAGTTCTGTTGCACATAGGCAAATTGTTATATTTTTCTGTAATTTTTTAATATCTTCCTTCTGAACTGTTATTAATGTTTTTTTATGTATTTTGTCTGCCAACTTGATTGTAAACTACTTACAGATAGAAACTGTGTTATGTAATCATTTGGAGCAGAACACATGCTAATTCTATGAATGATCACAGCTAATCAAGAATTTGGTTAGACATTTCGGCTGAAAGCAGTCCCTGCCCTGATACCACTCTGGTCCACTGAACCCACAGCCAGTAGCTTTTATGAGCACATTTTCTGTGTCTCCTACCCAAGTATTTACATAAGACAGCACAAGATTCTTGACTGCAAACCTGCAGAGTCTTTAACAAACAGGAGTGTGAGGAGGGCCCTGTATTCCTCATGTTAACACTCCTGTGAGAACAACTACAGATCCTTTAAGAAGATTATGCTTTGGCTGTAGCAGTGACACCTATTAGGAATTGTTCCATGAGAGAGCATGAGAAATTCTCTGGAGTTCAAAAAATCAAAATGACATCCTTGATAAAAAAATCTCTTCATGGTTTGAGTATCATAGTTGACACCAGGAATCTCTGGGAAGTTGGTCTTGAAGCTATTCTCAGAGCATGTGTTGCATACATTCCACACAGGCCTTGGGGGATAGAGCAGGCTTAGTTTTTGGTTTTCAGCAGAGTTTGTCATCTTCACAGCTGAGTAGAACACTGGAATGTGACATTTGCTCAAGTATACCCATTTTTCATTCAGTATCACTTTCGATGTAGCAGGTCTTATCTTAAAAAAACAAACAACCTCTTTGCTTTTGTGAGTTTAGTTTGTAAAAAAAAATGAGAGCAAGAGACTTCTCTGCATTGGACTTCATCCCTGGGTATCATCCTTCACTCCCTGTTCTCACTCTTTCCTCAGCAAGTCACATGACATTTATTGATCAGAGCATTTTATGGTTAATTCACTTCTAAGTTTTCCAAAATGCCATTTGGCTTCTTGCCAAAGACCTGTATGGTACCGGGATTTACTCAGTAGTTTTGTAAATACAACTGCTTCCTTTTTCTGGAAGAAATAGAAATAGGACTGAGAGAAAATGGCTTCCTTGCCAAAAAAGAGAAATAGCTTTTATGGCTCAGAGAATAACAGTACAATCATAGCAAGAGATGGTTTGTCTGTATCCCACTTTATAATAATTCAAAACTCATGATAAATTCTTGGAAAAGAGGTATTTGTTGCAGGAGTCGTAAGTGGTAGTATTTGTAGACTTATGTGGTAGTGTATCAGAATTCACAGAATGGAAAAATTACTTGATGCATGGAATAGTATATTCCAAATTATTTTGTGTTATAGAAATCAAAAATATTCTATAGTCCCTAAGCAGCTTCTTTTGAGAACCTGAGAGAAGAGGAAAAGCCAGTTCATTTCTAATTTTTTTTTTGGGGGGGGATGGGGATAGGATATCAGTTCACAGTAGAGCCTTAATTGTACTTGGCAGTGACCTCTTTCAGCTGTTCAGATATGTGTCTTCTAGTTTGTTTCCTCTAAATAAATACAGAGATGTTTCCTTAATTGTTAGACAACTTTTCCAGATTGGTTTCCAATAGTAGCAAAAGGAAAAATCTTTTCCAGTAATTTTCTGATTACTTCATCTGAAAGAGTAAAGTGAACGCTGAAAATGCCACAGTGAGGTTCAGTCATTTATGGGAATGTCTGAAAAGGCATCAGTCATCAGTTATTTCTTTTCCAGATATCTACGAGTGATAGCTGCATTAGTTTCTTAACTAAGACTTTTTAAAAATCCTATTTGTTATCAAAGACCTCTGTGTCTAAAAGATAAACTTAAATTTTTTTAAGTTCTGAAAAAGTAAAATCTTAGATGACTCAACACTTGCTTACATTTCAACTAAGGATGAAATTGAATTAGCAATCTCAGAATCTCAACATATATTTGGCCTTACCTGTTGTTAATGAAACTTGGCTGCAGGCAGGGCTGCATGTTACAAAGCTTGAACAGAGCAATAGAACTATTTATAAATGCAGACACCTTTATGAAGACCTATTCCCTGGTTTTCACTTATGTAAGCCTACAAAACTATCAGTTGTAAGTAACTGACGGGAGTAAACACATGAAAGTTCTCAAATGTCCAGGTTTTTCTGAACATTATGTGATTGAAAAGCAGCCAGGTTTACTGCAGACTGAGAACTGCAGACATTTCAGTGGAGAAAATGAGACACAGAATGGCAAATAATGTTGTGGACATTGACCTGTGAGCCTGGTCTCCACTTCCCTTTTACCTCCACTCCTGCCTCTTTTTCTGAGGGGGAAGGAATTCTCTAGTTAAAAACTGAATCCAGGGCTTCCCTGGGGGTGCAGTGGTTGAGAATCTGCCTGCCGATGCAGGGGTCATGGGTTCGAGCCCTGGTCTGGGAAGATCCCACATGCTGTGGAGCAACTAGGCCTGTGAGCCACAACTACTGAGCCTGCGCGTCTGGAGCCTGTGCTCCGCAACAAGAGAGGCCGCGATAGTGAGAGGCCCGCGCACCGCGATGAAGAGTGGCCCCAGCTTGCTGCAACTGGAGAAAGCCCTTGCACAGAAACAAAGACCCAACACAGCTAAAAATAATTAATTAATTAATTAAAAATGAATATCTGCTTATTAAAAAAAAATTAATCCATAAGACAGCCTGTCTCTCCTGAGGGAGCTGCCTTACTCTAATTCTTGTTTAGCTCAGGTCTCTTAAGTGTGGCGGAGCGAAATACTAACAACACCCTCTTTAAATCAGCGTCCTGTGGGGCCATTCACACAGCCAAGGCCTCATTCATTTATTTAAAAATGTTTATTGAGTGCCTTCTGTGTGCCAGACACTGGGGATTCAGCAATGAAGAAAGAGATAAAAATGCCTTGTTCTCGGGGAGCTGACATTCTGGTGTGGCTCCTCCTAGGAGGTGTCCGGTCGAATGGAGCTTCCGGAGTGGGTGTGTCTGAGAAGCCTCAGGAGTTTAAAAAGCCCCCTAACCTGTTTCTGTGCCCTCCAGCAGGTTTTATATCTGAGCTAATATGGAAGGGGAGAGACACTTCCTCCTATTTAAAAAAATGCAGAACGGCTGCCTTCAGTGTTATACAAACTGCCCTCTGGCCATATATAAATGATTCACTTTATTGGTTTTTAGTCTGCAATTGCAATACCACGTCAGGTCTCATTCATCTTAACCTGTTGACAGTTGTTTCTAGCGTGTGAGTGAGTTTTTCTGAATGTAGTTGGTATTGTGTGACTATCATTTCCAAAATATTTTAAGGTTCCACTTTATGAATAAAAAGTATGCTAGACTTTTTAATAGGCTGAGAATAATACGACAGTATCAGGCCTCAGGTTCCTTCATCTTCTAAAATTCTGATTCAGTGATTCCTTTTAGAAGCAGAGCCTGCCCAACACAATGGCAGAAATATTGCAGAGAAAGACGTTTTAATGCTCTGAGAAGAATGTATAATTCCCATATATTAACTTTATTTTTTTTTTATTTTTATTTTTTTTATTTTTTTATTTTTTTTTCGGTATGCGGGCCTCTCACTGCTGTGGCCTCTCCCGGTGCGGAGCACAGGCTCCGGACGCGCAGGCCCAGCGGCCATGGCTCACGGGCTTAGCTGCTCCGCGGCATGTGGGATCTTCCCGGACCAGGGCACGAACCCGTGTCTCCTGCATCGGCAGGCGGATTCTCAACCACTGCGCCACCAGGGAAGCCCCCCATATATTAACTTTAAATGCAATTACAGAGCCACTATTTTTCAGAAGAAAGAGTGCTCTTTAACCCAATGTTAGTACTTGCAGAGGTTTGGTCCTTAATCTGCCTGCGGGCTAGTTATTCCACGTGTTCTGGTTTTATAGGGATGTGCTTCTGAACATTGGTTCAGTTCTTATGGTTCTCAAATTTCAGATTGACACCATTAAACAGTTTTCTAGTACTTGGTGCCAGTGATTTAATTATTAGAAGCAATGAAGTTATTGGCCATCCCTAGAGTTGGGCCCAGGCCCTAGGCTAAAACTCCAAACTGTGTCTTAGGGCAGCAAATCAGGTCCTAGGTCTAGTTCACTCAGCTTTCAGAATGAATTCTAACCCCAACCCAGTCTTATTATGGCTCCCTTTGTTGCCACTCATACCTGAAGTTCACTTGTTTGCAGTTTTGAGGCACTAATTGAAATTACATAATCAGATTTCAATTTGGTAGTTTAGAAATTCAGTTTGAAGAAATGAGTAATAATGTTGTCATGTCCATTTTAATGATCTTTCAGGGGCTGATGGAGATCAGTGAACTGTAATGGTTTTCTGTGATCTGATAAAAAAAACCTCTCACATATGTGGGCAGCATTTTCAGGGAAAGAGTAGGCAAGTCCAGGGTGTAAAGCAAAACTAATACCATTAGTCTTTGAACAGTTATGGACTCAACACTTTTAGCCAGATTTCCTGAAATCATCCTAGGAAACTATCAAAAGCCCCAGAGGAACTGAACTTGAGAAAAAGTAGGAACTTGATGTTTTATAGCTTAGACCTCTGTAGCATAAGCCCCTAAATTTCCCAGGGGATAAATTTCATCTGGTCATCTCTAAAAGAGTCACTGTTGATGGTAATGAATTCAAAATATAAACTTGGGGTTGAAGAGAAGTGACTTTGGCTGTGTTTCAGAGGTCTTAATAGGATTATTTTTTTGTTTGAGGATGTTAGAAATTCTTTGTTGCTACCACCACTTCTGAACTACTCTAGGATGGCACTTTCTCAAGTTGGGTCAAAGAATGGTGGAACTTTCATAAAGCAAAGAATTACCTGATGACATGACTAGCAAGTATGAAGGACAGCCTTATTAACCATGTTCTGTATTTTTCATTGTCTGCTGAGAAGGGACTTCGCTAACTCTGGGTATGCAGTGTTGAATGAAACAGACATACTCTGACTTGATGGAGTTGATGGTCTAGTGGGGAGGCATATATTAGTAAACAAGCCAATGTTTAATTATACATTGTAATAAGTGCTATGAAACAAAAGAATTGACATGATTTGGGGATGCTACTTGAGTTTTGGTAGTAAGAAAAGGCCTTTCTGAGGAAATGCACTTGTTTGATGTTTTACCAATATTTTAAATGTAATTCTGCTGCTTTTGCAACACTCCTGTAAGCTGCATAAGGGAAGAAACCTCATTTTCTTCTGTAATTCCTTACAGTTTAAGGCACTCAGTAAACATTGGTTGACAGTTTTGTGACCCATCATATGGTGTCCATTTTTCTTTAGAAAACTCACGCTATGTTTAATTTGGATACAGAAAATGGGATCTAAATGCTTATAAGAGTCTGTAACCATGCCTAGCACATAGTCAGTGCACAAACACTTGTTGAATGAATGAATGAAGGTTACAAACTGAGTTTGGTTTCTCAGTTAAAAGTAATCAGTGATCTGATGAAACCACAGACCTACCCTTTTCCTTCATGCCCATCCTTTTTCTTTTTTCTTTAATTTTTATTGGAGTATAGTTGATATACAGTGTTCTGTGAGTTTCAGGCATACAGTAAAATGAATCAGTTATACATATACATATACCCACTCTTTTTCAGATTCTTTTCCCATATAGGTCATTACAGAGTATTGAGTAGAGTTCCCTGTGCTATACAGTAGGTCCTTATTAGTTATCTATTTTATATATAGTAGTGTGTAGATGTCAGTCCCAATCTCCCAATTTATTCCCCCCACCTTCCCGCTTTCCCCCTTGGTACATAAGTTTGTTTTCTACATCTGTGACTCTATTTCTGTTTCATAAATAAGTCCATTCGTACCCTTTTTTTAGATTTCACATGTAAGCAATATCATATATTTGTCTTTCTCTGTCTGACTTACTTCACTCAGTATGACAATCTTTAGGTCTATCCATGTTGCTGCAAATGGCATTATTTCACTCTTTTTTATGACTGAGTAATGTTCCATTGTATATATGTACCACATCTTCATTTTTATTTTATTTATTTTTTACATCTTTACTGGAGTATAACTGCTTTACAATGTTGTGTTGGTTTATTCTGTATAACAAAGTGAATCAGCTATATGTATACATATATGCCCATATCCCGTCCCTCTTGAGCCTCCCTCCCACCCTCCCTATCCCATCCCTCTAGGTGGTCACAAAGCACCGAGCTGATCTCCCTGTGCTATTTGGCTGCTTCCCACTAGCTATCTATTTTACGTTTGGTAGTGTATATATGTCCATGTCACTGTCTCACTTCGTCCCAGCTTCCCCTCCCCCATCCCCCATGTCCTCAAGTCAATTCTCTACATCTGCATCTTTATTCCTGTCCTGCCCCTAGGTTCATCAGAACCATTTTTTTAAAAAAAATTCCATATATATGTGTTAGCATGTGGTATTTGTTTTTCTCTTTCTGACTCAGCTTCACTCTGTATGACAGTCTCTAGGTCCACCCACCTCATTACAAATAACTCAATTTCATTTCTTTTTATGGCTGAGTAATATTCCATTGTATATATGTGCCACATCTTCTTTATCCATTCCTCTGTCAGTGGACATTTAGGTTGCTGCTATGTCCTGGCTATTGTAAATAGTGCTGCAATGAACATTGGGGTGCATGTATCATTTCAAATTATGGTTTTCTCTGGATATATACCCAGGAGTGGGATTGCAGGATCAGGTAGCTCTATTTTTAGTTTTTAAGGACCCTCCATACAGTTCTCCATGGTGGCTGTACCAATTTACATTCCCACCAACAGTGTAAGAGGGTTCCCTTTTCCCCCCAACCTCTCCAGCACTTACTGTTTGTAGATTTTTTGATGATGGCCATTCTGACCAGTGAGAGGTGATACCTCATTGTAGTTTTAATTTGCATTTAGCTAATAATTAGTGATTTTGAGCATCTTTTCGTGTGCTTTTTGGCCATCTGTATTTCTTCTTTGAAGAAATGTCTATTTAGATCTTCCACCCATTTTTTGATTGGGTTGTTCATTTTTTGTTTTTTTGATATTGAGCTGCATCTGCTGTTTGTATATTTTGGAGATTAATCCCTTGTTGGTTGCTTTGTTTGCAGATATTTTCTCCCATTCTGTGGGTTCATGCCCATCCTTCTTAACACGCATGATCCCATCGTTCTTTCCCCAAGAGTACCATTTGGTTTCAAGACTCCATCTGTCTTGTCTGCAGATAACTCCAAAATTACAGTCCTAGCTCTGTTTTCTCCTGCCAGTCAGTCTTCTAGCCCTGTTTTTTCCTACCAGTCAGTCATTACCCGTATTTCCTACTGCTTGCCTGTCCTCTGCACTAAAATGTCCCGGAATCTCAGACATATGTGCACTCAACTCCTCCCTCGACAGCTGCATGGCTCACTCCTCACTTCTTCTGTTTTGTTCACTACTGTATCCTCAGTACCTGGCACATGGTAGGAATTCAGTAAATATTTTTTGAATTAATAAATATATATAGTGTTCAGGCATTATATATTATTATGCTTATATTGCATTAGAAGACACAGTGAGCACATCAGGCGCTTGAACCAATATGTACTATCACTGCGAATGCAACAGCTACAAATGCAAACTGATACTAGAGCTTTCTGATAGTGACCCAGATACCAAGACTGTATTTGCCACTGGTGATGTGATTTTCTGAAATGATGAATAATTCTTGGTTAAGTTCAGAAAAAAAGCAATATTCCCAGCATAGTGGAGTGGTTATAAGAATGTATTCTAAAGACACACTGCCTAGGTTTGAACTTCCTGCTCTGCCATTTGTCAGCTGAGTGGCTAATTACATGATGTTTCTATGTTCCAGTTTTCTCATCTATAAAATGGGGGCTAATAATAATACCTGAATTAGGAGGTTGTTTTGAGAATTAGATGAACAGTGTCTGGCATACAGAAGCATGAGGTGTTATTAAATGAGTAAATTATTATTCAGTAGTTTATTCCTGGAAATTTAGTGTATATAAAACTCATGTAAAAGCGCTCTATATTTAAATGTAAAACAATGAGTTTATTACCATAGTAGTTATCAGGGTTTTTTTTTTTTAGCCTATGTGAATATTGTATGAGATACAGGACAGTTTTGCATGGGACTGTCCCTGTGCATTACAGACTGTTCAGCTTCCCGGCCCCTGCCCATTAAATTTTAGTAGTTCCCTTCAATCATCATGACCACTACAAGTGCTCCTTGAGGGTTGATGGGTTTTGTATACATTGTTCTAGGCCCATAAACTTTTTAAATGAAATTATTATAGATCTTCTAACTAGATAAGCTCTTTCTCATCTGCCTCCCCATTGTTCAGGAATATAACACCCATGTAATATTTAACAAATTCTACTAATACCTATCCTTCTCCCACTGTTCTGAAAAATTGAAGATAGAACACATCCAAATTCATTCTATGAGGCCACCATTACCCCGATACCAAAACCAGACAAAGACCCTACAAAAAAAGAAAATTACAGGTCAACATCTCTGATGACTATAGATGCAAAAATCCACAACAAAATATTAGCAAGCCAAATTCAACAATATATAAAAAGGATCCTACATCGTAATCAAGTGGGATTTATTCCAGGGATACAAGGATGGCTCAACATCCGCAAATCAATCAATGTGATACATCACATTAACAAAAGGAAGGATAAAAATCACACGATTATCTCAATAGACACAGAAAAAGCACTTGACAAAATCTAACATCCATTCATGATAGAAACTCTTATCAAAGTGGGTATAGTGTGAACATATCTAAACATAGTAAAGGCTATTTATGACAAACCCACAGTTAATATCATACTCAACAATGAAAAGCTAAAATCTTTTCCTATAACATCAGGAATAAGATAAGGATGCCCACTCTCACCACTTCTATTTACATGGTATTGGAAGTCCTAGCCACAGCAATCAGACAAGAAATAAAAGGCATCCAAATTGGAAGGGAATAAGTAAAACTGTCACTGTTTTCAGATGACATGACTCTATATAGAAAACCCTAAAGAGTCCACCAAAAAAACCTATTAGAACTAATAAATGAATTCATCAAGGTTGCAGGATATAAGATTAATATACAGAAATATGTTGCTTTCCTATATACTAATAATGAACTATCGGAAGGAGAATTCAAGAAAACAGTCAATTGCATCAAAAAGAATAAAATACCTAGGAACAAATTTAACCAAGGAGTTGTAAGATCTGTACTCTGAAAACTGTTAAGTCATTGATGAAGGAAATTGAAGACAACACAAATAAATGTAAAGATATCCTGTGCACATGGATTGGAAGAATTAATGTTGTTAAAGTGACAGTACTACCCAAAGCAATCTACAGATTTAATGCAATCCCTATCAAAATACGCATGACATTTTTCACAGAAGTAGAACAAACAATTCTAAAAATTTTCTATGGAACCACAAAAGACCTCAAATAGCCAAAGCAATCTTGAGAAGAAAGAACAAAGCTGGAGGTATCACACTCCCTGACTTGAGACTACACTACAAAGCTACAGTCATCAAAATAGTATGATACCGTATACAGATACATAGATCAGTGGAACAGAATTAGACAGCCTAGAAACAAACCCACACACAGTCAATTAATCTATGACAAAGGAGGCAAGAATATACAATGGAGAAAAGACAGTCTCTTCAATAAGTGCTAGTGGGAAAGCTGGACAGCTACATATAAAAGAATGAAAATAGAACATCCTCTAGCACCATATATAAAAATAAACTCAAAATGGATTAAAGACCTAAGTGTAAGACCAGAAACCATAAAACTCCTAGAAGAAAACATAGACAAAACACTCTTTGACAAAAATTGTAGCACTATTTTTTTAGGATCTGTCTCCTAAAGCAGAGGAAATAAAAGTAAATAAATGGGACCTAATTAAACTTAAGTTTTTGTACAACAAAGGAAACCATTGACAAAATGAGAAGACAGCCATTTTCGGAGAAAATGGGAGAATGGGAGAAAATACTTGCAATGATATGACCAGTAAGGGGTTAATATCCAAAATATATATAAACAGCTCATACAACTCAAATTTGAAAAAACAAACAACCCAATTAAAAAATGGGCAGAAGACCTGAATAGACATTTTTCCAAAGAAGACATACAGGTGGCCAACAGGCATATGAAAAGATGCCCAGCATCACTCATTATTAGAGAAATGCAAATCAAAACACAATGAGGTATCACCTCACACCCATCAGAAGGGCTATCATCAAAAAGACCACAAATAACAAATGTTGGAGAGGATGTGGAGAAAAGGGAACGCTTGTACACTGTTGGTGGAAATGTAAATTGGTGCAGCCGCTATGGAAAACAGTATGGAGGTTCCTCAAGAAAATAAAAATAAAACTACCATATGATCCAGCAATTCCCCTCCTGGGTATATATCTGAAAAAGACGAAAACACTAATTCAAAAAGACACATGCACCTCAATGTTCATGACAGCATTATTTACGATAGCCAAGATATGGAAGTAACTGAAGTGTCTATCAACATATGAATGGATAAAGAAGATGTGGTATATATCTGCAATGGAATACTACTCAACCATAAAAAAGGAGATTCTGCCATTTGCAACAACATGGATGGACCTGGAGAGTATTATGCTTAGTGAAATAAGTCAGACAGAGAAAGACAAATACTGTATGTTATCACTTATATGTGGAATCCAAAAAATAAAATGACTGAATATAACAAAACAGAAACAGATTCACAGATACAGAGAACAAACTAGTGGTTACCAGTGGGGAGAGGGAACGGGAAGAGGCAAGATAAGTGTAGGGAATAAAGAAGTAGAAACTACTATGTATAAAATAAACTACAGGCATATATTGTACAGCACAGAGAATATAGCCAATATTTTATAATAATTTTAAATGGAGTCAAATATATAAAAATACTGAATCATTATGTTGTACAACTGAAACTTATGTAATGTAGTAAATCAACTATACTTCAATAAAAAAATAAATACACATGTATTTTTAAAATATTTTAAAAATTCTGATTTGTCTTGCAGTTAAACAAATAATATCCCTCGCACCATCCCTCCCTGCCTTTGGACACTCACAGCCTGAAATCTCTCCACTGTCCTGGAAATGGCAAAGGGCAGACATGGTGGTTGCTAGGAGCTCTTTGCTCCTGCAAGTGTTCTCCCTTATGCCTCCGGAAAGATTTTTCAAGTTGGAAGCATATTTTGTGTTTCCATCTGCAATACGACTGGTAGTTACTCACTCAGTCTTCTTCCCCACTGATGAGGGAGAGGTTCTATCTAGTTCTACCACTGATCCCCCACCTGCTACCTTCAGAAATGCCTGACGTTTCTTAAAGGAGCCAAACCTTTTTTCTATAAGTATTTTAACATATTCAGTGACATGGAACATGTTATTGGTTATAAAGAAAAAGATCAATACTGGCGTTTTCATGGAAGTTTTCTTAGAAGTGGGATTTGAAATGGGCGTTAAAGGGTTAATAGAAATTGACTGGATGGAGAATTTGGGTAGAGAAGACCAGAAAGAGCTTTTTTATTTATTTTTTCCAAGCAGAGGATAAAGTACTAGCAGAGATACAATGCATGGTGCTCTGGGATGGTCAAAACCAGGACTCCGGTTAAAAATTGGAGATAAGATTGGTTAGACATAGTGAAGTCAGCTTTGGAAGTTTTTTGAAAGCCACTGAAAAAATGTGATGTTTTACCCCTTATTGTTCAATGTATTCCCACCTTCCTTTCCCTTTGTCTCCTTTGTCTCCTCTTTCTTACCCTTTTGGATTTCTTTCCTGAGTTTTTTCCAGTTGTTTGTTTTGGGTGCAGGTATCTCTTGGGGTCAGTGGAAGGGGGGATTTTTATTTACCTTCCATGTTCCCCCATGTACACACACATACCCCACACCCTACAGGATTCAGGCACAGGTACTGACAGCCTGTCACTGCCTGTCACCAGTCTAGCTTACACAGAGCAAACTGGTTAGGATTGGTGTCTGATTCTGAACAGAAATCTTGTTTTATCATACATAGTCTTTGCAAAGCACTGGTGAAGTCTTGTCATTTTTTAAAATTAAACTTTCTGTGAAATTTGGGGGTATTTAAATTCTGTTTATGGTTAAGGTCCTGGTGTGTGTGTTAGTCATATCCCAGCTAACAGCCTCTTGGCAAGCCATTCTTAATTCAGTTATTGTGTGCTTACAGGCTGTTCAGAATTCCACATTGCCTAGAGTTTTTCCACCTCCAGTGTCCAGGCACTTTTTTTCTTGCTTTCCCCACTCTTCTGGGCATTCACACTCTCTTTCTGGTGCTCATGTTTGAAGCCAGTCATCTCTTTTCTTTTTTATTTGCCTGATTAATTTTGAATTTGAAGTATTCATATTTTGTACCTTTTTCCGGACTCAAGTCAGTGTTTCTTCTCATTCTGTTTACTTCAGAAGTCCCAGAACATAAGATTATTTATATCGCTTGTGCAGCACCCAAATGTTCGCTAATAGAAGAGGGGAAGTGAACCTTTGTGAACATTTGTGCTCCATAGTGTAACTTTTGGTTCTGTTTTTCCCAAATAGTCACTGTCTTTTTCATTAAATACACAAAAATCCTTCAGCAATCTTTTCACATAACTCAGCTGTAACAACTCCCTAGTTGTTTACTTTGTTCCCTCTTGTCGGCAAGCCCATGAGCTGTAATGTTTTCTCTTATTACTGGGGCACTGCCCATTCATAATGGAGGCCTGGCCCGTAGTGAAAGTGTGCCGTCCGTCCTCAGCCTCTCACATCCTGCCTGGGTTTTCCTTCAGAGGCTGTTCCTCTCCTCTCTACCTGAGCCACCAGAGTCTTCAGGTTCTCATCTCTCCAGTTAGAACGTCCTCTGATATATTTTGTTCACACCGAGGCACAAATTATAGGCAGCAGTTGAAAATGTCCTTTCCAAGGGTGGTCAGTTTTTAACTGTGCTCAAAGTCTGAAAGTAAAGGATAACGGGAGCTTCATCTGCCACTTGTGGGAGGAGTTTCGGAGCCTCTCTGCTGCTCCTGGAAGCAGATGGTGTGAACAGATGCCTGACAGTGCAGGGGAGGGGCCTATGAAGACCACGAGTTATCATAAGCTGTTTCCATTCTGTCCTCCTTTAATTAAAATAATTAGAACCTCGTCAGTAATAAAGACCACCTCACTCACCATCCAAGGGGGTCAATATTGAAACACCCAAAGGACTTGTATAAGGTCCCACAGAGTAGACTGAAGAAAAGAAATTGCTGTAGCCCCTTTAACTATTTTCTAGAGGTGTTGGGTAACTTGGGATTCCTAATGGCGTGTCACTTTACACCTAAATTTTCCAGCTTGTCATTCAGAAGGGGCTTCCTAAATTCGGTTTAAGGCATTCATATCCTATCTGGTAGAATCTTCTTCTAGTAATGCTGACAGTTTCCTTGGCCTAGAAGTTCAGAAAGGAGTGAAGAACAGAATCCATTTTAAAGCCACCCAAACCGTACCTAGCATGAGCCTCCTGTTTGGGCTTAAGATAACAGTACCATTTCAGCCATGACTAGGGACTCCCAGGTTTCGGAATCAGGTCGCAGCTTTAGTTTTCCCCCAAGCATCTGAGCTCATATCACCAGGTTTTTCATCTCTTCCCAACATTTAAGATATTAAGAATTCCAGTTATCAGTTTCAACCATAGCAGGAGCATGGGCTCTAATAACTTCTGCAGGTGGTACGGGCTATATGATCTTAAACTGTCATCTGGATTCCAAGTTAATCTAGGAAAGTAGTAAAAATTAGTAATGTATATTACATGTCTTTTATACATGTGTTTTTCATTATTTGGACATCTGTGTCTCAGTGTGTCCGTGTGTGTGTATATGCACACAGTCAGTTTTTCTAAAACAGAGAGGGACCATGGTTCCAAAAGGAAATGACTAGTGTGGCACCTTGAAATCTGAACCCTGTCACATGTTCTGAATGTAATGGCTCCAAATACATTAACAGGTTGTCTTTCTTCCATTGCCTACTTTTTGGAAAAGAAATCACTTTGATAGGAAACGTTGGCTAACTTACAGGCAATTAGATTTAATTCTCTAAAGATAAGTAAATGATTTGATAGTCATTACAAAGTGGCAGGAGTTGTAATATTGGAGTTAAGTGTCCACAGCAATGGTCTTAAAGAATAGGTAGGGTTAGTTATTACGCAGCAGCAACCAACTGCTCTTGATTGCTAGTAAGGCTGGGAAAGAAGGAAATTAGCTTCAACTGTAATTGAAGAGACTTATAAGACTTGTAGTGGGAAATTCACCATCAGTGGAGACTATTTTAGAAATTGAAACAGGCAATCAACCAATAGAAGTGGAATAATGATGTCTTCCACTGGCTTTAATATGGGATATATGATCTGCTCAAGGCACTTAAAGTTGATAGATTATTAGATTTAATAGTTTTCAACTTTTAGGGGGTCATAGACCTCATTAAGAATCTGATGTACCCCCTCTCCAGAAAAATGCACATACAAATAAAACTTTGCATTCAACTTCAGGGAACTTATGGACTCCCTGAAGTCTGTGCATTAGATCCTAATTTAAGACACCCTGGATTAGATGATCTCCTTAAGTCATTTCCTGCCTCAAGTTACAGGCTCCATGGTTCAATTTTCCCAAACATAATGGAATCTGAGGATCAAATGTCAAACTTTGGTTTTTCTTCCTCTGGATTTAAAATACTTGGCACGCATGGTGTAGTAGTAAAACAAAAAGAAAAAAAAGATAATGGAATAGAAAGAATTCTACTTTTAAATTTAATTCTTTGCCCTAGAGAAGCCAAATGTTTAATTTTGAAATCACTGGTTGGCTGTATATCATCTTCATGAAAAGGCAGTGCAGGACTAGGCCTTCGCCAGCATTCTTCCTGGTCCCACACCCAGCTCTGGATTCATGGTTGTAAATGCAAACTGAGGTGCCACGTTGACTCCCCAGCATTCTTCCAAGTTTACACATCTTCTAACTGCATTGCTATGACTGTCCAGCTGGTCTTGAAAGATGTTATCTATTTATAATTCTTCCATCAGTTTTATGCCCAAGTTTCATTGACTACAAGTTGGAAAATGACCACCTAGAATTACAAATCGGGGAATAATTTGGCCTTCTTCTGAAAATAAAGAGCTTTTGTCCTCATAGGAAGAATGGAGTGTAGTACATGTCTGTGTATATTAAACTCATGATAGTAAGTTACCCCATATGTGTTAAGCATGGCTCTATATGGTTTTTCCCGTTCACTTATGCCAGTAGCCTCTAGTTTACCTGGAAGTCCTTATAGCATTCCTTTTAATCCCAAATTGGAAAGGTATTGCTCTCTTTGTACCTGGAATGCAGAACTCTGAAATTAAGGACTGCCTTAATATGGAACAGAAGTGACAGTGGTCTCTGGGAAAGAGCATGATTATCAGATGTCTACAACTTGTTGTCAGTCTTCACTGTATTTTATGTTCCTAAGCACAAATCTTTAAATTCACAGTTGAGAATGTCTTAATGAAATTAGAAATATTACTGATGAACAGAAGCCAAGCAGTCTTGGCCAAGGTCTCCTTACCTTTCGCATGATATGGTGGTCCTTTTGACAATTATTCCTTCCCAGTGTTGAAAGGGAAGGGGAGAACTTAAGTATTCTTCCCTCTACACTCTCCCCTCCCCCAGCTGAAATCTCCTGCTGTTCCAGTTGCTCCAGTCATGGTGATACACTGCGTGGAAAGCATACAAGACATATAATGTCTGTGGACAGATAATCTGTGGTATTAACTCTGACAGTGGTTCCAGTCTTTATTGAGCCAATGAAGGTTGTTCGGAAATTAGAACTGAGGAGAGGACAGGCCATCCTGGCACTGTAGCTCTGCTTAGTGACTGATGAAGTCTCTCTGTACCCTTGAAAGCGTGTTGACAGTTCACACCCTTGAAGCGCATTGATGTCTTTCTGGGATTGAAGCTTAAAGCAGAATTGCACATTCTGTTGAATATTTATTCCTTGTGTTTATTTCTCTCTGCAGAGAATGTGATCAATGGGCAGGATTATGAAGTGATGATGCAGATTGACTGTCAGGTGATGGACACCAGGATCCTCCACATCAAAAGCTCGTCAGTTCCTCCTTACCTCCGAGATCAGCAGAGGAATCAAACCAACACCTTCTTTGGTTCCCCTCCAGCAGCCACAGAGGCAGCCCACGTTGTCAGCACCATCCCTGAGTCACTACAATAGTACCCAGGGGCTACAAGGGAAAACTAAGGATGGGACCCTGCCAGACCGGTGAGTGGATGAGAGAAATGCTTCTTTCTGCCTTGGTGGCAAGCAGAGAACTGCCTCAAAATAGAATTCAAGAGGTAGAGGAGAAACAAAGAAGCTGCTCTGTTTTTCACCATCTGCCTATCTACTTGGAAAGCACTGGAACTCAGACACAAGGGGAGCAGCATATCTCCACAGGCACGTGTAGCCCTGCATCCTCCACTGTTGTCTGGTGTAGATATTTTTTTCTGTACCTCTCTAAATTGCTTTTCCCTCTGTATTTGTTTTGTGTTTAAATAGTCATATTCTTTCAAATAAGATCCACTTCCCCTCTCTGCCATTGCACTTACTGTTATGGTAAAGAGACTTTTATTTAACAGCACCCAGATGTTTCCACTCATTAGATCTTTCATCAACTTAATGCAAACCAATCGTGGATGTGTGCTTATTGGAAAGCAGATGTCAAAACCAGAAGAGCCAAAAGCATCCCCAAAAGAGTCAAGACAATTTGGAGTTTCAGGTAAAGGGCAAAAGCCCCCGGTGGTCAAGTTTATCTTGCGATTTGAGGTTCACACCTGAGACTGCATGTGAACAACTGCATTGGGGTCGGGGGTGGGTAGCAAATTTGTGAGAATGAAGTGGCAGAGAAGGCGGGCTCTGAAAGAGGAGATAGCTTCATTAATACATATGTTTAAAACACTGAGAGTTTGATGTGATTGCAGTTTAAGATTAAAGCCACAGCTACCGTTTATTCTGAGGACCATGGGCCACTCACTGAGTGTTAGCACACGTACTTATGTCTTCTCTTTAGTAATCTGGTTCAGATCCTCAAGGACCACAGGACAAATCCTTCATTTTTATTGTGAGTCTCCATACACTACACACCTTCTATTGATATGATAACCAGTTCAGCTAAGGAGCATGTAGGTGACTTTACATTTAAACAAACAAGAGCTTTTTCTCTTGAGAATTGATAAGTATTCACTCCTTTAAGACTATGCAGACAGGCAAGTTAGATTCCTGCTGGTGGAGTGCATCCCATAGTATGGCAATCATTTTCAATTCTCCAGTGAAAAGGCAGTGAAGGAATTAACTCTTTTGTCCTCCCATTATTAAAAACAAAAACAAAACAGAAACATATCTTACTTTGTTCACTTGTACTTTGACTGTCTCCTCTATGATTTCTACCTTCAGCTCCTAAAAGTGAGTCTTCTACCATCTCCTCCAATGAAACTTTTGAATTTCTCCATAGAATTCATTCTGCAAACACTGCTTCCTGTCCTAATTGACTTGCTCTTGTCAGATTTCTTCCCTTCCATTCCACACTGTATCAATCTCTTCCTCCTTGCAAGAAAAGGAAAGAGACATTATATCAACTCCTCAAGGACTACCTTTAGTGAGTTAGTTTTCTGCCTGTGAAATTAGGCCTGACTCCTAAATAATTTTGAAGACTCACCAGCACTTCTGTCTGGACAGTGATGCCTCTCTGCTCAAACCAGTTAGACGCTTTCAGAGGAAATCAGTTTAACTCTTGTGAGGGGAAGAAGGGGACTGACTCTGTTGCTCTATTCCCTGGGAATCTGGAGTTTGAAAAGTATCCGTTAGCCATGTCCAAACCATTTTAAGTCAGGGCAGCACTCTTCTCTGATTTGGCTGCCCCAGGTAGTTTTCAGACAAGAACCATTTTCCCTGGGGACCACTCTTCCTTCTAAGGGGTGCCAAGGAATAGAAGGCAAGTGCCTAGAAGACCTTTAGGTTGCAGGGCAGTCTTCTCATGGAATGTCTTCTCCTGGCCCTGCTCCTTCCCATTCTGTCCTGTGAATTAGCCAAACAAGAGGCTGCTACCATGGCTAGTACGCAGTGGCAACACGGTCATTCCCAAGCTGCCAATCTTCTCCTGCAACTGTCGTAGTTATCACGGTGGATGCAAATACAGTGTCTGTGGAGTGATTGTAGATGGTGCTTACTTCCTCTCCGTTGCACTGAATCACACAAAAACAAACCATCACGTGGATTTCTTGTTTGGGGCACTTGCTTTTACTTTATCCCTCTTATTCCCAGCTTTTCCTGTGTTCTATTTTACCAACTGGTCAGACTGAAGACTTAATTATGTTATGTCACGTTAATGCCTCTCTTTCAGGTGAAAGTGTGGGTTAAGGGTACCTGTGAAGTGACCATGAAAAGCAGTCTGGGAGCCTTTGCCTCCTTCTCTTTTCACTCACTGACCCTTCCACCCCTTGTCATTACCCGTTCTTGAATTGATCTTTTTGAGATGAGGGAACAGGATTCTCCTCAGGGTAAAGTTTCAGGAAATGAGTGAAAGGCAGCTGACAAGTATTCTACTTTTTAAACTGCTGTCAAGGCTACTGTTAATCTCTGGGCACAATGGTAGTTTTTATTGTCATGTCTGTACATTAGCTTGAGGTCCTTTAGGAAATGGAAAGTTGCTCTGCCTGATGAATAAATTAAGCTGGTCTTTTGGCTTGTTTTGGTGAGATGGCCTTTTGGGGATTGCAGCCAGGAATTATGGGGGACATGGGTGTGTGTGTGTGTGTGTGTGTGTGTGTGTGTGTGTGTGTGTGTGTTTGTGTGTGTGTAATTTTTTAATTTATTGAGTTTTTAAGTGGCATTTTGCAAGCTTGTGAGAATGTTTGTTAGATAAGCTCATGGAGGAGGCAAGTCCGCCTGTTATTAGGTGACTCTGTGCCCTTTGGGCCACCAGTACTACTGTCTTGGGAGGTGATGGCAGAGACTGCTGGGAATGGTTTTTCCACCTGGTTGCAAGTTCCAAGTTTTTAAGGCTTAAGGGAAGTGGATGTTCCCTCATGCTGTCTACTGAGTCAGACATCAGGAGCTTCTTCCCGGTGGGATTAACTCACTCAGCAGAACAGGGACACAGCTCCATTAGGGCGGCAGTGTAAAATGCCTCTTTTCCAAAGTTAGGGTTTGTGAAAGGATCATCTTGAAACAAATGTATTGCTTGCCTTTCTTGCAGTTAGGTTATTGGGTGGGGTTTTCTTTTCACAAGTGAAAAATCCCCTGTGATTATAAAAGCTCAGAGCATCTTCTAATTTTATTTTTTTTTAAATGACTACAGTCTCCAGAACAAAGCTGGCATTTCTTTGCCTTTTCTTGTTAGCAGGAAGTAGACATGGCGGTATTTGAAAGCAGCAATGTTATATGAGTCATTCTTGAGTGTTCTGAATAAACACTACTTAGAAACAGACAAGAAACTTGGGATTCAAACTGATTTTTCTAGCATCTTAAAAGAGACACTGTCCTGATAAAACTTTCCTGGCTTGAATCTTCCTCCTGGGAATGAACCCCCAATATCACAGCAATGACACTCTGATAAGATGCTGCTGCTGTGGCATTTGGAGTGACTAAAACTGGAGAACTCTCAAGCTCCTTGCAATTTTTGTACTATTTTCTGATTCTTGCCGTTTCACTAAGCTCAGGTTGTGAAACTTGACAGAATATCAGAAAAACTTATACTAGACTTTCTAACACTTTGAAAAGTTTCAAAGCAGCTTCCACTTTCAATTATCTATTAGAAATAACCACTTTTACTGAAGAGCCAGAGTAAGAGCCCATGCCCCCTTCAGTCTGACCATATAGAAGTTTTCCACCATGAAAGCCCTCTTTCCACTGCATACTGCTGGGCCAGACTCAGCTTCCTGCTGCAGAGTCAGGGGCCTGAACTTCAAATGAGACCTTGCATACTATTGGCTGTTTTCGTACGAATTAACCTCTCAAATAAGATTGCTTAATGACCAAATTGATAGACATTTATTACCCACTATGGATCCCTCATTCTTCTTTGCGAAAATGTGATTTCTATCAGTCCTGGGTCGTTTTAATTTACAGAAATTAGAATCTTTGCTGCTAATAGGAATACTAATTATAACTTTTACCTTAAAAACAAGAATAAAGCTTAAAGAAAGAAAATGAAATGTAAGACATTTTTATTCTTACACCTGACAGTATTTGGGATGGAGCAATTCCTGTTTCCCTAGGGGTTGTGGTTGGTTTGTAATTTTCTAAGAAACAGAATATTGGACTACCCCAAAAAATGTTGCTGGAGTCCTGATGGAACTATGCACATTAAAAAAAAAAAAAAAAAGTTTGCTCTTACCTGAAAAAAGAAATCAGAATGTATCCTGTTAACTTATATTTTTAAAGACTAAGCTTAAAACGAAGTTTATTTTGGATAAGACTAGAACTTTTAGCAGTTTTTTCTAATATCTGTGTGTTAATATCTATGTTGATATCTGTCAGATTATCTGTCAGAATTTGTAAAAAGAAGGATGACAAAGGTACCTTGATCAGGAAACTTGATCCTACGTATGAATCATGTCATGGCTAGTAACTGTGAAATAGTGGACACCATATTCAACATATTAGTTTGCTGCCTTAGAGACTTTTAGCACATTAATAGACTTTAGATTATATTAAGTTAGGGAACCAAGGAGTAAATAAATCATAGTTTATCATTTGCCAAGGTCAACAAACAGCACACTGTCTTGCTGCTTGCCCCCAGTGTTGTCGGTGACCATTAGTTAATAAGCAAACCAGGAAGTTTGGCATATCCCCCAATAGGATCATCCCAGATAGAGATTAGCAGGTTGACTTTCACAGTAAATGTATATTGGACCATTTTAACTCACACTCAGCCCTAATTTCTAGGTCAGTCATCTTCATAAAAGATGGTGGGAGGGCTTCCCCGGCGGCGCAGTGGTTGAGAGTACGCCTGCTGATGCAGGGGACACGGTTTCGTGCCCCGATCCGGGAAGATCCCACATGTCGCGGAGCGGCTGGGCCCATGAGCCATGGCCGCTGAGCCTGTGCATCTGGAGCCTGTGCTCCGCAACGGGAGAGGACACAACAGTGAGAGGCCCGCGTACCAGGGGAGAAAAAAAAAAAGATGGTGGGAAAATAAATAGAACTTTAGATGGAAACTGCTGTGCACTACTGGCCTTAGAGATACTAGTATCTTGTCACGTTGCCAATATGGTTAGGCTAAGACCAACAGTGCTTCTCCCCTGGAGCCATTAGAACCTGAGGAGAGAGTGTTAGAGATGCCATTTCACCAGGGTTTTCTTTCTAAGGGTTGTATCCATGCTCAGTTAAGAATGGGTTAAAGATGCAGAGGAAAGATATACCATTCTGTCCCTTAATAATTATGTTGGTTTACAACACATAAAGAAACAATGACAACAGACTATGTCATGCTTTTAAGCAAGTCTTTTTAATGCAATACTTGTTCCTTGTCTAACGTTCAAATAAAGAATTTTTAAACTTGCCTTGTTTTGTTTTGTATGTAGAAAGAGAATAAAAGACCCGAAATGAATCTTCATTAAGTGATTAGTAATGAGAAGGGAAACCTAAAATGGTTTTGTGGCTTGTTACTGTTTAGATGAAACAATTGAACTCTTTTCCACTCTTTTTCCCAACCTGGTTAAGTAAAAGTTTCCTTTATTGTGTCCAAATATTTGAACTACAGTCTTTCTTACTAATGGAAAAAAAAATTGTCTAAAAACTTATACTTTGTCCTTCTAAATCAGGAAACCAAGTTAATCACACCAAAGCCTCTTCTCAGCTTAGAATGACACGTCTCCAAGCATGAAGCTAGTCACTGCAGACTGACAGCAAAGAATCCTTCTGGGAATAATCAGTGCAGGCATTTACTGAGTACCCAGTGTATGCCTCAGACACTCAGTTCACTAGCTCTTTTATTTCAGTCCTCCCTACAACTCATTTCCTACAATGGTCACATAACTTGTAAATAATAGACCCAGTATTTGGACCCAGGCAATTTAACTTCAGTACATGGATTCCTAACCTCGCGAGACATAGATCAGGCATAGATTCCTGCCCTAAAAGAGCTCACAGTGCCTGTGGGGTCAGATACGCAAATATACAAAATTACAGTAACGCCAGGGTTCTCTTTGAGACAAAACTACATTTGTTTCCTAAGATACCTTATTAGGCTTCTTTTGAAAGTAAGACGCCAAATCCCTTCTTCTGCAGAGAAAGTCAGTACACAATGGAGGGTAGGGGGCTGGGCAGCAGAAGAGGAAAAGTGGACCCAAGCTACAGGGCTTGGTCTCTGGATGCTGGAGCCTCTCAGGGACTCGTGAGAAGACTCCCTGGTGGCAGGAAGGCAAAAAGGCTTCAAACTGTGTTGCTAAAATGTAAATCCTCTTCACTGTCTCAAGTAGTCAGTAAAAGCCTGTTGCACACACAGCTTTGAATCAGTGTTGTGTTGGGGAGTGAAAGAAAGGGAGTAGGATTCAGTGTGGTATGACTAAATGCAGAAAAATAGCTTGCAGATACTGAAGCAAGATAATTCATAAATGGAAAAGTCAGTGAAGCAACAGAGGTGACCAGGAAAATATCACTCCCGCCACACCCTCGCCCTCATGGGACCCTGCCACCAAATCCTTATGGGATTGTACCTCCGGGACTTCCCACTGGATGTGGGATACTGTTCAAGCCAATTTTGGGATCTCAAAGGATAACCACACTGACATTTGGATTACACAATACATAGTGCCCGAAATAAAGGGTTCTTCTAGCGCATATTCTGCAATTTATCTAACTAGTTCTCTTTTGTTAGAAATTTAGACCACTTCCAATGTTTTGCTAACCTTAGGAAATCTATACCATATTATTCACTCCATCACATTTGGTGTAATCTGTACAGTTGCCTGAAGACAATCCTTCCCTTAGTTGACTTCATGATAACAGCTGATACATATTGAAGACTTAACCTCTAACAAACATTGTGCTAAGCATTTACAAACATTAGTTCATTAAAGTTTACAGCAGCCTTATGAAATAGATATCATTATCCACGTTACAGATGTAAAAATGGGCACAAAAGAGTAAGGAACTTGCCTACGAACTCACAACTAACACATACCGGAGCTGGGATTGGAAATTAAGTCTACCTTGCTTGTAAAGCCACATTCTTCCTACTATAGTATGTTGCCGCTCATCCTCTAAAGCCATAAAGGATGCAGCAGGAGACAAATTAGAGAGGAAGAAACCAAGCCACACATCATGGGCAACCAGGGTGTTGAGGCATGGTCAGGAAAGAGGGACAGTAGCTAAGAGGCAAAGTCAACTGATGCTGGTGGGTTTTCTATGAACAATTCATCCCCTCTGAAGGAGTGCATACTCACTGCTGGTTGCATGTGGAGCCCACGGTGGGATGCTGAACCTCAATCCTTGCAGTCCTCATCTTGGGTGAGTTACCCAGTGGGGCAAAGACAAGCTGGATGCTCCCACAATGGAAGATACTGGGCTCAGCCAATACTCCCACTCTGCTCAGGTCCAAGAGCATTCAAGTGTGACCATTCAGCCGCCTCCCCAGGGTGCATCCAACTGACTACTCTTTCGATCACAAGTTCTGTTGTCTTTGGAAAGTTTTCACTGCAGACTTAACTTCTAGTGTGGATGCTGGACTATGAGATGGTGAGAGATGCTTTTGTAAGAGATCACTAATCTCCTGATCCAAAACTGAAATGCTTTGGTCCAGAAGTGAAGGACATATCTTTAAAATAGATGCAACACACCATATTAAGAAATGGGTCATCTTGTAAGTTTAACTATTTGCAACCCTGTCACTCCTAAAAACTGTGCTCATTTAGATGGGGGGACCATGTGAAGCTAACCAAAAAATATTTCCACTTGTTTACAGGCGTAGCCCTGTTCGGCATACATTAGCTGGTTGAAAAGGAAGAACTGAGAGCCTCAGAAGCCATCCCTGACTCTCATTTCTTTGTTGTCCTTCTAGACTTCCAAAGCCTCTGGGGTTATGTGCATTGCCTGAGCACCCAGTGGAACTTGGATTCTTGGGCTGAAATTCTCCATAGCTAGAGCTAGTGGCCCCAGAATTTAAACCTTTGTCACAGATTCTAAGTGGTGGACCAAGCTTAGGCAACTACCACTGATCTGTGGGGTGCTGTACAGATAAACCAGACAACCTCCTTCTGCTCAAAGACATGTGAATGATGTCTCTTCCATGGGTCTATGTGGTCACCCCTCTGTTCCCACAGAAGAGTAAAGATAATTTCCAGAAGAGGTCATGATTTCTGGTCAGTCTGAAAAATAGACACAAGCTGCTCTCAGGAGAGCTTTGGGATGGGAGATTCATTGGCCAATGTCTTTGCCATGGCCACAGGGCTCACCCACTACTTGGCTGCTGGTCCTAAGACACACAATGGTGCATTTCACTGCACTGTCTCTGGTTTCCTGAACATGCTGGAATTCTCTGCCCAGTGACTTGTTCACATCAGACCAACACATTGCCCCCTCCAGCCTGGCAGCCTCAAGCAAGACAGAAATACAGCAACCTCCACACCACTAGCCTGGCTGTTTCCATCGAATCCTCAGCTGGGGGGAACTGCAAATTCGCCTTAATTTAAACAGTATGAGCAGGGAAGATGCTGAAACATTTAACCTCTTATTTTAAATGGCTCTATGGGTCATCGCTCAGGTGAATACAACTAGCAGCACATTTGGGGCTAATTCCATCTCTCCAAGATTTATAATCTGGTACAAGTCAGCAGGGCGTGAACAGTCCAAAGAGGGAAAAACCTGCTCTTAGAAAGTTAGCTTCCTTTCCAAACTTTCACCTCTGCAATTTCGTGTTTAATATCTGTCATCCCTGAAGGACAGTAAACTCCAGAAGGTCAGGAACTCTGTCAGTGTCTAATTCACTATTTTATCCCCACTAGTGTTTTGACATTATGTGCTTAGGATATGGTCCTTCGGGCATTTTAGGCTAACTCTTTTTTGTTGAGTTGAATTATTGAGCTCTTAGAAAGCCACAGATAGATGTTTTCTTTCTGGGAGTGTACGTGATAGACTGGCATTTGTCACTTGTGTTTGCATGTACCAGTACATCACCATATGCAAATATTCACGGTGCTCTCCCGATTCAGAGGCACCGTGCCCAGCGCTGAGCAGGACGGACAGACAAGATGAGAGCCCTGCCTTCCCTCATCAGAGAAAGCAACATCAGCTTTCCCCTTCCCTTTTTATTTCTTCCTACTGTTTTCCTCTGATTTCAGTCTGTGGCAAACTGGACGTGTTCTGGGGAGAGGCTGTTAGACCAGGGGATCTATAAGTGTGGCCCCCATTCTGCAGCAGCAGCAGCACTGCAGAACTTGCTAGAAACGCAACTTCTCTGGCCTCAACCCAGACCCACTGAGTCAGACTCTGAGGCTGGGCCCAGCAATCTGTGTTTTAACAAGCCCTTCAGAGGATTCTGATATGACGTTAAGAACCACTCATGTAGGTGTCTGTCAGAAAAACTAGAGGAGTGAGAATATCAGACTTCTGCCCGAGATGATCCTTCCCGGGACTGCCATCACTGGGGCTTTAGGGAAATAGCAGGAAAGAATTTCCTTGTTGTCACTCTCTTTTTGAAAGCCCACAGGTTTAAACCTTGAGCATCCACAGCCTTGCATCCCTTGTCACATCACCTGGCCTCCTGCTACCTTGGGTGACCTCACCCAGGAATCGGGGCTGCCCGCACGGTGCGAATCAGCACCGCGCCCTTAATCAGAGGTGTGTCAGCCCACCCGGGCTCAGGGCTGCATTTGGGAAAGAGGGACAGAACTAGCTGCTTGCCCACCCCACAGATACAAGGCTCTCCTGGGGACTGAGCTCCTAAGAGGTCCCGCCTGGAACCAGCACCTTCTGCTGAGGAAGGGGGAGGTCTCCTGGGCCTCTGTCAGCCCTCCCCAGAGCAGGTCTTCACCTCGAGGCTAGGAGAGCCCCCAGTACAAGTTCAGGGATATTCCAGAGAGAATGCTCCTGGCCCCGCTGGGGACCTGGGACCTGTCCCCTCATCTCTCGACTTCACAGCTCAGAAGACAAGAAAGTCTGAGCTCCAGGCTCCATGAGGTGTACTCAGTTGGCTGCAGGCTCTCACCCCCTTTCATACAGCACCAGGTTGTGGTTCCCAATCTTGGCTGCATATTGGAATCACCTGGGGATCTTTAAAAAATACTGCTCTCCGACTGCCACCCCCAGATGTTCTGATTTAATTGGTATAGGGTGTAGGAGTGTTAAAATTTCCCGAGGTGATTCTAATGTGTACAGAAGTTTGGGAACCAATGAACAATTTCTCTTGAGGCCAAGACCCAGCTTGTGTCTAATGTGTAGGGAGCAACATAGTTCTAAGGGTGGAAGGTAGCGCAGGGTTCCAAGGACAGGAATAATATGTGTTTGAATCATCAGACAGACTCCAGACTTAGCAAAAAGCTGGTGAAGAAAGGAGAGGAGAGAGGTAGGGGTGTGGGCTGGTGAGCATTGGATCCACTGGTGGAGATGATGTCAGACATTCCTCTGTGATGTTAGAACTCGGGAAACACATGAAAATAACCATGGCTGTGAAAATGGAACTTTCTGTGAAATGGCATATTCTTGGAAGGAGAGGGAGCAGGGAGGAGAAGGAAGGGGAGAGGCGGGGAAAGGGAAAAAAGGAGAGAGGAGGGGAGAGGGGAGGCCCCAGGCCAGAGAGAACATGGGAGGTTGATTCGCTCCCAGGCTTCTGGAGAACTGGGGAAAGAACAAGAAAACGTGAAAAGATGCACCAAGGAGAGGAGAGGGTGTTTTGGGTCGGCATGAAGAATGGCTAAAGAGGGCAACTGCTGACCTAGAAGAAGCTGAAGCAACAAAAGAAAAGAGAAGCCAGGAGAGAGAGAGAAAGAATCTACTGCTAAGAAAAGAAAAACACACAGTGTTTGACCCAAACCCACCCAGCTTCGGGCTGGGGCCAGATGGACAGCTTCCCAGGGGAAGGCTGAGGGGGCAGCTTCTCATCACACAGCCCCTCAGGGGAAGGAACAAGACACAGCCCATTGCCAGTGTGTCCCCTTCCCTTCTTCCTCTACTCCTGGCTTTGCAGGCCTCACAGAGGAAGGAGCTCTGGGCCTGACATGGGGAAGCCAGACCCTTCCTCTTGTTTCCCTGAAGGAGAGAGGGCAGTGCCCCTGAGGGACCCGAGCCTGTGGCCCCTGGAGGTCTTGGGGGCATCTCCCCTACCCTAAGCCTGGCACCAGCCCCTAATTCTTAGATCTCACCCTAATGGCTTCCCTCAGGGCGAGCCATCCAAATATTGAGTCACCGAGAGAAAAAAGCCTTGCAGACAAAACCAGGAAAAATGACGCAGGCGCTTCAATTCCTGGATGAAAGATTTCACATCTACTTTGTAAAAGCAGGAGACTTTCATGACCGGGTGTGACTGTAACCCACATGCCTATGACGAGCCTCCCGCAGAGTAAATATACCAGCCGTGTCACATGACGTGGCCCCCGTGATACTCAGCACACCCTGGGAGTTGGGCAGGCGGGTCCCATCTTGGCTCCTGAGATGGTGTGGGTCGAAGTGGGCACGGAGACCCCCAGCACTCCCTCTAGGGATTAGCAGTTCCTCCCATCGGAGAGTGTCAAGATACGTGCTATTCAGGCTAAAGGAGCCGTGTGGGGTTATTGGAAACTAATGCCAACATCAAGTGCTTCAAGATGCTGGCTGTTGTCCACCAGCCAGTGTTACTCCTCCCTGGGCACCGCAGGCCGCGCCGTGCCACGCTGCGCAGTCCCCTCGGTGCTTGCTCCTCAGGCTGACCCCCCCGGAATGCCTCGCTAGCCAGTTTGGAGGGGCTGTGGAAGCGCACGATAGCGCTCTGAGCCGTGCAGCTGGGAGCTGCCTCCGAGCACTTCAGCGTTTCCAGCCAGCGGTTTCCTGTGGGAGAGCGGTCCGGGCCTCGGCTCTCCACTTCCTGGCAGGCCTCCCTCTCTCTGCCCGGCCTCCCGTCCATCCTGACCACTGGCCTGGCCTTGCAGAGGATCAAAAAGTGGACTGGCTTCCTCAGAGTTAGAAAGGCAGCAAGCAAGCCTGGGAGCTGAAGCCAGCCACTGGCCCTTATTTTCCAGGGCAGAGGAGGGAGGTGGGGGGCACCCAGGGACCCCAGAGTCAGGAGCCTGTCTCCTGAGAGCTGCAGTGGGTAGGGCAGTCTGTCCTGTACGAATGCAGCAGCTCCAGGGGGTCTCTGTCTGTTCTGAAGATGCAACCCGGAGGGCAGTGGCCCCTCCGTAACAGAAGTGGCCAGTGTGAGACGAGGAGTCAGAATGGGGCTAAGGTGTTTGTGGAAGGGCGGGTCCACTGCTGGCAGAGAAGGCTGGGAGTGTCAGGGTGACCTAGGGACCCCTGGAGCCTGGCGCATTCCAGGGGCTGTTGGAAGGGTCAGGAGTCCTTCTGTGTGACTGGAGCCGGGCTGTCGGGTGGCAGCACATATGTCAGCACACCAGTCCACCTACTCTGAGCCAGTCCCTGGCCGTGCTCTCACAGGGACACAGAGACGTCTTCCGGCAACGGCCAGGCTTGGGAGGAAAACACGTGCAGCCGAGAGCAACTGAGAGGGGCCAGATGTGGGTGTGTGAAGACACAGGTGAAGAGGGGATGAGGGGAGGATAGGCGAGCCAGTGGGGCCCTTCTTGCAGGAGGCAGGCTTGGGGTAGGGCCTTAGGGAAGGGAAATTCAGTCAGGTAGTGACGGGGGAGGGTCACCTCTCAGGGCATTTCAAGGGGAGGAACAGCCAGAGCAAAAGCAGGGACAGTGCATGTGGGCCAGTGTGGCCTCATGTGTTGAAGGCTTGTTGTGCCCAGGGAGGAGTGAGGCCAGCTTGTAGATAACTTTCAGCATCTCAAGGAACCTCTTTGATGCTGGGATTGGTTTTGAATAACCCCCAATCGTTCCTTGAACTTGGAGAGCTCTATCTCAAGAGAGTCATTCTCTGAGGAGTTCCCTAGCAGGAAAGAGTTGGGTGTCACCCTGCAAACAGTGAGTCTGGGGACTTCCCTGGTGGTCCAGTGGTTAGAAGTCCGCCTTCCGGTGCGGGGGACGTGGGTTCGATCCCTGGTCGGGGAGCTGGGATCCCACATGCCATGGAGCAACTAAGCCCACACGCTCTGGAGTCTACCCGCCACAACTAGAGAGAAGCCCGTGCACTGCAATGAAAGATCCTGCATGCCGCAACTAAGTCCCGACACAGCCAAAAATAAAAATGAATAAATAAATATTAAAGAAAACACCTAATATGATAAAAAAAAAAGTGAGTCTGCATTTCATTGGACGTCATGAGCATTGCTGTCCTTGGGCAACCAGAACACACCTCACGGTCCTCTGAGTCATTGGGCCCAGTAGCCCTGGGGTGCAGGAATTCCTTCCACATCACTCCTGACAAGAGGCCTCCGGACTCTGAAGACCTGGAGGGTCCTCAGCAGCCCTTCAACTAGGGGAAAAGCCAGTATCAACACCCTCTAGTGGAGCTAACATTTACTGAGACCTGTTCCTCCTAGCCATGGCCGGCTGGACAAGGGGTGGACATAGTCAAGCCATGGGCTCAGTATGAACGGATGAGCTGGACCAATCAGGAGGTTTGAAGAAGGAGACCCGGGGACAGCGAACTGTGGATACTCAAGCTTGGAGAGCTGGTTGACGCTGCTACCATGCTGGGCCACATGCACGTTGACTGAGCCCAGAGAAGCAGAAGTGAGGGAGCTCTCTGAGGGCCTCCAAGGGATGGAGAGGATTGACAGTTCCTGAATTTTCTGTCCCAGCCCCTGAGAGGATCGTGATACCTCCCTGAATATCTGCAAGACCACCTGTTGCATCCGTACAAGCAGTTGTCTTCCATGTGAGCTAGCCTGAGTGGGCTTCTGCTTGCTACAACTAAGAGATCCTGAGATGAAAGAACATTACCCTCCTGCCTCTCCTGGCCTCTGGGCTCAGGCAGGAAAATCCAGCTTATCACAGAGGCTGGAGGGTGGAGCTGGGGTTCTTTTAAGGGCAGCAGGCAGACCTCCCATCTTTCCAACTCCAGCTCTGTCTCTCCAAACCCAAACTGAGGCTGCTAGGCGACTGGGAATTTCACCAGAGTTTTCCAGCCCATTCCTGGCACCTGCTGCTATTGGCTGCACTTTAACGCCCCCAGGCACTGCCAGATTTTCCTTGGTGCTCCCAGGCCAGGCAATCTCCTCCAGAGAGCGAGCTCAGCTGAGGTCACATGGAAAATAACCCATGAGCAGAGCCCGGCCCCAAGCTGCTTCAGCCAACTTCCCTTTGTTCTCTCCTGCTCTTTCCCTCTCTCTCTTACATGAAACTGGCCTGTTTTACCAGGTCAAATTGCATTCTTCTAAATATAGGAGTGCTGTGTGGTGAAAGTTTGATACAACTTCTTTGCACCTAATCACTCTGGGAAAGCTTTCCAAGTAGAGAACTCCGAGGATACTGTGCCATGATGTCTTTCTAACCGCTGGCTTTCAGATTACAAGCCCTCCCAATGGGAAAAACTCATGATACAGATAAACCTTGCCTTACACCATAACACATTCCTGAAGAGTCACAGATAAATCTACTCATTTATATTCTGACTTATTCCAGAAAAAAAAAAAACAACCCACAGCATAATTAGAGAGAAAGAAAAAGGAACATCAAAAATGTAAAACAGAACCAGGAGAGAGGCAAAGACAATATGGTCACCATCAGAATTCTACATGCTTTCTACGGGTAAAACACAATAGGGCTGTACACTTTCCAGCAGCTAATACGGAAAGAGAAATTTGATTAGTTACACAAAGAGTCATGTATAAAATGAATTTTGGCAAACTGAATCACAGTTCAAATACATTAGCAGAGGTCACTATTGAAGAAATGCTTTTTAAGAGACATCTGGTTTTGGTTTGGGGGTTTTGTTTGTTTGTTTTTATTTACTCAGCAGCACTTCATCTGGGGGAACTGGCCTTTCCTGATGTGGTGTGATTATGGTGAGCTGTCAATCACAGAATCCCACCATGGTTATGGAGGTAGGCTTGGAACCCAAGCTCACTAATCATACCCTCTACTAGAAATTTGCATCTTGAGTGGAGACACCTGGAGACTGTACATAGTTAAAGCAGAGGCTCCCATGAGGGTATCTTCAAAAGACCACTCACAACATCCTGCTACCCTGAGCCCCAGAGCTGGACTGGTTCTGTACTTCCCATTCTGGGTTTTCCTTGAATATGTGAACTTCCTAGTATCCTTCCAATAAATTCCTTTTGGCTGAAGCTAACAAAAATCTGTTCCTATTGCTTACAACCAAGGACTCGTAAAGCTTTGATGCTAATAAGTTCATATGGAATATGAGAATGTTCTCAAAAAGCAAATGTTAGGGGGATCAAGATGGAAGAATAAGAGAATATGGAGCTCACTGCCTCCAGCAAACACATCAAAAATATATCAACATGTGGAACAATTCTCATGGAAAACTGTAAACTGGCAGAAGAACTATACAACCAAGGCTGCAAGAAAGATTCCCATGTAAGCGGGTAGGATGGCATCAGGTCAGGACCTGTGGCCTGAGAGGGACTAAGAGGAAAAGAGAGATCACACAGGCAGATGCTCACCCTGGGAAGTAAGATGGTTGAGCCACAGACTGGACATCCCAGTCCTAGGGCCCTATGCATAGGACACAAGCCCCCTTGGCTGCCTGGAGAACCACTGGGACAGATAGAAAGGCTGGAGAAGCCTATGCTCCACTTGTGAGGAAGGTATGCGTGCTGGCTTATCTGGAGACAGGGCAGAGAGAAGTCTGCCCATTGGCTGCCACCTTGCCATGCTCCCCAGTTCTAGCTGAGCAAACACTCTGGCCCCACTCACTCCACTCCACAGCTTGGCACTGGCTGTAGGGTGGTCAGGACATAGGAAAAGACTCGATCTAGGGACTCAGAGGTGACCCAGGGGCCTTGGGTGTTTTCTAGGTGGGGCATCAGTGGCCACTGCTGGCACTTACTCAAACAGGACCACAGAAGCAGCCCAGACTTCTGATGGCAGTACAGCCACTTCAATTCCCACAACCACAATGCGGTGATCCCCAGTGTCAGCTAAGCCCAGTGCCAGCCAAGGATATGCTCTGGCCCTGCTCATTCCATGCCACAAACTTGCTCTAGATCTGGGACCACCACAACAGGGGGAAGGATGCAACCTTGGGCTGCGTCTGGGCAGAGCCACAGATGCCTACACAGGCAGAGCATCAGATCTCTGTAAGCAACACAAGCCACACTTGCTTCAGCACTCCCCTCCTTTGGGGCAAAGGCCACAGTACAGGGAAAAGGAAAAACACACACTTAAAGGGAACAGAGCCAGCTAGAGCCCAACCCTCAGGGCAGTCACTCCAGACCTGAGATCAGATCCCACCCCTGACAGGGTGTCAACTGCCACTAAGCAAAGAGGAAGTCCCACCTCACACCCTGAGTAGGTTCTAGCTCCTCCAAAACCAGCCACATCCCCTACTAATGTAATAGTGGCCAGTACACCCTGAGGAAAGACGTTACTAGCATCCCTATCAAATCCAGCCTTCCTACCAAAGGCATTGGACACACACAGCCTACCTAAGGATGTTCCTACATGAAACCCCCTCAAGACCACAATAGATAACTATTTCACCTAAATACAGAGAGACAGAGAAAATGAAGAAAAGTGAAAAGGCAGAGGAACTACTCTCAACTGAAAAATCAAGAGGAAACCCCTGAAAAAATAAATAACGAAACAGAGACCATCAATATACCAGACAATGAATTTTAAAAGTTGGTAATAAAAATGCTAACTGAATTAAGAAAGAGAATCAATCTAAGCACAGATTATTCTAACTAGGAACTATAATCTATAAAGAAGACCCAATCAAAAATAGATAATTCAACTTCTGAGATAAAAAGCAATCTAGAAGCAATGAATAGCAGACTAGATGACACAGAAAATGTGTAAGTGATCTGGAAGGTAGAATAATGGAAATCACCCAATCAGAGCAGCAGATAGAAAGACAAGTGAAAAACAAACAAACAAACAAAAACACACAAAAGCAACATAAGAGATCTATGAGATAATATAAAATGTGCCAAAATTTGCATTATAGGGATTCCAGAAGGAGAGAGAGAGAAGGGTGTTAAAAATGTTTTTGAAGAAGTTATGACTGTAAACTTAGCAAATCTGAAGAAGGAAATAGATATCCAGATACAGGAAGCACAGAGGGTACCAAACAAGATGAACCCAAACAGACCTACACCAAGACATATCAAAATTAAAATAGCAAAATTTAAAGGAAGAATTTTAAAGGCAGCAAGAGGATAAAAAAGAGTCATTTACAAGGGAATCCCCATAAGGTTATCAGCTGATTTCTCTGCAGAAATTTTGCAGGCCAGAAGGGAGTAGCATTATAGATACAAAACCCTGAAGGGGAGAAACCTGCAACCTAGGATACTCTACCCAGAAAGATTATCATTTAGAATAGAAGGAGAGGTAAAGAATTTCTCAGATAAGCAAAAACTAAAAGAATTCAGCAATACTAAACCTACCCTAAAAGAAATATGAAAGGGTCTTCTCTGAATAGAAAAGAAGCAAGAATCCATTGGAAAGGGAAAATCACAGTAGGAAAGGCAAATATATAAAAGGTTGGAAGATCACTTACATAAGCCAGAACAAAAAAAATCAAAAAATTATAAAAGTGATTATAATTACAAGAATGAAGATGTAAAATAAGACATCAAAATCGCAAAACTGGGGGAGGGGAGTATAAAAATGTAGATCTTTTAGAATGTGTTTGAACTCGTATGACTATCAGTTTAAAGTAAGTAGATATAGTTATGGGTTAACATACTTGAACTCCATGATAACCACAAATCAAAAATAAACAATAGATTCACAAAAGCTAAAAAGAAAGGAACTTAAGCATACTACAAAACAAAATCATCAAACCACAACAGGAGAAACAAAAAAAGAAGAAATGAACAGAGAACTACAAAACAACTGAAAAACAAGGAATAAAATGACAATAATTATATCCTATCAATAATTACTTTAAATGTCATTGGACTAAATGCTCCAATCAAAAGATATAGGGTGGCTGATTGGGTTAAAGAAAAAACAAGACCCTTCAATATGCTGCCTACAAGGGACTCACTTCAGGGTGAAAGATACACATAGACTGAAAGTGAGGATATGGAAAATGATATTTCATGCAAATGGAAATGACAATAAAGAAGGGTAGCAATACTCATATCAGACAACATAGACTTTAAAACAAAGTCTACAGTGAAAGATAAAGAAGGGCATTAAATAATGATAATGGTATCAATATGAGAAGAGGATATTACACTCATTAACATATATGCACCCAATACAGGAGCACCTAAATATATAAAGCAAATACTAACAGACATAATGGGAGAAACTGACAATAATACACTAATAGTAGGAGACTTAAAACCCCACTGACATCAATGGACACATCATCCAGACAGAAAATCAATAAGGCAACAGAGGTCCTAAATGAAACAATAGACTTAATAGACACAATGGACTTAATGGATACCTACAGAACACTACAACCAAAAAAGCAGAATACACATTCTTTTCAAGTGCACATGGAACATTCTCCAGGATAGATCACATACTAGGTCATGAAACAAGCCTCAAAAAATTTAAGAGGATAGAAATTATATCAAGCATCCTTTCTGACTATACCAGTATAAAACTAGAAATCAACTACAGAAAGAAAAAATGGGAAAAGAACAAACACGTGGAGACTAAACAGCATGCTACTAAAAAACCCAATGGGTCAATGATGAAATCAAAGAGGAAATCAGAAAATACCTCGAGACAAATGAAAACAAAAACACAACTTTCTAAAATCTATGGGGCTCAACAAAAGCAGTTCTAAGAGGGAAGTTCATAGCAATACAGACCTCCCTCAAGAAATAAGAAAAATAACAAACAACCTAATCTACCACCAGAAAGAATTAGAAAAAAAAATACAAAGCCCAAAGTCAGCAGAAGGAAGGAAATAACAAAGATCAAAAATGAAATAAAACAAAGATAAAAAAAAATAGAAAAGATCAATTAAACCAAGAGATTTTTTGAAAAGATAAACAAATTTGATAAACTGTTAGCCAGGCTCACCAAGAAGAAAAGAGAGGGGACCCAAATAAAATAAGAAATGAAAGAGGGGAAATAACAACTGATACCACAGAGATACAGAAAATCATAAGAGAATACTATGAACAGTTATATGCCAACAAATTGGACAACCTAGAATCAATGGACAAATTTCTAGAAACATACAACCTGCCAATAATGAGTCAAGAAGAAACAGACAACTTAAACAGACTGATCACTAGAAGTGAAACTGAATCTGTAATTTAAAAAAAATCCCAGCCAAAAAAGTCCAGGACTCAACAGCTTCACCAAACATATAAAGAAGAGCTTATACCTATCCTTCTCAAACTATTACAAAAAATTGAAAGAAGGGAACACTCCCAAATTTATTCAGAGGCCACCATTATCCTGGTGGCCAGGGTAAAAACAAAGACACTACAAAAAAGAAAATTAGAGGCCAATATATTTGATGAATATAGATGCAAAAATCCTCAACAAAATATTAGCAAACCAAATACATGAATACATGAAAATGATCATACACCATGATCAAACTGTATTTTTTCCAGGGTCACAAGGATGGTTCAACATTCCTAAATCAACCAATGTGATACACCACATTAACAAAGGAAAAGACAAAAATCATGTGATCATCTCAATAGACACAGAAAAATCATTTGACAAAATTCACATCCATGATAAAAACTTTCATCAAAATGGGTTTAGAGGAAACCTATCTCAATGTAATAAACGCCATTTACCACAAACCCACAGCAGCATAATACTCAACAGTGAAAAGCTGAAAGTCTTCCTGCTAAATTCAGGAACAAGATAAGGGTGCTCACTCTTGCTGCTTTAACACAGTATTGGAAATCCTAGCCACAGTAATCAGAAAAGAAAAAGAAATAAGAGGTATTCATATTGGAAGAGAAGAAGTAAAACTTTCACTATTTGCAGATGACATGATACTTTATATAGAGAACCATAAAGTCTCCACCCCAAAACTATTAGAATAAATGAATTCAGCAAGATTACAGGATACAAGATATCTGTTGCATATCTATACACTAATAATGAAATACCAGAAAGAGAAAGTAAAAAAAAAAAAAAAAAATCCCATTCAAAATCTCATTTAAAAATACAATACCTATGGGACTTCCCTGGTGGCACAGTGGTAAAGAATCCGCCTGTCAATGAAGAGGACACAGGTTTGATACCTGGTCCGGGAAGATCACACATGCTGCGGAGCAACTAAGCCTGTGGGACACAACTACAAAGCCTGCACTCTAGAGCCTGTGAGCCACAACTACTGAGCCCACATGCTGCAACTACTGCATTCCGCACGCCTAGAGCCTGCGTTCTGCAACAAGAGAAGCCTCCGCAATGAGAAGCCCGCGCACCTCAATGAAGAGTAGCCCCTGCTCACTGCAACTAGAGAAAGCATGCACACAGCAATGAAGATGCAACGCAGCCAAAAAAAAAAAAATACCTAGGAATAAATTTAACCAAGGAGGTAGAAGTGCCATACTCTGAAAACTATAAAACATTGATGAAGGAAATTGAAAGTGTTTCAAAGAAATGGAAAGGTATCTCATGCTCTTTTTATTGGAAGATTAATATTATTAATATGACCATAATACCCAAATCAATCTGCAGATTTAATGCAATCTCTATCAAAACACACAGGACATTTATCACAGAACTAGAGCAAATAATACTAAAATTTATATGGACCCACATAAGACCCAGTATGCCAAGCAATCCTGAGGAAAAAGAACAAAGCTGGAGACATAACCCTCTCATACTTCAGACTATACTACAAAGCTACAGTAATCAAGACAGTGTGGTATTGGCACAAAAACAGACACATAGATCAATGGAACAGAATAGAGAGCCCAGAAATAAACCCACATGTCTTTGGTCAATTAATCTATGACAAAGGAGGCAAGGATATATAGTGGAGAAAAGACTATCTCTTCAACAAGTGGTGCTGGGAAAACTGGACAGCTATATGTAAAGCAATGCAATTAGAACAGTCTCTCACACTATATACAAAAATAAACTCTAAATGATTTAAAGACCTAAATGTAAGACTTGAAACCATAAAACTCCTAGAAGAGAACATAGGTGGAATACTCTTTGACATAAATTATAGCAATATTTTCTTGGATCAGTCTTCTAAGGCAAAAGAAATAAAAGCAAAAATAAACAAATGGGGCCTAATTAAACTTAAAAGCTTTTGCACAGCAAAGGAAACCATTGACAAAAGAAAAGACAACCTACAAAATGGGAGAAAATATTTGCAAATGATGCGACTGACAAAGGGTTAATATCTAAAATATACAAACAGCTCATACAACACAATATCAAGAAAACAATTCTATCAAAAAGTGGGCAGGTGATTGAATAGATACTTTTCCAAAGAAGACATACAGATGGCTAAGAGGCACATGAAAAAATGCTCAGCATCGTTAATTATTAGAGAAATGCAAATCAAAACAAAAATGAGATATCACCTCACACTTGTCAGGATGGTTATCATCAAAAAGTCTTCAAATAACCAGTGTTGGAGAGGATATGGAGAAAAGGGAACACTTGTACACTGTTGGTGGGAAAGTAAATTGGTGTAGCCACTATGGAAAACAGTATGGAGGTTCCTTCAAAAACTAAAAATAGAACTACCATATGATCCAGCAGTTCCACTGCTGTGTATATATCTGGAAAAAATGAAAACACTAATTTGAAAAGTTACATTCACCCCAATGTTCATAGCAACACTATTTATAATAGCCAATATATGAAAACATGGAAGCAACCCCAAGTGCCCATCAGCAGACAACTGGATTAAGAAGATATGGTATGTATGTATGCATGTATGTATCTATGTGTATATGCACACGCACGCACACATGCACACGTGCGCGCGCACACACACACACACACACTGGAATATTACTTAGCCATAAAAAGAATGAAATATTGTCATTTGCAGCAACGTAGATTGACCTAGAGAATATCATGCTTAGTGAAATAGGTCAGAGAAAGACAAATACTACATGATACCAATTATATGTGGATGAAAAAAGTAATACAAATGAATGTATGTGCAAAACAGAAACACTCACAGACATAGAAAACTCATGGTTACAAAAGGGAAGAGAGAGGGGAACAAATTAGGGTATGGGATTAACAAACTACTATGTATAAAATAGATAAACAATAGGATATACTATCTAGCACAGGGAATTTTATCCATTATCTTGTAACAACCTATAATGGAATATAATCAGCAAAAATACTGAATCACTATGCTGTACACCTGCAATTAACACATTGTAAATCAACTATACTTCAATTAAAAATAAAAAAGCAAATATTATCCCAAGTTTCCTTCTCTGAAAATCCAAGACTTTTATTGTTGTCCATTAGTGATTTCACAAGAGTGGGGTGGAGGGGAGACTGAGAAAGTCGGCAGTTAGTGGAGGAGGTGGGGAGGATGTTTCTGAAGCAGTGGGCATGCATGGGCAGCCAGGGGAAGCTCTGTGATCAGGAGGGCTGAGGTTCTCACCAACCTACTCAGGATCAAGCCTTCAGAGACTCACCTGTGCTCAGTAAAGACCCAGATCACCATATTTCGTGTTAATTGTATAACTGGTTGAGAAACTGGGCACAATTCGGTGTCTCTTGGTTAAAAGTAAGGAAAGCAACCCACTGTCCTCAATGAGGCCTTGACAATCTGGGATGAGCTGGACATGTCCTGAGCTCAGGGATGACCACTGGGTGAAGACTGGTGGCCCCAGCAGGGATCCTCTCCAAGGGTGTCCAGAAGTCTGCCCTCCTCGAATCTTAACTTCTCTGAGCTTCAGCACAACCATATTCAGACCACCTGGTCTGCTGAGCATTGTACTAAGAGTCTGCAGGCAGGACAACCTTGAGAAAAATAACTCCCTGGATATATACCGCAGGGAAACCTGTGAATCTGGTCAGGTTCCTGTATGTGAAGTCACTAATTTGACCTTGGATTTTGTGCAGTAAAAATGAATTCCTCATTCATTTACTTACTCATTTGCAAGATCTCTAACGAACAGGCATTATGAGCCAGACTCAGTGCTAAGTGTGGTGAAGAGTCCCAGATGAACAGGGAACAGCCTCTGCCCTCCAGCAGAAGGATGCCTCATTGAGCGGACAAGACCTGCTGACAGATGAATGCAATAAAAGACTAATGTAGTTGGGACCATGCACGGTATTCAGGGCTACGGTTGCTCTGGCTGGGGTGTTGGACAAGACTTCCCTTACACTGGACACTGAAGAGAGTCTAAAGGACAAGAAGAGAAGGAGGGTGATGGCTGGGAAGGCATTCTAGGAGAAGGGAACCTGGGAAGTATTATAGGAATTGAAAGTGAGAGCTTTCAGCCGAAGCCCCAGGAGACACTAGATCTCTCATTGCAAAGGAGGGGCAAGACTGCATGATGTATTCACCAAGGAGGTGTCTGGAAACTGGGTAGAGACTTTTAAACTCTTCACCCACATTAAGATTTGTTTTTTTTAAATTGAATTGGATATTTTTAAAGAGAATGTTGGAAGAGGATTCCTTTGGAGAGAGCTTTTCAGAGGCCCATCCCTACCCTCCCTGGGCTTTCCCTCAAGGCTAAGGGAAGAGAGCTTGAAATGGACCAGTTGGGACACTTAATCCATGTTCCTTGTATTTTGGGGGGTCACAGTGGACAAGTGACTGGTTCCCATCTGGGAGACCTAGAGAGGGAAGATGGGCTGCTTAACTACTTTTCAGTAGAGCAAAGATTACTTAGTTGGAGGCCAACCTGCACTCCCAGGCTTGGTCAGAATAAATAATGTGTGAAAATTTTCCGTGGACCAGATGTTGTCATACGTGGGGTCATCTTCAGTTCGATCCAAGTGGCCATTTTAGAGGGACAGAGATTCTATCAGCATGCTGCTGGAGGTATCACTAGAATCCTAGGGGCTGGGGAAGGGGTGGATGACCAGCCAGAATAGAGACGCTTTAGTCCTTGTGAAAACGATAAAGCATCACTATATCGAAAGAGGAAGATGCTCTTCAAAGGACCCACAAAGGTGCCCAAGAGAGTGTTTTAAATGCCTCCCAGCTCTGAGTTGGACCACAATGACTTTACCAGTCAAATCATAATTTTCCTGCCCCGTTTGTTCCCCTCTCTCCCCCCTATTCAACTCTGGACCAAAGTTAGCCACCTGGGAGAGCTGATGACCCCCCACCATCAGCAGGATTCCTGCTTCCAACAGGCCAAAGCAGGGATGTGGCTGAAGTCAAGTCCAAAATTTTGATTATTAAAATTGACTGGATGTTTTGATTACTTGGCTGAATCTGTGTGGATTTATTTAAGGTGGCCATAGGACTTTTTGTTACCTAAGAGTTCCCAGAAACGTCAAAGGGCCTGCCCAGGTTTTCATATGAGAGCAGGAAAAGACAAGGCTCACACACACAAAAAAATGCACAGGGATATTGGTAGGAAAAATAAAGGTGCCTGATGATTACAGCCCTGGAGACACTCTTGTTCAATTTGACAGTTACAGGGACATGATCAAAGCAAGATTCATCTGTCAGCAATGGGCTTGACAGATCTGTGGGAGAGGACCCAGGAGGCAGTAGAACTGGTATGGGGTGTTTGCAGTACACCATCCTGGGGTGGTGAGGCTGAAGAGAGGCTGTAGAAGAAGTAGGGAAAATATGGAAAACACTGAGCACCAAGTTCATAGCATCACCATGCAGTCTTCTTGCCAAAAAAGTTGAACCTGGATCTAATCAAGCCTTCAGAACTAACTTCCAGTTTAAAGGAAAAACAAGGGAGAAAGGAATAAATTAAATGATAGCTGAAGGAAGCAATTAGATAAGTGATAATATCAGAAAGTGATATTCTGCAGAAAACCCAACATGATTTTTTTCAGCAAATCAAAGCATGAAAGAAAGGGGGCAGAACAGGAAGAAACTATTCTAGACTAAAAGATCTAACTGGAATTTAGTTAGGAGTAACGTACCAATATTGGTTTCCTAGTTTTGACAAACAAAGGAAACTGGGTTGAACAGTATTTGGGAACTCTCTGTATTTACTTTGCAACTTTTCTGTAAATCTTAAATTATTCCAACATTTAGAATTTATGAGGGAGAGAGAAAAGAGAAGTAAGATGCAAAACCATAAATTCAATGTGTAGACATTGACTGGTCTGATTCAAAGGTCAAAATGTACAAGACACTTTTGAGACAACCAGGGAAACTGAATGAGAGTTGGGTGTTATCGATTTTAAGAGATCATTGTTAATCTTGTTACATTGAGGTTATGTAGAAAAATGTCCTTCTTTAGAAATATGCCTACTGAAGTAAGTTTGGGTAAAATGTCATGATGTATTTAAAACACTTCAGCAAAAATTTTTAAAAAGCTGAAGCAAATATAATGAAATATTGATAATTATTATATTATTGGTGTTGGGGTTATGGGGGCTCATTATACTTTCCTCTGTATTTTTCTGATTGATTGAAAGTTGTCACAATAAAAACTATTGTGTGCCTATTTTTTGCCTTGTGCTTTAGATGTTATTTCATTAAGTCCCCAAACAGCCATATATGACAGACCCATTACTGAGGGCTCAGAGAAGTTCAGTAGTTTTTCCAAGATCACACAGCCAGAACAGGGAAGAGCCAAGATTTGTCCACAAGTACCCACTGCCTCCCATAGTGTCTCGGGTGGAAGGACAGTATCTTGTGGGGTCAGGGGGAGTTAAGAAAGGAGCCTAAAGCTTATATCCCAGAGACCAGGAGACTATCACGGAACGAGAGGAGGAGCTTGCTTGAGAAATTTAAATAAGGACTTTAGCTAATATTCTTCACTTACTTTTACCTACATTGCCTTGCTTGAATCTTCCATGCACCTACCCTCCTTGTAGGCAGTGTGTGCTCCTTTCCTGAAGTCACATGAAGGCCAAGTTGGGGAGTCAGGACTCGGACCCAATTTCCTCCAGCAGACATCCCTCTTCACTGGGTGGTAGCAAGTGAGAAAAAGGCCTGCACGCCATCACCCAATTGTGTTCAGGTGAGTTAGCATATCGAGCGGCTGCAGAATAAACTTGCTCACTGTCCCAGAGTGCTGGGTTGGTTGTAGGTGTTTTGGCCAGCCTCACCTTGTGCCTGAAGGGACTCTGGGCTGATACGGCTGAGTGGGGCCACTGCAGGGCTTTTGCTTGGTCCTGTCCCCTGCTGTCAGCCTCCAGAGGTCTGCATTCTCAGCCCTGGCTATCTTCTGCTTCTGTCCAAACGTCCCCATATCACACAGGCTTTCTCTCACCTGCCTACACAAAAAGCCACTCCCTCTCTTCCACAGGTGTTTCTCTATATCCTTTCCCTGCTTTGTTTTATTGCCACCTGTCATATCACATATAAATCTATTTCTTTTCTCTCTTCCACTCCAGAATATAAGCCCTCTGAGGTCAGGGACTTTGTCTTGGCCACTCAGGATCCCCAGTGGGGGACTCCATGAATATCTGTTGAATGAACACATGCATACGTGAATAAACGAAGATAAAAAGAATGTAGGATAAATTGTTAGTCTTGTTTTTCTCCACTTTTGAAAATGATACTGTTGGGAAACACTTTAATAGGAAAACAAATGTAAATCTATTTTCCCATCAGTATCAAGTGATTACAATGCCTCAGGTTCGGTGTGAGGTTACAAAGCTCGGAGAAGCCTCAGCAAATCTGAGAGCTGGAAAATCCCCCTTCATTTCACAGGTGAGGAGAAGGCCAGGGAGGGTGGGTACATACCTGGCTGTTGCTCGGTCTCTTCAAGTTTCTGAGAAACTCGTTCTCTAATTCTTCATGTTTCCAAAGTTCAAACCCACGATGAGAAAGCTGCTTGGAGAAGTCCTGGATGTGCTCGGGGAAACTGTTTCCAACCACCCGGCCTCAGGCCTGAGGTCACCCCTTCCACTGCTTCCTCCTTCCAGCGTGTGGGAGGTACCTGGGGAGAGGATCCTCACCTGGCCCGAGTGGGCAGTTAGGCCGTAGGGCAATTAGATCGTCCAGAGAGGCTGCAGCTGGCATCCCCAGAGGCTGTTCTTCATGGCACCCTGGCTCTCCCAGCAGGGGGAGTTTCCTGACTACCTACAGGGGGCGCCAGGAGGAGGCTTTGAAGAGCTAGGGCAGGAAAGCTGACTCTTGGGTTAGCGGCCACGTGAGCTTCCATGTTGGAGCCTCATCCCAGAGTCACCGAGGGGTGGAGGGCAGCCCTCCTTACCTGCTGACCACCTGTCCTGGGATCCACGGATCCAGGCCATGGACGCTTAGGACAGTCACTCCTTTGGCTTAGGCAACACTGCTGCCTGGCCCTTGCTCTGCCCCTCCTGCCTTGAGGCTCCTCAGCCTGGGTTCTGGCTTTTCAGGGCACGCGGCTCATGGCCTGGGACCCTACACCCTCACTTTTGGGGCAGGCCTCCCAGAACTAATTATTTTGCATGACAGCTGGGGCCCTGACCAAGCCCTGACTACTTCCTACTGACCCTGATTGCTTGTTCCTGAGGTCCATTATCGAAGACCACTCGTCCTGGAAACGTGAAGTCTGAGAACTTCCTTTTTTGACATGGCAGGGCAGCCCAACTTTTAGGAGGTTCATGCAGAAACCTGAGGGGTAGGTAGATTGGGAGGCCTTGGTGTCATATGGACAGCAGCAAAGACAGTTAGCTGTAGGTCACGTACAAGTGGGAGAGAGGCACACATCTGGCCCTGGCCTCTGGACCACCCAGCAGTGAGGTCCCAGGTGGGGTGAGTGTGCCCTGGGTGACAAGCCCTGGTCTGGGAATCTGGCAACTGTAAATATATCACTTTACATAGATGGATGGGTGGGTTGGTGGATGAATGACTGGGTAGATGATAGATGGATGGATAGATAGATAAACATTTCCGTAAGTTGCGAGTTCCTCACCAGCAACTCTCCTGCTGGCTTACCCCATTCCCTCGGAGCAGCCCTACCTTGGGCTCAGGCTGACTTTGCTGTGGTCTCCAACTGGGGCCTGACAGAAGGGCCAGGATCTAGGGAGGAAATGCTTTCTCTCTCCTCTGGTCGGGTAAGGCCTCTGGACATGGGCAGCTTTACCACCAACATCATCCACCAAAGCCTTTCTGAACGCTGGACGTACCATCTCCCTGCCTCTAAACCCTGCTGCTGCCTCCAAGCCTGACAGGCACTTGCACTTGCTCAGGAGAATTTGACCCAAACAGCCCCAAGACAAAGTGAAGTCATTGGATATTTGTTATTTGAAGACGCTAGCAGGGTGGGCGTGGAAGCCACACACCATGCAGAGAGGTGTAAACAGCACAAGGATTGACTGGGGAGCGTGGAGGGGCAGAGTGTCTGTGCAGGACTCACCAGGCAGCAGCTGCTCCTTGTGTGGGGGTGGGAGTGGAGAGGGAGGGGACAGTGTGGTGACATGATGTGCTTGTCTTCCCATGGCCTTCTTGGGTTCTCCCTCCATCCATAAACTCAGGAGACGCCCATTCAGGGTTTTTTTTCCACTTTTCTGTCTCCTGTTTCTGTCTTCCTCCACGAAAAGTGGAGGAAAGGGCAAGTTGTGGGCAACAGGCACTGCACAGGGCCAGGCCGTGCATGGGAAGGGACAGCAGGTCTTCCCATTCTGCAAACAGTTCCCTCAGGGCCCTCGTTTCAGAACCAGGCCCTTCTCCTGGAGGGGAAGCTGGGAAGGAAGGCTGGCTGAAGGTGAACGTTCAGGATGAGGCAGAGGAGAGGATTATGGGGAGGGGAAAGATTGATTGATGGATTGTAAGCTTCTTCGTTTTTTTTTTGCGGTACGCGGGCCTCTCACTGTCGTGGCCTCTCCCGCTGCGGAGCACAGGTTCCGGACGCGCAGGCTCAGTGGCCATGGCTCACGGGCCCAGCCGCTCCGCGGCATGTGGGATCCTCCCGGACCAGGGCATGAACCCGTGTCCCCTGCACCGGCAGGCGGACTCTCAACCACCGCGCCACCAGGGAAGCCTGCAAGCTTCTTAAGAAGTATAGGGTCAAGGTCACACTCAGCTTTGTATTTTCAACAGTGCCAACCACCAGGCCACACGGAGGAGGACTAAGGAATGAACAGGTTCCCATATCTTGGTTAATGACTAGAAAAAAGCAGAACAGCGCAAGGAAGGTGGTGTGACAGTGGAAGAGACGGGAAGGGATCAATGCCCCCAAATTAAAGCGAGTGTAGGGGTCAGCTCATTGCAAATCTCTAACACCCCCTTTCCTGCCGCCACAAGGAAGCCCCTCATTAGGAGGGGAGAGGAGATGTCTGGGGCAGCTCAGCATGAGGATATTTCTATGGAACACAGATCTCATCTCCTTCTGTGGGAGGCATCTAACCCTGCCAGTCATATCAGTGCTAAACAGAAACGCAAGGGGGGTGATTTTAAATTTCTTCTTTATTAAAAAAAAAGCATTTTTTTCTGGGTTTTTAAAAAAACTTCTCTAATACATAAGACACTTTTTCCCACCCCTTAGCACTTCTTTCTTGCCTCCTTCACTCCTGCTCCTGGTACCAGCTGCCTGCAAGACCCAGATGAAGAAACCTTCTCAGGTCGAGATGTGGGAGCTGGAGGGGGTTGAGGGTTTGAAGGAAGGTGGTTACTGGTCAAAAGGAGAAGTTCATTGCACAAAAATATAAACCATGGAGGATGAGACCAGCACATAAATGTATGGATTGATCTACAATCCGTATAAAAAAAATAGACCCAAATTGTCATTTTACATTGGCAATATTATACAAAATAATATATATTTTTTAAACAACACACACCCACATACACACACACACATACACACACACACACACACACACACATACACACACACACAAGGTGCCAGTAGCCCCTCTGCACTTCTGCTTCTGGGGACAGGAGTGTCAGTAGGCAAAGATGACATGGTAGGTGACCTGGTGGCCATTGTCCCAGGCGTAGAGCAGGCGGTCCTTGGGGTTGTAGTCTATCTGGGTGGTGTAGGAATACTCATTCTCAAACAGCAGCCTGGGGATGATCTGCGTGTTGGTGTGGGTGTCAAAGGCGTAGGAGATGTTGGCATTGCGCTGGTTGTAGCTGTCCACGGCGTACAGCACCCCACAGATGACGAAGCAGTTGCCGTAGAAGTTCCGCCGGAGCCCCGTGCGCCACGTGGTCTCCTTCTGTGTGCTCAGGTCCACAGCGTTGAGCTTGCTCAGGACGATGACCTCCTGGCTGAAGCCCTCGTCATCCAGGGCCGGGTAGATGAGCCACAGGCCATTCTCATCCACAGCAAAGTCCACGTCCGAGTGGCCCTGCCACCTCCAGGGTGTGGCCTCCTCATAGGCCACGTCATGGAGCATGGCCCAGGCAGCCACATAGCGCTGCTTCAGGTCATACTTGATGATGTTGCGGGTGAAGGCCCGGTTGTAGTAGAAGGCGCCATTGTACACCACGTGGCCCGTGCCGATCCAGCTGTAGGGGAGCTTGTAGGAATTGCTCCAGCGACCTGTGGGCAGTGAGAAGGCAGAAGGCTTGAGGGCAATGGTGCAGAGACAACCTACCAGGCAGGGAGGGGGCAGCCCAGAGAGATGGGACATGCCATTGGCTTGAGGTCTGGAGCCCAAGGTTTGTGTCTTGGTTCTGCCACTTTCTAGGTCTGTATAGCATCCTCATCTGTCATTTAGAAATAATGATTTCCACTCTCCTCACTGAGCTGTTTCCAGGATCCAGAGTGTTAATGTACGTGAGCATGGTTTGTAAACTGTCAAGGGCCATGGGAAAGGGAGGATGTATCACTACTGTTTTCTGGACCAGACTCCAGGTTGTCCCATGTCCCAGGGACTGGGAAGGAGGGGTAGGACTGAGAGGTGAGAGAGCAGAGAATGTGAGGGAGTGTGTAAGAGGGACATCCCACTACCAGAGAAGGTCCTTTTACCATCAGAAGAAGGCATTGCCCTTCTTGTCCATTGTCTCCACCCTAAGAGATCTGGCCATGATTAAAACAGAAGACAGTGGGGAAGGAGGAAACCCCCCTAAGGTGGACCCACATCACGTACCTTGTTTGAAGTTCTCCAGGTTCCGGAACTCTACCAGGGTGTTGCCATAGTAATAATTGGTTACGTAAATCCGCTCATCTTTGGCCAGGGGGTCCTTCATCCAGGCCCCTTCATTCCGCCCGTATGTGTTCTGCGTGGTTGGCCCCGTGATTGTGGAGAGGGTGTCCTTACACCTTCCTGATGGAGGAGAGGTGGATGGAGAGGTTGGAATGACTGAAGAACGCCCCGCCCCTAAAACCCTTGCTGGTTCCACCAACTGGAGTCTGAAACTCCTCGGCAGGCTTCTACTGCCCCGTATAGCCAAGCTGACACCAGACATTTTCTCAGCATCATCCCCTGCTACTCCTCTCATCTCTCCTATATTCTACTCCTATGAAGCCATCTACTCTCACCATCCTGGGCCACTTTCATGCCACCATGCTTTGCTCCTGCTGTCCTCTTACTTCTCAATCCTACAAACTCATCCCTCAAGGATCTAAGCTCCAATGCCCTTTTCTGACACCACATCCTCCTCTGAAAAACCATTCTAGCCTTTTATTGGATTCCATCCTGCTCCCATAGTACTGTGAATGTACGTCTCTTACAGGACATGTCATCTTATGTCTCAACAGTGTTTGTGCATCTCTCTCCTGATTCAAAGCCCACCCCCATCCAGAGCATAAGCCCCAGGGAGCAGGGTCTGTGGCTTTCCTCTTTGTGTCCTCAGTCCTCAGAATACACAGTGTCTGGCAGGCCACAGGCACTGAGCAGATGTTCTGAAACTTAGATGAATACACGGCAGCATGAGATGTGTGACCAGAGGAGAGGACTTTACAGGTATGACCAGGAACGTGAAGCTTCACCAGCCACTGAGCTACCCCAAGGGGCTTGGCCCAGGCCACCAGCAGAGAGCAGCCCTGACTGTGCAGTGTATGTCATGTCCCTGAGGCCCACCTTCTGGGTCCTAGAGAGTTGTCCTCAAGCCTATGCCTCTGTGGGTAGGATGCCAGGGCCCCCTTCTGGGAAATTGGAGGGGCGGGGGACCAAGTTCCCACATAAGGAGCTTACTCTAGCTATAGGAGACTCCTTCAAAGGTCAAGCCTGCTTTAAGGGGACAGGAACTCTGCAATGCCATCCTGAGTGACTCTTTGGAGAGACCTGGTGCCCATGAGAGGCCCTAAAAGACCACTAGAACCATGCTGGGTACTAAATCAAGTTGAAAGCCTGCCTGCATGCTTAATATGCAGTATTGGTATTGAACATGGCCCTGAATGATACTGCAATAACATGTGACTACAGAGAGCCCGTGCTCTTTTTGTCTCTGCAATAGTGGGTCATGAAGGAGATGGGAGGAGGACAATGGAGTGGGCGGCGGGAGAAGCAGATTAATCCAGGCTTTACAACTTCCTCCTCCTCCTCCTGGCAGCTGGGACCAGCAGAATACCCCCCAACTGCCATCAGGACTGGGGCACAGATGGGTAACGGTGATGAGAGTAACTTGTCCCTGACATTCACGTGGAAGCAAAGAGTAAAGGGCTACAGTTCAGATTCAGGGTTCTCTAACTCCAGGCCACGCCCACTTCCAAATTGTTGCAATCTGTTCCATCCGTTCTGCTCCCCCATAGCGGTCTGAGCTGGCAGGACAGGGCAGGCGCTGTGCCCTTGGCCCCGGGCCTGGGGCAGCCAGGCGTCTGAAAGTAGGATAAACATTGTTTCTCAGGCAGGGCCCACAGCTGGGTGCAATTGGCAGGGTTCAGGCATCTCCGTGTGGGGTTTATTAGGTCCTGGTCTGACAGAGAGGAGAGGGTTTTGGCCTCTGTAAGACAAACAACAGAGCCTACCAGCCAAAGCCTCATAAGACAATAAAATAGAAGGCTCTGGCTGAGCCCAGGCAACAGAGGTCTGATGGAAAATATCTCATTCCCTGGTGCTGAGCAGGGCCCTGGCTTGCCAGTGGAGAAGCTTAGTTCACCTTAGAACTAAGGTGAGCCCTAGTGTGCCATCCCCAGGGAGGGGCATTTTTATGTGCCCCCTTCCCCTGGAAAAGCCCAGTGAGGACATCAACTCCCTGTCTGAGAGGCAGCCCCCAACCCATGCCCAGAGCCCTACAAATGGCTGTGCGAGACCAGGGGTTTCTGCCATGGCTATGCCATCTCTCTGCCCAGGTATGGAAACTGCAGATGAGCTCCTGGAAGCCAGGACTCATCTAAGTTTCGATGTACCGTATTGCCCCAGGCAGCCCCCCAAATCCCTGCAGGGTCCTGTCTCAGCACTAAGGCTCTGCAATGAGAGGGGCTTAATGTGAGGCTATAGAATGTGCCCCAGGTTTGCAGACAGAGGCCTGACGTGAGTCTTGGCCCTGCTACTGACTCCAAAGTCTGTGTTTCTTTTAAAAGGTCACAGAGCTTTAACTTCTTCCACTGTAAAACAAGTATAATATATGCCCTACCTACTTGACAAGAGCGCTTGGAGAATGCACTCTGATGATGGTATGGTAGGCTGAGTAATGGCTCCCAAAGGTAACCAGGCCCTGATCCCTGGAACCTGTGAAGGTGACCTTCTATGGCAAAAGAGACTATGTTGCAATAGGGGGATTTTTTCTTTTTTTTTTTTTTGCGGTACGCGGGCCTCTCACTGCTGTGGCCTCTCCCACTGCGGAGCACAGGCTCCGGACGCGCAGGCTCAGCGGCCATGACTCACAGGCCCAGCCGCTCCGCGGCATGTGGGATCTTCCCAGACGAGGGCACGAACCCGTGTCCCCTGCATCGGCAGGTGGACTCCCAACCACTGCGCCACCAGGGGAGCCCTCAGGGGACTATCTTGTATGATCCAGGTGGGTCCTAACTGCAATCACAAGTATCCTCATGACAGGGAGGCAGAGGGAGATTTGACTGAAGAAGAAGAGGCAACCTGATGATGGAAGCAAAGATTGGACTGATGAGGCCACAAGCCAAGGGATGCTGGCAGCCACCTGAAGCTAGAAAAGGCAAGAAATGGACTATCCCTTGGAGCTTCAGGAAGGAACCAGCCTTCTGACACCTTGATTTTAGTCCTATAAGACTCATTTCAGCCTTCAGGCCTCCAGAACTGTTAGAGAATAAACTTCTATTGTTTAAGCCATTAAGTTTGTGGTAATTTGTTACAGGAGGCATAGGAAACTAATACAGATGGAGTCACCTTCTGGCATCTTTATTTCTGTAGGAAGAGGGGAGTCCCAGCTTACAGCTTCAAAGTCCCGATACCCAGGACCTCAGGCTGTATCTCCACATGCCCTCAGAGCAAATGCCGGCAGCCCACAGGGTGGTCCAGCACAGGCAGGAACAGTGGGACAGACAAGTGTGGTTTGAGAGCATTTGAAGACAGGTTCAAGGGAGATCAGTAAACCATGAGGCCCAGACCCAGGTCTGAGAATCTGGGGCCATTCAGATGCTCCCACCCTTGGCAGCAAGCTGTCAGCCTTGGAGAGAAGACGCAGCATGTCTACTCCTTTTCAAGGGTAATGAGAGAAGGGAGGGAGATAGTTCGAAGGCACTGAAGAGAAAAGAGAGTGCTGCCTGCAACTCATCTTAGAAGTGTTCCCCCGAAGCATGGTGATGGGGAACACTTCCTAAGCCATCTCTATGTATTAACTCATTTAGTCATCGATAGTCCTGGGAGACAGCTGGCCCTGCATCAAAGGTCCCTGGGGTCTGAAAAGTAGGGGCTCTTCCTCTCAGCATATAAACCTGATCAAATCTTGCCATCTAACACAAAGAAATCAGCAAACAAGAGACTCCCGTGCCCTCTGGGGCTCTCCAGTGTTCACACAGCAGGCCTCTCCTGCAGGGTGCAGGGGAGCCCACAGACGCCTCAACTCCTCACCTGATGGCTGCCTTAAATGCTTACACACTGTCCATCAGGGATGCTCTCTGGTCTTTTTATTCTAGTCAAGCCTGTCTTTTGTCTGAAACCCCCGCCCACCTCCCCCCACCTGCCTCGTTCACTGTGCTTTCACACCCCGCTCTCCTGGTCCCCGCTCACCGCCCTGGTCATGCTGCTTTTGGCCGGTTCTCTTTTCTGCCCACCTTTCAGATGTTATCCCGTAGAGCCCCACTTTTAGCCCCTTATCTTCTTGTTCTTCCTGTGTTCCCTGGGCACACTCAGCTCTTATACAGCCCGGCGTTTGTTTCTGAGCACCAGACATCCAACCCCTACTAGACATTTCTCTCCTGTGTGTCCTCCTGACTCCTCAAACTTAATGGATTAAAAATGGAATTCATCTGCTTCAATTCACAGCCTGTTCCTCCTGTACTTCCTGTCCTGGAGAAAGGCATGGCACACCGTTAACCAAGCCAGGAGGAGCCTTGTGGTCCTCCCTGATACCCCTCTCTCCTCCACCCCCACACCCATTGGTTGCTGTCTCCAACCTCTTCATCTCTCTGCCCTTTACCTCCACCTCTGCAGCACTTGCTATGCCCAGTGAACACAGGTGGACCCACTGCGTGTGGGAGTCCAGCGAGACTCAAAGTGAAGACAAGGCAGGTGTGTTGTCCCTATGACAGAGTATGTGGGGCCCGACAGCCCCAGAGGCCACAATTTCCATTTGAAACCGAACTTGTTTTGAACGCAGAAAGAAGGCAGTGGTGTTCTAAGAAGCATAAATAACCAAATAACCCTATCATATTCTTTCTTGTGTTATTTGCTCATATTAGCCAACAACTCATGCTGAAAATGACATAGAAAAGGGAAAGACAGGGCAACTCATAGCTTCTTTTCTTTTTAGTCTTCCTTACTCAGTAAGCCAAAAGTAGGGAATGCTGGTAAAGTGTACTCCTATTAAGAAGTGAAACAGAAACAGATGAGTTAGTTTTGTGTAAGTGTTTCCACTGGTCTGCTAGGCACAAAATGCATACGAATGCAGGAGCCATGAAATACCAACTGTCATTTTGGTGGATTCTACACGAGTTAAATAATCTGACCTTTGCATTGAAAACTGTCAGTGCACAATATGATAAAATTCATGCTATTCAAGTTTTTAATATTCCTTTACTTACAATCGCATGAAATCCAAAGAAAAAAAACCAAGTGAGAGAGAGAAGCCAGAGAAGAAAGGAAACAGCTTTATACTGATTACCTTCAATGGCACTTTTCTCCTGCTCTTTGAACGAGGGGCTCTATGTTTTCATTTTGCCCGGGCTATACAAAATGCCTTCGCATTTTGTATAGTTTGGGCTTGACCAAACATTTTGGCCCTGACCAAACTGGTTCACTCCTGGGGCTCTTGCCGGCTCCGGTCCTTCTCACTGCAGTGCTACCTTCCTTCCTGGCTGTTTTTTCCTCATCCCTCAAGACAGCTAGGTCAGCTTCTCTTTTCAGAAGAGCGTGTCTCTGACCCCAAAGCACCCTATGCATTCACTCACCACCCTGAGTTGAAGTGGTGTTTATGTGTCTCACATACAAGCTTGTGGCAACTCCAGGTCAGGGATGCTGCCTCATCTGCCTTTGCACGACCAACACCTACAGAACCTGCACGTCATCAGCACCCGGTACTTTCCTTAAATTGACAAATCTGAATAGAGTCCCCCCGCTTAGAACCTTCTGTACCACTTTCAGATATATGTGTCAACGTCCTACTCCCTTCATCAGCAGGCTCCTCTCCCTTATGTTGCCCTGCCTTATGCCAGGACGATGGGCGTTCTTTAATCGCCCTGACCTCCCGCCCCCCATGCCCGCACAGGCTCGTGCTGTCAGCTCTGCCCTGGGAACTACGCTCGGAAATGGAGCTCCCCCTCAGAACCAAAGACAGTCTCCACTGGACTGCATACCTTGCCGCTTGCCAGCCCTGGCCACTTTCGTCGCCCGTATCCCCCTCACGGTTACCCCTCTGCAGAAGTGACCAGAGCTCACTGCCTTTCACAGCCAGCACGGCGTGGGGCTGAGTGAATTGGGAGTGGACGCTTCATCCTTGTAGAGAGGCACAGACTTTATTCCTTATCCATTTACAAGGAACATCTCCACTTTCTCGTCTTGTTTCTAGGGCCAGCGGCCTCTGTGTTCTGACTGAACTTCCTCATGGTTTCAGGGTGAGGTGCCCCAGCAAAGAGACTGAGAGCAGAGTGTGTCTTTGGAGTTGGGGGTCGGGAAAGCTGCCTGTCAAGTGACTCAGGGCAGCCAACTGGGACAACTTCTTGGTCCCGAGTCTGGGTGCCATGGAGGATCTGGCTATAACCCTGCCCCTGCCTGTGTCAGCACCACCTTCCTCAAGCTGCCTCAGACCAGGCCCGCTGACATGCGGCAGGCCGGCTGGCCATCTCGTGCCCACAGCCAGTGGCTGGCCAGGCCTCGGGGATTGTTAAGGTGGTTTACTTTGTGAAGGAGACAGTCTTTAGCCAATCATATTTCCTAGGTTCGACCATGAGGCAGGCTCTCTGGTAGTGCTGTCATCCTGACTGTCCTCTTTGCTCCTTCCCACTCCCCCGCCCCAAAGCAGCCTCTTCTAAAACGTGCAGCAGGAGTTGCAGTCCTTAAAGTCTGGGACTCTGCAAAGCCTTGGCAACGTGGCACAAGTGTCCTCTTCCTCTGCGGTAGCCTGAGCAGACCTTCCCCAGACACTGAGGATGGTGACCGCTCCCGTCCCATCCCTTCCCTTCCTGAGCCCCGGCTCCCATCACTGACGGCATTTTTCCTCTCCTGTCCTAGAGCTACCATGCGTTGGCCAAAAGTCAATTCCAATTTGCTTGTTTTTACAAGAGAGTTTTACAATTCCCCTGAGGAAAATGGTGGACCTTTTAGGGTATTACAAAACCAGGTTTAGAAACCATGGGATAGGATGTTCCTTTTAAAAGCAGCCCCATTTAAAAGCACTCAGACAGCTCAAACTCAAAATTGCCAGGCTCAGAAAACAGCAAGCAACCTTTCACAGGCAACAAATCAGTGGTCTGTGTTGGTTTCAGCCAAATGTTTTTTATTTAAATGATGACTACATGTAGTCCTACTTGGCCAGGCACAGGCAGGAGGGAAGTCTGCAGAGAAGGTTCCAGAAAAGAAATCCCATCCACACTAACAGCAGCCTGAGAGAAGCACGTGACAGTGATACATGATTAAAAGTGATTCCTGAAAAAACTTGCCAAGACTCCACATTGCCTAAACAGCCGCCCTTCTCTCTGTGCCACCCCCTCTTTTCATCCCTTGGTATTTGAAGAAGCACTTATATCTGTGTCCACATCCCTGTGTTTTTTTTTTTCTGCAGTAGACATAAGAGGCAAGAACTTCAGCTCTTTTGAAAAATCCTACAGGCCAGTCTTTAAGCAGAAGCTTACATCCTCTGTGACAATGTTATTCTGGTTGAATAGAATATTGAACAACAAGAGAAAATGTATCCCTGTCTCCCATTCCTACCACCAGGTAAATAGCGGCTAGGACACAGGGTTTCTCCTGTCTGGGAATCAGCATCTCAGTCAGGCTAATGGAGGGGGTGGCGTCCTCAGAACCCCAGAGAGGTGCATGTCAGGAGTTACACCAGAAAAGCCCACTGGTGGCAACACCCAGGGCAGGCAGGTGGATTGTGGAGACAGTGGAGAATTCCACCCCTGGCTAGGAAGTCGCCAAGGGAAGAGGCTTCCAGGCCGGCAAACACCATCGCTGAGGACATACAAGGCATGCAGATGTACCCGTAGCCTGTCTTCACTGTTAGTATTCTATCCATCTGTGGAGGGATAGTGCCGGGCAGCTGTCTACATTTCTGGAGGAACCATCCCTCCTACCCAGTTGGTGGTGGTATGGGGGCCCCCCGGGGAGCTCATTCCCATGGCAGAAGAGGAGATGGAGTGCTGGGCCCATGAGCATGGTCAAGGCTGCCCAGAGCCAGTTTGGAACTGGGAACCTCTGCTCAGACCCTGGGGCATTCTGCAGAAATTGAGCAGGACCCGCAGCTTCCGAATTGATTATCCACGCAGTGAGGGATGGACATTTTCTACTCTATGGTCAGCTTGCTCCCGTCATGGAAGCAAAAGAAAAGAAAAGAAAAACATTCTCTCCTCCCACCCCATCCTCTGTGGCTCAAGAACTGTCTTCTTGCTTAGCTTCCTCCAGGCCAAGGTTCATGAGATTTTGCCCTGGGGTCCATTTTGGTTATTTCCTTGCCATTATTCTGGGATTTTTCACCCAATAGGAATCCCTTGCTATACCATGGCCTGATAAACTTACTGCAGAAAACCACAGAATATAATGGAGAAAACAGTCTTTAGCAAAATTTCTAATTTCTGAGACCCACAGATGGGCAGAGATTTGGCCAAGGTCACACAGCTGTCAGCGGCAGAGACCAGGCTATAACCAGGTGTTTGGCTCCTGGCAGGTGCTCCTTCCACCATCTGTCTGGCATAGCTGGCACCTTATTCTGAGGAGGAATTGGGAAAGAGGTTGCTAAGGGAGCAGAAAATGGGAAGAAGGGAAAGACAGGTATAAGGCAAATCACGTCGTCTGTCAAATCAAGTATATTTTTAAAGAAATTATTATTCAATAGTGTTATTTCTCAATCACTATGGATGGTGATGTAATGAATGTTTGGTTTAGTTCTTTTTGGGAGAGACATCTGTAGCCAGGTCTCATTTCCTTTTCTAGTTGTTCCTTCCCACCCCTCCCCGCCGACACCACACACACACACTCTCACAGTTCACTGTTCTCAGAGTCATCTTGTGGCCATGGAGCTCCCAGGCACAGAACAGGGCTGTATTCTCTGTGCTTCTGGAACATACCCTGCTCCTTTAGACCTAACAGTCAGAAGACTTCTCTACTTAGAAAACTCCTGTTGGGGCTTTCCTGGTGGCGCAGTGGTTGAGAATCTGCCTGCCAATGCAGGGGACAAAGGTTCGAGCCCTGGTCTGGGAAGATCCTACATGCCGTGGAGCAACTAGGCCCGTGAGCCACAACTACTGATACTGAGCCTGCGTGTCTGGAGCTTGTGCTCCGCAACAAGAGAGGCTGCGACAGTGAGAGGTCTGTGCACTGCGATGAAGAGTAGCCCCCGCTGGCCGTAACTAGAGAAAGCCCTTGCACAGAAACGAAGACCCAACACAGCCAAAAATAAATAAATAAATAAATAAATAAATATATATATATATATATATACATAAATAAGAAAGAAAACTCCTGTTCATCCTTCAAACCCCAGTTCAAAGGATACCTCCTTAGAAAAGCTTCCCCAGCCTTCTTAGCAGCCAGGCCAAGCTGCTGCTCCCTCTTTCATGTCTCTGTTTCTCCATTCCTCTGTTACAGCATTTATCACATGATGCCACAGTGTTTCCATGCTTTCTAAGGCTGAGGGCTTGTGAGATTTTCCCCTGGGGCCCACTGCACCGGTTATTCCCGTTCCCATTCTTATTATTCTGGGATTCCTCTGCCCACATAAGAATCTATTGTTAGTTCATGGCCTGCTAAACATACTGCAGAAAACTTAAGTCAATAACCAAATACCCAATACCCATCACAAAGCCTAGTACACCAGCACTTGACAAATGTTTACAAAATTTATTAATGAAGCTGAGATCTTGGCTCCATTAATTTACTTACATTTTAGAAAGGAGTTTCCCACTCTTATCACCAGCACATTTTGTATACATAGACCCTAGATGTTAAAACTGATCATTGGCCAAAACGCGTAACTCCACTTGCCTTTCTTTATGAAGCAGTTGGACCATCTGAATCCCCCCTCTCCTTTCAAGCCATTTCCAGGCTCTGCCCTTCATTTGAGCAGGAGACCCAAGCCAGGTAGAATGAACTCACCTATGACATTCCGTATGTCATCTTCTTCCTCAGGGCTCAGGGTGGGGCTAAGGGGGGCTGTGCCCTGCCCAGCAGTAGCATCTTTCCCCAGTGAGTCTGTCCTGACTGGCGGGGGAGGCACCGGGGCTGTGTACGTAGCCTCTACAAATGCATCCTCGGGAACCACTGATGGAGGCGCTGAGGCTGGAGGTCGCTGGGTGGCTGTGTGGGCCACGGTTGTGGCTGGTACCTGAGTAAAAGGTTTAAGGACTGCCTCCCCTGTGGGATCTGGAAACACTGAGGTGGTTTGGAGTGGTGTTGAGAATTTTTCACCTGAGGCAGAGAGAGTAGGGTCAGGGACGCTGGCAGCTGAGGTCGAGGCCTGCGGCTGTGCAGAAAGCAGGGCTGTGGTCTGAGTGTCAGCATCAGTCGTCACAGCAGCTTTGTGACGGGTGGCTACTGGCCTTCGGGTGGCACTGGTCAGCAGGTGCTTGTGTCTCAGAAGCTGATCTTCAATCAGCAAATCCATTCCGTGTTCACCGCTGAAAAACTCGTCTTCTGGGAAATAAACACAGGTGCATTTGTGACTGGGGGAGAGGAACTGGGGCATGTGGCACGTGGCAGATTAATGAGGGTTTCTTTCCTCAACGTGATGCCCTGATTTAGAGATAGAGCCCAGGTGGGATTTAGAAGAAGCAGGTGAAAAGGAGCACAAAGGGAAGCATTTCCTGGAGGGTCTCTCTGAGTAGTCTACTGCTATCCTCCACCTGGGACCCAGGGGCCACCTAGAGGACGGCACAGCCACGGGCTACGAAACCTGGGAGGAAGTTAGTCATTCATTCAGTAGGTATCTATGGAGCACACGCACAAGAACGATGAGCAAAAAGAAGATCCTGCCCTCGCAAAGCTTCTATCTAGTGGTGGAGACACCAAACAATACACAGATTGTACATTTGAAGGTGCTATGAAAAAATGACTAGTAGGGTGAGGAGAAGGGAAAGAAAGAGAAACTTGCAGTAATGGATAAAGTAGTCAAGATGGGACTCAGTGGGATAGAGAGATGAGCAGAGGCTTGAAGGAGTGAGGGAGTTAGCCAAGCAGCTGTCAGGGGAAGAGTATACTGGGGGGCGGGGGGACAGTAGCAGTGCAAAGGCCCTGGGGCCAGAACATGTCTGCCGAGGCTGAGGAGCAGTGAGGTGGCCAGAGGTCAGAGAGAACACGGGAGCCAAGTCACGTGGTGCTTGGCTGTTGTGTTTGGACTTCAGTGTTTATTCTAAGTGAAATGGGGCAGTCTGCAGGGTTTTGAGCAGAGAAGGAATATGAGGAGGCAGAGATTTCTTAGGAAGGACACAAAGAGCTCTAACCACAAAAGACATAATTGCTCAACTGGATTTTATCTGCTCATCAGAAACACCATTAAGGAACTGAAAATACAAGCCACGGGCAGGAAGAAAATATCTGCAATATGTATGACTGACAGAGGACTTGTTCCAGAATATAAAAACCCCACACACCAATTATTTATTTATTTATTTATTTTGGCCACGCTGCGCAGCTTGTGGGAATCTCAGTTCCCAGACCAGGGACTGAACCCGGGCCATGGCAGTGAAAGAGCCGAATCCTAACCACTAGACCACCAGGGAACTCCCACAAATTAATAATTTTAAAAGGCTACAAACAGTTAAAAGTGGGAAAATGATTATGCCAGCGACTGGGTGAGCAGAAACTGTAAGGAGGTAGAGGCAGAGCAGGTAGATGAGTCAGGAGGCCGCTGAGCAGCACCTGATGGGAGGAACTGGTCCTCGCTCTGGCAGAGTGGAGAGAGGAAGAGTGGGGCCTCCTGGGGTGCTGGGCAGGGAGAGACAGCAGACAAAGGAGGGAAGAGGAAGTGTTAGGGAAACAAGATAAAGATGAGGTGAAAGGGAATATCTGTTTTCTGTGAAAAAATAAGAGGGACAGAGATAAAAGGGGTCCAGCATGTGCTGGAGTCTCGGTCAGGAAGCCCAGGGCCCCTGGACAAGGAACAACAGGTGGGGGAAGCCCACTGTGTGGCTGTGAGTGAGTCATTCGCCTCTATGCCTCAGGGTCCTCATCTGCGAATGGGGAGGATTGGACTCCAGGGCACTGAAGTCCCTTCTGGCTCAGTCATGTTCTGCCTTGTGGTCCTCTGCAAGCCCAGAGAAGGCAAGTGACTTGCCCCGGGGCGCTCAGCAAGTTGTGAGGAAAGGCCATAAGAACTCTGGATAATTTGTAACTGCAGGGAATTCTCAGGTAAGCGAGCTGGTTCTGCGGGGCCACGGTAGTAATCAAACTGCAAAAAGAGTGTGTGCCTCACGGGAAGTGCACCTCCACAGGGTCCAAGTGGTGACTCCATCCCTTGCCCTGCCTCTGGGGGGGGCGGCCCTGCTGACCCCAACTCACGATGCTCTTCGATGTCATTCTCCTCCTCAGGGTCCTTGGCTTTGTAGTAGGTGATGCCCCGAATGACGGTGGGCTTGGAGGCTGGCCGGCCCCTCAGGTAGACCTGCCTCTGCAGGGGCCGCTGAGGCTTCACCACCTCTGGTGGAGCCAGTGGCCGCGTCTGCAGGAGCTTGATGGAGTTGATCTGCTGGGACACGGTTTCTTCCTGCAGAAACCTCTCTTCATACTGCTCCTCAGAGGGAACACAAGAGAAGGTCAGGTCACTGGTCAGAGAGGCAGTGGTCAGGCAGAGACAATGCTGGAGCCAAGGCCATACTAATAACAACAGCTAATCCTAAAAGCACGTCCTAAGAGCCAGGCATTGTTCATCTTCTCATCAGCCCTATGAGGTAGGAACCATTTTAAATCATTTCCATTTACAGTTTGGGAAACTGAGGCACAGAGAGGTTATGTAAATTGCCCAAGGTGCCACAGCAGGTAAGTGGTAGAGGCAGGATTTGAACCCAGGCAGTCTGGCTCCAGACTCTGTCTCTAACCTCCATGCTATACTTCTCAGAGAGTGCAGTTGTCCTCTCAGCTCTGGCCTGGGGATGCTGGGTGACTTAGATCTGGTATCAGTTGTTTCTAGTGAGGTCCATGTGGCTGGGACATGAAGGCTGGGGAGCAAGATGCATACCTCAGGATGAATCATGACTGCTTTTACTTATGCTGTTAGAACAAACTGCCCCAAGCCCTCCCTAACGAATCCAGAAAAAAGTCCGAAGTCCTTGGCCTGGCACCGAGAACTCAAATCAACTTGACCCAGCTCAGCATCCTTCTCTCTTGCTCCAACCCCCAGCGCCGACACCCCCGGTACTCCAGGCACTTGGTTGACTCCTGAACTTCTTGGCTCTCCTGAGCTTCTGGGTCTTTGCTCAGACTGTTTTCTCTGTCTGGAAGGCCGTTCTCTTCCCCCTCCAGCCCCATATAGCTATTTCTTGAAATCAACCCATCTTTCAAGGCCTGGCTAAAATCTCAGGACCCCAAGGAAATACTCCCAGACCTTTTCATTCAGAACTAATCTTTCTCTCCCAATCATCACTTTGCACTTTGTGGCAGAGACTTCCAAGTGACTACCCAAATCCCCTGTCTCCTTGTTCCTGACTTAATGAGAAACTGGTTTTGTGGGAGTGGTCATGGGACTAAGTTCTGGTTGGTAGAAGTTGGTGGGAAGAGCTTTTGGAAAAGTTTCTTAAGACGTGGGGCTGACTCAGCTGGAAGGCATCTTTTGCACTCTTCCTCATTTCTCTGGCCAGGAGAATATGGACAGGATGGCTGGAGCTGAGCAGTCATCTCGTGATTATGAGGGGATTTTGAGGATGGACATCACTAATGACATCTTGCAGCTGACTATACCAGCCCTGGGCCACCTGCCTCCAGAGCTCTTCTACAAGAAAGAACAACCAACCCCTCTATTGTTTAATGCACTGTATTTTGGTCTCTTACTCAAAGCGGAACACAACTCCTAATGGATACAAGTCTGTACTTCTATTGTACCACCTTTCTCAGCCTGCCTTCCACAGGCATTATTTAAGGATGTTGCTTCTGTTGACTGAGCAACTGGAAATGCAGAGACCACCTCTTGTTCATCTTTAATTCCCCTGGGTAAGTGCTTGTTAAGTTGAATTTCTGAATCATAACAAATCCCAAGCAACCATCTACATTTGTGACTAACACTGGGATTTTTGTCAAATCAAATGATGCTTTCAAGTAGGTAGCCGATGACCTGGGCATCTTGATGGTACCACCGAAGTCCTCTGTGATGGTTCTGGTCGCATGGAAGGACCACCCTGTCCTCCACAGAGCTGCTGCCTGGGGACTGAGCTCTTGTGGCCACAGTGTGGCAGAGTCTCTGGGTCCTGCCTTGGTCCGTCTAGTCATGTCCCCTCACCCAGGGTCACAATCGCCCACTTTTGAAAGCAGAGGGCCTTGGGCACAGGGCCTGTGAGCTAGCTGTGCTGAAAGTCAGAGCCACTGGACAGGGGGTCCAGCTCCTGAGGGGCAGTGGCTCCATCAGTAAAGCATGCAGGACCTTCCGGTTCACTGAACATTAGCTGGCAGGGATCCAGCTATCACGGCCAACTTTCTCACTTTGCACGGGAAGAAGCAAATCAGGCTCTTGTTTTGACCTTTAAAATCTGGCCTGGAGAAAACCTAGAGTCCTCATGGCCAATCACACTCCAAGTCTGTACAGGTTTTCCCGTGACAAGAGAGTTTATCCAGATGGCACAGTAGACATGGCAGTTCCTGAATATGTGTTCCTTGCTCCCCTGAGCTGACCGACTCCCGGAAGACCGGGGACACTTTCTGCCAGACTGGGGCCAGAGCGCTGCCCAGAAGAAACAGGCAGATCTGTGCCCCGGGCAGCCCCTACTCCTGCTACCTGCCCCTCTCTCACTTCCCATTCTTTGCTGGTGAGGTGACCTCCATCAGAAGCGCAGGGAACACGTGGCTGGTGCTGATGACGTTTTACAGAGCAACCATTATGGCCTGACATGTCCCTTTATATTATTTTCAACCCTTAAAATAATGGGGCAAGGTAGATATTATTATCCACATTTTACAGATGAGGAAGGAGAGGCTCAGAGTCATTTAGCAACTTGGTTGAAGGTATGTCAATTAAGTGGCTGAGAGGGGCACTTATTAAGTCATTCGGCTATTAAATAGGCCCAGGGCTGCCTGCCTTCAGAGCCTGTGCTCTACCTTACATTAAATCCACATTGTCCTCAGCTGTGACCACAGGACTAACTCATTTGCCGTCTAAAAACTTGTCTACATCCCCAAGTCCTGAGGGCCATGGTCTGGCTAGTGCCCAGCAGACTTGGGGATCCCTCATTTCCCATAGGAAAGAGCTGCCTGGGAGGCTGACAAGAGGCCCCAGCCCTTGACTCTGACGCCGTGGGCCATCTAATTGCCAGACTCTGGTTTCCCTCTGCATTGCAAAAGCAAGTTGTCATCTCTTCGTGGCAAACCCCAGGAACTGTCTTTAATCCAAGTTCTTAGGGATGAGCGGGAACTGCAGTTCCTTCTCCCAGCCAAGAAGATGGAGCAAGACCACGGACAGCCTCTGCCAGAGAACATATAATTTCCTTGGATTCGCTGGCTGCACTGGGAGGCAGTGGCCCCCGCAAGCTTTGATTTACTCTCTCCGTTAAACTGTTGTATGACTTCAACTGCTGGTGTCCCAATTTTCCCAATCCTACCCTGCCCTCTCCACTCCCAACCCACCCCCCAGAGCCCCCTGCCAACCCTCCAGGCAAGGACCTTCCTGGAAAGAGGCCTCCAACAAAGTGCCATTCACCATTCCAAGAAACCCTGACATCATCTGTAAGAACCCTGAAAATAACAGCCAAACCCAGACACCCCACTCACCCCCTTTTTCAGCACTGGGTTCACTAAAGAGACAGACGGATGCAAAGGGAGAGGAAGATCCTAGCCTTGCCTCCTTCACCACTTCCCCCTTTCGGGTCCCACCCTGGCCCTGGCTCTGCCCACACCCCCCTGGTTTGGGTGGATTGTGCTAACTTCCACAGTGTGTGAATGAGGATTTCAGGAGGGAGAAAGTTTTGCTGAGCAAGGAGAAAAAGAGTTTGGTGTGGTTGATTTGCCGTCAGGAAATCTGAGCTGGGTTCCTGAACACACCACATAATGTGTCATCAAGACAACAGATGGAATTCTCAAGCTCAGCCGACTGGGAAACTGGAAGCCAGAGAGGACAGGGAGAGCCTAACTCTGCTGGGCTGCTGGGCCAGCAGAGGATGCCATATGGGCTGCGATAGGAGCCGCAGGGCTCCAGGTGTGATGTGAGGGTGCCTCCAAGTTCCCTTCCAGCCCAGAAATGTCTTCTGGCTCTTTGGTTTACAAACTCAGACCTGCTCAGGGATGACCCACCAAGCAGACTAAACATACACTCGGTAGCTGGCATGTCGGGGACACCCAAAAATGAGAATAAAAATAATTTTTGAAGGAATAGGATATTTCCCACAAAACCCTATCAAAGTAGTCATCATGGGCTAAGCCAGAAAATTGGCCTTCCTTGTACTTATTTTCTGGGTTGAAATTGGTTTTATTTTGAGTTACAAATGGGGCAGGGTGCAGGCACCATACTCTCTTCAGGGCTTCTTGCCTCCAAAGTCCTAATCTGCCTGCTCTCCTGCCTTTGGAACACATGACCCCAAGGTTTCCCAAACCTACAGCTGCTGTCTGCTTGGCGCCACTTTGGGGAGTTTCTTTGCTCAAGAGTTCCAAGCCCACATGCCTAGTCATTCTTACTTCCTTTCTTACCCCAATTCTTAATGACCCAGGCAACAGGATCCTTCGTAGCAATGCTTCCCAGCCCTTTTCAGTGTCACAGCACATACAACAGCTCAGGGGCTCTGAAAGTCCCCGTCCCAGGCCCTGCTTCACCCACACCCTGCCTGTCTGCCCCAGGCTGAGGGGATCCCTCAATGGTTCACCTGGAATCCACGCTCTGCCATCCACCACCAACCCTCGGCCCAGTAACTGCTGCTATCCCATGGTTGCCAGGGACCCCTCTTATGATACTTCATCCAGACCTGCCTTGCTAGTAGCATCCACACTCTTCAAGTCCAATACATTAAATAAAATAACACACGTAACTCCTGAATATTAGCACATATACATAACTTAGTAACTAGAGCCAAATAAACATGTATCAAAGGAGGACGTATTTTTAAGCAAATTGGTCCTTTGGCATCACTCAAATCACATTAGATAGTATTTCATTTCATTGCACAGGTGACTTTGTGTTCCAGACAACGATGAGTGGGAAGAGATAGAGGTTTGAGACCCCTGTCACCACTTCCCAGCTGAGCAAGGGAGACTGAGCATTCCTGGATCTGTTTTCTCATCTGCAAAGTGAGGATACTGATCTCTGCCCCAGCCTGCCTTCCAGAGCTGTGGTGAACACCACATGGTATGATGATGAAAGACGTAGTACTCGAAGAGGCAGGATGGAGTATAATAAAAAGAATGGGGCCTGAAACTCAAAAGACCCGGATTTGAGCCCTGGCTTCAGAACTCACTGAACCGCTCTGGGCTTCAACGTTAATTAAGTACAACGGGGTCAACCCCTGCCGCATCAGACCTATAGGACTGTTGTGCAGATGAAACGAGACCATGCCCATGGAAGGACTGAAGTCTGCAAGCTCTATGCACATGGGAGGTGCTGGGAGTATGCTTTCTGGGGGTCTGTGGTCAGAGCCCCTGGAGGCTGGGTTGTACCTCGGGGTGGGTGTAGGCTGCAGCCGTATCCCTCTGCAGGGCCGAGCGGATGTCCGGCATGCTGTCTAGGATGTTACTGGAGCTGTTCTCTTTGCCTCGCTTGTTCATCTCAGTTCGAATTTCTTCCACGTCCTCTTCAATTTGTTCATTTTCCTTGGTGAGGTTTTTAGAAACTTCCTAAGAGAGAAAATTTTAAAAAGAGAGTCCTTTAAAGTGCTTTGAAGACAAACAGGAGGGAGCTGGCAGCTAGCTTCTGCTTAGAGCACAGAGACTCAACAGACAGGCTGAGAAATCAGCCAGAAACAACTGGGGCCCTCGAGTGTGTCCAGACCTGTGCTGAGGACCAGAGCTCAGTCCCAGGTGGCATTTCCAGGGCAGCTTGGCTCCGATATGTCCTCTGCTGGAAATGCTTTCCAATACCACCATGGCTTTCCTAATAATAACATTGCCATGTCCCTGGGCTACTGGGACACCTGTTATTTTTCTATCCTTTGTTCACAGTAAGCTCTTAACCAGTGACGAGTAACATTACAGAAAAATTCCATTCGCTTGCACCTCTACACATGTGAACCAGTGGCTGAGTTAATGAAAGATTTTCTGAGCAATTTTAAAAGAGGTGGCCAAAGAAATCTACATAGTCTGCTCTTCTAATGAGCACAAACTACTCCCCAGCACTTTTTAAAGGTCTTTTTTTCTATTGAGATATAGTTGATTTACAATATTGTGTTAGTTTCAGGTCTATAGCAAAGTGATTCAGTTACACACACACGTATATATTTTTCAGATTATTTTCCATTATAAGTTATTACAAGATATTGAATATAGTTCCCTGTGCTATACAGTAAATCCATATTGCTTATCTACCTCATGTATAATAGTTTGCATCTGTTAATCCTGTATTCCTAATTTATCCCCCTCCCTTGCCCCTTGGGTAAACATAAGTTTGTTTAATATGTCTGTGAGTCTGTTTTACATATAGATTCCTTCATATTATTTTTTAGATTATACATATAAGTGATATGATATCATATTGATCTTTGTCTGACTTACTTCACTTAGTATGATATTCTCTAGGTCCATCCATGTTGCTACAAATGGCAATATTTCACTCTCTTTTTATGGCTCCCCAGCACTTTAAAAGCATCATTTATATAGGAAATTGATAGGCTGGCTTTAAACTTTCCTATTCACACATAAAAAGTTTCCCTAAATGACTTGGTGAATTAGGCATGTTCCAGACGTAGTTCATACCAGAAAGGACTAAAGCTACATTTCAGTCAACCAACAGTGGTGAGTACCTCCTGTGTGTCTAGGGTACGGTATGACAGAAAGAAAGCCTCCAATTCCCCTGGGGTTCTTGTCCTGGGATGGCGGCGGGTGCGGTGGAAGGACAACTGTAATGGGGGAGACAGGGTCCACACTGCAGAAAGAAGATGACCAACCATGTCAGGTTCTGTAAGTGCCAAACATGGGTTCAAAGCGGGGGAGTGGACTAGAGGCATGAGAGGGAGCGTCCTGGAGGAGATGAAGCTGACTGTGGTCTGAATCTTGGACAGCTGTCAACAGGCTTAGAGGTATCCTTTCTCCTCTAGTTATTCTTAGAGAAGTTTACTGCACTGAGATCTAACTTTGTCCAGCGTTGGCCCCCATTCTAAGGTTTCCATGAGCATCTGAATTTTTAAATGTGATGTTCTCCTTTGAGCCCTGTTTATGAGGGCGATAGAGGAAGTAACCATGGAAGAATAGGAGACGCATTTACTTTTCATCTTTTTTTTGACAGACAGACATGAGAAGTGCAAAAGCTCAGACATTGCCGGGCACGGTCTGCAGCCCAGTAAGATGGTACTCATGTCCCCGAGGGAAGCCACGGTGGCTCAGAGTTAGGGGGTGTGCAGGCAGATGGTGACACCCAGACACTGTGGCTCCAGCGGCTCTACGTGGGCTGCCCAATGGAGCCCACGACGTGATTGTTATAACTAACCAGGCTCTAGACCACTGGCCATGCTATTCTTACAAACTGTCTGGTTTACATCTCAATGGTGCTACTGCTAGATCTGTCATCTTGGTCAAATTACTTAAGCTCCCTGTGCTTCGTTTTGCCCATGTGTAAATTGGGGTTAATACTAGCACTTGCCCTATGGGTTGTTCTGAGGATTAAATGAGTTAAACTATATGTGGAAGTGCATGGGGCATACTAAGTGGTTGTTATTTTTCATAGAATGTTACAGCTGGAATGGACCCCAGAACTCAAGCCTAACCCTTCATTTCACAAATGAGGAAACTGAGGCCCAGAGTAAGGATGTGATTTTTCCCATGATCATTTTTAAAAGTGGCAGAACTGAATCCAGCACCCAGCCTCTTGGCCCTTGCTTCTTCAGTTCACTTGCTGGATCACTAAGAACACCAGGAGAGGTTCCTGGCACTCAGCCAGATCTCAAGCAGCACTGAGCACATCACAGGGGCCAGTGAACACTGTCAGTTTGGTTTCAGGATATACATTAGGATACGCATATACAGAGAAATATAAAAATGTTGGATTCCCATAAATCCTTGCTACTCAAAGAGATCAGCAACAGAGGCATCACTCAGGAGCTTTGTTAAAATGCAGAAGCTCCCACCCGACCCAGACCCGCTGAATCAGAATCTGCATTTTAACAAGATGCCCAGGCAATCTGCATACACATTAAAGTTTGAGAAGCACTGTCTTAAATGTAGGAAGCTTCGGGTAAAGCTAATGGAAAGGGGGCCCAGATGTGTGAGAAAGACTGTTTTACAGGAACCAGGTGCTTTCTGGGGCCGAGAGGAAAAGTTCCTGGTGCCTGAGTGGGATTCAAGCATTTCTGTACATCTATAAGCACCTGCTAAGAGCTGCACCTGGGCGTCTCCTCCTGTAACTCTCACATCCTGTAACAGGTAATGAAGCCCCAGAAGGTTCAGGGGTTCGATATAGTACTTCTTCATTAATGCACTTGTGAGTTCAGCCCTGGGTACTGAGGGTAAGCCAGGCCAGCGAGGATCCTGTTCTGATGAAGACCAGCCTCCATGAGGGGAAGTAAACAATAAATAAGAAATAAAGAAGAAAACATCAACTAGTGAAAAGTGCAATGAAGGAAAGCAAGTCAGAGTGATGTGACAGATGCAGATTCTAGCTTATCGGTAAGATCAACGACACTTGTCTAAGGTGGAGACTAAGGCATGTCCACAACTGCTGCCTAGCCATGTCCCTAGGACCCCTCTCTGGGTGGACCCAATGGTTTGGCCTAAGTAGCCTAAAACAAGATCCCATCTAATTCCTGAACACCTCAAAAGAGTCAGCATTGGTCCTTGCACTCGCTGCGAGGCAAAGGGGCAACCCCACAGATTTAGCCCCTGCCCTCCAGATTTTGGGTTTTCTAGGCCCCTGGAAGGCTCCCCTCTCATTGATTTAGAAATGCCAATACCCTTTCTGCTTTTAGTGAGGAGCTATTATTCTGAGTTTCCACAGAGGAGGGTTTGAGACAGTCCTGGCCCTGAGACCCCGGAGGAGCAATATTCTTTATTCCCCTCACGGGAACAGCAAAGCCCACCAGCCACCTGAATAAACACCAGGCTGGTGGTGGCATCACCCCATCGGCCTGCTGGGCCAAGCCAGCTGATGTCCCCCAGGGTGGCAGAGCAGCAGCCAGCCACCCCTCCCACTCAGCCACCTCTTCCCCAGGTGTGCTGGCCTTGCCGGGCTCCCCACTCCTCCCTGGGGCTCTGCCTTCCTCACACCAAGGGCCTTTTATGGGGTACATCTCAGGAGGCACCGGGGATGGTGCCCAGACAAGACACTCTCGATCCTGCCCTGGGAGAAGGGTGAACTCCATGACCTCATGCCTCTGTCTCTTCCCCTCTGGGACAGCTGCAACCGTGACATTTATGGTGTGTGCAACTTGGCTCGTGCATGGCATTGGCAACGTGGCGGAGGAAGTGGGAAGGGTGCCTGTCTGCCAGGAGTGATCACACCACATGGTCTCTGCCAAGGATCCTGGTGCTGTGAGGAGGGAAAGCAGGAGGGAAAAAGAGCAGGTAGATAGAGGGCTGGCACAGAAGGCAGGACACAGCCAGCCAGGGCGATTAAATATCTGGGAACTGTGTCATTGTCCTTGGGCTAGACAGAGCCAAGGAAGTGAGAGGTATTCACAGAACAAGTGCCATGTGCTGGGGGTATGTAGTAGGGCATTGGAGGGTACCTCCTGAGAGCAAGCCCGCATTGCCAGTTGGGGACAGGTGTCCTGTGCTGACCACAGTCAGATGCACAGGTGCCAGAGGGGAGGAAGTGTGCAAACTAGGCAAGTCCCTGGGAAAAGGGGAACTGGATGTAGGTGGAATTGAGGGTCCAGCTGGCAGTCAGCACTGGGCAGCACAGTTGGTCAGAGGACAGCTTTAACGAGCCATGGAGGGACAACACAAGCAGGTATGCAGACTGGTGCAATGGGCACGTGCATGTTCCAGGGAAAGGCTGTTGCATGGGCACAGACTGTGTCCTGACCTTGTCCAGCTATTGGACAAGTGTGTGCATGCCTGGGTGAGACCATGGGGCAGCTTAAGGCAAAACTGTTGGGACCCGAGGGAAATACAACCAGAGTGCAAAGGTCTATCAGCTCTCTGTGGTCTTGTTTTCCCAACCAGAACCAGGGACGAGGTGTGGTGGGCAAAGTGCTGGCTCTGGAGACCAGGTATGAAACCCACACTTACAGTCACTACCTGGTTTTATGTAACTACATAAGGCAGGTGATGGGACCTCTCTAGGCCCCATCAGTTAGAGGAGGAAGGAATAATGATACCTACCTCACCAGGCTTGGTTTGGAGAACGAATGAAGGGCTGTATGTGGCACAGCGCACAAAACAGGGCTTGACACGCGTCGCCGAAGGTGGAGTAGGACGGACTCATGGGACCTCAGTAGCAGATACACAGGTGGAAAAGGGGAGGGGAGCTAAGGTTTGGTGTGGCTGGGACAGGGAAGAAGGCGAGGACCCAAAGCTGGTGTGTTGTAAAGAGACTCCTGTAGAAGGAGACTAAGCAAGATGGCAGCTGAGCCAAACCATGGCCCCAAGTCATGCAGCGGGCATGTGCCCCCACTAGTAGGTGGCTGGATGTGCCCAAGGCTCAGAGGCAGATGGCAAAAGCCTGAGGACACAAGGAGCACGGTTCCTTGTGGGAGTGAAGTGAGATAGTGTGGGAGTAACGGGAGCTGGTGGGAAGGCTCGGAGTTCCCATAGCTTGCCCTGCCCTTCCCCCCTCAGAGCCCTCCAAGACACCACTAGGACCAGGTGGCCTGGGACGGACACCCTAGGCGACAGCTGTCTCCAGCCCCTATAAGACAGCTGGATGGGGAGAGCAGCTAGAAACAGCTGGTGCTCCAGCTGACGGGACAGGCAGGACTCAGCACAATCCCTGACCACAGGGCAGGCTGGCCTGGCTGCAGGGGGCGGCCAGCTGACGTGTTCAATCACTCCCCCAACCAAACAGCTGTTGAGCATCTAGTCACATCCACGTTGGGCTAAACTTTGGCAAACAAAGATAACTTAGACCCAGGTTGTCCTCAAGAAGTCCAGAGCCTGGAAGATAGTCAAACAAGTAAAGAGCAAGAAGTCCCACGCCTCTGATGTTGAACCCCATAAATACAGCCACACGCTCCCTCACATCCTGGCAGCTGCAGGCTATTCCTAGGCCAGCGGATGGAGGGCTGAGGCTCACACCTTAAATCCCTTTAGCCAAGAAGAAAAGCTTTCATGCCACCGTGACAGATTAGATTTGAAGTATATATAAAACCCAGGAGAGGTTATATATTGACCTGAACCCATACTAAGATGTAAACCGAATTAAATAACGTTAGAGCTGAAATGTATCTTAGAAATATTATCTCCAACCCTTTCCCTTTTCACAGATGAGGACACTATGGTCAGACAGGGTGAGTGACACTCCTCTCCAAGGCTGCACTTGAGTAAGGAGAAGAGTGAAATGATTTACAGCAAACCCTTTTGTGAGTGCAGATTTGATCAGGAGACAGAGTGAGCACTTGGGGTGTCTTGATGTGAGTGGAGGGAGGGCAGAGAGGAGAGGCTTGGAAAGAGACAGTTCCCCTAACTCATGGCCAGGCCTGCACAGACAAAAATTACATTTTCCTATTAGTTGGTAAAAAGATATATCCCCCAGAGTCAGGAGTGATCCTTTGATCTTGCCTTCCAGACCAGAAACACAAAGGCCACCAAATCCTTATGTCTGGGGGAGAAGCCCTCAGTAATGCTTGTGCCAGCACATTCTGGGGAGAGGGCCAGTTCTGGGTCTGGTAAATCCATTGTAGACTTTAAATCCCACTTGGACACAACATTATCAGAAGAAAAAGCTTCAGATGACACACAGGGTTCCACAGTGCCATCTGTACTCATGGATGGGGTTTGCAAACTCCAGCGGGTAGGTGCGAGAGACACACACACACTTGGGCAACAGAAATCACACTTTGGGAAGCTTGTAGGCATGCATCTATTTTAAGAGCCTGGGATATGCACCCACATGTATACAAAGGCACATGTGTATACAGTCACATCCAAGTAATTATAAATGTTGCCAGTTGTACTGCAGCTAAGTGGAGGTAGGGCATTTCTTCACAAAGATTTGCAATTTTTATGGGCATGACTTAATTCATCTAAAGGCTTGATGCTAGAATAAATTATTTTAATGACCTGTCCCTCTGTTTGTCTTTTTCTTTACTTGGATAATAAATCTACTCCTGGAAGCAGTACGTGTTACTAGGCCTGTACCTCTGCCTCTTGTCCTGCTGTCATCAGAATCCATTTTTAGGCCTGGGCAGCCTACAAGTCTTTGTGTCTCTGGGTGCACTCAGCACTCAGAGCGAAAGTCTTCTGAGCTGAATCTGTGCCAACGACAGGTCTACATGTAATGAATAGGGTCTGCCTTTGCCTTTGGAAGCTACAGATTTTCCTTCTAGACTTCTGGTTCCTATCTCTCCTGGCACCTATATTCTGTGCATACACCCACCCCAGCTCCAATACATACCGGTCCTTCCTGCATCCCTTTTCCCTTCCCAGCCACTTACAGAAGAGTATCAGCCTGGATCTACCACATAGAAGGTTCTTGGACCACTGACTACCTTGGATGTTACTTCTACTTGGACAAGTGCTACAGGAATTCCCATGCAGTTTCAGGACTCCACTAGAGGAATAGGAAAGAGGTTTTGGGGGTTAAGTTTGTGGCACACAGTGAAAGGGTCCCACTAAGATACATGCTCCAAATTGATAAAAATTAGAAAGTCTGCCAATACCAAGTTTCGGTAAGAATGTGTGTGGAGCGTTCACACCCTGCTGGAGGCAACATGAACTCATACTACCACGTGGGAGAACAGCCTGGCAATACAGTCGCCCCTTGGTCTCTGCAGGCGATTAGTTCCAGGACTCCCCACAGATACCAGAATCCACTCAAGTCCTCTATATAGAATGGTGTAGGATTTGCATAAAACCTACAGACATCCTCCTGTATACTTTAAATCATCTCTAGATCACCTATGATACCTAATACAATGTAAATGTTATGTAAATAGTTGCTGGCATATAGCAAATTCAAGTTGTGCTTTTTGGTGCTTTCTGGAACTTGGGGGGGAATATTTTAGATCCCCCCCCCCAAATTTCTGTGGTTGAATCAAATTGTAGGCATGCATCTATTTTAAGAGCCTGGGATATACACCCACACGTATACAAAGGCACATGTGTACACAGTCACATCCAAGTAATTATAAACGTTGAATTCCATGTGAATTCAAATTGGTTGAATCCACAGATGAGAAACATGTGGATGTGCAAGGCCGACTGTATCCCCTAAAGTTGCTGATAAGCATAACTTATAGTCCAGTAGTTCCATTCCTACTTACATATCATAGAGAAATGTATGCATGTATGGGATGTGCATATAGAGGGATGCCCCTGGGGTTACTATGAATTACAAAACTAAAAATAACCCCCATATCTGCCATCAGTGGAACAGATGAATAAATTGTGGTATAATCTCACACTAGAATACTACACAGGAATAAAAATGAATGAACTACAAGCCAAAAAATGACATAGGTGAGTATTAAAAACATTAAGTTGAGTGGAAGAAGCCCAACATCCACACACATAGACACGCACTTCTGTAGGATTCTACATATTTAAAGTTCAAAAACAGACAAAACTGTTGTATTTAGGGATGCATCCTTAGGTAATGAAACTGCAAAGAAAAGCAAGAAGATGATTAACATAAAATCAGGATAGAGGGTCCCTTCAGGGGGGAATGTGAATGGGAGAAGGCATGTGGGGGGCTTTTGGGGTGTTTCTTGAGCTGGGTGCTGGTTACATGTGTATTTGCTTTATGATAATTTGCTAAGCTGTACATTCATTGTTTATGCACTTTTCTATACATGGGTTATTTTTCATGATTCAAAACAGAAGCTCAACCAAAATCACTCCACCAAGAAGAGCTTCCAGGGCTGATTTTACCAAGAGGTGAAATTCTCAACAGTTCAGATTCCATTTCTCTCTCCTTTCTTCCTCTTTCATCTGCAAATGGAGTTTCCATTCTTACATCCTCCTACATAGCTGAGGTGAATGTATACACATGTGCGTGCCTACTTCTTCTGTCAAGTACTGATCTTACTCTGGGCAAAATATCCCTCCAATGTGACCCTTTTGCCTAGTCTGACCTCCAAAGAGCTCTCTTTGGGATTCAAGAATATTCAAAGATCAGGAGCAGAGTTTCACTCCCATTCCTCCTGCACAGCCAGGCTGGAGAAGGAGTGTTTTTTCCATTTACCCAACATTCTGCCTTTTTACTGCATGCAGACTGCAAACAGAGTCAGCCAGCAAGAGCCAGGAGACGAGTGGCTGGACTTGAAGCTGAGAGACATCGCTCTGGTCTGTGGGCCCAGGGCCCAGACCCATCTGTATCTATTGTCACACCAAAGCTCCCTGTCATCTTGGGCTGCCTGTTTGGAGAAACTTTCACTGGAAAGTTTGGGGAACTTCTCTAACTTAACTTTAATCCTATTTAACAGGATTTATGGGGTATGGCCATGGTTCTGCCTAGAAATTCCCTTGGAAGAACTATTGCTACAAGTTCTGGTTAGGAAAAACTGATGCTCCCAGGGCCGCCAGCAATGATTTGAAGAAACTTATGAGGTTGATTAGAAAGAGCCCTGAGGAACCAGGAACCAGAATGCCTGAGCTCCAGCCTATACTTCACTAGCACTGTGACTGAAGGAAAGTCATCTAATTTCCTTCGGTCTCATATCCTGTCCAGCTCACAGGAACTAACAAGAGAAATGTATATGGGATGCTTTAAAACCACAAATGCTATACAAATATAAGGGATGCTGATGATTATTATTATAAAGGTCCAGTTTTTGCTACTAATCATTCCACAGTTTTGAAAAAGAGGTAACTCTCATCGATATAACTAAGGTTAGTTTGGGCAAAAACCCAGTGACTGTACGACTGCACAGAAGATACATCCTGCTGGATAGTGGCACTACACCAAATTCACCCACACTCCTACCCTTTGCCAGCAGGGAGGGCTCAGCTACTAGACAAGGCTGGAAACATTATAGCCCTTGAACAAAGCTCAGCCCACTGGCCTTCTCAGAGGCTGAGTGCCTGACCTTGGCCTCATGAACACTGTGTTCTACCCCCAGAGCTATCTTTCCCAGGCTGTGCTCTCCAGACAGAATGAAAAACATGTGGCTGCCAAGGTCAGGTAAAGGCAGAAGAGGTGGCTGTCACCCTTGTTCCTGTAGAAAATCAATCTTTTTTTTTTTTAAAGGGGCATTGCACATTTGGATGGTTCTAGGGGCCAAGAGAAAGAGAGGCACTTTCCAACTTTGAAGGTCCAATGGGATCTTGGTTTAAGTTCTTTTGAACCCATCTGAAAGAATCAGAAGGTGGTTTTCAATAGCAGAAAGAATCCCAAGCCCACGTGAAGTCCATTGGTAGTAGGATGGTGTTGACCATTCCGAATCCCACCATTCCAGCTGTCAACATCAGGAAAGGAGAGACTCGAGATGCCAAGCGGCCTGATTCTCTTAGGGAGCCCCTCCAGGAAGACAGGGGTGATAAGAGTGGACTGCCATGATCCTGTTGGCCACCTTGATCTGCCTACAAGCTTGGGCTCCAATGTCCTGACCCCACTCATTAGACCTCGTAACTGAAGTGACTGTGGACCTACCAACCCTCCAAGAGCAAATGGCCATGTTCAGAAAACACTTCATCCCAGCACCGGGGGAGCTAAGGCTAAGGGTGAGTTGAGAAGGATCTGGTGTTCACTTTCTGGGAACATTTTTAGGAGTGTAGGGAGTGTGCTGAAATCAATCCTTGAAACCACAGCATTTGATCAGCCTTGCCCCAGTTCTCTTGGCAAAGCAACAGAGGGACATTTGCCCGCACTCACTCCTTGGTCATAACCTGAGTGCTTTGTTTTATTTAGCATTTCAAAGTGTTTACAAAATGATTAGCTCAACTTTTATCTCCTCAGCAATCATACAAAGTAGGTAGGGGACCTTTCCCACTTCACAGATGGAGAAAGTGAGATATGGCTGCTTGGTAATGGCAAACAAAGAGTAATTCACCCTGTCTTGACTCCTAGTCCAGTGAGTTCCTTTTCTGTCACGCTTAAGATCCTTACTTTTTTCTCATCCTACCTACTAATCACTCATCAGGGAAACTCAGTTCCTCCATGAGACCCACAAAAGCCCACTTTTTCAGGAGGAATATATTAATATGTTTACATTCATCCCATTATTAAATTTACCTCTTATATTAACATTCTAACATAGAGAACAAATGTATGGACACCAAGGGGGAAGGGGAGTGTGTGGAATGAATTGGGAGATGGGGATTGACATATATACACTATTGATACTATGTAAAATGTAGATAAGTAATGAGAACCTACTGTATAGCACAGGGAACTCTACTCAGTGCTCTGTGGTGACCTAAATGGGAAGGAAATCCAAAAAAGAGGGGATATATGTATACGTATAGCTGATTCACTTCGCTGTACAGTAGGAACTAACACAACATTGTAAAGCAACTATACTCCAATAAAAAATGTTTAAAAATTATAAAAATTAAATAGTTTTCTACTTGAAGCAGCAGCTCTTTGAGTCACTGTTTCAAATATCCGCTCCAGAACTGGATGCCAGTCGAAGAAACATCCATAAGCTTCTTACCAATCAGGCTGAATGATGATCATTCTTTTTCTGATAACTAAATGACTTTTATTTATATGTTAAAGCATTACAGCAACAAAACAATGTCAACATGATTGTTTATAATGACTTTTATCTCCCACCACATCACCCACCAGCTGAAAACCATAGCTACAGCTATGCATCTCTCTAGAACTCAGTCATACAAATGAGGTATCTCTGTCTATGAAAATTAAATTACTAGTCTATTCTTCCTGTGGGTGATCAGCATGAATGTTTGGAAATAGGGAATATTATTTATTAGTAATCATTTTTATGTCTTCTTTCTCTAAAATGGATTTGAGATTGTTTACACCCCCCAACACACACACACACAGGGGCACGCACCAGAACAGTTTTTAAAAAGAGAAATTAACAAACATATACCCAGAAGAAACATGACTCCATCTTAAAACTGGAAGTAAGATGCTTATTGCACTTTTACATTTTATTTAACTCTGAGTTCCCTGGAAGTCAAGGGGAAAATAGATATACATTGGTTATATGGGTGGTTTTTGTTTTTGTTTTTGTTTTTGGTTTTTTTTTGCGGTACGCGGGCCTCTCACTGTTGTGGCCTCTCCCGTTGAGGAGCACAGGCTCCGGACGCACAGGCTCAGCGGCCATGGCTCACGGGCCCAGCCGCTCCGCGGCATGTGGGATCTTCCCGGACCGGGGCACGAACCCGTGTCCCCTGCATCGGCAGGCGGATTCTCAACCACTGCGCCACCAGGGAAGCCCCTATATGCTTCTTATATATGAAAAAATAAGGTATTTACATTTATATTTCACTATTTCTCTTTGTCACCAACAATTTGGCATGATTTTGCATGAGTGTTTTATGTTTTGTGTATATATTTTTCTTTGCAAAGAATAATGGGTTAAAAACATCCAGGGTACGTGCTTTCTGAAGAAAAGAGTATGGTAAGTTTGACGCACTTTGGGGCCTGATCAAGAGAAAGATATGGAAACCCAGACTCTTCCTTACCTCCTCTAGTTTGTCCACTCTCCCCACCAGTTTGGTGGTAACCGAATGCAGTTTCAGGAGATCCAGGCCATAGAAAGCTCCTTCCAGCATGTCTATGATGGTGGAGAGCTATGAAACAAGGGCAGGCGTTAGTCCAAGGCTGGGGCAGACAGGTCCAGAGGGAGACATTTCCTTTTAGATCTCCATGTTGGAGGCTGGACAGGGAAGCCACTAGCCAGAAGTTGAGAGGTAGCCCTCAGAAGCCAGCACTTGTGTGGGTGGGCACATAAGCAGACCCAATGGCATAGGTGTATTCTGTCTATTGGAATACGTGGGTAAGAAAATGGGAGAATCCTACAAGAACAAGTCAACTGAGGTCTGGACAGCTTCACCAAACTGTTTATACTTCTTTTACTCAGTCTGTCTTTCATACTAGACTGTGAGCTCCTTGGAAGTAGTGCTATGTCATCTTCATCTTTGTTTACCCATGATACCTAGTACAGTACTTGGCCCATAACAAGTGATCTGAAACACTCACATGCATTGTCTGCTGAAGTCCCTGAAAGACACCAACAAGCTTTTCCTTAGCACTAAAAGCAAAACTGCCCCTGGGGTAAAAGAGACCCAGTGGCCCATCTTTGAGGCGGCAAGTTGTCTTAAGGGTACCCAGCTCTCTCAGTTTTTTCAACACTGTCCTTCCTGCCAGTACAGAGCCACTGGGAGGAAGGTGGCTGAAGCGCTGGTGACATCCAGGGCATGCAAAGTGCAGGTTAAGGAAGCAGATGAGAGATGCTTAAACTGAGCCTCCCTGCCAAGGACCATCCCTGAAGAGTTTGTTGGACACTATTGTGCAATCTCTGCTCCTCCAATAACAGCTTTTCTAATAGATGAAGAATTCAACGTATAAAATGCTCATGTTTAGAAGATCTCCTTCCTCCACCTCAGAGGAAGATAGCTGAATCCTGGGTAAGGGCCAAGGGAGGGTAGCTGATTAATATGTACTATGATGATTTTCTGATTCCTAAAATTTTGCATACTGTTGTTTCAGAATCCCCCAAGAATCCAACCCTATAACTGGGTAACTGTGCCTTTGGTTCAGAGATTGTTTCATGGCAGAGCTGTAGTTCTGAGTGATGTGGCTGAATCCTGCAACACTCATTTTATTGGTAAACCCTACTCTGCTTGAAGGAATATCAACGATGACCAGTTACCGAGTGTGTACCAGCTGCCGGCACAGCAGTAGCACTTTACATGGTCATTCATTAATGGAACTATTGTCTATTGAGGCTCAACTATATGTCAGGTATTGTGCCAAGTACTCAATAGTTGTCATTTCATCAATTCTCAAAACAACCCCCAAAGGTAGATGTTATTCTTCCTACTTTTTAACTCAAGGAGACTGAGGTCAGATCGGGTGAGTAACTTGAGTAGCATCACGCAGCAAGCAGCAGCAGAGCACTGATTTGAACCCAAGTCTGACTCCAAACCAAGCTCATCCCACGACCCCCTGCTGCAGATGAAGAGGGGAGGGCAGGAATCAGATGAAGCCCTCAGCTGACCCACTGGGCTGCCCCAGGTAGGGCCTGAGTTTCCTCACCCTGTGGACCAGAATTACAGGATTGAAGTTTGATGACTGGACCTAGGGCAGGCCCCAGGCCTCTTCTTCTCTGCGTCACCCAGACCTTGCACTGAGGACTAAAGGCTCACTTCTCTCTGTGTGTCTGGTGTGTCTTTGGAGTGCTTCCTGTGCAGACAGCAAATTGTGGCAGTAACTCTCCTGGAGAAGAATGCTGAGTTCTTTGGCCGGCTGGGTCTGGCAGCTGCTCCCAGACCCAGCCTCCTTGTCTCCATAAGAGAGGTGGGCACACTTTGCTCCAGGCATCTCCCTCAGACGTTAGAGTTGCAAATGACCAGTTTGTCAGATCATCAGCTTTGGGTCCACACGCAACACTCTCAGGCCAGGGCCTGACCTCCTTTAAAGGCTAAAACAAGGCCCACTTACTCAAAGGCCTACAATCCCCAGCAACAGCCTTGCCAGACTCATGGGTCCCTAAGGCACCCTCTCACCCAGGCATCAACCCACACCAGGTCCTACCTTCAAGTCCCGGCTGTCTGCCTCCCGAAGTTTCTGGAGCCTGAAGTCTCCCTCACAGGGATTGAGGGCGGATGGCGGTGCAACACAGGCACACTTGCAGGATGAGCCTGAGGTGATGGTTTCCACAGTGTAGAAGTCTTCCTTCCTGGAGGTCCCCTCGTTGACCCTCTGGCAGGCGTCTCGGCCCAGGGGTCGCACTACACACTTGCACTGACAGTCCGAGCCCTCAGACACGGCCTTGACTTTGTCATAGTCTCCGAGCAACTAGACAAAGAGAGAGAGAACAGGTTGGGGGTGTGCAAACACAGACATCAGTTAGGGTCCTGAAGAAGGCTCTCCCTTCACTTTGTCAGATGTCCTGCTAGCCAGAGACCTCAGACAGCTCTGATGTGGAGTTGAAAAGGTCATCGCAACACAATTTGCTGACTCTAGCATTTCCTGGGAGGCACTCAGAGTTCAGCTCTCTTTGTTTATCTTTGAAAGCTGTGCATTTCTCAGGGGGCCTTAGCCTTTCATCATTTAAAGGAAAAAAACAAATGAGCCCCATCATTCTTCTGGTAGTCCTTGCCGTAGCTAGAATCCAGATTTAGATTTAAAAAGGAAAGGAGAAGGGATTGATGGAGGGATTGGAAAACTGACATTCCAATTTTAAGACTACTGGCTTCTGTCCTCCTTCATTCATTCACCATTTATTAAATGCCACCTTGGGACTGAGCTAGGTGCTGTGAGAGGTAAAGCAATGGGCCAGACAGAAAGACTGCTCTCAAGGAGCTTACAGTGCAGGAGATATATAAATAACAGTCACACCAATTAGGGAGTGTTAAGTTCCCCTGAAGTGGGAGTGCAAGGGGAGCTCAAACAGAGGGCCACAGAGAGTATCTCTAGCCGGGCACCAGGGAAGACTTCTTGGAGGAAATGGTATCTGATTTGGTCTCAAAGGATGGGTTCGATTTGGGGAAAAGAAACTGGGAGGAGAGAGACAGATCCAAATGTCAGTAAGGTTTACTCAGCCCAAGGATTCATTTGGATCCTAGAATAGCTTCTGCACCCAAACCCCAAGACAAAGCCAGGAGAGAAAACTGGCAGCACTTGCGGCTTCTATAGTGCTAAACATTTCCTTCTGAGTGCTTGTCCCGGCCGGCCTCCCCAGGCAGGAAAACACGCAACAGCAGGCTTTCTGGAACCACGATCCTAGGCACTTGCTGGGGAAAAGGCTCCTCCCCAGCTCCTCTCCAAGACATCCTACATCCCTGAAGTTAGGGCTCCCTTTGTGGACACAGAGAAGGGTTCCCTTCATTTGACTAAATGACCCTGTCAGGCAAGCTTTGAGCTTGTTGGAGTGGATATGTTCCTGGGATGCTGTCGGAGTGGGGAAGAAGTCTCATTATGTTTTTCTTACAAGGGTTGGGTTTCTGCTAATCCTAACATTTGTTTTAGGACTGTGGTCAAATGCAGAATGGATCAGTGGAAGGAGGAGCTGTAGTTCAGGGTGACTTCACTGGCCAGTCTTTCTGTGCTGATAGTAAATCATAGCTGTCTGCTCTCTGAAACCCTGCCTAGATTCCTACATATCCCTGCTCTGAGAGCTTGGGTGGATTCCTTCGTTTCAGGAGGCTCCAGTTTCAGGAAAGCTTTTGTTGATGGTCCTCCAGAGCCCCAATGTGAAGGATTTTTATGTCTTTTCGATTTGGGGGTCAGTGTGAGGTTATGGGTGAGTATAGGGCATGTATTAGCATAATTATTAAAGGAAGGGTGAGGAGACTAGTGTTTGATAAATGCCAAGTATTTCTACTGGAAGGAGCCAAGGACCCCAGTCCCAAGGCTTAGTGGAGGTACAGGCAGCACTAAAGGAACCCTTTCTCAGCCATCCCTCAACCTTAGGATTATGAAAACACCCACCACACAATCATCATGCAGGCTCTGGAAAGCATGAAATAAACACTCTAGAGAGACTGTCTTTTACAGTCATGAGATCTGGGTTGGGACAAACATGAGATTGTCGAAAGACCTGGCTCTACCCATCTCTAGGGCCCTTTACTGTTCTAAGCCTTATTGTCCTTAATTATAGAATGGGAATAAGGATTGTGTGGGGATTGAGTCAAATAAAACAAGTGAAAGTACTTCGTAAAAGGATATGTTACAGATCCTGTCCCTATCAGCTGTCACTCCCTCCCCTCCCCCCTACCATTTGCCAGACCTGAGTGGATCTGCATTTCCATTTTACCTCCTCAATATGGGGGGGACTTATCACCAGTCCCTCTGTTTGGGGGTCACCTCATATTCATCACACTTGTTGCTGTTCTGTTTTCTCCCTGGGTGTCTCACTCCGAGCAATGAAATATCTCCCCATGGGTTACGCCATCTGCCTCCTGTCCAGCATGCCCGCCTGTTTTCACATTCCAATTCTGACAACCAGCCACACAGACAAGAGATGGCCATACTTTCTACACCCCTTCAACCAAAAGGTTGTGATTTTTTTTTTTTCTTCTCAGGGAGTTGTGTGGTGTCTTCCCTTCCTTCTCCTCTCCTTTCTCCTGATTCTGTAACCTTGAAAGACCCTGTGATTTTGAGAGGAGGACCCATGTCCCTTTGCTTAAGAAAATATTCTGATAAATGAAAAGCAAGTGCCCTCCCCTTTGGTAATGGAGGGAGAAAAGGCTGCTTCCGAACGCTTCAGCGAGGACCATCTTAAGGCTCTTGCCACCACTCAGGGCAAGAGGGGTGGCCATGGGACTCGCAGCCTACCTGAGATAAAACGTTCTCCTGGTTGTCCGCTTCGTTTTGCAGAGTCTCGTCCTCCGTGGGCGCCACCGTCTGCACATCTGGGGGCTCGGTCGTCCCAGTCGGGGGAGTGGTGTACCCCCAGCCCAGAGCCATAACCAGAGCGAAGCAGAGAACTAGCAGCAAAGACTTGGCCATGAGGCACACGACAAGAGGGAGCTCGGCCCCTTCGGAGAATGGCTGGGGTCTGGTGGGGTGGAGGGCTGGTGTCTCGGCAAGGACTAAGGCGAGAGGGTGTCTGGCTGGAGCCCGAGAGTGGCTGCTCAGAGCGTCTTCTAAAGCTGGGTGCGGCTGAGTGGGGCGGGAAGATGCTCCCTAGAGACCCTGGTCATCTCCTTCCCAATGCGATCAGCCCCGACCGTGCGGCCCCGGTAGAGAGTGGGGCGCAGGGTAGGAGGAGGTGACGGGGAAGGTGGAGGTGGTAAGGCTAGCCGAGCGCGCCGTCCTCTGGAGAGGGCTCAGGTGGAAGGAAGGGGTCCAGGCGGGAGCGGGCGGGGCGGTGCGCGCGGGGGCGGGCGGCTGGGAGCCTGGGGTCGCAAGGGGACCCGGTGGGGGTGTGGGGCGGGCAGCTGCGAGGGCTGCTGGGCGACTGCGCCGCAGAGCGCTAGCGCGGAGGGAGGGCGGAGCCTCTATTGTGCCGGGCAGCGGGGATGCAGCAAGTTACGGCGCGGAGGAGGAGGACCGGGAAGCGCCCGGGGCTCCGGCGGAGGGGTTCCCGGCCGACCCCGCCCCCCCCACTCGACCTCAGCTGCTGCGCACGCCCTCCGGGGGGCGGGGTGGTGGTGACGTCGGATGGTCACCCCTTTCCTTCATCTGACCGCAAATGATAAAGGGAGAGAAATTACCCGAGCGAGATCCCTGAAATTTGGAGATCTCTTGTGTCCATTCTCGCGGAGAGGAGCGAGTTTCCTCTGGGCTGGGAGGTAGGCACCGAGAACTCTCCAAGTATGAGCAAGTACGGATGGATCCTCAGCATCCTCCTTTTATTGCATCTGGAGGAGAAAAGGAACATTTGCTGTTGCACGTTTCTTTTCCCTGACTTGACTTTGGGAAAGATATTTCTTAGCTTTGAACTTAGCGCCATCGGTAGTTTGCTTGCCTGCGGCAGCTTTAGAACCTGGTAATACCTCCAACAAGAGGATAGCTTTTTTTTTTTTTTAAACATCTTTATTGGAGTATAATTGCTTTACAATGGTGTGTTAGTTTAGTTTCTGCTTTATAACAAAGTGAATCAGCTATACATATACATATATCCCCATTACTCCTCCCTCTTGCGTCTCCCTCCCACCCTCCCTATCCCACCCCTCTAGGTGGTCACAAAGCTCCCAGCAGATCTTCCTGTGCTATGCAGCTGCTTCCCACTAGCTATCTATTTTACATTTGGTAGTATATATAAGTCCATGCCACTCTCTTACTTCGTCCTAGCTGACCCTTGCCCCTCCCTGTGTCCTCAAGTCCATTCTCTACGTCTGCGTCTTTAATCCTGTCCTGCTCCTAGGTTCTTCAGAACCTTTTTTTTTTAAGATTACATATATATGTGTGTTAGCATACAGTATTTGTTTTTCTCTTTCTGACTTACTTCACTCTGTATGACAGACTCTAGGTCCATCCACCTCACTACAAATAACTCAATTTCGTTTCTTTTTATGGCTGAGTAACATTCCATTGTATATATGTGCCACATCTTCTTTATCCATTCATCTGTTGATGGACACTTAGGTTGCTTCCATGTCCTGGCTATTGTAAATAGAGCTGAGATGAACATTGTGGTACATGACTCTTTTTGAATTATGGTTTTCTCAGGGTATATGCCCAGTAGTGGGATTGCTGGGTCGTATGGTAGTTCTATTTGTAGTTTTTTAAGGAACTTCCATACTGTTCTCCATAGTGGCTGTATCAGTTTACATTCCCACCAACAGTGCAAGAGGGTTCCCTTTTCTACACACCCTCTCCAGCATTTACTGTTTGTAGATTTTTTGATGATGGCCATTCTGACTGGTGTGAGGTGATACCTCACTGTAGTTTTGATTTGCATTTCTCTAATGATTAGTGAGGTTGAGCATCCTTTCATGTGTTTGTTGGCAATCTGTATATCTTCTTTGGAGAAATGTCTGTTTAGGTCTTCTGCCCATTTTTTGGATTGGGTTGTTTGTTTGTTTTTTGTGGTTTTTTTTTTTTGCGGTACACGGGCCTCTCACTGTCGTGGCCTCTCCCGTTGCGGAGCACAGGCTCCAGACGCGCAGGCTCAGCGGCCATGGCTCACGGGCCCAGCCGCTCCGCGGCATGTGGGATCCTCCCGGACCGGGGCACGAACCCGCATCCCCTGCATCGGCAGGCGGACTCTCAACCACTGCGCCACCAGGGAAGCCCCCGGGTTGTTTGTTTTTTTGATATTGAGCTGCATGTGCTGCTTGTAAATTTTGAGGATTAATCCTTTGACAGTTGCTTCATTTGCAAATATTTCCTCCATTCTGAGGGTTGTCCTTTTGTCTTGTTTATGGTTTCCTTTGCAAAAGCTTTTAAGTTTCATTAGGTCCCATTTGTTTATTTTTGTTTTTACTTCCATTTGTCTAGGAGGTGGGTCAAAAAGGATCTTTCTGTGATTTATGTCATAGAGTGTTCTGCCTATGTTTTCCTCTAAGAGTTTGATAGTGTCTGGCCTTGCATTTAGGTCTTTAATCCATTTTGAGTTGATTTTTGTGTATGGTGTTAGGGAGTGTTCTAATTTCATTCTTTCACATGTAGCTGTCCAGTTTTCCCAGCACCACTTATTGAAGAGTCTGTCTTTTCTCCATTGTATATTCTTGCCTCCTTTATAAAAAATAAGGTGACCATATGTGTGTGGGTTTATCTCTGCACTTTCTATCCTGTTCCATTGATCTGTATTTCTGTTTCTGTGCCAGTACCATACTGTCTTGATTATTGTAGCTTTGTAGTATAGTCTGAGGTCCGGGAGCCTGATTCCTCCAGCTCCGTTTTTCTTTCTCAAGGTTGCTTTGGTTACTCAGGGTCTTTTGTGTTTCCATACAAATTGTGAAATTTTTTTGTTCTAGTTCTGTGAAAAATGCCATTGGTAGTTTGATAGGGATTGCATTGAATCTGTAGATTGCTTTGGGTAGTAGAGTCATTTTCACAATGTTGATTCTTCCAACCTAAGAACATGGTATATCTCTCCATCTGTTTGTGTCATCTTTAATTTCTTTCATCAGTGTCTTATAGTTTTCTGCATACAGGTCTTTTAACGCCTTACATAGGTTTATTCCTTGGTATTTTTTCTTTTTGTTGTAGTGGTAAATGGGAGTGTTTCCTTAATTTCTCTTTCAGATTTTTCATCATTACTGTATAGGAATGCAAGAGATTTCTGTGCATTAATATTTTACCCTGCTACTTTACCAAATTCATTGATTAGCTCTCGTAGTTTTCTGGTAACATCTTTAGGATTCTCTATGTATAGTATCATGTCATCTGCAAACAGTGATAGCTTTACGTCTTCATTTCCGATTTGGATTCCTTTTATTTCTTTTTCTTCCCTGATTGCTGTGGCTAAAACTTCCAAAACTATGTTGAATAATAGTGGTGAGAGTGGACAACCTTGTGTTGTTACAGATCTTAGAGGAAATGGTTTCAGTTTTTCACCATTGAGCATGATGTTGGCTGTGGGTTTGTCATATATGGCCTTTATTATGTTGAGGTAAGTTCCCTCTCTGCCTACTTTTTGGATGTTTTTTATCATAAATGGGTGTTGAATTTTTCCAAAAGCTTTTTCTGCATCTATTGAAATGATTATATGGTTTTTCTCCTTCAATTTGTTAATATGGTTTATCACATTGATTGATATGTGTATATTGAAGCATCCTTGTATTCCTGGTATAAACCCCACGTGATCATGGTGTATGAGCCTTTTAATGTATTGTTGGATTCTGTTTGCTAGTATTTTGTTGAGGATTTTTGCATCTATGTTCATCAGTGATATTGGCCTGTCATTTTCTTTCTTTGTGACATCTTTGTTTGATTTTAGTATCACAGTGATGGTGGCCTCATTGAATGAGTTTGGAAGTGTTTGAGAAGGAGAGGTGTTAGCTCTTCTCTAAATGTTTGATAGAATTCTCCTGTGAAGCCATCTGGTCCTGGGCTTTTGTTTGTTGGAAGATTTTTAATCACAGCCTCAATTTCAGTGCTTGTGATTGGTCTGTTTATATTTTCTATTTCTTCCTGGTTAATTCTTGAAAGTTTGTGCTCTTCTAAGAATTTGTCCATTTCTTCCAGGTTGTCCACTTTATTGGCATATAGTGGCCAGTGGCCAGTGGATTCTTAACCACTGCGCCACCAGGGAAGTCCCCCACTTTCTTCACCTTTTTAAAAGAAAATTTACTTTATTTATTTATTTTGGCTGCATTGGGTCTTCATTGCTGCATGTGGGCTTTCCCTAGTTGCAGCAAGCGGGGGCTTCTCTTCATTGTGGTGCACAGGCTTCTCATTGCGCTGGCCTCTCTTGTTGCAGAGCATGGGCTCTAGGCGCGTGGGCTTCAGTTGTTGTGGCATGTGGGCTCAGTAGTTGTGGCGCATGGGCTTAGTTGCTCCACGGCATGTGGGACCCTACAGACCAGGGCTCGAACCCATGTCCCCTGCGTTGTCAGGCAGATTCTTAACCACTGTGCCACCAGGGAAGTCCCTTCTTCACCTTTTATTTCCTTTTTATTCACCTGTTTCTCAGACCACATGACCTTCTTGACCTTCTATTGTTCTGGTTAGTTTTTCTCTAGAAAAACTCCAGTTTGAGTATCTGTTAGAGCATATTGAAACTATTTCTTCTCTTTTTCTGGGCACTGTTGTTTTATTAATACAGCCAAAGACTGCCTTTGTTTTTTTGGCAGTTACATCACACCAATGATTCACATTGATTTATTTTTTAAATGTAGTTTTTTCCTGTTCTTTTTTCTTTTACATGAATTTTATACTTTTTTTCTCCATCTTGTGCTCTCCAGTGATGTTTTTTTATTTTTTAAACCCAAATGCCAGCCTTTACATTTTTTCCGATTGAATATTTTGATGGTTTTGGCCCATCTTTTCATTCTGTTGAAATCTTGCTGTTTTTGCTCTTGTCCCAGTTTGGGATAATTTCCAAATTCAATAAGCCTAGTTTCTGTCTTAATGCAAATCAGTAATTTTATTTTATTTTATTTTAAAAATTTATTTTTATTTATTTATTTATTTTGCCATATGTGGTCACCTCACTGCCATGGCCTGTCCCGTTGTGGAGCACAGGCTCTGGACTCGCAGGCCCAGCGGCCATGGCTCACGGGCCCAGGTAGTATCAGATGATACTACCTGAGCTAGGTAGTATCATCCCCTTTTACAAATGAGGAAACAGCCTCAAAGAGGGGCATACTTACTGTGGAAATGTTCAAAGAACAGGGTCCCAGAAAGCCCGGAGCATGCCACTTCAGTAACCTGAGACCCAGGACCTTTATAGGTTTTGGCCAGCTGGCAGGTTGCTGGGCTCTGGGGATTCCTCAGCTGCTATATCCACCAGGCCTCCCCAGCCAAGTTTCCTTCTGGCAAGAGCATCTGTTTTCCAGTTTACCTGGGAGCCTCTGGACTTTGCTCTGAACTGCTTGTCTGTTGAAAACCAAGGCTTCATTTTCCAGGTGGGGCTGGGGTGGCTAGAAATGACCTGCCACCTTAGTGTGTAATTTAGAAAAGGCACCTGCCCCACAGCATCATAATCAAAGAGCAGGGCAAAATCTCACGGGCACCATCATTCTGCCATCTCCCTTCCCTGGCTCACTGCAGGGTGGGAGCCGTGCCAGGGAACTGCCATAAAATGCTGGAAAGGGATGATGGAAAGCCTGGTGGAAAATGAAGTCTTTTTTTCCCCTGTTCACTCTGCTTTGCTGCTTTCTCAGCTTCTTATTTTGCCTTTGATCTTCTAGGTTTTCTCCCTTTTAAAATTCAGTTTAACTCGTTTATTGAATGTATATTATGGGCCGGGTGCTCTATGGCCTGCTGAGCACAAAAGATGAAGAAGATAAAACCTCTGCCTTTATGAGCTCATGTTATAAAGATTACATGTAATTCTGGGGAGGCATACAAAAGGCTTTTTTCCCCTCTGAAGGTATTTTAGTAAAAACAAAGTTGTTCAAAACTGCAAGAGAGGTAGGCAGTGAGGAGCCATTAAAAGATTTGGGCCAGGAGAATGGCTGTAGTCAGATCTGCAGATTACATGAATCACTCATGTGGTGAAGAGTAGCAAGCAGACGGAAAGGCAATACAATAACTATAGTTCTCTGTTTGCAGACCACCTGGCCTCCTGGGTTGGCTCTGCCCAAGCCAGAGTCCTGTGCTGGATGGGTCATTGCTCTGACTCAGAGGGAAGCTCCCCTGTCCTCTATGACTTGTGCTGACCCAAGGAGGGATAGGTAGGCAGAGGCCCTTTGCCTTCACAAGGAATTTTCCATGGCTGCTACATGGCAGAACTCCAAGAGATACAATTCCCATCATATCTTACGTGAGTGGAGCTCCCTAAAATTGTGCAGGCACAACCAGCAACCACCAAACACTGTCCTGGGACAGGCCAGGAACGCTGCATACAGCCTGTGGCTTCTACACACCATGATCTCTCTCTCTCTCTCTTCCCTATCCCTCTCTCTTCCTTCACTCCCTCTCCCTCTCTCCTGGTTCCAGAAGACCTCCATGCTTAAAAGCAGAGAGCAACACTGGCACAGATTATGTGCTGTCCTGTGGTGTGCTTTTTTTTTTTTTTTTTTTTTTTGTGGTACGCGGGCCTCTCACTGTTGTGGCCTCTCCCGTTGCGGAGCACAGGCTCCGGACGTGCAGGCTCAGCGGCCATGGCTCACGGGCCCAGCCGCTCCGCGGCATGTGGGATCTTCCCGGACCGGGGCACGAACCCGTGTCCCCTGCATCGGCAGGCGGATTCTCAACCACTGCGCCACCAGGGAAGCCCCTGTGGTGTGCTTTTTCAGGGCATTCACATACCTTCCCTGCCTTTTCATAGATGTCTGATGTCCCTTTAATAAGTTCTGCCTTCAGTGATGAGTCTTTACACATGAATACTTCTGGTAGAGGCAATGCATTGTCTTAAATCTATACCAGGGAATAAATAACTGATAACAGATTTTGCTAGGGAAGCAGCAGTGGGAAAACACTGCAAAGTCAAAAGGACACATTATGGGACAATGCCAGAGAGGAGAATGTGGAGAAAGGAAAGGCCTGGACCATGTTTTTCCACCTAGCCTAGAAATGAGGTGTAAGGACTCATTCTTGATTATTAAAGATGCATAGAAGCTGGTTCAGTAAAGACTGGGAGACAGCACTCCAGGTAGAAGCCTAGAAATGGTAAAACTGCGGCAAATTATTGGGAAATGCAAGCAAAGCTGGAGCATGGGGGTTACAATAGACAGAAAAGAAGGAGACGTAGCATGGAGGTCCAGAGATGAGAATGGTGGGCAGGTCACCCCAGGCCTGTGTACTGTGCTGGGAGTTTGGATTTTGAGCCAAGGCTGTGGGAGGGAGACCCCAAAATTGCTGTAAGCAAGGGAGTGAAATAATTCAACTTGAGTTCTGGTAGATGGTCCTGGCAGAAGAATGGGTTGGAGGGTCAGACTAAAGTAGGGAGACCTGTTTGGAGGCTGTTGTTGAAATCCAGGCATGAGATGGGAAGGCTCTGATGAAAGTAGTGGCATAGAGTGAAAGGGTTGGGCAGGAGATTCAGAAAGAGGTAGAAATAATAGGACTCGGTGACTCTCTAGATATGGGGGACAGAATAGGGTGAAAGTATTATTAAGAATTCTTGGTTGTAAGTAATAAAGCAATTTTATACAGATTCATCAAAGAAAAGGGGTGAGGAAGGGGACTTTATTATAAGGATTATAGGATTGTCTCACAGAACCCAAGGGCTCCAGTGTCACTGGGGTTATTAAGGACTTCTCCACACAATAGACAGAAGGTGTCCAGGTCATAGTTACATGAAGAGAGTGTGAGGCTTTCTCCTTCTCAGGCCCAATTCCAAATGCCCAGGGAAGGGACTCTGTTGCAACATGCATCAGGTGCCCAGTCCTGAACCGATCACCTAAGGTGTGTGTGCGGGGGGTCAGGTCACTGTGTAGAAGTGGGAAGAAGGTCCCAGGGAGGGGCTAATAGACCAGGCAAATAGACAGGTATCCACTGTATTCTACCCCATGGCTGGCTGGCTCTCTGTCTCCCCTCTGCTTCCAAGATGAACTTACTTAACGTAAATTAATCATCTTAGAGAAAAGCAAAAATATATCCCCAGAGGAGACAAGCCAAATTAGTATCTAGGAATGACAACTCTTCTGGGTGTCCACATCTCCAGGTGATACCTTTTCCAGCATGGCTTGAATCTAGTCCAGATATGACTTCACACCGTCCTACAGCCACCAGATTCAATGATAAATTTAAGCTCGTATATGTATGTACAGTAGCTCTCAGCTCAGTGTAGACATTTCACTTGGTAGATTAGCCATCGAAAATGGTAATCCATACATTTGCTCTTCAGGATACTCCCTTCTGTTCACTGGGGTGCATGAATGTTATTTAATTTTAGCCATGTCAGGCAGCCTGGAGCCGTGCAGGAGCCTGGGCTTCAGGTCAGACAGATGGTCTGTGGAATCCAGGATTTACCACACTTACTACGGACTTTGGGAAACTCACTTCACCTCTGTGAGCCTCGGTCTCCTCATTCTAACCTGGGAGTCATGTAAGCATCGTCTGCTTCTTACTATGCACTCACCACATGTTCCTTGTTTGACCCGGGCAGGAATGAACTCCAGCCCCAATTCTAAGGCTAAAAATCATGAGGACTATCAAGATCACAGAAGGCTTACTGAAAGGGTAAGTCTTAGATCTGGCAACGAGAGGAAAGCCAGACACTGATACAAAGGTGAAGGTTTGCTTGTAAGCAGGAGAGATGATTCTAGCCTGAGCTTTGTGGGGGCTTTAGGACCACAGACCTGGGCTCAAATCTTTTTTTTTTTTTTTTTATTTTACAGAATGTTAACAGCAGCCTTATTTACAATAGCTGAACACTGAAAATTACCCATATTTCATGAACAAGAAAATACATAGGTACTTCCCTGGTGGCGCAGTGGTTAAGAATCTTCCTGCCTATGGAGGGGACACAGGTTCGAGCCCTGGTCCGGGAAGATCCCACAATGCCGCGGAGCAACTAAGCCCGTGCACCTCAACTACTGAGCCTGTGCTCTAGAGCCCGAGAACCACAACTACTGAGCCTGCGTGCCACAACTACTGAAGCCTGTGCACCTAGAGCCCATGCTCTGCAACAAGAAGCCTGCGCACCATAACAAAGAGTAGCCCTCACTCACCACAGCTACAGAAAGCCCACGTACAGAAATGAAGACTCAGTGCAGCCAAAAATAAATAAATAAATACATTTATTTTAAAAAAATATAAAGGATATAGGTTTTAAAAAAGAAAAGAAAAGAAAATGGATAGATACATTGTGGAACATCCATACAGCGTAATATCACTCTGCTGAGTAGTATACAAATTCTGTGAAACATACTACCCATCCATGTACCAACATGGATAAACCTCAAAAACTTTATGCTGAGCTAAAGAAACCAAACACAGCAAACAATACATGCTGTCAGATTCCACTCATATAAAGTTCTAGAACAGACCAAAGTAACGTGGTGGAAATCAGAACAGTGGTTGCCCATGAGGGTGGAAGGTATTGAGTAGGAAGGGGCATGAGGGAATTTTCTGAGATGTTGGAAATATTCTGCTGGGCTCAAATCTTAATCCTGCCACCTATCTAGCGGGTGATCTCGGGCAAGTTTTTGTCTTCTGAGCCTTAGTTTTCTAACATTGCTAGATCGTTGTGGAGATTAGAGATGTAAAAAAAGGCCTCACTCATAGCTTGCCACATTCACACATATTTGTTGAATGTCAGATGAATGATAAAATAATAACCATTTATTAAATGGGGATATTATTACTCCTGTCTCTGACTCACTCTGTGAACTCAGAACTCTCTCTGTGCCTCAGTTTACTTCTCTGAAAAAGTAAACTATCGTTTTCGGTTCTTTGTTCCTTCCATTTGGTGATTGTGACTTACATAAACATGTTTTTCCCTTTTTGGGGTTTGCTTCATTCCAGGGACTAAACTTTAACAAGGTAACTTTCTAAAGTTTGAGCAATTCCTGAGGTGTTTGGAGCCAGCTGCCAGCCCCTTGCTTTTGTTGGCAGGGCAGCCCCGGCATATCTGGCAGCTGCAGCTGCCCAGGGAGATGCTACCTCCAATGGGGAAATAGGGATGGGGGTGGAGGTGGGTAGGGCAGGGGGCTTGTCTGGGGGGACATACAGCATCACCCAGAGCAAGGTGGTGAGCAAAGCAAGACTGTCACAAGCATCCCTGGCCTGACACTGAATTCTGAGTGAAAACCAAGGGACACCTCACTCCGACCGGAGGAAACCCAGCTATGCGCTCTGAAAGCCAACACTCCCATGCAAGGAGAGAGGCACCTAAAATAGCAGCATCACGACTGAGTCAGGGTGGTGCCACGCCAGAGTTCCAACTCCTGCCAACATTCTTTCTCCCCCTTCCTCTGAAAAATTACTCTCTTCTGAAAACCCAATCCAAGTTCGTTCCAGTTAATCTTGGGATCTTCCCTCCTGCCCACATCATTCTCAACCTTCCTTCATCTCGTTGATGTTGCTCTGTTTTCCTCTTATCCTCCTTCCTCCCTTCTTGCAAGGAAAAAACCACTCAGAGCTCTGTTATCTGAAAGTGATAAGAGTGGTTCCTGAACAATCATGTGCTACTGAAGTTTTCCATTCCTTCACAGAAGATTTTCAGTGTCTGAGCTTCACTGCTTTTAGACCTAGAATTGTATGTCCAGTAACACATTACCTCTGTATAACTCCAGGGGAACCATACAGTGTAAATGGTGTCCTCTGGGGTGAAGGACAGTTTGAGCACCTAATATGGCCAGGTGCAAGCGCCTCATTTCATTACCACAACTATCCTGCAGTGGAGGTGTTATTACCCCCAGGCTGCAGGTGAGGAAATTGAAGCAGGGAGATTGATTAAACGTGCCAGAGGACAAAAATACACAGCTTATAAGTGGTAAGCTAGCTTTGATCTCAGGTCTGTCTGACTCCAGGCTGTTCATCACACCCCATCCTACAATATTTAACTTTTAAAACCCAAATTCATCTCCTCACCCAATTGCCATCTCCCCTTCTAGAATTCCATACTTAAGGTTCTCCAACCTCTTAGGGGCAAAGTGGCGCATCTATGTAAAAACAACCAACTGCCGAGGCAGTGGGCAGTGAGGTGTCCCATCGGGGAGACCTGGCTTCTAGTCCCCATGCTGTCACTCCAGCTGTGTGTGTAAACTTGGGCAGTCATGGCCTTTAGTTTGGTCTATTTTCCAAGAGAATTGGTAGGACTGAGTGATTTCCAAGGTGGTCCCTTTCAACCCTAACATTCTGAATTCTTCGGTCCAAGCAGCTCTCCCGTTGCGGAGTGCAGGCTCCGGACGCGCAGGTTCAGCGGCCATGGCTCACCGGCCCAGCTGCTCCACAGTATGTGGGATCCTCCCAGACCGGGGCACGAACCCGTGTCCCCTGCCTCGGCAGGCGGACTCTCAACCACTGCGCCACCAGGGAAGCCCGCAGCTTGATTTTTGATACTTCTTGACTGTGTTCTGAACAGTTGGCTTGAATGTAGCTACCCAAAGAAAAATAGTTGTTTTGTATGTTTCTGTAAGGCCATCAGTCACTCTAGAAAGTGTTGAATATTTGAGTTGTGAGAAGGGTAGACATCCCGTGTTTTTCATGACACATTCCACAACATGTGGGCATTCTGGGTTTCCTCAAATTGTAGCATGGTGATTGCATAGCCATGGTGTGCAGTCTGTATCTGAAGACAGGTGGGAGAGGAGGGAGGAACATCAGGGCTGCCCCAGGGTGTGCTGTTGGGAATTTGGCTGGTCTGGTCAGAAGTGGTGGGTCACTCCCTGTGGAGCATGTGTCCTGGCCTGGGCAGCAGGAGAAACAGTCTGGTTCCAGATTGGCTCACTCTGGGATGGGGACAAGCTAAGCAGTGATAGTGATAGCAATAGTGGGCAAAGCCCATTAACAATTCCCAGGGGCTTCCCTTCCCTGGTGGCGCAGTGGTTGAGAGTCCACCTGCCGATGCAGGGGACGCGGGTTCGTGCCCCGGTCCGGGAAGATCCCACATGCCGCGGAGCGGCTGGGCCCGTGAGCCACGGCTGCTGAGCCTGTGCGTCCGGAGCCTGTGCTCCTCAACCGGAGAGGCCACAACAGTGAGAGGCTCGCGTACTGCAAACAAACAAACAAACAAACAATTCCCAGGAAATACAAGTAGAATCCGGGTAATAAAATAAAGTCTACCTTTTTTTTTTCCTTTTCCTTTTCCTTTGTGCTGAGTCTAGTTTCACTTGCTCCTAGGGTACCACGTGCAGAGGCTTTGCACCCAGCGCTTCAGACCAGAGTTCCTAAGTGGGAAATGGCTGCACCCTGCACTTCAGCTCGGGGACCATGTGCAGAAGCACTGCGCACAACGCTGCAGTTCAAAATGGTGATGGCAGGCCGTGTGCAGAGATGCTGTGCCTGACGCTGCGATCTGGAGCTATGAGCAGCGCAGCTGTGCCTGACCGGCGAGAGCTCCACCCCTCTTCCCTCCCTGCTGCTGAGAACCCTATAAAGCAGCCCCACCAAAGGCCTTTTGGGGAGAGTATGTAGTCTAGAGCATGAGCTTGCCCCTCTCCATTCTTTGATCAAAGACTAAAGCTTTCCTTTCCTCCTGAACTGAACTCAATCTCATTCTGTTGGCTTGAACGACACTAGGCAGAGGGAACCTTGTTGGCAACCAACCCAAGAAGGTCGGTGACAAAACTGTGGTGACCACGAAGGAACGGACCACGGCCTTTTCACCGGTGCTTATCCACTGTGCTCCAGTGGGAGGACAGTGAAGGCTTTGGAGGTTTGCCTGAGGATGACTGACTCTGGTCTTCACTCTGACGGGGTAGAATGACGGCAGCCTTGGCCAGATTCAGAGCAACTCTGACCAGAAACCTGAACCCTGGTGTGGTGCGCACACAGCGGTGGCCCCAGAGTCATCTGGACTGCACCCCCTGGAGGGGGTCACACTGTGGCATCATTGGGGATTGGGGACTGAAATTCACACGACTGCCCACTGTGTCTGGCTGGCCTTCCCACAGTGCCAGACACCCTGGGGACAGTGGGCACCTGTGGACGAAAGGGAGCCGAGGCAGTCTTGCCCACTGTCTTGCTAGTAGTGCTGTCCTCTTGACCCCTGTACAAGGCAGGAGCAGCCACACCAGGACTTTTTGCCCTCCTCACTGATCTCCAGGAGTCAATGGTAGCATTCTCCGTAGTCACTTTCAGTTTGTTAAAGGAGAGTGGCCAGCCCCGTGAGCCAAGAGGCGCGATTGGGAAAAGGCCCAGGTAATAAGGACCACCTGACAAAATGGAGCAAGGATGCTCAACCCAAGCTCAGGAAAAGGCACCAGGCACACCTGAGTGTGAGAGGGTCTCAAGGTAGGTACCTGACCGGTGACTTGACCTCTTCTGGTCAGCACTAGTTTCTCTGGGGAGTGCTAGTGGGCTGAGGAGCCCTGTGAGCCGCTGGTGAGAAACAGGAAACTGCCTGACCTCTCCTCCCCCTCTGCTCGTGAGGCGAAACTTGGGTGATTCTTTGTTGACCAAGTTTCCACGGGGTCTCCTGGTATGAGCACAGAATACTAGCTGCCCCAGGGGTCTAGTGAGTACCCTCTGGGAATTTTCCTACTGCTTTTAACTCTCACCCAGTGGGAAGTCTAAAAACCCCTTTTCAGCTGAAAGGAAGAAAGAGAAGACCCCTGCCTCAGGCAGCTGTGCTACTTCCTAAGGGACCAAGGTGGTCAGGAACTAACGTGGCTAAACTGCTCTGGCCCAGAGACAGTCCCATCTAAACTCCTGTGGGATATTCTGACAGGAGGGACTAACTCTCTCAAGCACACACCCTTATAAATTCAAGGGGGACCCCCAGTTATATCAGAGTCCACACAGTTTGGACGCTGCCTATTTAAACTCCCTTGAGGAGTCTAGTAACAGTCCAAATTTCCCAAACCAGAAATGCAAATCACTCCAACTGCCTTCGCGGTAGTTGGGAAAAGTCATAGTAAGGGGTTGAGGGAAAATCCAGAGGGGTTACTGAATCTGATTAGGGAATCTTTCAGACCCATGACCCCACATGGGCTGACATCCAGCCTCAATGTACTCCTAACCGGGGAAGAAAAGGCCATGGTCTTTTCAAAAGCCCAAAAGGAAGCAGACAAAGAGAACAAAAACAATGCAGGTCATGCAGGGAATCAAACGGTCCCACATAACAAACCTAACTGGGACCACCAATATTATGGAGAATGGGGTGGAAGACAGAGGCTGGCTCATTATAAAAATATGGTCCTAAAGGGAATCCAGGCTAAGTGGGCTGGGGAGCCCCATGAGCCTCTCACAAGACTAGGAACCCCATTATCGGGAAGCCCTTGAGCTGCTGGCAAGAAAAGGAAACACCCACTACCCTCACCTACCTGTCAGTTAGATAAAATAAAGGAAATCAATTGGTAGCCATCAGAAAACCCTTCAGCATGCCTAGAATGCCTCTGAATCTATACCACCACTGACCCTGAGTCATTGGAAGGGAATGCAGCCTAGAAGTCATATTTCATTTCCCAAAGTGCCTCCAACATTAGGCGTAAACTTTGGAAACTGGAAACAGAGTCAGATACCCCTACCTCTGGCCTGGTCGAGGTTGCCTACTGGGTGCTCAATAACTGAGGAGTAGAGGAGGAAAAGCCAGAGGATAAAAAGGCCAAGAGGCAAGCCTACCTACTGTCTGTTGCCTTCCAATGTCAACGGGTCATGGGAATCTGGACTAAGTGCCCATGGAGACTCTTGATTCTGGTGAGTGACCCCCAGCCCCCAAGGGGGGATAGCAAGCCAAGGAGACTAGGACCCAATCAGGGCACCAAATGTAAACAAGAGGGTCACTGCAAGGGAGAATGCCCTCACTGCCCCTGAAAGGGGATGGGAATGGCAGATCCTGGCCTCTCCCCTGGAAGGCTGATGGTCCAAATATATGAAGAATGATGGGCCCAGGGGCTCCTAAGCTGGCACTCCAGTTGTCCCTGAGAAGCCCTGGCTGACATTGGACAAAGGGGGAAAGCCAGTCTAATGCTTAGTCAAGAAAAGAAAGAAAGTGCCACTTTCTTGGCTCTGAATGTCAGATCAGGCAAACTTGGTCACAAGCATTATAAAATTATGGGGGTATCAAGGGAAGGTCCAAGAACGGGCATTAAAAGAACCCAATGGTTACCACAAAACCTGTCACACACTAAATCCTGCCCTCTTACTACTACTACCTAAAGAAACACGGCCCTTGAAAAATGATTGTACAGAAACAATAGACACAATCTATTCCAGTTGCCCCGACCTAGGAGGTGAGCCTCTCCTGAAAGCCGAAGAGGACTGGTTTACAGACAGGAGCCGTTCTATGAGAGAGGGAAAATACCTGGTGGGGTATACAGTAACCTCCCAGACTTAAGTGACAGAGGCACAAAGCCTACCTCCAGGGACTTCTGCCCAAAAGGCCGAGCTGATAGCTCTCACCGGAGCCTTAGAGCTCAGAATGGGGAAGATCTTAAATGTTCACAGAGATTCCCGATACGTGCATGCCATTCTACATGCACACGGCTTCTTGAAAAGAAAGAGATATGCTTACTGCAGAGAAGAAACAGGTAAAACATGGCTTAAGCATACTGAAGCTCTTAGAAGTGTAAGCAGCTCTTTGCAAGAAACCACCCTCAGCAGGAAGCCATTTTTCTTGTTGCTTTAGCAAAGCTATATTGTAACCAACTTTTATACCAGGCACCCCCATGCTCTCTCTACTCATCTCCCACCCAAGCACACCTTTCAAATCTTTCAATCACACAATACCTTGCCTAACTTGGTTCTTTCTGCAGATCAAAGAAGTAAAAATGAAGAATAAATAATTAACATATGAACAGATCTCTTCCCTAGCTTCCCCTTCAGTAATCTCCCGAACAAACTGTGTGACCAAACTGTGTGAACAAGATAGCGTCTAGTGGAAGATCACGAGGAGTCAACGAGCCTGCATGCAGTGGGGGATGGCGACGACTCTGACCTCCTATCAGTGATCAACTCAGATTACTTCCCTCCTTTCCTTTAAAACTTTCATGGCTGAGCAGAATCTTTGGAGGTGTTTTGGGGGGGACACTGAGTCTACCATTTCCCCAGATTGCCAGCATTCTGATTAAAGGCACCTTTCCCTTCTACCATTTGTGAGTATGTAATTGATTTTGTAAGCAGTGAGCAGTGAGACCTGATTCATTCAGTAACAGAAGCAGTACGGCTTCCAAAAAAGGTGGTAATGATTCATTGAAGGGGGTTACTGAAAGGGGGATGTGGAGGTAATAAAAGGAAACAGGGTGGATGCAACTGCCCTGGAACCAGTAACTTGGCAACTACCCCTCACGCCTCAAAGGCCAGATTTATACAATTATTCTGCAATCTACACAAAGGAAGAATTAGACAAAGCCTGAAAATGGGGCTTTAGTAGAGATCTAGGAGGCCATGTGTGGCTAGTTAATTAACACAGGCAGTACTTCTTTCCCCAAACTGTACCTTAGTCAAGCCATCAGGGAGGCTCATCAAAGAACTCAGTAGGGGAGGAAAGTCATATATAACTTGTTAGTTGAGGTGATGGTAACTCCTGGCATGAAAAGTATAATCAGTCGGAGAGTTGAGACCTTCCCCATCTGCACAACGAACAACCCCAGCACCAGACCCCCCCAGAGGCCCCCAGGTAAGGTCCATTCAGACCAGAGGGACATATCCTGGGGAAGACTGACAGATTGAGGTCACTGTCATGCCGAGAGCTCTGGGCGATTTCAGGTATCTCTTGGTGCTAGTAGACACGTTTTCTGGTGGATAGACGCATTACTAAAAGAAATAACCCCCAGGTTTGGGCTCCTGGGATCCCTACAAAGCACTAATGGTCCAGCATTTGTGTCTCAAGTAACAAAGGGGATAACGAGTGCCCTGGGCATAAAATGGACCCTTCAGTCAGCCTGGAGACCCCAATCGCCAGGGAAAGTAGAGAGATCCAAACAGACCTAGAAATGGGCCTTAGCCAAGCTATGTCAGGAAACTCAAGGAAACTGGATTAAATTGCTTCCAATTGCCCTGCTCCGCATGCAGTTAGCCCCAAGGGATAAGTTCATATATGTAGACCCATTCCCCGAGCCCAAAGAAGGGAACCTTAACCCTCCTGAAACGCACCAACTCACGTATGCCCTCCAGGTAGGAGAAACCATGAAAGCCCTTACAGAATATGGTACCAGGTGCTGCCTGCCCCCACTGACTTGACCCTCCACTGCTTGCAGTCAGGAGACTGGGTGTATCTGAAAACCTGGAAAACCAGCAGCCTGCAACATCAGCTCAGTCCTAAGGGGAAGAGACCCCCCTGTGTTGATCCTAACCACCCACTCTGCCTTGAAGTTACAGGGGTCACTCCATGGGGACATCACACTCAAGTGAAGTGGCCCCGGAGCCTCAACCTCGGGAGAGACAACCTGGGGTGATCGACCCTCTTGACTGCTTGTGTGAACCTCCCTCTGACCTGAAGCTTCTCTTCCAAAAAACAACAAAGTGTGATCAGGGATATTTAGGCCACGCAGAGCCTCAATATCAGGGCACACTTGTGCCTACAGGTAAAAGACCTTGATACCTGCATTTTTAGGAAAAAACTGACATGTAACCATTGTTCTCTTGCTAACATTTGCTCCATGCATCCTAAATTGTCTGGTGTCCTTTGTCTAACAAATGGTTAGACAGATGGTGGTCACTCAAGGAGATGAACAGTTAGGGCTGAGGCCTGGTGACAGCCAGACACATCTAAAGGCAACTGGGGAGAAGCTCTGCTCCTCCACCCAGGCATCCAGGGTTATGACCACGCACAGACTCAGCAGAAAGCAGTTACAGAAGACAGACCTGTGCCGTTCAAGAATGAGGAGCAGGACAAAAGACAGAGGAGGGATTTGTCACCAGCAAAGCTTATTAACAATTCCCTTAAAATAAAAAGAATCTGGGTAATAAAATAAAGTCTAACCTTTCTTTTTCTTTCCTTTTGTGCTTAGTCTAGTTTCACATGATCATATGGGTCCAAGTGCAGAGGCCTTGCACCCGGCTTTTCAGACCAGGGTTCTCAGTGCCTAATGGCTGTGCCTGGCACCTCAGCTCAGGGACCGTGTGCAGAAGCACTGCCCCACGACACTGCAATTCAAGATGGCGGTGGTGGTCTGTGTGCAGAGACGCTACACTCGGCACTGCCATCTGGAGGGTGAGCAACACGCCTGCACACGCCTGTGCACCCCATGAGGACTCCACCCCTTCCCTCCCAGCAATCCCTATAAAGCAGCCCTGCCCATGGTCTGTCAGCCTGTTGGGTGGACTCTATAGCACGAGCTCACACCATTCCATTCTCCGAGTAAAGCTTTTCTTTGCTTCTCAGACGAATTCAGTCTCATTCTACTGGCTCAAATGACACCGGCACAAGGACCATTGTTGGGGTCCTAACTTGAGACAGTCAGTAACAATAGCAGCATTCACGATAGTACCAATTCTTCATGGTTTTACAGATACTGTCACTAATTCTCAGAGCATTGCTGGGAGACAGCTGTAGTTTTCTCCACTTTATGGATGAGAAAACAGAAACTCAGAAAGTACAAGTAATACAACCAAAATACGGACTGTGGATTGGAACTTGGGCTTATTTATTCAGAACCAGTGGTACAATCCTTATCTGTGGACTGAAGGGCTTGAACCACTGCTTCCCGGCATGTGACATGCATACTGCTAGGGGTACTTGAGGATATTTTAGATAGTACCCAGTTATTCACTAATTCTAACTGTTACGTTTTTTATTTTCAAGTGTGTTAGAAAAAAAATCACACCCATAAAACTTGCTATTTATTAAATATTGCTTAGGAAGAGTCCAAATTTAAAAGTGAGTTGATTTAAGAAAAGGGTTAAGTCAGTCCAGGTGACGTGGCAAAAATTGTGAAGATGGGAACTTCACAAATGCCTGAGGCTTGAGGACTGCTGAATCAGATAATATGCTTCAATGTTCACTGGTTCCATGAGGACAGAGCAAGACCATGGCCACCCTGAGCCTCTGGCACTGTGTCTCCAATGCTTGGGCATTTGGATCCCTCTAAATGGAGAGAAACAAATTGTGTATACAGAAGACTTAATAGGCCAAAGCTCAACTTATCCCACTTCTAATATCTAACCCACTCCCACCATCCTGACTCTTATGCATCTAAAGCTTTGCTGTCTGGTATCTTGAGTCAGAAGCCTAAGGCATAGGTTGCAAAGGGATTGGTGGCAGATGTATTTAGTTAGGCCAGCACGGTGATTGTTTTTAATTTCTGAATTTGAATGTCTTCATGGAGGACACACTCTAGTTTACTCAGACTTCACTTCTCCACATAACATCATCCTTCTTAACTCCGGGCCCCTGAAGGCATATGAGGCTGTGACCCCTGGTTTGAGGTTTTATCTTCCCCAAGGTCAAAATCCTTAAAGGCCCAACAGACTGGTTCCTCAATGGTGGGATTTCAGAGCATAGTGTTCCCAAGGAGCCGTCAGCGGTGTGGATGTTTGTAACGTACCATGAGTCTCTAATGCATGTAGAGTTTCTGTACCAGGACTTCAGGAGGGGAAGTCAGGACAGGAGCCCCCTGGCAATCGTTACAGCTTTTTTTTTTTTTTCTTTTTTTAACATCTTTATTGGAGTATAATTGCTTTACAATGTTGTGTTAGTTTCTGTTGTACAACAAACTGAATAAGCTATATGTATACATATATCCCCATATCTCCTCCCTCTTGCATCTCCCTCTCACCCTCCCTATCCCACCCCTCTAGGTGGTCACAAAGCACTGAGCTGATCTCCCTGTGCTATGCGGCTGCTTCCCACTAGCTATCGGTTTTACATTGGGTAGTGTATATATGTCCATGCCACTCTCTCATTCACCCCAGCTTACCCTTCCCCCTCCCCATATCCTCAAGTCCATTTTCTACATCTGTGTCTTTTTTTTTTTTTTAACATCTTTATTGGAGTATAGGGAGATCAGCTAGGTGGTTTGTGACCACTTAGAGGGGTGGGATAGGGAGGATAGGAGGAAGGGAGAGGAGGAAAGAGATATGGGAACATATGTATATGTATAACTGATTTACTTTGTTGTAAAGCAGAAACTAACACACCACTGTAAAGCAATTATACTTGTTACAGCTTTTTATGGCCCTTTGTTAGCTCCGTGGCTGATTTGCGATTTTCACGCTAGGAGTAGAGTGACACCTGGTGTCTGGTGTCATTCTTCAAACCCAGCAAATCTCAGTCTGAGTTCTTCATCTCCATCCCCAAACCATTTCTCCTCCTTCCCTTCAATCCCCTGTTTGGGTGCAGACAGCCTTGGTATCAGGTTGGAAACTTCACAGTCATCACAAGTAATTTCTTCCCTCTCTCCTCCCACTTCCTATCCATTGCCAAGGTCTCTCACTTTGACTTGTGTTGATTTTATGTCTTGCCTCTTCTTGTCACTGCCTCTTTTTGGCTCATAAATTCATCTCTCCCAGTGCAATAACTTTCTTAAGAGTTCTCACCTACACATCACTGCCTGATTAATATTCTTAAAGTATAGTTCCATCGGATCACTCCTCTGCCAATAGTTCCCCGTGACCTGCAGGATAAAGCCCAACACCTCAGCCTGTTCATGACTTGGCCCCAGGCTACCCTTCTGGCATTTTCCACTATTCCTGTGTTCTTCAGTCATGCTCCAGCCTTTCTGCAGCTCAAGTCACTACTTCCACCTGTATGAACCACTCTTTCAAGAGGGCTGGTTATAAAGAGAAGTAGAGAAAGAGAGCAAATGGTAAAAGAGATGATCAAAGAGGGAGTTTTATTCTGATGAGCAGCAGTGACTTGAACATGATTTAAGGCAGAGATTAAAGAGCTCACTGAGGGGGAGGTTAAAGATATATATATTGGCACCCTCTGAACACCTCCTAGGGCCAGAGTCTTGACTCTGTTTAATAAAGAATAATTAATTCAGTCTTCTCAGCAACCTTACAAAGTAGGTACTATAGCTGTTCCCATTGTACAGATAGGGACACTAAGGCCCAGAGAGGAAATGTACTCATGTAAGAGCCAGAAGGAAGTAGAGCTGAGATTTGAACCCAGGCTGTTCAACTCCAAGCGTGTTCTCTTAACCACTTCATACAAGAGAGAGGGGATAACCTGCAGAGCAGAGTCCCTTAAGAGGTGGAAGGGGGAATAATTCCAAGCTTGGGGTCGAGTGGTCATTCATCAGCCTTACACAGAAAGAGGAGCACCTCTTCCCTGAGGTAGGAGGAATGAGAATGGTGGAGTTAGACCCATTGATGGAGGAAAGAAGTTGGAAATGTTCTTACCAACAGTTCTCTGTTGAGAAATAGGGGGAGGTGGTGGGGTAGGGAGCTTGAGGAGAGTAAAGAGAGTCTAAAATAGTTGCTGTAGGGGAATGAAAGAGGAACTGTGAAGGCCTAGAGTCAGCCTTGCTTCACTGAGGTTTCAGACCATGAAGATTTATAAAGGCCTCAGCCACACAGTGTGTGCACTCTCTTGTCTGGTCTATACCAATTCTAGGTATCACTCAAACACTGTCTCCTTCACTAAACTTTCCCTGATTCCTCTAAGCAGGTGTGAACTTTCCCACATTACTTTGACTCTTTCGTATGGTCCTTATATTAATACACCTTATTATAGTTAGATTTGTACATTTCTGTCTTCCTAGAGTGACGGCTTTCTGATGGCAAGGATGATGTCATATCTGTTTTCTTTCCCTCATCAGGGCCAAGTACATTCTACTGCATTATGGTTGCTCATTAAATGCTTGTTCACGTATTGCTTGACTGTTCCTCTCCAGATGGCACTACCTCTTTCCTTTATTTTTCCTCCTTTATTATTTTTCATCTCTTTCTAGCTGTACCCCAGATCTTTCTTTTAACTGTTTCTTTTATAAAATTTCTCTCTCCATTTAAACTCTTGGGTGACTAATGGTGGCCGTGAACACTGCCTGGCTGATCTAGGTTCTCTTGAGGCTAATTGTGCAGAACAATTCTAGAATAAATGAAGATCATGTAACAAGAGGAGATAGTAGTGTCATCTGATCACTCTCTGGGCTATGTCACTGTACTTCTTATAGATGTAGGGGGACCCTGACTAGAGCTGGCCCAAAATGGGTAAAAAGAAAAATCTTTTGTTACTGCAGACAGAATTTTTTTTTTTTTAATTTTTGGCTGCTTTGGGTCTTTGCTGCTGCCTGCAGGCTTTCTCTAGTTGTGGCAAGCAGGGGCTACTCTTCGTGGTGATGCGGGGGCTTGTCACTGTGGTGGCTTCTCTTGTTGCGGAGCATGGGCTCTGGGCGCCACAGGCTCAGTAGTTGTGGCGCACGGGATGAGTTGCACCACGGCATGTGGGATCATCCTGGACCAGGGCTCGAACCCGTGTCCCCTGCATTGGCAGGCGGATTCTTAACCACTGCACCACCAGGGAAGCCCTAGAAAGAGTATTTAACTTAATGGTGTTACACAGGGACCCCATAGCATCCATATTTCTACTCAGTTCATTTTTTCCAGTTTTTTCTTTCTTTAGATGTTGTTCCCAAATTACCACAGCATGGCCAAAAGACTTGTCTCACAGAATTCAACAGCAACTGAGGTAATACACTTAGCCATGAAGCAGAACTCCCCACACGGTAGGCTGAAAAATCCACCCCCACCCCCTGCACAAAAAAAGATATCCACATCTTCATCTTTGGAAACTGTAAATGTTTCCTTATTTGAAAAGAGCATCTTTGCAGATGTTATTAAGGATCTTGAGATGGGGAGATTATCCTGGATTATCTGGTTAGGCCCTAAATATCATCCCAAATGTCCTTAAAGGAGAGAGGCAGAGGGAAAGTTGATACATACAGAAGATAAAGCAATGTGAGGAAGTAGCAGAGAGAGATTTGAAGATGTTGGCCTTCAAAATCAGAGTAATGTGGCCCCAAGGCGACAGATACCGGCATCCACTAAAAGTTGAAAGAGAAAAGGAACAGACTCTTTCCTACAGCCTCTGGAAGGAGTACAGCCCTATCAGCACCTTGATGTTGATCCAGTGAAACTGATTCCAGGTCTCTGGCCTCCAGAACTATGAGAGAATAAATTTCTATTATTTTTAGCCACTGAGTTTGTGGTAATTTGTTATGGCAGCTACAGGAAAGTAATACACCACACCGCTAAAAAGACAAGCCATTCCCCCATGACAAATAACCAATGGGGACATTTTGCAGATCACATTGGAAGAAAGAAAAATCTCATTATGGCTTTGGTTTTCAAGACCTTGACAATTTTAGGTAGAGACTGAAAAATAGTTGTGCATCTGGCAAGAAAGGCACAGATACAAAGAGCCCTCCTTCCAGCACAGACTCAAATGGAGTAAGAACAGTATGGGACACTCAGAAGAGGATCAGCTGAGCCTGGGCAATGCTAGAAAGGAGAAATCCAGATTACACCAGGACAGACACAAACCTCTTAGGCATACCTGGCTAAAGATTTTTTCCTACTTTCCTCATAGGAGAAATTTTAAGTTAATATAAAAAAAAAATACATCAAGTGTTAAGTGATTATTTTATCCTGAACTAACAAATTGTACTTGATTCTCTTTTGTTGATGTGAGCTCAGTTACTTTCAATTAGTCCTCATGCCATTTTCATAATCTCCTAAGGTAAAGAACTCTTCCGATATTGTTATGGATAATTCTGGACCCAAGGGTCCCCGCCTGAGTACAGCAGTCAGTCTGTCGCTCAGAAAGTATAAGCCGGATGAGTGGTGCCTCTTTCAGAATGCTGCCTTCCCAAGGCTTATTCCAGGGTGCGTGGACAATCCATTCACTAAAGCAACGTAGTGTAAAAGAGTATCAAGCTGATAGTTTCTGTGAAAACAGAAATAAGCTCCCTTTTTTCCATGAAAGGAAAATATGAAATCAGAAATGTAATATATCCCTATAGGAAAGGAATCCACTTCACTGAAATAGAAGCAGAATGACTCCCTCTTCTGGCTGCAATGGAGTAATTGATAACAGACTTGTATTTCCACTGTAAACAACTAGAAAATTGGACAAAATGTGTGAAACAACTGCTACAGACATTGTACAACAGGCAGCACAGAACTGTGATCCCTGAGAGAAAGGAAACAAATAAGGTGAAACCTACAATTAACACAGTTTCCTGCCTGGAAGCACTTTCTGGAAGGTGATGCAGGGGTGGGTGGGAAACCCAAGAAGATCACAGCAGCCTGCGTTGAGGAGCCAGAGTTCAGAGAGGCCAAGGCAGCTTGAATATGCAAGGCAGAGTACCAGAAAGAAGGGAGCTATATAGAGAAAGAGATTCAGAAATCTGCATAAGGGCTCCTCTTGAATTTTTGGCTGAACATTAAGATCTACATACATAGAATAAAACTCCATGAAGAGAACTTCCCTGGTGGCTCAGTGGTTATGAATCTGCCTGCCAATGCAGGGGACACAGGTTCGAGCCCTGGTCCAGGAACATCTCACATGCCATGGAGCAACTTAAGCCTGTGTGCCACAACTACTGAGCCTGTGCTCTAGAGTCTGTGAGTCACAACTACTGAAGTCTGCTAGCCACAACTACTGAAGCCCTTGTGCCTAGAGCTCGTGCTCTGCAACCAGAGAAGCCACTGCAATGAGAAGACTGCGCACCACAACAAAGAGTAGCCCCCTGCTCGCCACAACTAAAGAAAGCCCACGTGCAGCAATGAAGACCCAATGCAGCCAAAAAATAAATTAATTTTTTAAAAAAACTTCATGATGCCTCTCCAAATAAAATTGTGAGAGAAGGAACAATTACTGGAGAGATAAGACAAGTGATTTCCTAGAGCTCACACAGGTTGGGCAGATGTTTAATTTCTGACCATTCAGAGTAGTCCTCTTCCAACACCTATGCATTCAGTAGAGACCCCAAGATAGTTATCCTTTAGTATTAGAGCTAAACTGGACTAAGGCAGTGATGGGTTGGAGCTGGCTCAAACTAGTTTGTGGAGCCAATTGTTCATATCTCCTCCCAACTCCACCTTCAGTGATATCATGCTGGTAGGCGGTCATGAGCCATTGTGGAATATTTATGTCAAGGAAATCAGCATACACTACAAATCTGGATTGTTGTTTTATTTTCCCCTGGAAAACTGGTTGTTAAACATTTACCAGCATACCAGTGGTGTCATAGAAAGACATTTGGTTTTTGTCTCTGGTTCCTAGTCCAGAGCTCCTAAAATTCTTGGAATTTCCTAAGTGTTAAGATTACTAGGAGCATCTTTTGTTCTAATGAGGCAACTCTTGACAGGCCCCTAGATAGCTTCAGGATGGGAGCTGGTTGCCAGAAAGACCAAGCTTTGGTTAGAAGCTTGAAACTTTTAGCCCCCCTACCCAACATCTGGGGAAGTAAGAGGGGCTTGATATTGAGTTAATCATCAATGGTCAGTGATTTAATCAGTCATGCCTACATAAAAGCCCCAGATAATGGGATTTGAAGCACTTTCTGGGTTGGTGAACATATTGTGCTAGGGGGTGGTGTACCCCACACTGGGCCCCAATATCTTTCTCCCATTTGATTGTTCCTGAGTTATATCATTTATAATAAGCCAGTAATAGTAAGTAAAGTGTTTTCCTAGGTTTTGTGAGATGTTCTAGCAAATTATTGAACCTGAAGGGAGAGAAGTCATGGGAACCCTCAACTTTGTAGCCAAAATGAACATAAGTGTAGGTAACCTGGGGACCCAATACTTGCAACTGGTGTTTGAAGTGAGAACAATCTTGTGGGACTAAGCAACGAAACCTGTGGAGTCTGACACAAACTGTAGGTAGTTAGTGTCAGAATTGAATTGCATTGTAGGACACCCAGTTGAAGTCAGAATTGGTTGGTGTCAGGAGAAAAAAAAGCCTCTCAATACCACTGAGTAAAGCCTATTCAAAGTTTACCCTATGAAAGTTCTTTTTTAAGTCTCAAAGTGGTCTGCAATTAATTTAACTGCCTCTCAAAACAAAATTAAATTTTCTTTAAAGAAAGGCATCAAAATACAATCAAAAATGTAATATTTTAAATATCCAGCATCTAATAAAAATGACTAAACACACGAAGATGCAAGAAGGTGTGGTCCATCACCAAGAGAAAAATCAGTCAATAGAAAGAGACCCAGATGAAATTAGTAGACAAAATTTTAAAACAGGTATTATAAATATGTTCAAGATGTAATAGAAAAAAATATAGATTTTACCATACAACAAACAAATAAATAAAGCAAGGCTTAAAAGAAATTTAATGTAAAATATGAATATGAGAAGTGAAAGATATGAAAAAAGAATCAAATGGACTCTATGAAGCTGAAAAATACAATATCTAAAGTGAAAAATTCACTGGATGAACGTAATAGCATATTAGAAACTATAGAAAAAAAGATTAGTAAACTTGAAGACAGCAGTGGTAACTATCTGAATTGAACCTCAGAGGGGGAAAAAGCTGGAAACAAAACCCCACAACAAGCAGCCACAGCAACCTGTGGGACAATATCAAGCAGCATAATAAATATGTAATTAGAGTCACAGGGTGGGGAAGAAAAATATTTTAAAATGCAATAACTGAAAAATTTCCATTTTGATGAAAACTAGAAACCTAATTATCTAAGGAGCTAAATGAAACTCAAGCAGAATAAACACACATACCCACAAACAAAAACCACAAAAGAACATAATAGAAAAATTGTTGGAAACCAATAGTAAAGAGAAAAATCCTAGAAGCAACCAGAAATAAAGGACACTATATGTAGGAATACAAAAAATAATAATTTAATGACTTCTTACTATAAATAATGCAAGCCAGGAGACAATGGAATGACCTATTTTAAGTGTTGAAATTTTGAAAAATAGCCCATCAACCTAGAATTTTATATCTAGCAAAAAATATCCTTTAAAGATGAAGGCAAAATCAAGACATCTTTAGAGAAACAGAAGCTGAGAAAATTTGTCACCAGCAGACCTGGGTTAAAATAAATGCTAAAGAAAGCTCTTCAGAGTGAAGAAAAACAATACCAGATGGAAAGCCAGATATACAAAAAGGAATTAAGAGATATGTGTATATATAGAAGAGACTTTTCCTAATTTAAAATATCTTTAGGTCTTCCCTGGTGGCACAGTGGTTGAAAATCTGCCTGCCAATGCAGAGGACACGGGTTCGAGCCCGGGTCTGGGAAGGTCCCACATGCCGCGGAGCAACTAGGCCCGTGAGCCACACTACTGAACCTGCCCGTCTGGAGCTTGTGCTCCGCAACGAGAGGTCACGACAGTGAGAGGCCCGCGCACCGCGATGAAGAGTGGTCCCCGCTTGCCGCAACTAGAGGAAGCCCTTGCACAGAAACGAAGACCCAACACAGCCAAAACTAACTAACTAAATAAATAAATAAATTTTTTAAAAAAGAAACTTGTTAAAAAAATCTTTAAATGTAATTGTTCAAAGCAAATCTTAAAAAAACACAATGTATTCTGAAGTTTATAACATAAATAGAAATGAAATACAAGAATGACACAAAGGATGGCAAGGGGAAATTTTAAGTATACTGTTGTTCTTAAATTATAGCTGAGATTGTGTAATATTTTGAAAGTAGACTATGACGAATTAAAAATATTGGAAACTCTAAAGCAACACCTAAAAAATAAGATTAAGAGGTACATAGCTAATGTATTAGTTTTCTAGGACTGCTATAGCGAAGTACTACAAGCTGAGTGGCTTAAAATAGCCAAAATTAATTTTCTCATAGTTCTAAAGGCTAGAAGTCTGAAATCAAGGTGTCAGCAGGGTCAAGGTGACTGAAGGCAGTGGGGAAGAATCCTTTTTTGCCTCTTTCTAATTATCTTTTTTTTTTTTTTTGCCTCTTTTTTTTTTGCCTCTTTCTAGCTTCTGGTGGTTGCTGGTAATCTTTGGCATTCCTTGGTTTGTAGATGCATCATTCCAATCTCTGTCTCCATTCAGTGGGCATTCTCCTGTGTGTCTGTGTGTCTCTGTTTTTTCTTTTCTTATAAGGACACCAGTCATGGTGTGAAGGTCCACACTAATCTAGTATGACCTAATCATAACTATAATTATATTTGCAAATACTATTTCCAAATAGAGTTTCATTCTGATGTTCCAGTGAACATGAATTCTGGGGGACACTATTCAACCTAGTACAGCTAAAAAACCGAAAGTGGAGATTGAACAGAAAGTAGACCACTTCCACAGGTGTGAAAAACAGTATAGTTAAATCTCTATACAGATAAACTGGCCAACTACTCTTTTCATGTCCAGTTCAGGCACTTTGGTGAATGGAAGACATGGTTTGTTTGTTAATATACTTGTGCCCCTTTAATATATTTGTGCCCCTTTAGTATCAATTTCCTTCCTTTTTCTTGCTCACAGTGATCCATATTTTACCCAAGTGACTCATCAAAATGTAACCCCAGCTCAGGGTTAAGTCCTGATTAGTTTAAGTCACTCAGTCCCATTTCCCTTGCAAATCTCTTATTTAAGGGTGAGCATGTGACACATTTCTGCCCTTGAAATGTGGTGGGTGCTACTAAGACTTTTCTGGGAAAAGTTATTCTCACTCCTAAGGAGGACACACTAAGAGAGACAATCCCTTTTCTATCTCTGAATGTTGTGTTTAACTACCATGTTTAGAACTGTTGCAGCCATCTTGCTACCAGAAGAACCACAAAGAAAAAGAGTTGGAGCCTGGTGAATCATACACAGAATTTCCCAACCACTGAACAGCTTATTATAGGGAAAAGTACAAGTCCTCTTTGTTAAAGTCAAAATGAATGAGGATTTCTATTCCTGCCGCTATAAGCATTCTAACTAATAGAATGGGTCTGCACAAAGCTTAGGTGAATAAGCCCAGATTTTTACTCGCCACAGCTGTAGGAATGGGACAATACTTCCCTTTCTTGGGCTATATTCATGTATCCTTTGAGGGTCAACAATGAATCAGCAAACTCCTACCAAAATAAAGATGAAGATTGCCTATTTTAACTGATACTAGCTTAAAGATCTGATACCTCATTGTAATTTTCTATATTAATTTATTTTCTTGGTCACATAATTAGCCTGGTGATTGTATCTGTACTGGTGATTGTATCAATCCATATGCTTATATATAAATGTTTTATCAAAACACCCTGTGCATAGATGCTTGTATAAATGTAAGAGTAAGACGAAAGTAAAGCTGACATGATGATGGTCTGATGTCATGATGACGGAATACCTGGTGGTATTTAAATCTTCCCATCACAATTTTTTTTTTTTTCGCACGCTTGTGGGATCTTAGTTCCCTGACCAGGGATTGAACCCATGCCCTCAGCAGTGAGAGCACGGAGTCCTAATCACTGGACCGCCAGGGAATTCCCACCCCATCACAATTTTTAATCTTATATTTTCATTTTGAAAATATTTTAAAAGTCAGATATAAGGATATTCTAGAACAGGGCTCACATTTACACTGGTGTTTATGATCGTGTTGTCAACTGGTGATCCCCTAAGTGACAGTGCTTGATTTTTAATGTGTTGTAATAAAGTCTGATATGTTCTGATGTCAAAATGATCATTGACCCATTATTATTACCATGTTGAATTCTTTTAACAGTTTAAGGACAAAATTTTTCTTCTGCAGTGGTAATTCATGCTACAACATCAACTAGCCTACCCTAGCCACGAATGCATTTTATATTGCTAAAGAAGTAAATCACCTGAGTATAGTGTTGATGCCTAAAGTGCAGATTATTTTGAGTTCAGCATGCCTGTGCTCTGTGACTCAGTCCTCTCCCCATTTTTCTCTGTTTGAACTACTAGCAAGGTTTTATTCACTGTGAGTGCATTGCAGTCCACTTTGTGCAAACGCAAACACAGGCCTTGAAATATGTGGTAGTATTTGGTTATACGATCACATTCCAGATGATCCCCCAGTATACTTCTTATTGCATTTCTTCCTTTGAAAATGATTGAAGCTCAGAAATGTTAAGTGACTCTTAAGTGTTGCAGAACTACTAAGCAAAGGAACCATAATTTGAATGTAAGCATTTTGCCTCTAATTATAGTGCTTTTCTCACTATACCAGTGTTTCCCTAGTTGGTTTGCAAACCACTGGTGATATGTCTGGTTATCTTAGGTGATAAATGAGAAAACATTTTTAACAGTTGTATTAGTTAAATGTGTACTTAAAAATATAATTAATTATACATCAAGACTTTGATTTCTCAGGCTTTTGCATAGGACAGGTTTAAGGTAGTTAGAACCATGAAATTCTATTTTAGTCAGAACACATAAAACATAGGATATGCTCAAGCAAGTATATGGATGTTTCCAAATTCCAGTAACCGAATATTCAGTTATGTAAAATTACTGATGTTAGCAATGATATCGATTACTTATATGGCTTCTCATATATTGAGCTCTTGCATGCTTTTCAGGAAAATAGTGAAGTCTTTCTTCCATAAACTCGCAGTTATTTGCAAAATCAATAAGAAGACTTGTTTCTCATATATAATCTGTTGCAGAAATAGGAAAATTTTCTTACTGATGTAAACACAGGGAAGTCTTTCCCACCAGACAACTGCATGAAGATTTAACAAATCTGTTTAAATTGTCAGTAATGTTAAGAGCAAGGCAATACATTCTTGATTTTTTTTCTCAGATAGGTGGTATCCATAAGCAACATTTGTTTCATACTGAAGTTCAGAGGCTTTCACGAGAAAAAAGCTCTGTCTTGCCTATTAAAGTTGCAAGAAGAACTTCAGGACTTCCAGAAGGAACCCATCACTCTGTAAAATTGTGGACATTATTGAGACTGACTTTGCAAACTAGCTTATCTCACAGATATATTTGCTCATTCAAAAAGCTTAAAGTTTTCCTTTCAAGGCAAGCTTATGAAAATATACCAAGTGTACACAATTCTCATGAAACTGGGGTGTGGGATACATGACATGACTGGGTGGGCCTAGCTTCTTTTTATTGTCTAAACTACCCACCTATTGTTTAGATTTCTGAGTTTCCCAATAACACAACACCCTCTCCTCCTGCATGCTCTCTATGTGACTTGCTTTACCCACTTATTAGTTCCAGTTCATTTTCTTAAAACATCTTTATTGGAGTATAATTGCTTTACAATGTTGTGTTACATTTTCTGCTGTATGACAAAGTGAATCAGCTATATGTATACATATACCCCATATCCCCTCCGGCTTGCATCTTCCTCCCACCCTCCTTATCCCACCCCTCTAGGTGGACACAAAGCACTGAGCTGATCTCCCTGTGCTATGAGGCTGCTTCCCACTAGGTATCTATTTTACATTCGGTAGTATATATATATATCCATGCCACTCTCTCACTTCGTCCCAGCTTACCCTTCCCCCTCCCCATGTCCTCAACTCCATTCTCTACGTCTACATCTTAATTCCTGTCCTGCCCCTAGGTTCCTCAGAACCTTTTATTTTTAGATTCATATATATATGTTAGCATACAGTATTTGTTTTTCTCTTTCTGACTTACTTCACTCTGTATGACAGACTCTAGGTCCATCCACCTCACTACAAATAACTCAATTTCGTTTCTTTTTATGGCTGTGTAAAATTCCATTGTATGTATGTGCCACATCTTCTTTATCCATTCATCTGTCGATGGACACTTAGGTTGCTTCCATGTCCTGGCTATTGTAAATAGAGCTGCAATGAACATTGTGGTACATGACTCGTTTTGAATTATGGTTTTCTCAGGGTATATGCCCAGTAGTGTGATTGCTGGGTCGTATGGTAGTTCTATTTGTAGTTTTTTAAGGAACCTCCATACTGTTCTCCATAGTGGCTGTATCAATTTACATTCCCACCAACAGTGCAGGAGGGTTCCCTTTTCTACACACCCTCTCCAGCATTTATTGTTTGTAGATTTTTTGCTGATGGCCATTCTGACTGGTGTGAGGTGATACCTCATTGTAGTTTTGATTTGCATTTCTCTAATGATTAGTGATGTTGAGCATTGGTAATCTGTATATCTTCTTTGGAGAAATGTCTATTTAGGTTTTCTGTCCATTTTTGGATTGGGTTGTTTTTTTGATATTGAGCTACATGAGCTACTTGTAAATTTTGGATATTAATCCTTTGTCAGTTGCTTCATTTGCAAATATTTTCTCCCATTTTGAGGGTTGTCTTTTCGTCTTGGTTATGGTTTTCTTTGCTGTGCAAAAGTTTTACAGTTTCATTAGGTCGCATTTGTTTATTTTTGTTTTTATTTCCATTTCTCTAGGAGGTGGGTCAAAAAGGATCTTGCTGTGATTTATGTCATAGAGTGTTCTGCCTATGTTTTCCTCTAAGAGTTTGATAGTGTCTGGCCTTACATTTAGGTCTCTAATCCATTTTGAGTTGATTTTTGTGTATGGTATTAGGGAGTGTTCTAATTTCATTCTTTCACATGTAGCTGTCCAGTTTTCCCAGTATCACTTATTGAAGAGTCTGTCTTTTCTCCATTGTATATTCTTGCCTCCTTTATAAAAATAAGGTGACCATATGTGTGTGGGTTTACCTCTGGGCTCTCTATCCTGTTCCATTAATCTATATTTCTGTTTTTGTGCCAGTCTTGATTACTGTCAATACTGTCTTGATTACTGTAGTCTTGTAATATAGTCTGAAATCCGGGAGCCTGATTCCTCCAGCTCCATTTTTCTTTCTCAAGATTGCTTTGGCTATTCGGGGTCTTTTGTGTTTCCATACAAATTGTAGTTCATTTTAAAAAATAGATTCTTCAGGATTTTCTATGTAGATGATCATATTTCTGAGAATTAAGACAGTATCTCTTCCTTTCCAATCTGTATGCCTTTTCTTTCTTTCTCTTGCCTTATTTATAGGACTTCCAGTATGGTGTTGAATAGATGTGAGAGAAGACATGTTCCATTTTAGGAGGTGTGATAATGCAATTTATCATAATAAATAGATATTTGGTCTTCATCTCCATTTCTGGCACAAAACTCCTAAAACCCTTGGAATTTCCTAAGTGATGAACAAATTAAAGGGGTCTTTTGTTATATTAATGAGGTGACTTTTGGATCCTACCTAAGGATGGAGCTGGTTGTCAGTGGAGCCAACCATGAGATTACAGACTTTGAACTTTTACTCCTACTCTCCTGACCTCTGGGGAGGGGGGTGGGGGGGATTGGAGGTTGACTCAATCACCAATGGCCAATTATTTAATTAGCCACGCTTATGTAATGAAGGCTCCATTAAAACCCCAAAGGACAGGGTTTGTAGAGCCTCTGGGTTGGTGAATATGTGGAGATTTGAGAGGAGTGGTCCTCTCAGAGAGAGCATGGAAGCTCTATGTTCCATTCCCATACATTGTTCTATGCATCTCTTCCAATTAGCTGTTCCTGAGTGATGTCCTTCTATAATGAACTGGTAATCTAGTAAGTAAAGTGTTTCTCTGAGTTCTGTGAGCTGCTCTAGCAAATTGATCAAACCCAAGGAAGGGTTGTGGGAACCTCTGATTTACAGCCAACTGGTCAGAAGCACAAGTGATAACCTGGACTTGTGATTGGTGTCTGAAGTGGGGTAGTGGTTGGGGAGCAGTCCTGTGGGACTTAACCCCTAACCTGTGGAATCTACTGTTATCTCCAGGCAGATAGTGTCAGAATTGAGTTGACTTTTGGACACTCAGCTAGTGGCCAAGAATTGTTTGGTGTGTGGGGAGAAAATTCCACACATTAGAATTGATGATTAGAAAGCTTTAGGAGAAAAAAAAAAAATCAGACATTCACCATAAGAATAATGTGAGCTGAAGTTTTTCATAGACTCCCTTTTTTGGTATTATCTATTTTAATTCTCCCATTAAGCTTAGTGTTTGAGAAGAGAATTCTCATCTCATTTATGGATGAGAATATTGAAGCTCAAAGAAGTTGTTTAAATTGCCTACAATTATGCAGCTAGCAAGAGGTGGTCAAGACCCCAATGCCAGTGCCATTTCAACTGTACCAATGATCCAGTTTGTCAAGTGTCTAGTGCTTTATTCAATTTAAATTATTCATGTAGTAAACAATTATTGAGTTCATACTGTGTGCTGTGTTTTGAAAGTGCAAAGCACTGAACTAAAATTGTTTATTTGTATTAATAATAGTTTTAAAATTAAGATGATACCCATGTTATCTTTTTTTTTTTTGCGGTACGCGGGCCTCTCACTGTTGTGGCCTCTCCCATTGCGGAGCACAGGCTCCGGACGCGCAGGCTCAGCGGCCATGGCTCACTGGCCCAGCCGCTCCGCGGCATGTGGGATCTTCCCGGACCGGAGCACGAACCCATGTCCCCTGCATCGGCAGGCGGACTCTCAACCACTGCACCACCAGGGAAGCCCCCCATGTTATCTTTTAAGAAAGGTTTGCAAAAGGATCTTGTGCAGATCACTTAGAAAGATAAGAGGAATTCCCTTTACTGATGGGAAATAATGTTCAATCAGGATGGCACATCCCATTACGCATCAAAAAGATTCTGAGTTTTGGTTCTTAAAGCATGGGTTTGTGTCTCCAGAGATAATTTGCGATAACAACTATGCCACTTGATGGCTCTATTTATCTGTGTTGAAGAATTCCACTTCAAATATAGGCTGTACCTATGGAGCAGCATCACTGGTTTGGTAATTGCTGCCGTCTACTTTATTTTTTTTAATTTTTTAAATTTTTTGCGGTACTCGGGTCTCTCACTGTCGTGGCCTCTCCCGTTGCGGAGCACAGGCTCCGGACGCGCAGGCTCAGCGGCCATGGCTCACGGGCCCAGCCGCTACGCGGCATGTGGGATTTTCCCGGACCGGGGCACGAACCCGTGTTTCCTGCATCGGAAGGCGGATTCTCAACCACTGCGCCACCAGGGAAGCCCCAACTGCCGTCTACTTTAAGCATCATATTGGAGAATGTTCTTTCTGATTTTATTGGGGGTTGATTTATTCATATTTGAAGCATTTTAATTGAGGAAATTTTAATCTTAGGTCTAGTTTTTAAAAAAATCTTCGTACATATGTATGTTCTAATTCATTCTAAATTGAAGGATAATTTGCAAAGTGAAAATCAGCTCATATTTCTTCTTCAGATAATGAATAAACATGAAGAGGAAGGTGAAATTGTAGAAGAGAATCACAGAATATTAGGATTGAAAGAGAACGTGATGGTCAACATGCCATTTTACAGATGGGGAAATTGAGGCCTAGAAAACTTAAGCTACATGTGTAAGATTATACAGTTACTGTCCAAGTGGCAAAGATGATTTCAAACTTAGGTCTCATGTTTCCAGGGCCTGTATTATTTCCATTTCCACAAGCTGATAAGCATCAGATGAGTGGCTGAAACAGTTTACTTTCAAGGTCTTTTTCAACTCAGAGAGTCTTTTGTTATTTTATTCTATTATATGTAGAACTTTATTATTCCTACAAAAACTAACATTTGAAGTATTTCATGCTACTCTCCCTACATAAAGAAACATTTCAAATTAAAAACAAGAGTTTTAAAAAAGTTGATTGTAGGCCAATTTAATTAGAATCACTACCACCTTTGAATTCATATACATTTTAGTTAAACAGAACAATTTTGTATAACTGCGTTTTATAGGATCAGTGGTTGACCTTATACCACCTGTTTCAAAAAAGGCTCACTATTCCCCTGCCATGTTGGAAACATTCACCTGCAGTGACTCCTGCACCTAAATGAACAACTTGATATTCAGCTTTTTCAAGACACAAAATCAGCCTGAAAAAGTAGAAAATAGATCACTGCTTTAAAATGTAAAGTGTTCACTGCCAATAAATGAAATATGTATATTCAATTTTTAAAGCTCTATGATAAGATTATATCAAGTAACAAGAATGTTTTTCTTTTAGAAAAAATAATATTTTAATTTCTCTTGGATGGTGATAGAAATCTTTTATTTCTGTCAAATCCACTGTAGCCTCTTAGCCAACAGCTGTTTTCAGCTGTGTCTCAGCACCTATTTGAGAATTACCTGGTCATGATGATTTTTAAATGAGGACTTCTGGTCCCCTCCCAAACCTCGTTTCTAGTTTGCTTCCTGGGACTTTGCATTTTAATACACTCTCCTCCCCACTCCCAGGATGATTCTTATGTGCGCTAAGTTTGCATCACTGTCCTAGAAGACGGTTTAGTAACCTTAGTTTAAACATCACTAACCACACAGGGTTCTTGACACTGCATTCTCTGATGATGATAATGTAATGCTTACTAAGTTCCTGCTCTATACCCTTTGTAGCTACAGATTCCCAACTCCTACTTACAGATCAAACCCCACCTAGGTTCTTGGATCAGTCTTGTATTTGTTCAGGGAGAATTTCAGGATCTACAGGTCAGTGGTCCAGGGTTCAGCACTGAGGGTGATGATGCTGTGGCATCAGTATCTATTTTGGCCCCTCCCTCTTTTTCTCTGTTTGTGGTAGCTCCAGGGAAGGTAGAGGGTGTATACTGTAGGATCCCCCTCACCTCTAGGGGGCTCACTTCTCACTAGTTAGTTGGTTCATCCCACAAAACTTATACAGTTTTCAAACTGACCCTTCCTCTGCCCCCTGCCCCCTCTCCCTTAGGTCCACACAAAGGGGCTGGTTGGGCAGGATTTGAGACTTGGGAAATATTTATACCTATGTTTTGAGGGGACAGTGAAATAATATTCATTTTTATCCAAAACAGACTGTTTCAGGTCTTCACACAGGTCTTAGGACTATCTCTAAGTTTTAATTACACTCTTCCCTGTAGCGTAATTGACATTTAATTTAACATGTATCATTGACAAGTCATCACCTCTAAGTTATGCCAAACCTACATCTCAGACCAGAAACCCTTTGATGTTTAGGTCTCATGTTTTAAAGAAAGAGATGTTGACACCAGAGGCCTCAAATCCATTTCTTCCTGGGCTAGTGAAAAGAACCCAGAGGAGGCCAGGCCTTCCTTTTCATCTCGAGCTGATTCTTCAAACTGTTTCTTCCTTTAGTGCCAAAGGTTTCATACAGTCATCTGTCTTTCTCAGCTCAGAATTTCTGGTACAGGGAGCACACTTTTATCTGTGACCTGTCTTTATGCCCTGTTATGCCTAGAAGTGCATAAAGAAACAGAACCATTACCAGAAAGAAGATAATCTTCTTCCCAGACGATAACACAAAAAGTTTCTTTGTCTTTCCATCAAGCTTTCTTATAGCCTTGAAAGGCACCTGGGTCTTTCCCCCTCTTCTCTCTTTGTACCCTCTGGTTCCAGCTCCAATGATATTGATGAGCAACTGTGGAGATCTTGGGAGGGCTACAGAGGATCCTTGGGTTTAAAATTGCTTTTTTTTTTTTTACAAATCTTCCCAGGAACAGGTTGTCTTCTAGATTTTTCAGAATAAAGTACTTATAAATCAAACAACCCTTTTTATTTCTCTGTCTCTCAGAGGATAACTTTAATGCCTAATTATCCTAAAGTGCTGTTTTGGCAGGGATGACTAGCCCAAAAATTCATGCTCACTTCCAAGATGAAGAGTAACTGTTGGTAAGAAGCTGTCCAGCAGAGCCCCCAGGTCTCTGCTTCTAGTGCATGTGGTAGGAACCATGTGACTATTCTTCTCCAAAAGATCTTGAGCAGAAGTGATGTGTGTCATCTCTGGCAGAGCTGGTTAAGTTCCAGGTACATGGCCTTTCATCTCTCTCTTCATCATCTGGCTGCATGTAGAGAATCCGATGGAGATGACAAGGTGGACCCAAGATAGAAGGAGCCTGGATCTCAAGTCACCACTTTAGACGACAGCTGCGCAGAAGAGCTGCTTGACTAGGAACATCCACTTCACGTTAGTGTGAGTGAGGAATAAACTTTTATTGTGTGCTGCATTACTGAGGTTTGGGATGATTTGTTATAGCAGCTAGAGTCAATTACCCTGACTCATACAACCATCAACCACAAAAGGGGGTGAAGAAGGGGACAAGCCCCCACTGGTCACATTTGTAAGAACAACACACATAACTAGAAAGCCAGGTACCAAGAATTCCATACTTGACATGGGGAATCCGTATCTCTAATCATCCTGCCTAAAAGACAGTACTCAAATCTAACACTTACCAAGCTGCATTGTGCTGGCCATGTATGAGGTTCAGAGACAAATCAGAGTTCCTTAAGCCTCTTGTGGCAGCACAGTGCCTGCCAAATAGAAGCACTTGATTAAATGTTTGTTGAATTGGATAGTTTGAGAGTCAGAGATGAAACAAGATACAACACAAGATAACGTGCCCAAACAGGGCTATGGGAACAGATGATAGAACAACTAATTTTGCTTACATATAGTCTATGTCGGTGGTTAGTAGAGAAAAGGCCACAGTTTCTGGATGTCTCTCACAGAACAAGCACACACACAGACAGCACTGGGTTCCTTACAGCTCTTAGAAATGAAGCCCACATCTTGGGTCTTACCTCCCGTCATTGCTGCTCTGGGAACTCCCAGGACTCCCGACTCTTCCTTTAGAGGTCCTTCCTATCCAGGTCACCGCTTTGCTGGTCTCAAGGAGGTCAGGGTTTCTGGCCTCCACCGGGGAGATGTTGTTGCCTATTTCCCTGCTTGATGATAAGCCCCCACTGCTCACCAAGTACTCTGTGCCCCGAACATTCATCTCCTCCCGTCCTTAATGAGAGGGCAGCGCTGTGGCTCGTAGGACCAAGCGGGAGGAAATGAGCACCTCTTTCTCCAGCTGAGAGTCATCTCATCACTTTTCCCTTATGGCTCACACATTTCAAGTTCAGATTCTTTGGGGAGTAGGCATTTGGCATGGCCTTGTGGGCTCCCCAGTTCTCACATGGGGTCAGGGCTGGGTCTGGTCTATGCTTTTGAGAGCATTGGGGGCAGTTTGTGTTTCAAACATATTTTGATATTCTTTTTTCTTTAAAGTCCTTGCTTTTTTATTAATTAATTAATTTATTTATTTTTGGCTGTGTTGGGTCTTCGTTTCTGTGCGAGGGCTTTCTCTAGTTGTGGTGAGCGGGGGCCAGTCTTCATCGCGGCGCGCAGGCCTCTCACTGTCGCGGCCTCTCTTGTTGCGGAGCACGGGCTCAAGACGCGCAGGCTCAGTAGTTGTGGCTCACGGGCCCAGTTGCTCCGCGGCATGTGGGATCCTCCCAGACCAGGGCTCGAACCCATGTCCCCTACATCAGCAGGCAGATTCTCAACCACTGTGCCACCAGGGAAGCCCCATATTTTGATATTCTCAAAAGTGTTTCATGATCTTTAAAATAAAAAGGTGAATCCAAAGTATTCTGTAAAATTGGGGTGGAGGTGAATCAGAGGGTTCATTTCTCAGGCTGCTTCCTGGCTTTGTCCCTGTCAGTGGAGCGGTTCGCCACTGCTCAGTTCTGCCCCTTGAGGGCACCAGAGACCGCTTTGCTGTGGAGAATGGGGCCTAGATGGAAACCAGACAGGTTCTTCCAGCTTATTAAAATTGCTCTAAATAATAAGGAAAGTGGGAAATGATAGAACAGCATAGATTCTTATTTCCTGGAACCTTTAAAAGTGTCCCTGTCCTGGGCATAGACCTTAGCATGGCCAGGAGCAAGTATGGCAAGCTGGCTGGGATGGGGGTGATATCAGAGCTGTGAATGACCACAGAAGAGAATGAAGATCAAGAGATAAACTGGAGGTGGAAATCTCACAATGTCTCCTTAATCCATGATCCTAGACAACACTAGGAGCAGGATCTGGAGAAAGATTGGATAACCTTTTTTTGTAACCATCCCAAGCAGTCTAGCTGTGTGTGAAATAACAGCTATGAAGCACAGTATAACCCAGACCTACTCAGGAACGTTGAGTATCACTCATGAGCCCCGTTGAAACACGGGCGGTCGTCTCAATAGTATTCTCAGGCACAGATGAGCTTTCCCTGACAATTCATTTCCACACACAAGCTGTGCGTGATATTTTGGTTCACAACAAGTCATTGGGGTAGGGAGAAGAAATGTGTGCATGTAGCATCGCTCCTGAAGAAATGAATGAACGAGTCAATGACTAAAAGACAGTGAGCACTGAGGGGAAGAGTCTTGGCTGTGAGGATAGTGAAGGCAATTCTGATTCAGGCACAATTGTTCAGAGTGTTAGTCTCTGGCTCCTGTGCAGACAGAGCGTGGTGGCCGGTCAATGGGGTCTAGTCCATTGTCCCATTGGTGCTTGTATGTAGGTTAAACCCAGAGACCAGGGTGTCACAAGGACTGTAAAGAGACTGTGTGGTGGTTGGGGAAAAGTGGTCTCCTGTGTTGTCAACGTCAGAGGTAGAGGTCGGGGCAGCCTGAGATATTCTGAACGCTGGGAAAACAACACTATCGCTCTGTTGGGGGCAGTATCAGACATTTCACTTCTCGGCTTGCAGGGATGTCACGTGGGACTGGGTCAGTAAAGCAAGATAGAAGTGTGGGGAAGGAGATTGCAATTGCTTCGAGAGGGGCATTAAAGCAGGGGGGATCCCTGGAAACCTTTCAGGGAGGGCATTGCCCTCCCAGTTTACAGAGTTCCTCACTCCCCCTGAGGAGCCATAATGAAGGCAAAGAACCAAGTCTTTGGTCTCGGCTTTGCAGGAGTGTCTCTTTCCAGAAGCCCCCTCCCACCAAAGGAGCCACAGGCAGACAGGTTTACAGTGGAGTGGGGTATGGGAGTCAAGGACTAAAGAGAAGGAATGCACAGAAGGTGTGGAGTAGGAGTGGAGGGCTTGCCTTCTAGACCTGGCTTCTGCCTACCTGCTGTTGGAAAAACCCCATAACCTCCCTGACTGATCCTTAGTTTTCTTATCTGCACAATGGGAACCATACTCACACTTCTCTCAGAAGGTTCTCATGAGGATTCAGTGAGAGAATAAAAACAAGAGGGCTTTGCAAGCTAGACAAACCCAGGTAATACAGACATGCACAGGTTTGGACACAGGGTCTGGGAGGAGAAATCCTGGGGGCCAGACAATGCAACATAGTCCCAAAACATGTCTCTAAGAGACTGGATGTGCGTCTGATAATACTAACTAATACTGAGAATTTACGATGTACCCAAAACTCTAAGTACTCTTTACATGCATGATCTCATTTTTTTTAATTGTGGCAAAATATACATAAAACTTACTATCTTAATCATGTAAAGTGTACAATTCAGTGGTATTAAGTACATTCACAAAGTTGTGTCATTACCCATCTCCAGAAATTTTTCATCATCCCAAACAAAAACTCTGTACCCAATAACTATAACTCCACATTACCTCCCTCTTCCCAGGCTCTGGCAATCTCTATTCTACTTTCTGTCTCTATGAAATTGTCTATTCTAGGTATCTTATATAAGTGGCATCATACAATATCTGTCCTTTTGTGACTGGCTTATTTCACTTAGCATAATTCTTTAAAGTTCACGCATATTGTAGCATGTGTCAGAATTTCATTCCTTTTTTTTTTTTTTGGACAGGAAAGTAGGATTTATTGGTGGGCGTGAGTAAGCAGGGGACAGTGCCAAGTCTCTCATGAGTGCAGGGCCTGCCATTGGTCCGGGGGCTGTGATTAGGGATGTATCTGACCCCATAGTCATCCAGGATGAGCTGCTTTTCTGCCATCTTGTTTTCAAATTTGTATGCATTAAACTTAGTAAATTCCCACTTCTTGGAGATGTGGCTCTTTTGGCGGCCAGGGAACTTGAACTTGGCCCCACAGAAGGCCTCAATCACATGATCTTTGTTCTGCAGCTTGGTGCAGATGGACATTGTGACTTGGCCACTGTGAACCCTGGCCACTGTGCCCTGGAGCTTTCCAAAGGCACTGCGCATACCTGTCTGGAGTCTAGACTGGGGACACCATGCCAGTCATGAATGTCCACTGGAAAGGGTTGTCTCCAAGGTCCCTTAGGGCAACCCGTACAGGCAATAGGCTGCGTACACTACTGAGGAGGCTGCTATTTGCAGCCATTGCACACTGGGCCCCCAAGGGGAAGAAAGCAGAATTTCATTCTTTTCTTCTTTTTTTAATATTTATTTATTGATTGATTTGGCTGCACTGGGTCTTAGTTGTGGCACGCAGGATCTTTTTTTAGTTGCGGCACACAGGCTATTAGTTGCAGCATGTGGGATCTAGGGATCAAACCCGGGCCCCCTGCATTGGGAGCACGGAGTCTTACCCACTGGACCACCAGGGAAGTCCCTCATTCCTTTTCAAAGCCAAATGATATTCCATTGTATGTATTATACATATTACATTTTGTTTATCCACTCATCTGTTGATGGACATCTGAGCTGTTTCCACCTTTGGGCTCTTGTGAGTAATACTGCTTAAAACTTTTTTTAATGGAAAATTCCAAACATATACAAAAGTAGACCAAAAGAATGTGATAAAACCCCATATACAATAATTATCAACTCATAGCCAATCTTTTTTTTTTTAAGTTTTAAATTTTTTGGTCATGCCACAGGGCATGTAGGATCTTGGCTCCCTGACCAGGGATCAAACCCGTGCCCCCTGCATTGGAAGTGCAGAGTCTTAACCACTGGACCACTAAGGAATTCCCTTCATAGGCATTTGTGTTTTATCTATATCCATACCTAATTCTCTGTCCCATATTATTTTGAAGAATATCTCAAATATCGTAAATGCCACTCTTGTTTCCATTTTACAGATGGAAAGGCACAGAGAGGTTATCTTACCAAGATTACAGAGCTCCAAAGTGATGGAGCTGGGATTTAAACTTAGGCAGTGTGACGGCTGAGCCCATACTTGTGTCTTTGCTACACCTGTGTGTGTGTTTGCATATACACATACACACACACACATCAGGTCAAATTTGGGCAAGTTGGAAAAGTGCATTTGGAAAAGTTTGCCTCTTCCTACATTTTTTCCCACTCTTGGATGCTGCCTGGAATTTGAAACAGATAGGCATGACTTTGAAGCCTTAGTTCTTAGTTGCAACTGGAGTCAGTGATCCCCAACCTCCAGAGTTGTTGTGAGGATTAAATGAGATAAAGTCAGTGAAAGTGCCAGGCACCTCCTGGCATGTAGCAGGGGAGCATTATGTGTGCTTTCCCCTCCCCTCCTTGGGGGGCCAGACCCACCTTCTCTCCACAGAAGCAAACATCAAGAAAATATGCTCTATCAGAGTATGACTCTCAGAGGTCAATGTGTAATCCCTCTGGGGGATTTGTGTTATGAAATAAAAGATTTTATCCTTTGGCTTTGTGGTGTGGGCTGTGGGTGAGTGCAGAACAGAGGTGTTGCAATTCCTTCTTGCCCCTGAAATCATGTATGTGTGTGTATGCATGTGCGTGCACAAGTGTGTAAGACCGGCCTGTAGATAAGTTCAGGCTTCATTCTCTGCCCAGAGCATTATGTTACTTTCTTTTCTATAAAGAATTGTGTCCTGAAACAAGCAAATAGTTGTTCTATCTCCTTTCCCTCTTCTTGGCTAAAACAGGAGGAAAAGCCCTTTGTTGGGACCCTTGTCATTTTCTGGTCCAAGGACACAAAGCCACAGGATGGAGGTCTGAGCTCAGATAGGTCTTGGCAAGTCCTGTTCATCCCCTTTGGAATTTCTGTGGCCAGTCCCCTGGAGTTAATTTGGGAAGGGACTACAGAGCTCAGTGGACAGTTGAGCAGGGCTCACTGGCTGACCACAGAGAAGTATCAGGTAACCTCAAGATGCATCTGCCGGGGAGGCTTGGGAGGTGGGGCACTGCAGCCTCAGGTACATTAAGCGATGGTTAGCAAGTCTGACTGGCTGTTTCCTCTGCCTGGAATGCCCTTTGCTGATCGTGCCCATGGAAGTAATATAAGCCTTCAATGCCAAGCTCACATCCTGCCGCCTCCACGAAGTTTTCCCTACGTCACACCCTACCACCCACTACCACCCATCCCTGGCTGCCATACAGAGTGATTTCTCGCACTCTGAACCCTTATGACATCACCTGTGTACCTACTTTTGCTGCTTTATGTCTGTACTATCTGAATACCAGTCTTAGCTCTTTGATAGATCAGAGTGAGTTCCTCGAGAACAGGAATCATTCCATCTATTCTTTTTACTGTTCAGAGCTCTTCACAGGGCACACAACTAGCAACCAATAAATATCTGTTGAATAAATGACGTATTTCATGACAATGGCATATAGTAGGCACTCAGCAAATGCATACTGAATGCAATAACATCCATCTCCCACAGCTGGTTAATGCAAGAGACTTTTTACCCTACCCTTGATGTTTAGGTGGAAACCAGTTACACACAACCCTTTGAGTTCTAAAATCTGTCAAAACTTCCACGGAAATAACCGTAAAGACTGCCTTGAGGTAGGGTATGAGATGGTCTCATGGTGTTTCAAGTATTCCAATATTTCAAAATGTATCATTTTCTTTGTCTGTTTAATATCCCAACTAGTCTCCAGAAGAACTTGAAGTGTCACAAAGTAGAGCACATGTGTGATGATTTAAGATCATCTGAATTAGAACATCTGGTTAATCAGAACTTTTCTGCTCATCAGCAGAATGGTCACTGATATTTGCAGCAGTGACCCTGTAGTCAAGAAACCCAAATACCTTGTTTAAAGATACAATATCTTCAGAAACATGCTTTTAAAAAACCACTTAAACCATTTAAAAATATACAATTCAGCGGCATTAAGCACATTTATATTGTTGTACAACCATCACCACTATCCATCTCCAGAACTTTTTCATCATTCCAAACAGAAACTCAATACCCACTAAACTATAACTCCCCATTCTCCCCTCCCCTCAGTCCCTGGTAATCTCTATTGTACTTTCTGTCTCCATGAATTTGCCTATTCTAGGCACCCCATATAATGGAATTATACACCACTTGTCCTTTTGTGACTGGCTTACTTAGTGTTTTGTACTCAGGTTCACCCATGTTGTAGCATGCCTCAGAATCTCATTCTTTTTAAGGCTGAATAATATTCCATTGTATGTATACACCACATTTTGTTTATCCCTTCATCTTTGATGGACATTTGAGTTGTCTTCACCATTTGGCTATTATGAATAACACTGCTATGAACACAGGTGTACAAATATCTGTTCAGAAATATGCTGTTTTTTAAATCATAGACTTATTTTCACTGGTAAACCCTAGATCCATGGTAACTTCCCACTAACCAGAAAATTTGAGTAATTCGAATACTCCATTCCACCATTAGGTTTGCTAAGGAACTTTCTTGGAATATGGGGTGGATGGACACTAGACAGTGATAGGGAATGATGCCTCTGTCTCAGGAATGGACACAGGGCTACCAGGAGGCAGGTGACTGGGCCACAGCACACATTAGTAATGTGCCCAGCACATCCATCTGGACAGTCAAATTTGCATCAGCCAATCCCACCCCACCCCCACCTCAACCCTGTCACTGCTCTAGATCTTAGACTGGGCTGTTTTTCCAAAAAGGTATGGACTTGAGGCACATTTGTTCTGAATTAAGCTTGGCTGCAGTTAAAGTGTTATCATGTCTGTGGAGCTCAAATTACAGAGGCTGCCTTTGGCCAGTAAATGGCACAGCCCGGCTGCTCAGAGAGGTGGAAAATTCTGAGGCCCCCTCCAGCACTGTTTCAGGAAAAATGCTCTGAGTGGTGTGGAGAGGGGCCAGCTGGTGATGTCAAGGGATTTATAAAAGAGATTACAAGACCTTTTAAGGGAATGAGGCAGTTGCTAATGATGGAAAACTGCTAAAGCTGGATCTGGATAAGGCCTGAACATTTAATTTGCTAGTTATCCTGAAATGCTTGTAATTTTTAAAAAACATATTGTGCCACTCCCTTTGTGTGTACTTCAAAAGACAACATCAGAGTGTGGAGGGAAGAACCTGTTATGCTAATCAAAGTCTGGGGTAACTGAAACTGAGATCTCACACATAAAGCCCCAAGTGGGCGATCCAGGACCTGGGAAGAAGAATTAAATGCCCAAATGCACCTGGGTGCACTGCACATCTGTATTTTTCTTTCTTTTTTTCTTATTTTTTTAAAGCACACTAGTGGCGGGTCTGGAGGAAGCTTTATTTTTTAAGCAGCTACAAAGCTCCTTAAAAGCTTTACACCTCTAAAGAGAGATTTGAAAATAAAATATTTACTTATATTGCATTTCCAAGTGTTTCCATAGTCTTTTCACAACTCTTGTGTCATCTTATCTTAAGAAGGTGGCTTTTATAAAGAGGAACCAAGATCATTTACAATGACAGGGTAGATTTAGTCGAGCAGACAATCTCCAACTTTAACAGCTGGGCTTACTTGTTGTTTTAAATAGATAGCTAACAAAAAGTCGCCCCAGATTTAGGAATAGAGATCTAAGTTTGGAAGGGTAAAAGTGAAGGTCCTAAAATCAATTTCCAGTGGAGCAGCTAAACTAAATTCTCTTTGCCATTATGGAGCACTAAACAAACCAATGAACAAACAAACAAATAAACCAAACAAAACTAATGGCCTACATAAATAATACTCAAATTGTCAGTCAATGAGAAGGCCTCAAGCTAAAGTGGAATAGAAGAAAGAATTAGAAACTAGCATCCGGAAGTGAACAGGGTGGAGGTACTCAGGAACCCACGATCCTGAGGCATAATTGGTTGCCGCTTTGTCTGTGTTCCTCATCCTTTATTTGTAGGTATAGGAGAACAGTGCAAGGACTGTCCGGTCAACTCTCCACATGCTCTTATAATATGGAAAATCCAATCATTTGCTTTAAGTGCCATTTTTCAATCGTAGCTTAAATAAAAGGGTCAGGAAACATATGTTGTTTTCTTTTCTTTTCTTTTCTTTTTGGTTGGAGGGAGGAGGGTAATCTTGGTGAATTAGCACCCCGGGTCATATCCCAGTTCAAACATTTCCCACAGAGTGCAGTCATCTCAGCCACAAGTCAAGGCCTCCTCTGCTGCCTCCAGATTTGCTGGTAGTCTTATCACCCCTGTGCTCCAGGAGGGACTCCATCCTGCAAGCTTAACTCCTCACTGTTCCCTGAAGACACTTTGCAGACTAATGTCTCTTCACACCCTGTTTCCATGGCTTCTGCTCTCCTCCTGCTCTGTTCTTTATTAACTACTTTCCCTTTTTCAAGCCGGACTTAAGTCTCTCCTGCTCTTCCTCCTCCTCCTCTTCCTTCTCCTCCTCCTTCTTCTTTTCTAATGCCTTTTCTTTCTTCCTTCCTCCCGCCCTTCCTCCCTCCCTCCCTCCTCTCTCTCTTTCTTTCTCTCCTTCCTTCCTTCCTTGAAATAAAGTTGGGTCAGCTTCAAGATGGCGGAAGAGTAAGACACGGAGATCGCCTTCCTCCCCACAGAAACATCAGAAATACATCTACACGTGGAACTGCTCCTATAGAACACCTACTGAACGCTGGCAGAAGACCTCAGACCTCCCAAAAGGTGCGTGAGGAGAGGGGATTAAGCGCGCCGCGTAAAGGAGCTCCAGAGACGGGCGCGAGCCGCGGCTATCAGAGCGGACACCAGAGACGGGCCTGAGACGCTAATGCTGCTGCTGCCGCCACCAAGAAGCCTGTGGGCGAGCACAGGTCACTCTCCACACCTCCCCTCCCGGGAGCCTGTGCAGCCCGCCACTGCCAGGGTCTCGGGATCCAGGGACAACTTACCCGGGAGAACGCATGACGAGCCTCAGGCTGGTGCAGCGTCACGCTGGCCTCCACCGCCGCAGGCTCGCCCCGCATCCATGGCCCTCCCTCCCCCCAGCCTTAGTGAGCCAGAGCCCCCGAATCAGCTGCTCCTTTAACCTCGTCCTGTCTGAGTGAAGAGCAGGGAACCTACGCGCAGAGGCGGGGCCAAGTCCAAAGCTGAACCCTGGGAGCTGGGTGAACAAAGAAGAGAAAGGGAAATTTCTCCCAGCAGCCTCAGGAGCAGCGGATTAAAGCTCCACAATCAACTTGATGTACCCTGCATCTGTGGAAAACCTGAATAAACAACGAATCATCCCAAATTGACGAGGTGAACTTTGGGAGCAAAGGTACATTATTTTTTCCCCCTTTTCTCTTTTTGTGAGTGTGTATGTGCATGCTTCTGTGTGTGATTTTGTCTGTATAGCTTTGCTTTAACCATTTGTCCTAGGGGTCTGTCCGTCCATTTTTTTTTTTTTTTTACTTAAATATTTTTTTCATAATAATTATTTTTTATTTTAATAACTTTATTTTACTTTATTCTCTTTCTTTCTTTCTTTCTCTTTCTTTCTTTCATTTTTTTCTCCCTTTTATTCTGAGCCATGTAGATGAAAGGCTCATGGTACTCCAGCCAGGAGCCAGTGCTGTGCCTCTGAGGTGAAAGAGCCAACTTCAGGACACTGGTCCACAAGAGACCTCCCAGCTCCATGTGATATCATATGGCGAAAATCTCCCAGAGATCTCCATCTCAACACCAAGACCCAGCTTCACTCAACGACCAGCAAGCTACAGTGCTGGACACCCTATGCCAAACAACTAGCAAGACAGGAACACAGACCCACCCATTAGCAGAGAAGCTGCCTAAAATCATAATAAGGCTACAGACACCACAAAACACACCACCAGAAGTGGACCTGCCCACCAGAAAGACAAGATCCAGCCTCATCCACCAGAACATAGGCATTAGTCCCCTCTACTAGGAAGCCTACACAAACCCCTGAACCAACCTTAGCCACTGGGGACAGACACCAAAAACAACGGGAACTATGAACCTGCAGCCTGCGAAAAGGAGACCCCAAACACATAAAGTTAAGCAAAATAAGAAGACAGAAAAACACACAGAAGGTGAAGGAGCAAGGTAAAAACCCACCAGACCTAATGAATGAAGAGGAAATAGGCAGTCTACCTGAAAAAGAATTCAGAATAATGATAGTAAAGATGATCCAAAATCTTGGAAATAGAATAGACAAAATATAAGAAACGTTTAACAAGGACCTAGAAGAACTAAAGAGCAAACAAACAATGATGAACAACACAATAAATGAAATTAAAAATTCTCTAGAAGGGATCAATAGCAGAATAACTGAGGCAGAAGAATGGATAAGTGACCTGGAAGATAAAATAGTGGAAATAACTACTGAAGAGCAGAATAAAGAAAAAAGAATGAAAAGAACTGAGGTCAGTCTCAGAGACCCCTGGGACAACATTGAACGCACCAACATTCGAATTATAGGGATCCCAGAAGAAGAAGAGCAAAAGAAAGGGGCTGAGAAAATATTTGAAGAGATTATACTTGTAAACTTCCCTAATATGGGAAAGGAAATAGTTAATCAAGCCCAGGAAGCACAGAGAGTCCCATATAGGATAAATCCAAGGAGAAACACACCAAGACACATATTAATCAAACTATCAAAAATTAAATACAAAGAAAACATATTACAAGCAGCAAGGGAAAAACAACAAATAACACACAAGGGAATCCCCAGAAGAGCTGATCTTTCAGCAGAAACTCTGCGAGGCAGAAGGGAGTGGCAGGACATATTTAAAGTGGTGAAGGAGAAAAAGCTACAATCAAGGTTACTCTACCCAGCAAGGATCTCATTCAGATTTGATTGAGAAATTAAAACCTTTACAGACAAGCAGAAGCTGAGAGAGTTCAGCACCACCAAGTCAGCTTTACAACAAATGCTAAAGGAACTTCTCTAGGCAGGAAACACAAGAGAAGGAAAAGACCTACAATAACAAACCCAAAACAATTAAGAAAATGGGAATAGGAACATACATATTGATAATTACCTTAAATGTAAATGGATTAAATGCTCCAACCAAAAGTTATAGACTGGCTGAATGGATACAAAAACAAGACCCGTATATATGCTGTCTACAAGAGACCCACTTCAGACCTAGGGACACATACAGACTGAAAGTGAGAGGGTGGAAAAAGATATTCCATGCAGATGGAAATCAAAAGAAAGCTGGAGTAGCAATTCTCATATCAGACAAAATAGACCTTAAAATAAAGATTATTACAAGAGACAAAGAAGGACACTACATAATGATCAAGGGATTGATCCAAGAAGAAGATATAACAATTATAAATATTTATGCACCCAATATAGGAGCACCTCAATACATAAGCCAAATGCTAACAGCCATAAAAGGGGAAATCAACAGTAACACAATCAAAGTAGAGGAATTTAACACCCTACTTTCACCAATGGACGGATCATCGAAACTGAAAATAAATAAGGAAACACAAGCTTTAAATGATACATTAAAGAAGATGGACTTAATTGATATTATAGGACATTCCATCCAAAAACAACAGAATACACATTCTTCTCAAGTGCTCATAGAATACTCTCCAGGATAGATCATATCTTGGGTCACAAATCAAGCCGTGGTAAATTTAAGAAAATTGAAATTGTGTCAAGTATCTTTGCCAACCACAACGCTAAGAGACTAGATATCAATTATAGGAAAAGATCTGTAAAAAATACAAACACATGGAGGCTAAACAATACACTACTTAATAACCAAGTGATCACTGAAGAAATCAAAGAGGAAATTAAAAAATACCTAGAAACAAATGACAATGGAGACATGACGACCCAAAACCTATGGAATGCAGCAAAAGCAGTTCTAAGAAGGAAGTTAATAGCAATACAATGCTACCTTAAGAAACAGGAAACATCTCAAATAAACAATGTAACCTTGCACCTAAAGCAATTAGAGAAAGAAGAACAAAAAACCCCCAGTGAGCAGAAGGAAAGAAATCATAAAGATCAGATCAGAAATAAATGAAAAAGAAATGAAGGAAATGATAGCAAAGATCAATAAAACTAAAAGCTGGTTCGTTGAGGAGATAAACGAAATTGATAAACCATTAGCCAGACTCATCAAGAAAAAAAGGAAGACTCAAATCAATAGAATTGGAAATGATAATGGCGAAGCAACAACTGACACTGCAGAAATACAAAGGATCATGAGCGATTACTACAAGCAACTCTATGCCAATAAGATGGACAACCTGAAAGAAATGGAAAAATTCTTAGAAATGCACAACCTGCCGAAACTGAACCAGGAAGAAATAGAAAATATTAACACACCAATCACAAGCACTGAAGTTGAAACTGTGATTAAAAATCTTCCAACAAACAAAAGCCCAGGACCAGATGGCTTCACAGGTGAACTCTATCAAACATTTAGAGAAGAGTTAACACCTATCTTTCTCAAACTGTTCCAAAATATAGCAGAGGGAGGAACAATCCCAAACTCATTCTATGAGACCACCATCACCCTGATACCAAAACCAGACAAAGATGTCACAAAAAAAGAAAACTACAGGCCAATATCACTGATGATCATAGATGCAAAAATCCTCAGCAAAATACTAACAAACAGAATCCGACAGCACATTAAAAGGATCATACACCATGATCAAGTGGGGTTTATACCAGGAATACAAGGATGCTTCAATATACTCAAATCAATCAATGTGATACACCATATTAACAAATTGAAGGAGAAAAACCATAGGATCATCTCAATCGATGCAGAGAAAGCTTTTGACAAAATTCAACACCCATTTATGATAAAAACCCTGCAGAAAGTAGGAATAGAGGGAACTTTCCTCAACATAATAAAGACCATATATGACAAACCCATAGCCAACATCATCCTCAATGGTGAAAAACTGAAACCATTTCCACTAAGATCAGGAACAAGACAAGCGTTGCCCACTCTCACCACTATTATTCAACATAGTTTGGGAAGTTTTAGCCACAGCAATCAGAGAAGAAAAAGAAAAAGAATCCAAATTGGAAAAGAATAAGTAAAGGTGTCACTGTTTGCAGATGATATGATACTCTACATAGAGAATCCTAAAGATGTTACCTAATGTTACCTAATGTTAGCTAATCAATGAATTTGGTAAAGTAGCAGGATACAAAATTAATGCACAGAAATCTCTTGCATTCCTATACAGTAATGATGAAAATCTGAAAGTGAAATTAAGAAAACACTTCCATTTACCATTGCAACAAAAAGAATAAAATATCTAGAAATAAACCTACCTAAGGAGACAAAAGACCTGTATGCAGAAAATTATAAGATACTGATGAAAGAAATTAAAGATGATACAAATAGATGGAGAGATATACCATGTTCTTAGGTTGGAAGAATCAACATTGTGAAAATGACTCTACTACCCAGAACAATCTACAGATTTAATGCAATCCTTATCAAACTACCACTGGCATTTTTCACAGAACTAGAACAAAAAAATTTCACAATTTGTATGGAACACAAAAGACCCTGAATAGCCAAAGCAATCTTGAAAATGAAAAATGGAGCTAGAGGAATCAGGCTCTCTGGCTTCAGACTATACTACAAAGCTACAGTAATCAAGACAGTATGGTACTGGCACAAAAACAGAAATATAGATCAATGGAACAGGATAGAAAGCCCAGAGATAAAGAACGTACATATGGTCCCCTTATCTTTGATAAAGGAGGCAAGAATATACAGTGGAGAAAAGACAGCCTCTTCAATAAGTGCTGCTGGGAAAACTGGACAGGTACATGTAAAAGTATGAAATTAGAACACTCCCTAACATCATACACAAAAATAAACTCAAAATGGATTAAAGACCTAAATGTAAGGCCAGACACTATCAAACTCTTAGAGGAAAACATAGGCAGAACACTCTATGATATAAATCACAGCAAGATCCTTTTTGACCCACATCCTAGAGAAATGGAAATAAAAACAAAAATAAACAAATGGGACCTAATGAAACTTAAATGCTTTTGTACATGGGAGAAAATATTTGCAAATGAAGCAAATCTCCAAAATTTACAAGCAGCTCATGCAGCTCAATATCAGAAAAACAACACAAATAAAAAATGGGCAGAAGACCTAAATAGACATTTCTCCAAAGAAGATATACAGATCACCAACAAACACATGAAAGAATGCTCAACATCATTAATCATTAGAGAAATGCAAATCAAAACTACAATGAGATATCATCTCACACTGGTCAGAGTGACCGTCATCAAAAAATCTAGAAACAATAAATGCTGGAGAGGGTGTGGAGAAAAGGGAACACTCTTGCACTGCTGGTGGGAATGTAAATTGATACAGCCACTATGGAGAACAGTATGGAGGTTCCTTAAAAAACTACAAATAGAACTACCATACGACCCAGCAATCCCACTACTGGGCATATACCCTGAGAAAACCATAATTCAAAAAGAGTCATGTACCAAAATGTTTATTGCAGCTCTATTTACGATAGCCAGGACATGGAAGCAACCTAAGTGTCCATCGACAGATGAATGGATAAAGAAGATGTGGCACATATATACAATGGAATATTACTCAGCCATAAAAAGAAACAAAATTGAGTTATTTGTAGTGAGGTGGATGGACCTAGAGTCTGTCATACAGAGTGAAGTAAGTCAGAAAGAGGAAAACAAATACTGTATGCTAACACATATATGGAATCTGAGAAAAAATAAATAAAAGGTCATGAAGAACCTAGGGGTAAGATGGGAATAAAGACACAGACCTACTAGAGAATGGACTTGAGGATATGGGGAGGGGGAAGGGTAAGCTGTGACAAAGTGAGAGAGTGGCATGGACATATATACACTACCAAAAGTAAAATAGATAGCTAGTGGCAAGCAGCCGCATAGCACAGGGAGATTAGCTCGGTGCTTTGTGACCACCTAGAGGTGTGGGATAGGGAGGGTGGGAGGGAGAGAGACGCAAGAGGGAAGAAATATGGGAACATATGTATATGTATAACTGATTAACTTTGTTATAAAGCAGAAACCAACACACCATTGTAAAGCAATTATACTCCAATAAAGATGTTAAAAAAAAAAGAAATAGTGTTGATTTACAATGTTGTGCCAATCTCTGCTGTGTAGCAAAGTGACTCAGTTTTATACATATAGACATTCTTTTAAAAATATTCTTTTCCATTATGGTTTATCCCAGGAGACTGGATATAATTCTCTGTGCTATACAGTAGGATCTTGTTTATCCATCCTAAATGTAATAGTTTGCATCTACCAACCCCAAACTCCCAGTCCATCCCTCTCCCTCCCCGCTTCCTCTTGGCAACCACAAGTCTGATTTCTGTGTCTGTGAGTCTGTTTCTGTTTTGTAATAGGTTCATTGGTGCCATATTTTAGATTCCATATATAAGTGATATCATAGGGTATTTGTCTTTCTCCTTCTGACTTACTTCACTTAGTATGATAATCTCTAGTTCCATCCATGTTGTTTCAAATGGCATTATTTTGTTCCTTTTTTATGACTGAGTAGAGTTCCATTGTATATATTTACCACGTCTTTATCCGTTCATCTATCGATGGACTATTAGGCTGTTTTCATGTTTTGGCTATGGAGAACAGTGCTGCTATGAACATAGGGGTGCATGTATCCTTTTGAATTATAGTTTTGTCCAGGTATATGCTCAGGATTGGGATTGCTGGACCATATGGTAATTCTATATTTAATTTTCTGAGGAACCTCCATACTGTTTTCCATTGTGGCTGTACCAATTTACATTCCCACCAACAGTGTAGGACGTTCTTTTTTCTCCATACCCTCTCCAGCATTTGTTATTTGTAGACATTTTATTATTTTATTTTATTTATTTTTTGGCTGTGTGGCTTGTGAGGTCTTAGTTCCCTGAACAGGGATTGAACCCATGCCCTCGGCAGTGAAGGTGCAGAGTCCTAACCACTGGACCACCACAGAATTCCCAGTAGACTTTTTTTTTTAAACATCTTTATTGGAGTGTAGTTGATTTAAAGTGTTGTGTTAGTTTCTGCTGTATAACAAAGTGAATCAGCAATATGCATATGTATATCCCCATATCCCCTCCCTCTTGCGTCTGCCGTCCACCCTCCTTATCCCACTGGTCTAGGCTGTCATGAAGAACCGAGCTAATCTCCCTGTGCTATGCGGCTGCTTCCCACTAGCTATCTATTTTACTTTTGGTAGTTTATATATGTCAGTGCTACTCTCACTTCATCCCAGCTTACCCTTCCCCCTCCCTGTGTCTTCAAGTCAATTCTCTACGTCTGTGTGATTATTCCTGTCCTGCCCTTAGGTTCATCAGAACCTTTTTTTTTTTTTAAGATTCCATATATATGTGTTAGCATACAGTATTTGTTTTTCTCTTTCTGATTTACTTCACTCTGTATGACAGACTCTAGGTCTATCCACCTCACTACAAATAACTCAGTTTCGTTTATTTTTATGGCTGAGTAATATTCCATTGTATATATATGCCACATCTTCTTTATCCATTCATCTGTTGATGTACACTTAGGTTGCTTCTATGTCCTGGCTATTGTAAATAGAGCTGCAATGAACATTGTGGTACATGACTCTTTCTGTTATATTTTTTAAAAATTTATTTATTTCTTTTTGTCTGCTTTGGGTCTTTGTTGCTGCGCAGGCTTTCTCTAGTTGTGGGGAGTGGGGGCTACTCATTCTTGCGGTGTGTGGGCTTCTCACTGCAGTGGCTTCTTTTGTTGCAGAGTACGGGCTCTAGGTGTGTGGGCTTCAGTAGTTGTGGCATGCGGGCTCAGTCACTGTGGCACATGGGCTCTAGAGTGCAGGCTCTGTAGTTGTGGTGCAAGGGCTTATTTGCTCCATGGTATGTGGGATCCTCCCAGACCAGGGCTTGAACCTGTGTCCCCTGCATTGGCAGGTGTAATATTAACAACTGTGCCACCAGGGAAGCCCCATGACTCTTTCTGAATTATGGTTTTCTCAGGGTATATGTCCAGTATTGGGATTGCTGGGTCATATGGTAGTTCTATTTTTAGTTTTTTAAGGAGCCTCCATACTGATCTCCATAGTGGCTGTATCAATTTACATTCCCACCAACAGTGCAAGAGGGTTCCCTTTCCTCCACATCCTCTCCAGCATTTATTGTTTGTAGATTTTTTGATGATGGCCATTCTGACTGGTGTGAGGTGATATCTCATTGTAGTTTTGATTTGCATTTCTCTAATGATTAGTGACGTTGAGCATTCTTTCATGTGTTTGTTGGCAATCTGTATGTCTTCTTTGGAGAAATGTCTATTTAGGTCTTCTGCCCATTTTTGGATTGGGTTGTTTTTTTGATATTGAGCTGCATGTAAATTTTGGAGATTAATCCTCTGGCAGTTGCTTTGTTGGCAAATATTTTCTCCCATTCTGAGGGTTGTCTTTTTGCCTTGTTTGTGGTTTCCTTTGCTGTGCAAAAGCTTTTAAGTTTCATTAGGTCCCATTTGTTTATTTCTGTTTTTATTTCCATTCCTCTAGGAGGTGGGTCAAAAAGGATCTTGCTGTGATTTATCTCACAGAGTGTTTGGCCTATGTTTTCCTCTAAGAGTTTGATAGTGTCTGGCCTTACATTTAGGTCTTTAATCCATTTTGAGTTTATTTTTGTGTATGGTGTTAGGGAGTGTTCTAATTTCATTCTTTTACATGTAGGTGTCCAGTTTTCGTAGCACCACTTATTGAAGAGGCTGTCTATTCTCCATTATATATTCTTGCCCCCTTTATCAAATATAAAGTGACCATATGTGCATGGGTTTATCTTTGGGCTTTCTGTCCTGTTCCATTGATCTATATTTCTGTTTTTGTGCCAGTACCATACTGTCTTGATTACTGTAGCTTTGTAGTATAGTCTGAAGTCCAGGAGCCTGAATCCTTCAGCTCCGTTTTTCTTTCTCAAGATTGCTTTGGCTATTTGGGGTCTTTTATGTTTCTGTACAAATTGGGAAATTTTTCATTCTAGTTCTGTGAAAAATGCCATTGGTAGTTTGATAGGGATTGCATTGAATCTGTAGATTGCTTTGGGTAGTAAAGTCATTTTCACAATGTTGATTCTTCCAACCTAAGAACATCGTGTAACTCTTCATCTCTTTGTATCATCTTTAATTTCTTTCATCAGTGTCTTATAATTTTCTGCATACAGGTCTTTAAACTCCTCAGGTAGGTTTATTCCTAGATATTTTATTATTTTTGTTGCAGTGGTAAATGGGAGTGTTTCCTTAATTTCACTTTCAGATTTTTCATCATTGGTGTATAGGAATGCAAGAGATTTCTGTGCATTAATTTTTTATCCTGCTACTCTACCAAATTCGTTGAATAGCTCTAGTAGTTTTCTGGTAGCATCTTTAGGATTCTCTATGTATAGTATCATGTCATCTGCAAACAGTGACAGCTTTACTTCTTCTTTTCCAATTTGGATTCTTTTTCTTTTTCTTCTCTGATTGCTGTGGCTAAAACTTCCCAAACTATGTTGAATAATAGTGGTGAGAGTGGGCAACCTTGTCTTGTTCCTGATCTTAGTGGAAATGGTTTCAGTTTTTCACCATTGAGGATGATGTTGGCTATGGGTTTGTCATATATGGTCTTTATTATGTTGAGGAAAGTTCCCTCTATTCCTACTTTCTGCAGGGTTTTTATCATAAATGGGTGTTGAATTTTGTCAAAAGCTTTCTCTGCATCGATTGAGATGATCCTATGGTTTTTCTCCTTCAATTTGTTAATATGGTGTATCACATTGATTGATTTGAGTATATTGAAGCATCCTTGTATTCCTGGTATAAACCCCACTTGATCATGGTGTATGATCCTTTTAATGTGCTGTCGGATTCTGTTTGTTAGTATTTTGCTGAGGATTTTTGCATCTATGATCATCAGTGATATTGGCCTGTAGTTTTCTTTTTTTGTGACATCTTTGTCTGGTTTTGGTATCAGGGTGATGGTGGTCTCATAGAATGAGTTTGGGATTGTTCCTCCCTCTGCTATATTTTGGAACAGTTTGAGAAAGATAGGTGTTAACTCTTCTCTAAATGTTTGATAGAGTTCACCTGTGAAGCCATCTGGTCCTGGGCTTTTGTTTGTTGGAAGATTTTTTTTTTTTTTTTTTTTTCGGTATACAGGCCTCTCACTGTTGTGGCCTCTCCCTTTGCACAGCACAGGCTCCTGACACGCAGGCTCAGCGGCCATGGCTCATGGGCCTAACTGCTCCATGGCATGTGGGATCTTCCTGGATAGGGGTATGAACCCATGTCCCCTGCATCGGCAGGCGGACCCTCAACCACTGCGCCACCAGGGAAGCCCTGTTGGAAGATTTTAAATCACAGTTTCAATTTCAGTGCTTGTGATTGGTCTGTTTATATTTTCTATTTCTTCCTGGTTTAGTCTCAGAAGGTTGTGCTTTTCCAAGAATTTGTGCATTTCTTCCAGGTTGTCTGTTTTATTGGCATATAGTTGCTTGTAGTAATCTCTCGTGATCCTTTGTATTTCTGCAGTGTCAGTTGTTACTTCTCCTTTTTCATTTCTAATTCTGTAGATTTAAGTCTTCTCCGTTTTCTTCTTGATGAATCTGGCTAATGGTTTATCAGTTTTGTTTATCTTCTCAAACTGCCAGCTTTTAGTGTTATTGATCTTTGCTATTGTTTCCTTCATTTCTTTTTCATTTATTTCTGATCTGATCTGATCTTTATGAATTCTTTCCTTCTGCTAATTTTTGGGGTTTCTTTTTGTTCTTCTTTCTCTAATTGCTTTACGTGTAAAGTTAGGTTGTTTTTTTGAAATTTTTCTTGTTTCTTGAGGTAGGACTGTATTGCTATAAACTTCTCTCTCAGAACTGCTTTTGATGCATCCCATAGGTTTTGGGTCATCGTGTTTTCTTTCTTTCTTTTTTTTTTTCTTAAATATATTTATTTATTTTTGGATGTATTGGATCTTCGTTGCTGCTCACTGGCTTTCTCTAGTTGTGGTGAGTGGGGGCTACTGTTCGTTGCCGTGCACGGGCTTCTCATTCTGGTGGCTCCTCTTGTTGCAGAGCATGGGCTTTAGGCACACGGGCTTCAGTAGTTGTGGCTTGCGGGCCCTAGAGAGCAGGGTCAGTAGTTGTGTTGCAAGGCCTCAGTTGCTCCATGGCCTGTGGGATCATCCCAGACCAGAGCTTGAACCTGTGTCCCCTGCATTGGCAGGCAGATTCTTAACCACTGCACCACCAGGGAAGTCCCCCGTCGTGTTTTCACTGTCATTTGTTTCTAGGTAGTTTTTGATTTCCTCTTTGATTTCTTAAGTGATCTCTTGGTTATTTAGTAGTGTACTTAGTGTATTTAGCCTCCATGTGTTTGTATTTTTTACATGTTTTTCTCCTGTAATTGATATCTAGTCTCATAGCGTTGTGGTCATAAAAGATACTTGATACAATTTCAATTTTCTTAAATTTACCAAGGCTTGATTTGTGACCCAAGATATGGTCTCTTCTGGAGAATGTTTCATGTGCACTTGAGAAGAAAGTGTATTCTGTTGTTTTGGATGGAATGTCCTACAAATATCAATTAAGTCCATCTTGTTTCATGTGTCATTTAAAACTTGTGTTTCCTTATTTATTTTCATTTTGGATGATCTGTCCAGTGATGAAAATGAGGTGTTAAAGTGCCCTATTATTATTGTGTTACTGTCAACTTCCCCTGTTATGGCTGTTAGTGTTTGGTTTATGTATTGAGGTGCTCCTATGTTGGGTGTATAAATATTTACAATTGTTATATCTTTTTCTTGGATTGCTCCCTTGATCATTATGTAGTGTCCTTCTTTTTCTCTTGTAATAGTCTTTATATTAAAGTCTATTTTGTCTGATATGAGAATTGCTACTCCAGCTTTCTTTTGATTTCCATCTGCATGGAATATCTTTTTCCACCCTCTCACTTTCAGTCTGTATGTGTCCCTAGGTCTGAAGTGGGTCTCTTGTAGACAGCATATATATGGGTCTTGTTTTTGTATCCATTCAGCCAGTCTATAACTTTTGGTTGGAGCATTTAATCCATTTATATTTAAGGTAGTTATCAATATGTATGTTTGTATTACCATTTTCTTAATTCTTTCGTGTTTTTTTTTTTTTTTTTTTTGTAGTCCTTTTCCTTCTCTTGTGTTTCCTGCCTAGAGAAGTTCCTTTAGCGTTTGTTGTAAAGCTGGTTTGGTGGTGCTGAATTCTCTTAACTTTTGCTTATCTGTGAAGGTTATATTTACTCCATTGAATCTGAATGAGATCCTTGCTCGGTAGAGTAATCTTGGTTGTAGGTTTTTCCCTTTCATCACTTTAAATATGTCCTGCCAGTCCCTTCTGGCTTGCAGAGTTTCTGCTGAAAGATCAGCTCTTAACCTCATGGGGATTTCTTTGTATGCTATTTGTTGCTTTTCCCTTGCTGCTTTTAATATGTTTTCTTCGTATTTAATTTTGATAGTTTGATTAATATGTGTCTTGGCATGTTTCTTTGGCTTTATCCTGTATGGTACTCTCTCTGCTTCCTGGACTTGATTGTCTATTTCCTTTCCCATGTTAGGGAAGTTTTTGACTATAATCTCTTCAAATATTTTCTCAGACCCTTTCTTTTGCTCTACTTCTTCTGGGACCCCTATAACTTGAATGTTGGGGCATTTAATGTTGTTCCAGAGGTCTCTGAGAGTGTCCTCAATTCTTTTCATTCTTTTTTATTTATTCTGCTCCTGGCAGTTATTTCCACCATTTTATCTTCCAGCTCACTTATCCATTCTTCTGCCTCAGTTATTCTGTCATTGATTCCTTCTGGAGTAGTTTTAATTTCAGTTATTGTGTTGTTCATCACTGTTTGCTCTTTAGTTCTTCTAGATCTATGTTAAATGTTTCTTGTATTTTCTCCATTCTGTTTCTGAGATTTTTGGATCATCTTTACGATCATCACTCTGAATTATTTCTCAGGTAGGTTGCCTATTTCATCTTCATTTATTTGGTCTTGTCGGTTTTTACCTTGTTCCTTCATCTGTGACATATTTTATTGTCATTTAATTTTTTTTTTGATGGGTGGTGTCTTACTGGTTGTTTGGCCTGAGACGTCCAGCAATGGAGTTTGCAGGCAGTTGGATAGAGCTGGGTCTTGGTGCTGAGATACCCTCTGGGGGCCTCAGTCTGATTGATATTCTCTGGGGTCTGAGGTTCTCTGTTAGTCCAGTGGTTTGGACTTGGAGCTCCCACCACAGGAGCTTGAGCCCAACCTCCGGCCTGGGAACCAAGATCCCACAAGCATGTGGCAGGTGAAGTAATGGTCCCCCAAAGACATGGACATTGAAATCCCTGGAACTGCCCAGCTGGTGTGCAGCAATGGGGACCTGGAGCTGCTGGAGGGGCAAGGCGGTGTCCTGAGATGCACAGGGTGGCCTGGTGTCCTCAGGGTCAGAGCCAGGCCATCTGCATCACCTGTGCCACCCAGTGCACCAAGGACTTTGCCTGGGCTTGACAGGCGTCTACCCTGGTAGAGTGTTTAATGATGGCCATTCTGACTGGTGTGAGGTGGTACCTTACTGTAGTTTTGATTTGCATTTTTCTAATAATTAGCCTCACCTCTTTCTTGAAGTCTTTCCTGACCATGCTGGTCCCAATGAGTTTTCTCCTTCCCTTCCCTCCCATGACACTTAGAAATGGTGCCTCTCACTTTTTACTTTGATCATACTTAGATTACCTTCTGCACTTAAAAGTGTCTGTTGCACTAAGGGTGTATATACCTTTCTTATAACCCCTGCTACCTCTGGGAAACTATTATAGCAGGAATATTTGTTAAATATTATTTTATTGCCTTTGATGGAAAGGCTTTTTGACCAAAAGCTGTTGAATCAATAAATATTTCTCACCTGAAATATTAAGCGGGGCTAAGAAGCCCAGCTATTAACTTGAAAAAGAATCTTTTGAATTAGAAGCAGGGAATGGCTACACCATCCAAGAGAGATTCTTAGAAGAATGTATAAGAAAAAGGGAAACCCAACCTTCTTTCTTCAACTCAAAATTCTTCAGATCTTGCTCCTTTCTCTAGATCTCTTAATTCTCCACAAGTGTTCCTAGAGGAAGAAGGCTGTTAAGCAGTCTGCAGGCCCTCTGAAAACAGCCATACCCTTCGATCTGTTTGTTTCATGCCTTTCTGGGCCAGGGGTGTGTGAGGAAAGTGCTACGGAGGGAGGGATCTCTTGCTACTTCTTCCCACTCAACATGCATTCCCTCTTCCTCTAATTTTGCCTGCACTAGTGAGCTGTTGAGGAAAGCTTGGAACCCCAAAGTTATACCTGTCTGGGAGTTAATTAGAAAGAGTATTCAATTTATAAAAATATAACTTGCATAATTTTGTAGAAAGATTTACCTTTAAAACAGAAATAAATGACTCAATAGGAAGTGCAGCTTGCCCTTATAAAAGGGGTTAAGTGGGGGAGTCAGTTTCAATTAAGGGGAAAAATATGTAGGCCAGCATCAGAATATGTGATACCTTTTAGAATAATCTTTTTTATGGGGCAAACATCCTAAATTTTTGCTTACATAAGAAAAGATCATAATAAGCCAAACTTGGATCAGAGACTATTATTGATAGAGGATGTTTGGTGGGGTGGCAGAGAAATCACTTAACATCTTTATTGCCACCTGTTAAAATGGGCTAATGATTTCTAAATCTACATGCCTGGGGTAACAGTGTCAGGTAAAAATGGTGCCATGAAAAAATAATTGGAGCTTTTTGGAGTTAACTGTTAGCTAATGGAAAGAAAACATTACATGTTGTTAATGTTTAATACTATTATTTATACAAAGATTTTGTGAGTTCTGTGTGTGTATATCTGAGCAGTACTGAGCAAGCTGACATACTCTTCATTCTTTGTTGGTTATAGTCATGAAAGGAGTCTTAGGACTTACTGCTCTATGACCTACACAAGCTATTCCCCTTGCCAGCCTCAGTTTCTTCATCTGTAAAATGTGGATACTGATAGTACCTACTTCTTACTGTCAAGTGAGACAATGCACAGGAAGTGCTTAGCATAGAAAAGCAGGTATTTTATGACCAAAAGCAAATTAATTTTCTCAGTTCCAACTGTGTGCTACAAATAAAGTTTGCTGGCAATTTATTTTTAACCCATATTTGTGTGATGAAAAGATTACTGAGTTAGGAGATCTAGTCTATAGTGATGATGAGGCAAATTACTTAACCTCTCTGGGTTTCTATTCCTTTGGCTTTATGAAGGAGCTGGATTAGAGGATCTCTGAGTAGTTTCCAGTTCTAAAGTTCTGTGTTAGGATTTTTTCCAATTCATTTTTAAACAAAGTTTTAATAAAATTTAACATAAGAAGTATTGTATGCTTTAGCAATTTATATTTTAATTAAATGTACTTCAGATTAAAATTGTATTATGCAATGTTTAAAATACAGACAGATATGGAAAGTGATACATGTACCTATCATTCACTTTAAGAAATAAAACTTAAAAAAAATTTGGAAATGCTGTGGGTGAAATTCACTTGTATTTAAAGGTGCAAAAACAAGATTGAAATCACTGCTTAAAAAAAAGGAAATTACTTCGGATGCCCATTGTTTCTGGAAGAAGGGTGTTTTTGTGCCTGTGTGGCTCTGACGTTATAGTAGGTGTAGGCCAAAGCACAGGACAGTCCTCTTCTTCTGGGAACATTTCGCCTAACTGAAGTGGAATAAATATAGCTTAGCAACAAAATACACCTAATTAAAACATGGACCCTGCATTTGATATGCATGTCATTTGCAATAAGAAGATTTTCATGACAATGCAGGCCGATGGAAACACTTCTTGACAAAGAATTGGATTCAAATTCTGGCTTCTTTCTAATTTAAGTGTGTGACCTTGGGCAAGTTATGTAGACCTCTCTGCCTCAGTTTCTTCATAAAATGGGGCTTACCTAAGGGTTGTTGTGAATAATACATAAGATAATACAGGCAAGGCTCTAAGAACAATGCCTGACACATACAGAAAGCTCAATGAATATTAGCTATTACTATTATTCAATTCCATAAATAATTATTGGATGTCTACCATGTAGTAGTCTCTATACTAGATCCTGAAATATCTTTGGGGCTTTAGCTTTTTGTGTCTGGTCTACAAAGAATGTGTTACAAAGTTAGATATGAAATTCTGGTAAATGTAGCAGTCCAGTGGGACCCAAGCTAATCTAGAAAAAAAGGCCATTTGGATTTCAGAAGACTTTTTAAATTCACGAGGGGATATGAGATGTAAATGAAGTACTTAAGGTCTTGCCTTTTAGTTGTTGAGTTCCTGTGCCAGGTTTTAGAGAGTGCATTATGATGCATATTAAAACCACGGTGACATTCAAAGAGTCAAACATGCCTGATTAGACTTTCATGTCCTGTATTTATAAAAAGGTTAGTGGTGCATTTCCTCAGTGCAAATTAATTTTGGTCCTTACTAATATTTATGAATAACGTCTATACAGCATAATATATGTGATTAATTTTAGTCATCAGCTTGATTTTATATAAGGAGATATCCCAGAAGATGCTACATCTTGAGCAGTAATTTCAGCAGATAGGGAGTAGGCAATATATAGGAAAGGGCAATTGTATGTCAGCACTATGGGACAAAATCAGAAATATAATTATGGCAATAATGCATTCTCTTACACAAATTTATCATTGAAATAGTATAGGAAGACATGCCTTTTGCAAGTAATTTCATTGTGATGCTTTATGGTGACGCCAAACCTTGACGATACAACCAGCAGTCAATGACGTTTGGATTTCAGGTTGCCCTGGGTGCATGTGTCCACAAGGTATTAAAAGCGGGTTTAAGGTGATGAATTCAACAGAGGAGCTGACCATCTGGTCTCAGTGATCTCAGGTTGGTCTGGCCTTGGCACCGGCCTGTTTGGTTGCTTTTGGTGACTCTGGTGTAATATTAAGCCATGTAAATCATAGTTATCATGTACCTCTACCCATGGGGTTTGATAGATACTAAATAATTGGTCAGTAACTGCCCCTTTGGCCTCCTCCTTTGTACATTTTGCCTGGCAAAAAACTCTTGATGTAAAGGAGAAAAGTGAATGGGCCTCCTTTTAACAATAGGCAAACTGAACTCAAGCACTTACTAAGATAGGAAGAATAATATAAGACAGAAATAACTTGGAAGCTCATTTTGTCCATACCCGGTTATGGGCTGTTCAAGAAAATAAAAAGGTGGTGGATTCTTTTGTCCTTAGTACTCTTTTTTGGCCTACGCCATTTCCACAAGGCTGATGGCTTTTAAATACTAAAACCATCCCCCAAGGCATCTCCACAACCCCCCAATATACAAGTCACAAATCACTGCTCAAAGGAACGAACCAAAAGCACTTGCGATACTCTCCCATTTGGGTGCAGTCTTGATTCTCCAGAGAAAAGGGGACTCTCAGTGCAGATCTGAATATATATATGGGCCAGGACTTGGGCCTTCCTGGTAAAACATAAAAACAAAACAATAAACACCGCCCCTTTCCCTCCCCAAACAAAAAACAAAAACAGAAAATCCAAGGCGCCGCTGCTGTTATCAGTAGCTTGGCTCAGACTCTGACTGCAAAAAACAAAAACAGGACTGAGCCCGGGTTCCTGAGACCCCGGCTGCCTAGGGCCAGGGCGAAGTTCCCGGGGTCGGGCCGCTGGACGCGGGCAAGGCCGGGCGCGGCGCTCTCGGGGACTTTCACCTGCTCGGCGGGCAGCGCGGGGGCGGACCCGGCGGCGGGCGGGGCCTGGACGCCCCGCGGGAGGAGCCGGCCCGGGCCCACCCCGCAGGAGGAGCCGCTCGCCGGCGGCTGATCCGGCGTCTCCGTGACAGGCACCCCGCTCCGCTGCCGCTGCCGCTGCCGCCTTTTCTTCCTCGTCCCGGGCTGTCCGCGCCACTGCTCCCGGGCCAGTGCCGCGCCCAGTCCCGCCGCGGGCCGCGCGCCCACTGCTCCCCTCCCCCAGCCCGGTCGCCGCGCCGCCAGCTCCCCACGCCGCCCCCGCCGCCCCCGCCGCCCTCCTCGCCGGTAGGAATTGCGCGGCCACAGCGCCGCTCGCGTCGCCCGCATCCGCGCCGCCCGCTGCAGCCCGGCCCTCGGCGTCGCTCCGAGTCCCGGCTTCCACGGCCGCCGTGCGGCCAGGGCGCCCCTCCGCGCGCCGTCGCCCCGAGCTCTCGCCTCCCCTCCCCTGGGTCTCGTCAGACCCTTCCTGCCACCGCCGCCTCTGGAGGAGCCGGTCCACCGCGGGTCACCATGCCCAGCAAAACCAAGTACAACCTTGTGGACGATGGGCACGACCTGCGGATCCCTTTGCACAACGAGGACGCCTTCCAGCACGGCATCTGCTTCGAGGCCAAGGTGAGGGGGCCCCAGGGAGGGGACTGCCCCGGAGGGGCATGTGTGAGTGGACGGGATGCGCAGCCATCGCGGACGCAGAGCTGGTGGCTTAGGCTGATTTTGGGGCCTTTCTGTTAGGGAGGGTGACTCCCCTTCTCTGTATAGAATTCCGCGGGCTCCTGCCCAGAACTGCTAAAGAGCAACTGCAAAGTTTGAGCGGTATTGCTTCACCCCCCTCCTCCCACCTGCAGACTCTCCCATCCTTACCCATCCAGGACTGACTGAGTTACTTCCCGGATCCCTTCTTCTGAGGAGGAGAAGCCAGTGGGTGAGCGCAGCCTGGACGTGGTTCTTTAGAATCGGTTTAGGGAAGCTTTGGTGTTATTTACCTGTTGGGATCCCTTGGGAGAGGTGCTTTCAGGAAGGTCTTTTAAAGGGGGAGTACCTGTTTCCTGATTGAAGAAAATAATACAGGGGTGGTTTTTGTTTTTAGATTCCAGGTAACCCCGGCCAGGTGTCAGAGTCACTTCCTAAACGCCTTATTTGCCACGACTCCTTTGCAAGTGCCAGTCATTGAAGGGGGGAGGTGTGGTGAAAGCTGCCAGGTTACTAGTTTTGTGGCTTAATGTTAAGTTTCAGCAGCTAGTAGGGGACCGCTGCCGAAGAATTTTTCGAGGGTGCCTGGAATTTTCAGCTTAAAATAAAGCCCCAGGTCCGTCCTTGGGAGAGGGGGCAGGGCGGAAGCCTCTGTACTGCACCATGAGGTGTGAATAAGGCTGCTCCCCCCCGACCCCGCCCCGTGATGCACTTCCCAGAGTGAGGAGCTCTGGTCTCTGAGATTACAGCTGGGGTTCCTGCTCCCCACCACAGGGGAAGAGTGTTTCTGCTCTTCCTTCATGCAGCTTGACGCCCTCCCCACAAGGCTCAGGGATGCTCAGCACCTACTGTGTGCCTGTCACTGGTAAGTGACAGAAAATACAACCCCTCCGAGTAGGTTGTGTCTTCTGGTTTTGAAAAGGTAGTACTTTCAATGTGGAGGCAGTCTTCATTCCCCTTTTCTCCTTAATGGCTTTGTAGATGGCAGGGTGTTAGCATTTCAGGCAAGGGTTACTCCATCAGGTGGCTATTTCCTTCAATTCTTGAGACATCTTTTTGAGTGTCTGATATGAGTCCAATGTGGCCAGTTACTTTCGATTATTCTTCCTTCTCATGGAGATGTGTGAATTGTTAAATCTTACCTTTTTTTTCTCCCTGAATAACCTTCCCCCAGCCATATTTGCTAGAGCTAGGAGGGCACCCCTTGTTTCCCCAGACATCAAACCCTGCAGTGGAATGCAGAGCTGAATTACTGGGTATGGCTGGGACCAGAGTGGGGCTGTAGCCAAGATCTTATCTTGCTTCTCTCAGAATAGAGCTGGTTGGTCTAATATAGGATGTTTGGGTTAATTTTTGTCCGGGCCTGTTGCTTTGGTGAGCAGGTTTTTAAATTTTAAAGTATGAGTTTTCATCACGTCATGATTTAATTTTGTTGGACATGCATAAACTGGGAAATTGGCTTTTGTCTTGTTTGGTTCACCAGGGCTCTGTTTTGCAAGAATGAACAGAAGAAGAAAGATCAGAATTAAAGTGTTTTTAACCTTTTAATTCTTTTCTCACAGTCTCTGCATTTGGTCCTCGCTAGGTCTCATAACTAGCATGCATAATAATCACCAGGTGAGGTTGTTAGAATCGGATTCTTGCCACCTCCAATTCTAATCTGACACCTCTGGGGAGAGCCCAAGGACTGTGCACCTCTAAGGAGCATTCCAGGTGATTTAATGCAGGTGATTGGGACCAGACTGAGAAACACTGGCTTCAGGCTTGCCTCCAGCTTGCTGGATCTTACCCTCTCTTTCCCAACATGTAGTTTCTTTTCTAAGCAAATGTCTGGGGGTTGTGTGGTGTAGTTCCTATAGTAACTTGCCTGGATTTACACATAGTGGTATCCATAGAGGAAGGGGAACCACAGTTGGTCCCAGCTGTGTTCCCAATGCAGATGTGGGACATGGTGAACCATGGGTTCTGCTTTGAGAATGGCGAGGTAGGGAAGAAAGGATGGGGCTGACCTTGAGAACGGGGTCTTAACTCCCAGCACTTGGTAATCGATGCTGGACACCAGTACATTCAAATCATGTCAGCCAAGACCTGAGTAGAGGTGGAAGCAGAAGCTTTTCTGTCTCATGAGCACCTGGCAAGCACCTCATCTGGCTGGTTTTCACATCCCTCCCGAGCAGTGTCCGTGGAACTGCACGATCACTGGGTTTTCAGGGTTAAATCCACACCACACTCATTCCTTGTTTTGGAAAAGCACCGGCTGTAAAATGTAAATGTATTAGTGCTGCCTTGTCAGATACTCTTGGAAAATGAGTCCAGGTCTTTCACTCCCAAGGGCTGGCAGTTTTTCAGAATCAACACTGGATGGAATGACTTTTTGGATGGATGCCGCTCATTTTCAGTGCCGTGGAGATTGAAAAGGTTATGGCTAGGGTTGAAGGGCATCTGGGTGTCAGAGGTTCTGTGCACTTAAAAAACACACCGTGCATTTAACTATCAAGTAGGATACTAGAGGTTTTTCACCTGCAGTACTTCATGTAATTCTCACTGCTTCCCCGGAGGTGGGTCTCCTTATACCTTATAAATGATATGTTGCCTGCTTTAGTGCACATAGCTGGGTATGGCAGAGACAGGATTTGAACCTGGGAGCTTTGACTTCAGACTCTCAAATGCAATGCTTATTCATTTAATATATATATATTTTTTTAATTTTTTTTTTTTTTTTTTTGCGATACATGGGCCTCTCACTGTTGTGGCCTCTCCCGTTGCGGAGCACAGGCTCCGGACGCGCAGGCTCAGCGGCCATGGCTCACGGGCCCAGCTGCTCCGTGGCATGTGGGATCTTCCCGGACCGGGGCACGAACCCGTGTCCCCTGCATCGGCAGGTGGACTCTCAACCACTGCGCCACCAGGGAAGCCCCATTTAATATTTTTTATGGAATGTTCACTCTATGCTGGGTGGTTGGTCTGATTCACGGTTCACTGGTGGGGCATCCTTAGGTTGTTAGCCTCTGACTCTGATGTAGAAAATTATTCAGACTTTTAGTGCTAGGCTCTTTCAAGATATAACCTTGGTCTGGGAGCTGCTCTTAAGGGATAGTGCCCTCCGTGTCAGAAAGGGCACCTGGCTGACTGACTGTTGCTGGTGGGTGGGCGGTAAAATCCTTCTCGGCTTGAAAGCTTGTGTGGCTCCTTTGTTATTTGTCTCTCCCTCTCCCTCTCCCAGTATGTCTTCCTGGTGGCCAGTGCTATCAACTGGCTGTCTCTGCTTGCTGGGTGAGAAGAAGACTTCTTATGACAGTGGTGCAAAAAATAAGAGTATTAATAACATAGTTATGCCTTACGTTTGTAGGTGATTTTTGATTTGCATGCAACTTTCACACACAAAATTTTCCTCATGTGGAAATTGGGACATTAGTGTTATCTCTGTTTTTCAGATGAAAAAATTGAGGATCAGAGAGATTAACTTGTCCAGAGTCACAGAACTGATAAGATGGAAGAATAATGATTATAGCTGATATTTAGTGAGCACTTACTGTGGACCATGTGTTGTTCTAGGTGCTGCCTCATTTAAGCCTCACACTCCAGTCCTTTTGATTCCTCGTCCATGGTTCCTTAACTTTGTCCTGAAGTAGTAGCTCTCTCTGTATTCCTAGCTCTCGTCGCATAGCCCATTCACTGATCTGGGCATGTGTGGCACAGCCTGTCAGAACTGGAAAGTACCTTAGCTCACCTCGTACAGTCTCCTCATTTTACACATGAGGAGGTTTAGGTCCAGAGGGGAAGTCGTCGACCCAGGGTCACATAGCTAGGTGAGAACAGAACCAGGACTCATCCCTAGTTTCCTGGCTTCAAGTTGGTTTCAGTTATCTGTTGCTGCTTAACAGCCTACCCCAAGACTCAGTGGCGTAAAACAATGTCTGTTTAATCTGCTCATGATTCGTGGGTCAGGAGTTCAGGCAGGACTTGGCTGGGCTGTTCTTATATTGCATGTGGTATGGACTGGATTACTCACTTGGCTTCATTCTGTTGTGGCTGGGCTGGAAGGTCCTAGAAGGCTTCACTCTCATGGTTGTACTTTGGTAGTCCTCTGTGTGCAGGTTCTCTGCATTGCGTAGCTTGGATTTCCTTATAGCATGGTGGCCCTTTGATCTGGCAGCTGGCTTTCAAGAGGGAGTGTTCCAAGCAGGGAAGGTGGAAGCTCTTAAGGCCTGGCCTCCAAAGTTACACAGAGTCACTTCTGCTGCATTCTGTTGGTCAAATCGAGCCATAGGCTGGCTCAGATTCAAGGGGAGATGTATTCTTCACTTCTTGGTGGGGAGTGTCAAGGTCACAGTGCAAGAGTGCACGTGGGATGAGAGATATTGCCAAAGCCATCCTTGGATCATGGTCAACCATAAAATTTTGTGTTCTTTCTCCTCTGCGTATAGCTTCTCCAGTGATGTCGAGTGTTCTTTGAGTACCTTGTCTCGTGCTTCTGTGTATAACCCCCTCCCTCAACATCAGGTACATATATATATAGTGGAAGAAATTTCCAATTGTAGAAAGTCTGAAAGCAGTAAATGTATTGTCTTATTGCTGAGTGATTTGGGGGGTTTGGGAGTCCTTGGTCAAATCTGAACTGAATTCTTTGGCCATCATTCCCTCCTTGCTAAATGGCTTCACTGGCTGATGGTTTCCATGATGTAGATTTTAGAGATTACAATAACCCCACACAGCAGGCTACCTGTGGATGCCTCTTGAACACGCTATCTTGAGGGCTTCCAGATTAGGACATTACATATGTTGGTTCACCATAAATGGGGTACTCTAACTCAAACCTAACCTGTTGTGTTGTGTGGTAAAAAGCTCTCAGAACCAACTCTGCTATATTCTGGGTGTGCACTCTCCCCTCCCCCGCCCACCCCCCAAAGGGTCCTGTCTTCCAGGATTGTGGACAAGTAGGGATTCAGATAGAGGCCCTGGTGTATTCGCTGATGTCATCAGTGAAGTGCAGGTTATTTCACCTTATTAGGTATTTGTCCAGATGCTTTAATATCCATTGTTATCTTCTGCCTGGACCAGGTGAATCTTTGGGGGATGATGAGTCTCAAAGATACAGCACTGCTCAGAAATAATACCTGTTTTTATTCACCCTTATTTTGCTCTCAGGTGCCCCAGGGTGTTCCTCTGGAGCTGGTGTTTTGGAATTTGATGGGCAAATGTATTTCTACCTTATCTGTACATTTCATGATTTTGCCATGTCTCCTTTGCCCAAAATGTCCCAGTCCGTTTAGTGGTCAGAATCTCACACTCACTTGTCACACTGACCTTTGCCAATCATCCGTGTCCAAGACCCTAATCAGACTCATTGTTTATTATCGCTTACTAGTAATGCTGCTACTTCCAGAACTCATATCTTCAGAATGCTTTCTTTGACCATCATTATCTGCTTCCTCTCACCTCATTGCCTTGAGGCTGCCCTTAGCTCCTCAGTGACCTCCTGCTGCCTTTATCCTGCTCCCCCAGCAGCCTGGAGCCATGCCCACACCGCTTTCCGTCTTTCCCACTTTCCTGCCCTACACTGCAGACTTGGTCTCTGCTACTTTCCTCCTTCCTTCCTGTTTTTGGAAAAAGAACTTCCTTCTTTCCTCCACTCCCTTTTCCCTAATAGCTTTTCTTTTTTTTTTTTTTTTTTTGTGGTACGCGGGCCTCTCACTGTTGTGGTCTCTCCCATTGCAGACCACGGGCTCCGGACGCACAGGCTCAGTGGCCATGGCTCACGGGCCCAGCCGCTCCGCAGCATGTGGGATCTTCCCGGACTAGGGCACGAACCCGTGTCCCCTGCATCGGCAGGCGGATTCTCAACCACTGCGCCACCAAGGAAGCCCACCCTAATAGCTTTATTAAGCTATAATTCACATACCATACAATTCACTAATTTAAAATATACCATTAAGTAGTTCTTAATATATTCATAGTGTTGTGCAATCATCACCACAGTCAATTTTAGAACATTTTCATCACCTCAAAAAGAAACCCTGGGGCTTTCCTGGTGGCGCAGTGGTTGAGAGCCCACCTGCCAATGCAGGGGATACGGGTTCGTACCCTGGGAAGATTGCACGTGCCGCGGAGCGGCTGGGCCCGTGAGCCATGGCCGCTGAGCCTGTGCGTCCGGAGCCTGTGCTCCGCAACGGGAGAGACCACAGCAGTGAGAGGCCCGCGTACCGCAAAAAAAAAAAAAGAAGAAACCCTGTACCCTTTAACTATCATACCCCCTGCCCCCATCCACCCCAGCCCTAAGCAACTACGAATCTACTTTCTGTCTCTAGATTTGGCTATTCTGGACATTTCATATAAATGGAACCATGGTGTATGTGGGTTTTTGTGACTGGCTTCTTTTCACTTTGCATGATGTTTTCAGGGTTCAACCGTATTGTAGCATGTATCAGGACTCCATTCCTTTTTATGGCTGAATAATATTCCATTGTATGGGTGTACCACATTTTGTTTGTCCATTTATCAGTTGATGGACATTAAGGTTGTTTGTTTTTTAGCTATTATGAATAATGCTGCTGTAAACATTTTGTGCACAAGTTTTTGTGTGATATATGCTTAAATTTCTCATGGGTAGGTAGGTAAGAGTGAAATTTCTGGATCACATGGTAAGTATGTTTAACCATTGTGGGACTGCCAGATTGTTTTCCGATGTGGCTGCACCATTTCACTTTTCCACCAGCAGTGTGTTAGGATTCTGATTTCTCCGCATCCTCACTGACACTTCTTATAATCTGGCTTTTTGATTCTAGCCAGCCTAGTGGGTATGGAGTGGTATCTCATTGTGGTTTTGATTTGCGTTTCCCTGATGAATAATGATATAGAACATCTTTTCATGTGTTTATTGGCCATTTTCACACCTTTGGAGAAATGTCTATTCAGATCTTTTGCCCATTTTAAAATCGTGTTGTCTTTTTTAAAAAAAATTACTGAATTGTAAGAGCTCTTTATATATTCTGTATTCAAATCCGTTATGTAGCTTTGCAAGTGTTTTCACCTATTCTGTGTGTGGTCTTTTCACTTTCTTGGTATTGTCTTCTGAAACACAAAAGTTTTAAGTTATGAAGTCTGATTAGTTTTTTTCTTTTTCCCTCTTTTTTTTTTTTTTTTTTTTTTTTGCTGTACGCGGGCCTCTCACTGTTGTGGCCTCTCCCGTTGTGGAGCACAGGCTCCAGACGCGCAGGCCCAGCGGCCATGGCTCACGCTCCGCGGGATCTTCCCGGACCGGGGCATGAACCTGTGTTCCCTGTATCGGCAGGCGGACTCTCAACCACGGTGCCACCAGGGAAGCCCTCTTTTTCCCTCTTTCTTTTTAAGATTCATCTGCCCTCCCTCTGCTGCTAGCTCACCTCTCCTGAGTCTTTGTTCATTACCCCATCACTCCCTACCCCCACCTTTGTATTGTTCCATCTTTCCCCCTACTGGCTCACTTCTCTGCCCAGGAGTGCTGTGACCTTCTCTATGTGAAAACTCTCTTCTCTCTACCTTTTTCTTCATTAACATGTTGTCCTCTTCCTTTTACAGCTAAGCCTCATGAAAGAGTGGTCTAATCTCTGCAGTTTCTCAATATTCATTCAGTCCCTGGCCGTGTCCTTCCCACCTCTGTCCTGGCTGCCATGTAGACATTGTTCTACTGTCACCCTTCTCTGTCCTCATTCTTTTTGAGTTTTCTCCCTGAACAGCCTATCCTTGTCTTTCTTGGGATGCCTCACTCAACTCTCTGCAGGCTCTCAATGGGCCATGCACAGCCCCCCTGTCTGTACTTTCTCTTCTTTGCTGCACATTGACCTCTAAGGTAAGTGCTCAGTTTCATCCTTCCCCCTCCCCCTTCGTTATGCATGTTGGCTCCTAGATTTCTAACTCTAGTCCAGACTCCAGATCTTTATTTCTAGCGTCCTGCTGGCTATCTCTACCCCAATGAACATGTTGCTAACTCTGTTGCTCAACAAGGTTGAATTCAAATCTCTCTGATGATTTCATACTTCTTTAAATGACCCCACCATCTTCTCAGACACCAAGCTTGACACTTTGGAGCAGTGGACTTATTGGCTGTTGATTGTGTACCTATTGTGGCCAGGCTTTTCCCAGACACCCACCCCATGTCCCCCGACCTCAAATGAGTTGTGTCCTTGAATTTTCACAGTGATATCCATCCATGCATCCTGCCTGTTCCTCCTTGTCTCACCTCTGGCTGGTTCAGATGCTCATCACCTCTCACTGTACTGTTTCAGTTACTTTCTGGAGGCCTCCATTTATCCTATAAACTTTTGCTCTGTTAATTATCCTGAAATATAATTATGCTATCCTTCTACTCAAAGACACTAAAAGTTTATAAGCCTACTATATTAGATCCAAAAATTCTTAGCCTGATATTCAGGGCTCTCTGGTTTTGAACAGTTCCCTTTAATCACCCTATGCTTCAACCCAACTGGGGTACCTACCATTCCCTCAACCCTCCCTGTGATTCCCCATCCATCTCTTAGGCCCAGTCCACTGTCACTCAGTGAAGCGAATGTTACCAGTCCCTTCTCTGTGTGGAAGGGACTGACCAGACCCTGCTGTGGATTATAGCTGCTTGCCCTTGTCTGATTTCCATCCCCCCATTGTCACCATTAGGGTCCCTGTCTCTCTGCCCCCTTGTGTCTTCTGCAGTGCTGACTGCAGTGTTTTGCATATAGAAAATGTATTCTGAATCAATGAATATAATTTCTAAGATGCTCTCTACAAGGACTGCCAGGACCCTCCTGTATCACCCAAGAGTGGGAGATGCCTCAGCTGGCTCTAGTCTCCTCCCTGCTTTTTCTCTTGCCTTAGGCCTGTCCCTCTCAGTCCCTATTGAGACTAGTCCCTGATCCCAGGAGGTATCCCCATCACCTCCACCCACAGAGTGCCACTGCCTTCCAAAGGAAGTGCCAGGTAAGCATTTTTCCTGAATTAAATGGAATTCCAGTGATGGGTATGCAATGGAATTAGAATCTTTGATTATAGAACACATGGCCAATTTTAGGAGTAGATAATTGTCATTTATTAGTAAAAAAAAATATTTTCAACCTCTTGTGTTCTTATTAATGCGCTAATACCCTTTACCCCCAATTCTTTATTTCCTTTAATTTTCTATTTTATAGTTTTTAATGACATGAATTTGGTTGACAGCATAGCATAAATGGGTTCAGGAGCCAAATTGTGTTTGGGTTCAGATCTTGGCTCTATCCCTCACTTGCTGTGTGAACTTGTGCGAGTTACTTAACATCTCTCCTTTAGTATCCTCATCTGTAAAAGGAGGATTCAGGTATCACATACCTCATAGGGTTAGTGAGAGGAGCAAACGAGTTATGCACACAAACTCCTAGCATAGTGCATGGCACAGAGTGGGTCGTTATTTTTATTATTGTTGTTGTTTAGTCCTGCAGATTGCAATTTAAATTTCATCTGTGCATGGTTTTAATCTAGGAATTATCATACACTCTTTTAAAAAAATTTTATGTATTTATTTTTTGGCTGCATTGGGTCTTCGTTGCTGTGCGTGGGCTTTCTCTAGTTGCAGTGAGCGGGGGCTACTCTTCGTTGCAGTGCGTGGGCTTCTCATTGTGGTGGCTTCTCTTGTGGAGCACGGGCTCTAGGTGTGTGGGCTTCAGTAGTTGCAGCATGCGGGCTCAGTAGTTGTGGCACGCAGATACTAGAGTGTACAGACTGCAGTAGTTGTGGCATGTGGGCTCAGTAGTTGTGGCTTGTGGGCCCTAGAGCTCAGGCTCAGTAGCTGTGGTGCATGGGCCTAATTGCTCCGCGGCATTTGGGATCTTCCTGGACAAGGGATCGAACCCGTGTCCCCTGTATTGACAGGTGGATTCTTAACCACCAGGGAAGTCCCCACTCTGTTTTTTTAATAAGTCAGAGGCCTAGTAATGTATTATCTTCATTTTACATGCCTGCTTAAAGCATCTAGCTGCCATATTATTCTTGATTCCCAAAGTTGCAAATCAGACAGCGTGACTACTTTGTGGACTTAAAATAGCTGTCAGCCTCCTTGGGAAGGAATAAGTAGGGGTTAACTAGCTTCTGGTACATGCCCCCATCACATTTGTTCCAGTCTTTTAATCCTTGTTCGGATTAAAAATCACAGAATCTTGTTAAGTACTGTATGTTGTCTGTATTCACTACCTTTCTCTGAATTTCATGGGTAAATATGTCTTTAAGCAGAGGTAATCTAAGCAGAAGGAAACTTGCATCATGGGATTAATTAATACCTTGTGATGCTTACAATTCCCTTTTCAATTTTTATATTCAGCATCATATTTCCTTTCAAACACTGGAGCAGCTAGTTTTAAAAGTTACTTAAAATGGCACTTCCAGCAAGTTCTGTGCCCAGAGTGTTGGAACACTTTAGAACCTCTGGTCCCCTACCCACCGCGTGTAACCCAGTTGGTTTTCTGCAACACTTCAACGAGACTTGTGTGTCTTACACTTTTATGGCTCCATCCATGAGAACTGAGGACAGTGGTTACTACCCCCATTTATTCTTGAAGCTGCAGTGCTTTCCAGGAGAACTGTTGAAATCACCAGCCTTGAGAGGTGAATGAGACCTGGGACCCCCTTCCAAGGGGTAGCCAAGAAGAGGGCACTTGCCCAATGCACCCTGTATTCAGAACGTTCTGAACTCCATTAGCGTGCGTGAGCATGTTAGAAACACTGTTTGCATGCTTGCAGACTCATCACGTGTCCCCTATTCTGTGCTGCTCCCCCCTGCTGGTTCTGTTTGTGCATTTCTTATCTGTTGATTTAGGCTATAAGCTCCTCAAGGATGAAGGGGACTCCCCACATACCTGCCTCGTGCTGTTCACATCACAGAAAACTAACATAATAATCACTATCATTTACAAAGCACTTACTATGTTCTAGGCACTTTGCCAAGCTCCTTCTAGGAAATGATTAATCTTCCCCAACAGCCCTATGAGTTAAGGTACTCTCATCATTTGAGTTTTACTGATGGGGAAGCCGAGGCATAGAGAGGCAGAGTAATTTGCACACAGTCCACATTTAGTCATGGATAGATCCCTGAGTCAAACCCTGGCAGTCTGGCACTATTAACTTCTGTGCCGAATATGCTTCAAGATACCAAGAGCTAATGTTTATCCAGTACTCACCACTTTCAACGCATGGTTCTCAGAATTTTACATATGCAAACTAATTTAATCTTTCCAGTGGCCCCCTGAGGGTAGGTGTTTTTGCTTCCAATGAGGAAACTGAGACCATCTTTCTAGGTTGGATTGAATGGGCAAATGGACTATTAAAGGTGATGGTCTCAGCTCCTCCCATTGAGGTTAAACCTGTGACCAAGGGACTGGTCATCTGCTGTGTGCCAGTGGGCAACAGGCCACCTTTGGTGGGCCTCTCTGGTGGGTCATGTTGATGGTCTCCAGATATGAAAATGAGGCATCAATGAGTAAGTGGAAAAGCCAGGACGGGCAGGAGAGGGGCTTTGTGAGGCCCTTCCTTCCTGGGGAGAGTTATTCTTTGCTGGGCTCCTGCCCGTGCACTTCCTGTCTAACGGTGGTGATCCACCCACCCTTACCACACCTCTTCCTCCTGTCAACTTCCATGCCCTCTTCCTTGCATTTCTCAGCTCTGTTTCTGAGGACTGGTTCTCTCCACTCCACTTGGAGCCTCCAGGGTCCCTTTAGGAAAGTATAAATGCCAAAAAACTTCCAGCCCAGGAGATGTTGCCTTGTGGTTGGAAATCTTAGCCCACAGTGCACAATGGAAAAGCTCCTTGGTTGTGTCGTTTTTTTCTATCTTGATTATAAACTCTTCCCTTTTTGTTTTGGTCTCTTTGGATGTGAAGAGGCACTCATGTGGAAGCATTTTATTTTTCTGCCAAGAAGAAGATTAATGTCTCCCATGGGCCAAGTGACAGCTAACATATTATTTTGCTCCCATGCTATTTCCCATAAACGGATTTAACCTGTACTGTAACTACATTGTCAAACTGGTCCTCAATATGTGTGGATTTTTTTCTCTTAAATTTGGCAGCCCAGGTTAAACACACTGTATCCTGGGCACCTATATCCAAAGTATGATTGAAACTTTTTTTTAAGTATGATTGAAACTTTACCTCTTACTTCAAGGTCACTTAAATGCTGCTCTTTCCTCCTTCAGGTCAAGAATTTTGCAGCATCCTCAGGTGAGAGGAATCACCTGCAAATTCCTTTGATTAGTTAAGGCATCTGTTCTCAAACGTTGGTGTCTATTAGAATCATGTGGAAACTGATGAAAATATAGAGGCCCAGGCTTGAAGTAGCATAGGGCTTGGATCTCTGTGCCTTGATCATGTTTTCCAGGTGATTCTGATAGATACCTTTGTTTGAGAACCATGAGTTGGAGCACTGGTTCTTGAACTTAGCTGCTCTTTGGAATCTTGGGGGAGTTAAAAAAAAATTGCTGCTGGCTGCTAATGCTCAGCAATTTTAATTCAATTAATATGGGTGTAGCCTGGGTGTTGCAATTATATCTTTTATTTCTTTGCTGAGACTTTGTTTTTTCATTGGTTTCAAGCATATTAATAATTGCTTGTTGAAGCATTTTTATGAAGGCCACTTTAAAGTCCTTGTGAGATAATTCTAACTATCTGTCATCTTGGTACTGGCATTTTTTTTTTTAACATCTTTATTGAGTATAATTGCTTTACAATGTTGTGTTAGTTTCTGCTGTATAACAAAGTGAATCAGCTATATGTATACATATACCCCATATCCTCTCCAGCTTGCATCTCCCTCCCCTGCCCCATCCCACCCCTCTAGGTGGTCACAAAGCACCGAGCTGATCTCCCTGTGCTATGCAGCCGCTTCCCACTAGCTATCTGTTTTACATTTGGTAGTGTATATATGTCAATGCCTCTCTCTCACTTTATCCCAGCTTACACTTCCCCCTCCCCATGTCCTCAGGTCCATTCTCTACGTCTGTGTCTTTATTCCTGTCCTGCCCCTAGGTTCATCAGAACCATTTTTTTTTTTTAGATTCCATATATATGTGTTAGCGTATGGTATTTGTTTTTCTCATTCTGACTTACTTCACTCTGTATGACAGACTCTAGGTCCATCCACCTCACTACAAATAACTCAATTTCCTTTCTTTTTATGGCTGTGTAATATTCCATTGTATATATGTGCCACATCTTCTTTATCCATTCATCTGTCGATGGACACTTAGGTTGCTTCCATGTCCTGGCTATTGTAAATAGAGCTGCAATGAACATTGTGGTACATGACTCATTTTGAATTATGGTTTTCTCAGGGTATATGCCCAGTAGTGGGATTGCTGGGTTGTATGGTAATTCTATTTGTAGTTTTTTAAGGAACCTCCATACTGTTCTCCATAGTGGCTGTATCAATTTACATTCCCGCCAACAGTGCAGGAGGGTTCCCTTTTCTCCACACCCTCTCCAGCATTTATTGCTTGTAGAATTTTTGATGATGGCCATTCTGACTGGTGTGAGTGATACCTGATTGTAGTTTTGATTTACATTTCTCTAATGATTGGTGATGTTGAGCATCCTTTCATGTGTTTGTTGACAATCTATGTATCTTATTTGGAGAAATGTCTCTTTAGGTCTTCTGCCCATTTTTGGATTGGTTTTTTTTGTTTTGATATTGAGCTACATGAGCTGCTTATATATTTTGGAGATTAATCCTTTGTCAGTTGCTTTGTTTGCAAATATTTTCTCCCATTCTGAGGGTTGCCTTTTCGTCTTGGTTATGGTTTCCTTTGCTGTGCAAAAGTTTTAAAGTTTCATTACGTCGCATTTGTTTATTTTTGTTTTTATTTCCATTTCTCTGGGAGGTGGGTCAAAAAGGATCTTGCTGTGATTTATGTCATAGAGTGTTCTGCCTATGTTTTCCTCTAAGAGTTTGATAGTGTCTGGCCTTACATTTAGGTCTTTAATCCATTTTGAGTTTATTTTTGTGTATGGTGTTAGGGAGTGTTCTAATTTAATTCTTTTACATGTAGCTGTTCAGTTTTCCCAGCACCACTTATTGAAGAGTCTTTCTTTTCTCCATTGTATATTCTTGCCTCTTTTATCAAAGATAAGGTGACCAAATGTGCGTGGGTTTGTCTCTGGGCTTTCTGTCCTGTTCCATTGATCTATATTTCTGTTTTTGTGCCGGTATTGGCATCTTTTCATTGTCTTTTCTCATTCATGTTGAGATTTTCTTGGTTCCTGGAATGATAAATGACTTTTGATTGAAACCTGGATGGTTTGGGTATTATGTTATGACATTCTGGATCTTAATTAAGTCTGTTTTGGCAAGATTTTTCTTCTCTGCTGATGGGCTGGTGGGGGGAGGGGAGCGCTGCCTCCTTACCATTAGGTGTGGGTGGAAGGCTAGATCATTTATTGGCTTCAGCTGATACCACTCTGGGGTGAGGCAGGAGTGCCTCATTACTGTTGCTCATGTGATCTCCCCTGATGCTCTGCCTCCTGACCCTAGGTGGTGATAAAAGTTCTGACTTAGCACTGGGACTCTTCAGAAACCCCAGCAAGGAGAGGAGGAGGCCTTGTTATCATCCATAGGTGGACTTCCTGGTGTCCCAGCTTCCTGTTCAGGCTTCTCTGATACTGACAGGAAGAAGGTAAGGGTGGAGCATCTCCTTACAGCATGGTGAGGGCAGAAGTCTAGTGTCTGACACTGCTGGTGGGATGAGTATGAGGGTAATAGGTTTTTTCTGTGATGTTTGGCTGGAGTAGAGCTGTTATTGTCTGAAAGTTTTCTGTCATGTGAAGCTGCCTGTTTCCTGGTCCTTTGGCTAGAGAAAGCGGGCTTCTCTTGGGACTTTTTTTTTTTTTTTTGGTCTATGTTCTTCGGCATTTCTGGGTCCCTGGCTTCTCCAGCAACAGGTCTGGGAGGTGTGAGGCAAAAAGAACCCAGGGAACTCAACTGTCGCGTTCCTTGGGTGCTGGGATCCCTGCCTGGTCTGCCTTCTCTCCATCTTTTGGAGTTGTCTTGTACTAGTTTTATATATAATGCCTGGAGTTTTGGAGGTTGTTAGCAGGAGGAATAGGGATAAGTATGTCTACTCAATCTTTCTGGAAATGGGAGTTCTGCACGTTGGGAGGTTTAAAAGCTCCCCCAGGTGATTCTAATGAAATCAAATCAAGGAGCACAATTAGAAAATCTCAGCGTTAGAGGGCTGGAGCAGCCCAAGGTAGTTTTGGTGGAAAGACCAAAAGGACCTGGGGTCTTTCCCAAGTGGAGGTCCTTATGAATCATTGTGTACTTCCTTGTAAATTCTTATCACTTATCTTCACTTTCCTTCCATAGATTTATTGAGATTTTTTCGCCATATAGCTCTCTCTGAATCTGACTCGTGTTCCCTGAATATACATTTCCAAATGCAGGCATAGGAATAAAACCAATCATATAGGAAGTATTTATTATGCTTGTACTGTGTTTAGGGCACAGTACTTGGTGTTGAAGGTCAAAGATACATGAGACAGGTGGTGACTTGAAGGAAATCAGCCCAGCTGGGGAGATATGGAAAGACAGGCACAGTGATAGTATTATGTATTGAGCATATACTATGTGCTGGGCATTCTGCCAGGTTGTTTCATAAACTTTTTCATTTAATCCTTCCAACTATGCTGCATGATGTCATTCTCTCCCTTTTATTGTTGTAGTTTCTAAGGCTCAGTATTAAGTGACTTTTTCAAGGTCTTTCCATATCCAATACTGGGACAAAATTGGACCAAGGCTTTGCTGGAATGAAGCCTTGCTTCTTCCACACAGAGATGTTCTACTGCACTTTCTTCATGAGCATGTTCATGGGGGTACTGCTGTGATGGGGTAGAGCTCATCCATTTATATTCTTCCCCGAAACCTAGGACAGTTTTTGGAGGCAGCTGTAGTTAGTGGCTTAGTCTGTGACTTTGGAAGGGGTCTTGCAGGGGCATGAGATGATGAGTCTCGAGGTTTAAAAATATCACTGAAGCAGTTTTGTGGAGAGTGGGTTGGAGGGGGCAATAATAGGCCCAGAGAGACTGTTCAGGAAGCTCATCCAGTATTTCAGGTTAGAGATGGCAGTGGCTGGACCGAGGGACCATGTTCTACTCTGGAGGTTGCCAAGAGGTATAAGGCATCTTTTGGTTTGGAATGACCACATGTATAAGTAAAGAAGTGAATGCGCAGCTTTTAGGTAAGTGAAAAGGAGAGGAAGGGTGGCTCTGTGGTATGAATGGGGGAGAGGATGGTTTATATGTGGAGGTTTATTACCTTCTTTTTAAGGGGAGAGGAGATAATAAGAAAACCACAGATAATGAAGAAATGATAGAGGCAGGAAGACCCATACATACCCCAGGAGGCTTTAAATACCAGGCTTGAGGTGACTTCATCTTGTAAATGGTGGGGAACAAAAACGTGTGCCTCTAGGGGATTATATATATGTGTGTATATATAAAAAATATATGTACACACATATATATAAATGTATATACATATATATGCACATATATATGTGTGTATGTATGTAGATGTGTGCACACACACACAGAGTCATGTATTAGGAAGAGGAAATGGATAAGAGTTGTAAAGACAGAAAAGAGTACTTCTCCACGTGTGAGGACCTGAACCAAGAAGACAATGGCAGGCATGGAAATGAAGGGGTAGGTGTAAGAGAAATTGCAAAGAAAGGTTTGATACAGCAACACATATTGTGTTCTTAGGGCCAGGCTGTATTTGGGAAGGAGAGTCAGAAGCAGAAAAGATACAGAATTAAATAGTCTTCACTTCAAAGGAACTTACTCTAAATGAGTCATTACAATTCACATGACAAACCTTTAAATGCTGTCCACTGGGAGGACACTCTAATATCTGAACTGCAAGAGCTTGAAAGGTGGTTGAACTTGTCTCATTTCTGTATTTGGTCTTCAGCTGTTCTTCGTGGGTTGGGCCCTTAACTACACTATGTCCTAATATCCTGTATGGAATTCTCTTTTTAGAGTAGTCCTGATATCTTATACTATCTCAGAGTTTAGGAAACATATTAGGCTGCTGAGACGTGGCAGTTTAAGGTCTATTTAGCCAAAATGATGAGAATGAGACCGTGTCTGTATGAGCTCCTCTGAGAAATGAGAAAAGGGTTGAGTGGGATACTAATAAAGCCTGTAAAAACACAGTCCCTAGTTAGTTGACAATCTCAGCAAGTTAGGATTAGGAAGTTTCTTTCTCCCTCCCAGCCTCTTGTTGGAAGTGGAAGTTGCTGAAATATAAAAACTTCAGGCAGGGATTCTGTAAGTCACTGGTGACAAATCCATGCTGGGTTTCTGAGGCTAATTAAATTGTTTAGGATATTAGATAGCAACTCCCTTTGTGTCCCTAGGCTTTCTGTTAATCCTTACTGCCTATATTGCAATTATTTCTGTCTTCTACAATCTCCCTCCACTCCCACCTCCCCTCCAGGTTGTACTCCCTGGCCTGTGGATGCTGAAACAAGCACCATGTCTGATTCATTTTTGAATTTCCGGGGTTAAGCACAGCGCCTGACACATTATAGGTGCACCGTTGATCTTGAATGAACAAATGAATGAATGAAGTTGGTGTCATTGAGTATACACCAGTGAGTTTGCTCCTCACCACATTTACCTGGGTGTCTTTGCCAGGAGTGGGATCCCAAACATGGCTCTTACCCAGTATACTAATTCTGCTTTTCCTGCCCAGCCCAAATGTTATCCCAGGCATGTCGGTTGTATTTTTCAAAATATTTTTTTGTGGCAAGAATGCAGTGTTTGGTGACTGTGCCCTCCCAGCCATTCCCTTGGCAAAATGGTAAAGATTTTTATGGTATGGGCCTCACTTTTCTTCTCCAGAAGGCGATCTAGCCTGTGGCCTGAAGCTGGCTTTGTTGTTTTAGATCTGGGATGAATACATCAACTGCGTTCTCATCTTATGAAGCTTAGCTCATCAGATACTAGTTTCTCCCCACCTCCCAACTCTATGTGCATTCTTCTTCCTTAAATTACTATAGCACCATTTGGTTTATAATCTGTCACTTGTGTACTTGTCTTAGCATAGGCTCCCTAAAAGGTGGTTAAACTTTTGTATTTTCTGCAGTACTGTCAGAGGGCCTGGCACATAGTAGCTGTTCAGTAAGCCTATGTGGGGTGCATTGAATTCGGCAAGGGTTTGGTTTGTCAGAGAGTGAGGCCGACATCCTTTGGGTCTTGTGGATATCAAGTGCCTGATGACAGTGCTGCCTTTTTGTGTTTATTTCCTCTTTCCAGCAGTAGCTTGAAGTTGTTTTTCATTAAAAAGTATGTCTAAAGCACACACTTGAGGCTGCTGACTCACCTCTTCTAAGGGAGAAGTCTTGACGCCTTGGCTATGTCATGTGGGAGGGGTGCAGTCCCTCCTCTCAGCTCCCCATTCCAACGTACTCTTTTCTCATAATAGTCTATTTATTCAGCAGGCAGGCCAGGATCTGTGAGACTAGAATGAAGCATGGAAGAGTTCTGCACTGGTTGCAATGCCAGTCCTACCCTTTGTTGGATCAAACAAGCTTTGAACAAGTCACTTTCATCTCTGTACTCCAGTCCCCTGGTTTGTAAAATAAGAGCTACTTAGAACCTAAATCTTAGATGATCTCTGAGATCCCTTCTAAACTGAACACTCTGTGATTTTCTGTTTTATTCTTCCCATATCTTCTGCAATCCCACCCCAATGACTTAATGCCCACATACTGGTTGACAGATCAGTTAGAGCAAGCAGCCGGAACCCAGCAAGACTGCATGTGGGGCTCAACATGCTCCCGGCTGTGGAAGTGTCCTCTCTCTCTTTGAGGCGTGGGAGGTGGGAACCTGTGCTCTTTCTTCCCCCTAGCTGTTCATCAATACATTGCTCCGGTGTAACTACACGTAAACAGAATTTGTTCATTACTCGTCTTCTGTCCTCAAATATTTATACCTTTTGCTGCTCTGTGAAAAAAAAATCTTTCAAGTCGTAGTCACCGATTTTTCCCTATTGCAGCCAGAAGAGAAGAATTTTGAAAAACTGCAGAACCCTATGGGGTCACATCCTGCAGAAAGGCAAAGGAGAAAAAAGACTGAGCTGCAATCTTGAGTTTTGTAGAAATTCAAGCAGGAAGAGGCCTCTGTGTGCTTCATATGGGCCAGTCTTAGCCTTAAAGAGCAGCCCAATTTTCAAGGGTGAACCCTCAGCCTTGCTGCCTCAGAAACCTAATTTTGTATTTCAACAGCGCTTTGCAACCCAGCTGTACCTTGGGATCACCTGGAGAACTTGCATACAGATGCCCACTACCCTTAGGGATTCTTATTTCATATATCTGGGCTGGGGTCCCACTGTCACTGTAACTTTAAAAGCTCCCAGGTGATTGCAGCGTGCAGCCAGGAGAACTGGTGATGTATTCACAGAACAGGGGCATTTATGAGCAGACCTGGGTTATGCTGATCGACAAGCCTGATTTATTAGGTCAGGATGCCTTTTGATGGATTTACGATGAGATGTGTAATTGAATGAGTGACTGGATATTCTTGTGGATGCAGAACCAGCACTTATCTCCCTGCAGATAAGAGGATGGGGGTTGGAGGGGCATAGGTCTACATCAGAGGGTTGATTGGGGATGTTTAATATCAGGCCAAGAGAGTTTGAGGTGTCCTCCCACATGATGGTGATGGTTTCCCTGGTGAAATTGGAACATTCAAAGTCTGTAGGTCAAAGCTCTCCCTCACCTATAAAATATTTGTCTGGATACTGCCAGCAGTTGCCTTTCTGTGTTGTGCTGTTGTGCGTGACTGTGTCCAGGGCTGATCAATGCCTCCCTCCCCTCCCTGTGATACATTCTTTCTTTACCTTTGTGAATACAGAGTCTGGTAACTGATACCTCTTTTGGGCTTGGGAGATTCATCCTCTCTGTGTTCCCCCTGCTCTTTCTTGCCCTCCTTCTCCTCCACTCCTCATATATTTTCTGCCTCAGTCTCGAATTAGCATTTCTCCAGGAAGACCTGGTATCTTTTCATGCAAAATCTTTTCTCAAGACCACCATATGGGCACTCGGGATGCTGATTTCTTTGTTTTTTTATGGAGTTGGCCATTGTTTCTAGATCTTTTTCAGTGGACACAGTTGGGGAACTATAAAGAGAGAGCATGAGAATGAATGTAATAGATATGAACATAATATCAATACTTGAGAGTTCATACTGATATTTCCAATTAGAATTCAAGACTACAAGGTTTTTACCTTGTCTTTCCTATATTTCATCTCTTTCTTCCACACTGAATTCTGATTTTCAAGTACATAGGGAATGACAGAATTGAATACCCCATAATTACTCATTTGCTTTATCCCACAGTATACAATCAGTCTTGGAATAACAATACTAACGCCAGCATCAATTATGATACTGAAAATATCCAAAAACTTTTTTTGCATATGCCATCCTTATCCTCCATCATTAAAAAAAAAATGTTTGTACTAGATCATTGTGGTGGACTGAGTAATGGCCTTTCAAAAAGTGTCCAGCTCCTAATCTCTAATACCTGTGAGGTTACTTTATATTGCAAAGGCATTGCATATGGGATTAAGGGTCTTAAAATGGGGAGATTAATGGATTATCTGGGTGGGCCCTAAATGCCATCACAAAGAAGGAAGCAGAGAGAGATTATACACAGAAGAGGAAATGACAGTGTGATCCTGGAGGCCGAGATTGGAGTAATGCAGCCACAAGCCAAGGAAGGCTGGCAACCACCAGAAGCTGGAAGAGCAAGCAACAGATTCTCACCTAGAACCTCTGGAGGGAAGGCAGCCTGCTGGTACCTTGATTTTGGTCGGGTGAAACTGATTTTGGACTTCTGGCCTCCAGAACTCTGAGAGAATAAATTTCTGTTATTTTAAGCCAAATTTGTGATAATTTGTAATAGCAGCCATAGGAAACTAATACAATCATATAGCCATTACACATTGTATATCTCTTTTTAAGCCTCTGACTATTAGTTCCTTAATTACTACATATTTAATAGTTACTACCAGTACTTCCACGTGTCTAGTCATTTTGGTCCTCTGAAGTTCATTCTCTAGTATCCTTAGGAAGGACTTATGGGAACAATATTTCCTGATTTATTTTTAATGTTGGTAAAATTTTGTCAATACTGCTGGATACCAAATTCTTGATTCACATTTTCTTTATCTTAAATATTACTCCATTTTCTTCTTCCACAGATCTTGTAAGTCTGATAATCTTAATTTTCTCTCCCTTAATTCATGTACTTTTTCTCCTTAGATGCCCAAATGATCTTTAAAGTCCTGTAATTTTACTAGAGTATAGCTTTATATCAGTTGTTCTGAGTCAGTATTCTATGGTACATAATCTCTTTAAATATAAGGTTTCAAATATTTTTTGGGAATGTTTTCGTGAATAACTTAAAAAAATTATTTTATTTTATTTTATTATTTATTTATTTATTTGTGGCTGCGTTGGGTCTCCATTGCTGCACGCGGCTTTCTCTGGTTGTGTCGAGTGGGGGCTACTCTTCATTGCGGTGCATGGGCCTCTCACTGCAGTGTTCTCTCTTGTTGCAGAGCACGGGCTCTAGGTGCATGGGCCTCAGTAGCTGTGGCTCGGGGGCTCTAGAGCGCAGGCTCAGCAGTTGTGGCGCACGGGCCCAGTTGCTCCGTGGCATATGGGATCTTCCTGGACCAGGGCTTGAACCTGTGTCACCCACATTGGCAGGCAGATTCTTAACCACTGCACCACCAGGGAAGTCCCTGAATAACTTTTTAAAGAACCTGTTCCCTTGCTTTGGTTTTGTTTTTCAAGAACCCCTCTTAACCATATGTTGGCTCTTCTTTGCCCATCTTCAGTATCTCTCACTTTCAGATCCCTTTTATCTATTTGTACGTTTCTTTTTTAAAAAAACTAAAAACAGTTTTTTTGAGCTATAAATCACATACCATAAAATCCACCTGTGTGATATATACAGTTCAATGGTCTTTAATGTACTCAGGGTTGTACAACTATCACTGTAATCAAATCAATTTTAGAACTTTATTATTTCAAAAATCTCCCATTCATGAGCTGTCACATGGTTACTCCTCATTTCCTCCAAACCAACCCCTTCCTCCATCCCCGTCTCAGCACCATGCAATCACTAATCTACTTCCTATCACTATAAACTTGCCTACTCTGGACCTTTTGTATAAATAGAATCTTACAATATGTGGTCTTTTGTGACTGACTTCTTTCACTTAATGTAATGTTTTCAAGATTCATCCAGTTGTAGTGTGTATCAGTACTTAATTCATTTTCATTGCTGATTAATATTCCTTTATATAGATACACTACATTTTATATCTTTTCATCATTTAGTGGATATTTGGGGTGTTTTCCTTTTGTGGTTATTATGAATAATGCTGCTCTGAAACTTTTGTATACACATTTTTGTAGATAGATGTGTTTTATTTCTCTCTTAGGTATATTCCTAGAAGTGGAATTGCTAGATCAAATAGAAACTTAATGTTTAACCTTATGAGGACATGCCAGACTATTCCAATAGCTGCACTGTTTTACATTCCCATTAACAATGCATCAGAGTTCCAGTTTCTCTGTATTCTTAACATTTCTTGTTATGACTTTTTGATTATAGCCACCCTAAAGAGTGTGAAGTGGTCTCTCATTGTGATTTTGATATGCATTTCCTTAATGACATTCAGTGTCTTTTCACGTTTATCCATTTGTATATCTTCTTCTTTTTTTTTTTTTTTTTTTCTGTACGTGGGCCTCTCTCTGCTGTGGCCTCTCCTGTTGTGGAGCACAGGCTCTGGATGCGCAGGCTCAGTGGCCATGACTCATGGGCCCAGCCGCTCCACAGCATGTGGGATCTTCCCGGACCGGGGCACGAACCCGTGTCCCTTGCATTGGTAGGCAGACTCTCAACCACTGCACCACCAGGGAAGCCCTGTATGTCTTCTTTTGAGAAATGTCTGTTAAGATCCTTTGTCCATTTTTAAAATTGAGTTGTCTTTTTGTTATTGAACTATACATGTTCTTTATTTATGCTGGATAAAGTCCCTTATTGGATATGATTTGTAAATATTTCCTCTTGTTCTGTGGGTTGCTTTTTCACTTTCTTGATGGTGTCTTTGAAGTACAAACGTGCTTTTGATGAAGTACAACTTTTTATTGCTGGTTTTTTTTGTTTTCTTTTTTGGCAATAAAGTTTTGAGAGACAGAAATATGGAGAAGCATAGTGGGCCTTAAGTATGTTAAAAGTTTTCTGAAGTGTTCGGATATAAGTGTCCAGATTACACTAAATCTGGGATTAAAGTGGGAGTCAAACAAGTCAACTCTTATATTTCTTCATTTTAAAAGTTTCCCAACTTTTCAGGTATTTTAAGGTTATTCTTTCTTATATTCCTTCTAGTTTAGTTTTCATTTCTAAAATGATTTTCTTTTTAAAATTTCTGATTCTTTCTTGAATTCAGTCACTTCATTTTCTGAATTTTCATAATTCAAATTTATGATCTTTCATGTCTTGCATAATTTAAAATATTTTAAAGCTTATTTTGAAATGTTATATTTTTGTCTTTATTTGAATATGTCATTTTGGCATGCTTTTATTGTCACACATCTCCAGAGATAACATTTTGCTGCTTAACCTCTTTTTCTTATAGAAATGTCTATGGAACTGACCTTCGTACTTCTCTGTTAATTATTCTTTGAACTTGTTCTCCTCAATTTCTAGAAGGATGATAAGTTCAGTAGCGTTTCTAACTTCACAATTCCTCTTCCGTTGTTTTCATGTATATTATGAAATTCTGGTGGCCCTGTTTCCTCTCCCACTTTTATCCGAACCTTCCGTTTTGTCTTTGTTGCCTATCCTCCTCAATTTTGACTCTACTCCCAGTGGTTTCTCCTCGGTGTGGGATCTTGCCTGGAGAGTCAGTTTTGAGAGCACATAGGGGCTGGGGTGCTCCAGCCCTCACTGTGGGCCCCCTGAGCCCCTTGTTTCAGCTGCAATTCTCCAGTTTTCCCACTGTGCTCTTCAAGAACATCTGTTGTCCCTTTGGGGGTTCTCCTCATTCAGGTTCTTCATGTGCCCCATTGCTTCCCTTTGTTTTCTCCCACATGGACACCAGTATCATGCTAGCTCTTAGTGATTTGTGCCCAACTGCATGTATTTTGGGGCTTGTGGGATACCTTGTCACCAAATTTTGTTGGATGTTGTCCATGAGTTTTAAATTTTGCTATTTAATTGCTCTATTTTTGTAAGGAATGCAGAAGATCCAATAATTGTACTGCCACTGTTGCTGCCATTTAACTGGAATTGGGATATCAACTTTTAATTTTCACTGCAATTGGGCAAATTGCTGGCTGAGATTTTAAAAGTTTTTCCCCCCCATGGAGCAGCAAAAGGTGTAAATATTTGAGGACAGAAGACGAATAATGAATAAATTCTGCTTACGTGTAGTTACACTTGAGCAGCTTATTGATGAACAGCTAGGGGGAAGAAAGAGCACAAGTTCCCGCCTCCCATGCCTCAAAGAGAGAGAGGGCACTTCCACAGCCGGGAGCATGTTGAGCCCCACATGCAGTCTTGCTGGGTTCCGGCTGTTTGTTCTAATTGATCTGTCAACCAGTATGTGGGCATTAAGTCATTGGGGTGGGATTGCAGAAGATATGGGAATAATAAAACAGAAAATCACGGAGTGTTCAGTTTAGAAGGGATCTCAGAGATCATCTAAGATTTAGCTTCTAAGTAGTTCTGTTATTTTACAAACCAGGGAACTGGAGTACCTAGAGATGCAGGTGACTTGCTCAAAGCTTGTTTGATCCAACAAAGGGTAGGACTGGCATTGCAACCAGTGCAGAACTCTTCCATGCCTCATTCTAGTCTCGCAGACCCTGGCCTCCCTGTTGAGTAATGAGTAAACAGACTATTATGAAGAAAAGAGGCCTTTTGTAAATTGAAGGGTATTCACTCTTTTGTTTTAAGAAGTTCAGTGTTTCAGTTAGTGGGTTTTCTTAAAATAGAGGCACACATAATTGGTTGTGTGGAATAAATGAGGGGCAGAGCAGAGGATTTCAACAATATCACGGCTCTCCCATGGTAGAATCAAGACAGAACCTGAAGGCCTGAAGGTCAGTCCCACTGAACTTTTCACTCCATGAGGTGATAAATCTGGCCTTGACACTTCCAAGAAAAGGCAGTGTCTGTCTGAAAACTGTATGCTATTCATTGAATGATAGTTTGTGACTGATTTAATGAGTTGATATTTATTCATCTCAACATATATTTTCTTAATGGTGGTCTTGTTTCTTTGGCCAGGGAGATAGTAATTCATAATTGTGTACCCATTGTCTGGCACATGATTTGTGTTCCATATATATTATGTGCATTGAATGAATGTTTGGAGAAGTGAGGCTAACACATGACAAGATGAACAAACTCAAATTCCCTTGTATGGTTGAGTACTAAATAATACGCCACAGGTCCTGAGAAGAAGGTGTGCCGGATTGGAAGCCTTCCTGGATGAAATGGTAAGGAGGATTTGAGTACTTACTGTTACTACTGCAGTGCTATGATAATGAGGCACTGCAGTGCTATCAAATGAGGGAAGAGTATATTTGCCGTCAGAGAAAAATGGTTTTTTGAAGAGAGAGGTAGGTGTTCAGCTGCTACTTTCTCACCATTACCCCAGCCTGTTATCTTTTGCAGTTTTTCAAGCATTTTAATTCCTGTGTTTGGTCTTTAGATCCTTCATTTGAGATAATTATTATAGTTGTCCCCTGATATCCACTGGGGATTGGTTCCAGGACCCCTGAAGATACCAGAACTTGAGGATGCTCAGGTCTCTTTTTTTTTTTTTTTAAAAAGAAGATGTTGGGGGTAGGAGTTTTGTTAATTAATTAATTAATTTTTGCTGTGTTGGGTCTTCGTTTCTGTGTGAGGGTTTTCTCCAGTTGTGGCAAGTGGGGGCCACTCTTCATCGCAGTGCGCGGGCCTCTCACTATTGTGGCCTCTCGTTGTGGAGCACAGGCTCCAGATGCGCAGGCTCAGTAGTTGCGGCTCACAGGCCCAGTTGCTCCGCGACATGTGGGATCCTCCCAGACCAGGGCTCGAACCCGTGTCCCCTGCATTGGCAGGCATATTCTCAACCATTGCGCCACCAGGGAAGCCTGATGCTCAGGTCTCTTATATGAAATGGCGTAGTATTTGCGTCTAACCGACTCATATCCTACAGTGTATTTTTCATCATCTCTAGATAACTTATAATACCTAATACAATGTAAATGCTTTGTAAATAGTTGTAAATACAATGTAAATACTGTGAAAATAGTGATGGCACGTGACAAATTCAAGTTTTGCTTTTTGGAACTTTCTGGATTTTTTTTCCTGAATATTTTCGTTCCACTATTGGTTCAGTTCGCACATGAGAAGGGCTGTCTGTATTTTCACTTATAGTTTAGGTCCTAGTCTCTGAGTGTCACAACATCTCTTGGCTAGTGAAAGGCAGTTCCCCGTGGAACTAGGACCCCAGAGCCCTTGCTGTATTGTATGCCACCTCTCAGAGCTCCGCAGAGCAGAGGGTCAGTGCGAATGTGCTAAGATAAGAGGATCATGGAAGACAATTTCATGATTAAAGGCAGCAAACATTACCTGAGTACCATGGCAAGCCAGGTACAGTGCTAGGTTATAGGGTTATGCCCTTGAACAAGAAGACACTGTTGACTGCAAGGGTCATGTGATGTAGATCATGCAAGGTTGGCATATCCCGTGGACTCTTCAGAGTTACCCAGGCAACAGAACAGAGTACTTTATCATGCACTTTTGTTTTTGATGGTGAGGGCATTAGGTGTGTGGTAGGCATTTTGTCTCTCCACCAGGTTGCATATAGATTATTGGAGGAGGTACTGGGGACATCCTTGAAAAAATGCAGTTGTACAAAGCAGTTAGGCCATATGAACAGGGACCACAGTATAATTTTTTGTCCTCTAGGATTTGTGCCTTTTCTGATTGTGACCAGGAAGGTGGGCTCTAAGATTCCTCTGGCAGCCCAGTTACCTGTGACTGATTAAGAACTTAGCAGGTGTAAAGTGCTCCTCTATAACCTTTCTAGCCTTCCTCAAAGCCGGTTGTGTCTGTGTGCATAGGTAAGAGAGACCTGTGCTAATGGTAGAGTACATAAGTCTCAGCTGATGGGTGGGACTGAGTTGTTACCCCCTCAGGAGGGGGAGAAGGCCTTGGCCTACTCTTGCCTCACCTGGAAAGTGGACTTAGCCTTTTTTTTTTTTTTTTTTTTGCGGTACGCAGGCATCTCACTGTTGTGGCCTCTCCCATTGTGGAGCACAGGCTCCGGACACACAGGCTCAGTGGCCATGGCTCACGGGCCCAGCTGCTCTGCAGCATGTGGGATCTTCCCGGACCGGGGCATGAACCTGTGTCCCCTGCATCGGCAGGCGGACTCCCAACCACTGCGCCACCAAGGAGGCCCAGACTTAGCCTTCTGATAGGGTGGCCCCGATGGCTTACACACAGGTTGGTTCTCTAATCCCTCTTCTCTATGCTCGTGACTTCATTGACTCTAATCTTCCATTGGAACAGCAGATGGGTTGGTGGGGAGTGTAAACTTAGCTTCTTTTGCAGATTTTGGTATCTCATTGAAACGTTGGTGGCGTGTTCCAAGTCAGACTTGGAACTGCTGCTTCATTTATTCGTCCCCTGGAGCCCACGAAACCCGTAAAACAGAATTAGAGAACCAGTGCCTAATCATGCCAGTTAGGGCTAACCATAAACACAGTCTTGTTGACGGATGGATGGTTTAGTAAACATCTGAGTGTCTGAGCTGAGTCTGCAGGCATGCCCTGGGCCTGTCCTGGACCTGGCTGGGAGGTGGATGTGGACATGTGTCATTGGACATTTTGAGGTCATCTCTTCTTGTCTTTTGACTTGATACTAGTTGAAGCTCAGGCTTGTATAAATTTGGTGATTTATCCAAGATCACACAGCTAGTTTAGGATTGAGCCTTGACTTCTGTCCTGTTATGGTCCTTCCAAAGTGGTCCAGTTGTCAAGGTGTGGGTGGGTCAGGTGTCACTGGCGGTTCCAGCTCTAAGTTCAGCACCGGTCAGCCACGTGTCATCTTCCACTCTTTATAGTGTTTCTAGGAATGTGGCCTGTTTGCTGTTAAGTAGGACCTGTAGTGGTGGTGGTGGTGATGATGGTGGTTGTGTGAAGCAGCTCTCCTCAAGTCCATTTTGAGGCTCCACTGTGGGATTCTGCAGGGGTTTTTATGTCATGAATGTGAGAAACTTAAATTTCTTTTTTTCATAGCTCAGTGTGGACAATCGGTAACAATTCTAGGAACTCTGGAATCATAACTTACTCAAGTTTCTTAGTGGGGATTGATTATTGATTGGCATAGAGACAGGATACGTGGGTACTATATGGCATTAGAACATAAAGTTGGGAGTCAGGGAGAGAATGTTAAATTGTCTTTTATACTGTCTGTACGTCAAGTTCTGTAGGGACCATTTTAGACCATGAATCCATCTGTAAATGGAGTTCTCTTATCCTGTGAGCATGGTTACTTGTGCCACTGAAAGGTGGAAGTGCTTAGTGTCTGGAGACCTGTGTTGTAAGACCAGTCTTGACACTAATTGGTCATAAGATTTTGGGCTAGTCCCTTAACCTTTCTCAACTTCAATTTCTTAATTGATAGAATTGAGTTAAACTATCCTCACAGGATTATTGTGAGTATTAAATAACACAAGTAAGCTGTAAAACACTCTTCAAAGGCTAATTATGTAGAATTTATTAGAATCATTTTCAAATCCACTATAGAGGGTATCTCTAATTACTATACTTAACATTGCTTTCTCTCTTCTCCAGTCTTTTATCTTATTCATTCTGTTTAATCCTCATTGGTGAATGTAAGTTAATATTATTAATTGCTACTAGTTTTTAGACTTGTCTTTTGTTCTTTTCCATTTTCATCCCTAGCATTTAAGGGAAGTTTCAGGAAATGCTTTTAAAATTTCTTTATTCAACAAATGTTAATCAAGTGTCTTCCAAGCATAGGCTCTGCAGTGGAGATAGAATGGTAAATGAGATATTCATGGTCGTTTCCTCTGTGCCATCTTCCACAGGAGGGTATCTGCTTCTGTTTCAATAGCTCTGGTGATGGGAAATTCACTTTCCAGGTTAGCATATTTTACGTAGAGACGGCTCAGATTTTTAGAAGATTTCCCCTCGTATTGGTATTGAACCAGTGTCTTTCAATGTAACTTTTCAATTAAACCATAATCAGGCCTCTTCATGTAATTTTTAAAAAATTATAAAGTACCTTAGGCATACAAAAATATAGATAATATAAAGAGCATGTAGGTATCCACCACCCAGATTTTTTTTCCTCCCTTGCCTTTTAAAAAAGTTTAGGTATAGTTGACACATAACAGTATTAGTTTCAGGTATACAGCATAATGGTCCAATATTTGTGTATATTGCAAAGCGATCACCACAATAAGTCTGATTAACTTCGGTCACGATACATACATACATACAAGATTTTTTTCTTGTGATGAGATCTTTTAAGATTTATTCTCTTAGCAGCTTTCAAATATGCAATACAGTATTAACTGTAGTCACCATGCTGTATATTATACCCCCATGACTCATTTATAATTGGAAGTTTGTACATCCCCTCCCGCCAATCCCTGGCAACCACCAATCTGTTCTCTGTACTTGTGAGTTTGGTTTTTGTTTGTTTTTTGTTTTAGTTTTTAAAATTCCACATATAAGTGAGATCATAAGGTATGTCTTTCTCTGCTTACTTCACTTAGTGTAATGCCCTCAAGTTTCATCCATATTGTCAAAAATGACAAGATTTCATTTTTTACAGCTGAGTAACATTTCTCTGTGTGTGTGTGTGTGTGTGTGTGTGTGTGTGTATCCACCCCCACATATTTTCTTTATCCATTCATTTATTGATGGACACTTAGGTTGTAAATAATGATGCAGTGAACATGGGGGTGCATATATCTTTTCAAATTAGTGTTTTCATTTCCTTGGGATAAATAACCAGAAGTGAAATTGCTGGATCATATGGTAGTTTTAGTTTTAACTTTTTGAAGAACCTCCATACTGTTTTCTATAGTGGCTGTACCAATTTACATTCCTGCCAACAGCACAAAGGTTCCCTTTTCTCTGCATCCTGGCGAACACTTATTTCTTGTCTTTTTGATAATAGCCATTTTAACAAGTGTGAAGTGATCTCACTGTGGTTTTGATTTGCATTTCCCTGATGATTAGAGATGTTGAGTATCTGTTGGCCATCTGTATATCTCCTTTGGAAAAATGTCTATTCAGATCTGCCCATTTTTCAATTGGATTAATTTTTTTGCTGTTGAATTGCGTGAGTTCTTGTATATATTTTAGATACTAACCCCTTATCAGATATATGATTTGCAAATATTTTCTCCCATTCAGTAAGTTGCCTTTTTAGTTTCTTGTTTTCTTTGCTGTGCAGAAAGCTTCTTAGTTTGATGTAGTTGCACTTTTTTTGCTTTTGTTGCCTTTGCTTTTGGTGTCAGATCCAAAAAATCATAGCCAAGACTGATGTCAAGGAGCTTACTGTCTGTGTTTTCTTCTAGAAGTTTTAGGGTTTTAGGTTTTATGCTCAAGTCTTTAATCCATTTTGAGTTACTTTTTGTGTATGTTGTAAGATAGTGGTTCAGATTCATTCTTTTGCATGTGGCTGTCCAGTTTTTCCAACACCATTTATTGAATAGACTGTCCTTTCCCCATTGTATATTCTTGGTTTTTTAATTGTAAACTAATTGAACATATATCTATGGTTATACTCCTGGCCTCTCTATTCTGTTCAATTGATCTGTGTCTGTTTTATGCCAATACCATACTGTTGTGATTACTGTAGCTTTCTAATATAGTTTGAAATCAGGAAGTGTGATGCTTCCAGCTTTGTTCTTTTGCAATATTGCTTTGGCTATTCAGGATCTTTTGTGGTTCCATACAAATTTTAGGATTGTTGTTCTATTACTGTGAAAAATGCCATTGGAATTTTGATTGGGATTGCATTGAATCTATGGATTGCTTTGAGTAGTAAGGACATTTTAACAATATTCTGATCTAGGAGCATGGAATATCTTTCCACTTACTTGTGTCATTTTTAATTTCTTTCATCAACATCTTACAGTTTTCAGTGTATAGGGCTTTTACCTCTTTGGTTAAATTTATTTCTAGGGTTTTCTCCTTTTTTTTTTGATGCAGTTATAAATGGGATTGTTTTCTTAATTTCGCTTTCTGATAGTTCATTGTTAGTGTATAGAAATGAAGTCCATTTTTGTATATTGGTTTTATATCCTACAACTTTACTGAATTCATTTATTAGTGCTAACAGGTTTTTGGTGGTGTCTTTAGGGTTTTCTATGTACAATATCTTGTCATCTGCAAATAGTGACTGTTTACATCTTCCTTTTCAATGTGGATGCCTTTATTTCTTTTGCCTGATTGCTCTGGCTAGGACTTCCAATGCTATGCTGAATAAAAGTAGTGAGAGAGGGCATCCTTGCTTATTCTTTTTTTTTTGCGGTATGCGGGCCTCTCACTGTTGTGGCCTCTCCCGTTGCGGAGCACAGGCTCCGGACGCACAGGCTCAGCGGCCATGGCTCACGGGCTTAGTTGCTCCGCGGCATGTGGGATCTTCCCGGACCAGGGCACGAACCCGTGTCTCCTGCATCGGCAGGCGGATTCTCAACCACTGCGCCACCAGGGAAGCCCCTTGCTTATTCTTCTACACTTTGCTTTCCCCCCCCCCTCCACTTAACATTATGCTTCTGTGATATAGCCATGTAGCTTTAGTTTATTAAATTTTCACTGCTAAGTAATAATATTCCATTTTATGGATGTAGCACAATCTATCCATTCTTCTGTTAATTGGTATTTAGGTTAATTTCAGGTTTTTGAAATTATAGACAGTGTTGTAGTGAACATTCTTGTACAAATCTCCAAGTCTCCTTGAGCATAGCTATAAATTAGTTAAGGGTAGACTTGAAGGGCTGAGCACATCCTCCACTTTTTTCGATACTTTCAGGTTGCTGGAGGGATGTAAATCGATAAGCAGTGCTTACATGTTCCTTTGCTCCATACCCATGCTAATACTTAGTTTCGTTAGCATTAACATTTTTTTTGCCAACATGATGGATGTGAAATATCTTTTTTTTAAAAAAAATTATTTATTTATTTTTGCTGTGTTGGGTCTTCATTTCTGTGCGAGGGCTTTCTCTAGTTGTGGCATGCGGGGGCCACTCTTCATCGCGGTGCGCAGGCCTCTCACTATCGCGGCCTCTCTTGTTACGGAGCACAAGCTCCAGATGCGCAGGCTCAGTAATTGTGGCTCATGGGCCTAGTTGCTCCGCGGCATGTGGGATCTTCCCAGACCAGGGCTCGAACCCTTGTCCACTGCATTAGCAGGCAGATTCTCAACCACTGCGCCACCAGGGAAGTCCGAAATATCTTTTTTTTAGAATTTGCATTTCCCTCATTACTACTGAGTTAGAGCGTCAGTTCTTTATTTCTTATTAGTTTTTTTCTTCATATGGGAATTGTTTGTATTTCTTCATTTTTCAGTTGAGTCTTTTGTCTTTTCCTTGTTGATTTATAGAAGTTTTATCTGAATGCTGAGTTTGGTTATGTGTATTACAACTGTCTTTTTCCACTCTGGGGCCTGTTTTTTCACTATCATTATGGTTTATCTTCTGATATATAAAAGTTTTAGATTTAACTTAAGATGTATCACTCTTTTCCTTTTCCTTGGTGTTTTTGTCTCTTAAATTTTTTCTGTAATTTGAGATCACAAAGGGGCTTTTAAAAAAATCTTCTACAAGTTTTTAAGATTTGCTTTTCACATTTAGCTCTGGAATTTATATTTATGTATGGTCTGAAATAGAAGTCTAGTTTTATTTTTTCCTCTGTGTAGATAACCAGTTGTCCTGGCACCATTTTCATCTGTCCATTCACTACTTTTGCTATGCCACTTTTGTCATATATCAAGTTGTCTGTATAGGTGGAGGTTTGTTTCAAGGCTTTCTGTTCCATTGGTCTGTTGTCTCTCATTCCTTCAGAGCATCTATCTTAATTATTATAGTTTTATTGTAAGTCTTGTGATTTAGTAGGACGATTCCCAGCCTTATGGTCTTGATTATTCTTGGGCCTTTGATTTTTCATAAACATTTTAGAAGCAGTTTAGTAAGTTCTTTAAAATAGAGACCTTTGTGTTTATCAGTTTCTTTACTGATTTGTCTTTTTGGGTTGAAATTTTTAATCAGAATTGCATTGAATTTATAGAATAATTTTGTAGATAATTGACACCTTTATGATATTTAATCTTCCAATTGATGAATATGGTTTATACCTTTTATTTAGACATTACTAATGTCTTTCAATAAAATTTTATAATTTCCTAAATTTTTATCCACCTTTTATTGGTTTGCAGGTGTCTTATAGTTTTGCTGCAATAAGTGGTATCTGTTGCAGAGAGACATTTTCTAATGGTTGGGGGCTTGTATTCTTTGCTTGCATTTCATGACTCTTTTCCCACTAGGCCACCTTAAGTGTTTATCATCTTCTCTGTTCCACATGTCTATGATTTCTCTTGCTTAGGCTGTTCAACAATAAACCTTTGAACTTATTGGAAATATTAAGAATTATTAATCCAAATGGCTCATAATCATATGAGAGAATGCTCAACTTGACTCATAGAGTAATGCAGACTATACTGAGATAGCATTTCTCACTGAAAAGATTGGCAAAATTTCAAAAGTTTGACTACATACTTTGTTGGTAAGGCCATGGAGGAAATATTCCCACCTGCTGGTGGGGGAATGCAAAATAATATAATACCCATCTTTGTAAGGGGAATTGGCAGTAGCTAGTACAATTACATATGCATTTACTCTTTGATCTAGCAATCCCACTTCTATAATTCTATTCCAAAGCCTTACTGGCAAAAATATTTTTTGAAAGTATGCATTTTCATTGAAGCATGATCTGGAGTAACAAAAGGCTGAACATGACCCACATGTTCTTCACTTGAGCACTGATTGGATAAACTCTGGTGCCTTCACATGATGGAGAACAATGAGGCTGAAAAAAGGAATGGAGAATATATCTGTAATGGAGTGATATCTTGGATATACTAAGTGAAAGGGCAATATAATATTTATTTAAGAAAGGAAAGAATATATTTTTACATAAAAAATAAGCCATAAAATAATTTAGAAAATGGTTATCTTCAGGAGAAGAGAGGTAGTAAGCTGGAGGGGAAAGGAATAAAACTTTATCTTCTCTGAAGATACCTTGTTTTGTTAGTTTGGCTTTGAAACATACATTTTAAACATAATTTTAAAACTAAATAAAAAAACAAGCAATCCCTGAGAAAACCAGATAACTGTGTATTGAGCTGGTTGGTATAACCCACAGGGAGGAATTCTGCCAACTGGCTTTAAAACAGTGATTTGATTGTATATTCCTGGTGACATATACCATAAAGATACCAAAAATGCAGAAAAATTGTAGACTGTTTTTTAATATTGTTGTTGGTAGTGTTGGTATTGTTATTCTGAAATCCTTATGTGTATTGTGGGAAAGAGTAAACAACTAATTACATTGGTAGGAGAAAGGAAACACCAACATAAGAACAGTGAGATCAAAATCCCCATAGTCATGAATTTGAATTGAACATATGTATGAACTCATGAAGCGTTTCATTATTTAAAAAAGAATGTCCTAGCTCTGTTCACTGTCAAGGCCCAGAAACAATGACAATGAGTATTCCTACTGTCCATAGAGTGATTGCCAAATACCATTTCCATATAAATGGAACCAGCGCTCTTTGGAGAAACGTCTGCTTTCAAATATGGGGCAGGAGATACACAGAATGTGCCTGGAGCATTATAGCACACGAGAAAGCAGGGAGGAACTTCCAAGGTCACGTCTCAAAGGGACCAACTTGAAGAGGCTTCTGTTGGCCAAAAAGTTGACAATTTGACCATCATTAAGGATATTACTACAGTGGATTGAAACATTACACAGGTTTAAATACTTGAGTTCACAATGATATTCAAAAAAAGAAAATCAGTCACTTTTGTAGGATGAAATTAACTCATTATTTTGAAAACTGTTAAGTAAAGGAAAAGAAACATTTTACAAACGGTACTTTAGGATGATCAAAAAGCTGATAAAGGGAAAAGGGAAGCTTCTCTTTAGAAGTAGTACAGCCAAGAAATAAAGAGGGAATGATAAAATCGCACCATTTTGTAATACTTAATAAACTCATGGATCTAGGCAATGAACAAGGAGTGCTGACAGCATAAAAGACAACCAGACATGATGTGCCTCCTGATGTAGGCTTTCCCCCCAAAATTGAACCCTAATACGATCAAGCCTCTAGATTTAACAAATGTTTTTTAACGATACACAAGGAGCAGAGGAATATATTAAATAATACCATGGGAATGCAATCAGCAAAATCCAAACTATTGGAAATGCCATAGGAAAATATTAAAATAATTACCAATATTAAGTTATGAAAAAAAATGGTAGGTAAACCTGTAGATTAGAATAGACATATTAACCAGTTGCAGTGTTTAGACCTTGTTTGGATTTTAATTAGAACAAACTTTTCAAAAAAGTTTTGAGGTAGCCAGGGAAAACTTGAATACTGGCTATTTGAGAAAGAAATGGTTAATTCTTTTCAGGTGAGATAATGTTGTTGCAGTTACGTTTGAAGAAACGTCTTTATCTTTTAAAAATTCATACTGAGTCCACGGTAGTGTCTTATGATTGATCCTTTTGTATTTCTGTGGTGTAAGTTGTAACTTCTTTTTTATTTCTGATTTTATTGATTTGGGCTCTCTCCCTTTTTTTCTTGATGAGTCTGGCTAAAGGTTTATCACTTGCGTATCTTTTCCAAGCTTTGGTTTCCAGCTTTTAGTTTCATTGATCTTTTCTATTGTTTTTTTAGTCTCTATTTCATTTATTTCTGCTCTCATCTTTAGAATTTCTTTCCTTCTACTAACTTTGGATTTTTTCTCTTGTTCCTTTAGGTGTAAGGTTAGGTTATTTGAGATCTTTCTTGTTTCCCGAGGTAAGCTTGTATCACTATAAACTTCCCCTTTAGAACAGGTTTTGCTGCGTCATTTGCTTTCGAAATAATATGATGGCTGGGATTTGCTTTGAAATAAAAGGCTGACAAGGAAGTGGGTGGGTATGGATGAAACCAGGATGGCCCTGAGTTGGTGGTGCTTGAAACTGGGATTCATGGGGGTTCATTATTGTACTATTCTCTCTACTTCTGTGTATGTTTAAGGTTTTCAGTGGTAAAGCCTTAAATGAATAGAATTCTTAACATAAATATGGCTCAGAAGAGGTGAATTTCTGAAAAGTTATGTAAAATGGGACTCTGTTAAACCTCATTTTCATTTTGTCTTTGTACATTAGAAATTCCTAGAGGGAAACAGAACACACACTGGGTATCTGGAATTAGTTCTGGTTTTAATTCAGTGATTTGGCTGCTCACCAAGCCCTCTAAGCCCATGATTGCTAAGGGAGACAGCCCACGTTTGCTTCCTTGGCAGACCGTTCACAAGAAGACTTCTTAGTGTGGATTATGATTCTCCTTTAATCTGGCTCTGTCTTCTCTCATCATCACCTCCAGCCAACTGCAGACCGTACTATCTCTGTGAATGGAAAAGAATGTTTCCCTAGTCCCAAGTGTTCAAGGGCCCTTTGAAAATGCAGCAACCTAGAGATGGTCTGTGACCTCCCAATGTCACTTGGCCAGTTAGTAGGATAGCTGGGATTCGAACCTGTCTCCAGACTCCCATTGCCCTGTACTCTATACTTTGCTCTTATTTGGTAGGTTAAATTCTGCATGTTTCCTCATGTGATGAAGGGTGCCTGTATTCTTCTTTGCTGAACCTCCAATGTGCTGTTTGAGAGCAGTTTTGCCCTGAGTAATTTATAGACCACTGTGCCTTTCTGGGTACCATTCAGTAGCCAAATAACTTTTAACATGCCCAAGGAAATGAACACAGTCTCCAGGGTCTGAGGAATATTAAACTGGGGACAAGAACATTTTAAATATTGATAATACTCATAAATATAGTGCTTTAGAGTTTGGAAAGTGTTTCACATAAATACACCATCTCATTTGTTCCTCTTCACCACACCTGCTCTTATGAGTGATGGAAAGGCTTGTCAAGTCAGACTGCAGTCAGGGTCTGCTGACTCCAGACTCCATGCTGTCTCTTCTTTTTCACACTGCCCTTTTCATTTGGCAAAAGTTGAAGATAGTAATGTATGATATCGTCAGATGATGCCATTGGCCTGCCATTATTATGGCATAGGCTGTTCCTGTCACTGTCAACACCACCACCACCATCATTATTAAATGAGGAATAATTACTGCTACAGTCAATTTGGGACTTACTGTGTGTCAGGCATGGTTGGCAACTGGAGTCCTAATGTTTAAAAACAATAAAATTTAATTCTAATACAAATCCTGTGGCATACATAATAAAATCTTACTAGCTTTGGGATCTTGGATAAGATTAAATACTTCCCGAAGGTCACAGCACTGTTAAAGAGCTGAGCCAGGATTTGAACCCAGGTGTGTCTGATGCCAGGGCCTGCTCTACCTATTGACTCATTCACTGATTTTCATTAACTCATTCAATTAACGATATTTATTGAGCACCTACTCCATGCCAGGTACTTTTCAGACACCAGGGATATAGTTGTGAACAAGACAGACACAGTCTTTTGTCCTTAAACAACTTAAAACTAGTGGGCTGAGACAGACCGTGAACAAGATATTTATAGGCAATGATGAGGAAATAAAACTGGACAATGTGACACAGAACGTCTTAAGAGTGTGACTTGGGTGCTGTTTTAGGCTGGTCGGGGGCTTCTCTGAGGTTAGTTAGGACTTGAGTAGACAGAGGGAACAAGTGAAAATTAAATCCTGTAGTGGGAGCTGGCTTGGTATGTTTGGGGAACAGAAAGAGAATACAGGAGAGGTTGTGGAAGCCAATGGAAAGGGCAGGTTGCCTAGCCAGTGGTGGGCACAGTTTTGCAGTGAGCTCCTCTGTGGTGACCCAGGCATAGCTAGGGTAAGGAGTTAATGCCTTTGACCGTGGAGTAGAGCTCATTGACCTGTAAGTGGTCTCATTTCTGAGAAACTCCATTCCAGAGAAATGACATATTTCTTTAAGACTGTTGGCTCTTTCATCTCAAAACTAGTAGGACAAGTAAAAGGGGAGACCTGGCTTGATGGCAAGTGTGAAAACAGTTTTAGGGCCTTTAGTGACATCAAGTGGAAACAAAGTCAAAGTATGATGTGGTTGCCAAAAAAGTTGCTGCAGTCAGAGGCTTTCTGGATGGATGAAGTATGGAGAGGTGGTGCCTGCCAAATACAAGGAGGATGTTCCTGCCCCAAAATGGAATTGGCTTTTTTGGATACTGATACATTCCCTCACAGTTGATGAGAAACTGCACTGCCCCTTGTCAGGAGTGTTGCAGGATAATTTAAGCCTGGACTGGAAGTGGCGGAGGCATTGGACCTGGGTGATCCCTGGGCCTTCTAGCCTGCAGTCCTGAGAGCCTCATTGCTAGGGTGGCAGTCAATGGTAATGGTGGTTAGTAGCAGTTTATGGGAGACGAAGGATCCCAAACCTGAATTTTGTTCCTGTCTGCCTCACAGTTGGGGCTAGTGGTCCCTCATGCCCTGACTTCTTGTTGCACTGCTGCATATGGTCACTGATTTACTCTGGGATCGTGGTTATTTTCAGAGGTGTCTTATTTGATGCAATTCTAGATTTTACAGCTTCCTGGTACCATCTGTCTGTAATCACACTTTGCAGAGCTGCCTCCTTGTCATCAGTCTGCCTACCTATCTGATGGCTTGGGAGCTAGATGTCTTCTCAGTGGACTTGCTGTACTTAAAATTTTTTACTTGGCATGGTCAACAAAGGTACCATATAGCATCTGTGGAAGCTAGCAAAAGCCTCGGAACATAGGCTTGAGTTGTCAGCTCGAGGTAAGAGCATCGTGGCTGCCAGTGTAAGGTGCATGAGAGTTGCCTCTGGGTTCTGATTCCTTTGTCACTGGGCTTTGTTTTCATAGCCTTGGTCACCTCTTGCAACATCTTTGGGCCCCAATTCTTTTATGTCTAAACCAGTTGATGGGATTAGACTAGTGGCTCTCTGGAGGGCCCATCCAACTCTGGGATCATTCAGAAGAGTTCTTTGCCTGTGCTCTGCACCAGCAGGAACATAATTGGCCTTTTAGACAGGCTCCAACTTCTCAAAGTTTGTAATCAAAGACTTCCTGACATGGATGCACATTTAATATCATTTTTTTTTTTTTTTGGCGGTACGCGGGCCTCTCACAGTTGTGGCCTCTCCCGTTGCGGAGCACAGGCTCCGGACGTGCAGGCTCAGTGGCCATGGCTCACGGGCTCAGCCGCTCCGTGGCATGTGGGATCTTCCCGGACCGGGGCACGAACCCGTGTCCCCTGCATCGGAAGGCGGACTCTCAATCACTGCGCCACCAGGGAAGCCCTGGATGCACATTTAAAAGACAGACACCCAATAGATTATTGAACAGTTCTATCAGTAGTGTGATGAAGCTGTCACGTCTGAAAAAGGGATGTGTTTTTTCCTTCCACTTTCACTACTTAGGTTAAGTCATTTGCCCTAAGAACTCCCTCAAATATAGGCATGCATATAGCACAGACTGACTATATTAGCAATTTAAGCATGTCAGTGACATAATACAGTTGTCCTTGGTATCCATAGGCGATTGGCTCCAGGATCCCCCCCCCGCTCCCCCATATCAAATCCTCTGTATAAAATGGCATAGCCCTGTGGTTGGCGGAACCCACAGCTGGCATAGAGCTGACTGTAACAGCAGTACTTTTTACATATATTATTTATATTCTCTGTAACAACTCTATAGGGTCAGTTGCTGTAATTTCCAGTGAAGAGAGGTGAAATAGCCTCCCGAAGGTTCTGTGGCTCCTCCATTTTGTCTGACGTCACTGCCTCTGCCTTTTCTGGTATCTGGGCTGCTTCTCAGAATAGGCCTGTCAGTCGGTGGGTATATCAGGTAGTGGGGTGTGGGGATGGGTCACTGAGGTAGGCAAGTTGACAGGATCTGAACTGAGGAATCTTGGTGTCTGGAGATGGGGTGAGGGGAAGCCGACTCTGCTTCCCACCGCCTTGCCGGGAGGTGGACCTTGAGGCTGGCAGTAAATAGGTGTGGGTGGCCTTGGTTCATATAGTGAGTACAGTTGTTGGAGCAGGACTGGAGGCGGTCCAGGCATGACTTTGTTGGCAGGACATTTATGCATCAAGGCTACAGAAGTGTCTGGTGGCCCAGAGGAGTGTGGTGTGGGGCTTAGGTTGCTGAGGAGAGAACCTCCCCTCTCCTGTCCATCCTTCACCTCTTAGGAGGGAGGGCAGCCACAGTAAAGCAACTGCCTCTGGTTGCTCCTGAACACCCTTCTGAGGTGGGAGAATGAATATACGTAATTTAAAAAAATTATTCACAGGATAATGTCATGATAGAGAGTTTGAAAACTCAGAGCTTACAGAAAGGATATTTCAAGTAGTGAGGGGGTATGTAGGGTTACCTTTACTCATAGTCTTAGTTTAAGGTGGCACCGTGTTTGGCACATAAACCGTTACTTAATTTGAATGGAAAGAACTGTGGTGTCATTCGTTATAAACGCCAGTGTTGGAAGAGGCCATATTGCTCTCTAGCAGGACAAGATCACCCTGCTTAGCTGGAGTGTCAGCCAGGGTTCAACCAGAGAAACAGACCAGTTGGAAAGAGGTAGATGTATGAAGAGATTGATTGCAAGGAACTGGCTTAGGTGATTGGGGACTCTGTTAGGCAAGTCCAGCATTTTTAGGGCAAGCTCTCAGACTGGAACTCTTGGGCATGGGCTGAAGCTGCTGTCCACAGGCAGAATTTCTTCTTCAGGGAATTCTCAGCTGTGCTCTTAATGCCTTTCAACTGATTGAATCAGCCCCATCCAGATTATCTAGGATAATCTCCTTTACTTAAAGTCAACTGATTTATGGATCTTAATCATATCTACAAAATACGTTTACAGCAACACCTAGATTAGCGTTTGATTGGATGACTGGGTACTGTAGCCTAGCTAGATTGACATATTAAAAAAGCCTATCACATTTGGTAAATTATCCTGTTTGAAAGTTAATCTGAAGAACTGGGTACATCATCTGCCTCAGTAGTCCAACCCCTTCTTCTACAACCCTCACTGCTAGGATATAATTATCAGGTCTAAAGTAAATCCCACTGGTCTCACCAGGACCTGTCCACCCAGAACATCATGTTCTTGACCTTTGTTATATTCATTTGTACTTCTGCTTCCTAAGCAGAAGTACAAATGCTTAAGTGCTTAAGTACAAATGCTAAAGTCTTCTTTTGTGTATCCATGACCTTTCCCTGTGACTAAGTTGAAAGTTCTTGCAGGGGTGGGGTGGTGCCTTCTGTTGCATTATCTGTTTCTGGTCTGAATCCATGCTGCAGCGCTCTAAGTGGCTTCTCAGTGAACAGTGACTGCAACCAATGACTTACCTCTAGGTCCCAGAATGGCCAAGATTCTTGGTATATCTCCTCATGGAAGAAAAAGCAATGTGGTTTGTTTGTATAACAGATATTTTCAAGTGCCCAACATGAGCTGGGGATTTTTCTGTGTACTGAAGATGTAGTAGTGAACAAGACAAAACACTATCCCTGCTCCTTTGGAGCTTTACTGACTAACATGGGTGTTGGGGACGTGGAAAGAGGGAAGGAGAATAACAATGAATAACCATACAAATGAAATGAACAAGCTTATTTCAGATAGTGCTAAGTGTGTTGTGGAAAATAAAGCAGGATACTGTGACTCTAAATCAGAGTTCATTACTTGAACTCTGAGTTCAAGTAATGACTTCTGAGTTGTGTGATGTTGGGCAAGTGCACCTCTTTGAGCCTCAGTTGTTCCACCTAGGATAAGAATCTCTGAGATGTTTAGAGTTTGAGCCACCTGTGGTGAGAGCCATTGTAAGTTTTTGGGAAGAGGTTCTAGGAAGGTGAGTTGTCTAGAAATGTCTTTTGGGACAGCATCAGTATTATTGGAGATCTTGTTAGAAATGCAGACTCTCAAGCCACCCTGTCTTAGACCCACTGAATCAAATCTGCATTTTACCACGATCCCTAAGTGACTTGTCTGTATACTAAAGTTTGAGAAACACTGGAGTAAAAGATGCTAAGGGCAATTCAGAAGGCTACTAGAGCAATTTAGGTATAAAGCTTTGGATTCAGAAAATACATAGAAGGGAAAGAAGGGAGAGAATGAATTCAGAAGGTCATTTTGACTGGTTTTATCCTGGGTGAAGTCTGTGAAGAACTGACCTTCAAGAAATGGACTCATTACCAAAATTTCCAATTTATTAGATTATGATGGGAGGTATACAGTTTTAAAATACTGAACACTTGAACTGGTCTCTGCATAGGCCACTTCTTCCTGGGTCCCAAGTCCCCTCCAGATGTCAAATACACAAGGTAGCAGGTTGTTTGGGGGAGTCGAGGATCAAGAAGTTGGAATTTCTCTTTATCATAAAGGATATTCAGCGTTGCTGGATGTATCAATCTGTTGCTTCAGGAATGTTGCCTTTAAAGATCTAGGCTCAGCCTTTGGGCAGTTGAGCCCTGGCCTCTGAAGTGTGTGCTCTGCTGTCACAGCCACTATCACCTTCTCCAGAAGCTGGGTGATGGCTCACCTTTGGGTGCAGGTCACTGTCTTCCTTTTTAGTGGTGACTCCTAGGACTGTTGGGTGCTAATTCCATTGTAAGAATGGAATTAGCTTCTTGATGCCCTCTGGGAGACTCTTTGATCCTATCTCTCCGGTGTTCCCAGAACAGGTTGCTTCCTAGTAAAATTGCATGGACAGCTATCCCATCCATGGGATTGACATTCTTGTGTGCTTTATCCCCCAGAGGGCTAACCTTTCCTCCTCAGGTTTCTTTTTTTGTCTTTCCCAGAATCCATCATACTGAGGGTGTTTACTTCATTCAACTCTTACTTTGTGTTGGGTGTTGTGCATGTCCTGTATTCCCTCCAGCTACAGCTCAGAAAGATCTTGGCTGATCTGGTAGCTTAATGTGATAGATTTGTAACATGTCACCTGGGAATCAGTCCTAGTTAGGGACAGTTGTGAATGCCGTAAGTTTTCTTTCAAAAATATTTTGAGACACATGGGGAAAAGACAACTGGGCAGGCAGAGGCCAGGTATGGTTTCTGATTGAACTTCTTAGCATTCTGATTTCTTGACTTTGGTGCTGATTCAGGATGAGCGGGTGTCTTAGAAGTGACCATGGGTGATGTAAAGACAGCTCCACTTGCCCCTTTCCTCCGACATCCTCTTTAACAAGTACAATCTCCTCAGAGACGTTTCCCCCTATATATTTTGATGCTCCTACGTAGATCTGTGGGCTCTTTTTGGGAGTAAGAATGTATTTCATCAGCTTTGGAACAAGAGGCAGCCTTTGTTCCGCCTGAATCAAAGTTAGGCCCATTTCATTTTTTTTTTTCTTTTTTTTTTTTTGTGGTACATGGGCCTCTCACTGTTGTGGCCTCTCCCGTTGCGGGGCACAGGCTCCGGACGCGCAGGCCCAGTGGCCATGGCTCACGGGCCCAGCCGCTCCGTGGCATGTGGGATCTTCCCGGACTAGGGCACGAACCCGTGTCCCCGGCATCGGCAGGCGGATTCTCAACCACTGCGCCACCAGGGAAGCCCCCATTTCATTTTTTAAGTTACTTGAGCTCTCATGAAGCTCCTTGCAGACACGTATACCACAGCATCAGGGAGTAAGAACAGAGTTAAAAGTGCCTCTGTGGACAGCATTAATCCATTTTCTAGGGCATAATCTAATTATCAGAAAATGCTGGCTTCAGTTTCCTGGGGACAGGAGCTTAATTTATGCATTTTGTTCTGTTTGCATTGGCTGTCTCTCCAGATACTGCAGGTTTCCATACATCGGTCCTGCCTTTACCAGATTAATGTCCGGCAGTAGTGACTAGATGCATGTGGATTCATTTGCTGCTGCTTGATGGATTGCAGCCTGTGTCTGACACTTGACTGCTGACTTCTTGGTAGCTATTTTATTTTTTTAACTGAATTTTTACCAGGTAATTTACCATGAATTTTTCTTTCTGTAGACAGGGAGGCATGAACTCATGTACCCTAGTGTTTGTCCTTTTTGTCTGAGAGGAAGGGAGGGAGACATAGGGAAGCCCAGGGACACATCAAGGCCCTGGCTGCTCAGAACCATGAACCTTGTGGAACACCAGCTGCCTCTCAGCCGAGACTGCCGACCTCCCTCCTCCTGGCCTTTCGGGCATGTTGTTGAGCCAATTGGTGAGCAAATGTGCCATTGTGCTCCTGGAATAAAGAGGGGCTGGTTCCCTGAGGGCCTTCCACTCTCTCCTGGGGACCTTAGAGACCCATCACAGCTTCTGGCCATCTGATGATAGACAAGCCCATATATTCTTTTTTTTTTTTTTGTCTTTACTTTGTAACACATCAGTCAGTGACTATTTGTTTTATCTTCTGGGCACCAGGTACATCTCATTGTTCTTCTTCACAAAATTGTTGGAGAGATTTAGATAAAAAGATTGTGAGATGTTTCGTCAATACCAATTTCTTAACAGGTGCTGTATGTTCTGTGTGTTGTGATTATACAACTGACTCTTCATTTTTTTAAAAGAAAAACCACTGTAGCCTCTACAGTTTTTCTTGCATGATTAATTAGTATTTGGAGAGCCCTTACGTGTAACCATCATTTTTTGAATAGATATGTTAGTTTATAGTTTTCAATTTGCTCCATATGTCTTGAGGACCCACTGTGTGTCCAGGGCTGTGCAAGAGATTGAGGTCAAAGTGGGGGTGAGTGTGTTCACTGGGGATGAGTCAAAACTTTGCTCTGGGCAGACCCTTTTTCTTCTGAGTCATGCATGGATCCTGTGAAAATCTAATGAGAGTTTTGGCTTCTTTCAGAAAACTGCTCATAAACAGAAAATTTAGCATAGCCCTTCAGGGAACCCATGGAGTCCATGAGCAAGTTCATGAGATTCCTAAGACCCCAACATAAGAGTCACTTGTCTTGATGATATGACAGATCACTTAAGAGATTTGTCATCATCTGCATTTTGGGAGGTAGGAATACTAATTTTTGGACCTTCCTAGTATGTTTTCCTTTTTAAAGAAACTAGACCATTTCACTGTCATAATAAGCAGAAGAGAGTCTGCTTGGGGATCATGGATGGAAACTATTCCAGTATCCTGTGAGGGAGAGCAGTGAGAGGTTGAGAGCAGGTCGTCCAGGCATTCCAGAGAGATCTTTACCTTCCTGCAGTCTGGAAATTGGGGTCTGGGAGCTCAGTGTCTGGCACAGGCAATAACAAACCTGGTTAGTAGGGAAGGATTTACTGTGCAGACATAACTATGCAGGCAGTGAGCCTGTGTGTCTGTGTGTCCCTGAGAACTGTATAGGGATGCCTCCGCTTTCACCTGTTTCACTAAAGCTGAGATCTCTACTGGGTTTACTTGATATTACGCAAAAGCCAAACAACCAAGATGAAACAAAAAACAGCAAATGGCAGAAAGTCAGCAAAGGTGTACTACTGCTGTTCATTTTTCATTTAAAAAGTGCCAACATGGGACGTCCTGGTGGCGCAGTGGTTAAGAATCCACCTGCTAATGCGAGGTCCACGGTTTTGAGCCCTGGTCTAGGAAGATCCCACATGCAGCGGAGCAACTAAGCCCGTGCGCCGCAACTACTGAGCCGGCATGCTACAACTACTGAAGCCCGCGCGCCTTCTCTGCAACAAGAGAAGCCAGCGCAATGAGAAGCCCCCGGCTCATTGCAACTAGAAAAAGCCCACGCACAGTAACAAAGACCCAACGCAGCCAGCCATAAACAAACAAACAAACAAACAAAGTGCCAACATGACGAGGGTTCAGTCAGTTTAAGAGAAGTAGTAGGAACTTACTTGCATGACCTTTTTTTCCTGCCTTTATTAAAAATTATATGAGAGTCTTCCTATTTCTTTGTGCAGCTGTAGCTTTATCTTGGATCCTGGAACACTTAACAGTCAGAGCTAAGGAGTCTCTGCTCTGTCATTGTGAAATACTGAAAGGTAGCAAAAGGTATTCATGTCAGATGAGGGGATTTATGGAGGCACTTGGAATTGCCTAGGGTTGCCCTCTGAAGACTTGAAGAGTGAAACATATTAGGGGTCCTTGGCTTGTTGGAAGGGAAACGGATGGCATGGGGGAGGCAGAGGGCTGGTAATACTGGGTATATGGCCAGAGTGACGAATGTGAACCTATCCCATGAATAATAGGATGTCTCCTGTGCTGCCCGTGGGAGTGTGAACCTCTTAAGAAAGCAGTTTGATTATATATATGTATATGATACATACACTTATATGTGTTTGTGTTTATTATGATACTTAAACATTTCATACCCTTTAAACACATAATTTCTGCTTCTGGAGATCTGTCCTAAAGAAATAGCCTAAGTATGGTAAAATATTTTGTGTGGTACATCTATATTCAGCACAGTTTTATTTGTAACAGTGACAAGTGGAAAGACAGCTTAAGTGCTCACAATTGAGGAATTGTTAGGCAAGTGACAGTTCACTCAAATGATGGAAATTTGTGCAGCCATTAAGCTTGTTTATGAGTAAGGAAGCACAGAAAAAATTGCGAGTCTGATGCAGGAGACAGGGAGAGAACCCTTTCAATTTTTTCCTATACTTTTTTTTTTTGTGTGTGTGTGGTACTCAGGCCTCTCACTGTTGTGGCCTCTGCCGTTGCGGAGCACAGGCTCCGGACGCGCAGGCTCAGTGGCCATGGCTCACGGGCCCAGCCGCTCCGCGGCATGTGGGATCTTCCTGGACCGGGGCATGAACCTGTATCCCCTGCATCGGCAGGTGGACTCTCAACCACTGCACCACCAGGGAAGCCCTTCCTATACCTTTTAACATGTACTTCTTCACCTTCTCCATGTATATTTCTCCCCAGAATCGTTTCTTTATTTTCCCCACTGCCAACTGCATTCCCCAGCAATCTGTTGCTACTCACACACTTGCAGAAGGGTTGATGCTTCTGGCCTGTAATCCTGGTGTTCATCTCTTTTGGATACTGGTTCTGAAAAGGCCCCCTGCATCTGTGATTTCCCATTTACTCACATCTCTGTAGAGCAGGATTCCTCATGAGGAGTTCAGCCAGTTGGTCACTGCTAAGCCATGTCTGGGTGTAAGGAGATACATTTCTGCTAAAGAACTTGGAACATTAGTTTTTCATTTGGAAAATTGCTTCTGAGAGGGGTAGACTGATCAGTTCCGAGTTTGAGAGAATATTTGGTCGCATCTCCTCATTTTGCAGGTTGGAAAACATAGGCCAAGTAAGGTGCCCCAAATCTCGTAGCTGGTAGTGATAGGTGTGGCATCCCCTTTTACAGAGGAGGCCTGTGGAGGACACTGGCTTTGCTCTTTAGCAGCTGTGTGACTTTGGGTGAAAAATCTGAGGCTCCGTGGGTGCGTTTGTAAACTGAGATTGTATGAGGTGTTTAGCACCATGTCTGCCATATACTAAGTGCTCAGTAAGTATTAACTATTATAAACAATAAAATACAAATAACAGTGAAGGTTAGTAATCATTACTTTTTATTGTTATTACTTAAGAGAAAGGACTATTGCTTGCATTATTTGGACCTTCTTAGGAAATAGAACCCTCACTTCCTTGGAGATGTGAGATAATTGTTCAGATAATGTCCACACATGGGGGACATAGAGCAATAATTGAATATTTGCAGTTAGTGTGGAATAACCCATTTCTAAGTCCATTTGAAATGAACACATTACAGTGCAGGTGAACCTCTATTTTAGGACAACCTAGTATTTAAAAGCTGGAATATATCAACAGGTAAATTAGGGTGATTACAGTAATTACAAAGACTCCTTCACTTTACCAAAGAATTAATTTCAAAGTATATTTAAATAGAGAAGCTCATATTGAGTATTATAAGATTATTCATTGACAGTTTTCCCTCGTACAATGATAAGCAAAATGAAAACCGTGTAAAGCAAGACATATGCAATCTATTGTTGAGATAAAATTGTCTTCTAATCGTATAAGAAATGTTCAGAAACAGTGCTTTCAGATGTCATCAGTGTTCAAAAATATTAGTGCTAAAAAGTGCAGTAAACTGTCTGGTGGGGAATAGCAAAATGAAATTATTTTAATTTTTATTCCACACAGAATGTCATTAAATCTTGAATTAATGGTAATTGTAGAGAACCCTCCAGAAACCAACGTCACATTGTATTCTGCATGTAGTAGGTCTTTGGGAAATATATTTTAAGAACTTTTTATTATGAAAAAGGTCCAAAATATATGAAAGTGGGATAATATAATGAATCCCCAAATACTTATTGCCCAGATTCAATCATTTTTGGCATTTTGCCATATTTGCTTTATCTGTAACCTGCTTCCCTATTTTGAAGTAGTTTAATGGAAATCATGGGATCGTGTTGTTTCACCACTACATACTTGAATGTGAATCTCCATAAAAATATAGACTTTTCTTACAAACTCAAGTCAATTAGCAAAAAATCCTTATACCTAGACCTTTGTTTGCTTTCTCCAATTGTCTTCAAATATGTCTTTTTACTCTGGGTTTCTTGGAATCAGTATCAAGTGCAGTCCACGTGTTGCAGTGTGTTGTTATGACTCAGGGCTCTTGTCTAGGGTAGTGCTTCTCCTTTTTTTTGCCCCTGTGACTTTGAAGAAACTGGCTCGGTTGTCCTGTAGGATGTCCCACACACTGGAATTTTTTTGAGAATCATTATGAGATATTGATACATTCAGTGTGTTAAAAATTTACTGTCTTCATTTTGATGCTCATATTGTGTTATATTTTAATAGGGATGAGCTCTGCAAATTGGCTTCTGTGTTCTTTTGACATGATCCCGTTCCCCCACCCCACTCCCCCCGCCCCTTTAGTTTTTTTTTTTTTTTTTTTTTTTTTTTTGCGGTATGCGGGCCTCTCACTGTTGTGGCCTCTCCCGTTGCGGAGCACAGGCTCCGGACGCGCAGGCCTAGCGGCCATGGCTCACGGGCTTAGTTGCTCCGCGGCATGTGGGATCTTCCCGGACCAGGGCACGAACCCGTGTCTCCTGCATCGGCAGGCGGATTCTCAACCACTGCGCCACCAGGGAAGCCCGCCCCTTTAGTTTTTATGGCCTCCTTGCTTAGTGGTACATCAAGATATCCTAGGTCGATCTATATATTTCCTAACCCAGACCCGGAATCAGCCCTGCCTTCAAGGGGCCCTGTTCCTTTTAATAGAGGAGGAATTTAGAGACGGTGGTTTGGCTGTTGGGGGTACTTGTTGCTGGCTTTAAGGCCTTTTATTTTTTATCTATTTATTTATCTTTGGCCTTTTTTTTTTTTTTTTCGGTACGCAGGCCTCTCACTGTTGTGGCCTCTCCTGTTGCGGAGCACAGGCTCCGGACGTCCAGGCTCATAGGCCATGGCTCACGGGCCCAGCCGCTCCGTGGTATGTGGGATCTTCCCGGACCAGGGCACGAACCCGTGTTCCCTGCGTCGGCAGGCGGACTCTCAACCACTGCGCCACCAGGGAAGCCCTGGCCTTTTTTAAAAAACACCTTTATTGGAGTATAATTGCTTTACAATGTCATGTTAGTTTCTGCTGTATAACAAGGTGAATCAGCTATACATATACATATATCCCCATATCTTTTCTCTCTTGCATCTCCCTCCCTCACACCCCTCTCTAGGTGGTCACAAAGCACCGAACTGATCTCCCTGTGCTATGTGGCTGCTTCCCACTAGCTATCGGTTTTACGTTAGGAAGCATTTATTTTTGAAGCAAGTTCATGCTGCTATTTCCAATGATAATGAACATTACAAGATTTTAACTTCTTTAATTTTATACTTGTATGTTTTTCTTTTCATTGAAAATCATGGTTCCTATTTGTCTTTTCTTAGAGTGTATATAGAATAGTTTAAAAAATATCAACATTTCCACTGATAATAATACTGAATAATGTTTGATTTCATCACAGTTCTGTTTTCCTTAGAATATATTCCATCAAGTATTTGTCAAAGTACTGTGTTCTAAAGGCCACTGAAATATTGATTTTCTTTGTATGTTTATATTACCATCTTGAGATATTAGGTTCATTTGTTTCAATTTGTTCAATTAAAAAATTATATTTTTTGAGTAGGTAAAACATGATTACAAATTCAAAGCTATTAAAGTGATATATTCAGAGATATCTACCCTCTATCCTCCTTCATCCTGTATGTAAACATTTTTATTAGTTTTTGGGTAATGTTTTCAGCGTTTCTCTTTTACAAGTTAGAAGTATTTCCGTCCTTTCCCTGAACCTACACACGAAAGGGGACATACTGTATTCACTGTTTTGCATATTGGTTTTTATTTTGAATTAATGTCAAACAGACCAATTGCAAAAATAAGACAAAGAACTCCAATTTACCCTTCACTTAGCTTCTGCCTTTTTCCCTCTTACCCTCCCATCCATCCATCCATCCATCCACATGCGCACATTATCCTATCTACAGATTTTATTCACATTTTACCACTAATACCCTTTGTAGAAAAATGAAAAAAAAATTATTCTGGTCTAGGATCTAATCTAGGATGGTACAGTATATTTAATTGTTTTCTCTTTAGTCTTCTTTAATCTGGAATAGTTCCTCAGTTTTTCTTTGTCTTTCATGACCTTGACATTTTTTAAGAATACAGACTAATTTGCAGATGTCCTTTATTTGAGGTTTGCCTGATTGTTTCCTCAATATTAGATTTAGGCTTAGCATTTGGGACAGGAACACCACAGAAGTGCATCATATCAAGAGACACAGGTGTTGGTTTGTTTCATTACTGGTGATGTTAACCTTTATCACTTGGTTAGGTTCTGCCTTTTTTCTCCATGTTTTTTGTTCACTTAGCAATATATCTTTGAAATCATGCATGCAAGTACGTGGAACACTTTCTTATTCCTTTTTACAGCTGTATAGTTTTCTATCCTGATGAACATTGTTTATTCAACTTGTTCCCTATTGACATTTGGATAATTTTAGCCTTTTGCTATTACAAGTAGTGTCACAATGTGTAACCTTAGGCATAAGTCATTTGATAATTTTGCCAGTTTTTTTTTTTTTTTTTTGGCAGCAGGGCGTGGTGAGGGATGAATTCCTTGAAGTGGGATTTCTCAGTCAAAGGGTAAATGCATATGCATTTTTGTATTGCCAGACTTCTCTCCATAGAGATTGTACCATTTTACATTTCATCAGCAATGATTGTTTCTATAGCCTGGTCAACATAATATGTAGTCAAGCTTGGATCTCTGCTAATCTGATAGGTGAGAAGTAGTATATATATATATATATATATATATATATATATATATATATATATATATATATATACATATAAAATTGTATAGTTTTAATTTGAATTTTTATTTTATTATGAGTGAGGTTGAGCATCTTTTCATTTGTTTAAGGACCACTGGCATTTGTTTTTCAATAACTGTTTATATTTTTTACCATTTTTCTGTCAGGGTTTTGGTCTTCTCAAAATTTAGGAACTCACTGTATATTAGGGTATTTATTTGTGATCTGCTGCAAATATTTTTTTTTCTACTTTGTCATTTGACTTTATGATGCTCTCCCCCTGCCCCACCTAACCACGTACAACTTTTTATGTTTTGAAAAGTTTTTAAAAAGTTGAAAGAATAGTACAATGAACCTCTATACTCTCCACCTAAGTTCATCAATTTTTAATAATTTTGCCATATTTGTTATCTCTTTACACACACAATTTTGCTATTTCATTTGAAAGTAAGCTGTAGAAATGGACACTTTGTCACTAAATACATAAGATACATGTCCTAAGAATAAGGACAAACATCTACCTAACTGCAACAACATTATCATGCTGAAAAAAATCAGCAATAATTTGTTTATGGTAGTTTTTGTTTTTGCTGTGTTTTCGTATAGTTTATTATATAGTTTGTATGCCTTTACATAGTTAAATTTATCAATCTTTTATTTTAATGCTTCTGGATTTTGAAGCATAGTAAGATTTTTCTCACTTGAGGGATGTGAAGAAATTTAGCCATGTTTTCTTTCAGTACTTATTTGGGTGGTTTTAATTTTCTTAAATTTTAATTCAGATCTCTCATTCATTTGGTATTTATCCTAGTATACTGAATGAAGTACAGATCTAATTTTATATTTTATAAACATAAAGTGGTTGTCCTAATACTATTTATTAAGTAAATATCCCGCCTCCCATAGAAATACTGCCTTTATTATGCACTTCATTTCTCTATGCATTTGGGGTTTTTTGTACTCTGTATTATTTTGCATTATCTGTCTTTTGGGATATTTTGATTTAGTTGAATTGACATTTCAATTCACTCAATGATCTATTCTCCTGTGTTTCATTCTGATCACAAAGTATTCATTCCTTGTGCATATTTACAAAAGTTCATCATACCAGAATGAAATATTCAGTGTTATTTTAAATATTGATAATTTTATTCATCATTATCCAATATCACTGAATGAAAATCCTCAAAAAATATTTGTATTCCAAACCAAAGTTTACTTGTAATCTTCTTTCTTTAAAAAGGGTAGGTTTTCCTATTTTTTCATTTCTTTAATGTTTTCTGTTTTCTCCTTACTTACCACATAGATACTTGAGTATCTGCTATTTACAAGGTAATTTTAACAGTATAGCATATAAATTATACAAACAGGGAAAAATTTATTCCACATTCAACCCCTGCTTTCCTTTATTATTTGAAGGAATCAGTTTAAACTGATTAATTCCTGAACTATCAGGAATCAGCTGCCAGTCTATGAAGCCAGTGTGGGATTTCCCTGTCACCTGATTAATTTGGTGGGTGGCTGTTTATTCACCTAAGGGTGGGACCTGATAAAGTCAATGATTCTCTTTCCCAGTCTTAGGAGATTCTTATTTGGCTCTGATAACCCCTGGATTGATTTTACCCTTTATTCTGAACATAGGGATTCACGAGGATTTGAAGGCGCTAAATGTACCGATTTATATGAATGTTCTTGCCATCTCAAGCTAAAGTTTTGGGTCCCCATCTAAGCTTTTCTCTGTGTTGTCTTTTTCCAAGTATGCATACTTCTTTCAAGCTCAGTTTTAGCTGTAATTTGACCATTCTAGGACTCTGCTCTACCTTTCTTCAGAATTCTGTCCTCTCATTTGGCCCATGGTCACACATACCGTGTGTTATTGTATAACTGTTTTCTCTAGGTCTGCTCCCCCTAACTGAATAAGCTGTGCTGTTTGTCATCTGACCTCATTTTTTTTTTCCTTTCAGCCATTATTGCTCACTAGTTCACAGTGTATACTCCCTACTTTGCTCAAGCAGTCCTGTCACTGCCACAAATATGCTATATGCTTTCCTGCCTTTGTGTCCTATCTCATGTTTTCCCTACCAGGAATGTCTTCTCTTTCCACTCTATGTATCTATTTATCCTAATAGGCTCAGCTCAGATGCTACATCCTCATAAGCTATCCTTGATGAGTATTCACCTGCCTGCTCTGTTTCTCAGGCAATATCCATGTGACTTCTGGCATTTGCTGAAAGCCTTGTTCTTGCCAAGGCTAGGAGGAACAGACCAATGTATTAGGTCATCTCTGCTGTGGTTTACATCAGAGTATGGCATTGTCCAAGGCAGGGAAGAGGTCTTTCCAGAGGCTCCCTTTTTGTTGAGCATGCGAGATCATCTAGTCCAGAATCTTCAAACCAGTTTCTGTGGTCCGCTTAACGAGGGAGGTACCACATTGGTTTTATTAGAGTAAACCCAGCACCTTGTGCAGTGCCCAGTAAGTGCCATAACATTTATTGGATGAATGGTTGGTTTACTGATCATCAGAGTCACCTAAGGAATTAAAAAATAATAATGTTGATTCTCAGGACCCACTCTAAGCCTAACAGATAAAAATCTTCTTGATTAGGGTCAAGTAGGTCTGATAGTACATGTTTGGCATCTAGAAATTTAGCCTGTCTCCATCTTTTAATAAAAGAAAATTGAGACTTAGGGGAATGGATTTGGAAAAGACTTAGTCATGAGTGAAGCAGAAATGCTTTCCTATTTTCTTACCATTTTCTGCAACCAGAGGAGTTTCTCCTTCAAATTTCTGTGTTGGGGGTCAGTGAATATACTGGGAAGCATGTCTCTTCAGGACTTGTGTGTATTTTGTATTTGGTTGAATGTTGGATGCTTGTAATATGCTAGGTGCCAGGTATGGGGATTCAAGAGGTCTTTGGTCTTGGGGGCTCTCAGTGCAGTGGGGAAACAAATATATAAGCAAATAACTTTATTAAAATGTTGCTGATTCCCTGACAAGTGACAGGGCACAGTAGGACATAAAAGGGAGCACAGTTAGGAGATATTAGGGTCTTCATTATATCAGCTGTTGAGGTAGATGGGCTAGAAACGGTTAAATCTGTGGTTTACCATGGAAAGAGGCTTCTAATTTAGATTGTACTTTGGGTCAGCCTGTTTACCAATGTCCTTGCAGGGACCTTTCCCTGGGAAATGGAAAGGATTCAGAGGTGATTTCTTTTAGTTGCTGAAACAGAAACAGCCCTTTTTATGGGCTTCTTGGACTATTCTGTGGGCTCTAGTATTAGCCAGTGGCATCTTTTCTTGATTGTAATTAAGATAAAGGTGGAAAAAGCACCAGGAAGGGAGTCAGAATCTGACTTGTAATTCTTGTATTGCTGTGAAACTTTGAGCAGGTATCCACATTTCTCCAATCCTTAGGCTTCTTACCTGTGAAATAGAGGTAACAATGTTGTCTGCTTGTATTGTAGGATTATTACCGGGATCAAATGACATAATGTGTGAAAGTGCTTTGGAAACTGCAAGCTGCACAATGTAGTCCTTTGTGACTATTGAGAAATCTAATTTGGTGGCAGTGGCACGTGTGTCTGTCCCAGACACATTGACCCCAGGGTGTGCATGGAAACGTGGGCTGAAACCTTCAGATCGTTGTGGAAGATTGTGAGAAATTTAAAGGTACCCTGAGAGGAAGAATGTTATGGGACACCTGACTCAGCCAAGTACTGGGTGTACTATATCAAACACAATGTTCCCTCCAGAAGAAAGTGATGGCATCCACAAACTTTTTGGGAAAGTGAAGCATATTGGAGAAAGTGCAAGTCACATATACCTGCCCAAACAAGGGAATCCATGGGAAGCTCGTGATGGGAGATTAGGGTAGATGGATGTTGATTCTGTCAGCCCTGTGGGTTGTGAGTGGCCTCTCCTAAGTTCCAGACCCCTTCAGTTTACCCTAGTTACAGTGCTCTGGGTGCCATGACTGGGGAAAGATTTGCTTTCTGAAACCACAGCTTTCTTCTTGTTAAGATTCCCAGCTTTACCTGAATGTGCCCTGGTTTCCTTGTTTGCTTTGGCTGTTCTCTCTGAGCTGTAGGCTTTTTTTTTTTTTTTTGTCTTTTCCTTTGTGGTCTCTTTTCACTTGGCACCTAATTTGAAGTTTGATGTCAACAAGACCCAGTGATAGAGGTTGATGAAATACCACGATATCACAAGTTGGCTGAGATTTTGGGGTCCATTGCTTCAGTTCCATCTGAGTTCATATTCTGGCAGCAATTTACCTAAAATATTCTCCAGATGTGAGCTTATTATGTTAGTCCACTTAATTTGTCTATGTCCTTAATGTTTACGCTTAGACACTTTGAATTAAACTCTGACTGCAAAAGCAAGTCATTGTTTTATTAGATGCCCTATATTTGGTTTTCACTTGACACAGTAGACCTTTCAGCATCAAACGTTCTGGCGTATTTTGGCCTGCAGTTATCCCTTATGTGTCCTATTTTTGATAGAACCAATTCTAGTAGGTTTCATATCCCTCTTGGTGACCATTGTGCCTGAACCCAGAGATGGTTTATAGTTTTCTATAAATGGGGTCATACTATCTTGCTGTTTTATTGTTCTAAAAGTATGATATTTTATATGAACTGGATTTTAGAACAATCTCTCCTTTTTGTAATCTGGCAGCAGTATAAATTATTGACGTTTCTTCTGTCTCTTACGTGATAGATTAATCTGTTCAGTTTTAGCTATTGAATGACTCTTGTTAGCATTCTGCTGTGGCATTGGGTGGTCTTTAGCATTTTATTGGACTATTATATGAAACACTACCAAAGAAATATGTTGGAAGTAGTATTTATTGCCTTAATCTTGTTGTCTGCTTTGAGAAGTTGCTAACTAAATGTTTTCTCCAGCTTTTCCTTAATTGCAGTGTGGTTAATTCCTTTCAACTGCAGGAAGCCAAGGTATTTGTAGATTGTTATTATTTTTGTGATCAAAGTAATGAGCACTCACCAAGTGCCAAGAACGTGCTTGGCGTGAAGTAGAACAGAATCAGACCTGGTTCCTGCCTCATGAACGTCGTGTGAAATGAACCGGGCAGGGAGGACGGAAGGAAGAGAAGACATTTTCACAAAATTGTATCTGTTCTAAAGGGGAAGGAAAATGAATTCAGTTCAAAAGGACACCTTTGAAATTCAGTTGAGTGGGAAGAAACACAGGTGACAGCCATCAAGTCAGAATTTATGCTAAATTACGCAAATCTGAGGAATGAGTCATACCAAGCGCAGGTATAATGGATAACATATTTCAGAGCAAAACTGTAGCGGTGTAAGTGGGGGAGGACAGGTGGGAGAGTGGGTAAAAAGTAGAGATACAGTCAGTAAAAGGTTAAAGGAAGGTTAAAGGAATCCTGAAAATCATCCTGGATTCATTTTTCTCCCTCATGGCCATATCTGATTAGTTTCTAAGGTCTGTCCCTAATACTTCTCAGATATCCCCTCATCCTGTCCTCAGTTCTATTGCTCTGGTCCTCCTTATCTCTCACTGGTCAGTCCTCTCGCCCCCTCCAATCCACCATCCAGGAAGCTGCCATACACGTCTGACCAAAGTTTGCTGTGCAAAATCCCTAGGTCTTGGGGCTAGAGGACATGTAGCATTGAACAGGCCCATGGGCCATGCTGATTTCACTCTGTCTCTGTGCATACTGGTGTTCTTCTTGGGAGCAGACCCTCTCCTCAGTTTCATTCTGACAGCATCTACTCATCCCCTCTGTCTCTTCTGAGGTCTTCTGAAGACCTCTGACCTGCATCTGGTCCACTTAGGTGTTTGTCCTTCTGTGCTTCTACCGTGTTTTGTAGATAGAACCTTATTACAGCAGTGACCTTAGCACATTGTCTTCTTAAAGCACCTGTCTTTTGTGTGTACTGTTAGTTTTTAGAAGACAGGCATCGTGTCTTAGTTTTTATGTCCCCAGTGGCAATGGCTGCTGGCCGATGGAGGGGCTGGCTGGGTCATGTCGGGCTGTAAGCTCCTCAAGGACAGCATGCATACTGAGTATCTGCAAAGGCTTTTCACTTCCACATATTGCAAGGGGAAAAGACAGCCTCTTGGAACTGTGGGAAGATGAATTTCTTTCTTATTCTGGAAGATTTCCAGTAGTAGAGGACAGGAACAGTTGGTACAAATGTCCTGAATTTGTTGATATCGTGATGGGGAACACCTGTTGTGTCTGCAGAGCTGGCATTTGCTTTAGACTCTGAGAAATGGAAGCCTTCTACATCTCCCAAGGGGGCTGCCAGGTCTGTGTGGGGAGGTGGCAGACCCAGCTTTCCTTTGTAATTTGGCAATTACTGTCACCATCTGGGGATCTGCCTTAAAGCATGAAGGTGCCTGGGACACTTCTGACCTCTGTGGAAACTCAGGGAGGGTAGCTGAATTTCAAGACCAACAGTGGCAAACAGGCAGACTTACTTTCTAGACCACCAAACGCCTCATCCTAAATTAACTTTTTGCATTTAGTGGACTGCATGTCATTTGATATGTCCGTGTTTCTTAAATTTGTCTAGGAAATGGAATATTATAAATTGACTCTCTTTGGAAGTGGGGACTCTAAACATTTATTCAAAAATTGGTTTGTGTTCACCGCTGTGTGTATATATGACTGCTGTTAAGTGTTTTAGGAGATGTGATTTAGGTACATAATACAATCTGGGACCCTAAGATTCTGGGAGTCTAGTGAAAGCTCTGCCTTATGAGCAAGTGAAAAACATTAAAACAACCCAAGTAGTACTATAAAAATGGTTTCCACAAATGCTACAGGTCTTCAGAAGAGGGAGATACTGTTATGAGCTGGAGTGGTCAGGGAATACTTCATAGGGCAGAAAATGAGGTTTGAGCTATATCTTGAAGGTGAGTGGAATTTGAAGAGATGTAATGGAGAAGAGAGGTGATTCCTGGGTGGGAAAACAGCGTGTGCAAAGCCAACCAGATGGACATCCTTCATTTAATATCTTTAAGATTTATGGTGTTGATTTGACCAAGTATTAAGTACGGAAATCTGGGCTCATGATCTCCCTACCCCCACCCCCTTACTCTTACTTTTATCTAACCTCTTTTAATTCCTTGAATACCTAGCATGTACTCAGACTGGGCTGGATATAAATGCCAGACAGCACCCTTTTCCTTATGGAGCTTCAGTCTTGTAAATTACCCTAACCTACTGAAAAACATAGAACCAACAGCAATTTTTGAAATGAAAGTGTCAAATTCTATCTTCCTGGTGTGATGCTCTGGGCATGCTCTCTCATTCTCCCAGTGCTTTACAGACCTTTTTTTTTTTTTTTTTTTCTTCCATGCTGCAGAGGTCGGTAAATGGCTATTCCTTACCCTTTAGATGGGAAATTTGATGTCAGGTGATTTGCCAAAGTTCAAGGAGACAAGTTGGTTGGAAGAAACACAGTAAGAGGATTGTTTTTGTGTTTTTTTCCCCTTCCTTTGCTTCTCAGCTGACGTATTATGAAGGAAGCTGCCTTTGAGCAGATAGAAGAAGTGCTTCTTGGCCTTTCTGGAACGAGTACTGCCCTTCTAAACGTGCCCTGGAACTTTAGGAAGAGGCAGATTGTGTCAGGCTAACCAGAGTGCAGGTCACAGTACTGCAGCTCTGAGTTGCTGTGGAGGAATTGGTGACTCATGTGAAAGTGCCCTGGGCTTGTCCATAAGGATTCTGAGATTCTGGTTAACTTGGGACTTGATCTCTGAATCTCTGTCTTAACCTTCAGTCCTCACTGACCTTGGTTTTGGTGATAGAGGTGAAGCTGAAAGCTGGAGTCCATCTTCCTTTGCTTCTTTGACTTTGTCATTGATGGATGCTGTGCCCCAGATTAGGGAGGAGGGCACGATTTGCACTTTACTCAGTCTCCTGCATCATTTGCCACTGCCCAGCATTTTCTATCCCTTGGTCAGTATTGGCCCCTCAGACACATAGATAAGTACATTCAAATTCTGGGCCACTCCTGCTAACCCCAGAGCTATTTGTCTGTCCCTCTGCACTTCTGCAATGCTATGGATTTTCCATTTGCATACAGTTTAACTGAATTTGGGTTGGCGTGTGCTTCTGGATGCTTTTTTATCTATTGACCTGATTTAATGGTACCCATCACCACGGTTTCTAGGAGTGCTGTCTGGGAGCAACACATTGTGTTCCTAACTGATTTTTGCTTTACGGCCAAAGTGGTCCAGTGACTCAGAGGCACTAGAGGTAAAGCAAATAGCTCTGTTTTTTGGGGGGGGTTTTTGTTTGTTTTCTTTTTAAAAGACTGTGTATGAGGACCTTTTCCTGCCCTTTCTCTGCTTTATTTCTAAATCCATTTTTTCCCGTATTCAGCTGCCTGCCCCTCATTCTGCTGTCCCATTAGTCAAAAACCTATGCCTTCTCCCCACTGTGGTTGCTTAGCATCTCTCCTGTGCCTCAACATATGCACATGCATACCTAATTGTCTTACTGTGGTGTTACATACACAGAATGCACATTCTCTTAGGGTCTCTCAGGTTCCTCCCCATCTATGAATCCCAGATAGAACACCCTCCTTAATGGAAAGAAAGTTACAACAGCTGTGGATTGGCCCGGAGTGTTTAAGCATGTATAGGTCTGTGAGAGAGAGAATATGTAAGAGTGTAAGAGGGCAGTGCTGGTGTGGTCAATGGAGCCATTATCTGTTCCTCGCATTAAATGCTACACGTAACCCGAGGGAACAGAATGCGTTGGACAACTCCTTTGGGATTTCTTTGGGCATGTAATGTATTGACTTGGTAAATAACTCTAGCTAATCAAACAATATACTTTGTGTATTCATAGCCAGTTACCTCAAAATTTAGCAGCTTAAAACAACCATAATCATTAATTATATCAGGGTCAAGTTTTTAGGAGCAGCTTAGCTGGTGGTTCTTGCTCAGAGTCTCTTGGGAAGACGCAGTCAAGATGCTGGCTGGGGCTGTGGTCATTTGAAGATTTGACTAGGTTGGAGAGTCCAATTTCAAGATGGCTAACTTGCATGACTGGCAAATTGGAGCTGGTTATTGGCAGGAGACATTAGTTCCTTGCCTCACAGACCTGCCTGTGGAGCTGTTTGGGTGCCTTCAAAACATGGCACTTGGCTTCTCCCAGAGCAGGTGCACTGAGAGAGAAGTGGAAGCTGTAATGTCTTTAAAACCTAGCTACAGAATTCACACCCAGTCATTCCCATAACATCTTATTAGTTACTTGGGTCAGCCTATTCACACTTGGGGGGAACTATACAGGGGTGTGAATACCAGGAGACGAGAGTCATGCTGGTTACCACACACCAAAATCTCAATGGGTTATATCAGTATTTCTTTTCTTACATCTTTATTGGAGTATAATAGCTTTACAATGGTGTGTTAGTTTCTGCTTTATAACAAAGTGAATCAGCTATACATATATCCCCATATCTCCTCCCTATCCCACCCCTCTAGGTGGTCACAAAGCACTGAGCTGATCTGCCTATGCTATGCAGCTGCTTCCCACTAGCTATCTGTTTTACATTTAGTAGTATTTATAAGTCCATGCCACTCTCTCACTTCAACCCAGCTTACCCTTCCCCCTCCCCGTGTCCTCAAGTCCATTCTCTACGTCTGCGTCTTTATTCCTGTCCTGCCCCATACGACCCAGCAATCCCACTATGGGGCATATACCCTGAGAAAACCATAATTCAAAAAGAGTGATGTACCACAATGTTCACTGCAGCTCTATTTACAATAGACAGGACATGGAAGCAACCTAAGTGTCCATCGACAGATGAATAGATAAAGAAGATGTGGCACATTTATACAATGGAATATTACTCAGCCATAAAAAGAAATGAAACTGAGTTACTTGTAGTGAGGTGGATGGACCTAGAGTCTGTCATACAGAGTGAAGTAAGTCAGAAGGAGAAAAACAAATACCGTATGCTAACACATATATATGGAATATAAAAAAAAAAAAGGTTATATCAGTATTTCTTACTTCACAGTCCTGTGTGGGAAGGGGGCTAAATTACATGCAGTCATCTGGGGACCCAGATTTTTTCCATCATGTTGTTCTACCTTCCTCTAGGGCCTCAGTGTCCTCTATTCATCTGAGAATGAGAAAGACAGCAAGGATTTCCTTTGGGAGTTGATTTCTTTTTTTAAAAAAATTTTTTTTTGCGGTATGCGGGCCTCTCACCACTGTGGCCTCTCCCACCACGGAGCACAGGCTCCGGACACACAGGCTCAGTGGCCATGGCTCACGGGCCCAGCTGCTCCGCGGCATGTGGGATCTTCCTGGACCGGGGCACGAACCTGTGTCCCCTACATCGGCAGGCGAACTCGCAACCATTGCACCACCAGGGAAGCCCCTGGGAGTTGATTTGAATAATCAGTCTTGGTGGTGGTGAGCGTCAATTCTGTTCACCTTTCATTGGCCAGACTCACAGGAGGTTGGAAAATTTTGCCAAGCTGTGTGTTTTTAGTAAGGTGAGGAGAGCGTGGATGTTGGCTTCGTGATTTCTGCAGTATTCCATCAAATTATAAAACGTATGGTAAAGGCTCTGTCATTGAAGAAGGACCAATATCAACCAAGTAGACTGGTGGTGCCCACGGTAGCCACAGTCTGCAAATCCTCATGCATTCTCTGAGGGCATTCTTCATGCCCAGCACCACTGGGCTGACTCTGGTGGGGCAGCTGGGCAGTAAGTCTGAGGAGGGATCGAGAGCCATGGTGTCTCAAGCATTTCCAAGCTCTTCATAGAAGAGCTTCCACTTAGTGAGGCGCATTCTGTGTGCTTTACATATGTTATTTAATTTTTGCCTCAAACCCTCCACTTAGGTATCATCTCCACTTTACAAATGAGGAAACTAAGGTTCAGTGAGGGTAAGTAGCTCTCCTGAGACCCCCCTCCCGATCAAAATGTGGTAATGTTGAAATTTAAACTCTTTCTACTTCACCATGCTGCCTCTGAGCTATCCCTAAGTGGAAATCAACAGCACTAACAGTCCAGTGATGCTTTACAGTGGCAGTGTTGGGCCATGGCATCTTGGGAATGGCCTCTTCCTCTCCAGGAGAGAGGTAGTGTCCAAAGACAGTCCCCCAACCAGAGCACGTTGCTCTGCATCCTGGGAGCAGGTGGGGCTATAGAAAGGTACAGGGGAGTCTGTGGTCCCCAGCCCAGAAAGTCTGCTGATTTGGCTTGGCTCAGCCTCTCCTTTTCCCTGGGATTGTACCTCTTGCTTCTGTCTTAGAGGGCAGGGACCTGTTGCCACATTACTCCTGTATTATAACAATGTCACCTCTTGCTCTTGTAGGGCTTCATACCTTTTCAAGATATGTTCACATTGATCACTCCTTTGAGCCTCACAGTCACTCTACAAGGTAGGAAGAATGGGTATTCTTACTCATGTTTGCAGAGCTGAAGCCCAGAGAGGTTAGTGTATCCTTCTGTTGTGCAGTGGGGCAGTGGTCTTGATGGGGTATGTGGTTTTCCTTTGGTTTGGTTTTGTAAATGTAGGAAGAGTGGGCCCAGATGATAAAACTTTGTGGTAATGAGTGTTGGGGGGGTGTTTATAGTTCTTGGAATTTGTACAGAAATACATACATTGATATTGATATGTAGTTATTAATAATTGTTATGCCCTTGAGTAGCATTTTATTTGTCCATTTGGCCCCCCACCCCTGAGTCCATCTGGGAAAATGACAGAGGAATCATGGAGGAGCTGGCATGGCTGAGTGTCACTTTTCAGAGGACATCCTTATAACTGGCAAGACGGGGCCTGAGGCTTGCCATCCTGCCTGCCTGGGAGACCTCCCAAGGGACTTGTCTTGCTTTCTCAGCACCTATTTCTTCCTTTTCTATAACTTTACCTAAGTGGAGGCATTAAGAAGTCCCTTCTTTGAGAGATCGTGTGCTTAGCTGGCAAGGCTGCTAGCACTTGTAGTGCCCTTGGTAGGTCAGGAGTGTTTCATCATCTTGCTAGTGAAACCAGGGTGGAGGAGCGGGGACACTACAAACAGCTAGGATGGGGGTTTGCCCAGGTTGTGGAACTTTCAGTGCTAAAACCAAGACAGCTCCAGGAAGACCAAGATGGCTGGTCCTCCTGGTTGGCATTCACCCCTACCATCCTTTCCCTTGCTTCTGTACCCAAGGAACCTTGTGGCTCATGACAGGTGAGCATCTGGCAGAAGACTCCTTTGTGGATGAAGCCCCTGGTTCAGGACGCAGCATTTTCCTCTGCCTCAGTGGGTGCCTCTCATCCCATCCTGGCTTTTGGCCTTATCCCCTCCCCAGTTTTCTTCTCTGAACCTCCCGGTGCTCCAAGGGTGGAGTGGGCCTCTGACAGCAACATCTAAACAGTTTCTTTAGCTCTGTGGTATGTAAGGAGATGCTCCACAAAAAAAATCTTTTTTTTAAAGGAGAAATCTATTTTTTTTTTTTTTTTTTTTTGGTATGCAGGCCTCTCACTGTTGTGGCCTCTCCCTTTGCGGAGCACAGGCTTTGGACGTGCAGGCCCAGCGGCCATGGCTCATGGGCCCAGCCGCTCCGCGGCATGTGGGATCCTTCCAGACCGGGGCACGAACCCGTGTCCCCTTCATCGGCAGGCGGACTCTCAACCACTGCGCCACCAGGGGAGCCTGAGTAATCTATTTTTTAATAAACTTTTGTCAGACTGATCTGAACCTTTGCTGTGCTTTGTTGGCATCTCAGAATGGGTTGTACGCAGTATAGTTTGAGGTTAAGCTTTTAGGGCAGGTGTGGCAGAGTCTTACTTTTGTTTTCTGAAGCATTTCTCTGTGTCCCAGAGAAGAGCTTTGCCTGCAACCTCTTCTGTCCCGGCCCTGGACCACTTCCTTTTCCCTAACCCAGCACTCGTATTCATTCAAGGTCCTTCAGAATTATTTCCAAATCTAGTTCTCTATTAGGATAGAGCTTGGTCATTCCTTGTTATCATTTTTTTCCCCATACAATCTCATTTCTTCTTGGCTCCCTGATTTTTGGCAAACAAGTGCTCTGTAATTTTTTCATAAAGAAAGGAACAGAGCTCTGAGATACTACGTGCTTTTCCTATATGGTCTGATTTAATTCCCATGATAACCCTGCAGGTTTCCATTTCACAGATGAAGAAGTGGAGGTGCAGGGAGGTTGACCAGCTGGCTGAAATTCACAGACCTGCTTAAAAGTGGCAGAACTGGGATTGGGACTGCCAAGCCTTTTCATCTGATTCTATCATACTGTTATTTTTAGAACATTGGCTTGGAAGCCAGGACACCTGTGTCATAGTCTCATCTGGACCCTGTAACTAACCGGGTGACCTTGAGCAAACAGTTGATCATTGGACATCACTGTCCTGCCTTACTGGAGTAAAAAGTTGGGACTGAAAGACTTTGGGGGTACCTTCCCATGCTAATGTCTCTGTCTTCCATCATTTCTTCTCTCTGGGAAACTATCTTCACAGTCCATGTGTACCTCTCATTCTCTCCCCTTGCACTGGCTACTCTGTTTTTTTTTTTTTTTTTCCTGGTACGCGGGCCTCTCACTGTTGTGGCCTCTCCCGTTGCGGAGCACAGGCTCCGGACTTGCAGGCTCAGCGGCCATGGCTCACGGGCCCAGTTGCTCCGCGGCACGTGGGATCTTCCCGGACCGGGGCACGAACCCGTGTCCCCTGCATCGGAAGGCAGACTCTCAGCCACTGCACCACCAGGGAAGCCCACTGGCTACTCTTAAGGACTCTTGTCTTTGATTATCCTTGTGGCTTTTCTTAGCCTCTTTCCCTCCACGTTTTGGCGAGAGGGATTTTGTTGCTGTGACTTTGGATTCCTCAGACTTCCTGCTTCCTCTAGTTTACCTAGATTACCATATCCGAAAAATCATTGCAAAAGTATTCTGTTTGGTGGTGGTGGTGATGATGATTAATTACTCTGCTATGAGAACTGTTGGGTGGATCATCATGGGAAGGTGGGTAATAAGATGGAGGCTCAACAGTCTGGGACAGCCTGAAGGCAGGTAAAGAATTAGATAACATCTTAAAGGTTCTTGCTTAACAACAGGAAAAGCTACTAATTGTTCATGTTTGTTTGATGGGCCAGGCTTTGTACTAGATGTTGAGGGTACAGTGGTGACAACTACATGCTGCCTAGTTATTGCAGTTAAGGGAGACACAGTTATTATAAGAAGCAAATAAACAATTCTAAACTCACAACTCTGTTAAGTGAAACCAAGTAACAGGGAGAACTAACCTGGACAGGGAGCTGAAAGAAGAGGTAAGTGTCGAGCACTTTGTATACATTATCTCATTTAGTCTTTACAGTGGCTCTGTAAGGGGGGTAGTCTTTGCCCCATTCTGCAGAAGAAGAAACTGAAGCTCAGATTTCAATCCTGACCTGACTCCATAGCCCAGGTTCTTTACCCTATACCTTGCTACCTCCCTTGAGAGTCTTTAATCCCAGCCTATGTAATTCTCTGTGCAGGGCCATCACTTACCCTTTGGCAGAATAGATGGAAGCTTTTCGGTTGTGATTTGAAGGCTGTAGTTAAAAGGCATCTTTGTCCTCAAGTATCCACTCTACTGATCTGATACTCAGTGCTAGAAACTCTGGCCAGTGAATAGCCTTTGAGGATATTTGGTTTCCATGAGATGCTCTTAAGGTGTGAGTGTGTCATCTGGCTGGGGTAGTAAATTAGGACATTTGCTGCTAGTGTTGTCCTAGTTTGTCTAGTTAGCTAGCTGTGTGTGGAATGCATGGAGACTGGGGACTTGGAACCAGGACAGGGAAGTTTTGGTGGGGAAAGAAATTGCCCAGAGGTGTGGTTCTATATTGGGAGGAGGGCTAGAAACGGCACCCGGAAAGATGAGGAATGGGACCCCATGTGAGAGGTTGAAAGGTCACTAGAGACAAACTTTGCCTCTGATGGTCTTGATATCATGTCTGTCTCTCTACATCTTTTCACCCTTCTGAGATACAAAGTGCATCGTATTATTTTTTTCAGCTCTTATGTGAGAAGAAGGAACTGGTATTTATTTTCTCTGTTATACACAGATCAGAAACAGTGCAGCCGAGTGGCTGAGCCGAGAGTAGATGGACTCATGTCTTTATCTGGAGTCCTTGAACCTGCTGCTGCTCAGGGTTTAGTTGGCATCAGGGTGGAAGCTCAGCCTGTTGGGCTTGCCTCTCAGCAGCTGCTCCCCATGAGCAGCTCTTTAGCTTTTCTCTCTTGCTCTCTCCCTTCTCCTGCTCATTTACTTGTTTCTTCGAAAATTCCCCTCTTTAAAACTGTCCCCTCCTTAAGCCTTAGCCTGTTAGGGCACTCATGGTAATGTTTGGCAGAGCTGGTAGCCCTTGGGACACCTTTTTGAGAATAGTGAAGCCTTATCCATACTGTCCTTCGAACTCTAAAGATGAGAAGGGCTATCATGTACAGAGGAGAAAGCCCGTGGGTGCCAGGGTGATGAGAAATATCTTTACGTGTTTGAGGAGAGAGAAGAATCTGAATCTTTATAGAGAGCAGTTTTAGCTTGCCATAGGGGGGAACTTGCCAACAGTTAAAGCTATTGTCTGAGGTAGTAATTTCTCCTTCAGCGGTGGTACTTAAGCCTAGGCTGGTTAACACCATGGCAGGGATTTATAGAAGAGAGAAAAATTTCAGGTATATGTGTGGAGGGGGGAGGGCTGTCAGACAATGTGATCTGTGTTTACTGTCCCTTCTAACCCTAAAATTCTACTTCCTTCATCTCACCATAACACCACTTTTTTGTTTTCTTTCCTTTTAGTTACAGTCTTTGAACGTTGGAATTTTTAAGTTGGAAACTGTGTAATATATTATTTTACCTTTTTACTTGGTGTGTCTTTAAAAATATATTCTTGCCTGGAAGTTTGGTACTGTTTGTGTTTTAGGGCCACCTCAGTGAGCCTGGTGTACCCACGCAGTCCCAGAAATGGTGTGGTGTTTGGACTCTTTGCTCTGGAAGCTTCAGCACGATACAGAAATAATCTATCTTGTGAGCTTCTGTTCAGTTTTACTGCACTGGAGAGTAGGAATATGAAATGGGATTGCTGAACTCTTATAAGATAGAAAACATTCATTTTCTTTGGGAGAGGGAAATGTATCTTCTAGAACTAGAACTAAATTTCAGTATAGTTATAGCTCATTTTTCCCCCAGGGATTATTTCTTTGGTGAACTCAAGCATCTTGATGACAGGCAGCAGTGCAGAAAGGCACAGAAGAGAGATTTGAGCAGCCAAAATGGATGGTGAATCTCATAGCCTTGTGTTGAAGGAGAATCTAATTTGGCTGCAGTTGTACTTTGTTTCCACAGCAGACCAAAAGGGGGAGAGTTACTGCATTGTTTGTGTGTTTTTCTTTTTAAATTTTATTTATTTTTGGCTGTGTTGGGTCTTCGTTGTGTGCGGGCTTTCTCTAGTTGCAGTGAGCAGGGGCTACTCTTCATTGCAGTGCGTGGGCTTCTCATTGTGGTGGTTTCTCTTGCTGTGGAGCATGGGCTCTAGGTGTGTGGGCTTCAGTAGTTTTAGCACGTGGGCTCAGTAGTTGTGGCACATGGGCCCTAGAGCATGCGAGCCTCAGTAGTTGCAGCATATGGGCTCAGTAGTTGCGGTGCGCGGGCTTAGTTGCTCCACAGCATGTGGGATCTTCCTGGACCAGGGATCAAACCCGTGTCCTCTGCATTGGCAGGTGGATTCTTAACCACTGCACCACTAGGGAAGTCCCCCTTGCATTGTTTTTCAATAACAGATTTATTGAGATATAATTCACATGCCATAAAATTCACCCTAATAAGCATGTAAAATTCAGTGATTTTTAGTATATTCACATCGTTGTGTGAATGGTATCTAGTAGCAGAACATTTTCATCATCTCCAAAGGAAAACCTATACCATTAGCAGTCATTTCCCCAGTCCTTGGCAACCACTAATTCACTTCCTGTTTCTATGGATTTGCCTATTCTGGACATTTCCTATAAATAGAATAATATAATATGTAGCTTTTTGTGAATAGCTTCTTTTAGTTAAAGTGATGTTTTCAAGGTTCATCCATACCGTAGCATGTATCAGTACTTCATTCCTTTTTATTGCCAAAAGATATTGTATGGATATGCCACATTTAAAAAAATCTGTGCATCCGTTGATGTACATGTGTGTTGCTTCCATTTTTTGGCTATTGTACATAGTGCTGCTACAGACATTCATGTATAAAATGTTACATAGCCATATGTCTTCCTTATTTATTTATTTATTTATTTATCTTTTGGCCATGCCGTGTGGCCTGTGGGATCTTAGTTCCCCGGCCAGGGATCGAACCTGTGCCCCCTGCAGTGGAAGTGCGGAGTCTTAACCACTGGACTGCTAGGGAAGTCCCAGCCATATGTCTTCATTTTTCTTGGGTATAAACCTGGCAGTGGAATTGCTGGCTGATATATTAACTCTGTTTACTTTTTGAGGAACTGCGAAACTTTTCCAAAGTGGCTGCACTATTTCCTACTGCAGTTTCTCCATATCCTTGTCAACACTTGTTATTGTCTGTCTTTTAAAATTTTATCCATCCTGATAGGTAAGAAGTATGTCATTGTGGTCTTGGTTTGCATTTCCCTAATGACTAGTGGTTGAACATCTCTTCAAGTTCTTACTGGCCATTTGTTTATCTTCTTTGGAGAAATGTCTATTCATATTCTTTGCCCATTTTTCATTTGGGTTTTTTGTCTTTTATTCTGAGAGTTATAGTCTGCATAAAACTCCTTTATCAGGTATGATTTGTAAATCTTTTTTCCCATTCTGTGAGTTGTCTTTTTACTTTCTTGATGATATCCTTTGAAGCACAAGTGCTTTTAATTTTAAGTCCAATTTATTTTCTTTCTTTTGTTTGTGTCATATGTAAGAAACCATTATCTAATCTAAGGTCATGAAGATACACTCCTTTGTTTTCTTCTAAGAGTTTCATAGTTTTAGCTCTTACATTGAGATGTATGATAAATTTTGAGTTAATTTTCACATATATGTGGTAGGAGTCTCATTTCATTCTTTTGCATGTGACTATTCAGTTGTCCCAGCACCATTGGTAGAAAGACCTTTTTCCCCCAATGAATTATCATGGCACTCTTGGCAAAAATCAGTTGACTGTAAATGTAAGGATTTATTTCTGGACTCTCAATTTTGTTCCATTTATCTGTATGTCCAGCTTTATGCCAGTACCATCCTGTCTTGATTACTGTAGTTATGTAGTAATTTTTGAAATTGGGAAGTCTGAGTTGTACAACTTTGTTTTTCTTTTTTAAGATTGATTTGGTGATTCTGGGTCCCTTGCATTTTCACACAAATTTTAGGATTTGACTTGTCAATTTATTGCAAGAAAGGACGATGGGATTCTGTGATATTGTGGTATAATAAATATATATTTGGTCCCTGGTTTCTGACACAGAACTCCTAAAACTCTTAGAATTTCCTGAATGTTAGGGGTGAGAGGAGCATCTTTTGTCACTCATAAGCAGCCCCTTTCAACCTTACCTGAGTTGATGCTAATGAGGTGACTCTTGGTGGGACCCTAATAGCTTTGGGATAGGGGCTGGTTGCCAGAGGAACCAACCTTATTATTAGAGGGTTGGGACATTCAACCCCACCTCCCCACCTCAGGGGAGGTGAGAGGAGCTGGAGATTAAGTCCAACTTCAATGGCCAGTCTATATAATAGAACCTTCTAAACAGTGGGATTTGGGGAGCTTCCGGGTAGGTGTTGGGAGGGTGGTGTGCCCAGAGAGGCTTACCAGAGCTCTGCTCCCCTTCCCACATACTTTGCCCTATGCATCTCTTCATCTGGCTGTTCATTTGTATCCTTTATAGTAATTCAGTACTAGTAAGTAAAGTGTTTCCCTGAGTTCTGTGAGCTGTTATAGCAAATTATCAAACCTGAGAGGGGTCATAGGAACCCGTAATTTATAGCTGGTTGGTCAGAGGTACACGAGATGGAAGACTTGTGATTGGCATCTGAAGTGGTGGGGCAGTCTTGTGGGACTGAGCTGTTAACTGTGGGGTCTGTGCTAACTCTGGGTAGTTAGTGTCAGAATTGAATTAAACTGTAGGATACCCAGTTGGTGTCTGCAGAGAAGTGGAGAATTACTTGGTGTGAAAAACCCACACATATGATATCAGAAGCACTGGTAGTAAAAACAGTTTATAGGTTTTAGTAGAAATTGCACTGAATTTGTAGATCAATTTGGAGAGTATTGCCATCTTTACAGTATTAAGTCTTTTGAACAATGAACACGGGAAGTCTTTCCATTGATTTATGTTGTCTTGACTTTCTTTCAATTATGAGGTATAATTTTCATTGTACATCTTATACTTTATTCCTAAGCATTTTACTCTTTTTGAATATTACAGTATGCTATTGTGAATAGAATCGTTTTCTTCATTTTTGAACGCATTCATTGGTCTTAATAGGGGTTTTTTTTGTGTGTGTGTATCTGTATTAACATGATCTTTATGTAGAAAATCTTATCTGTAAATAGGTTTGCTTCTTATTTTTTCAGTCTGGATGCCTTTTATTTCTTTTCTTGCCTAATTTCCCTGACTAGGACTTCTAGATCAATGTTGTATAGAAGTGATGAGAATGAACATCTTTGACTTGGTCATGATCTTAGAGAAAAAGCATTCAGTCTTTTACCATCAGGTATGATGTTGGCCCTGGGTTTTTTGTAGATGTTCCTTATTAGGTTGAGGAAGTTTCCTTCCATTGATAGTTTGTAAAGTGTTTTCATCATGAAAGGATATTGGATTTTTGTCAAACACTTGGTGTTTGTCCTTTATTCTATTAATATGGTATAGTGCATTAATTAATTTTCATATATTGAACCAACCTTGCATTCTTGGGAAAAATTCCACTTGGTCCTTGTATATGTTGGTCCTTTTTATATGTTGTTGGATTTGTCTTGCTAGTACTTGAGGATTTGGGGACAGTTGTTAGAAGCAGAAGCATATATGGCATATTGTTATCATTCTTGCTGCTAACACTGTAGGAAGCATTAGAAAAATCCTAAAAATCAGCCGCAAGGACTCAGAAGACATAGTAGTAATCTGGAGACATTTCTCATGGAGTCATTGCTGATATTAGCTTATATATTAAGTGATGTATATAATGGTTATTCTGAATCTTGAAGAAATACATTGGATTCTAGTTCAGAGTCTCAATTATTAGGGAAGAGTATAATATATTTTAGGACAATTTCCAGTCAAGAAAGAGAAAAGAGAGAAAAATAGAGAAAAGGTTGGTATTTAAATGGGGGTACATGCCAGTTATGTGGACATTTTACTAGTTGTGGGGTTTTGGTCAGTGATAAATGACAGCTGTACTAGAGATCCTGCATCCCCAACTCTTTTCCTGGTCACAGCCTGTTCATCTGGAGGGAAACATGGCAAGGTATGTACCTCAAGCTGAGCCTGTTCTGTGAGGTTCTGTGAGCAGTGTCATAGTTAACCACTCCCTGCTGGGGGTGGTCCTTGGGGGTGGTGGTGGGAGTCTGTCAGTGTCTGTGTAGCTTGGTTACTGGTGACACTCCCTGCTCATGCTGTTCATCCCTTCCTTTCTGTTTGAGCCTGTTGGGGTTGAATGCTAGATTCCATCTTCCCATTGACTCTATGGCATTTTGAATCACCTTGTTTTGTGCAGAGTCGTTAGTCTGTGAGGATCCAAGACAGGATTATTGTAGAGCTACAAATTCTGCATCTTCAGAGTCTTTTTGGCCCACAAAGGAAGAGCATAATGATATAAAGAATATCATCTCTTTATGGTTGTATGATATTTTAAAAACTAGAATACTTTGGTCTGCATTATCTAATTTTGATTCTTATGACAACTTTGACTTATAGGCAGTACAGATACTAGCTGTATTCTATGGATGAAACAGGCTTGGAGAGTTTAAATACTTAGAATCTAGCAGGTACAGAGTGTTGGCACTGGGAAAATCCCTCTCTAGCATCATCCTGGGGTCTCCTCATCTCTGTGTTTCTTCAGTTCCCTGGTCCTTTCCAATAGTGGGGTTATTTTTTCCTCCTCCAGTGTCATTGCTCCATTTTCATAATGAACATCTTCAGTTCCATTCCCAATGTCATTCAATGAATCAAATGGTAATCCCTTTTCCTTTTTCTGCAAATCTTCATGCCCTGAAATTTTTCATTGGTTTGTTTTTGACCTCATGATCATTCTGGTGTCTGTACACAGGCTTACTTGTCCCGCTCAATTTGAGTTTAATGTAGTGAACCAGGCCTTACTGTGGCACACTGGCTTGTGTTCATCCTGAATGTTTATTTCCTATTGAAGTATGAGTGTTTCAGTGAAGGGTAGCGAGACCCACTTTGGTTCTGATTCCGCCACTCACAAACTATATTCTTCTCTTTAAGCCTCAGTTTTCCCTTCCTTAAAATGAAGGGTTCGATCAAATGACCTTTGAGGCCACTTAAGCTATTGAGTCTGACTCCCTATGATTTTCTCATGTTCTTTGTTCATCTTTCCATTCCTGGTTTACCTGGGTGTTCCACAGGTGATTTCATTATCATGGAACGTCAGTATTTCTCTTTGCCTCTCACTATGCCCTGGGCTTCCCCCTTTTCCTTTTAAATTTTTTCCCACTATAGGAGAAATAAACAGCAGTCTAAGTAAGCATCCCAAGTGGAAGGGATGGAAAGCACTCCCTGACCAGGATGCAGCCCTGGCCCCTGCCCCATGCCTGCATCTGTGATGTAAGCGAGAGATCTTAATTGTGAAGCTGAGGCTTCCATTCAAGAGCTAATAGTTGAAAGACTAGAACAGGTTTCTGTCTTACTGCTTTTTTCTCTCCTCTTTGCTCTATCATTCAGAGTCCTCATAATAAAGAAAAATGATTAAGCCAACCCAGCTAAGCTTTTGCTAATGGAGACTAAAAGAACCCAAAGAGGCAGCCTCTCCATGGGCACGTTGCATGGTTCAGTCTTACCCTCTGTGCCTTTTAGAGAATTGCAAGGCATTAGCATAAAGAGAAGTCACCACAATTATTTATTTTGCACCCAGCCCCTTAATGTTGAGGAGCAGAAAGGATTCTGCTGTGATCTCCGGCACATTCATCGGCCCCCCCGCTGAGCCCCTGATCAATAGTGACACAGTCCCATCAGATGGCCTTCAAATAGTACTTTCTTTTTCAGATGAGCTGGGAGAGAGAGGAAGAAATATAAGTGCTTCATTCCTCTTAGACTACAAATAAATAAAGACATGGTGTGCAGCTGCATTTCAAGCATTTTGGAAGCTTTTCTGGTGTGTGGGTGTTGGGGGCGGTTAGGGGGAGGAGTGGGGAAGGGGAACCTGCACTGAGGCTTCTGTCTTGTTGCAGGCGGTGGTAAGAACACTGGTAAATGTCCATATGGGTACTTCTAAGTCCCCACTCCCCCTCCTGCACACCTCAGCACCTGGACAACAGAGCAGGCCGCAGAACTGGGGTGTGGGGCACCCCGAGGCAACTTTTCTCTTTTTGGTTCCCTCCCCCAGAGCATTTAGTAGAAGGTCATTGGCTGAGTGCGTGCCCTGGAATCTGGGGCCACCGCTGCTGCTGCAGTTAATGCTGCTTTGTTCGATGCTAAATGAGGCGAGAACTTTCACCCAGGTCACATTCATAATCCTGCTCAGCAGGACGCTCAGCTGTGCACCGAGAGCAGCTTCTGCAGGCAAGGAGGAGCTTTCCTGTTGGAGCAGTCGTGCTGGCCTGGAGTGGGGAGAACGGGCTTTTCGATGTCAGTTCTGCCATGAACTGTGTCCTTGGGCAGGTCGCTTCTGCGGGCTGCAATTACCCCTCACTCATTCAGCAGATACTTGAGTCTTACTCTGCCAGGCCCTGTTCTAAGGGCTGGGAATGCGGGAATATGAGGGCAAGGTCTCAGCCCTCAAGGAGCTTCCATTCTAGTGGGCAAGGCAGATAGTGACCATGTAAATGAGGCAAACCCCTAAGTGCAGACCATGTTAAATGCTGGGAAGGATACAGCATGATGTGAAAAAGAGTAACTTTAGATGGAGTCATAGCGGTGAATATTTATTCAGCACTGGCAGGATACCCAGCTGTGCTAAATGCTTTTCATATGTTCTTACTTAATCTTTCTTCTGTGACATAACCTTGGACATGATTCCTAAGGTTCCTTTTGGGAAACTGTCTGCACCTATGATTCCAAGTTTTTAGCAGGTATCAGGACAGAGGATTGGTTAAGGGACTAACTCAGATGGACCCATCATAGCTGGTGATTTCTAGATACAAGCAGCGTATCAGATTTTCTACTGCTTCTGTGTATTTTTGGAGAGAGAACTCAGTGTGGCCAGGAGACCTGAAGGATATGAGAAGGTAGGCAGGGTGATGGAATAAAAAATCAGGCCAGGTTTGGGACCCGAAGGGAGGGAGTTAATAAGAATGCAGGCAGTGGGGAGGGTTCTGGACTGGGACCCAGGAGCTGGGGGGAGAACAAGCCCCTTCCCTGCCACCTGCTAACTGCTTGAGGCCTCATTGTCCTTTTCTGTAACAGGAGGGGTGTCCTCCTGAACTTCACATGGATGTGCTCTGGGCTGAGGCTGTAGCACTGAGTGGTTTTCAGAGAGATGTAAGATGGGAATGCAGAGATCCAGTGACCTTTACATTGTGCCCACTTATGGGGGCCCTGTCCTTTTACCCCATGAGAATGTGGCACTGTGGTCTTTCCGCATGACCTTGCCTGCATTGGCCAGTCAGTGGGGTTTGTATAGCCCACAGCAGAAGATTCTTCTGCTATTTTCTTCTTCTTTTTTTTTTTTTTTTTTTTTTTTTGCAGTACACGGGCCCCTCACCGTTGCGGCCTCTCCCGTTGTGGAGCGCAGGCTTCAGACGCGCACGCTCAGTGGTCATGGCTCACGGGCCCAGCTGCTCCGTGGCATGTGGGATCTTCCCGGACTGGGTCACGAACCTGTGTCCCCTGCATCGGCAGGCGGATTCTCAACCACTGTGCCACCAGGGAAGCCCTGCTATCTTCTTCTGAAGCATGTAGATTTTTGTTCTTAAGGACAGTTAATGTGGCTGGTCTTAAATCCTAAATCTGCCTGTGCTGAGGTGAGCAGCTGCCACCTTCTGCTGGACTCTTTGGAGCCTCCTTTGCACATGTGCTGTTGGTGGGGTCATCCAAGACCTGAGTGGGATTTATGCACGACTGGGGCTCTTTTTCTCTCAGAAGTTTCTGCTCACTTTAAGGCTCTAGTGACCAACTCCCCAGGCTGTCTGAGTGAGTCTTTTGGCCTAAGCTCCAGGCAGGCAAGGCAGCACTTGCGGCATTGTGCTACTGGGCAAAACTGCACAAACCAGGTCTTACCTAGTGTGGTTCCCTGTTTTAAGGGTTGAGTCCCTGCCAGTCTCTGCCTGCTTTTGGTCTCTCTCCAGTGCCTTCAAAGTTACTTTTATTTTTTCAATTAACAGACTTAATTTTTTTAGACTGGTTTTAGGGTTACAGAAAAATTGGGTACTGAGGACAGATCCCATATACCCGCTCACCCCCCCCAGTTTCCCATTATTAACATCTTGCATTAGTGTGCATTTGTTATCATCGATGAGCCAATATTGATAAATTATAATTAACTAATATCCATATGTATCCATAGTTCACTCTTCATACATTCTATGCAGTTACTTCTTTGTATCTTGTCCAGAGTTTGTTGGAGGCCTAGTCTGAGGATACCAGTTTCTCCAACATTATCACAAGCAGAATCATCTGATGCATTTATTTTTGATTCATACATAAGCTTTTTCCTGGTCTCTGGAAACATTTGACAGAAACCTTGTAAATAAAGAGAGTTCCTTGACAAGGGCGAGGGCAGAAAGTCTAACAAGTTGATGGGTGGCGATGATATTTGTGACTGTGTTAAGCTGTTACGTCTTGCTGCTTTTAGTGTGATTCATGTACCAGGAAACACTACAGTTCAGTTTATCACTGTCTTCAGAAGTTAATCTCCAAAAAATAGGGTGGAAGCAAGAAAATGGGAAAAAAAAAACCAAAAGCAAACCAAAAAACAAACTTACAAAGAATATCTGAAGTCTGTTGGTTAACCTTATTTGCACTTAACTCCTGCTTATTCTGTGAGTAGCATCCTGCATGTGAAGGCACTCACGTGCAGAGGAAGCCACACATAAAATTGACTTGGATAGGGCTTCCCTGGTGGCACAGTGATTAAGAATCTGCCTGCCAATGTAGGGGACATTGGTTCGAGTCTAGGTCCGGTAAGATCCCACATGCCGCGGAGCAACTAAGCCCGTGTGCCACAACTCATGAGCCTGCGCTCTAGAGCCCGCGAGCCACAACTACTGAAGCCTGTGCACCTAGAGCCCGTGCTCCTCAACAAAGAGAAGCCACCACAATGAGAAGCCCATGCACCACAACGAAGAGTAGCCCCTGCTTGCTACAACTAGAGAAAGCCCATGCACAGCAATGAAGACCCAACGCAGCCAAAATTAAAACAAATAAATAAATAAATAAATACTGACTTGGATAAATCTCATGTTTATTACTTAGTACAAGTTGCATCTTCCTTCTAGTTTCTTTTTTTCTTTCTAGGTGGTAATGAAAAGGAAGCAGGCCCTGATATTTTTAAACTTGAGTGGTTGTACGAACCACCTTTCAGGTGGATCTGGTCTACAACTGTGCCTTACACTGTGCCTGAAATGGAGCCTCAGAATGGACTGAAGTTAGTTGTGGAGGTGGTAATGTTTAGGTATCGAGATACTTTTTTGTGTTTTTTTGTTGTTGTTGTTATACATGTACATAACGGCAGTAATCACTTATTGTACTCTCTGGTTTTGCCCTGAGGAGTGGGATTTCTGACCCCCTCCCCTGCTTCCCTGAAATTGTCGCTTTTTTTTGGTTCATGATTAGTGTGGATATTTGGCTTTTGATCCCTGCTTTGTGTTTCCTTTTAATCTCCTTGAATAACTGTAAGGTGCAGCTATGGTAGAGATGGGTTATCTGCTCCAGACTCTCCTCAGAAAGGCAGATTTGTGATTTTCTTCACATGACTGGGAAGGAGGATGAGTGAGCGTGTGGTGTGAATACAAGTGGGATGTGTTAGTGAGTGTGGGATGACCGTGTGCATGCTTTGTGTGGGGTGTGTGAGGTGAGTGTGTGTGTGAGGTGATCATTCGTGTATGCATGTGGCCCATGAGGTGTGTGAACATGTGTGCATGATGTGTGTGTGTGAAGGTGTGTGGTGTGTGCGTGCACATGTACCAGGTTGGCTGATGGCGTGAAGGAGGCACTAATAGCATGAAGATGTTGGGTGTCCTCACGTGAGTGCCTTCACATGCAGGATGCTACTCCCTTGTTAGGAAACCTTGTCCAGAGCTAGAAAGCTGCCTCTCCATTCTGTCTGTGTTGCTTGCATCCTCACTGTACCCCAAATGCTTTGGGATTCTCAGTCCAGTGGTGCCCCTTCTTGAGAAGGGATGGGGATGGGACCCATCTGGGCATCTGCAGTCAGGCCCAGTTGTGGACCTCACTGGGTAGCAGGCCCTTTCCTGGGGTTGCAGGGATCAGTGTGGGAGAACCATTCAGTCCTCCAGGTTTACCTGTAATGGGTGACCTTGCTCGGTCTTGAGATCCAGGCTCTCATGTGATGCCAGAGGGAACAGAAGCCCTGAAGGTCTGATTGCCAAGTCAGCCCTGACTGCTCAGAGTTCAGGGCAAGAGCCATCAGGCGTGCAGCGTTCAGGAGAGGGAGCACGGAAACTGCTCCCGGCGGGGCGGGGGGGTGCTTTGAAGTTGGGCAATCACAAACCCGGCCTCACGTCATTCCTGGCTATGTGGGTCACTGACATGCTGACAAACGGTGGGGCCCCAGCAGAGCTCAGAGGGCAGAGACACCAGCCATGGTTAAAGCTGACAGTACGCTTAGATCCTTAGATCGAGGGGGCTTTGTTTACCTGCTGTGGTGAGGCTGTCCATCTGGGGCGCAGACTTCCTACAGGCTGCTCGGAATCTTGATCTTCAGTGTGTTAGCACAAACTGTGGATCAGTACTAGGGAAATCCTTTCCCAGTCTTTAGTTTTTGAAACCCTCCTCACTGGGGCCAGCCTTAACTCCAAATTTTAGGAAGAACCTTTTATTCCCATAACCACAGGAAATATGTTTTCTGTAGAAATGACTGTCCTGCTCTTATCTCCTATCAATGCAATCTTTGGTTGCATAGACTTTTAAATTATCCTGGAGCTGTTAATTTCTAGGATATCCTCTGGGCTGTTTTATATGTGTGTGTAAAAAGGAAAGACAAATTCCAGTGGGTCAGTGTGGAATGGGATGGTGCTTAATAAATGTTGGGTTGTCCTCTTTTCTTGTTTCATCCTGCTAAGTAATGATATCTAGAAATAATCTATAATTTTGATCCAGCAATCCCACTTGTAGGAATCCAGCCTAAAGGGCTACTTGGATGAGCTCAAAGGTGTGTAGATAAGGAGGTTTGTGGGAGCAATTTTGTAATAGTGCCCTAGGGTAAGTGTCCATAAGTCATCAGGGGAGTCATCACATGTAATGTGATAGACCTGTATGCATTGGTGGAGAAAGATGTCCAAGTTATATTTAAAGTTAAAAAACCAACGTGGGTAGTATGAATCTTTTTACATAAAAGAAATTCCTCTGCGTGTCTATGAATATATATATATATATGTCCATTAATATACAAAAAGAGATGTACATCAGACTGTTGACAGTGGGGGACTTTATTCTTTTGCTCTGCATATATCTGCATTATTTGAATAGTGTACAGCAAGAAATTATATACAGTATTAGACAACCTGTATGTCATTTGGTTTTAAAATTAACTTAAAAGTTTAATCAAGTTAAATTTTTTAATACATAACTAGTCCATTCTTTTTCTCCATTTAGGAAATTACTCAAATGTGTGAGGTCTCTATAACATCCAGGGCTAACTCAATGAAGTTCCATTAATTAAAAAAGTAGATATTCATCTTTTTTATTCTTTTGGACGGCTTTAATGCATGCAGACCAGATTTGTGTAAGAGATTTATACCTTAGCTCATTTTATCTTTACTGAAATTCCATTTTACAGATGAGGAAATTGAGACAAAGGCGAAGTAGCTTGCCACAGAGATAGTGGTGGGAGATTCTTCATACCCAATTCTTTCTGTTTCAGAAGGCTGCTTGTTTAAACACAGTCCTTGGCTGCATCGCTGATTAAGAACGAGATGAAAAGGAAGCAGTTTCTTGTTTTGCTTTTTATAAAGTTAGAAATAGTCTCAAGATATCCCTTTTGCTCTTAATTTCCTCATCTGTAAAATGGGAAGATGAACTTGATGACTTCCAAAGGTCCTTCCAGCCCTAACATTCTGTGATTACGGACATCTGCCATCCCTCTTCTCAGTGAGTGTTTGCTTCTTTCCCCACAGTATGTCGGAAGCCTGGACGTGCCGAGGCCCAACAGCAGAGTGGAGATTGTGGCTGCCATGCGTCGGATCCGGGTGAGTGGCTGGAGGTAGGGCTGTGTGGAGCTGGAACTCTAAGCGTCCGCCCTTTTAGAAAGTACTGGAGGTACCAAAATGGATGGCTGCACTCTTTGCAAGACCCCTGTACGGTCCGGGGGAGCTGTTCTGAGTTAGGTGGTTGATCTTGATTAAAGACCAAGGTAAAATGGATATATGATGGCTGGAGGGCTACCACCCTCTCTCTCTTGTAACCTGCTGCTTCTCAGACTGAGACACATTACCCTTGAGGTTGTGTGGGTTCTGCCAGGGAATGAGAGAGACTGGTGAAGTATCTTTTTTATTCAAAGATTTTAGTGAAAAGGTTTAGTATTAGTAATTAGCTGATAATTGGCTTAAAGCATTTAAAAAGCAGAGCTTTCTTGTGGTGCATAAAGAGGATCTACTTAAATTTTTAAGAACAAATGTGGGATTTCAACAGAATTTCCTTGGTTGGTTGCTTTAGACTCTGGACATGTGTGTGGGTTCTCTTCTGCCATTTCTCGTACTCTAGAATAGAGTTTGCTCAACTTTCCAACCTGTTGCCTTCGGAGTCTGTGGTACACGGAGCAGAGATGGAATAAAAATTAAGTTGTCTTCTGATCACTGTGAAGGAATTTTCCCATGTGCTCTGTCATGAAACAGAGGAAGTTAGATTTGTGTGTTTCGAAGGTAGGGTTGGGATTGGTCAAACAAATTGTAATGACTTTTTGGAGAGAATCGGAGTCGGAGGTGGCTGGATTGGTCATCCTGAATGCAGCCTGGTTGGGGCTCTTTGTCTTCTAGAAGAATCTACTCACCTCAGTGGAAAGCATATAGATGTTGGGAGCTTCATTTTGCTTTTTGCCAGTTTTACTTTCAGTCAATTCATCTGAGCAACAGAGACCTCAATTCAATGACAGCAATTTTGGGAAGAAAATTAGTGTGTTTGCTTCTATTTCTCTAGGCAGTTCATCAGCCCACTAAAATAATTTTTTCACTGCTTTGGCCCTCCCAGTCCTTCAGCATTTTTTATTATTAAGTTGAATTTGTTGAAACTACTATTAAATACAGCAATACTGTTTTTCATAGACATAGAAATGAGTCACTTTCACATGAGTTCATTTAATGTTCATAATAAGCTGTGAAGTAGGGGTCACGTTTCCTTCATTTTCTAGATTAAACTGAGGCTCAGAGAGTCATAGAGGACTAGAAGTGGTGGGCATGTGGCCTGAATGCAGTTCTCCAGTTGGTTTCCTGAGAACATGCAAAATGCATCACACCTTTGGCTTCAGGCCTGTCATTCAGTATCCCCAGGCCTCTTCCTCTTCCTTCACCTTCCTGCTCAGGTAGAAAGCACCAAGGCCTCAGCTGAGCATATCTGGGGTGTTGCTCTTGTAAGGATAGGTTACTGCTCTCATCATGGTTGTGACCTTGGGGTTTCAACAAAATAAAGTCCTTCTTTTCTTCATATTTGACTAAGAGACAGAGCATATGCTGTTGCTAATATCACTATCATTATTCGAGTAATAAATATTAATAATAGTAGCTATCAATAATAGTAGCTACCATTCAGTACTTACTATGTGATAGGTGCTTTATTAGGCCTTTTAATACGGAAATAATGTTATTTTTTGTAGCTACTCTAGATGAGGTGAGGGTATTATTATTAAATTTTGTAGATGAGGAAATGGAAGCCTGGGGCATTAGATAATTAATTCTAGATCAATCTGGTGTCAATAGTTGGAGCTGGGATTCATGCCCAGGACTGTGTTGCTCCCTAATTTGGGTGATGATCCCAGCTGGAGAACCAAAAGATAGGGACATGGAGCTTCCCCAGTGAGGGAGTCAGTGGCAGAAATACAACTTTGTAGAAGGAACAGAGGTACAGGAAAACATCCCCTCGAAGCAGTGGAGGGTCAGGGTGTGTGGTGGGACTGGCCATGCACAGGATCTGGAGGCCTTTGGGGCTGCAGTGTGGCCCCTGTCTCCTCTTCCCTCATCACCTGTCAGCCCAACTGGCCATGTGCCAGTAGCTCCGTTCCCTGTGACCTGCTTCTGGTGCTTAATGAGCAGCTCATTAAATTAGAGGGAGAAATGAATTGGCCAGAAAGCTCTTTGGTCTGGCTGTCCAGTCACTTGTTTAGTCTGACCACCAATAAGAACTCTGGGTGTGTGTTTTACCCTGAACCCCCCAATTCACTGCTAGGTCCAGGCTGCTATTTTCTTTTCTTCTCTCCCTTTCAAAAGCTGTCTTGCCTGTAATTACAGATGTCGAGAACTAGGACATGTGATTTCTGTGTAAAAGACTGTGCCTGACTCTGTCCTTTTGTGTTGAATGGTGCCAGGCTAAAGTTGGGCAGGACACTGCGGAGTTTGGTTCCTGGATGCTCTTGCGGATTCACAAGTTGCAGGTCTCCAGCTTGGCCCTGAGCAGTATCTCGTCCTCAGAGAGAAGCGGTTACTATAAGGATCATGATACCTTACGTCTGTGACATGGGTAGTGCCTCGCCAGGCCCTTTAGATGCCAGTCTCCCTGATCCTCTCTGGAGCTCTGCACAGGACAGTGCAGGTTGTCTCTATTTCACAGAGAGGGAAGCACCTGGAGTGAAGGGATTGGCCTGAGGTTGGCCAGATGCATCTTCTGAGTTGGGGTTCCAGCAGCTGTATGGATTCCTGTTCCTGCCCCACTGCCACACCTGCAGTGTTGACTCTGAGCTAAATATATGGACAGTTGATTTGACTGGTGTTTTTCCTCTCTCTTTTCCCCATTTCTCATTGGTTCCCTCGCCATATAGATTTTCTTTTAAAATTTATCTGTCTTCGGCATCTTTTTCTTTTCTCATGTGCTTTCAAAGATTTTTTTTTTTTATGGTGGTTAAAAACACATCACATATTTAACTGTTTAAAAGTGTATAATTCAATAATGTTAAGTATATTTACACTGTTGTGTAACAGATCACTCTAAAATTTTATCTTGCAAAACTGAAACTCTATACCCATTGAACACTAATTCTTCTTCCTTCCCCACCCCCACCAGCTCTTGGCCACCACCTTTACATTTTCTCTTTCTATGCTTTTGACTACTCAGATACCTCATATATATGGAATCGTACTTTGCCATTCTGTGACTGGCTTATTTCACTTAGCATAATGTCCTCGAGGTTCATCCATATTGTAGCACGTAACAGGATTTCCATCCTTTTTTAAGGCTGCATAGTATTCAGTTGAATGTATGTAACACATTTTCTTTATCCATTTATCTGCTGTACCGTTGGGTTTCTTCTACCTTTTGGCTACTGTGAATAATGCTGCAGTGAACATTATTCGCAGGAGCATGTGAATAATGCTCCTGAACAAAACAGGATCTCAAAGAGATATGCATCTATCTCTTTAAATCCTGTTTTGAATTCCTGTGGATGTATACTCAGAAGTGAGATTGCTGGATTATATGGTAGTTCTTTTTAAAAATTCTTTGGGGAACCTCTGTACTGTGTTCCATAACGGTTGCACCATTTAAAATTCCTGCAACAGTATAAAAGGGTTCCAAGATTTTTTTTTTTTCTTCTCAGTAACGTGTACCTTCTTGGTACACATGAATTTAAATAGATGAATAGATGAATTTTCTTTAAATAGATGAATTGTCTTTTTCTGGTAAGGATTTGTTGGGGTGGGAATCACTCAGCACTTGGAGTGTTTCTGGGTAGTCTCAGGGAGCAGGACATGGGTTCACAATGGATTGCCAGGTTACTTGCTGTCACAGGGGGCTCCTGCCTGAACTACCCAATGCCAGGGTGTGGGAGTTCCTTATACTGTACTTCTAAGGACTAGATCTGGGGCTGTGAATGGTTGTAAGTGCAGCATTAGCACAGTTGGCATAGTATGAGTTGGCACATAAGTGGATGAATTCATCAGCACTTCTTCTTTTTTTTTTTTTTTTGTGGTACACGGGCCTCTCACTGTTGCGGCCTCTCTGGTTGTGGAGCACGGGCTCTGGACGCGCAGACTCAGCGGCCATGGCTCACGGGCCCAGCTGCTCCGCGGCATGTGGGATCTTCCCGGACCGGGGCATGAACCCGTCCCCTGCATCGGCAGGCAGACTCTCAACCACTGTGCCACCAGGGAAGCCCCATCAGCACTTCTTAGAAGGCCTCTCCTTAATTTAGCACTTTCACCTTCTGTTTCTCTAACACTCCAAGTAGAACCACTTCTGGCCCTGCCATGCCCTGCCCTGGTCACGCAGTGTCCCTTTGCTTGGATGCACAGCTGTTGGTCAGGCTCTGGTGCTAGCGTGGCATGTTTCCAGGGCAGTGTGTTTGGAGGCTGCTTAGAGTGGAGACCATGCAGGTGAGAACCTGAGACCTGGGAGATAGATGGGGGAGGAAGAAGGGAGGAGCAGGAGGGCCAGCCCTGCTCAGCTGGGGAGGGGTGTTTAGTGTTTCCTTTTGCCCTGTGGCTGCTAGTTATCATTCATATATATTTATAACTCGTAGATTTACAACTTTAAACATACTTTCACATACATTATTTCATTTGATTAGCCTGGAGTGTTCCTATTTGTTACCTCTGTTTGATGAGAGGCGGGAAGACGGGGCATGGAGGAAGGAAGGGGACACCAGGCTCTCCAGCCATGGCAGCCAGCATAATGCATGTGCGCTCATTCATTTATTCACTCATTAGATATTTATGGAACACTCTGTCCTGGGCTAATGTTTCAGTATTCTTTTGGGTGCTTATATTCAGTAATGGACAAGCCAGGCACATGAATAATTATATATATTATTAGAAAACAGGTAAGAAGCTAAGAAAGTGTGTAACTGGGAGATGTAACCCAATTTGGGGGAGACAGGGAAGACCTGTGGGTTATAGAGGGATGGAGTCAATAATCAGTAGATACTGCAGCCAGGTGACCCCTGAGATGAGGATATTGTGGCTCAGGGAGGACTTGCAGCCCCTGGAGGGAGGTGACCTCGTCACATCATACTGTCTTTGAACCTCAACTGCCTAACTTAGTGCCTGACCATTACTACACACACAGTAGTGTTTCCTGAATGAATGAGGGCTTTCCCCCAATAAAATGTACTTGTTTAAACTCAGTCTTTTGTGTACTTCAAACACAGAATCGTAGCAGATCATTCATTGTTTGAAGTGACTGTAATTGCAGTTTATCCCTCAGATTGTAGAGGCCCAGGGTCACACAGGAGGAAGACCCAGATCTTCTGATGCCCAGCCCAGCACTGCTGCAGAGTAAGGCCAGTGGAAATTCACTGCACATTTTTTGCTTCCTTGTTTTCTTTGGACAGCTTCTAGGAACTTCCATTGATTAGTTGGGAGTTAGGATGAATTTTGGGAAGCCCTGACCATCAAACTGAGTTGGAATGAACTGCAGCTGTGGGTAGCAATAGTTTTTGGATCTGCTCTTTTTTTGTTTGTTTTCTTATTCAGGATTTGCCACTTTCCCCAAGGTTGAAAGAGGTACCTTTAGCTAGTCCCCTTGACACACGAAGACCCTGGTCTGTTCCCTTGTTTGTCTTACTCTTAAGAAATCTTCAGTTTCTCTTATTTTCTGTATTAGTTTACTGTTGCTACTGAAACACGTACCACAGTCTTACTGGTTTAAAACAATGTAGGTTTATTATCTTATAGTTCTAGAGGTCAGAAGTTTGAAATGAGTCTTAGGGGGCTAAAATAAAAATGGGTCAGCAAGGCTGTGTTCCTTCTAGAGGCCCTAGGGGAGAATCTGTTCCTTGCCTCTTCCAGCTTCTAGAGGCTGCCTGTGTTCCTTGGCTTGTGGCCTCATCACTCTGAACTCTCTATCACCACGTCTGCTTCTTTGACTTTGACCCTCTTGCCTCCCTCTTATAAAGACACTTGTGATTACACTGGGCACATATGGATAATCCAGGATAATCTTCCTATCTCTCAATTCTTAAATCACATCTTCAAAGTCCTTTTGCTATCTAAGGTAACATAGTCACAGGTTCCAGGTGTTAGGACATGGACACCTTTGGAGGCCCCTCATTCCACCTACCACATCTGCCTTGTTTATTGTCCACCAAATAGGATAAGCTAAGTGGTGGAGGCCAGACAAAATCAGCAGGCCCTCTTAATTCCAGATCACATACTTCCCCCACTCCATACTAGCTGCCTTGTATTGAGTTGATCCACTTGTTCTCCTCTGATCCCTATGATGACCCAGGCAGGAAGGAAGCTTAAGACATATTCCCCAGAAGCACTGGATGATTATCCTGCTCTTTGTCTACCAAGAATCCAAAGGTCTGAGAAGATGCTAGCTGGATGAAGAAAATAAGAGGGGATACGATTTTTTTTTTTTTTTAAGCTGCACAGCTTAGAATAATTCACAAAGTTCATAGAAGTTCTGCATGAGCCCACGGTTGGTCTGACACACTGGGGTTGCTTGCTTGGAAGTTAACTGGTTGAAAGTTGAAGGGTGGCCAGTAATACTGAAATCAGGCTACTGGCTTTGCACCATTGGGCCTGCTGTGTGAATAGGTGAGTTTGGCAGCCAGATATTTGGTATGATTTTCAAGTCCATTGTTCACAAATATTAATACCATTCCCCCCCATTGCACTTTTTAGCTTCCTCAGAAAGCTGTGTAGTCAAAAGAGCTCTCAGTGAAGAATGAGAGTTGGACTCGAGTCCCCTTGACTTGATGTGTAACCTTGGTGAGGTATCTGACTGCCATTAATTTCAGTTTCCTTGTTTATAAAGGGGAAAGGATGATACTTATTCTCTCTGATGCTATTGTTGAGTCTGGGATAATGCATGAAAAAATACTTTTTAAACCAAAAAGGACAATTTATATTCATCGGCATCATTTTTATACATTCCTCTGGGTTTCAAAGCATTTCATAAATGCAGGTAAATACCCTGAGAGATACTGAGCTGCTTCATCTGGCTCCTTTTATTTTTTTGTTTGTTTGTTTTGTGGTATGCGGGCCTCTCACTGTTGTGGCCTCTCCCGTTGCGGAGCACAGGCTCCAGACGCGCAGGCTCAGCGACCATGGCTCACAGGCCCAGCCGCTCCGCGGCATGTGGGATCTTCCCGGACCAGGGCACGAACCCGTGTCCCCTGCATCGGCAGGCGGATTCTCAATCACTGCGCCACCAGGGAAGCCCCATCTGGCTCCTTTTAATAGCCAGTGTCTTTTTCCAGATTTCAGTGCAAACATCACATCCTTCGGGAGGCTTCCCCCACTAGGTCATTTTGTCTTCTCACATGATCTTGTGGCACTGCACCTCTCTCTTTCGTAGCACTTGTAGCAACTGTATTCCCAGTGTCTGGCAGGGTGCCAGCCTTTGCTGAGTAGACTTTTGTTGAGTGACTGAGAAAATTAATCTTAGTTGATAACCATGTGAGCATAAAGCAGTGAAACCCAGCAAGGTTCTACTGAGGGAGTGCCGGGGAGGAGGAGGGCTGCAGTGAGGTCAGACCTAACCAACAGGCTGGGCTCCAGAGCGGCAGCTGGTGTTCTGTTACCCTCTCACCTTTGGAACCTGTTGTAGCTACTGGAAGGGAAGCCTCAGGTGGGGAAGGAGAGAGGCATCTTGCTGGGCCTTCAGGGCTGGAGAGAAGACAGATTTGTGGCTAAAGACCAGATTTATGGCTGTTAAAAACCCAGGGGACAGATCCCTGCAGTAGAAATGTAGTGTAGTCTCACAGAGGCAATGCAGCTGGACCTGGAGGGGTATGTGCGTGCAGCCAGATGCACTCCAAGTTGTGTGGTCCCCCATTGTGGCTCCTCTGGCTGTGGGCTGGGTAAATTCTTGGCCACCTTGCAAACAGCTTTCACAGTAGTCCAGCATGGGATCAGAGTTTGCCATTGAACAGTGACTTGATTTCTCAAGAAGGACTGCTCAGGAGTGGTATGATCCATGGTCTGGAACAGAATGGGAAGGTGACCAGGAAATGGCCAAGCTCTCCCCTTTCCTACAGCTCCCTTCCAGTGGTGCCACCTCTTCCAGAAATTTCTCTCATGATAACAAACAAACAACTATAAAAAGGTCCTGGATGGTCTTGGGAGAACAGGAATGAAATGGTCTTGGGAGAAGATCCAGGGACTGGGGGTACTGGTGGCTTTATGGAGCAGTGACTGGAGTTGTGAGTGCCTTACAGTTGCACTTGTGTTTCCCTCCCCACAGGCATTAAGCCCCTGCACATGGCCTCTTCATACGTTCAGCCACAAAATCTATGTTTTACCTGCTTCTGGGAGGCTTTGTCCAGGAATCATTTCATCCCTTTATGTAACTCTCCCCCTAAGTGGCTACCCTCAGTACCATTTGCTCTTTTGTCATTAGTTGTTTTCCTTCTCTTCCCAAATTCAGAGTTGGCAGGTCTACCTCTGAACAGCTTAGATTGTAACACAGACCTAGCATGGCCCTATTAATTTCCTATTGCTGCTGTAATAAATTACTACAAACATAGTGGCTTAAAACAACACAAGTTTATTATCTTACAGTTATCCTCCAGTTCTGGAGGTCAAAAGTCTGAAATGAGGCTAAAATCAAGGAGTTGGCAGGGCTGTTTTCCTTCTGAGGCTCTAGGGAGAATCTGTGCCCTTGCTTTTCCGGCTTCAGGAGGCTGCCTGAATTCCTTAGTCCTTGGCCCCTTTCCATCTTTAAAGTCAGCAATCATATCACTCCAACCCCTGGTCTAACTCTGCTGCCTTCCCCTAACATGTATAAGGACCTTGATCATTACATTGGCTCTTCCTCCTTCCTCTGATGATGCAGGATGATCTCCCCCATCTCAAGGTTCTTAATGTAGTCACATCTAGGAGCCCCTTTAGCCATGTAAGGTAACATATTCACAGGTTTTGGAGGTTAGCTTGTGGACATCATGGTGGTGGCAGGGGGGTAGTGTGTTGGTGGTATTAATTGAGTATTAGGCTTGTAGCAAGGATTGGAAAGATTCCACTCCTTTACTGAGGTGCTCTAGCATCGGGGTCAGGAAGAACTAAGCTCAAATCCTCTGCCTTCACTTGACTAGCTGTATGACGTTTCTTACTGCCTCAGTCTTTAATCACTAAAGTTGGAGTATCTTCTTGGCAGATATATTTTACAGTTTTATGTGAGTGCATGCAAAGCACTGAGCGACGTGCCTAGCACATGGATTGTGCACCAAAAAGAATAGTTCCCTTCTCTCCTTTCTAATTAGTGTGTATTGGACAGGGACAGTGGGGTCAGAAAACCATACAAGTTGGTTGTCAGACACACTTAAGCACCCAGTAAATGTTAGCTTTTAAAGACATCAGCTTTGCATGCCAATTATTTTTTTCCTTTAGTCTGTAGATGAGTGTTTCTCAAAATGGGTTCTGTGGCTCTCTTGGAATTTAGGGATGTAGTCTCCAGGGTCTGAGTTCTTTATAAGAATTTAAAAATTTTTATGTTTTCAGTTGATCCAATAGCAAAGTAAAATAAGCCTATTCCAGACTCTTGGAAGGGGCCATATTATGCCTGAGTGCTGCCAACTGTTTTATTGTCTACAGTTGTGTTTGTTTCCTTATGTTGGCACCAGATAGTTCTTCTGTAACTGTCATGCCCTGAAGAAAAAGTTCACAGTATGTCTATAATGAATTCTCATAAGGTGAAGGACAAGTGATGGTACCACACCTTGTAGGAATTAAGATTTTGCAGTGGTGGGAACAGAAGAAAGTGGCAGAAGAATGGAGTCTGCACATGGAGTGCAGGGCTGCAGGCAGGGCTGCAATGCGGCCGTGCTCCCCAGGGTGGCTCTCTGAGTTGCTCGTGGCTTGTGTGACTGGTGTGTGTTCTGATTAGTTCCAGTGTCTTCTGATTTGTTGGCACCTGTGCTATGCTGGTTGTCAGAATACTGTCATCCAGTTTTGTGTGTGCTGAACTCCAAAGAACTTGGGTAAGGTACTCACAATCTAGTCCTGTTGTGAGAAGGGATGTAATTTCAGTTAAATAACAAAATCTTCTCTGACATGAACATCTTCGCTTTGAATTTATTGGTTATACAACTTGTGTTCAATTTATAAATTTATAAAAGACCTGTATGTATAAGCAGTTTATATCCAGTTTTATGTCTTACATATTTAAATGGTATACATGATTTGCCAGCACTTTTTTTGGTAACAGCTTTATTGAGACATAATTCACATACCATGCAACTCATCCATTAAAAGTATAGAATTCAGTGGTTTTTAGTATATTCATAGTGTTGTGAATAACCGTCACCATCATCAATTTGAGAATATTTTCATCACCCCAAAAAGAAACTGCACTTCTTAGCCATCACCTTCCAATCTCCCCCAAATACCCCCCATCCTAGCCTCAGGCAACCACTAGTCTACTTTCTGTCTATATGGATTGTCTGTTCTGGATATTTCATATAAATGGCAGTCATACAGTGCGTGGCCTTTTATGTCTGGCTTCTTTCGCGTAACATAATGTTTTCAAGGTTAATCTGTGTTATGGCATATATCAGTATTTCATTTCTTTTTATTACTGAATGATATTCCATAGTATGGATATACCATATATTATTTATTCATTCAAATGCTGAGTGTTTGCAAAATTTTTTTTCTTAAAAAGGGGCCCAGACTTTATTAAGTTTTAGAAAACACTTGATGTTGATTGAGCAGGGTGTAAAGGGATGGTGACAGTTGTCTTCTCAGCCAAAGGAAACAAATCATTGCTTTTTAAGGTAATCTTGGGCAAGGCATTCTCATCAATATAAAGAATGATGTACTGATAGGAGAACTTAATTTTTTGTCCACTTATTTAAAAAAACGTATTGAACATTGGGGTGCATATATCTCTTTGAATTAGTGTTTCTGTTTTCTTTGGATAAATACTCAGGAGTGGGATCGATGAATCATATGGTAGTTCTGTTTTTGATTTTGTGAGGAACCTCCATACTCTTTTCACAATGGCTGTACCAATATACATTCCCACCAACAGTGCACTAGGGTTCCCTTTTCTCCACATCCTCAGAGCATTATTTACAATAGTCAAGATACAGAAGCAGCCTAAGTGCCCACCAACTGATGAATGGTTAAAGATGTGTTTTATATATATATTACAATAGAATATTACTCAGCCATAAAAAAGAATGAAATTTTGCCATTTGTGACAGCATGGATGGATCTGGAGTGAAGTAAAGTAAAATAAATAAGTGAAATAAATCAGAGAAAGACAAATGCTGTATGCTTTCACTTATATGTGGAATCTAAAAAACAAAACAAACATATAACAAAACAAACACTCACAGAGAAAAAACTAATGGTTGCTAGATTGGAGGGGGATGGGTGAAACAGGTGAAGGGGATTAAGAGGTACAAACTACTGGAATGTATTACAGTAAATCACAGGGATATAATGTACAGCACAGGGAATATAGTCAATAATAGTGTAAGAACTTTGTATAGTGTATAATCTATAAAAATATTGAATCACTAAAAAATGCGTTGACTTCCTTTTATGAGCCAATATTGTTTTAGGCTCTGGGGATATAGCAGTCTACAAAACAAAGTCCTTGTCTGCATGGAGCTTATATTCTGGTGGTTGGGATGGAGGTAAAGGAGGAGACAATATACATATAATATCACAGTTAAATTGCAGAAAAATAAAGCAGGGCATGAGGATAGACAGTGCCAGGAGGTAGGGAGTGGAAGCTATTTTATGTGAATTGTTGGAAAAGGCCTCTAGTTTATGATGACCTTTGGATCTCTAGAGGTGTGAATGTGAGATACAGAGTGAGCAAGCCAGCCATGTGAATATCTGGAGGCAGCTACCCAGACAGAAGGAACAGTAAGTGCAAAGGCCCTGGGGCGGAAATGGGCTTTGCAGCTTCAGGGAATAGCCAAGAAGCTCAGTGTGGCTGGAGACTCAAGAGTTCAACCGCAAATGGTAGATTATTTCCAGGAGTCTATACCTAGGAATCACACATCATGTGAATCTGGTTCACGTAGTACCTACTGAATGTCTGACCACACATGAGAAAATGCATTTATCTTTCCCCTGAATCTGCACCAGATTGAAAAGTCACTTTGCATGAGGAGCTTTGGTTCTGCTCCTGAGGTGAACAAGTTTGGGGATGATTTTAAAACTGGGACAGAGCTGCTAGATGCATTCTCTGTAAGCAGAGAAGAGTTAGTAAGAATCAGTTGTTATCAGAAGCTAACGCATGCTTGCTTTTAAAGATGGTGACTTAGTTTATTACAGCCTTTTATGCTCCAGAATAAGAAATGGTATAATTGAGCTTCCATGGGAGCATTTGAATATTGCCTGGCTCAGCCCACAGTTTCTTGTGCTGACCTACTTAATGCTCGGAGGTCTTCTTGAAGCCAGTGATGTTTATTTATCCTTCACATCAGGAGGAGATGAAGAACCTCAGTTCATTACTGCTACCAGTCTCTGGAGACCTATTTGTTCATGTTCCTGCCGTTAGTAACAGGTTGCACTGAGCATCCACTCCTTGCTTTGATGACTTCTGTGCATTTTTAAAAAGTATATACATAATATTTATCATTTTAACCATTTGTAAGTGTACAGCTCAGTGGCATTAAATAATTCACTGTTCTGTACCTATTACCACTATCTGTACCTAAAACCTTTTCATCATCTCCAACATAAACTCTCTACCCATTAAACACAGTAACTCCCTCTTTGCTCTCAGCCTCTGGTAACCTCTATTCTGCTGTCTTTCTGATTTTTGCCTGTTCTAGAGTCCTCATATAAGTGGAATCTCAGATAATATTTGTCCTTCTCTGTCTGGCTTATTTCACTAAGAGTGATGTTTTCAAGGACCACCCATGTTGTAGCATAAATCAAAATTTCATTCCTTTTTTATGGCTAAATAGTATTCTCTGCTGTGACTTTTTGCACTCAGCACATTATGCAGGCTTTGGTGTGTGGCTGTTTCCTCTTGGGACCAAAAGCAATGTATTATAGGACAGGGATGCACAGTCATGGAACAAAACATCCACAGCAACAAATACTGAGGACCTGAGCTGCTGGAGGGAAACCTCTTTGGTCCCTGCTGAAAGGCCCAATCTTCACTTACGTAGTACTTTATAGTTGTTAAAGTCATTTTCATGTCTGTTGTCACCTAATGTCTCCAGTAACTTTTTATAAAGTTATAAAGTTAAAGCAGGTATTATCCCGGTTTTATTACAGATAAGGGTCATCAGAGTGAAATGACTTACTCAAACTAATTATCTTATTGTCCTTATCAATGATGACCAGAGTTGATTATAGACTGTGCCGTGTGCTGTGTTACGTCAGGCTACGTGCAAAGTGCTTCACAAGTATTATATTACTTGATCCTCACCACGACTCTGTGTTGATGATCATTAACACAGAGTATAGGTATAGGTATACTATAGGTATACCTATACAGAGTATAGGTAGAGGTGTGATGATCATCCCCTTATAGATGGGGAAACTGAGGCACAGAGAGGTTAAATAACTTGCCCAAGATCACAGAACTGGTAAGTGGGGAATCTAGGTTTCACACCAGAGCTTGAATGAGGTACAGCTGAGTCTTGCCGTGGTTCTGATACTATCAGTTTGCTTACTTCTGGGTCAGAGATCCTACAAGAACATGCTGACTGTCCCTGCTTTACCAAATATCAGTCCAGGCAGCGTCATCTGTGTCCCTGATTGTGCCTTTCTCCAGTCTGGGAACACTGCCAGACAGTGGGCATTATTTGATTTTTTTATAAACTTCTTTTTAGATTTTGAGACTCATACATCCTGTGTGACACCCCCATTTGGTTATCCCAAAGGCATCTTAAATTCAATATGTCAAAAACGGAATTCATTTCTACAGTCTCTTCTCTTTGCTTGGAACCCTCTCCCTTGCATTTTTTTCTGTTAATGTTTCCTTATCTCATTGAAAGTCATCTCATCAATCCAAGAATGTAAGCTGGAAACCTCAGAGTCACCTTAGACTCTTCTCTGACAGCAGCCTTAGTCACCGTTACTGAGTTTGCCCCCTAAATATTTCTCAAATGTGTCTCTCCCTCTTCATCCCTCCCTGGGGGGACCCATGTCATTTCACAGAGATTGCGGTAGCCCTTCTTCGTAAAGGTTTGTCGCTGTGCCCTAGGCTTGTCCCTCTCCTACCCTTCCTCCACACTGCTGCCTGGCTCATCTGTCTAAAGGCACGTCTGTAGGAGTTGTCGGGCTAAAACCATGTGGTGACAAGTCATCACCTACAGGCTGGAGCCTGGACTTAGAGCAAGGCGTGAGGGGTTCTGCCTGGCACATCAGGCCCCAGTGACAGTCCTGCTGTTCTTAGGACCCTGCACGTGTCCTGTTGGGGCCCACCTCTGTTCTTGCTCTTCCCTCTGCCTGGGAAGCTCCCCGTTATCAATGTGGCCGAAGTCTCTCTCCTCAGGACTCAGCGGAACTTCTGCATATCCTGCACGAGCGAGTTTGGGCTTTCATCCTTTCTAGAAGCTTCCCCTCTAGAGACCTCTGTCTCTGCACTTAGACCACAATGTATGTGTCTCCTTCAGGGCAGGGACTATGATAATCATCAGTGAGAGCCATGGGGTGAATGCTAATTCTTCTTTTGTAAAATAGGAACAAAGTCAACCCTGTCGGACTTACAGGCAGTGATGTCAGGTGCTTAGCATGTGTCTGGACTATAACAGATACACAGGGGATATTAGCATCTTCTCTCTCCATCCCTGCTGCCTGTGTGACTGGAGAGAAACCTTCTCCAGGCGTCCCCACACTAGCTCATTTGCTGGAATGTTTTCTTCTGAGCTGTTTTGGACTTGGATGCAGAAGCCCTCCGTTTGTTTCTCTGTTACACCACCGTGAGCAAGTTAACTTCTCCGAACCTCAGCCTTCCCCTTTGTAAAGTGAGGGTCATTTTGCCCAGTTTCCTCATAGCTATTTCATGAGGGTTAAACGAGATACCACGTAGAAGGCTATGTAAATTGCCAAGTGTGTGTACAGATAGGCGGCGTTTGGGCCCAGAAGGCAGTGAGAAGGGTGCCACAAGCCCCTTGGTCAGGGCTCCTTGCTGGTAGAATCTCCCACTTGGCGCTGCTGTTCTTGGTTGAATCTGGTGCCTCCATCCCAGGTCTCAGTGGAAAACCTGCCATGTCTGCCTTTTCGGTAGGCACCCGGCCCTTTGGCATTGCATCAGTGTGAGAGATAACGGGCGGCAGCTGCTGTTCCTGAGTCTTCTGTCTCCCTGGAGAGGCATTTAACCATGTGCATCAGCTGTGGGAATGACAAATCACTTCTCCACAAGGAGCTCTGTCTAACCAACCCAGTTGGAATCACCCTTGTTAGTGCAATATTAGCAATTTACCCTGTTTCCTTAACCACTAACCAACTTGACAAGATTTGGCATTCTCCTTTGCCACTGTTAATAGTCTCATCCCCCGAGGGCTTGTTAAATAGGTGGAGTGCACACCCTGAATTTCCACCGAAAACAGTCATTCTGAGCTGTTCCTTCTCACATAGCTTCTGTCCTGAGTTGCCAGAGCTCCGGGCCTTTGCTTCTCTCTTTTTAGAGGCCATGGTAGGGAGAGCATGGACTTGTGTCCTGAGTAACTTAATCACCCCTGGCTCCAGGTGGCTGTGAGGCTGAGGGAAGTCAGTATCCCCGCTTTCCGTTCCCTCCAGCCAGCTCAGCCCTTCCTAAGGCATCCCAGGCTCTTCTCTCTTCAGTTCCTCGGGGAGGTGGGGCTCCTGCCTCTGCTGTGTGCTCAGGCCTCCAGTGCAGCCCTGCCACCTGCAGCCTTTCTGCAAGGGGGCCTCACTGGAAGGGGCACTCTCCAAGCAGCGCAGACACAGAACTCATCTCATGTCCTTGTTCACAGCCATGTCAGCCTCTGCTTCATTTTATCATTTGTGGACCCAGGTAGGTCTTTGTTTATCCTGGCCCAGGAAGAGCTGGAAGAGAAGACAGTTGGAATAGTTCTGGGTATATATGGGTCTTTAATATTTTAAAATTTGACTGGTAGCTCCTCAATTCTTTGAGCCATTTCATGGAAAAACCAGGAGAGGACAGGGAGGTAGTGGTTTCATTTCATTTAGGTGATACTGATACCCAAACATCAGACACACAAGAATCAACTGTAGAGTTCAAAACTAACAATGACAGTAAGTCTACAGTAAATGTTAATTGTTGTGTAACAGGTACTGTTCTAAGCGTTTGGCCTATAGTGACCCACTTAATCGTCACAATTACTTTATGAAGAGGAGTGTCAGTAACTTGCCCAAGGTCACACAGTCAGTAAATGGCTAGGATTCCAGTTCTGGAACCCAGGCTCTTGACTGCTATACTGTCTCTCTAAGGCAGATAAGTCACCACCAAGTCACCTCAGTTGAGATTATCTGCTAGTTGGACATGTGTTAGTGCAGAGTGCAGCCTTGACCTCTCTGTTGGGCTTCTCCGTGCACAGAGTCCACATTGTCTGTATTTGTTCTCCTGTTAAAACTGGTCGCATCCCATCCCCCCTTCTCTGAAGCTGCTGGTTGAGCCAGTCTGCTCAGGTAGGAACTTCCAAAGCAAGCTCTTCCTCCCCAGTCCTCAGTTAGGCTTTGTGACATCAGTTGGTATAGTGGAAACAGCTGATAAAACAGGGTCAGGCTGCTCAAGGAGAGAGTGATAGCAGGGTCCCCAAGGGAGGCTGCCTGCTTGCTTGAAAGAGCAAAGACCTAGAAGTCCACGTGTATTGTCTGAGGCTTGAGGGCACGTGGGTTGGTTTGTCCCTCCCTCCCTGCATTGAAAGACTAAGAGGCGGTCCTGGTGAAAGATACTTGATAGAAGAGGGGTTCTGAGCCTATAGAAACTCTGCCTTCTCTGGATGGTGTAAAAGCTGCTTATTGAACAGGAGGCTTAAGGGGCTGAGGCCATGAGGGATCACCATCGTGTCTGGCTTGGTTCAGGTTTAAGCTCCCAAACCCAGGCCTGCTTCGGGTTGGGTAGTGTCCACCTGGTATGTGGCTTACACCTGAAGTTTCTCTCTCACTTGGGGAGCCGGGTTTGGGCTGTCTTTTAAGCACGGGACTTTGTGGTCAGAATAGAAAGTCTGGCTCTCCTGGCTGGGATTTCTGAAAGAGTGACAGGTTGCTAACAGCCTAGTAGGATGCTAAGCGCCACTTCCAGATGAGGGCCCTGTTTGGATGGGCTCTAGGGCAGCACGCTGCCTTTCCTTGCCAGTGACCCTATTGATCTGGAGCCCTGGTTTGACTTTTCTTCTTAGCACTTTCTGTCTAATGGTCAACGCTACCTCTCCCCCAGTTTTCTCTTTTACAGAAATCCTTTCTTTAAACCTGATTAGATTTCTTGGCTCACACATCTGGTCTTCATTTAGCTGGGATGACACTTAATTTAAGTAAGAGTTTGGCTGCCTTTAAACTGAGCAACTTCACCCCGTTGAGGGCCCAGTGGGGAGTCAGTAGCCAGATTGTTTATTGAAAGAGATCATATTGATTTATTATTTTAATTTAAATCCATTTCCAGACACCCCTGCATTTAATTGCATTAAAAGGGCACTCAGACTGCTCCTTTAAGAATCCAGTGCCCTCGTCTCCAGAGGGAGGGAGGAGTACTCTTGAGCATATAGGTAGGACCACTGTATATGTGTGGCATGCATCCATCTGACCTCATGGAGGAGACTGTGTTGGCAGAGCTGGAGTGCTCTCCCTGTCCACCTAGCACACTGTGTCTGGACGAGCATGAGACCTGTCATGTCTCTGCTTCAAAGCCTTCAGTGGCTCCCCATTGCCTATGAATGAATTAGGAGTTCTCAGCGGGTGGTCAGGGGCTTCCCCAGGCTGGCTTCACTGTATCTGTCAAAACTCATTTTCTGGGGGGGATTCCCTGGCGGTCCAGTGGTTAAGACTCTGTATGCCTTTCCAGTGCAGGGGGTTCAGGTTCCATCCCTGTTCAGGGAACTAAGATCCCACATGTCGTGCGGCCAAACAACAACAACAACAAAACAAAACCCCCTGTGTTTTCCATCATTGCCCAATTCTCTGGCCGAACTGAGTTTCTTACTAGTCTTCAAACATGTGGTGTCCTGTTTGTCCTGACTTCTGCCCTTTATGTTCTTCCGTTTCTCTGGAATTCCCTCCCTTTCTTACCGGGTCTCATTGTTCAAGGCCCATTTCAAATGAAAATCTTTGCCATGAAATCTTTTCTGATTTCTTTCAGCTGTAACACCCCCATTTGAAATGAGCCACCCTCTCTGTATCTCCTCAGGTATTTTGGCCTGCTTTATATTATAATTATTCTTATTAAATTGGACAGCCTGAGAGTAGTGACCCTGTGTTGGTCACATGTGCTCCCAACAGAATGGAACTTGGCAACTGGAGTAGTAACTAACATTTCCTGAGTGTTTTCTCTGTGCCGGTTCTAAGCACTGCACATATTCAACTCAGTAATCCTCACAAAAGCTTTCAGAGATAGATGCTCTGTTTAGTCCCATTTTACAAATAAGATAACTGGGGTATAGAGAGGCTAGGTAACTTGTCTTAGGCTACCTAGCTAGCAAGTGGCAGAGCTGAGGTTCCATATTAACTGAGGTTCTCCAAAGAAACAGAACCAATAGGATACGTGTGTGTGTGTGTGTGTGTGTCTGTGTCTGTGTGTATGTATATATATAGAAGGAGACTTATGATGAAGGGTTGGCTTATGCAATTATGGAGACTGAGAAGTCCCATCATCTGCCATCTTCAAGCTGGAGAACCAGGAAAGCTGGTGGTATAATTCCAGTCCAAACCTGAAGGCCTGAGAACCCAGGGAGCCAATGGTATAAGTCCAGGTCTGAGTCCAAAGGCCCAAGAGTCAGGAGTGCCGAAGTCTGGGACAGGAGAAGATGGATGTCTCAGCTCAAACAGAGCAAATTTGCCCTCCCCTCACCTTTTTGTTCTGTTTGGAATCTCAACAGATGGGATGGTGCGGAACCACATTGGTGAGGTGAATCTTCTTTACTCATTCTACCAATTCAAATGCTAACCTCTTTTGGAAACAACCTCACAGACGCACCCAGAAATCATGTTTTACCAGCTCTCTGGGCTTCCCTTAGCCCAGTCCAGTTGACACATAAGATTAACTATCACAGGTTTCCACTCAGACTGTCTGCCTTCCTAGTCCAGGCTCTCTATGACTTTGCTATATGGCCTGTTTCATAGCAGGTACTTGATTAATACATGTTTACTAAGAAAAATTGTACTGAACGCCAGAGATGTAAGTGAGCAGGGATAAATTAGTTTGAAAACAAGGAACAGGAAGAAGTAAAATCAGAATCAGCAGGCAGGAAGAGAAGGAGGAGAGCTAAGAAGGAAGGAACAGAAGAGAGAGGAACACAGAAGGTTGAGCTAATCGAAGCTTGGGGCTCATGCTTTTGGAATCAGGTTCAAGGGGTACGGGGTGACCTCACACTGAGGCAGACACAGGGATTGTCAGTTGCTATACCTGGACCCTGGCATGCCGGGCACAATCACCACTCATGCTACAGGTGTGACTTACAGCTTTTACCAAAAGGGATAGATGCGGCGGGGGGCGGGGGTGGGGGTGGATGCAGATATCAAGCTCTCCAAGCTTACTGATGGGGAAACTGAGGCCCAGAAAGGTTGTGACTTGCCCTGGATCCCACTGTAGCAGCGGTGCTGCCTGGAATTCAGGCCCCTGGTTCTTTCTGCTTTGTTTTCAGGCTTTGTAGAGAGTAATAAATGACTTTCTCTCACCCTTACTGTTGTTGGAAAGGGTTGTTTAAGGTGTGTGGGGCTGCTTCTCCCCGTCTTTATTCTGTCTGCATCTCTTAGATGATGCATGTTTTCCCTGTCCCTACAACTTCTACTTTGGTCTAGGCCCCAGGTATCTCTTGCCTAATCTGTTGTGGTCTTCTTGCACTGGGCTTCTGTACTTAGTTTTTATTGCACCCAGAGTTGTGTTCTCTACTCCTTGTCTTAACTGTCCCTAACCCTAAACTCAGAGCCTTCTGGTTCTAAGGATCCTGCAAGTGAGCTCTTAGACGATCACCTTTTTAAGGTCTTTCGTCAGAATTCTCCACCCTTTCTCTTTGAACTCATCTCCTTCCACTCACCACTCAATTTGAGCCTCCACTTTTTGGCCCCCACTCTTGCTCTGAGAGTTCATTCCATCCCGTGGCCTCTCTCCTCTCCCCTCCTGTTGGCTTCTTCTCGAGGCCATATTACAATCAGCTGTGTCAGTCTCTTCTCCATGGAGCCCTCCCAGTGCAGTGAAGAGGAAGGTTGATGGCATTCTTCCACATCACCCTTTTTGGGTGATACATTTCTTCCTTATAACTCCTTAATCCTTTATATGGGAAGGTGTCATTTCCAAGGGGCCCGCTTACCAGCCCTGAGGTGGAGGCTTCAGCCAGTGGGCTGCTTGATAGTGTCACACAGGAAGACACATGCTCAGTGGGAGAAACTTCCTCAGGCCTTACTCAGCCTACTCACTGCCCTTTACCCAGCACAAACAAGACCTCTTTATAAAGGCAACCAGGAGCTCAAGTTCAGAATGAACCCATGGTAGACTGTGGAGGAGAGGAAACCCAAGTGTCCACCAATCAATGGCAGCTAAAGGTAGACATATGTTGTGCCAGTTCTCAAGAAGGAAGAATAAATCTTAAGTTCTCACATTTCCTGGACAGCAGGGTAGCTGTAGCAATAGAAATATACATCATGAGATCCTGGCTTTGTCTGAATTTAGACAAATGAGTCACAGAGACTGAGACTTCCCTGTGGTACATATTAAACCCTTGATAGAAGAGATTGACTCTTCATCTCCTTTATTGAAGAATGGTGTTAGAAACCAAGATCTGGGTGCCAGGTGTGCATGTTGCTACTGGGGTGTCCTTGCTTCCAGCCCTCTCAGCTGATAGAGCAAAGAAATATGTGCGTGTATGCTAACTCTTGTATATACACATTTATCAATGTTTATGTAACCATCTATATGTGTATTAAGCTAAACATAAATTCATACCGTACCTCCAAATCTGATGTGAATCATTCTAGCCTCCTCCCTTTGCTTATTTATAACTTCCTCTTCCAGCAGGCTGAGAGTGAGAAAACCGGCTCCTACCAGCCATTTACTTAGTTGTTCAATTCCAGTGTAGTGTTTTAAGAATCGTTAACCCACACCCCTGTGGGAAACAATTTTGACAGCTAGTGTACCTTAATTGTACTTAAGGTACAGTTCCTTTTGTCTTTAGTTTTATAGACACTCCTCATTTCCAACTATTACTTTGGTCAGCACCTTAACCCCCACCCCCTTAAGTGAGGTTGCTTCATCCATTTGTAATACATTTAGATTCTTTTGTCACAGTTTGCATTCTATCCCAGAATTTCCCCTTCTCTCTCATCCTAAATGATTTTCAAAAATTTGTACACATTAAGGTTTATTCTTGTGCTGTAAAGTTCTCTGGGTTTTTTGACAAATGCTTAATGTCTTATATTTACCTTTACAGTAGTGTACAGAATAATGTCACCATTTTAAATAATCCTCCCGTGTTTCACCTGTTCAATTCCCTCTACTCCCAAACCCTGGTAACGGCTGATATGGATACTGTCTCTCTAGCTTTGCCTTTTTCAGAATGTCATATGATTGGATTCATACTGGTTTCTTTCATTTAGCAATATGCATTTAAGATTCATCCATGTCTTTTTTTTTTTTTTTTTTTTGTGGTACGCGGGCCTCTCACTGTTGTGGCCTCTCCCATTGCGGAGCACAGGCTCCGGATGCGCAGGCTCAGTGGCCATGGCTTACGGGCCCAGCCGCTCCGCGGCATGTGGGATCTTCCTGGATCGGGGCACGAACCCGTGTCCCCTGCATTGGCAGGCGGATTCTCAACCACTGCGCCACCAGGGAAGCCCCATCTGTGTCTTTTTGAGGATTGATAGATCACTTCTTTTTATTGCTGAATAGTATTCCACAGTCTGGGTGTACATAGTCTGTTCAGAACATTCATTCACCACTCATCCCTTCATCCAATTAATGTCCTTCATTGAGGGACATCTTGGTTTCTTCCAGAGGCTGTTGATTATGAATAAAGCTACTATAAACATTAACAGGCAGGTTTTTATATGGACGTAAGTTTCACATCAATTGGATAAATACCTAGAGGAATGTGCCTCATTTGAATACCTTACTTTCAGCGTCTGCCTCCCCCTAGTTCCACCTGGACAATATCAGCACACTCTGAAAATTGACTAGTTCTGTTGCTGTGCTCTCTGTGTACTGACCAGCTTTTTCCTTTGTCTATAAGTGGTAAGCATTGCCACCCCTGTTGCTGAGAATTTTTTTTTTTAATTGGAAAGTGATATGGGAGAGAAGGGTGATTATGTGATTTGGTGCAGCCCGGGCCCTGAGAATTACTCCATTGTGTTGAATAGGAGCTTAACCCTGATCTCTGAAAGCTGCTTTCACTTTACCTGGGTGTGGCAGTAAGCGCCAGTAATGTGGGGAGTTTGCTACAGCCAGCAATTCACCCTGTGTGACTTGGGAAGGAGGCTGGCCCATGCATGGTCCTTCCAGGTCTTTGGGTCAAGTTGGGGTAGCAAGTCAGTTTTACAGGTAGGTGGGCTGTGCTCTCTGGTTACTGTCTGGTATTCAAGTCACTGGGATGAAGGGAACCAGCACTGTGGTCAGTGTAGTCCAGCCTCCCTCCCAGTTTACCTGAACCTCGAGTTGCAGGCAGGTTACTGGCCCGTGGAAGTTTTGGGTTTAGACATCCTGAGTTCACCTACTCTTTTTTTAAAAAAACTATTTTTATTTATTTATTTATTTTTGGCCGTGTTGGGTCTTCGTTGCTGCGTGTGGGCTTTCTCTTGTGGTGAGTGGGGGCTACTCTTTGTTGTGGTGCGTGGGCTTCTCTTTGCGGTGGCTTCTCTTGCTGCGGAGCATGGGCTCTAGGCGCGGGGGCTTCAGTAGTTGTGGTTTGCGGGCTTAGTTGCTCCACGGAATGTGGGATCTTCCTGGGCCGGGGCCCAAACCCATGTCCCCTGCATTGGCAGGTGGATTCTTAACCACTGTGCCACCAGGGAAGTCCCCACCTACTCTTTTAATTTAATTTTTAAAAGACATTGGCTGATTACCTGCCACATGGCAGACATTGTGCTATTTTTAAAATATATTATTGAATCCATTTAACAACCTTATGAGGTAGGGTTTTCCATTTTTATAGATGAGGAAACTGAGGCTGAGGAGGGTTAGCTAACAAGTGACAGAGTTGGCATTTTAACCCAGCTCTCTTGGTGTCGGTACTTTCTCAGTGCAACACGCCATATCTGAAGAGAAGCATGGTGGAGAAGATGGCATCCACACAGCTGGAGAGGGTGGAGCAGAGCATCTTCTCAGGTTCACCAGGGATGCGTGTCAGCTAATGAACACAGCAGAAAGAAGGGTAGTTCCTTTACATGTGAGAGGCAAAAGCACCTTGCCCAGGTGCTTTTACTCTCCCGGATGCTAGGCCTACTCTGGCCTGTTCAGAGTTAAATTGTTTTCATTCTGGAACTCGTCAAACATGTAAAAAGTAGAGAGCCTAGTAGAGTTGCTCTTATACTTACCACTCGGGTTCTAGGATTATCAGAATTTTGCGATTCTTGCTTTCTCTGTTCTTTTGTAGTTTGCTTTTGGTTTTTATTTGTACTTTTTCTTTTTTGGCTGGAGTATTTCAAAATAATATTGATGATAACAGTTTTACCATTGGCTCATCTCCCTGATCTGTGTGGCATCTCTCTTTCCTTTGGATGAATTTCCTACTATTGTGTATCATGTGGTGGTTGGTTATTTATTTTACTTACAGATTTTTATATGGTCCTAATCATATGCCATGCCCTTTTCTAAGTTCTTTACAAATATTAACCTGTTTGCTTTTCATTGCAATCTTATGAAGTAGATATTTTTTTTCTTTTGCAGAGATTTAGAGGTTTTAGAGTCTTTTTTTTTAAAAGAGATTTTTTTTTTTTTATTTGGAGATGATGAAACCGAGGCACAGAAAGGTCGAGTAACCTGCTTGAGTCATGCATGCAGTGGTCTAGCTGGCCTTCAAACTCAGATTGTGTGGTTTCTTTTTCTTTTCTATAAAATTTATTTCTTTTATTTCCTGTTTTTATTGAGATGTAATTGACATACAGCTCTGTATAAGTTTGTTACACCACATAATGACCTGACATACATATACTGTGAAGTGATTGCCACAGTAAATTTAGTTAACATTCATTTCCTCATATAGATTGTGTGGTTTCATAATCTGTGCTCTTAATCGCCATCCTGTACTAGAAATATGATTAATTCAAGAGCCATTACTGTTGTCTGTTCCCTAGGACTGCTAAGATACAGGAAGGAAAAAACTAGCTCCTGGCCTCCAAATGCTCCCAGTGTGGTTGGGAGAAGGACCTGGAGACCAGTAGCTGTAGCACAGAGGGGTAAATGTTGTAATAAGTATATGTAAGATTTAGTGGGAGTGTGAAAGATAGATCGTGCAGGACCTCCTAGGGAAGTCAAGGTCGGCTTCACAGAGGCTGTGATCCTGAATCTCAGGTCAGAAGGATGGCTGAGGAGGAGGAAATCCAGGCAGAGGGGGTATCCTGGGCCTCAAGGTGTGAATACAGGGAGGGCTGGAGAGAGATGGATGTGGCATTGGACATCTCAGGCAATACAGTCGTGAAGGCACTGACTTGCCTGCTGCTGGTGGGGAGCTACTGATGGATTTCAAGCAGAGAAGGAACATGGTGAAGGGTGTGCACGTTAACTAAGCTCTCTCTAGGGGCATTGGAGGGGATAGATTGGGAGAGAGCATGACTGGATGCCATTTCATTAGTGCTGGCAAGAAATGCTGGGGTCTAAACCAGAGTCTTGACTGAGGGAATGGAGAGGATGGATCTGGGAGGTGAGGACTAGGGGATCCTTGTTACGCAAGTGTTCATTATCTGAATTTCTGAATTATGGGGTTGCCTAGGAAATCAACAGTGGTCATAACATTAAATCTTTACTAACAGACTGATCACTTATAAAAATGGTCCAAGTGGTGAATGTACCCTAAAGTGACCCCCGGTGCCTCCTGCCCTTGTATAAACCCCTCCGTGAACATCACATCATATAAGATGCTGTTTTAGGAGACTGGAGCAGGAGTGTCTCCTGCAGACTTTGAAGACGTGAACTGCCGTGTTTGGGGAGGGGGTGTTTATGTGGAAAGGAACTGTGGGAAGCTTCTAGAAGCTGCGAGTGATACCCAGCTGCTGGCCAGAGAGAAAATGGGGGCCTCAGTCCCGTAACTTCAGGGAACTGAATTCTACCAACAACTGTGTGAGCTTTGAAGGGGACCCCAAGCTCCAGAATGAAACACAGCCTGGTTGATAGCGTGATGGCCTGTGAGACCCTGGGCAGAGGACTCTGGTAAGCAGTGCCTGGACTCCTGACCCAAGGAAACAGGCAGATAGTAAACGTGTTGTCCTAAGCTGAGAGTTTTGTGGTAATTTGTTACACAGCAGTAGGACACTGAGAGTTCCCTTTCAGTTATCTTCCATCTAACACTCACATCTGCCCTTGTCCATCCTCGAGGTATGTCAGCCAGTGTATGGCTTTCAGATATGGCAGGACAATGCAAATTCCATGCCAATATATTTCAAAGTGAAATTGCAAATCTTTCAAAAGGTGTAGGATTATGGATCATCAATAAAAGGATTGCTGGAGTACTGCTCAAACCATTCTACAGACAAATGAGGACTGAGCAGGGTTAGACCCGCTCATAATTGGTGAGAAAAACAACCAGCATGCTGACAAGAAACCAGTCTCAGAAGAGAAGGATTTGAATATCTTTGAATATTAAGAGGCTCCTTTGAGAAAATGCAAGCCCTTAAATAATTTTTGCAGAGATTACCCCTTGTATAGTAGTGCTGTGTGAAAGTCAGAGGGGATGTCATGTTTTTGTGCAGTTTTGCTGCAGTAAGGGGGAAATTACAACAATAAATCAATAATTAATGAACTCTTTGTCCAATCTAAGGATTAATGCAAAATTCAATATAACTTAAATGTTTCACATTTTATATAATGCTTTACATTTTAAATAAGCTGATTTGTATGATTTTTTACTTTATTTGAAAAGATTGTCTTGGTCTGCTCTTTTATCTTTTTCACTGTTTGCTGTGAAGGTTGGTTCCCATTTTCAGTACTAGCTGCCCCTGTGATGTTACCCTGCTGCGCACATTGGGACAGGTGGCATAGCCTTCTACCTCTGATTTTCAATAGTAGTGAGCATTTTCCCCTACCTCCCAGGGCTGCTAGGATCACTAATAAGAGGATTATTGTGTAATTTCTTAAGTAACATTTTTGCATATATACACACAATATAAAAGCCAAATATAATAATGAAGAATGTCATGGGATTTGTGATTAAAAAAATACAAAACCTTATTTGTGCACATTCAGGAAAGAATTCATGTGTATCACCCACTTCCCTACTTTGGATTAAAACTTTAATTCTGAACCTTTGGCTGACACCTCCTTTCTCCTCTTCCAGGGGACACTGAGGTTCTGAGGTTACCAAGATGCGCCTGGAGCACGTCGGAAAAGGGGCTGAACTTAATGATTAGCTGTGGCCTGTGAGGCAGAAAAGCAAATTCTTTACTCCTCCTCTTTCTTTCATAGTTGCTTTTCTTAACTTTTTGTTTACTTATATATTTACTTGCAAGCTTTAAAATAACACTGGTAATTATGACATCAAGATAGGGTAGTCCTGGTGTGATGGGTCTATATCCAGCACCATTTGTTCAAGACCTCAAGAAACACAGTGAAACTGCATTCTGGTTGGCACCATGTTCTAATGCACGTCACTGGGCAGAAATCCTAATGTCACTGTGCTTGGTTCTGAGATGTTGTGATCGTTTCCTACAAATGAGTGTTTAAAACCTGTGAGATGTTTCCACAGAGCACTGAGTTATTTTTAAATAATGACTTATGTGATTTTGGATGTAAAACCGGATTCACATTTATTATATAAAAGTTTTTAGAAAAATGAGGGGAAAAAGAAAAAAAATTGCCAGTAATCCCACTGGCCAGAAATAGCCACCATAAAGCCTGTTGGTGTCTCTCTTCTAGATTGTAATTTTAGCAAAAATGGAATATCTCAGGCTTCCCTGGTGGCACAGTGGTTGAGAGTCTGCCTGCTGATGCAGGGGACGCGGGTTCGTGCCCCGGTCCCGGAAGATCCCACATGCCATGGAGCGGCTGGGCCTGTGAGCCATGGCCACTGAGCATGCGCGTCCGGAGCCTGTGCTCCGCAACGGGAGAGGCCACAACAGCAAGAGGCCTGCGTACCAAAAAAAAAAAAAAAACAATAAAATAAAAGGAATATCTCTAACAATAATGAGATCTTGTAGAAGGTGTATTTTTTTTTACTTAATATTTTATAAGATTAATGTCATTGAATATTCCTTTACAGCATCGTTTTTAATGGCTGAATATATTTACATTCTAGTAAATGGGTATAGTGTAATTTATTTAACCAGGCCCTCATTGTTTGACATTTGGCTTGTTTCTAGCTTCTCACAGATCACTGTCAGCATCGTTGTAGTTATGTCAATGAATACATTAAGAATATTCCTTTAGAATAAATTACTAAATGGAATTGCTGCATTTAATGGTATGTAGCTTCTAAGGCTTTGGATACATATATTGCCAGATTGCACCCCTCCTCCAAAATATGGTACCCTTTGAGTATAAGAGTGTGCTGGGGTTCTCCGTTGCTCTCTTTGATGTGCAGAAGTATGTTATGACATGTGAAGCTAGTTGAAGAGAGGACGGACATTGGGGTAGTTCATGGAAATACAGGTCACTGATGGTGAGCTGAAATCTGATTCAGAGTGGCCTTCTAGTTGCAGCAGGCGTCCAGAGCCCCATGACCCGTTGCCTGCTGCCCTGATTTAAAATTTCCCGATGTCTGAGATGCCATGTGATGTTTTGGACAGAGGCAGGCTGTGTATGCTCCTGCCTGATTGAGCTACACTCATGCAGCCATGTAGAGATCAGAAATAAGAAAGCATTGGGAAGAGTTCCCAGGGCCACTTGAATATATGGTAAATGCGGTATAACATCTCTTGTTATCATCCCTGGCTTGCCATTCATACCATGAGGAGCCCTCTTCCTGGCAGGGGGAACTAGCAGCAGCCCAACATCGCAACCAATTTAATCACCCATTGATTTCCTGTCTGTCTGGTGGAGAAAGGGGCCAGACTCTTGAAAACTGGGACTGATTCTTGCTCATGTTAAGGACCTCAACAGAAATGGCCTCTGGTAATATCAAAGGCATGCTGGAGTTTTCAGATAAAAGATGCTATTTTGTATAAGCAAATGATGCCCTTTGCGATCATTTTGCAAATTATTTGTGGCTTGCAGGGAAACTTGCTCAGGATTCTGTTCCACAAACTTCTGCTTGATGAGAGAATTCTTCCTATGTTTCTGTTGCTGGAGTTGGGCCCATATGCAGTCTCTTCATAGGCCATTTTCAAAATGCTTAATTAATGCTCTATTGTTAATGTCCCTTATAAGACCTGGACCACTTGATTTATTGAAATGGAATGTTTAGAATTCAGGGGTAGCACTCATGTTTGTTGCATGTCCTGAAACCGAACTGCAGCAGACATTGAGAATGGCTAAATTTTGTTTCAACTTTGGTGCAATAGAGCAATCGGGCTGGCAACTATTAAATCTTTGGAAAGAATGACAGAAGTGGTGTGAACATAGGCTGCATGTGTAGTGGTATTATATGCCATCCTTGAAGTGCAGGAAGTTTTGTTGAACGATACCAGTGTGATAAACTTTCCCATTTTTCTTCAAATGTTGAATAGTTGGCTGATACTAAGATTATTTGAGTATTTTCCATAGTTTGTATTTGAATCATAGTATATGTGTTGTGATATTTATATCACACCATTTTACCTGACAATAGAATTTCTAAGAATGAACTTTTACATATTGATTATTTGTTATTAATAACTACCCAGAAATTATCACTTGAAATTGCCAGTATAAAAAGCCAAAATATCATCCCTATCTATGCAGACTTTATCTGCTTGAAACATGGACAAAATTTAAGGTGCTCATTAAGTTCTAATGATTTATTACAGAAAAACTGACATATTTTTGTCAGTGCTCTGCTAATTCGTATTTTAAGCAAACTAATTTTCTATAATTTAGATGCAAAAGAACATGCTTTTGCATACAGAGCCAGGTTTCTCATACGTAAAGAGTTGGACTGTGCCCGGTGTTTCAACAAATACTCATTTGATCAACAAATATTTGAGTATCACTATCTGACGGTATTCTAGGAATTGGGAAACAGATGGGTGAGGTCTCTCTTCTCATGGAACTTGTGTTCAAGTGGGGAAGACTCATTATAATACAACAGTATAATAAACAAGGTGATATCAGACGGTGGTAAGTCTTGTGAATAAAATAAAAGGGGTGATGTGACCAAGAGTGACCCTGGGGGAGGTTGGGTGATCATACTTGGGATGTGACTGGGAAGGCCTTTCCGAAGAGGTGTAATTCAAGTTAAGGCCTGAACGTTGATGAAGAGCTAGCCATGCCAAGATCTGTTTATGGCTGAGGGATCAGCAAGTACAAGATTGAGAGGCAAAAATGGGCTTGGCCTCTAACAGCAACAGAAGGAAAATTCACGTAGAGTGTAGTGGGTGAGAGCGACCTGATGTGTGATTGGAGAGGTGGGCAGGCCCAGATCATGGAGGGCCTTTCAGGCTGTGGCTAGTAAGGAGTTTCTCAACATTTTATAATCCAGGCCTGTTAGCTGGCAGCCAGTGAGGTTTTGTGGAGTTTTACTTTTTGTAGTTCGTATTACACAAATCATGTGACTTTGACAGTACCTGCCTTACCCTCCCACCCTTCTCACCAATTCCATGTACAACATACTTCATCTCTTTCCTGTGGTAGCCCTGCAGATATTTGGTTCCCCAATCTCTCCAGGCTAACATCTTTAGTTTTATCAGCTGTCCTTTCTGCTTGGATGGATTCTTCAACCCTAGGGTTTCTTTCTTCTCTGAACACATATTTTCTGAGAACTTCAGGAATTGGTAAAATTTTGGTGGTGTGATGGTCAGAATGGCCATCATCAAAAAATCTACAAACAATAAATGCTGGAGAGGGTGTGAAGCAAAGGGAACCCTCTTCAACTGTTGATGGGAATGTAAATTGATATAGCCACTATGGATAACAGTATGGAGGTTCCTTGAAAAACTAAAAATAGAACTACCATACGACCCAGCAATCCCACTACTGGGCATATACCCAGAGAAAACCATAATTCAAAAAGAGTCATGTACCAAAATGTTCATTTCAGCTCCATTTACAATAGCCAGGACATGGAAGCAACCTAAGTGTCCACTGACAGATGAATGGATAAAGAAGATGTGGCACATATATACAATGGAATGTTACTCAGCCATAAAAAGAAATGAAACTGAGTTATTTGTAGTGAGGTGGATGGACCTAGATTCTGTCATACAGAGTGAAGTAAGTCAGAAAGAAAAAAACAAATACCGTATGCTAACATATATATGGAATCTAAAAAAAAAATGGTTCTGAAGAATCTGGGGGCAAGATGGGAATAAAGACGCGGACATTAGAGAATGGACTTGAGGACATGGGGAGGGGGAAGGGTAAGCTGTGACGAAGTGAGAGAGTAGCATGGGCATATATACACTACCAAATGTAAAATAGATAGCTAGTGGGAAGCAGCCACATAGCACAGGGAGATCAGCTCGGTGCTTTGTGACCACCTAGAGGGGTGGGATAGGGAGGGTGGGAGGGAGACGCAAGAGGGAGGAGATATGGGGATATATGTATATGTATAGCTGACTCATGTTATACAGCAGAAACTAACACACCATTGTAAAGCAATTATACTCCAATAAAGGTGTTAAAAAATAAAAATAAATAATAATTTAAAAATTTGGTGGTATGAGGAGGGCAGTGGAAGAGTGGTAAGATATTAGGGTACGCAAAGTCAAGTTTTTGAAAACAGTGTCTGTTTCCAGAAGTGAGGGATCCCTATTGTGTTGCTTTTCTGGAATCCTGAATGAGGAGGGGCCCTGCATTGGGACCCCCAATCTGACAAAATCTGACAATTGTTCCCCTGCCAAGACCATCTACCACCCCCGTAACTGAGCTTGCTCATATCAGCATTTTTTTTTTTTTCGGTACTCAGGCCACTCACTGTTGTGGCCTCTCCCATTGCGGAGCACACGCTCGCTCGGGACGCGCGGGCTCAGCGGCCATGGCTCACGGGCCCAGCCGCTCCGCGGCACGTGGGATCCTCCCGGACCGGGGCACGAACCCGTGTCCCCTGCATCGGCAGGCAGACTCTCAACCACTGCGCCACCAGGGAAGCCCAGCATTATTTAAATCAGCTCTTCTCTGGTCTTCAGTTTGATTTTCTTTTAGCATTTCAGTGTGCCGGTACCACTGACACTTTCATACAACATTCCGTTTGGGAAGTACCCCTCAATTAAGAGACAGGCACTGCTCTGAAAGTCTTTCCGTCCGCTGTCCTCTACTTCAGCTTGCTAACTGGCTTCCTCCCTGGGTAGTGTTTTTCACGATTCTTTTTTGAGCATTCTTTTTCTGGGGGTCTTTCTTGCTTGAGAGCGTTTTCTGCATAATGCACTGTAGTGCAAAGGTCTGGTGGGGGCAGCCACCTGGCTTTTTCTTTCTGTTTCCTCTCCACAACCCATAGATCTTGCTGAGGTTCTTGCTGCTTGCTGCTGGGCCAGTGTGGAGGTACAGTGGGAGAAGATTCCTGTGGTCCCCCGGGACTCTTTATGTATTCGTTGATTTACTGAGTTGCTTGAGGAGCTGTGTTTAGGCTGGCAGAGGAAGATAAGGAATTCCAGGAATTCTTTGCTGTTTTCTCCCAGATAGCTGGCTAAATTCCCTTCCCCTTCCTCCTCCATTAAAGAGGCCTGGGGACAAGAGAGAATTGAGCTCAGATTGATCCTGTAATTGACCTCTTTATGTTTGTCACTGACTCTTGATCCTTCTGATCAAGATGATTTATTGGCCAACTAATTTTAATAATGATAATAATAATTATTGTTGCAATTACACCACTTATTTAGCCTAGCCATTACCCTGTTCATTTAGAATTAGGTAATGTAGACCAAATTGCTTGCATAGATCCTGGCTTGGTGTTCAACTAACAGGTATACTGCTACTCATATGAGGGTGATTGTCTCCTTAAAGTTGCAGGGATTATTTGGGGTTTTTAGTCAGTGACAGCTTTTTTGGTCTCCCAACTCTGTATCCTGGATTACTTGAACGGTCTAGGCCAGTGGTTCTCAAAGTGTGGTCCCCAGACTATCAAGCAGCAGACTCACCTGGGAACTTGTTAGAAATGCAGAGTCTCAGGCACTACCTAAGATCTACTAAACCAGAAACTCTGGGGTGGAGGCCAGCAAGCTCTTTTAACAAGCCCTTTAGGTGATTCTGATGTATGATCAAGTTTAAGAGCTGCTGGTCTGGGCCATCAACTTCACTTCTTTTTTCCAGGGATATGTCTCAGACTTTAGTGTGAAAAGTTACTACTCTTAAGATGATTTGGTTGAACCTGGGCAAAGTCTCAGGAGAGGTCCTGAAAGGAGAATGTGTGGTTTTGTTTTGGTGATTAGCTGGTTTAAAGGAAGACCTTTTGAGCATAGCATAAGACCTGGTAGGGCAGGCTTGGAGATGAAGTGGAAAGATTAGCAGAAGGTCATTGGGGATTATAAATTCAGAACAAGGAGTACAAGTGACACTTGTGTTAGGGAACCAGGCTAAGAGGCTTGATGACTGCCTTCACCCTCACAGAAAGGATGTCTCCCACCGTGCAGCTGCGTCAGTGTGTCTTTAGGCCAAGGTTGCCCGTCTCTGGTCTGTGCCTCTATGCACAATGCATGTCTGCTCATCTCAGTTACTCTGTACTTTAACTAATGGCCAGTCCCCCCCACCTCCTTTTTTCCAATTTATTTTATTTATTTTTGGCTGTCTTGGGTCTTTGTTGCTGCATGCGGGCTTTCTCTAGTTGTGGTGAGCGGGGGCTACTCTTTGTTGCGGTGCGCGGCCTTCACATTGCAGTGGCTTCATGGCTTCTCTTGTGGAGCACGGGCTTACTAGGCGCGGGCTTCAGTAGTTGCAGCATGTGGGCTCCGTAGTTGTGGCTCGCGGGCTGTAGAGCGCAGACTCAGTAGTTGTGGCGCATGGGCCTAGTTGCCCCACAGCATGTGGGATCTTCCTGGACCAGGGCTGGAATCCGTGTCCCCTGCATTGATAGGCGGATTCTTAACCACTGCACTACCAGGGAAGCCCCCAGTTCCCCTTTTGATTTGGGTCTGTGTAAAAATGGAGAGAGATTTTAAAATAACTTAAACTGGTTCTACTCAGGTTTACTAGCCTTGGCAGCTTTCTCTTCCTTAGGTGATTTTGTGTCTTTCTACGTGGATCTGATATGTGTTTGATTTTTAAGTTAAATGCTCAAGCAGGAGACCGGATGTGCTTATTAACACCTTTTTGCCCGCCTCCCTTATACAGACTAAGGAAGAGACTTGAGAAGGGATCTGGTCCAGTCTCCTGATTGTAGCCAGACCCTCTTAATGTTCCACTCTGATCCCTGGTGAGTAACTAGGATGTGCCCATATGCAAGGAACCGACAGCCTCTGCTGAGAAATTGCTGTGATGAGAGAGCTCACCACATCAGGAGATGTTACAGGAAAGTTCTAACAGTTAAAGGTTTTCCTTATCTGCTACTGAAAAAAATGACTGTCAGCCTGTAATGAAATACCTAAATGTCTAAGTAGTCCTGACGTGGCTGGAAAGCAGCTGAACTTGGGAGTCTGGATTGTCCTATAAGAATAGGCAGCTCTAGCTCCCCTGTATTAAATTCCACTTAGCAGTAGGTTGTCTGTTTTGAAATATCATAAGGGTGACACTTCAAGCCTCTCCTATCCTGAAGTGGAGGTAAGCTGGGATGATGGGAGATAAGATTCTGGGCCATTTTGTACTGTAGTATATCTCAGTGCCCTGACTTAAAGGGAAGAGCCCAAGCCACTTGTAGCTTATAGGCATGCGGACTTGCTGAAAAGTCTGTAGAAGAGATAAAGTAGGAATGGCCTGAGGGTTAGAAAGGGAACTAGACAAACGATCAGGCCTGAGGAGAGGGAGGAGGGTGTTCAAGAATTTGTGCAGATGGATAATTGTATGCTTCCTTTTCTCTTTACCATTTACTAACTGTTTGTCTGTTTTGTTGAATAGCAGCCAGAAGACTCTAAATTCTTTTGTCTGCCTTCTGAATAATTTAGTTGGGTTGTCTGTTCCCTTCCCCGACAATTCCCTAAAGAATCTCTCCTGATTTCAGAGGGGCCAGGGAAAAGGGACGGTTCTCAGAAATCAAGCCAGATCTTTTCTGTTTCTTCCTGACCCGTTTTCCAAAGGCTGAGACCCTTCTTTTCTCACCACCCCCGCTCCCAACTGTACTAGATTCTGCTACTTTATTTTCCATTTCTAGATGGATGTTTCTTTCTAATTAAGAAATTACCTTGCCATCTGAGCTATTGGCAAGTATTTGCCAGAAGATCCAAGGCAAATCTGCCAACTTACTGGAGCATGACACAGCTGCTAGGACCGCCCATCTCACAGAGTCTGCAGAGATGCGATGCGGGGCTGTCACTTCAACAAGTGTCAGATATACACACTCTGCACGCAGAGCTTCCCATGCATAGCCTTAAATAAATATCCCAGAAGGATCTGCTCTGTTTCTCATCTCTGACTCCCTTTTCCATCTCCATATGTTTTTGAAACATGATTTCCCAACTTCCCATCACCACCTACCCAGACCCCTATATATTCCCTCTCTTCTCCCTCTCCAATAAAAGAACCAAAGCATCCTTTACTGCTTTAATACAGCAGATAGTGTATTCCCTTTCCCACGACCAGTTTGTAAGACTGTTCTGCCCAGCCTGGCAGAGAGCCTGGTTGGTTCATCTCTGTAGGTCATGGGGTCTGGGTTGGTTTGGGAACCCCTCTCTGACTGAGAAGAGGCTCCCCAACATATTGAACTAACTTTCAGTGCTGGCTGTGCCCTTTTTCTTTTGAGACCTTTCTCAAAGGGCACTGTGGTTTCTCCTTCCTTGTTGGAAGTTCTGTATCTGTGGAAAAGTTCCCTGTAACCTTTCAAGATGTGTACTCTGTTCCCAAGGGGCTCCTGGAAATGAAAGTGGTCTTTTATTAATTAAATGATATCACAGATGATCAAAAGGAGCACATAAAAAGTGTACTGTGGGGTTGGCAAAGTTGCCAGTGTGTTCTCTTTACCTTTGATCTGGGCTCATAGGTCTGAGACAGTGTCTCACCAACAGCCCTTGGCTCTCGTTGGGGATTGGGACTGGAGAGACACAGAGGGGAGGCAGTAGGGGGATATTAATGCTTTGAGGAAGTCTAACTTCTTTTTTTTTTTTTTTTTTTTTTATCTTAGGAGAGGTATTTGAATTCGAGTTGAGACATTCAGTCCTGAAAAAGTGAGCTTGCAGAAACTGGATTTGATGTCCAGCATTATCTTGGAGGGTTTGGCCAGTGGGTCACTTGGGTGTGTGTTTCCCGATTGATGCTAGGTGGCTTGTCTGTGTTGGAATTGCCCATGGCTAGTACTAGAGGGAGTGCCAGAGATGGTGTTCTCTGAGCACAGGCTGCCACTTAGCAGTTCTCTGTGATCTTTGTTAAGATTTGCTTCCTCTCTGGTTGAAAAGACGTGGGAGCAGTGACTAGAGGGTTCTCTGAGGATTAAATGAGTACTAAGTATAGTGCTTGGCATGTGGTAGGTGTTCACTAAGTGGAAGCTGCCATTAAGAATAACAGTATTGATAATTATTAATATTAATACCAATATGGCTATTTTTCTTAACAGCATGAAGTTGGTTCCCCATCTTTACTGTCCCATAAGTACCTTGTTCTCATAGCACTTATCACTCTGTCCTTTAATTGCCAGTGTACTTGCTGTTTCTCTATGAGGCCATACGCCTAGGTCCTTGAAACTGCTGTCACATTTACATTGTATCCCAGCATCTCCAGCACCTGTGGAGATGCACTGGCACCTGTACTGTACCAGTACAGTGCCTGGCACATAGAACGGGCTCACTAGGTACGAAATAAAATATGAACGAACTCTTCTAATTGACTTTAAAAAATGCATTCCCAGGGCTTCCCTGGTGGCGCAGTGGTTGGGAGTCCGCCTGCCAGTGCAGGGGACGCGGGTTCGTGCCCCGGTCTGGGAATATCCCACATGCCGTGGAGCGGCTGGGCCTGTGGGCCATGGCCGCTGGGCCTGCGCGTCCGGAGCCTGTGCTCCACAATGGGAGAGGCCGCAGCGGTGAGAGGCCCGCGTACCGAAAAAAAAAAAAAAAAAAAAAAAAATGCATTCCCAGACTTCACACTCCCCCACTCTGCAGTGTATCCTGTACTTCATGCAGGCTCGGTTCCTATCTGAACTCTTTTCTTGATTCCCCAGTGACCATTTTAGTTGCCATTTCCTTTATCCATACCTGCCCTCTTGATTTGAAATACTGTTCATCTTCTCTTTTGCCATTCTGCATCCTTTTTTTCCCCTTCCTGTGTTCCTTCTCTTCCATGATACGTTTCCACCCACTCCCGTCCATGTTCAGCCCATTCATGCAGTCCTATTTCCTTTACAGCCTGTAAAGCCTTGTTGTTCTTGATTTTGTGTGTGATAGCTTTATCTTTCCAACTAGATTGTCAGCTTCTTGAGAGCAACCATATGTTTATTGTGTCTGTCTAGTACAGGTTATAGACCAGGGCCTGCTACATAATTGCTTCTGAATAAAAAGTAAGCCATTGTGAGAACACCTAAATGAATTAGACTGTTGGACTAAAGGGGTAGATGAGATAAGAATGTCTTTGCTGATGGAACACAGTCTTTATAGTTAGTTGTGTGAATATGGGAGTTGAGGACAGTTACCAGCACCTAAATTTTGTGTTAAGTTACGGGTTTTCTGTACTCTGTCTTCCCAATTCCTATGTTTGCATTTTCCAGTCAGTTCTTCTGCTGAATGGGACATGGGTGTGTCCTCTAAGAATTGTGAACTGTGATATTTAGGCCAGTTGTAATGAAACGAAGCCTGGCTCTCATTTGGCAGTGTTCTCGTTCAGGGAATTGTAGAACTGAAGTGCTGAAAGGACCTGAATCTTCTCTTAGATTTATGATCCTGCTATCTTCCTCAGGTGCTGGGTCTTCACTGTCTTTCTTCCTGATTATTTTATTTTTACAGTGTTTGACGGGTTCCCATTTCTTTAAAGGTATGAAGGAAAATGTAAAATTTAAGCTTGTCTACTGTCTGTGGGGAGGAAAGTAACATGTTTCGGTGGTGATAAAAGAAATGGGAATGGCTAATGGTAACATCGAGGTTTGCCATTTATTTAGTGGGTTTTATTTACCCATGCTGTGTTCATTTCTTCATTAGCTTTATTACCAAGCTGTTTCGCTATGAAACTATGATTGGTTATTTCATTCAATGTTTTTAGCGGCCAGAGGTCCAGTGGAGAACTCTGTGTGTGGGGTTTTCAGGAGATGTGGTATACAGCACATAGTAGGTGCTTTGACAGTGTTTGGGAATGGATGCATGCAAATGGGAGACATGCCCTGCAGGAATGTGCAGCCTGGGCTTAGACTGCAGTGAAGCATCGGTGTGAGAGCTGGGGAGAGTGAGGGGTAGAGGGCAGTAGTTCCCAAGAGGGAGCCAGCCTTTGTGAAAAAAGAACAGGAAGGAGATGCTGGAGGAGCATCCCATCACCACATGAACGGTGGAAGACAACCTATAGTAGAAATAAATGTGTTTTGAAGAAATGCCATATAGTATTCTATTATAGTGGATAAATATTTAAATAATTATAAATTTTACAGACTGACAACGGGGCCGTTTGGAGGGAGCAGACTGCCTGGCATTTAGCAGACGGTCAGTAAACATTTATTGAGTGAATGAATTCAGGGCAGAGTAGGGCTGGAGGCCCCAGGGTTTTTGTTCCTCTTTTTCTTTTTCACACCCAACCCACTGCTGGTTCAGGCAGGAGCTTTTCATTTTCCATCTGTGACCAGATGAAAATTGTGAAGAGTGGTTAAAAGAGTTTATTGGTAGTTCTCTTTTTTTCTCATTCCATTGTGAGTAAGTAAGGCCATGTACTGTGTGGACGTTTACTGGCAGGTCCATAAAACACACGTTTTTGAGGGCAGAGTCCATGTCTTTGAGTAATAATTAACTGCTAATGGCATTGTCTTTGGTGCTGTATGGTAAACAATCAAGAAAGAGCCTGTCTTCAATGAGAGTTTTCAGGCCAATGCAAAGACCACACACAGACAAACCTGGATAGTGGTATTTTGACTAAATACAAGCAGAAACAAAAGGGAAAAAATACTGCTGGTTTTGTGTTGCCATGTTTAATTGCGTGATGGTGTCGGCTTCCCTTGAAATTCCTCATGCCTGGTGGAGGGCACGCAGATAATGGTGAAGAAGGGCAGAACAGAGGCTCTTGGCTGCTGGGTTTTCAACTCTAGCTGGATCTCCCTTGGGAGCTTTCACGTCTGAGTCTCTGTGAAATGGAACAAGTGGATTGAGCCTGGTTTGTCCTTAAAATAAGTCTCTAAGAATGGAGTAAAAGCACTACGTGCTTTTCAGTTGGAAGCCTGTGGAGAAAGAGCCTGGGAACACAGACTTTAGACGTCATGCAGTTTAGAGTTCCTCTTCCGCAGCCCTCCTTCAGGCTCAGGAGAGAGGAAATGTCTTGTTTAGGGTCACTGAGGGCTAGGCCTAAAGACTGGGTCTGCTGTATTTTCCCTCCCTGGGCTCCTTCTACCACTAGGTGCCAGCTGTCTGGAATGTCACTTGTCTGAGTGAGGAAGCAGAGATGCCTGGCCTGAGCGTGCATTGCAGGACTGCAGGATTGAGAGCACTTAACTTTCCTGGTTGTCTCCTGCCTGGGTCACGCCGTCCTCAGGTTAACTTGTGTTCTAGGGCTGCTCTTTGGGGCTCTGCGGGAGAGAGCTTCACAGCATGGGCACTGCAGTGGGAGGAGGACAGGTTGCTCAGTAGCCTCACCTAGAATGTGCCCTGAGGCAAGGTGGCTCTACTTGTACCCTCTCCTGCTGGTTGCAGGGCAGGGTGGGGAGGTGTTATGGGACCCCACAGCCTGAGAGCTTTAGTGCTGCCTGCTCTGGGGTTGACCTGGAAGGCATTGTAAGGAGATGGTGAGGGAGGAATGAACAAAGGGGATGTAGGAGAGAGTGGGCTGTCCTGATGCTCTTTTAGGGGCTTAGGGAGGGAGCCAGGCAGACAGTGACATTTTAATTACAGACTGAGTTGTCAGGCCTATAATTTTCCTAGTGGTCCTCCTTATCTTCTAGTCTTCCGAGTCATCTGCATATGACTTGGAGGTGCTGAGGCTTAAAATTTCTGATCTTTGTAATATCCTGTCAGTCTAACCTTTTGTGACTTTGCCCTGAGAAGATGGACCTCAGGAGGACCTGGGAACCACTCATGTTTCTCCCTGAGGCTTTGGAAGCAGGGACATCAGCCTGATATTTGTTGGTATCAGTATGCAGCAAATCTCCAAGTGATTCTGTTGCCTAGGATTCAGATTTAATTCTCTCATTCTTAAGTTGATTTTATTGACCTAATATTTATTGAGAGCCTTCCCTATGCCTTGCTTTTAGCTGGCATTGGAGATAAAATGGCAAGCTGGGCACACTCAGTGCCTGCCTTGGGAACTTAGTGTGTAGAGGCTGGAGGAAACTGGCTGGACTAACACCCTCACCCCCCGTTCCCCCCATTTAGATGTGGCCTCTGAGGCCAGAGAGGAAGAAGTGTCTTACCCACAGTCTCAGGGTTTGGGGCCTTGTTTTCTCAGCTAAGTAGTAAATAGCTGGAGGGTAGGATCAGGTTTTGTTCTTCTGCATAATACCCTGCAAGTAATAGCCACTCAGCAAATATAGATAGAGTGATTAAATATGGCAGATATTCCTTAGCACTCCTCTTAGTTGTACTGCTTCCTCATCGCTGGATAAGTTTCAGTCCCGTGCCTTATAGGGTGGTGGTTTAGTACACCCTCACTGTGTCTCACCACAAATGCAGCTTTAGGTTATATTTGACCATCAGATCTCCTAGAATCGGCTTCTAAAATTATGTGTTTGAGCCTGAGGCAGGAGGAGACCAGTTGGAGATTTTACTCTCCTAATGGAGTCTTGCAAAGATATCCCTTAAAGGCTGGGAGAAGGAAACAGCACCATTTATAGCCTTTCTGCTGAGTTGCTTTGTGCTAGTTGCTTCCTCACATTGTGCTTGTTTTATTTAGTCCTTTAAACCTTCGTAAGGATCAATAGGTGGTGTGATCCTGATGTTGCTAAGGGTAAACAGGAGCTAACTGACGGCTGGCTGAAGCCTGTGTCACTGTGCCTTCTAACATTTTCCCCAGCCCCTCTGGGGAGTGTATACATGTACACAGGAGCTTTGAGTGGTTTCTGTGCTTGCTTTTCCTGAGAAATATTTGAGAGACTAGAACTCATGGACATTCCCGTGATAATCCCTGGAGAGCAGAGCATGGATTGCTTGTCGTGTGTATGTGTATAAATCTTGCAAATTCTCCTGCCCCTAGAGTGAGTGCTCATAAACCGCCAACTTCTACCTCCCTCCACTCCCCAGGTACTCCTGTGCTGGGATACAATTGAATGGACTCATTTTAACGTTTAAGTATTTTGTGGCTAGTACACATAATTCTGGGTTTGAGGACAATTGCGGTAGACTGGCATAATTGATTTACCTCCTTGAAACTAAGAACTGTGAGTTCTGTACGCAAATGCAAATTAAGCCGGATACAAATGATCACTTTGGTCCTAGAATCCAGAGGGCGGTTGGTGCATTCTGGTTTGTAGAAGGAAGCAGTGGCTGGTGGTAGAAGTCAAGTACCTGGAGATGGAAGCTGTTGGCACTGGGGACAGTTTACCATGTGAGATCTTAGGAAACCCATCTCACTTCCTGAGCTTCAGTTTCTCTATCTGTGGTTTAGAAGAAAAAATTACTTGCTGTTTGACATCCCTTTCTCAGTGCTGCCTTATCAAGAAGAAGTTGTGCTGCTGCAGGGGAAAGGAGCACTGTTGCCCAGACAGGGTAAAAGCTTGTATGTGAGGGCATATGTAGGTACACAGATATTTGCATGTGGGTAGTTGGTGGTTTTCACCCTAGTGGTCTTTCTGTGATTTATCCCATCAGGCCCAGAATTCGGCTTTTAAAATCTTTCCCTGCACTTAGGACCCGTAGGATCCTAAGGACACAGAAATAATACCGATGCATCCCATTTCACCTCCCAAAAGTCTATGTATGTTCTGAGATTTGGAAAGGGGCTCTTTGTGACTCCTTGGGCTTTTTAGGCTACCCTCCCTGGGCCCAAGGAAACAGGTTGAACAGAAATCTGGCTCAAGTCCCACGTATTTTGTGAGGCCCTGGCGCCTGGCATTGGGGGCAGAGGATTATCTCCAGAGAGATTTGAAGCTCAGGGCTTCTGCTGCATCTTCTCTGGCACTCCTCCCCTGGGGCTTAGAAAGCTCTGGACTTCATTCTGAGTGAAGTTCAGAGTGACATCACCCCTGAGGAATTCTTTGAGGGATGTGGGAGGATGATTTCTGGAGAATCAGGAGTTCTCCAAAGAGAGAGGAAGTGTACATTACTGTGGTGAATTCCATCTTTGTCTTAGGAACCTGAGCTGCTCTTTCACTCCTATCCTGAGGTAGAAGGAAGTGGAAACTTAGGCTGAATTATTAGAGCTGCTGTATCCAGAATAAAGGAGGTGAGAATCCCACTCCCTCAGCACCAGTTGTTAGACCACACCTGGAGCATTGTGATGAATTCAGAAAAGCACATTTTCCAAGGGATATGGACACACTGGAACATATTTATAGGAGAGTGGTAGAGCCCGCTCTGGGCTATGGGGATGGCTGGGAATACAGTGATTTTTTTTTTTTTTTTTCTGTCTGCGGGCCTCTCACTGTTGTGGCCTCTCCCATTGTGGAGCACGGGCTCCGGACATGCAGGCTCAGTGGCCGTGGCTCACGGGCCCAGCCGCTGTGCGGCATGTGGGGTCTTCCCGGACCGGGGCACAAACCTGTGTCCCCTGCATCAGCAGGTGGACTCTCAACCACTGCGCCACCAGGGAAGCCCATAATACAGTGATTTTTAACCTGGAGAAGGCAAAACTCAGGCTTTGACTGGGTTTTAAATATTTGGAAGGCTGTGCTGGGGATCCATGTGTGGTCACAGAGGTCCTTACATTGGAATCACAGAACTCTTGGGTTGAGGCTTTAAGGAGAGTGATTTTGTTTAATATGAGGAAGAATGAGTTTCATTTAGAGTGGTATTTTTACTGTTTTTTCCTTGACCGTCAAAGTGATATGTTAATTTTGGAGCATTTAAGAGGAAAGAATAAAAAAAAAATTCGTAAAGTATCTATAATGCCCCTATTGAGAAGCAGCCACTATTAGCATGTGGCACGTTATCTTCTAGTATTTTTGTGTATTTTATTTTTCTTTACAAAGTTGAAATCATAGTGCATAAACAATTTTGAATCTTAATTTTTTTTCTTTTGGCCACGCCATGCAGCTTGTGGGATCATAGTTCCCTGACCAGGGATCGAACATGGGCCCTCAGCAGTGAAAGCTCGGAGTCCTAACCACTGGACCGCCAGGGAATTCCTTGAATCTTATTTTTTTTTTTTTTGCCGTACGTGGGCCTCTCACTGTTATGGCCTCTCCCGTTGCGGAGCACAGGCTCCGGACGCGCAGGCTCAGCGGCCATGGCTCACGGGCCCAGCCGCTCCGCGGCATGTGGGATCTTCCCGGACCGGGGCACGAACCTGTGTCCCCTGCATCGGCAGGCGGACTCTCAACCACTGTGCCACCAGGGAAGCCCGAATCTTAATTTTTAAGAATGATTTCAGGCAAAACATTTAACCTCACATTTAATAATTTGTGGTAAATATAACATTTTAATGGTTTCATAATATGCTATCCTAAAGGCATAACATAATTTGATCTAACATTTCCTCCAACATGGGCCATGGGCCACTAAGTTTATTTTGTAGTTTGTGCTTTGCACTAAACATCATTATGCATAATAAATCTTTGCATGTGTTTTAGATTATTTGCTCAGGTTAGACTCCTAGAAATGAATTTGTTAGGTCAAAGTGTATGAACAGTATAAACTGATATATATTGCTATATGGTTTTACAGAAATATTATACCATTATACCAATTTATACTCTGTATCAGTTAATATACTTTTGCTCCAAATAATCAGAAAACTTAACTTTAACTGCCATGAATAAAAAAGGGATATATTGGTTTATATTACTGGAAAAAAAGATGTAGGGCTAGAGTTTAGCTTCAGGTGTGCATGGATACAGGGGCTCAACTAATGTCTCTAGGAGTCGGTTCTCCCTCCTCCCCCATCAGTAAAAGTCTGTTGGCTACTCAGGGCAACTGTTTGTGGTGGCCTCTGTGTGTGTGTGTGGGGGGGGTTATAATTGAGATTTGAATGAGGTATGGTGTTTCCATGACTGACACAGGCATCCTCAACCCAAGGAGGCTATCGGGGGAATCTGCTTATTTCTTTGATCCCATTTGGTCTGGTTTTGCTGACATGAAAATTTTTCCACTGAAGTTTTTTTATTAGACAAAGGAGGTAGATTATAGAGCCTTAAGGGGTTGTCCCTTGGTCCATCTTTCCATCTCTGTGCTTGTCCATATGTCTCTTCATTCATCCAGGTAATAAATGGATGAATAGGAGTTAAAGGATGTGAATTCTCATCTAGGTTCCAGCACTGGTACCCTAGTGCAGTGTGCCCTAATGGCAGTGACCAAAGCACAACTGGGATCAGGGAGCAGTTTCTCCTCCTGGGACACATCCTCCAAAGCATCTGCGTTCCAGCAGTTTTTAAAAGGTAAAATGTATAGTGAAAAGTTGTTAGAGGAAGTAGTGTGGAAGCCAGACATGGAGCCACTCAGGGAATGTAATCAAAGGGTACTGTCTCTCTCTCTTTTTCCAACTGATTTGCAAAGTCCACCCCCAAAGTCACTCACCAAGACTTTAGAAGCTGATTTTGCATCTGCTTTCTGAACATCTCCTAATTATTTAAAGGAGGCTAATGTACCAGTTCTGCCTCTCTCAGAGGGTTTGGGGTTGGGGGATAAAATGAAATGAAAACGCACGTGATAGCACCACATAAATGTAAGATGATGTGTTAAGGATTGAGCACCTAGGGCGTAAAAGCAAGTTCCACATCCCTTCTGAAAGGGGTTATTATGTCCCATTCAGTGAGGCCCCAGAGGAATTGGTCTTTTTCCTCTTTGGTAGAGAAGCCCAAAAAAGGAGGTTGGTAGGATATTCAAGAACCACTGAGTCTTTGCATGTAAAAATCTGGACCTTGAAAAGCGTGAAATAAATGCAGATTCTTCTTCACATCCATTGCCACCACAGGCCCCCTTCAGCTTGGCTTATGTTACTGCAGCAGCCTCGCCTTGTGGCTCTCCTCTGCATCTTCCTTAGACTGCTCTTTGTAAAAGTGCAAGTCCCATCATGCCACTTGCCCTGCTTCAGGCCTGCTCTTGGGATGCGGTAAACTCCCTCATGTAACTGAAAAAGGCACATTAGGAGTGATCTGGCTCCAGCTGATTTCGCCACTTTATTTTTTCCCTTTCTTCTTTGTGGCTCTACATTATAGTTGGACTTCTTTTGGTTACACAATGACTTCTCCTGCCTTCAGACCTTCCCGGGTGTAGTTTATTTCTTCTTAACCCCCAACCCCAAAACTTTGAGTCATCTTTCAGATTTCAGCTTACATGTCACCTCCTCCAATTTTTGTCCATCTTTTGACTGGGAGACTGAATGGCTAGTCACTAATGGTGGAAAAGGTAAAAATGGCTTATGTGTGTACCCTCTGTCTGGGCAGGTGGTGACTGAGTATGGAACCCCAGTCCAGCAAATGGCCAGCGGGTGTCGGAGTGCTGTGGTCACTCTGAGCACAGTTCACAGTAGGAGGAAGGCGCTGCATGTCAGCCTGCCCCTTTGGCATTATCCTATGTGTGTCTGCTTTGGGCATGTTCTGTGTTAGTGCTTTTGCCCCAAGGTGTGGAGTCCCAGCTTTTGATCAGTGCGGCAGCCCCCAGCTGTCTGAGTGGTTTTCAGAAGGGAGTGGGATGGAGGAATGTAGATGTCAAGCTCTCACTTTTCTTAATTCTTAGAAATCATTATGAATCTGAATCACTGGGTTGGTGATGCTGCAATTATCTGGAGATTCTCTGTGCACACATGAGGCTGTGGGTGCTTGTGTGGGATGGGAATGGATGGTGATTTGTTTATGGGTAGGACTGGGAAACTTTGAGAAGAAGCTGCTAAAATTTATCTTAGGTTTTTGCTGAAGTGAATAAGAAAATATCTGGGTTCTCTATACAACCAAGCGTTCGTGAGGCTGAAGGACACAAGTTATCAGACCTGTTTTGATACCTCATTTAGCACAAATATATCCCCAGAAATCAGAGTGCTAATCATTTGGTTCTGGAGACAAAACAGAACCAATGCCCAACTTCTTAATGGATTAGAAAGTGAAAAGACGCCTTGTGAGCCCTGGACAGGAAGCTGGTTCCTGGTGATTATTTATACTTTCATTGAGCAAACATTTATTGATTATTGTGTGTTAGTCTTGCTTGTGCTAGAATACACGTATTACCTCATTTCTTCGCACAGTTCCTGGATCAGTTTGAGTTTTATTTTAGGAGTTTTTAAGAAATACGCTTGAATTTGTTTTTGATGGCGTGGCTGTTTATCTAATGGGGAGTGGTGTTGACTTGTGCTACTTGGTTGCAAGACAAAGCATTAGAAAGGAGCTTGGCTCTCTTTTTCTACCTGCCATACCACCTTTTTCCCCCTCTTTGGAATGAGAGTAACTATTAAGTGAATGGGGACCAGAGAAAGCACAACTTGTTAACAAGCAAGATACTTCTTGAAAATGGGATTCAAAATTAGAGTTTTCCTTGCCTCGCTTTCTGGAAACCACTCTAATATTGCTACGCTCATGCTTCCATGTCTGTTTTTCATGCAGAATGACATAACGTCCTCTCCAGGGAGTATTCTAGTGTCATCACCATTGGATCTTTTTATTAAGAAAGACTTTGGAGGTCTGCAGAAAGGGTGATTGGCACAGAATTATAGGTTGGGGAATTGTAGCTGTCTCGCTGTAGGTCAGCCTGGTTGTAATTGCTAGCTCTGCTGTGAGAACCGCCCCGCAAAGTTCTGAACTCTATAGACAACCTTGCTCTATAAGCAAGTAGTGCTTTTGGCGCCTATTGGTGGCTCTCTGTTGCTCTTCTTCAGATGTCTCTTGCAAACTATTCTAAAGGTTCATTTCTCCCTTAATTTAAGATGATCATTTCAGACTTATTGGACTTGTATTCGCTCTCCTAAAGTATTAACCAGGAATCTAGATATCAGGAATCAAAGTTGTGCATTTGTTTGATCACTCTATCTTAGCAGAGCAATTGTTTATACTGCTCAAGTGAAGACCAGTTTGTGAGGGACCTGGGATTGTCTATTTACATTTTGGAAGGCAAAACAGTGGCATAAAGACTTTTAGGGAATGTTATCTAAGTAACTGGAAAACTCAGAGGAACAAGGAAAAGAAACAGGGTTGAGCCAAGTGGTTGGAATAGGATAAAGGGATCTTTAATTCAGGGAGCTCTGGAAAGGAAAATGGACTAAGGCATTTTAAACCTATTTCCTTTTAATAAAAATTTCATATTTTTATGATTCCTAATTTATACGTGATCTGACTTCTGTGAGTTGATCAGATTTGTAAGAGGATAGCATATTAGTCTTCTTGGGCTGCAGACTAATTTGCCATAACAGAATCCTACAGACTTGGTGGCTTAAACAACAGAAATTTATTTACTTAGAGTTCTGGAGGCTGGAAGTCCAAGATCAAGGTGCTGTCAGAGTTGGTTTCTGGTGAGGCCTCTTTTCCTGGTTTTTAATGGCCTCCTTCTCACTCTGTCCTCACACGGCCTTTTCTCTGTGCACACATACTCTTGGTGTCTCTTCCTCTTCTTATAAGGACAGGACCCCTATTGGATTGGGCTCTACTCTTATGACCTCATTTAACCTTAATCAGCTCCCTAAAGGCCCTGTCTCCAAATACAGTCACATTGGAGGTTAGGGCTTCAACAATGAATTCAGTCCACAACAGATGGGAAGACCTTATGATTTAATTTAGGGGTCAGAAAACTAGCCACCCCGCAACCCCAACTGTTTTCATAAAGTTTATTGGAACATAGCCACGCCCATTCATGTTTCGATTATCTGTGACTGCTTTTGCACTACAAGGACACACTTGAGTAGTTGTGGTAGACAGTCTGTCCTACAAAGCCTAAGATATTAGTTATCTGGCCTTGTACAGAAAGTGTGCCAACCCTTGAAATAGGCTGAGGCTGTTCTAATAAGAGAAGGGGATTGTTTTTGTATCAGGTTTTGTATCACAGAGATTTTAAAAAATTGACATACAAGTAGGCATTATTTGTTTACACATTAAGTAGGAAAGGAACAGAGAGTGAAAATTGCCCCATGACTAAGGTGCCATGCTACATGGTTGGTACATATCAGGATTACTGGAAATGGCAGCTGTGGTCAGAAGACCTTGCTGTATGACCATGGGCCATTCACTTCACATCTCTGAGCCTCGGTTCTTCCACTGTAAAATGGAAGTAAGGTGACCTGTCTTATAACGTGATTGCTTGGATCCAATGAAATAAAGTCCGTAGAGTATCCTATAAATGGTAGGATGACTGTATAAATAGGAGGGATTATTCAGCACCTATTTGTACTGTTGCAGCTGCTGCAGATAACGTGCCCAGTAAAACTACCCTATTATTTAGAGACTGAGAAACATTTGGATGGTGGTAATGTGCTGCTCTAGAAAAAACAGTCGCCAGTAGGATTTTTATCACATAATCAGAGGGTCTGCTGAATGTGCTAGTGAAGAGAAGCCGCTGTGTGCTGTTGCCTTGTGGACCAGGGATCCTGAACGTTTTCCCTGAGGATGTCCTAGAACAGCATCCTTGCTCCCTTCCCTTTTGTGATGCTGCCTCTGGCCAGCAGAAATTCTGGGAAGTCCTAGACATAGTGCCAGTGCCACAATGGCCTTAGGGACCGTCACAAAATGACCATCTACCCACGGGACACCTGACTTACAGGCGTCACACCCTTCTCATAATCCTGAAGCACTTATACACCCGATTTAACTTTGGATCGCATCCCACCTGTATTTTTATCATTGCTTTATGTAGCCTTGAGAGAAGATACATGTCTTACTCATCTTTAATTCTTGAGCGCTTATAACAGTGCCTGAGACGTGCATATGCTCAATAAATATTGAATTGGATTAATTCTAATTCAATGTAACCATCATTTTTTGAGCATATACTTCTGGGTTTCTCAACCTCATCCCTACTGTCGTTTTGAACTAGACAATTCTTTGTTGTGGGGACTATTCTGTGCACTGTAGGATGTTTAGCAGCATCCCTGGCCTTTATCCACTATATGCCAATAGCACCGTCCAGTTGTGACAACCCAGAATGTCCTCAGACATTGCCAAATGTACCCCGAATGGCAAAAATCACTCCTGGTTGAGAACCACTGATTTACTGTGTTCTAGGCACTGACCCTCCCCCCTTCCTCCCTCTAAAATATTTCTTTTGTCAGAAAACTATTTTGATTGGCTTTGTGTTTTGTTTTGTTTTGGTTTTGTTTTGTTTTTTTATTTATTTATTTTTGGTCTTGCTGCACAGCTTGTGGGATCTTAGTTCCCCAAGCAGGGATTGAACCTGGGACCATGGCATTGAAAGCTCCGAGTCCTAACCACGGCACCGCCAGGGAATTCCCAGCACTGCCTATTTCTTGTCTTCTCAGTTAGGTTATAAATGCCTGGGGGAGAATTTTCTTTATCTCCACAATGCCTGTATACTGGCTGTAGAGTGCATGTCTAATTAATAGATGTTTGTTCACTCAATCTGCTCGGCTCATTTTCCTCGTCATACCACCTTCAGGTGAGGCCGGGAAGAACAAAAAATTCCAGGCTATCTTCATTATCCTCAGTTAGCATGCATTAAATAAATGCTTAGACTTTCCTGGTTTTCATTTCACCTTCCTTGCTAACTCTCAGGTCTGGAGTCTCCTACTTTCTGAATGCCAGTACTGCAAGCAAATGAGCAAATCCCACATCCCTTGTTCAGATTTCCTTTGGAAAAAATTGATTAATATAATAGACTTATGGGTACATTTTTTTCCTCCTCTGGAATCTCATTTATGGCCTTAAAACTCCATGAGGCCTCTGTTTGTCGTTTTTGCACAAGATGGTGCTAAATTTGCTTAGGAATAGTTTCAAGAAGTATGTGCTCTGCCCTTCCAGGGATGGACACCAATAGGTGGCCCAGGTGTCCCAGGGACTCAGTTTTACATGTACGGTTGTACCAGGGTAAACAAAGGCTAAAGGTCTACGTTTTTAAGTTGGGAGTGTGTGTGTTTGTGTGTGTGTGTAGTAAGGTGATAGTGAGGACAGAGCAAGGTTCTGTAGGGGAAAATTAGAAGTGGTGTTCCAGGAGAATTCAGTACAAAGAGCTCTGGAAATGAGAACTCAGATCTAAGCTGGGATACACCACTAAGTGGCTATGAGGACCTGGGCAAGGTAGTAACTCCTCTCTGGGCCTGGTTTCACCTGTGAAGGGAGAGAAATGAATTAGATGATCTTTACCATCCCTTCTACCTCTGAACATGTATGACTTGAAAATTTTAGCCTGAAGCGCACTTCTTTCATACTCATGGAAGAAGACTTGATTAGAAGTTTGGGCCAGGGTCTCCCAACACTTCGTGAAGACTACTCTCTAGCTAGCCATCTTCAACTTTTGGAAAGGCTGCCATGAAGCTGAGAGACTGGAGTTGTTCTCTGATACCTTGAGAGTAGAACCAGGTGATAGGAAGGCAGATTCTGACTCAGTAGAAGAATTTTCTAGCTGTCAGAGTTGCTGGAAAGAGAAATAAGCGTTAGAGGGAAGGAGTTTCACCACTGGGGGTATTCTAGCTGAGGCAGTCAGCCTTGCTTGGCTGAAACTGAGTTATCAAATGAGTGATCAGACTAGGTGACTTGAAGTCCTTTCTGACCCTGCAAATTTTTAAAAATTCTGTTGTTGTTTTTTTAAAATTATTCCTTACATCTTGAGATCCTTGAAAAGGGAAGGGGAAGAGATTCCTTGGTGGAGATGGATGTTGAAGTGAGGGCTCTGAGGCAGAGAGAGCATTGCTTTTAGTTATATTTCTTCAGAAACAACTTTCAAGTGGGGTGTGGGCTGAAATGTACGCACTCAGAGATGTGTCAAGAAAACCTTTGTGGTGCACTGGCTGTGGGGCCCCAGCTTGACCTTCCTGGGCCAGGGACTGGCCCCCATGCTGAACCCACAGCTCTGCTTGCCTCTCTCACTGTGAGCTGTCCTGCCTTACTGAGCAACAAGCAAAAGCCATGCTGTTTCCCCTGCCACCGTCTGTCTGTCTCCTCGTGGCTCTGAATCAGCTGTCATGGGAGCTGGCTGCGACTGAGAACCAAAATTAATCCACTGTCTCTGGAAATGATTTCTTTCAGGCCCATGTCTCTCACATTGCTGTGCTTTCTGAGGCCAGCATCTTTCTGTGAAGTCCTTGCTTTCCATTTTTGGAGCATTTTTGTAGGGCTCCACAAAGCGCCTGTTCCACTCTGTAATTGACTGGATATATTTATGCCACTTGTAATTACCTCGAGGTAATTGTCTGCTGAGGCCATGGCAGTGGCTCCTCTTGGGGGGCCTTCCCCGGGCATTCGTGCCCATGCTTTCCTGCCTGTGGAATGGGAGGTCAGCTTTGTTTGGATGGAAGGGCGAGGGTGATATACCCAGATTGTTCCATGATACTGCTTCCTCTTTCCACTGACTGCCTTTATTTCTTCACCTCTGCTGTTGCAGACAGCCAGTGTAGCACAGTGCATGGACCGTCTGTCAAGGGCTGCTGAACTAGCTGGGTCCTAAAGCACCAGGTGTCCTACCATTTGAAGGGAGTTGGTCAGTCTGCTGCTCCCCTGCCCTCACCCCATCTCTCTATTGTGCTCTTCCTGGTTTCATCCCTCTTCTACCCTCCCACCCATAGTTTTACATAGAGATGAGGAATCCACTATGCACCCTCCTGGTTTTGGAAATGCGGGCAAATGGCATTTGACGTTGAGAAGAGCTGCTTGGATCTCTTACTGTCTTAGCTCAGGTTGCCATAACAGTACCATAAAATACCATAGGCTGGGTGGCTTAAACAACAGACCTTTATTTTCTCAGAGTTCTGGAGGCTAGAAGTCCAAGATGATGTATAAGCAGATTTGGTGTCCAGTGAGAACTCTCTCCTTTTGGGTTGTAGACAATTGTCCTCTCTCTGTGTCCTCACATGGCCTTTTCCTCGGTACATGGACATGGGGAGAGAAAGATCTTTCTTCTCCTTTAAGGCTATCCATCCTACCAGTTAGGACCATTCCCTTAAGACCTCATTTAACAATAATTACCTCCTAAAAGCTCCCTTTCCAAATGCAGTCACTTTTCGGGTTAGGGCTTCAACATATGAATTCAGGGGGACTCAGTTCAGTCTAGCACTTACTTATCGGTGATTTTTTTCAACTTCAGAAGACAAAGAATAACTCGCCTTGGAATGTGTGAACAACACAGTGAAGTGATGCGGTGATGCGTTATACGGCTGTCTTCTTTCTGTCAGAACTCTTGCTTTTTTTTTTTTTTTTTTTTTTTTCTTTGACTATTTGAGGCCTTGAGGGAGCCACTTTCTCTCTCTGTGTAATTCCATTGTCCCCAGAGAGCTCACTGTTCCTGGTTAAAGAACACTGACAAAGGTCTAGGGTCTCTAGATATTGTGCCACCAAGGGACTGGCGTTTTTAAGAGCATCTGGACTTGATTCAGATTTAGGTTACAAGGAGTGGCTTATGTTTAAATTCAGTACTTGTTGCCCTGCTCTGTCAGAAGATCATTTTACAGGAGACAAAACAAAGACTGCAAAAGTTCTGATGGTTGGTATGAGGTCTTAAAACTAGTTAGTGGCAGAACCAGGAGCATAAGCCTGTTTATAATCCTTCGTTGTTATTAGAGCTGGTGAACTTCCTGGGAGAATGTAGAAGGGAATGCTTTGCTCATTTTGTTGAGTAACCTTCCCTAGCCTTGCTCTCTTGCGGGGTGCTCTTCATTTCACACTTGAAGGGGTGGGGAAAGAGTGAGATAGTTCATTGCATGGGCTTCTCTGCAAACAGGGAAGGTGTTCTATGACATTTAAAGAACAAGGGACTTAATGGCCAGTGTTATGAGCAGGTCTTCTGTAGATTCCACCTCTTGAACTTAAGGCCTCTTGCTTAGAACTGACATGCTGGTTAATTCAGCATTAAGAGCATGACATGCTCTTAATTCAGGTGACACGTAGTAAATATTTAGCACTGTGCTGGATGCTGGAATATAATGGTGAGGAAAGTGGGCTTGCCCTGCCCTCATGGAACAGAGTCTAATTTCTGTTCTCTCTATCCCCACATCCTTACTGTGCCCTTACCTGAAGCAGGAACAGTTAGGAGTTCTAGCTGCTTGTGTATCATAAGCCAGATACACAAAGAAAACAACTGCATGATTTCACTTACGTGTAGAATCTAAAAAAAGTCTAATACATAGAAGCAGAGAGTAGACTGGTTACCAGGGACAGGGAGGTGGGGGGAAATGGGGAGACACTGGGCAAAGTTGCAGTTAGGTAGGATGAATAAGTCTAGAGATCTAATGTATAGCATGATGACTACAGTTAAATAATACTGGAAAATTGCTAAAAGAGTAGATTTCAGGTGTTCTCATCACACTAAAAAAAAAAGTATCTGTGAGGAGATGTTAACTAGCCCATCTCTAGTAATCATTTCACTGTATATATATATATATATATATATATATATATATATATATATATATATATATCAAATCATGTTATACACCTTTTTAGTTTTTTAAAAAGAAACTAGACTGCAGTAGCCAAAGTTCCAGGGAGCAGCCAGGATAGAAGGGACTCCAATCAGGAAGGAGGAGATGTATGGATCAATCTCCACAGCCACCTCCTAAGCTATTCCCCACCCCATCCATTCTCCCTTCCTAGGCCTTTACCCTAAGAAGGGAGAATGGATGTGTACACACACACACACACACACACACACACACACACAATGCTATTTCTTTATCCATTCATTCATTAAGAGACACTTAGGTTGTTTACATATATTGTCTATTGTGAACAATGTGCAGTGAACATGGGAGCACAGATATCTCTTTGAGGTATTGATTTCATTTCCTTTGGATATATACCCAAGAGAGGGATTACTGAATCATATAGTAGTTTTACTGAGGAAGTTCCATATTGTTTTACATAGTGGCTGCACCAATTTACATTCACACCAACAGTGTACAGGGATCCCCTTTTCTCCACATCCTTGCCAACACTTACCTTTTGTCTGTTAGTTTGTTTTTGATAATAGCCATCTGAACAGGTGTGAGATGATATCTCACTGTGGTTTTGATTTCTATTTTCCTGATGATTAGTGATGTTGAGCACCTTTTTAGGTACCTGTTGGCCATTTGTATGTCATCTCTGAAGAACGTCTATCAGGCCCTTTGCCCATTTTTAAATTGGGTTGTCTCTTTTGCTATTTAGTTGTCAGAGTTCCTTATATATTTTGGATATTAACCCCTTATCAGATGTATGGTTTGCAAATATTTTCTCCAATCCGTAGATTACCTTTTCATTTTGTTGATGGTTTCCTTTGCTGTTTATGAGCTTTTTAGTTTGATGTAGTTCCTCTTGTTTATTGTTGCTTTTGTTGGCTAAGCTTTTGGTGTCATATCAAAAAATCATTACCAAGGCTAATGTCAAGAATTATTTTCCCTAATGTTTTCTTATAGGAGTTTTATGGTTTCAGGTCTTATGTTTCAGTCTTTTATCCATTTTCAGTTGGTTTTTGTATATGGGGTAAGATAAGATAAGGGTCCCATTTCATTCTTTGACATGTGGATATCCAGTTTTCCTAGCACCATTTATTGAAGAGACTATCCTTTCCCCATTGTATATTCCTGGTGCCTTGGGTTTATTTCTGGGTTCTCTCTCCTATTCCATTGGTCTGTGTATCTCTTTTTATGCCAGTACCATACTGTTTCTGATTACTATAGTTTTGTAATATAGCTTGAAATCAGCAAGTGTGTTGCCTCAAGCTTTGTTCTTTTTTCTTACGAATGCTTGGCTGTTTGGGGTCTTTTGTGGTTAGAATTGTTTTTTCTATTTCTGTGAAAGTCTAGCTTCTAAACTCTCCTGGGAGTGCTCTGGCAGTTCAGGGGACAGGGTTGACAAGCTCAGCTGCATGTGGCAATACCAGTTACTGGATGAGTCTAGAGACTGTCCCTGACCGTCAGGAACTGTCCCCTGTTCCATGACTACTTTACACTCAAGTGACAAGCTTCTGATTCTTGCTCAGTGTAACCATTTCTGACTCTCTCGAATAATATGGGTGGAACAGGAGTTGTGTTGAGGCAAAGCAGGTTTAGAGGGCGTCTGGGGGGCATCAGGGCAGGGCTGGCTGCCTACCTCCCCTATCTGAAGGAGTCTAGGTACAGTTAGGGAATCCAGTGTTACCTGAAAACCCTGGCATGTTTCCTTAGGACATGAACTTATGATCATAACCTCCTTTTGCTTTATTCTCCGTACATATTTAAATACCCTGACAACTCTCATCCTTAACGCTAGCTGTAATAACCAACTGCGCTTCCTCTCTCAGAGCCTTTCTAATAATTAGCTTCTTTGTTCCGCTCTTTTAATCTAGTGGTAGGAGCTGGGAGTTACCCGTTTAGGAATTTTTGCATTAAGAGAGGAGCCTCTCCCACTGATCCTACGCAGGCATTTTTGCTATGGCCGGAGTTGCCGAATCCAAGAAACCAGAGTCCTTTCACCTTCACCTGGGTCACGTGCTTTTGAAAGAGGGATGTGCCTCCCATCCCCTACTTCCTGTCCTCACTGTTGAATTCGTTTGACATGCAATTGCCCAATGCAGTCGTACCTGACTAATTGGATTGTTTTTAATTTTTTTTTTTTTTTTTTGGCGGTACGCGGGCCTCTCACTGTTGTGGCCCCTCCCGTTGCGGAGCACAGGCTCTGGACGCACAGGCTCAGCGGCCATGGCTCACGGGCCCAGCCGCTCCACGGCATGTGGGATCTTCCCGGACCGGGGCACGAACCCGCGTCCCCTGCATCGGCAGGCGGACTCCCAACCACTGCGCCACCAGGGAAGCCCTGGATTGTTTTTAAATTCTCCTCTGGATGAATTATGAGCTTTCTTGACTTTGGTCAGGCTTCCTGGAGTCAGTCCTAGCCTGGGCAGGTGCAGTGCCAACTTCCCGGGCATGTGCCTGTGTCGGCGTATTTTACTATTGACCCGTAGCTCTGCCTTGGAAATACCAAGCCTGGAGCTCTGGAGAAGGCGCTGCCACTCCTCGTGTAGTTCTGAAAGGCTGCCTTTGTCCTGAGGAATGCCTGTTGCAGTGAAGCCTGATAAATAGCCAGCTCCTTTCTCCTATAAATTAAAATGAAAGAGCCTTGCCTGATAGAAGTAACTTTACTTGTCTCTTCTCATCATCTTTATTCAAGCCTATTTAATGAATATCTATTTTAAGACCTAAACTCTAGCAGCATGCCAGGCACTATAAAGGGGAGGCATAGAAGTAGAAGTTTGTGGTCCTTGCTCTTTAGGACCTAAGGCTTCTTGGTGGACACAGACATATGTCCCTGAAACCATTAAGGAATATATAAAATGGACTTCAACGAAATGCCAAGTGTATGAGTTGCCTTCTCTGATTGCCTTATGGGACCAGAGCTTCCTTTTTCCCATGTTTTCCATAGATAGCCTTTTATTTCAATCCCTTTAACATTTCTTTTTTGGTCCATTTGTTCATTTATTCACTCACTCATTCAGTGAGCACTAAGTTAATACTTACTCTTTGCCAGGCACTGTGCTAGACACTAGAAACAAGGAGGTGACTATAAGACATGGCTCTCAACCAGCTCACAGTCTAGTTGGAGAGAGAAAGAAGGAAATGATAATGCACAGTCGTAAATGCTGTACTCAGGGCAGGGATAAAATGCCATGTGAAGTAGAAGACAAGAGTTAATTAGCTTCTAGGTTTGATTTTTACTGTCATAATTTGTCTTCTGTTAAAAAATAAATCTGTGTTCTTATCCTTCCACTGTTCAAATGGCTGATTAACCTCTTTTCTGCCAACCTGCACATCTTTTTAATTTTTTGAAATATCACTTTCTTCATTAGTCAACCGTGTATTCCTTTGCCTTTCATCTTACATATTTGTTACTTTTTTATTATGTTCTTGAAGCACTTTGTAGAGCTATAGAGCTGTTTTACTTAATTTTCTGTATGGAATTATCTACTCTATCCTTCCATAAAGAATGGCTGACATTATGTGGGAGTTTTATCTGTATGCTTAAATGTGTTTATTAGTCATATTTCTCTATTTCTTTGGCCTCTTATAACTGCTTTGAGTTACTAATTCACCATTGTTATTTCTGAATTCTTAAGTTTTTGAAAGATGTTACTTTTCCCCACTCTTAGGCCAAATGGGTGACTAGAGTGCCGAAAATAGAAAACTTTAATAATGTAAAACAATATTCCTCTGGCTCTGTCCCTACCCACCACAGTAGAACTTTTATGCTCCTTTCCCTTGAAGCTTCTCCAAGTATTTCTGAGCACCCCTGGGAGGTGTCTCATGGGTCCTGAAGGCCACTTCCTCTTGAGTTCTGTATGTGGTGATGACCATTCCTAGCACTCAGCCTAGCTCTGGGGCCCAGAAAGTCCCAGAAAGTGCCCTGCTGGGGCCCTCGGACTGGGTCTCCCTGACACTTACCAGAGTTGGGCCAGTTGGCACCCTACTGAGGTCATGCTGCTGGGCTATTGAGTGCTGTCTTGCTGTGCCACACTAGTGATGCACTGGCACCTCCGGGTGGCAACACTGTGCTGTGCCTTCCACTGAAGTGGTGAAACGTTTACATGCGGCTTTGGGCTAGACTCCTTTCGTGAGCCCTGGGGCTGTGTTGCCTGCTGTGCTCTGGTGTCCTGAAATTTGGTCTTTTCCTAAGATGCAAACATGAGTGTATGAATGCCAGGCCAGAAAACAGAGTGACCAGCACTGTGTTATGCTCAGGATGGCTCTGCTGCCTGCCCAAGCCCTGTGAACTGGCTCAAGTCTAAGGACCCTGCTCTCTCCCCTAAAGATACATTCACTCCCAGCAGGCCCTCTCCTCCATATTCCAGCAGAGTATCCCCTGAGGTTCTTCACCATGCCCAGATAGGCCTCAATCCTAAGGTGAAGGCGCCTTAGGCTCAAGCTGGCACCTTTCAATATTTATAAAGTACTGTAACCTTCTTACAGAAACACTGGAAAAAAGAGGAAAGGAAAAATGATAACTCATGATCTTAGCATCCTTGTTTTGCTAGCATTTTGGAGGGTTTTCATCAGCTCTCTTTCTCAGCATGTATCCTTTACTTGATTATTCTTGCTCTTCTTTTGCCACCCTCTGGTTGGAGTCCAGCTTCTCTGTGTGTTTGCCCCCTCTGTGGGACTGTAAGTGGAGGATGGTGCAGAGCGCCTCACGTGCACTTCCGTTTCTTGCCAGAGAGCTCCAGCTACACCTTCTTCTCCCTCCTTCGCGTTATGACTCTTCAGAGCCCATTGACGTTTGTTAACATTCCTTTCCCTTCTCTTCGTGATGTGATGTCACCCCCGCACTGCTTTCTCCAGGTTCTTTCTCACTAGTTGCTCACCACCCTGAGGCACCTGTGTCCTATTTCCACTCTTATCTCTGCTGGTGACCTCATTGGGCTGATATGGGGTGGGCCCACCAGCAATAAGGAAAGTGCCTCTTTACACAATTGCTATGAGAGGAGAATGTCTAGGGTGGGGCTGGAGATTGTTTCGGGACCAGCGTGTCCTTACCTCCGCCCTGGCCAAAGCAGCGTGGGGAAGTACCGCTGATGGGGGCATGTTGATGACACCTATGAAATTTATTTTCAGTGCCTAGACAATCACTGGCCCATTTACTTCTAGAGTTTGACTCTTGGTGACCGGCATTTTAATCTCAGCCCTGCCCCCTAATTCCCACTCTGTACTTTAGGCAGGTCCCTTAACCTTTGTGCTTTGATTTATTCATCTGCCAAATGGGAATATTAAAATTTGTCCTATCAACCTCACAAGTGTATTTGCAGATAGCATGACAAGCCTTTTGTAATTCTAGTTGACCCTTGAACAGCACAGCTTCGAACTGCATTGGTCCACTTATATGTGGATGTTTTTCTGTAGTAAATACTATAGTACTACATAACCTGCAGTTGGTTGAATCTGTAGATGCAGAATGGTGGATACAGAGGAACTACAGATATAGGGGGCTGATTTTAAGTTATATGTGGATTTTCAACTGTGCAGAGGGCCAAAGCCCCTAACCCCTTTGTTGTTCAAGGGTCAACTGTACTATGGAATGTAAAAGAAAATACTTACCTCCAATAAGAGAGGTGTAAGCATTATACTAATGGTATTATAATATAAGAACTGACTCTGGAACCAGGTAGCCTGGGTTCAACTCTTGACAGTACTGTTACTAGCTGTGTGACCTTGGGCTAGTTTCTTAGCTTCTCTGTGCCTTGGTTTCCTCTGCTATAAATGTTAAAGCAGGGTAACAGTACTTTATGATCTTGTGGTTATGGTAGGATTAAATGAATTAACATTATGTAGCATTTTTAAAGGAGGGCTTGGCACATTTATAAGTATTATTATCGTGGGTACTGTTATCATTTATAGAGACACTATCATCACATCTTTTCCTGCTGTTTAGAGAAGGGGCATGTTTATCTGGTGCCTGTTGTGTAATGATGGGTACGGCTGTTACTTCGGTGTGTCATCTCCTTAGATGAAGAAGCTGAGCCTCAGAGGACAAATCTAGCAAGATCAAACTTTTTTGTCCAACTCCACATGGTACTCTTTTCATTGTATCCTACCACTTCCCATTTTGGCCCTGACACATCTGTTGTTGGCATCTGGGTCAGCCAGCAGTGTGTGTGAATGAATATGGATATCCTAATTATTGTTGGTGCCAAAGATGCAGAGTGAGTGTATGTGGCTGACTCACTGGTGCCAGAGTGAAGGGCACAGCCTCCCTGTTAACTCTATGAATGTAATTAAACATGCATGTACACTTTTCTCTTTTTCTTTTTCCCTATTATGTATATTTCTCTGATTTGATTGGCATCAGTTTTTATTTTTTTTTTATTTTTTTATTTTTTGACTTAAAAGAACACATCTATTATCTTACTGTTTCTGTGGATCTGGAGTCTGGATACAGCTTCTCTGGCTTCTCAGCAATGTTGCAATCAAAGGCAGTTGAGTGAGGTTGAGGTTTCATTTGAAGGCTTGACAGGGAAGGATCTGCTTTTTGGTTCATTTCCTAGTGGTTGTAGGACTGAGGGTTTCACTTCTTGCCAGGGGCTTCCTTCAGCAACTAGAGGCTGCCCACAGCTCCTCATCATGTGAACTTCTCCAGCTTGGCTGTTTGCTTCCTCAAAGCCAGCTAGGGAGAAGGAGACTCCAGCAAGGCAGGTGCTGCACTCTAATATAACAGAGTCCTGTGATCACTCATAGCTTGTCACCTTTGCTGTGTTCTGTTGGTAGAAGCAAGTGGCATCAGTTTTTAAAATTAACCTTTGGCTTCTCTGCTGCCTGGTTTATGACCATGATAGGAAATGACATTGCACCAGTTGCTGAGTTACAGCAGCTTCCTTCCTACCCACAGATACAGTGGTAGCAATAATAATAATGGCCTCCATGGATCAAGCATCTGGGAACTTTACATAGTCTCATTTTATTTCTCATAAATAACTGTGAGGGAGGCAATATTATCCCTCTTGTTAGATATGAAGAAAGTGAGTCTTGGAGAGAATAACATCCTCAAGACGTCACAGCTGGAAGTGGCCAAGTTGGGATTTGAACCTGAGCCCTACCACTGCGTCCATCAGATAGATCAGTTCTACTTTTGACTTAGTTTGAGCTTCCAGGGAAGATTCCGTTTGAAACCGTTCGGAGACTTTAGACGTTTGAAAATCACTGCTCTAAGAGCAAGAATCTTTGGCTGGGAGCCTGATGACCTGAGTTCTCGCTTGGGGTTGATGGGAAGTCACTTGTCCTATGAAAGTAGAGCCACACCATCTACCTCAAAAATGTCAGGCTAATAATGAATGCACTGCCATGACAGTGTTTTGAGCTTTCTTACCCACTTGAAATCAAGCCCCTCTGGTTGTGCCTTAAGCGATCACACTAAGAATTTCATAATCATGATGACAGGTGTGACTATTATCCCACTGTTGTTTATACTCCTGCCGCCACCCTGGGCCAGGTCCTGTAGGTGTCATTTTCCGGCAGGTCTTGTGAGAACATCTTCAGGATTGATTAGGTGCTCGATGGTCTCTGGGGGGAGGTGATCACACATGTGGTTTGCTAGTTAGCAGGAGTACCTATTTCAGACCAGTTTCCCTCATTGAATGGCCTCCTGACTCCAGCCTCCTGCTGTTCCTGGAATCTAGCCTCTCAGGGAGTGGGGCAGGTTGTCAGGAGTGTCCAGGTCAGCCTGCCCCCTCTAGCCCCATCCATTACCATCATGGGGTTGCTGCCACATGCTTCATGTGCTGGAGCACAGATGCAGTTCTGAGTACAGTGCTCCCACTCTGCTTTTGCAGTCACTTTCAAATTTCTCTTCTCTGCCCTCCCAGAGCATTTGCTGATGACTTGGCCTAAAACAGTTTTTCATGTACAGTTTTTGCAGTCTTACGACATACCCAACGAGCCTGGCGGGGGGAAGACCTCCTTTATAACAGCAGCATAGTGTGCAAGTGAGGTGTTGTGTCGTGCTTAACAGCTGGGTGGGGAGCATTCAGTTACACCGGGTTATGAAGCGTGACTCCAGCATCTACCAGCTGTCTCTCACTGAGCAAGCTCCTCAGTCTTCCAGGTCCTGCCTCTGTAATTGTAAAATGGGGATGAGAACACCCACTTCACTCTGTTGTTGTGATAGATGACATAAAGTGTGGCCAGTATTCCAGCAGTGCCTGGCGCATGGTAGATGCTTAGTAATATTAGCTGTTAGTAGCAGTTGTCTCTGGGGTTGGGGGCAGTCAGATTTAAACCCCAGAATTATTTGTTTAAGTGTTAGATAGGCTCCTGTTTTCATTTTCCTTTCATCCCATGGGCCCCAAGAATCTAGCCCTTCTTTCTTTCTGTCTCTGTCTTTTTTTAAACATCTGTCATCCATTACCTGTTCTTCTACCCAGGTGCTAGGGATCAGAGCCGTGGCTCTTCATTTATCCTTCAGTCTCTGTGTCTCCTTCCTCTCTCCTCCTACCAAAAAATCTTTCTGTTTTTAAAGAGGCACTATTGCTGGCATCATCAAGGAAACAGATGGGGCACAATAACTGTTCTTTCGAATAACACCAGAGATGATGTTAGATGTTAACCTTCAGGGTGGTTTGTTGCCCCTGGTGGGAAGGACTGAGTTCTAGGGAGAGTAGCCCTGAAAACGTTCAGCCCTCTAGGAAATTTCTTCTTGTAAGAATAACTGGGCGTTTAGTTTTAAGCTTTATTCTGTGATTCACTCAACACTCTAGCCATGCTGCTGCTTGAGGGAAAGATTGATGGCTTGGAAAAACGTTGCCTGTAGCTTTACCTTTCAGGAGGCAGCTTTTATCTGCTTGTGCCCCTGAGAAAGAGTAAACATTGACACATTAAGTCAAATAACTTTGGTTTTTACATATGGACATGAGGGGTGAGATACTGCAGGAACTGGGAAGTTTCTTCCTTCTTCATAACTACCTCCCTCACTTCTGTTCAGCTAGAATTTGAGGATCTGCTGTGTGCTATGCACAGATCAAAGTTGCTGCCACAGAAAGCCGACATCTTAATGGGGGTTAGATGGACAAAGTACCAAGAATACAGCTGCCCAGACTGGGTGTTGAACCCACACCTCTAAGTGGTCTGGCCAAAGTGATGGGAGTGCAGTTGCTAAAAAATTAATTTTCTCATTTATCAAATGGTTAAATTGTGACCTGGACTTTGAAGGCACTTGTGGTATCTAGCATTTCTAGGGCCAGTGCTGATTTGATTCCTGGGTTTTGTTGGATGGACAGAAGCTTACCGGGTCCTCCTGTGTTGTCCTGGATGTTGATTGCCATCTTGGCTCTAAATCTCAGACTTTGGCAATCTCATCAAGCAAACCTATTGTTTCCCTGTGGTCTCCTGTCATTTTATATATGGATATTTAATTTTTTTGCATATGCTCTCAGAACGATTGGATCAAATGGAAAAAGAAGTTGATATGATTCACTGTTTATTTAAATATAGATAATATTATTAGATCTTGTTCCTCTGCTTTCAGATGTTTTGAGGGGGAAAAACCTCAGAACAGCTTGATAAATCTAGTCAGCCATCTCGGAAAAATAAAATTCCTCTGAATGTTACCTCTACACAACAGCAAATACATCCAAGTTACAGGGAGTTTGCCGTGATTGCAAAGCAGACCAACCTTCTGTGAAGCCAGTTGGTAATGGCTCTCAAATTTTTAAATGTACCTCCCCCATTGGCAGAGTAGCTCTGCTCCCAGGAATTTAGCCCGTAGAAACTCACACAAGTACCCAAAATATATGTGAAAGAAAATGTTTGCTGAAATGTGGTATAAGTTGTAATTAGAAACAACCTAATTGAATATCAGTTGTAGATTGAATAAATAGTGGCTTTTAAACTACATTTAAGTTAAATGCTGTGGAGGAGCTTCTAAAATGATCAGATAGAACTATATGTACTGACATGAACCAAAGTATGTAATCTGTTGAGTGAAGAATCAGTTTATAGAGCAGCACATATATTACAGCCCTACATGCGTTAGCTTGCATGGATTGGAAGATATAGCTCAGTTTTTTTCTAGTTTTACTGAGAAATAAGTGACACACATCACTTATTATGAGTCTTCTAATAATGAGTCTAATAATTAGTTTCATTATCACTGTAAGTTTAAGACATATAGCATGCTGGTTTGATTTACGTATATTGTGAAATGATTACCAGAGAAGGTTTGGCTAACCTTTATCTTCTCATAGCTACAATAAAAAGAAAAGAAAGAAGAAAAGAATAAAGGAAAAACATTTCTCCTTGTTCTGAGAACTCTTAGAATTTACTCTCTGAACAGCTTTCCTACATATCATAGAGCAGCATTAGCTATGGTCGTCATGCTGTACGTCACAGCCCTAGTACTTGTGTATCTTATAACTGGAAGTTTGTACCTTTGACCACCTTCCTCCAAGTCACCATTTTGATATGTTTATGAGCTAATGAGTCATCCAGAATTTGTTGCTCTGGGCTCAACAAATTGATTCATGATCAGGGCTCTGTTTAAAAAAAAACCCCCCCCCCCCAAAGACCAAACCCTTTAAACACTACTTTTAACACATTTCGAGGTGGTGGTTAGGCTTATTGCATGGTGTTACCCTATTTAGGAATTCCCATTGAAGGCCTGCTGATTTTCTTTCTTTGTTTTGTCTTTCTCCTTTCTCGATTACAACTAGAATCTCTTGCTGGGGAAAAAAAATCCAAACTGTTTAGAAGAAAATCAAGTCATACTCTCATACTCCCTCTCTAGAGAGTTTACCACCATTAACCCTTTGGGTAATTTTTCAATTCCTTTTTGTTTTTTAAGCACATTACACACACACACACACACACACACACACACACACACACACGCACACACACAGGTTAAGAGCATGGTCTCTGGGTTCAAAGCCTGACGCCACAGCTCTCACTGGCTTTTGACCTAGGACAAATCACTAAACCTCTCTCAGCCCCATTTCCCCCAGTTTTCAAGTGGAGAATATTAAATAGCGTATAGGACTGTTAGTGAATATTCAATTAAAAACCCCTGTCAATATTTAACGTGGTATCTGAAACATAAGCACTTTGTATATGTCAGCTACTAATTTTGAAAACAAAAATGGGATGGGATCATACTATATGTACTCCTACAATTTCCTTTTTCAGTTTTATTATTTAATTTTATTTTTTATTGAAGTGTAGTTGATTCACAATGTTGTGTTATTTTCTGCTGTGTAGCAAAGTGATTCAGTTATACATATATACATTCTTTTTAAAATATTCTTTTCCATTATGGTTTATCATAGGACATTGAATATAGTTCTCTGTGCTATACAGTAGGACCTTGTTGTTTATCCATTCTATATATAATAGCTTACGTCTTCCTTTTTCTAAAAACTCAATGGTAAATGACATCCTTTCATGTCAGTATACACCAATACTCTTCTTCTTTTTTAATGATGTCATAGTGTTGTTGTATAGATTAAATTATAATTTATATAATCATTCTCCCATTGAATATTTGTTTTAAAAAATTCCTTGCTGTTATAAAGACTGTGGCAATGAATATATTCATAGCTCTCTCTTTTCACTCTTTGTGTCTCTGCAGGCTTTATTGCTAGATTTGGTAGAGCCGAATTGGAGGCTGTGCCAGTTTTTTTACGTTACTATCAAATTGCTTGAATACCTGCCATTAATGTTCATCTGAAACAGTATTACTGAGCAGTATTATTATGGCGGCACACAGAGAAGAATATCTTATAGTGGCCATTATCATACATTTCTTCCTTGAACATGATAAGACATTTTGTGAGACCCTTGTACTTGACTGGTGTTAAAGAGCTCAAAAGAGCTCATTATGGACTTGGGTGCCCCCTGCATTGTCAGAACCTTCTAGTATAAGGATTGTTTGAGTGGTATTGACACCATCTTACATTTATGTATAAAAGATACACGTTGGTGTGTCTTTCATCAAACAAATTTTTTTTGTTTCATAACTTTTAGTGCAAATCATCTGATGCTAAATCAGCCTCAACTATGATTTTTTGTTACTCAGACTGATCCATAAGCCAAACAGGCAGATGCTTGAGCACAGGTGGCCCATTGCATCTGCTGGTTGGTTATGGAGTTGTACTGTCTTTTACCTCTTTGGGAACTGTTTACAGTTGATCATGCTGAGCACTTATTGCATCATTCTGAAAAGGCATGAAACTGCTGAAAGAAAAATGAAAGAAGAAATGTGACATCTGGTTTTAAGAATGGATATTTGCATCCCTGGTGGGGCAAGGTTCAGGCCACGTATGACTGATTAGGTCGAGAGAATGGAAGAAAGAAGAGTGTGGTGGTGTTAGGAGAATGTGCACACAGATCATGCTGTCCTTTCACCGTTTTGTCATCTGAGAGCCAAGAATGAGCTCTCATCAGTTGACATTTCATTATTGGTTGCAATATCACCTTAATGCTCTGTTCAAAGACTTTTACACATTTTGTTCAGGATGTTGAGTAAAAAGTATGCGGAATCTTTAAGAAAATGGCTCTGAAATTATATCCAAGACATTTATGATTATTATACATGTAAGAGGTTAAGTGTAAAAATATCTCCTTTAGAATCTAGTTATGGAAATTTCTGCTTTCAACTTAGAGGTACAGTTGTAGGCACACCTCCTTAACCCCATACTCCCCACCCCACCCCCATTTTTTATTTTTTTGATTTTGGTCTTATATTGAGAAAGCAGAGAAATTCAGTTGAGGACGGGAAAAAAACTCAGAACTGTCCTGCGATTATTTGAAAGCAGCCACAGAATAGATTCTTACATGCCAAAAATTGGATGGGGGTGGGGTGAAGGACCTAGGGTCTGCAAAAATCAAGAAAAGGCAGGTGGAAAGGTTTCTGTGGTCAAGCTGAGCTTAATATTTAGAGGAAGGTCTCAAAAGGGTTGGGTTTCTAAAGTCAATACATAGAAAAAATTATAATGAAAATCTGAGGTTAAGAACAAGGTTTAATTAAACTGTGATTAGAGTATTTCTGAGAAAAGAGCCTAACTGAGCTTATAATTGTTTTACATAAAGTAGTTTCTTTATGAATCACCCAAGTTGACCTGTTTTAATAGTCATAATTTAGTGGAGTATAGGAAGCTAGAAAGTCAGATGGAGAAAGACAAATTCCATATGATTTCACTCATGTGAAATTGAAAAAAAAAAACAATAAATGAACAAACCAAACAAAAACAAACACATAGGTACAGAGAGCCAGGGTAGTGGTTACCATAACGGAAAGGGGTAGAGAGAGGGCAAAATAGGTAAAGGGTGTGCTGTCAGTGTGCTGACAGTTGGTCCTATAGCCTATTTGCAGGGAAAAAAAGCCTAAAGGAAACCTAAGACCACAGAGTCAAGATAAACATTTCAGTACTATACAATGATAAGAAAATAATATATATATAAAGTTTATTTCTGAATCAAAAGAGCACCTTTCACTTGTGCCTGTGTATCCTGAATGGTATCTTTTCTACTAGAGAGTCACTCTGCTAAAGGCAATCTCCATTTCACTTTTAGGAAGTTTATGTAAATAATGATTTTAATTTGTACTCGCTGGCACTTTGTATTCTTAGATTTAAAGATGTGTAGGGTCATTAACTTGTAATTAAACTTTGCAGTCCTGACACTTTTCATTCAAGATCTTAGAGTGTTTCTGGGAGACAGAGAGAAAAGGCAGATCTTTCTCAGTCCACAGTTGACAGGTGGGAGCACTTGAGATGTGTGCAGGTCAGGGATCCGCTCAGCAAACAAGGTTAGGAGCGGTTCTTGATGCTGTTCATTCATTTAACACATATTTATTGCCTGCCTCTAGAGTCAAGGCACTGTGTTTTTCAGGATTGACATATTCTGGCAGTTTCTTCCCGCTTCTGACATTCACAGATTCTTCTCTTCTCCAGGTGGAGACTTGACTTTTGGTTAAAAATAAATAAATAACTAAATAAACTTTGTTGGTAGAGGAAATATGCCAGTGGAAACTTAGGACATTATTTGGTTTTTAAGGTGGTTAAACTTTATAGAAATGGGGCCTGAGAATGGAACCCTGGGAGCCAAGAAAAATGTCAAGTAAAAACATATGTGTCGTGTTGGATGCATGTAACAACCCTTCTGGTAAAGAGCTTTGCTTTAATCAATAAAAAAATTAAAATTGAAGAATTGTACTGAACAAGAAGACAGAGGAGATGCTGTGGACCCATTCCTTGAACCTGATTTTATCTAGAAATACTTTGGCACAAAGTGAGAAAGAGAGAGGGAGGTTAGGACAAGAACCGTCTGTTCGTTTTTGTTGCCAGGGGACTTGGCTAGAATCTCCCCATGGTTTTGTCTAACATTGATGGTGTTTCTAGGATGGAGCACAAATCCGGAGTGACACTGCCTTATCAGAGGGAGCCCAGGGGTGGGCGGCGGTGGGGGGGGGAGTTGGGAGGGGTGTAGGGCTCATGCATAATGAGCAAAACAGGTGGTAAATGCAGGGCCCTGGGCAGTATAGTTAACAGGGAAGAAGTGAGCTTCCGAAAAAGAAACATCTCAGTAACCATAAGGCTCTGAGTAGTTTTCCTCTTGGAAATTATTCTCTTTCCAATGATAGACCTGAGATCAAGAAGCCTGGAAAATGATGCCTACTACTTTTCCACCACCAGTATTACAGATACTTCTCACTGCAGTCAAACGATTTAATTCTGGCTTCTCGTGAGCCTGGGGTGTTACATATCAGCACAAATTTCCCTGACCAGGGCCCTCCTTGGTAGGTTAGGAGGTCACTCCCCTGATTTGTTATTCATTAATTTATGGTAGCTTTGTCCTTCCCTGAAGGCCTGGACCATTGTCATAGCACAAACCATGGCTAGTCATGGGAAAGTGTGCCTTCTGAGTCTCTCTTTCTTCCTCACTCTTACGTGCTCCCTGTTGACCAGGGCTCCAGCCACAACAGCAGGTGCTCTGGCCCAGCTGTACCTCTAAGAGCACCACTTACCTTCCCAGCCTGTAAACTGGGTACAGTAGTACCTGCAGTTTCTCGCTCTTAAGATAGGTTGTGTAAAGAATAAGGTGAGTCAGTGCTTGTGGGAATTCTTTTTATACATTATGGATTGGTTAACTTATGCCTTCCCTTTTCCAAAGAGGATTAAAGTACCTGCAGATGCTTCATTAATAATCAAAGTTGTCCCAGGGAGATCAGCTCGGTGCTTCGTGACCACCTAGAGGGGTGGGATAAGGAGGGTGGGAGGGAGATGCAAGAGGGAGGAGATATGGGGATATATGTATATGTATAGCTGATCCACTTTGTTATAAAGCAGAAACTAACACACCATTGTAAAGCAATTATACTCCAATAAAGATGTTTAAAAAAATAATCAAAGTTGTCCCACATTCCATTTCCTTACAATTTTTACTGTGTCGCAGATCTAACTAATCTAGGTTAAGGCTGTCAGTTTGCCAACTTCTGCTGTTCTATTTACTTAAAAGGGGTGAAAGTTTCAGAACCCCACTTCAAGGAAGCTTGTGAATTCCTCCTTTTCGCTGCCTTGGCTACTGGCACAATCCTTGGATTGCTAATGGTACTCACCAGGACACAGTAGATCCAATAGTCACCTCTAATTTAGCCACAGAATACTGACAGCTCAGGTTAGTTTTTTCATAAAAATGAAATTATTTAAGGAAATTAAATTTATTTTCTGTTCAGAAACAAGGAGTATTATAGAGGAAATGGGGAACTCAAGCTAAAATATTTTTGCTTGTATTCAACATTCATTTAAGAAAAGTTATCGGGCACCTGCTATAGCGCCAGACCCTGGGGATTCCACAGTGAACGAAAGAGACACAGTCCTTGCACTCATGGGCTTGAATTGTGAGTGGGGATCTAAATACCACACTAAATATTATAGCAATCGTGCGAATTTGCAAATTGCGGTAAGTGCCATGAAGAAATAGTAAGAGGTGTGAAAGTTTGAGGGCATTGAGAAGGCTTTTGTGTGGAAGTTCTGTTGAAGTCATTGCTAACTTTAAATTGTTGTTTTTCTATATATTTACTTTCACCTGTAGGCTGATTCAGCTCACTTTCCCTCCTTTGGGCTATATTTCTTCCTAAGATCTGCTGCTCGTTAGAGAACAAGTGATAAATACGCCCATTAGCACTTTTGTGTCTTTCTAAGCTAGTGTTACCCTCAGGGAGCTCTTAAATTCTCCCCTCTTTAGTAGCCCTTTGATGACAGGCCTTGGACTCCACTCTTAACTCTTCTTTCTCCAGGAATATGCCAGGAGCTCTTTTCTCCCCAGAGGGCCAATTTGTCTGGGGTGGGGTGGGGGAGGGGAGGGGAGAGCAAGGCAGAATAAATGGGCCTTCCTACTGCCTGAAATTGCACCATTCATTTCCCTTTGGGTTTCAAGCTTAAAAAAGGAAAAAGCATCCTGGACAATAATGAATACATGATTATAGAAAATGTGTTTAAAATTTTTTTTTTTTAGCTTAAATACCATCCATAATTCCAGCATTCAGAGTTAACGCTGTTAACATTCAGGGAGTGTATTCTTCCAGTTTTTTTTTCCCCTTTGCATTTGTTATTTAATGTATCCATTTCTATATATAAAATATAATCATAATTTAACTTTTTTCTGCATTTTATGCACGAGAGCTTCTTAGTATTTAAGAGGGCCATATTAATATTTCTTGGTGAACTTTTTTTAAATTATATTTTTTATTGAAGTATAGTTGAATTGCAGTGTTGTGTTAATTACTGCTGTATAGCAAAGTGACTCCATTACACACACACACACACACACACACACACACATACATATATATATATATATACACACATTCCTTTTCATATTCTTTTCCATTATGGTTTATCATAGGATATTGAATACAGTTCCCTGTGCTATACAGTAGGACCTTGTTGTTTATCCATTCTACATATAATAGTTTGTATCTGCTGATCCCAGACTCCCACTCCTACCCTCTCCCACCCCACCTCCCCCTTGGCAACCACCAGTCTATTCTCTATGTCCCTGATTCTGTTTCTGCTTCATAGATAGGTTTGTTTGTGTCATATTTTAGATTCCACATATAAATGATGTCATATGGTGTTTGTCTTTCTCTTTCTGACTTACTTCAGTTAGTATGATAATCTCTAGTTGCACCCATGTTGCTGCAAATGGTATTATTTTGTTCTTTTCTATGGCTGAATGGTATTCCATTGCATATATGTACCACATCTTCTTTACCCATTCATCTGTCAATGGACATTTAGGTTGTTTCCGTGCCTTGGCTATTGTGAACAGTGCTGCTATGAACATAGGGGTGCATGTATCTTTTAAAATAGTTTTGTATGGATATATGCCCAGCAGTGGGATTGTTGGATCATTTTTAGTTTTCTGAGGAACCTCCATAATGTTTTCCACAATGGCTGCACCAACTTACATTCCCTCTTGGTGAACTTTTTGTTCATATTCAAAATTCTCTCTTCCAAACACACAGAAGTAATTTTTTTAAAAAAATCATAAATGAATTCATAATCAGGGGGAGACTTTTTTGGATCAGGAATGGAGAAGAGTGGGGGTCAATGGCCCAGACTTCAAAACCTGCCCTAGAAAAGAGTTTTAGCTACCTTGCACGTGGCAGGAGACCAGAACCAGACTCCTGTATGAATCTGGGGTTAGGGCCATGCTCCTTGCCAGTGGACTAGAGCCTGATCATTCACAGTGGTCGTTACTGATGGGTAGCTTTCCTTTGGCCCAGGAAGGAAACAGAGGTAAGTATGAGAATAGGACCCAGAACTGTGCAGCATACAGATGGCATCCAGCATTTTGTTGTCCATAAACGGAGAAAATCCTAAAAGCCTACCTTCAAACCTTGTTCAGAGTTGCCTGTCATTTAGGGCAAGGTTTATCCATGGTATCAACTGCCAGGGAATGGCAAATAGGAGGAGAAAACTCTGATGCAAGATAACTTTGAAACTTCCTGAGAACTCAAGGAAAACCAAGTCTTGAGAGGCAGGCAGCAGACCCTGCAAACAAGAGATTCCAAACCCAAGAAAGAGGAGCAATGAACAGTCTGAAAATGTATGTATTAATGATGTATGTATTTAGGATCTCAGAGGGAGACCGGAGTAGTAGTGTTTCTAAAATGAAAATAGGGGGTATTAAACAAGAATTCATCAGTATGAAAAAGATCTACGTGGAAATCTCTGAAATGAAAAATACAGGGCTTGGAGGAAAAATGAAGAAATGGTGTCAACAGTAGATTAGATATAGCTGAAGAGTCTGTGAATTTGAAAACAGCAACGAGGCAGCACAGAACCATAAAGGGCTGAAAAGTTGGACAGAAAAAAAATAAGGTTAGATTGAGAAGCTCTAACGTACAATTAGTAGTTTCTTTCTTGGGTTTCTTCAGGTTTTGTCATAGTAGCTTATACCATACTGATTCTTCCGCTATGGATGATAGCAAAGCATATATATGCATACTGTGTATGTGAATGCAAATAATGTAAGATCTTTCTGGAGAATGCTGCAGGAGTGAGACTGAGAGAAGCCAGGTTCCTAGCGAGGAGTGACGTGCAGAGAAGTGAGCCTGATGTTAGGTGCCACCTTCTCCTCCACGTATTTGCCAGTTTGTAAGTGGCAGCAAAGAGGCTAAATAAGTGCGCAGAGCTTTCAGCAGTCTCTCAGATCTGGGGAGACAGAAATTGCCTGCCTAGGAAGAGGGGTCCTGCTAAAACTAAATACCTTAGGCTTTCAGTTTGCAGCCTTGCAAGGTTGTATCTAGGGAGTGAGGGCAGACTGGAAATACCAGCACTTGCTAGGCTGACACTTAGCTTTTGTCAGCTCAGTTGGATTAAGGTGCTTTTTCTCTGTCCACCTTTTTTGCCTGCCAGAAACAAATGTAAAGCCTCTCTGGAGGAAAATAACATTCAGATCCTCAAATTAACTCAATGCTTTTTCATATGCAGTGTATGACAGCCAATAAAATATTCCCAGATGTTTAAAAGAGTAAAACCAAATGACTGTAAAACAAGAGGGAAAAAAAAAAGCAAAAGAAACAACTGCACAGGAGCTTCACACATTGCAACTATTACATGTGGACTTTTAAAACAACTGGGATGAGTTCGAGGAACAAGATGATAAGCTGGAGAATTTTGGCAGAGAATGGGAATCTATTAAAAAGAATCACTTAGAAATTCTAGAACGAAAATTTCACAGGGAGCAGGTAATATCTTAGTCTTTCATTAAAGATAAGAGTTGGAGTGAATTTATAGTCTGGAGCCATGATCCGGACCAGTGAAATGGAGCTGCTGATGGCTCAGGATTGTCTGAAGTAATGTTCCTGTGCTGTGTAGTTTGCTTGTGGCTTGGGAAGGAAGAGGAGACAAGTCTGAGAACAGGAACCAGTGTGAACTGAAAGCAGAACCTTTGGTTAATAAGACCCTGGATAGATGCCTAGAATGGGGAGAGGGGACCCTGGAGTGAGGAGAGACTGTTATAAAAAGTTTTTGTGTTCTTTATATATTTCCCTATGGCCAGTTAGGGTACCCAGAATGGTATAGCTACGACTTTTATTTTTAATTATTTTTATTTTATATTGTTTTCTATTACATTATAGTGAGTTGTGTCATCCTTTATGTTTATATACTATGCTGTTATGTTCTTCAAGCCAGAGTTTCTGTCTCACCTGTTCATTTCTCTTTGCTGTGTGTGACCTTTCTTTCCATCCCCTCAGCTACCCTCCACCCAACCTTCAGTACATTACCTTTACATAATAGAAGCTAAGTATTTGAATGAGTAGAAGACATAGCTCTTGATTGACTTCTTTATTAATTCAAGTTCTTAAAGTGCTTCCTGAATGTTCACAGTATGGTAGAGGTGCAATGGAAAACACACATTTCTGCTTTTAGGGAATTGACAACAGGGAAGAAGGAAGATAGTACTTGAGAAGGAGAGAATGGCAGGAAATGGAGGATATATGGCAACTGCTCAAAGCCTCACTGACAGTCCTTCAGCAACTTATTTTTTCCTCGTTACAAACTATATCCGTAAGGGTCCAGTCAGGAGACAAACCACACCAGTAATTTGAACAGGGAAAATTTAATATAAAGAATTGTTAACTAGTAAAATGAAAACTAACTACTGAGAAGGGTAAAGAGAATTTTAAAGACTACAAGAGCAACTTCTGTCTCTAGAGCTGAAGGAGAAATATCCATGGAAGGATAAACTAGGAAAGAGAGCCCCCCAAAGTTGAGATTTAGATGTTGGAGAGTGAGTGTCTGGGGCCCCCTGGGTGTGGAGAAGTCAAGGGGCCCCAGCAAGACTCAGGGGTGCCGTTATGCCACTGAGTCTCCCACATACCAGTGGCCAGGAAGTTGCCTGCTGTGTGATAGAAGCAAGAACAAAGGCACTAGAACCAGGAAGAAAAACCCTTCCTCCCGTCGTGTCCTTCCAGCACCCTCTGCTGACAAGACCTAATGCTGTGCCAGCTGGCAAAGGAGAAATGTTTAGAGCAGCTCAGTCCAGTAGAAACATAATGTAAGTCACATATGTAATTTAAAATTTCCAGTAGCCACATTTAAAAAGCAAAAAGAACCAGTTTAGATTAATTTTAATAATGCATTTAATTTAACCCAATATACCAAATATATTATTTCGATATGTAATCAACATAAAATTATTAATGAGATTTGACATATTTTGTACTGTCTTCAAAATCTGGCAAGTGTTTTATACTTAACCGCCCATTTCAATCCACACTAGCCATATTTCGGATGCTTAACCATCTATGGCTAGTTGGCTTACCACATCGGATAGTGCAGTTTACAGGGTCCAGCTCCAGTATCAGAAAGCTGGTCATAGCACATGGATTTGGAGCTGAGAGGCAATAAATCGATAGCTGGTGTACAATTATAATAATTATGTGGCCATATAATGGAATATTACATATAGTTAAAAGTGATGTTCTAGAAAGCTGCAGGAATTTGGGGAAAAGGCTCTTCTTATGTTAAGTCAAATAGCATTTAGAATTGTATATAAGTAGAATATCAGTTTTGTAACAACAGCAACAAAACTCTGAAGTGAAACCTATGTATCAGAAAAGAAAGGACGTGGTACACTAAAATACTAACAATGTTTATCCTTGGGAAGTGGTACTGGGCAGTTGTGTTTCATCTTCCTACATTTCTGTATTTTCAAATCTCTTTAATAAGCACACAGTTAATTCACATAACATTCATACTGTTATAGCACAGAGCTGTCCTTTGACTCTCCAGACATTGGGACTTGGGGGGCCCAGTCCCTCGGGCCTCAGTCGGTCGCACTCTGAGACAAGTGGGAATGCTGGAAATGGGATTGACTCCAATGAGTGTGTGAGCCTACCTTTGTAAGGAGCAAAGCTTTTGCCATTCTGAGTTTGAAAAGTCACGATTGGGAGTCCTCAAGGTAGCAGAAACCCTAATCTCTACCGATTTATGGATAAGGGAAGGTGGTTTATGCAGTTTCTGTTAAAAGCTGCTTGGTAATGGCTGGGATTGGAGTGCTTGGCCATTGTTCGTTTCCTTTCTTCCTCTCGGGGATCAGGGGGAGTAAAGGCTGTTGTTAGAACTGATTTATATATTGCATCCTCTATATAGAGCATTTTATCTCCTCTGCTCTGTCCTACAGAGTAGATTTTCTTTTTTTCTTTTCCTCCGGGAAGCTGAAGATGGGGAATGTTGTGATCTGTTGTGCACTATGTGTGGGGTCTGCTGACACAGCTGCAAGACCGCTTGCCCATTTTATGGGTCTCTATTGTGTTTTGATTATTAGCCTGACTCAACTTTATGCCAGCTTGGCCTAGAAAGGCTGAAGGTCCATGAGACCAACCCAAAATCTGACTCTAAAAATTTTAAAGAAGCAAATGTTTATTGACCTTATCATATACCAGATACTGTTAAGTGCTTGTCAGGAATTAGCTCATCTAATCCTCAGGATAACCCTATGATATATGGGTATGGTTGGTTCTCCCATTTTATGGGAGGGAAACTTACGCAAAGAGGTTAGGTAACTTGCTTTCTTTCAGTCACATAGCTAGTGAAATGAGGAAGTGGTCTAGTTCCAAAGCCTGTGCACTTAAGAATTAAGCCAGTGCAGTGGTTCTCAAACTTCAGCGTGTCTCAGAGTCTGTTTGAGGACCTGTTAAAACACAGCTTGCTGAGCTCTGCCTCCAGTTTCTCATCAGGTAGGTCTGGGGTGGGGCCCAAGAACTAGCATTGCTAATGAGTTTCCAGGTAATACTGATGGTGCTGGTGCAGGGATTATGCTTTGAGAAGCTGACAGGCTCATCTTCACGGCTAAAGCAACTGGTCCTTGCTAGGCAGCTTCTCCCTCACCGCAGTGTCTGCTGCTCTTACATGGTGGTGGTGAGAGGGGCTGTTGGCTGAGGCCCTGACTCTCATAGCAAAGGTCAGACCACCTCTGGCTCTAATCTGGCAATTTCCCAGGCTCCCACAGAGTAAGGTGCTTGTACTTGGTGCACGTCTTTAAAAATAACTTCGTTGAGATATTATTCACGTTATCCAGTTTACCCTTTTAAAGTGTATAATTCAGTGGTTCGTAGTATATTCAGAGTTGTGCTACCACCACCATGATTAAAGAATGTTTTTGTCATTCACACAACCCCATACCCATTAGCAGTCACTTGCATATCCCCCAAATAATCTCCGGCCGTAGGCATACTTGATGAACTTTTAGCCCTTTGTGGTCCAATCCCAAAGAATAACACGACTCCCTGGGACTTTTACTTGGAAGATAGAGCTTTGAAGTCCTGCCTCCAAAAGCTTTGCCTGGACCACTTGGTGGTTCCTCTTCTGTCAAGAACTTATACAAGGTATTTAATCACCTTTCCCGAATCCTATGTACTCTGGGGTTTGGGATCTGATGCTGGCATTTGGGGCAGTTTATGAAGGGGCATGATTATCTTTTGATCTCTTAAACTCAACAGTTAGGGATATGTTCCATATAGGGAAATCATCTTTTTTGAGGAGAGCATCGTGACTGCTGTTGGAAATATATGAAGATGAATAAGGCTTGGTCTCTATCCCCAAGGAATTTAAAGCCTAACAGGAAAGACAAACAGGCACAGAAACTGCTGCTAACACTAGACAGAATGTGGTCAGGGCTCCAGGATATGTACAGAGTACTGAGAAAGCCCATTTTGCTCATGGAGAATGATCTGGACCTTGAAAAATGGGTATCATTTTAGTAGACGAAGGTGGGGGAAAGCTGTAGGCTGAGGGACTAGCACCCAGTAGTGGGAAACTGCAGGGCACAGCATCCAGGCAGTGAGTTAATATGGTGTCCCTGGAACAAGAGGGGGTTTAGTGGAGTAAGGATAGGAAGCTAAATTAGGCTTATACTATAGAAGGTGTCGCGTGCCATGGCGAGTGTGTATGGTATCCCACTGATGGTGGGAAGTCAGTAGTTTTGGGAGGAACATCTCAGCGTTAGAGCTGTGCTCTGGGATGTGTCTTCCAATCGAAATGTTTCTCTTGTGAAGTAGGCAAGATCATTTTGACATCATTGCTGCCCAAGGTCTCCAACTCTTAAATCCCTCTGAAGTAGAGCCTGTCTGTTCCTCTGTCTGTGACCTGTATCATTTTATGTCCCCATCCTTTCCCACTTTCTCCCCTCCTTTAAAATGTTGCTGCCCTGAGCTCCATGATCCCATTCTAATCCAAAAGATTCACATCATGGGAGGAGTGGGTGCTGCTGTAACTCTCGAACCCATTCCAGAAACTGTAGATATGTGTTGATAGTGCTCTGTGGAAGGGCACCCCCCTTCCCACCACCACCCCTGGCCTTTGCACTTGGCCACATGGAGTGGTGCATTTGTATTCGTGCAGGAGAAGGGGCCATCACTTCTGCTCATAACATTCTCAACCTGTTCATTTAGATGTGGGCTGCTTTTTATTGTTTTAAATCTGGGAATTCCTTCAGTGAATTCTAAATACATGGGGAAGAGATTCAGTACAGAGACAGAAAATTTTCCTTTTAAACATTTTAAAACTTTCTTTTTAACTTTTCAACCGTCATGACGTTAGGCCCTGAGGACCTGATTTTGTGAGCCTTCCCCTCTTGGAAAGGTTCACTTAGCTAACCAGAATTTGAACTGAGTCTGAGTCATCTCCCTACAACAGAACATTTTTCTCCCCATCGCAATTTCATTGCATATGTAGCAACCAGCATTTAACTTACCGGGCACTTGTTTGAGAGCCTCCCTAACCTGAGAAGCCTTCCCTGGTGCTGGTGCTGTTGGCATTTTCGCAACACAAGACTTCGCCACCTTTCTCCACTGCCCTCTCCTCAGCCTTTGCCCCTTTGTGGGCCCTCGCTGTTGCACCTATCTGCAAAGGGGCCACTGGAAGCCTTGTCAAGGCTGAACTGTCAAAGGCTTTCACTGGTTTATGTTTCAGACTCTTGGAGCATGGTCAGCAGTGCAGAAACGTGCCCCATGGGAAGATCAAAGCTTTGGTGGCTGGACTGATGCTCTGACTAATTAAAACCAAGCCTGTGTGCATGGCAGTGTGATTAAAGGCAAAGAGGCAGTTATGAAAAGGTGATGGTGGTTAATTCCTGACGTTCTGTCTGTTGGTCCACGTGGAGCTGGTGTACAAGGAGAACTTGTCTGTCACAGGCACTCCTGACACAAGCATGTTTCCAGGCACACACATATGCATACATATGGTCAGGTCATTTGCCAGCACTTGTCTCGTCAGTTGAATGAATCATAGAAATACAGAATCTGAGAGCAGGACGAGACATGGAGGTCATTTTGTTCCATCCCGTAGAGGTGAGAAACTGAGGTCAGAAGGATTCTCAGAGTTGGTTAGGAGCAAAGTCTATATTTCATGTCACTTCCTCAGCCCCAGCTTACTTAGTGTGGTGTTGTAGATGACAACTGCAACGTAGCTGTTTAGGTTCTCATTCATTCCAAAGATGTTTATTGATCACCTACTGTGTGTCAAGATCTTTGATTTCATTACTGATTTCCTACTCAAAGATCTTTGATTTCCTGATTTCCTACTCATCTGGCTCCTTCCTATCTTTAGTGCCAAAGGTCAGTTCAGCTCCACATTCCCCGTGCTAGCGGCTCTCCAACTTTCTAATGCCGACCAACAGCTTTGAATACCTACCATATCCTATGAAGTGTGCTAACATTTTCCTCAGTTACTAATAACAAAACTACCATTATGTTGAGCCCTGAATCTAAATGCCTGAATCTATGTTAGATGCTTTACAGATGCTATCTCACTTAATCCCCAGGAAAATATTTTTAGCCTGCTTATCCCTCACAACATGCCATTCATATTTCCAGAGATGAAAGGCTGCAGGCTTGAGCAGTGTGCCCAAGGATACCCAGGGAGTAACTAGTGGGTCTAACTTTTTACTCCCATGGGTCCTTTTGTCTGCTATTAAAACAGAGTTCCCCGTATGCTGCCCTGCTAAGCTACGAGGAGGTGGGGCAAATCTATTCTGACCCTCTGACTCCTTTCTCCACGCTTTGCCTTCTAGAAAAGAATACTCCAGATTTTGGAGGGAGTCCATTGTTTCTCCATTCTCCTTTCTGTTTTCGCTGTTTAGAGATACAGTCTTTCTAACCCTAACCCCGCAGCTCACGGACTGGTCCTCTGATTGCAGAAGAGGCTGGCTGGTTTCGGGCCTCGTTTCTCTAGCCTCCTCTGCATTTGGGTCCTGCTGCCTCACTCATCTGTCTTGCCCCCCACCTCCCTTAGGCATCAGAGCAGCCTCATCTAGCTGAATCGCGCTTGAGAGTGGAAGTGGTGTCATTTTGATCATAGCATGCCCATCAGTGCCTTGGCTAGCCCCTAGCCCTCGTGGAAATGCAATCTATGTATGTTCTATTGAATTCACCTTGGTGTCTGCTGAGAGGGTGGTGATTTAAACCAGTTTAAACCATTTCCCAGTTACAGCTGAGGCCAGCTCACCTTTCCTGGAGAGGATTCTTGACTGTTTCTTTGTAGGAGAAACACCTGAATTAATGAAATCTTTTCAAGAGCTTCAGGCTGAAAGCTGAGGTCCCTCAGGTAGGACTGATGTTGAAATTTTAATTGGGCAAATTCTCATTAGAGACAAAGAGCCCAGGATTGTGCTGGCAGAACCTAACGTCTTCTAATGTTGACTTCAAAACAGTAAAGCCCTTGCTAAGCCATTTAACTGTAAAATTGGGACCTGGGAAGGCAGTGCGGACTCTGAGATTACAGGTCTAAAGATTTGGATTTGCTTTCCAGCCCTCTACCAATGTCACTTACTTTCTGTCTCTGTTTCCCTGTTTTGCACAGGGATTTACATGGGCAATAAGGCCCCCTGGGAAACAGTTCCCTTTTTCAGCTGGGTGCCTGGTTTGGTGAAGATGCTGTTCAATTTAGATTTTAAAGCACATATGATTTTGGATTAACTCTACTACATCTGTCTGAATACAGGCAACTGAGAGTTAACAAAATGAAAATGAGGTCTAAAGAATTGAAGCACAGTCAAGTCCTTTATTACTGAAAGAATGCTCAACTCAAATGGACCTGTTTAAGCACTTCATCAGCTATCACACTTAAAAGGAGATTTTGCAGGGAAAGTTTTAGCTTTGTACTTTGAAAAATTTAAGTGCACTCTCTAAGCAAAAAATGTCACGTTGCTGTCATTTTTGGTCTTATACAGAAGGGTGGATCCTTTTCAGTCTCATCTCCGAGGGCAGAAATAAAGTGAGCAAGAGGCACTTAGCTCATGGCCAGGCACACAGCTAGGCTCTGTGCACTGTTGCTGTCTGAGTTGGTACTCCTGCCCCATTAGTGGGAGCCAGGCTTGGAACAATTAATCACATTTCATAAGCAAACGTTTCTTTATTTGACTGTGCTGGGTTTTTTTTTGTTTTTTGTTTTTTTCGGTATGCGGGCCTCTCACTGTTGTGGCCTCTCCCATTGTGGAGCACGGGCTCCGGAAGTGCAGGCTCAGCGGCCATGGCTCACGGTCCCAGCCGCTCCGCGGCATGCGGGATCTTCCCGGACTGGGGCACGAACCCGTGTCCCCTGCATCGGCAGGCGGACTCTCAACCACTGCGCCACCAGGGAAGCCCTGTGCTGTTGTTTTTAATGAAGACATCATTTCCAATATGCTTCCGTGCAGTAACCCTGTAGTCATGCCTAATTGTGTTCTGAGTAATGCAGGGGCTTGAGTGAGGAGAACACAGGGTGGGGGCAGGAGGAGGGAGAATTGATGATGTGCGAGTTAGGGAAAGGTGCCTCTTCCTTGGGGTGGGTACAGCACCATGCTTGGAGAGGGGAGCATGGGTGGGTTTCAACCCTCACTTACCTCCTCAGTTGGGTGCCTTTGGGCAGGTCACGGCCTGTGCTACTCTACCCATGGCCCTGGTTGGGGATGGCATCCACAGGCAAGGGTAAGATACTTGAAGGACTTAAAGAAGAAGCTCTCAGGTGACCGCCATTGAACTTACTTGTTGGTTTTCATTCCTTTTGCAAAACATATTAACGGCTACTGCTGCTACATGCTCATGTGCCTATTGTATTATACGCCACCATGATTCTGCCCCCTCCCTTTGGGCTGACGACATGCTAAGAGCAAATTGTGTAAGTTTCCATACCTGTTTGTGCCAACTAAATTTGTTCTTGTAATTGAGTAATGTAATCATTACATAAATGAAACGTGAATGGGAAAAAATAGCTAATATTCAATGAGCACTTACTGTGTACTAGGCACTCTTCTCTGTTTAACTTTTTTATAAACTGCTGTGTTTATAAAACTAAGTTGAATGTTTTGAACAAAATGTATAAAAATGAGTTGCTGCAAAAGAAGTTGCCAATGACATGTACACATTACTATATTTAAAACAGATAACCAACAAGCACCTACTGTATAGCGCAGGGAACTCTGCTCAATATTCTGTAATAACCTAAATGGGGAAGAATTTGAAAAAGAATAGATACATGTATATGTATAACTGAATCACTTTGCTGTACACCTGAAAGTAACACGACATTGTTAATCCAGTATGTTCCAGTATAAAATAAAAATTTTAAAAAATGAAGAAAAAAGTTGCCAATGAATTAGGTATGAAGAAAATAACAGTAAAAAACTTGGAGGGAAACTAAAAACCTTAGCTGGTTTCTGCATTCAGAAACCTTTACATTTACTTAGCAAATGTCTTTAAGTGCTTAATCCACTTGGAAGAAAGCAAAACTAGAAATCAGTCAATATATTATTTATGCAAGAAAGACTTTGGGTAATCTGTGGACGCATATCTAGAGAGTAAGATCTCCAATCTACATCAAAATATCCATGAAGAAACATATGTTTATATGTTTATATTAAAATGTGTTTAAGGTATGCACATTATTTTCTATGATTCTTTGCTTTCTTTTTAAACAGTACATGTTTATTGTGGAACTTTAAAAAAAATAAGTTTATTTTTGGCTGTGTCGGGTCTTGGATGCACGTGGGCTTTCTCTAGCTGTGGTGAGCAGGGGCTACTTTTCGTTGCTGTGTGCAGGCTTCTCATTGCGGTGGCTTTTCTTGTTGTGGAGGATAGGCTCTAGGCTTGTGGGCTTCAGTAGTTGTGGCACATGGGCTCAGTAGTTGTGGCTCGTGGGCTCTAGAGCGCAGGCTCAGTAGTTGTGATGCCCGGGCTTCGTTGCTCCGTGGCATGTGGGATCTTCCCAGACCAGGGCTCGAACCCGTGTCCCCTGCATTGGCAGGCAGATTCTCAACCACTGCGCCACCAGGGAAGTCCCGATTCTTTGGTTTTAACATCTGTCTTAATTAATAGACCACTTTTTATTGGCCATGATTGTGTTGATAAGAAGTCTTGTACTGTAAGAAAGTTACTGAAGCCAAATCAGATCTGAGCCCTAGATGGCCCCTGTTGATGTGGGCAAGTGCTGCATGGGAGCTGATTAGGCTTCTCTAAGGAATGTACCTGTGAGGTAACTGTAATGTGACCTATAGATCATATTCTCTTATTGCAAGTTCCTTTTTTCTCAGTTATTGGGTTGAATTGGCTTTTAACATGTCAAATATTTCTAAAACTCAGTGGACTGCATCTGCTCTATTTTGAGTATAATGACATTTGACATAAAATAACACTGCCCTTTGGTGCCTGTGACCAAAGGGATTTCTTTGCTATTCCAATTGTCAGATCCTCTGAGGATTCGAAGGGTGAACATGTATGTGTATGCATGTATACATACACACACGAGCTTATATCCAATTAAGCAAGTATTCAGTGAGCCTACTATATGTGAAGTGCTGTGCTGTGAGCCATAAGGACCCAAGAAAATACCCAAGGTGATTATTGCCCCCAAAGAAACTGGGGATGTACCTGAAGGGGTCACACATCACTGGCTAAGATAAATGGGTACTAGAGAGCATTGTGCAGGACGAGGATAGCAGGAGAGGATTCCAACTGGAAAAACAGTTTAGAGTTAGGGTGACATTGCAGAGGAATTATACAACTCAGTGATAAGAAGAACTTTCAGAATTGCTTTTATGTTTATCCGATTTAATTTTCAAAATAATTCCAGGAAATATAAAGACCACTACATTGCCAACCAACACAGATATAAAGGGAAGGTGACTTGTCCCAGTAAAGTGGAGCCAGAGCTCTGACCAGGCTTCCTGGTGCCTTGACTGGTGCTGTTCCTGCCACCAGGCAGCTTTGCATCTTTCTGGCACATTCACTTACCTACCTACCACCCTGGAGACACTAACTGAAACTCATAACTGCCCAAGTTAAACTGCCTTATTGTGGCTCCATTTCAATAAGCCACAACTACTGCCAGCTTACTAAATGCAGGGCCACATATCTTCTGGGAAGGGCCCAAGTCTGGTTCCTGCCGCACTGCATGACAGGTGGGTGTGTGTTGAGGCATACCTGCTTGTCTGGCACCAGCCTCAGGATTCCTGCCCTCCAGCCCTGTGGGCAACGGCTGGGGCAGCAGCCTCATCCAGTGCCTTCTGAACCATTCAGGGAAATATTGGGTTGGCCAAAAATTTCGCTTGGGTTTCTTGTAACATCTTACGGAAAAACCCAAATGAACTTTTTGGCCAACGCAGTACTTAAGGTTTACACATTCTGCCCAAGCCTGGGCAAGCTCTGTTGGGCCCTAGAATAGCTCTTTGCCATTTAATAGGGAGGACTGCATTTGCAGAGGTGCCATAGGCCAACTGCATGAGGGCCCTACAGCAGAGCACCCTTTCCAGTTTGAGCATAAATTACACTGTCCCTGGGAAGGAAGGGTCTAGAAGCCTCTCTCTATTCCCCCAACTCAGAACAACAGAAACTACAGACATAAGGGTGATGATAAAGATTTGCCTGTGTTATTGAGTGGCTTTGTGCTTACACTGGGGTACTGGAAGATATAAACAGCCACCAGGGAAGGATACAAGGCACATGGTCTTTTCTTCATGGTCCATTCAGTTATTCAACAAATATTTGCTGAGCACCTATTAAGTGCTGAGTGGTATACAGATATTGGAGATTTCCGGTGGAGCAGTCATGGCCCTGCCAAGTTTATTATAGTCTGCTGAAAGGATACAGACATGTCAAGGGCTAATTACAGTGGAGTATGATAAATGCAGCCGGGTACACAGTGGAGGCAGGGTGGGGCTGCTCAAGGGCTGTTGGCTGAAGGAGTGAGTAGCGGCTGAAATTCAGACCATGTTCCACTCTTCTAGACACATGCTGCCTTGGAGAAGGGGAGCCTTTTTGTAGTCCACAGAAAGGCGCAAGGGGACCAGCAGTGACCTTGATTGGAAAGATACTTGGCCTAGATTTAGGATGGAAGGGAAGCTTTCTTGGCAGGTAACATCTGAACGGAGACTTGAAAGATGACTAGGAATTAGCCAACCAAGGGGAAGAGAAGGAAGGTGGGAAAGAGCATCCCAGGCAGCAGCACAGTTGCCAAAAGTGAGACAGTGCTTAGCATGTGTCAGGATGTGCTGCTGTGAGTGCTTTAAGATGAATTCTTTGAAGAGAAAGCAACACGTGGAAGGCACAGAAGTGCAAGAAAACACAGCATTTGGGGGAATCTGAAGGGTGTTTATTGTGGGTTCAAAGGAGAGGAAGATCGGTAAAGGCTGGAGTGACAATTACGGCTAATTACACTGGCATCGCACTTGTTATATGCTAAGTGACCTGAGCACTCAATGCATCGTGACTCATATGATCCTCACAACAACTGTATGAGGTAGGTATTATTATTATCCTCACTTAGCAGATGCAAATGAGACAGAGAGAGACTGACTGACATGTCCAAGGCTACACTGCAGAAAGGGAGAGACAGGATTTGCAGTCAGGCTTCAGGTTCTTAATTCCCACACTGCCTCTCTGGGAAGAACTTGAGCTGGAGACCGGCCTCTACGGATTGACTGCGCAGAGGAGGGAAGGGAAGCCCATCGTGAGAGAGGGTGACAGATGTTAACCTTGACACGGAGGTGTGCACTGCAGCTCTGAACAATGAGAGATTAGTCATGTGGTGCCTTTTCTAGTCTTTTCCGGCAACTCTGGGGAAATGAATATCCTCCCTCATAAATTATCTCATTTATTAACACAATCCCATGAAAGTTGAATTTGTATCCCCGCTATAGCAGTGGGGAAAAAAAAATGAGGCACAGGGGAAGGAAATAACTTTTTCTCTTAAGAAATAGATACCCACTCTGGCAGCTGATTTGTTCCTTTGTTCATTCATTCAACATCCATTTATTGAGCATCTATTATATGCCAGCTACTCTGCTGTGTGTGAGAGATACAGTAGTGAACAAGGCACATTTCCTGACCTCAAGCAGATGGGGATTTTAAAACATGCCTGAAAATTCTTTGACCCTCATGCCATTGAGAGATGAAAACTATAACTACTTTCCTTGTGTCTGGGCTGGCCTTAGGGACTCACTTATAGCTCATAGAATGCAGCGGAAGTATGTGACTTCTGACGTTGTGGGAATTCTGAGGCTAGGTCCCCAAAAGGGCCAGCCAACTATCCCTCACTCTGAGGGAAACCAGCTGCCAAGTAAGAAGTCCAGCTAACCTGATACAGCCACAGTGGAGAGGCCACATGTGGGCGCTCTGGTCAACAGCTCCAGCTGAGCTCCCAGTCGACAGCCAGCACCAGCTGCCAGCTTTGTGAGTGAGCCGTCTTGGACGCCCAGCCTCATCTGACCTTCAGATGACTGCAACTCTCGCCAACTTCTTACTGTAGCTGCATGAGAACCCCAAGTGAGAACTGTCCAGCCTCTCCCACGTTTCTGACCCGTAAAAGTGTGAGCAAAATTAAAAAGTGGTTATATTATAGATGTTGTAAGTTGTTATATAGAAATAGCCACTGGGATAGTCAGCCTCCAAGAACTGAGAGGAGAGGCACCTCAGGGCACCCAGAGGAGATTGGGCTCAAATCCTGAGAGGAGAAATTGCTTAAATCTTCTGGTTCAGCACTGAACATAAAACATCCAGCTATCTTTCAGCTTTTATTTCTAAGTGGTCCTTGTGAAGGAAGGGATAGGCAAAAGTAGAAGAGAAAAAGTGAAATCAGCAATTTAATAAGGAAGACTTGATTTTACATGCTGCTTTGAGTTTGAGCTGACATTCCCACATCCATACACACATACATACACCACGCACACACACAGGCAGTGCAGGAGCCTGGTTAACTAGAAGTTACGGTCGTCACTAATGGCACCTACTGCTGTCAGTCTTTAGGCTGGTAATGAATAGTACTCTCTGCTTTAGGTCTGACATCCTGATTAGTTAAACTGTTTGCAAAAGTCTCTGCAGTGGCTTTGCCTCAGGCTTGTCTGTTGAGTGGTTCTGGTGCTAGACAGGGGACTAAAATGAGTAAGGGCTGCAACTGGAAGAGAGAAGCATGCTTCTCATGGTTCCATCAAGCTCTGGGTTAGTTGGAAGCAAATGAGGTAGGTGATATTGAGCGGCAACGGGTATGGGCTACTGCCTGAGAACATTTCCTATCAGAGACCAAGGTATTCACTTCTACATGGTGTCTCGCCTTTGCTTTCCCCTTTTCCTGTAGGTGTGCATGCAGGAAGCCTTCCTTTTTCTTCACAGAAGAAAAACAGAGAGGAGAGATGACAGTGGTTAATAGTGTGTCCCAACTGTTGACCTTATCCTTTTGGAAAAAGAGCAAGCAGTTCAAAGCCTCCTTTCAATTGCTAGAAGAGCAAAAGCTCTTCCTCGACCAGAATCGACCTTGCTCCTCTTCTTAACCATCAATTATGGTGGAAATCATGATGCTTTCACCAGGAATATCTGTGGGAAGCTCTTGGGATTTTGAGAGGCAGGTTTTTCCTGGTAAATCTTCTTGTTTAATTAATGTTTATAATTTTTTGTCGGTTTGAAATGAAAGAACTTTACCCCTGGGCTGTCCGAGATGTTAGCTGTCTGTTTATTCTTGCAGGGACCCTTAGGAGCAATTTGCAAACTCATTTAACCTGCAGAACATCTGTTGTAAGAATGGGTGAAGGATCTTCTTCCCCCCCAAAGGGGGCGTGTATGGCAGAAACTTGATTGGGATTCAGGGTTTGTGCTGTCTGGGCCTGCAGTGAGCCTGTTGTTTCACTGAGGTGAGTCCCAGGGTCCCATTATGAGGTGACTTTCCTCCTATCAGAGGTCTGTCAGGATTTTCAGAGACACTGTATCATTGGCACCATCTCACTTCTGAGTTGGAAACTGCATCTGCTAGGCACATTGGCCCTGGAAGTGTTTTCACCTGCTCTGCTGTCAAAGTCACGTTTGCACCTGTTTATATCATTGAAGTCCAGTGAGTTGGGGTGGAAGGGAGGATAGAATGATCCAGCTCAGTGGGGTGGGTTCTGTTCTGGGAACATCTGAACTCTGCTGGTAGGTGCTAGAAGCCCATCTTGTCTTCCCATCTCTGAGTGGAGTCCCTGCTGAGGTGGGCAGTTGATACCCATCCTTTGTTGTTGTTGTTGTTGTTCATAAGATTCCTTTATTATCTTTTTAGTGTTTACAGGATCTGAAGTCAGGTTTCTTCCTTCTACATATGGTAATTTGAGTCTTTTTCTTGTTGGCTAGAGGTTTACAATTTTATTGATCACTTCAAATAAACATTTTATCTTATTGATTTTATTTTTTACTTTTCTATTTCACTTTTTATTTTGCCTCTTTTCTGCTTACTTTAATTTGCTCATTTTTTTTTCTAGTTTCTTAAGGCAATAGCATAGGTCAGAGGTTGGCAAATTACAGCTCATGGCCTACTTTTATACACCCTCTGAGCTAAGATGGTTTTTATAGTTTAAAAGTTGTTAAAAAAACAAAAAAAAACATTTAACAGAGATGGTATATGATCCACATAGCCCCAAATGTTTACTATCTGGTTATTTATTTTTAAAGTTTACCAATTCCTGGCTTACATCATTGACGTGAGGTTTTTTTGGTCTTTTAAAATATGAGCACTTAAAGAAAAAAAAAATTCCCTTTAATCACTGCTTTAGCAGCATCCCACAACTTTGTTGCATTAAGTTTTCTTCTTCATTCAGACAAGAGTGTTTTCTAATTCCTCTTGTGATTTCTTCTTTGCCTTATGGATTATTATTATTTTTTAGCATCTTTATTGGAGTATAATTGCATTACAATGGTGTGTTAGTTTCTGCTTTATAGCAAAGTGAACCAGCTATACATATACATATATCCCCATATCTCCTCCCTGTTGCGTCTCCCTCCCACCCTCCCTATCCCACCCCTCTAGGTGGTCACAAACCACCGAGCTGATTTCCCTATGCCATGTGGCTGCTTCCCACTAGCTATCTATTTTACATTTGGTAGTGTATATATGTCAGTGCCACTCTCTCACTTCATCCCAGCTTACCCTTCCCCCTCCCCGTGTCCTCAAGTCCATTCTCTACATCTGCGTCTTTATTCCTGTCCATGCCCCTAGGTTCTTTATAACTATTTTTTTTAAGATTCCATATATATATGTGATATTTGTTTTTCTCTTTCTGACTTACTTCACTCTGTATAACAGACTCTAGGTCCATCCACCTCACTAAAGATAACTCAGTTTCGTTTCTTTTTATGGCTGAGTAATATTCCATTGTATATATGTGCCACATCTCCTTTATCCATTCATCTGTCGACAGACATCTTAGGTTGCTTCCATGTCCTGGCTATTGTAAATAGAGCTGAAATGAACATTGTGATACCACCCATCCTTTTTAATGAGAAACATTCTCAGGGACTGTTCCCTTAAACAAACCTTTGTCACCATCTGGTTAAATTCCTTAAGTATGGAAAACATAAGGACATTTTCATGACTGCTCCAAGTTGTGTGTGGTTTTGAATAAATGGTCAGAGGGTTATATTTCTTTGCAGCTGGAGAACTTAGAGGTAATTTAGGTCAGTCCTTGCATTTTACAGATGAGAAATTTGGGACTTTGAGAGTTTTGGTGCTTTGCCTGAGGTTACACAACTAGTTAGTGATAGAGCTAGGAGAAGAACCTAGATTTCCTGACTCTTAAATCAGTATTTCTATTGCACTGTATTGCATGGTCTAAAAACAGTACCCTCAAATAGATTTAAAGCAGGATTTCCACAAAAGCTCTGATCTGTGCCTTGTGGATGTTTACTGGTATATCTGGCCTCTACCCACTAAATCCCAGTAACAACCATTTCCCCACCTAGTTGTGACAAACATAAATGTCTCTGGACATTGCCAAATGTTCCGGCGGGGGGTGGGCCACAAAATTGTCCCCTGTTGAGAACTGATTAAAGGTAGTGTCTCTTTAAATAAGAAACATTTATTTAATGCCTTGCTGGAGTGTGTGAGTATAAAATGGACTTAAGTAGCAGTCAGGGGTATGAGAAGACATCCTGCTTCCTGATCAACTGTGACCACACAGGATCATGGAGGCTAATAAGACCATATTGCCTGTCCCTGCATTTCAATGTTCAGATCGTAATGTTACCATAGCAGGGGAGGAGAGACTGATGGGGTGAGGGAAAGGCTTAAGGAAATCAGTAAGGTATTTTGTCTTTAAGGAAACAATTGCTATAGACTTTATTATCTGAAAGACTTGTATCCAGAATATACAAAGGACTCTCAAAATTCAATGATAAGAACATATACAATCCAATTTTAAAAGTGTGCAAAAGATTTGGACACTTCACCAAAGGAGGTAAGTGGATAACAAATAAGCACATGAAAATATATTCAGTATATTCAGTATATTCAATCATTAGTCATTAGGAAAATGCAAAGTAAAACTGTAATGAGATATCACCTCATAACTGTAAGAATGACTAAAATTAAAAAGACTGACCATATCAGGTATTGATAGGATGTAGGGGAACTGGAACTCTTGACATAGTGCTGGTGGGAATATAAAATGGCACAGCCACTTTGGAAAACAGGTTGGCAATTTCTTAAAATGTTAAACATATACCTACCATATAATCCAACCTTTCCACTTCTAGGTATTTATCCAAAAGAAATGAAAGCATGTGTCCATGCACAGACTTGTGCATGAATGTTCATGGTAGCTTTAAACTTAATAATAATCCAAACTGGAAACAACCCAGATGTCTATCAGCAATTCCTTTTTAGACGTTGCTTTGTGAATGAGACATTTTCAAATCCTGCCAACTAATCAGGTTTGGTACAGAAACAGGTCAGACTAAGAGCATCTGTTTAGGCCCAAATACTGGCTTGCTTTTGGTGTATGTTAGTATGCATGGAATTAGGATGGTGGTTTAATGTGATAGAAATAATACAGTGCTATTCTGGCCTGGAATCTACACTATTTGGCTCCTGACGCTGGACAAGTCATTTATTGGGTCTCTCGGCCTTGGTCTTTTCAAATCTAAAATGAAAAGCCTGGATAACGGTGTATGATATGGCAGGTCCATTTTAGCTCTCCCTTTCTGTGCTATGAGTGTGTCCTGATGGTATCTGAACAGAGTGAGCATGGCCAGTTTGTCCTCATTGGAGAGATCTGCCTCAATGAAGCACAAAAGCTGTTGAGAAGAAATGCTGTCCATTATTAAGTTGGGTAAAACATGGGATTCAGGGATTTTTAAAGCTCTGGAAGTCATTTTGTGGGAATCAAATTTAAAGCTAAAGCAAAGTGTGAATCTTATTTGCTGGCACCAGGGACCTTAGCCCCCCTTGGACTCTGTCCTTCAGTGACCCCTTTTTGACTGTGTGGTCTTGGTTTGGTGCTGGGTTCCTGATGATTATCAAGAGAGACCTAAACTCAAGAGTGAGAACATCTAGCATGTTTTGTATTGTCCCAGTTCCTTTCTTCCTGGCGTGTAGGATTAGCCAATGCCATGATTGTAAAAGCATTTGCTTTCCTTGCCTCTCTCTTTCCCTCCTGTCTGATACCTCAAGAGAAATGCTCCTTATCTAGTAGTATCCCAACAATGCACAGCAGTGTTATTTGAAAGGAAAACATAAATAAGGAACTTCTGCAGAACTAGAGGAACTGAATTGCATTTTCTTTCCTCCATCTGTTTGTGCCTGAATGCCTCCTTTGTCTGGCTTCGGGAATGCCCAGGCCTGGGTCACCTTTCCTGGAGCAGATATGGCAGACTGCAGGTCCTACCTGGCAGCTTTGCGAGTGCTTACTTTGTAAGATGGATTACACACTTCTTGTTTTCTTAATAAAGGGTGTGAAAGATGTGAAGACTTTTTAGATTGGGGTAGCAGCAGTATATAATTTCTGTTCTTGTTTCTATGTCCAGACTCCAGATCTTTCCCAACTCCCATTCTCTACCCTAATTAGATGTTTCAGGTTTGACAATGTACCTGCCAGATTCCTTTTGTTTTTTCCCAAAACAGTTTCTACTTTCTGTCTACTCCAGAGAGCTCCTCCTAGAACTTCAGCATCTTATTCCCAATTGAAATTTAACTTTCCAAGGCTACTTTGGGAAAAAGTTAGGTCTAATTGTCAGACTTGATGCCTGCTTATAGTCTGCAGTCCTAGATAAGAAAATAAGCAGCAGGCTGTGGAGACATATTCCATCTTATCATCCATAATTTTAATGTCTTATTAATTGGTTGGGCACCAACTGTTTTCTAAACAGAAAGTTGAATAACACAAAAGGATTTTTAACAGTCCTTCCTGGAGTAATTGAAGTTAAAAGTCTTTTGCTAATATGGGTATGGCATGTTAGGTAACCAGCATCATGGTTCTCGGCACAGAGAGCATAATTCTTTCATAAGGCTTTGTACCGTAGGAAGTAGACTGGCAGTAACGATTCCCATGAAATAAAAGTGATAATTGAGACTCAAGCAGTTAAGTACCTGAGGTCATGCATATAGTAAGTGATGAGACTGACCTTTAAATTCTGATCTTCAGACTTGATGCCAAGTCCAGTATGTCTTTTATTACCTATGCGCATTTCTATGTGTTTGTTACTTATGGAACTATTCTACTATTCCCATAAGCTGCTCTCATTAGATTAAAAAAATTAACACTTTATTGGTAGTGGATATTATGAGAGAATAGCATAAATCAGAGGGACTTCTAAATATACTCTTCTTCTACCTGAAAAAAAGTTTTCAGCAGGAAAGAAGGGAGGGGACAGCTTACATCAGTTTCCTTATGGTCCTGCAGCTTAAGGGGTTGTGGCCTGGACATTGCTGATCACCCTCACACTCAAGTGTTTTCTCTAGAGCTCCGAGGTGACAAGGCCCAGCAAATGGGTAGAGGTCATTCTTATGTGCCACTTTACTCACTCCAACTCTATCAACACAAATAACAACAAACCATAAACACTCATATCCCTAATTCATTTCCTTTGGAGATTGGAGGTTTTGTTACATATACCATAGAAGTCTTTAGGGGACCCACCTCAATGTTTTTTTTTTTATCTTGACTTAAATCCAACTCTTCTTGTTTCCTTCTCCATCAACAACCACCACCACCCCCCACCCCCGCTCCGGCTTTCTGTCAAGGGGTGATGGACAATAGATGGTAGCAACAGTTTCTATGGTAACAGCATCTGAGTCATCTCCTTGGAAACTTGCATAAAGACCTTCCATCTTCAGACCAGCTCAGTGCAACTTGGAAGGTCTTTGTTCCCTTGAATGTATCAGCATGGGGGAGCAAGCTCTCCCAGGCCTTGGCCACTGCAGTTTCCTTTGGCTCCTGATGCCCATGGCACTTTGGGTATAGAGTTGGATTCAGGCAAAGGTGGGGGTTGGAGGGACCTGGAGTGCTTTTCTCAGCCTAACCCATGGCCAGAATGCATTGTCTATGGTCCAGCACCAGATACCCAGCAGATTTAGCCAATAGGCCTCTTGCTTTTTAAAAGGCCAGATGACTCAACCAAGGCTCCCACAGTGACCAGCAATGGATCCGAATAAAGCAATACTACATATGAACACAGATGAGCTGGATATTTTGACATGATCATGAAGAGAATACTGAAATAGGGCACTGTGGGATAGCTTGTAAGAGTCCCTTTCCTTGTGGTGTCCTTCAAATGCAGCAGTTTTGTTACTTAAATGAAAGCAGAATGGTTTCCAGCAGCTAAGAGCATTAACTCTCTTGTCATCAACCATGCCAAGTAACAATCACAAACGTTGCCGTTGTGCTTCATATTTTATAGATCATTTTCACATTGAGGAGCTCAACTGTTTATTCAGTTCAACACATTAATTTGAAACCTACTATGTGCACATATTGTGTTGGAGTTTGGGGCACAGTAGTGAGAAAAAAATAGACATGGTCTGTGCCCTAATGAAGTTGACAGAAAAGAGAATCACGGGCTAATTAGATAATTACACAAGAGCATGAACATTCAACTAAGATCTGCTAAAGGAGAGGGTCCATGGTATGATTAGTGTGCATGATATGGGGATTTGACCCATTGGAGACACTTCCCTGAAAAAGTTATGGTTGTACTGATGCCTGATCAACAGGGGCTTTTGCATAGAGACACTGAAGACTTGAAGGGCAACTTTACTTACTACCTTGTACTTACGAGTTAGCTTTTCTTCTGTCCTTGACTTGTTCCTCCGGATGGAACATGATTCTGCGTTCAGGGAACATGTTTTCTCATGTCTTGGTATCCACTGTAGCTGTGCTATTCAATTCAATAGCCATTGGACATGTGTGAGAATTTAAGTTTAAAGTAGAGTTCAGTTCCTCAGTTGTACTAGCCACATTTCAAGTGCTTAGTAGTCTAGTGTGTAAGCACAGATAAAGAACATTTCTATTATTCTAGAAAGTTCTGATGGACTGTTCTATAGCACCTGGTACATATGACACTTAATTGGCCCAAATAAATATGTACTGATTGAGCCCTCAGATAAGCAAAGCCTTTTTCTCATGGGTGAAGCTGAGGGCAGTTACTGATTTGGGAAAAACTGATATTTTGCCCTGTCACCATTATGAACTATCAGAGAAAAATTAAAAACACACAACAGCAAACAAGGCACTTTGCATTCTTAGAAAACCAAAATTAACAATTATCCTATCAAGTTCTGGTCAATAAGATAAGTGAAAGTTTAGGCATTTCCCATAATCTTGGATTCCCCTGCTTCTCCCTCGACTCTTGAGATGCTGAGATCTGAGGAAATGTTACCACCTTTGTGGATATAATACTGTGAGAAAGTTGCAGTTTTCCCACCAGAACAGACTAATCTTGTGGGCTTTTTTCTTTTGATTATCTGTTGATTTTCATTTACCAAGCCACTTTTTTTTAAAAAATGTTTTTTGCTGACACAGACAAGTAGTTTGGTTGAAGGTTTATCTTTTTAAATTCATGATTCCAGAAAATAAGAAGCAGACATATGCTGTACCAAGGAAATGATAATTCCTGTCTTGGGGAGTTAATGTCGGCTCCTGTAGAGGCTCCTTAGTGGTTGAGGTGGAAAGGGGAGATAGGATTCCTGGATTCTGGAGCCGTGTGATTTTGGCCAACGTGGCGAAACCAAGTTAAGAACCATTTATTTTTCTAATAGGGTTTTTTGTTTTTGTTTTTGTTTTTTGTGGTACGCGGGCCTCTCACTGTTGTGACCTTTCCTGCTGCGGAGCACAGGCTCCGGATGCACAGGCTCAGCGGCCATGGCTCACGGGCCCAGCCGCTCTGCGGCATGTGGGGTCTTCCCAGACCGGGGCACCAACCCGTGTCCCCTGCATCGGCAGGCGGATTCTCAGCCACTGCGCCACCAGGGAAGCCCTCTAACAGGGGTTTTTGATGAGATGTTTTGTATCATTGACTCTAATTTTTTTTAAAGTCAGGACCTCATAGGGCTAGGATTTCTGGAGCCCCAGAACAGATCAGGAGGGTGCCACTGGTTGGGAATTACATGTGTCATCATGTGTAGGAATGGGTGAACATGAAAGTTACCATCACCCCATGTGGCTGACACCTCCCCCTCCCTCACTCCTGACCCCTGCACGCACCATGCTGACCCTAACAAAGTGTTTCTAATTTTCACTTGAAAATGATCTGAACGTGTTTAGGTTGATGGGCCGTCTTCTCATTAAGATTTCATAAGCTTCCCGGGAGTGTAGAGAAACCTCCCTAGGTCTGCTTGCTTAGAGCCTTTTGTTTGGACCCTGAAGAGGAAGTATGCAGCTTGTTAATGAGAGTCACAGATGAAAATTAAAGTTGTGGGCACTTGGAACCCTAGCAAAGGCCAAAGATTTTGAGGTGAGCTCTAGGGAAGTGAGCATGTAGGAGTAGGCAATAATGTACAGAGTTGAGAACGCCTGAGGGGAAAGCAGTGGGGCCGGTAGAGGAGGAGGAGGAGCATGGGAAACTTGGACTTGGGAGGCAGGGTTGGCAAGCTGGCTCCACCACTGCCTTGCTGACTGACTAGTAATAGGCAAACATGTTGGTTATTTTACCTAAGGAATATGAGGCCTTGAGAATCTACGTGGATGTGTTTTCTGCAGTGGCTGGTGTGTCATGAGAGGCTGGGATTGATGAGCGGTGACAAAGGAGAAAGGATGTGAGGATAGTATGTTTTAAATTATAAGTGACTTTTGTTGCAGTACTGTATAGTAAAGCACTGCTTACAGAAATTACAACTGTAGACCACTATAAACAGGGCACAGGGCTGGGCTTTTTACCAACACAATCCGTAGAGTGGGCGATGTCGTCCTCCTTTGGCAGGTAGAGAGACTGAGGCTTAGAAGGCTTGAGTAACTTCCCTGGCCTCACACAGCTGATAGACGCCAGATCTTTCTCCAAGCCCCTATTTTTGCCACTATTCCTGCTTCCTCTCCAGAGAGGCCCTTTGTGATCCATTTCAATTCGGACATTTTATGATACTGTTAAAATGCTTTTCTTCAAAAGGCCCTTTAGAAAGCTGTTAGAGCTCCAGGAATAGTACAGATTGAATATGCTCATCAGTTAAACATATTTACATCTCCTTTGGGGCTGTGGAATCAGGAGGGTTAATTAGCATCTGTCAGGCTGTTCTAAAGTACTGGGAAGGACTCAAGATGACCTTGAAGAGCATTTTATTTTGAGGTGGCTCCCAGAGTTTGTATTATAGATTGGTCAATCTTTTTCCCCATCTCCGACAGCTTTTATTTACAATGGCTCTTTCTCCGGAAGCTGGGATCTACATCTTTACTCTGCTTGTCTGTTCCAGCTGGCCCTGGCCAGACTGAAGTCAGCACCCTAGACCCGTCCCCAAACAGTTCTTTTTTCTCCCTCAACTCCTTTTACTGTTTCTTGCTGAGAGACCCGGGTAGCTGGCCCAGGAGAGGGAATTCAATGTGAGTTATTTGCTGATGAAGATTTTTTTTTTACAAGATAGGCAATGAATTGCTGTGAGCTATCTACATTCTCTGATTTCCTCTCTCATGACCTTCCATTGCTGTGTGCAAGGTGTTGATCAGGACAGGAGTCCCAGCCAAGGTGAGAGCTGTAATCAGTGGCCATAGAGTGAACAAGGTCAGATGGATGGATCCTTTGGATAATGACCTCTGGTAGCATTGTAAACTCATTGCATGAATGTAGTCTCATATACAAGAGAAACATTGAAAAACAAACAGTGCAAGTGATTGTTTTCTGTGTGAGCAAGCTAACCCAGATTTTAAGGGTAGGAATCTGGTTAATAAAAATTCAATAAATTGGAATAGAGATAAGAAGACAGGGGCCAAATTAGCATCAGCCATATACTGAGTCCAACCCGTGAGACTATGTCTGGCATTATGGCAGAGTATCTGAATGATTGTTTTGCTCCACCATCATCTGGTGTGTCAGTAAACATTCTTGCAGCTGTTTTCCTTACTTTGGCTTCTGGACTGAACTTGATCTTCTTATGGATTTAACTCTCCTTCCAAAAGGCTTTATTACATTTGCACTCCTTGTGAGTCCTTGGGACTTTCAGCTGTTGGTCAAAGCCTGTGCTGATGTGGACAATGTTTAATTTACTGTTTCCTTTCTGACCTGCCTCTGTAAATTAATCATCTTTGAATGCTAGCATTACTCATCTTACTCTACCATGTTTGCTTCTCAACTTCTTTGCTTTCCTTCCTCCTCTCTTGGAGGCACACATATACTTACACATGTGGGTGTGCACACACAAATGTGTGCTTATTATATGTGAACAAGGTCTCTTGTCTCTTAAGAACAGAGTGGTTGATGATGCAAAAGTCATTTCTCATTGAGTCTTAGGATCCCTCATGTTTGGTCTGAGTCAGGGATTTTTATTTTTTTACCCTGTCAACTAGAGCCAGATACCTAGAGCTGCTTGTGAATGTACCCCCTTATTTAGGAATTAACTTCTTTTAGATTATGTCTCAATGAATCCAGGACCTTCAGTCATTTCAACACTTCTTAAGCACCTTCCACTTACAGGGTGTGCTCTTCTCACTCCAAATTATTTCTAGGGGAAACTGATTTTTGTACAAGTTTTTCCCCAGGATTGGTCAGAAAGCTTGTGTGTTAGAGGTGAAAGGGCCACACTGGAGGGGAGATAGATGCACAGAAAGGAAAAGTGGGTCATCCAAGATAATAAAAACTTAGCTTATTACACAGCCACCCACATTCAGACCTTGAATCCATGTCAAATGCTGCAGAACTTTCTGGTTGGACGGGAATGGAAAGGGAGCTCTGGCTGGAACTTGCCAAAAGCCAGGGAGTTAACACATTGGGAGGACAGTGCAAGCCAGTGGGTTTCTCCGTTCACATCTATATGTGATTTTTCTAAAAAGTGCTGCCAGAGGTCACATAAGCGGTAAGAAATCCAGGTCCAAATCTGGTACAAACATAAGAATTGTCAAAGGCAACATGATCTGTAGTGATAGTGGGGCGGGGCGGTGGTAGCGGGAGGTGGCCGTCTGCTGCCTGTGTAGGTCTTGAGGTTAGGTTGCCATCTTAGTACCATGGATCACCTTGATTGTAACCCCTGGTTGCTGAACCTGACTTAGCCATGCATCTCTTTAGATTTTCTTTAGTGACCATAGACATTTCTCTTTTTTATCCAAATTTCAGGGAGGACATTTCTGCCTTTAAGCAACTCCATTAATCAAATGTACCAGACTTATTGCCTTGTTTTGGTTATTTAAAAAATTGGCCATGAACTGTCCCCTGGCTAAATTTCAAGCCTGATTTCTACCCACTCCCCTGTGCTCATTTCCTCCAAATGCACAGGGCTGTTTGCATTTCCCGAACACTGAGTTGGTACCTGGAGGCCACAGCTCGTGTTCTTGTTGTTCTCTCCCAGCCTCATATTCCCCTCTTACCTTGTCTCCCTGGGCAACCCCTGATCATCCTTCCATTTTACTATATAGTGTTTATAACATTGAATCAGAATTATTAGACGTCTTTTACTCACTTGTGTGTCAGCCCTGTGAGATTAGGAACCACATCCTAACAATTTTTGTATGACCTGCTTCCTTATCCCTGTATCTTCCAACAGGACCGTGAGTGGGATATGGGGGCTGTGATGCTGGTGGGGTTGGGCAGGAGAGAATTGATTAAAAAAAAAAACAACCCAGGTGGGTAGGAGGCATAGATGCAGCTCCCACCATGCTTCTTATCTGTAATCTTTTCCTCTCACTTGAATCTACTTCTACTTCCCTGGGTTCTCCTCTCCTACCTTGGTTTGTTTCCAGGTTGACATATAAGTGGTCTCTTGTAGTTGCATGTTATCTTATATCCATGGCTCAACTTTTAGCTGTAGATGTTTTTGTCTCCCCATTGGTCAAGCCTTTAAGATCTACGGTGGAAATCTTCTGACAACAGTGCCTGTCTCACCTATTGCAGGATTGGTTGATATTCTGGCAGGTACTGGCTGTCATTCTCTGTCGTTTGTATTTCTTTAGGCTACCTCCTACATGTGAGCTTTCAGGGAGGGGGAGAGTGCCCATAAACAAGTCTACCACTAGGGTAAATAAATGTGTCTTTGTAGGATTTACCATTAAATCCTAAGGTTTAAATGCTTATATAAGCGTAGGGGATTTGACATAAGGTCAATAACAAAGAAGTAGCCCTGGGGTTGGCAGGGTGTGCTGTGGGTATTCACAGTGGCATGTATAGGATGATGTTTGGTTGATTCCATTAGTATCCTTTCTCTCAGCTTGTAAACTTTGTGGTTTCCATACTTGCTATTGCTCAGGCATCATCATCTTTCTTAATGTTGCTCAGGAAGAGTACAAAAGACAACCTGTAACCTCTGATATGGTTTGTTTGGTTATGGTTCTCATCTGGGACAGAGTTCACATGTTTGTATACAAGTGGTCTCTCTGGCACCATACCCCTGTGCACTCTCCATCTTTTCTGAGTTAGATTGCTTTTGGGTGACGGACTTTGGCAACATTTTCAGTCTTTTAAAAGACAGTCCCATGTCCAAAAAGGCATTCCTCAGATGTTTCTGGAGTTGTGAATCAGGCTGTTCATTATAAACACTTGGAAGAATGTGCTGGTTTCTCACCTTCAGCACAGTGGGCCATTTCTAACAATACCGATATAGTCTCTTATGTTTGTACAATCAGAGGATGGTACTATTGTCTGATTTTCTTCTCCGTGAATTTTTTATTTTTGTGATTGCTTTTGAAAATGTTCTGTTCAAATTTTGTATAATAGTTTGACTTTGCCATTCTTTGTTTCCAATTTCATATAGTTCCATCGTTCAATATTTACGTGATTGTGGCTTGGTTCTTATATTTTATTGTGGAATAAGACTGAATATGAGTTTTTTCTTAGTTGAACTGCCAAACAGTCATTAAAGTTTACTATCAATTATGTTAAGTTCACATCATATATAAACACAAAGTCAAAAAGCATTTAAAGGTTTTAAGTGTTTTTTAAAAGCATTAAAACATTAACATGTATATGTTATAGGGTTGCAAATCTTAATTTAAGAAAAGTTAAACCTCTCAAATCTGGCTTGTGCAAAGTAGAGTGGATTACGTTTCAGAAAGAAATTTGGCACTTGTATTTCGTAGTTGCATTTATTCCCCATTTATTTGTAATTTAAACAATCTGCACTTTGTGCTTGTGTTTTTCTCCGAAGAAACTAAGACACCCTTAAAAAACCACTTTAACTAAGAGCATGCATATTCTAGTTGCATTGTTTGGGTTTTGTTGTCTTTGAGAATCCCCTTGTAGTTTCTCCCCCTTGCAGAATGTAGTGATGTTGTTTCTATGGAAACAGTGATGTCATGGGTATGAATGGGGCTTTGTGACCACCAGGAGTGCCATATATCAAGGCCAGTGATAGAGCCCAGCTTTACCTATGAAGTTGCTAATGGGACTCTGTTGTCAGCAACTTGAAATATATATGACTGGGAGGAAAGTGGATTTGTGTAGCAATTCTGGACAGCCCATATGGAATGTGTATTTGTGAAGCCATGTGTATGTGATTGTGAAATAAATCCTGCTTCACGGTTTGACTTTAGAACATCCGGATTCCCAGGTCCATGAGGTGGGAACTCGTAACCTATGAAATCAAGCTCCCAGCATCTATGGAAGAAATGAAGGAGAAATATGTCTCCAGGGTTTGGTATCCAGATACATAAGGCTTGCAGTGTCAGCATTAATACAAATCGGAGCTTTGTAATAATGCATGTAATAAATAGGCATTGATATACAGTAGACATATAGTTTAGTTTAACTTGAATGCATTTAAATGTTCTCTAAATGTAAATGACTTGATGAATAATACAAATTATGACTAATTGATCAGAGCCAGAGTCTGATTAAGCAGCATACTGTAACTTATATTTCTGAAGAGTGTGGCCCTGTTCAGAGAGGTGGTCTGGAAAGGCTAAGCTCTTAATTCAGTGATTGCTCCCACTTTTGTTTTTGCCTTTCCTCTTTTAGAACTGCATCCAGATCTTGCAGCTCACTCTTTTGACCATTATCAGGATATATGATATTTGATTTTTTTTAATGGTCCAAATCATGTGGAACCAAGTTTAATGATTGCCTATCTTGATAATTCAACTTTGGCTATTCCAGTTAAAAATGAAGTATCATTACAAAGTAATGAGACAGATAATGATGTAGTTTGTATATTCGTTCTAAAATAACTTCTTAAAGGGTGATTTCCTTAAACTTTCAAGCAGTTATTTCATTAGATTTTATTATGTTCCCAAGGTGACTTCTTTGAGGGTGAACTTTTTTTTGGATCTATAAGTTCAAGTATACATGACAGAAATAAATCTCTCTGATAAATACGGCCTTAATCCATTTGGGCTGCTATAACAGATACCATGGACTTTGTGGCTTACAAACAACAGAAACCTATTTCTCACAGTTCTGGAGGCTGGAAGTTCAAGATCAAGGCACTGAAATGGTCGGGCTCTGGTGAGGGCCCTCTTCCAGGTTGCAGACAGCCATTTTCTCATTGTATCTTCACATGGTGGAGAAGGTGAGAGAGCTCTGTGGGGTCTTTTTTTAAGGGCACTAATCTCATTCATGAGGACTCTACTCTTATGACCTAATCACCTCCTCCCAGAGGCCTCACCTCCTAGTAGCATCACATTGGGGATTAGAATTTCAACACAGGAATTTTGGGAGGACACAGACATTCAGCCTGTAACACATCATAAATCTCATTTCGTGTCAGACAATGAGATTTTCCGTGTAAGTAAAGTTTTAGCTTCTCCCTCTAAGCATTAGTCCTGTCTTTCAAAATTAATAATCATTTAATTGAAATATTTCATGATCTGTCATGCCCTCTTTCTTAAAGAAACTTTATAGAACGAAACTTAACTTTTTTTTCCCCATGGCTCAAAGTCATTATTTTGAATTCTATTTGTAATATTAAACCAAAATAACGAAGTACTGTCCTCAGAGGTCATGGAGGGAACATAGTGCTAATTTATTTCCACTTTATAAATGACACAAGTTGCTCCTTTTTTTGTTTGTGTGTTTTTAGTTTTCCTCTACTTTCCATCTTTTTTTCTGTTTTATCCCTTGCTTTGAGGTTACTGGTGTTTGCTTTCTGAAGCTGTCAGTGTGGCTGACTCTGCTAGGCTGAATAATGGCCCCTAAAAGATGTTTGTGTCCTGGTGCTCTCTTACGTGGCAAAAGAGACTTTGCAGGTGTGATTAATCTCCACGTGGAGATCCTTTACTTACCCTGTTTTTTCCATATGGGCCCAATATAATCACAAGGGTCTTTCTGTGGGCAAGGCAGGAGATCAAAGAGATTTAAAGATGCTAATAAGCTGCTGGCTGTGATGATAACAAAGGGGCCATGAGCCAAGGAATGCAAATAACCTCTAAAAGCTGGAAAAGTCGAGGAAATGGATTCTCTAGAAGGAATACATCCCCGTGGACTCATTTTAGGCTTCTGACTTCCAGAGCAATAAGATGTTAAATTTGTGACATTTTTAAGCCACTAAGTTCATGGTAATTTGTTACAGCAGCCATAGGAAACTAATACATTGACCCTGGCTGTTGCCCTCCTAATTTGATGCATTATATCGGATGACTGAATTTACTATACATATACCTTCTGTCCAGCAAACATTTGTTATCAATTTTGTATCAGGTGTTCAGAATGAAATAAGACACAGTGTGTCCCACATCTCAGTTTTGCTGTGCACCTAGTCCAATTGGGAGATTGAGCTGGGAAAAGACAGATAAAAATATCTTTGCAATCTAATCTATTAGGTGCTGAAACTGAATAAAGAATGAATAAAGATCAAAGAATGGTAGGAATTCAGAAGAAGAGGCAACTATCTTATTTGGTGGGGATCCAGAATGTTCAGGTCTTACAGAATGAATGTGTATGTGATTGGTGGGGAGAGGAAGTGTGAAAGGGGAGTCATGACTGACTGAAAAAGTGGTAGATGGGCAAAGCCCATTGCAGGTAATGCAAAATTCATAAATCACCTTCAGTTGATTTTCTTTTGAGGGAAGTAGATGAAGACCCTGCAGACACTCACACCTGTTTTGGTTTTCTAAGGCCCTCTTTGCCTTTTGTCCTGCATGTTGGCTGGATATTTAGTCCTTCACGCTGCAAAATTTTACCCATGGATAAGAGAAGCATCAATTACCTATAAATATAAACCAAATTAACACCTAACCTGTGGCCAATGTACTTTCTGGAATATTCCTGAAGCCCTCATTCTTTTACTGACTATAGCAAAGAGCAGCTCCTGATCCTAAGAAGATCAGGGCTCTCATAGGTATCTTCATTAAATCTTTTAAGAGTTAATAGTGTCATAAAATATAACCGGTTTCACTTTTGGTTCAAATTCCATTTTTTTTGAGGGGGTAACTTCCTCATGGTAGTAATTCAGTGATATTCTAATGGAAAGATTTTGTTAATTCATGAAGGATTGAAGAACACAATCATATTTAGATTAGCTTGTATTTTAATGAAGGGAAAATAGGGCATCTGGTTCACCAAGAATTTATAGCTACTTTAATTGCAAATTGTGTAGAATGATTTAGCATCCCTTTGTTCCTGCTTAACAGTTATCATCACATCCAAACTGTTTACTGAGTACCAGCTAAGTGTGAAGCATTGTTTGAAGTGCTGTGGGAGGTGTAAAGCTACTAGTTATCTTAATAGTAGCATAAAAAACATTTAATCATTTAACCCATTTATTGAGCCATTTAAATGAGCCTAGGCACTCTTCTAATCTCTTTAGATATATTATCTTGTTTGATCTTCAGAAGAATTGCTTACTTGCTGCTCAAGCTCTATTTTCTTTTCACCTCTCTCTCCTCGTAAACTGACTTCCAGCCTCATCTTTCTGCAAGAATAATTCTTGTTAAAGAAATTAGTGATCACTCTCTCCAAACCCATCGGATGTTTTTCAGTCATCTTCCTTGACTTCTCAGGAACATTTGTCACCATTGATCATCACCACTTCCTTTAAAGTTTTTGGCTTTGTCAGTACATCACACCTTCCTGATTTTACCCCCTCTGGCTATCCTTTCTATTAGATTGAATCATATAGAAATAGCTGGTAGTCAGCTATTTTGGTCCAAGAAATGGCACTTCCCTGTGGTTTCATAGCGAAGTTGGTCCTATTATAGTCTATAAGTTTGAGTTCTCTTATTTTCTCTCTTTATGCTGCCATTGGGTAATCTCATATACGTTTACAACTATACACAGGCAATCCAGAATTTGTATGTTTGAGTGAGACCTCTTCTCTGACTCCAAATTTTTATTTTTACCACTGATTACTTGACGTCTCTTCTTGGATTTCTCAAGGATACTTCGGTATCATCATGTCCAGAATCAAACTCTTGCTCTTCTTCTGTGAATCTGGTTCTCTTCCAGTTATCCTGGTCCAGTGACTGGCACCACCATGTATACGGTTGCACAAACATTAGTAACCTGTCTCTTGGTCCCTTGCTCTTTCTCCAGTCCCTGTTACATTTACTTCTGTACTAGGTCTTGAATGCAACAGCTTCTCTTCATCCCCAGTACCCTCCTAGTGGTCCTAGTTCAAGTGGACTATTGCAGTAGCATCTGAATGGTCTCCCTACATCTTTGCCAGCCTTGCCCCACCCTTTTGGTCTGTTCTTCATACTGTGACCAGAGTGAGCTTTTGAAATCAGAATCTTCAGCCATGCCCCTCCTCATCCTCCCAACTTAAATATATTCTTTGCTTCCTTTTTCTCTTAGGCTAAAGGCCACACTTCTTAACATGGCCTTACTGGTGCAAGGTGGCCCCCTGCCTCTTTCTTTAGCCTCTTCTCCCTTCACTGCTCCCTTCCTGTCTTTTCTGGGGTCACACTGCTCTTCTTTCCATTTCTGTGGCCTCTGTACTCCCTCCAGCCCATGGCCTTTGCCTAGGTGATGACCTTTGCCTGGAATATTTTTCCTCCCTTCTTTGCTTTCTTAGCTTCTATTTATGTTTTAAATTTTTACATGTCAGTTTCTTGAAGAGGCCTTCCTTTTCTTTCCTGACAAGGTCACATCTCCTGAAAATAAGCTCATTTTCTTGATGAAAATCCTCAGTTACAATTTTATGTGGATTTGTGTGATTCTTGGATGTGTACATCCTCATAACAACTCCAAATTAGGCTGATCCCATTTTACAGATGAGAGAACTGGGGCAGGTGATTTGCCTGAGCTAATTCAGCTAGAAGGTTGACTCAGCTGGGAGTTGAACCCAAATCTGTGTGATTATGTATTTATTAATGCTAGGATCAGTTTTGAGGAACAGAAAAACCTGAAATAACAGAAGTTTATGCACAAGGTAGAAGTCTTTCTTTGTCATGTAGTACTGTCCCAAGGTGGTTTGGTAGCCTGTAGTGTCAGAGACCTTGGTTACTTACATGTGTTGCTTCACTTGATCTTAACTTGACCTTGTGGTCCAGCATGACCTTGTCTGAGGCCAGGGAGGAGCACAGAGGGCACATGCAACTACCTCTTAAGGAAGGTTTCCCTAAGCTGCCATGGGGCACTTTTGTTTATGTCCCATTGGCTCGAACTTAGTCTTATGGCCACATAAACTGCAAGGGAGGCTGGGAAATGAAGTCACTATTCCAGGTGGCTCTGTGCTAGCTAAATATTGGGGTTTCTGTTACCCTAGGAGGAGAAGCTGTGTGTATCAGGAGATTACAGGTAGTCTCTTTGTAAGACTGTAAAACCCAAGCTCTTGAGCACTCAGCTTGCAAGTTCCTGGTCTCAAGGATTTCTGTTTTACTAGGGAAACAAAATATAAACAAATGATAAGTTAACAGTAAAAGAGAAATACCAGTGAAATAATATCAGTAATAGGATGTTACCAAGCATGTGGTATGTGTTCAGAAATATCAGATAATTTTTGGTGGAATCCAGGAAGGCTTCAGTTGTTAAGTGGGCACGGCAGTCCATCACCATGAATCACTTGGTAAAAAAATTATCCCTTTCTAGTTCCCTTTCATTCTTTCTGATGATATCAACACCTGATATTTATCTTTACCATTCTAATACTGGTTATAATAGGATTGCTTTTTAATCTCATTGGTGTCAGTGAAGCTTTTGTTTGTCTTCTGGTTCTTGGTATTTTCCTCCCTACTGAGTCTTTTTTTTTTTTTTTTTTTTGCGGTATGCGGGCCTCTCACTGTTGTGGCCTCTCCCGTTGCGGAGCACAGGCTCCGGACGCGCAAGCTCAGCGGCCATGGCTCACGGGCCCAGCCACTCCACGGCATGTGGGATCTTCCCGGACCAGGGCACGAACCCGTGTCCCCTGCATTGGCAGGCGGACTCTCAACCACTGCGTCACCAGGGAAGCCCTCTACCGAGTCTTTAAACATGGTTACTTTTGTTGTTGTTGTTGTCGAAGGCTTTGACCAAAGGGCTGTCTGTTCATCTTCTGAATAGTGCTGTATGGCATGCTTCTTCTGTTGAATGCTGGGTTTCTAACTAAAGAAGAACCTGTTAATTATGAAAACATTTCATCAGGATGCTCATAATTCTGATCTTTTGTCCTTTTCTTCCTAGAGGATACATATTTCAATGGTGAGCCATGGAGCGATAGGCCACAGTGTAACGACTGCACTTCTGTAGTTGTGAAAAAACAGTAGTAGTAGCAGTAGCAGTAGTAGTAGTAGCGGTAGTGGTAGCAGTAGTAGCAGTAGTAGTAGTAGCAGTAGTAGTAGCGGTGGTAGTAGTAGTAGTATTGTAGTAGTAGCAGTAGCAGTAACAGTAGTAGCAGCAGTAGTAGTAGTAGCAGTAGTAGCGGTAGTGGTAGTAGTAGTAGCAGCAGTAGCAGTAGTAGTAGTAGCAGCAGCAGTAGTAGTAGTAGTAGTAGTAGTAGTAGTAGTAGTAGTAGTGGTAGAAGAAAAACTAGCAGATGGATCAAAGAGCTGTATCTGCCCTACTGAGGTAATACTACTTCCAAACTAATGTTTGAAGAGAGAAAAATCTGCTTCTGTTAGTTTTAGCACTGCTGCAATTGTTGTAGAGAATCATACAGAATTTTCCCAGAGGGCCCCACCTGTGTTAGGGAATGCTCATAACACCTGGTGTATTGGCTACATATATTCATCTCCTCTCCCTCCCAAATCTCACTGAAATAACCATTAGGAGAATAGAATAACCAAAGAGAATAGAAGAGGAAATAGTAAAAGACTTAAGTGACTTTTTTTTTTTTTTTTTTTTTGGTGGTATGCGGGCCTCTCACTGTTGTGGCCTCTCCCGTTGTGGAGCACAGGCTCCGGACGCGCAGGCTCAGCAGGCTCAGCAGCTGTGGGTCATGGGTCATGGGTCATGGGCCCAGCCGCTCCGTGGCATGTGGGATCCTCCCGGACTGGGGCACGAACCCGTGTCCCCTACATCGGCAGGCGGACTCTCAACCACTGCGCCACCAGGGAAGCCCACTTCAGTGACTTTTTAAAGGGCAGAATGTGTGGTGTGTTGATGGCTTTAATTGAACAGAGGCAGCGTCAGATGACAGGTAAGTTGATTGATGTGGGAGAGCTCTGGAGAGGCTCAAGACATGGAGGGTACCAGTTGTTGCAAAAGGCAGAGGTAAAGTGCCAAGATAAAAAAGATTTTAAGTAGAAGTCTTCATACTGAACTGGCAAGACCCTAGAGCTCCCTTCCCTGTTTCTGGAATATTGATTGTAAGAAGACTTATCTCTGGAGAAACTGAATGGTCCCGGAGAAATGATCTCTAGGCCTTGACATTTGAAGATTTCTGCAACTAGAAGGCCAGTTTGCATCCTGATCACTCTCTAGGGGAGCTCACTTGTCAGTGAGGCCTTCCAGGCAACTAGCCCCACTGCCTACACAGAGTATTTCCAGTCAGCTTTTGACTTTTTTCTCCTCAAATAGGGGTGGGCAGCCCCAAATCATGAAGTATTTGAGGAAACCATCCTACGCAATAGGGAGACAAAAATAAATAAAATGGAAGGAAGAAGCTGAAGAAAACAGAGATAGCAGAGATCAGAAGAAAGCCTAAAAAAACAAACAACAAACCTGGAATTAAGACACTATGTCCTAAAATAAGAACAGAATGCTATGAAAAGAAATAATTAGAGAACTCTCCAAAATTAAAAATATGATATTCAAACTAAAAGAGAAATCAATGGAGGACTTCCCTCGTGGTGCAGTGGTTGAGAATCCGCCTGCCAGTGCAGGGGACACTGGTTTGAGCCCTGGTCCGGGAAGATCCCACATGCTGTGAAGCAGCTAAGCCAGTGCACCACAACTGCTGAGCCTGTGCTGTAGAGCCCGCGAGCCACAACTACTGAGCCCACGTGCCACAGCTACTGAAGCCCGCACACCTGGAGCCCGTGCTCTGCAACAAGAGAAACCACCGCAGTGAGAAGCCCATACAATGCAACAAGAGCAGCCCTCTCTCACCGCAACTAGAGAAAGCCCATGTGCAGCAACGAAGACCCAATGCAGCCAAAAATAAATTTATTTTTAAAAAAAGAAATCAATGGAAGTGTTGAAAGATTAAGAAAGAGAGAGAGAAAATCAGCTAAAAATTAGAATAAAAATACAAGGTGGGAGAGAAAAGATTAGTAAATCAGAGAATCAATCTGGGAAGTCCAACATCTGATAAATATGGGTTTTAAAACTGAACAGAGAAAAACAAATAGGAAATTGTCAAAGAAGCAATACAAGAAAAATTTCCAAGTTGGTTAAAGTTTTTCAGATTGAAAAGACCCACTGAATAATCACAGTGAAAATGAAAAGGACTCACTGAGTGTTCAAGGCACATCCAGGCAAACTAAGGCACCTCAAGGATCAATTCCTTCTCCAGAGGTAGCTGTGCTGTAACTCTTCTCTATAGCTGCCCCTTTCCATTTTAGAAGGGGCCATAGCGTATCACTTGAGGAAGGCTCATGTTCTGCCTTTTAAGCTCATTGAGTTTGGGAACCTTGCAGTCAGTTTCTTATGGCAAAATAGACCTGACAGTTCCTTGGTTATCTTAATTATTCATTATCAAATAAAATGTCCCTGTTTTTAAAGTTGGATTTATTTTTATTCTTTGTAGTGACTGGAGGAGGAGTTAAGAGATACAGAGATATGAAATGATGAACCTTTTTTCCACCTTTTTGAGAAGTAATTTGAAACATTTTTAAAAAGAGATAATAGCTGATATTTTGGGAACTAGAATGAATAAACTCATTCAAGTTTAAAAAATCAGTGTTCATTTTTGAGCAGTGATCTGAATCTAATTGGTTGCAACCAAGTATCATCCTGATTAAAGAAGGGTTGGGAAGAAATAAAAGGAACTCAGCTCCTTTTAGACTGGAGAAAAATAGTTCTTTTGGTGGGGAGGGGCACAATTATTCCAAGGAAAGAAATTGTTTAAATGACATATTATTATGTAACTTAGTCATAGAAGATACTTTGATTTGGGCTCAGAATGTGATGATTACTACAAAACGACGACAATTTGAGATAATTTTCTAAGGGCTATAGCTACTGTTGTTTGTTTTTTTTTCCAATTTTCTTTTGAAAAAGTAGGAAAGAGAACAATTTTCTGGTCCACTCAGTAGCCTGATTTCCTAAAAGATGTTAAGCTCTTAGGAAGACTCAACAGACTCAAGCAGGCGGAGTCTGCTTCCTAAACTGAAGTAACTTTTCAAAGTGTTGGGCTAAGTGTCCAAGGGGCTTTAACCTACAATTCTGAGAATTTATGATGCCATGACTCTCCTTTATCATAGCCATTAAAACAACCAAGTATTTTAAAAGGAAAAATAAATCGAAGGAGAACAATGGCCATATTTGGAAGACTGTCTTCCTCCAAAATTAAATGGCAACTAGCCAAAAGCCTGTCCATTGGTGGTATTCCTCCTGCCTGGGATCCATTTGCCTCTATGTATGGGTAGTATTATTATTTCTTGTCACTTTCTCACTTCACTGGTCAGTTAGCCTCCTTTACGAGTTCCTGGCTTCCTCACTTGCCTTCTAATATTCTTGACACAGAATATTAGCAGCCAGAGTGATTGTCAGATCAAGTCCTTATATTTGGCTGGAAATCCAATAATAGTTGCTAAAGAGGATATAAAGCAGAGCCTATATAGCTCCTTTTTCAAAGAACTTACATTTTGGTTGAGAAGATGGAAAAAAACCATGTTCTAAGTTAAGAGTGTTAGATAGGTTTTATATATAGCATTATTATAAAATCAGTCCCCTGAGTGCTAATTGCCATAGCAGTTTGGAAGAAATTCCTTTAGGTTATGATTGTCAAGGGAGGTTTTTATGAAGTGATATTTGAAGTACGACTTATGGGAATGCTTTGGATAGATAAAGGAAACAAGCGAGGAGTTTTAAGGTAATAATTGCATGAGTAACAGTGCAGACATGATAAAATCCAAGTATCTTCAGGATGTACAGTGAATAAAGTACGGTGCAGTTGAACTGTTGCAACATGGTATTTCATAAAGGTCAGTGATTTTCAGATTTTTCTTTTTTAAAGTCAAGACCCCTTTTGTTAAGCAGAATATTATGTGGAACTCCAACATATTAAACATGAGAACTGTAGCTTCTGTGGATAATGCCGGATGCAGGTGGAGAGTGCTCGACCATTTCTGCCTGTGTGATTTCTCAGCTCTACACTGGGGGTCTTTGAGGCTCTCTTGCCAGACACAGGGCTCTGAGGAATAAAGCTTAGAAACCACATGTTTCAGGGAGCAGCTTGGTAGGAGAAGGAAAACTGACCACTTTGGGTCAGCTGATAAAAAGTGTTGGATATCCATTTTGAGTTTCTTGTTTAGCAGGTAAGTTGTTATAGAAAATTTTTGATCAGAACCTTTTAACATAGTGTTACAGGAAGATTAGGATGGGGGTAGGGTGCAGTTTTTGTGCCCCCTCACCCCACAGCGTGATCCTTAGAACACCCCACAGCAGTCCACTGAGAGTGTTTACTTTTTCTGACTAAGGAACAAGATATGTGTGGCTGAAATAACTTAAGGGGAGAAAAGAAGAAAAGATATAAGGGCCAAGTTGGTGAGTGCTGGCCAAGGTTAAATAGGATAATACATGTGATAGTGCTCTGAAATTTATCAAAGACTATTGTGTAAAAGACTAAATTCTGTGAGTTAGAGTAGTATCCGAGCAGCAGTAATATTATTGATAGAGTGGGAGAGGGGAAGCAGCCTTCGGAGATAGGAGACACCGGCTCAGCCTTGCTGATTCCAAGGGCATGAACTTAGTTCTCAGGTCAGTAGTAATGACCACCAGCTCCCCGTTTTCCTCTTGTACTGAGGACTTTCTTGATTCCTTGTGACAGTGCCTTTCCCACTTGCAGCATGTGTGGAGAACAGGAAGGGAATTCTGCAGCATGCGTTCCAGAATGGCTGGCTGAAGCTGGGAACGCTGCCAACCACGTAGATTTTCCATGTCCACTCAAGACTCTGTGCAGGGAGTGAAGCACAGACGTCTGATCCTCTGAGAAGGAGAAACAAACCCAGAGAGGCGGCAGCATGACTAGAGACCTTCGATCGGGATGGTGTGAAGAAGAACGGAACACACTGGATTCCCCCTTTCCTCTCAAGCTGACTATCACCAGATGATTTCATCAGCTGCTCCCCTGCAGGCCTTCCCTCCACTGGCTGCTCAGGGCATGCCTTCGTGATTCAGCTTGTCTTTTTGTCTGAGTCGAAAGTTTGTTAGCCTTTGCTTAGTGTGGATTCAGAGACAGGCAGAGGTGTTCAGAAACCAACAGGGTGGTAGGCTCAGTGCTGCCGTGTGACAGTACACCTGAGACTGGGATGCAATTCCTGCCACTAGGCTGAAAAGTGATTTCTGCCCCTGGGAACGTTGTAATTTGATCTTGAATTCTAGGGCCTAAAGAGGCATAGCCAGGCCTGGTCAGAGCTCTCTAAGGCAATAGGATATCCCCCCAAGTCTGGAATAATGGCCCCCCGTAGGGGCTGAGTTGCCATGGTTGAGCAGGCTTGGAAATAGCAGTCAGATGACCTTAAGGGTGTCCATTGCCCCAGTGCAGTGATTCAGGCAGCACCTGTACTGGCTGTGTATAGGCTAGAAGGAACTCTGTGGCTCGGAAGACTTCCCTCATCTCCTTAGGCAATATGAGGTTCTCCTGGATGAGCTGGTACTGTAGGCCACCGCTGGAAGCCCCTGCCCTTGACCTGGGAGGCAGAGGGTCCGGATTGTCTAGTTTGCACTTCAGTGGGGACAGTGTTCGTCACGTTCAGTCTGTAGCAACCCTGGAGGAGTGGGGGACTCCCGAGGAGGAGGTAGGGTTGCACCCCCCATCATGATGTTTCATCCAGTCCTAAACATTTTAATTTATTGTTTTAAATTAACAGGGTAAAATAGATTTTAAACTGTAGTTTTATGAATTTTAGTTTATGTATAGATTTGTGTCACCACCACCACAATTAGGATATGGCACTATTCCATCACCCCTGAGATCTCCTTTGTACTATCCCTTTGTGATCAGTCATGCCCTCTTCCAGCCCTACTCCCTGGCAACTACCCTGATTTGTTCTCTGTCACTATAACTATAGTTTTGCCTTTCTGAGAATGTTATATAACTGGACTCATACAATATGTAATCTTTTGAGACTGGCTTCTTCCATTCAGTGTTAACGTCTTTGCAGTACTTTCAAGTTTTGTGTGTATCAATAGTTGATTCATTTATATATATTAATTTTTTTACATTCCAACTGATTTACCTGTAATTTTTATAGCAACACTACATCACACATGAAGTACCTGTTTTCCTTATATTTTTCAGTAGTATTTCATTATATAGATGTACCACAGTTTATCTATTCACCTGTTTGAAGGGTATTTGGTTGTTTCTAATTTTGGCAATTATAAATTGAGCTGCTAAACATTCATATACAGGTGTTTGTGTGAACAGAAGTTTTTCTTTCTCTAGGGTAGGTACCTAGCTGAGGTATTATTGAGCATATGGTAAGTGTATGTTTATGAGAAACTTCAGAACAGTTTTCCAGAATGGTTGTGCTATTTTACATTCCCGTCAACAGTGTACGAGGGGTCCAGTTGCTCTACATCCTCACCAGTGCTTGATGGTGGTAGTATTTTCTAATTTAGCTATTCTAATGGGTACACAGTGGAATCCCATTGTGGTTTTAATTTGCATTTGCCTAATGGCTGTTGAACATCTTTTCATGGGAGGCCATTATTCCAGACTTGGGGGAATATCCTGTTGTCTGAGGGAGCTGTAATGAGGTTTGGACATGTCTCAGTAAGCCCCGAGACTCACGATGCAGACTTCAGAGGTTCCAGTGTGCGAAAATAATCTTCCAGCCTAGTTTCCTAGGCAGGAGTCTCGCTGCAGAGTCCCAATTTTTCCTGTCACACAGCAACACTGAACCAACTACCAAGACCTCGTTGGCTTCTTCTCATGAGAAGAAACTTGTTTTTTTTTTATTTGCCTTCCATATAGCTTCTGATGAAGTTCTGTTCAAGTCCTCTGCCCAATTTGTAATTGGGTGGTTTTTTATTGTTGAGTTTTGAGAGTCCTTTGTATGTTCTGGGTTTATTTTTGGTCAGCTGTGTAATTTGCAAATATTTTCTCCCAGTCTTTAGCTTGTCTTTTTACTCACTTCAAATTGGCTTCCACAGAGAAAAAGTTTTAAATTTTGATGAAGTTTAATTTATCAGTTTTCTTGGATCATGCTTTGGGTGTCATGTCTAAGAATTCTGTATAACCCTGGGTCGTGAAAATTTCCTTCTGTTCTAAAAGTTTTATAGGTTCACATTTAAACTTGTGATCTATTTTGAATTAATTTTTGCATGCGGTGTGAGGTTTGTGTCACAGTTCATTTGCTTGCCTAGTCTGGTCCTATCTCACTCCCGGTAGTTCATTGTCTTTTCCTGACAAGTTCGACTTTAGATTTCCGTTGCAAGTGATGAAAATCAGCCTCAGATTGCAGATTGTTGCTTCATGGGAAAAGAATCCCAGGAATAGGCCCCATGTCAGAAATCTGGCGATTTTGCAGTTCTTAGTATAAGGGGTTTCTTCTCCCTATTTTTGTCCTCATTTTTGAATAGTCAGAATAGGTCCGTGTTTCAAATCTTATCTGCCTCCCAAGGTCCCCTCGTATATTTTCCATTCTCCATGCAGTGGTCTTATTCCTGTACTGTGGGTGTCTCAGGGGTTGTGCTTGGTACCTGAACATGGTGTCATAGGGAGGAGACAGAAAATTCAGAAGACACTCAGGTGGGGTAAAGCAAGGGTTGGTAAACTGTGGCTTATGGATCAAATCCAGCCCACTGCCTATAGCCACTGACTTATATATTGCCTATGGCTGCTTTTATGCTACAGTGGCAGAGTTGAATAGTTGGAACAGAGACCATATGGCCCTCAAAGCATAAAATATTTACTCTCTTGCCCTTTACAGAAAAGTGTTGCCAACTCATGGAGTTGAGGCTGGTACTCGGGATGAGTTTCGGGGTAGGGCACTTTGCTGAGGTTAAAACTGAATCTTATAGAAAACAAGCGATAACAGTGCTTTTCCTACATAAGCCATCCTAGCATCTTTTGATCCAGCATCATCATAGGAATTTGGAGGAAGTAAAATCTGGTGCAGCCTTGGAATAACCTAGTGGTGATGGGCTTAAAGGAAAGATGAGACTGAGTGGAGTTTATGTGGTGCATTTGAGTCAGTCCTGATGTGGGAGGGGGAGACTCAGGGACTTAGGGGTGACGTGATGACCAGCATTTACCTCTTACCCCTCCTGGACTCTTTGTTTCTCTGTATCTGCTACACTTGACTTTACTGGTCTTCAGCCTTAGCTGCACATTAGAATCACCTGATCTGTACTCCAGACCAGTTAAGCCAATTTCTGGGGTGGGATCGAGATGTCACGTGTTCCTGGTGTATAGCCACAGTTGAGAACCTTCATTCCACTTTGCAATTCTTTAGACCCCGAGGAAATATTGCCACCTACTGACAGTAGGAAGTTATTATGCTAGGAAACAAGTCAGTAACTCTTCAGATTCCATTCCAGTTTGGGATCTTGTGCTCTGGATAATGTTTTTGTGTTTTTGTGTTTTTTATCATTTGTATATTAGAGTTTGATTTTTGGCCATCTTAAGGTAGCTCTCAATAAGTAACACCCTGTCTCAGTTTTGGTGTAATCCAGAATATTGGCATATACAATTGGTAGGAATTATGGAATATTAACACTGAAGAAAACCTTAGAGGTCATTAGCTTAAACAGCTAGCATGTCCAAGTATCTTTTGGACTTACATACTCTGGCCCTAGAGCCTTGCTACTCAAAGTGTGGTCCATGGATCAAAAGTGTCAGCATCACCTGGGACCTTGTTAGAAAGGCAGGGCTTCCCTCCTCCACCCCACCCCCCACCTCTGAACCCACACCCACCCCCTGACCCACAGAATCTGTAACTTAACAAGATCCTCAGGTGATTCATATGGACCTTAAAGCTTGAGAAGCACTGATTTAGAGAATCATAAGTGGAAGCTTCTGTGAGTACATTTCAATTCATAGTAAGAAACTACTTTTCAAACACAACAGCCAGAATTCTTTTAGACTGAAGGACCACTTGACAGGGACAACACTGTTACTTCTAAGAGCCCTCCCAAGTCTGATTTTATTGTTTTTCTCCTCCTCATATAGTTTCTTCAGTGTCTCCCAAGAATGACTTTCTTTATACCTTATACTGTGAACGTGCGTTGCAGCCATCTGTTCTGCTGTGTGCACTGTGGTCTTCCCATTGTTTCCCCGTTTAAACCTGGAAACTCTTATGACCCTAATGGATGAGTGCAAGCACAGGTTATCCAAGTCTTCTCATCTCTTTCTCATTGTGCTGCTGGATCTAAACTAAGGGAGAAATGTTGAACGGATCGAAGACTTGAGAGAGGCTAGGAAAGGGAGTCCCATATGAATGCCTACGTAACCTCTAAATTCCCTTCTAATTCCTATGCCCAGATTCTCCAGTACAAGGTAGACTTTTTTGATGTATAACACATCTTCTGTGCTCACCTGTGCTGTCATTGTTGAGAGCATTGCTACTTTTTCCAGGCATGGGATTTAGAGATGATTTCCTTATCCTGGTTCTCAGTCCATACAGTGATCTCATCCGGACATTTTCTTTATTCCTACAACCCAGTACTTGATATATGTTCCTGGTCTTTCCTAGGTTTTCCATTTCCAGTCTCTCTCCTTTTGGAATCCTCAGTGCTGGTGCCAAGATTATGTTCAACATATGCCCCTCTGCTTTTCACTGTTTTCAAAACCCTAAAGAATGTAACTCCCTTCTCCTTTCTATGCAAAACTCTTAATAATTTATTTTCCAGTTGAGAACCCTCCCCCATCTGTCTGCATCCTTTCTCCCTCCCATCCTCTACCTCTGCTTCTGGGATCAGCCTGGCCTGGCCAAACACCCTCAATTCCTTTTTATTATACCTTCTCCCCTTCCTTCTTCAAGTGGGCCTGTTCATCACACTCTTCCTACAAGGGCTGTGAGCTTTGTGTTACCTTGAATCACATTTAGAGCTGGGAAGGTTCTCAGATACAATCTAACCCAATACCCTTATCTCGCAAAAGAGAAGAGTAATACCCAGAGAGGTTAGCTGCCCAAGGTCACAGAGCTAAGAGTGCAAATGCTTGATGTGAAGTAGCAGCACTGTCCAGTGTGGCTCCTTCAGGGGACTTCGTAATACTTGATGTGAAATGTTTCATTTAACTACAAGGTAAGTGTGGGGATGTGGATGGTGAGGGATGTAGGGAAGTCACAAAACATGATGGATTGCCTTCTTTTAAAGAGAGGTAAATCAAGCCTTAGAAAGACAGAAGGATTCATTATTTGTCTCATACCATTTTTGGTCTGAGGCAACCTTAAATTCTTCATTCATGACTCTACTAAATACTGGCAGGCGCTTACTCCCTTCTAGGGGGCGGTGTGTGTGTGTATGTGTGTGTGTAGATATGAGTTATACTGTTTAAGCATTGTTGTGTCTTTTTTTTTCTTCCTCTGGAAGATGCTTTTAATGTCCCTTATCTTTCTACTTACATGAGATACCATGTTAACCATTTAGAGGAGGGTCTGGGTTAGATATTAGAAGAGAAGGATAGAATTGGTCACAGTCGGGGTTTGTTTGTTTTACTTTTGGCTTTTCACCCACCTACACCTCTATTTTTACTTAAAGGGAGAAGGTTCTAATACATGTTTTTAATGTGCTGCAAGAACTAGCGGAGGGAAAAGCAACCTGAAAGCAATGGATTACTATTAGTAATGGTACTTACCTTCATAAATCACCCCTTTGGGCCCCTTAATCATTTGGTTTGTTGTTCAGCTCCCCGTGACCTGTCAACATGCTCTCAGTCAGAAAAAGTGATGGCTGTATTCCAGGGCCTTCTCGTCTCCTCTCTATAGAGAGCAACCACCACTCAGAGGCTCCCTTGAGTACACAGCCCGAAATTGCCTGCATGTGAGTCTGCCGCTGCATCATCCAAGGGCCTGTTTAATTTGCCCTCTACCATCATGCCGGTCTCTCCACACTGAAAATGCCTCCTTCCCACAGAAAATCTGTGTTTGGATGAACCTCTCTCCCTGCTTCTCAGTGTTCCAGACAGCAATGAACTTGGATATTTTCTGCCCTGAAGGCCTCCTTATGTTCAGAGGGCCCCTTTGCCATGTTTTTCTGACCTCATTGGCATTCTGTGCCCTTCCCAGGTCGTTGATATTGTCCTTGGGTGTGGAACAGGGCGGGAAGCAACAAAGGAAATGAGGGCAGCCAGTGCGATTAGTACGGGAAAGAATTTGGGGTGGAGGGAGATTGTATGCTTTCCACTGAGTGGTCTGAGAATATTCCAGATCCTATGAAGTTAATTTCCAGTAAGTTCTTCCTCCTTTTCTTGCTTCCTGTTACAAGATGGAGTTGCCTGCATATCAGAGAGCTCATTACACATGTACTGAATGAAAGGAGGAATGAATGAATGAATAATTGTATTTGCTGGAGCCAGGATTCTGGGCTCCAGAAATTCTGGGCTGGTGGGGTGCTGGGGCTGTAGGGAACAGATGTTGAGAACAGGACTAAGAGTCAGAAGATGTGGGTTCCAGGCTTAGGTTTCCCGCCAATGAACCTAGGGAACTTTTTTACCATCTTTGGGCAGTGACTTCTTCATCCATAAGATGAAATATCTGATCAACATTTGTGGTCCTAAACATTTCAAACACAATGATTCCTCTAAATTTTTGTTGAAATAGTTCAGAAGCTTTTGCAGAGGGAAGGAAACCAACAAAATTCACCTACTGAATGGGAGAAGATATTTATGAACAATATATTTGATAAGGGGTTGATATCCAAATTATATTTAAGAAACTCATATAACTCCATACCAAGAAAGCAAACAAGCCAATTAAAAATGGGCAGAGGACCTGAATAAACGTTTTCCCAAAGAAGGCATACAGATGGCCAGCAGGCGCATGAAACGATGCTCAACATCACATCATCAGGGAAATGCAAATCAAAACCACAATGAGATGTCACCTCACACCTGTCAGAATGACTGTTATCAAAAAGACAAGAAATAAGTGATGGGGGGGATGTGGAGAAAAGGGAACCCTCATGCAAACCTCATGAAAACCTTACATTTGTGGGAATGTAAGTTGGTGCAGTCACTATGGAAAACAGTATGGCAGTTCCTCAAAAAACTAAAAATAGAGCTACCATATGATCCAGCTATTACACTTTTGGGTATTTATCTGAAGAAAATGAAAACACTAATTCAAGAAGATGTATGTATTCCTATGTTCATAGTAGCATTATTTACAATAACCAAGATATGGAAACAACCTTAGTGTCCATCGATGAATGGTTAAAGAAGATGTGGCATACCACCACTATTATTCAACAGAGTTCTGGAAGTTTTAGCCACAGCAATCAGAGAAGAACAAGGAATAAAAGGAATCCAAATTGGAAGAGAAGTAAAACTGTCACTGTTTGCAGATGACATGATACTATATGTAGAGAATTGTAAAGCTGCTACCAGAAAACTACTAGAGCTAATCAATGAATTTGCTAAAGTAGCAGGAGACAAAATTAATGCACAGAAATCTCTTGAATTCCTATACACTAATGATGAAAAATCCAAAAGAAAAATTAAGGAAACACTCCCATTACCATTGCAACAAAAAGAATAAAATACCTAGAAATAAACCTACCTAAGGAGACAAAAGATCTGTATGCAGAAAACTATAAGACACTGGTGAAAGAAATTAAAGATGATACCAACAGATGGAGAGATATAACATGTTCTTGGAGTGGAAGAATCAACATTGTGAAAATGACTCTACTACCCAAAGCAATCTACAGATTCATTGCAATCCCTATCAAACTACCAATGGCATTTTTCACAGAACTAGAACAAAAAATTTCACAATTTGTATGGAAACACAAAAGACCCCGAATAGCCAAAGCAATCTTGAGAAAGAAAAATGGAGCTGGAGGAATCAGGCTCATGGACTTCAGACTATACTACAAAGCTACCATAGTCAAGACAGTATAGTACTGGCACAAAAACAGAAATATAGATCAATGGAACCGGATAGAAAGCCCAGAGATTAACCCACGCACCCATGGTCACCTTATTTTTGGTAAAGGAGGCAAGAATATACAGTGGAGAAAAGACAGCCTCTTCAATAAGTGGTGCTGGGAAAACTGGGCAGCTACATGTAAAAGAATGAAATTAGAACACTCCCTAACACCATACACAAAAATAAACTCAAAATGGATTAAAGACCTAAATGTAAGGCCAGACACTATAAAACACTTAGAGGAAAATATAGGCAGAACACTCTATAACATAAATCACACAAGATCCTTTTTGACCCACCTCCTAGAGAAATGGAAATTAAAACATAAATAAACAAATGGAACCTAATGAAACTTAAAAGCTTTTGCACAGCAAAGGAAACCATAAATAAGACAAAAAGACAAACCTCAGAATGGGAGAAAATATTTGCGAATGAAGCAACTGACAAAGGATTAATCTCCAAAATTTACAAGCAGCTCATGCAGCTCAATATCAAAATAACCAAACAAGCCAATCCAAAAATAGGCACAAAACCTAAATAAACATTTCTCCAAAGAAGATATACAGATTGCCAACAAACACATGAAAGAATGCTCAACCTCACTAATCATTAGAGAAATGCAAATCAAAACTACAATGAGGTATCACCTCATACCAGTCAGAATGGCCATCATCCAAAAAATCTACAAACAATAAATGCTGGAGAGGGTGTGGAAGAAAGGGAACCCTCTTGCACTGTTGGTGGGAATGTAAATTGATATAGCCACTATGGAGAACAGTATGGAGGTTCCTAAGAAAACTACAAATAGAACTGCCATACGACCCAGCAATCCCACTACTGGGCATATACCCTGAGAAAACCATAATTCAAAAAGTCATGTACCACGATGTTCATTGCAGCTCTGTTTACAATAGCCAGGACATGGAGGCAACCCAAGTGTCCATCAACAGACGAATGGATGAAGAAGATGTGGCACATATATACAATGGAATATTACTCAGCATACAAAGAAATGAAATTGAGTTATTTGTAGTGAGGTGGATGGATCTGGAGTCTGTCATACAGAGTGAAGTCAGAAAGAGAAAAACAAATACCGTATGCTAACACACATATATGGAATCTAAAAAAAAAAAAAGTTCTGAAGAACCTAGGGGCAGGACAGGAATAAAGATGCAGACGTTGAGAATGGACTTGAAGACACAGGGAGGGGGAAGGGTAAGCTGGGACGAAGTGAGAGAGTGGCATGGACTTACATGGACTACAAAATGTAAAGTAGGTAGCTAGTGGGAAGCAGCCACATAGCACAAGATCAGCTCAGTGCTTTCTGACCACCTAGAGGGGTGGGATAGGGAGGGTAGCAGGGAGACGCAAGAGGGAGGAGATATGGGGATGTATGTATATGTATAGCTGATTCACTTTATTATACAGCAGAAACTAACACACCATTGTAAAACAGTTATACTCCAATAAAGATGTTAAAACAAAAAAAAACAAACAAAAGCAATGCCAACTTATGGCCCTATCCCAGATCTGCTGAATGAGCATCTCTGAGGCCTGGGTCTGGGATTCTGCCATTTTATCAGGAATCCCGAATGGATAGATCCCCTGGTCTACAGAGCTGGGTAAATACTTAAATTCTCCATTTATTTTACAATGACAATGAATATTCCTTTTTTTAAAAAAAGTAGCTCATCTCCTTCCTTTTAAGTAGTGTGCAGTTTATGGAGATTTTATTTATACCCAACTTGCAGTGATACGTCTGTTGCTGAAATAAGTTATTCTGGGCTTGAGGTTGATAGATAGGAACTAAATGTCTCTACCTAGTATTCCCAAGAAGCCTCAGATATTCTAGAATTTGGATTCAGTACCAACTTTGGTCTTTGTCTTGCATTTCTTAGGTTTCATAGCAATGAACAGTACAAGTCACTGAGCCACACAACAATGTCAGGCACTGCCATGGCTCCTGGGTGCCCTGTCCTTCAGATTCTGGCTCCATAGGCACAGGAGCTGGAACTTAGGGAAGCTGGGTAGCCCAGAGAACAGAGGTTCATGTGCATGACCATCCCCCTGATTTCTTACCTCTAACTGTGCCATAAGATGATCGAGAATAGCCTTGACCAGTGAAGGAAGCTCTAAATTATTTCATTTAATGAAGTATGGATCAAGCAAAAGATAAGGTACTTATCAGTGTGGAGTTTGGAATAATTAAAGTCAGATCTTCTTAAAGTCCTTATGCCCATGGAATGGAATCTAGGTTTTAATAACTTAAGTTGTTAATCAATTAATTCACTTATGGGGGATTTATTTTATTATACCTTTGTGGACAGAGTCATGTTTTCTCAGGCTCTGTGAATAACCACTGTCAATTAATTTATTTAATTGATTTAACCACTGTGCTCATTAATTTGTTTGACATTCATTTATCACCCTCCTGTGTCCTGGTGCTATATTCTTGGGTACAAATATGTATAAGTCATTTTTCTTGCTCTCAAGGAGGGCATGGCCTAGTGGGGAAATACACAACCAATCAATGGTGAGTGATAGTGGAGGCTCATATATTGCTGTAGCAACCAAGTGGATGGTGCAGTTCCATGGGAGCATTCGGGAAGGGGGCGCTGACCTGCAAGGCTTCTCTGTGAAGAAGGCTGAGTAGGTATTTTAAGAATAAGCAGGAGTTCACCAAGCAGATTGCGGGGGAGAGGGCATTCTGTGCATAAACATTAGCAAATGCAATTACATGAAAGTATGGAAAAGTATGGCATGTTTGACTTGCATGTGGGAGAGTAACAGCAATATCCTTTTGCAAGGAGAATTTAAGGGGACTTGCCATGAGAAGAAATGTGTTTGTTACAGTGTTTTCAGATTTTTATCTTTTATTGTGGTAAAATATACATTACATAAAATTTTCCATTTCAACCGTTCTTAAATGTATAGTTCTGTGACATCTACATACAGCATTTATATTGTTGTGCAGCCATCACCACTGTCCATCTCCAGATCTTTTCATCTTCCAAAACTGAAAATCTGTACTCATTAAATGCAAACTCCTCACTCTCTCCCCTCCCCGAGCCCCTGAAGACCACCATTCTACTTTCTGTCTCTGAATCTGACTATTCTTAGGTACCTCATGTAAGTGGAGTCATGCAATATTTGTCTGTTTGTTCCAGCTTAACATAAACATCACTTAACATAATGTCTTCAAGCTACATCCGTGTTGTAGCACGTGCCAGAATCTCCTTTTTAAGGCTGAGTAAATCCTATTATATGTCTCTAACACATTTTGTTTATCTGTTCATCCATCAGAGGACACTGAAGTTGCCTCCACCTTTGTTTTTTTTTTTTTTTTTTTTTTTTAGTGCTCAGTGATCATTTTATTGTTATTATTACTGCTTCCTAATCTAAGACAACAGGTTATATCAATTACACAATTTGTTGTTGTTGTTGTTGTTGTTGTTGTTTTTTGCGGTACGTGGGCCTCTCACTGTTGTGGCCTCTCCCGTTGAGGAGCACAGGCTCCAGACGCGCAGGCTCAGCGGCCATGGCTCACGGGCCCAGCCGCTCCACGGCACGTGGGATCTTCCCGGACTGGGGCACGAACCCGTGTCCCCTGCATCGGCAGGCGGACTCTCAACCACTGCGCCACCAGGGAAGCCCACCTCCACCTTTGGACTGTTGTGAATATGCTCTGAATATGGATGTACTCAGATTTTGTATCTTATTACCTAAGCTGTTAAACTTTCCAATGTTAAGTGCAAAATGATTTCCTACAAACCCTTGATAAGACAGTGCCTTTGGTTGAGGTGCTTACAGTTTTGTTGTGGAGATGTGTTTGCAGTCTTGAAACCAAGACTATGGGCAGAATATGATTAAAATACCTAATGGCACTACTCGAATTCACTTTTAAATTTCCTGTGATCAGGCACAGGAAGCAAAGCCTCAAGACTTACTCTAGAGAGGTGGTGAACACAGCTGATTATAAGCCGAGGACTTACCAAACAAGAGCATCACTATCTGCGTTTGCAAACTAAATCTCCTCACTTGGTAAAGTAGCCTCTGAGCACCTTGATTCATAACTAAGCATGGTGGGGACAATGGGAAGGAGCTAGACAAAAGAAATTTTATGGAGACGAGTGAGAGGACCAGCTTCCTGGTGAGAGAGTGCATCACTCAGTAAGTTGTTTGTAGACAAGGCAATTGAGGAACCAAGGATCCTTATTTAAAAAAAAAAACTAGATTCTTCAGGGAGCTAGACATTATTGTGAAAATAGACTGTTAAGAGGGTGTGTGTGTGTGTGCGCGTGCGTGTGTGCATGCATGCATGCATGCATGTGCGTGTGTGTATACAGCCCCAACCTTCCTGACTACTAAGAAAGTGATTCTGTTACTTCTATTTCTGCAGTACAGCCTCAAACCCAGGGCTGGGCCAGTCCCTTCATTAACTCACTCCTGTGTAACAGACCTCCTGCTTCCCCTTCTTGGACACCCTGTGGCTGAAACTGGAGACACACAAGATTAGGAGGTAGTTCTGGGAGTTGGGGACAAGGAAGCATTGGGGTATCAGAGATATTCTATTGTTCTGTTGGCAGCTCTCTGACTTCCAGCCAATGTTCTGGTTGAGTGTTTACTCCTGGCTCCTGCTGGATCTGAACCCCTCCCTCTACCCAGTTTCTCCTTCATGGGCCTCACTGGTTGGCACAGCACTCTTAAGTTCCAGGGCTACTATTCCCATGCAGGGTCCCAAGGCTCTGTTTATGAACCCTAGACATTTGGTCTTTCTAGTCAGTGGTTAGTGTTCCAGGGCTTGTATTATTTTGTTCCCTACAGGTCAGATCCTGTAAGGCTTAATCTATCCTTGCTGGTGGGGCTCTGACTAGCAAAGCAAATATATCAGGTCAGCCTGGCCACGTTGGGGGAGGAGCCACGCCTGTTGGCACAGACTCCGGAGCTGGCATGGGCTTTGTGGGAGGCGGGCCTGGGCCACAGACGGTGGCATCAGCAGTCCTGTTTGTTCTTCAGCCCCCGGCAAAGCCTGGGCAGACTAGATTCCTATCCTGAGGAACACAGATGCTTCCTCCTGGACCCGCCTGCCCCTCGGAGCAGCACAGTCTGGTAAAAAGGAGGGCTTGTCCCTGTGAGTCTCTTTTCTCTGTTCTAGTCACTCCCAACATCTCCTCTGTTCCAAATCCTTTTCCATCCCCACAGTAAAAGCACAATAACATGGTTGTCCAAGTGAAATATAATTGCCACATAAATGAATGGTTTTATGATAATAAAGACTTAAACCTTTTCAGACACTTGATTTCATTTCCCTAGTTTTCAACAAAACTACCATTTGAGTACCTATTCTTCAGTTGGAAAGGGTTTGGGACATCTGACCACCAGACAGGTGGGGTAGGTGCAAAGTGTGTCGAACCTAAGAGCCTTCTAAGCAGCAGTCAGGTAGTACATACTGGCAGCTGTAACAGGGCCTAGAAGGCTATTTCATGCCTCTTCTGCCCTCTTCACTCTGAAGCACTCCAGAGAGCATTCCACCAGCTGTTGTAAGGAAGGGCACCTGTATTGTCACTGTCATTGAGATTATAATGCAGTCGTTTGGTCATGCTTCTCCATGTAGTTCCTGTCCCCACACACCATAGAAGAGCCACCTGGGAGTATGTGCACAGTGATTGAATTAGAGGCTGGTTTCCAGTTCCAGCTAAAGAGAATGTTTAGCTGCATTTTGAGTTCTTACGGTCAGGGTATTAAAGGCATGGCCAACGCTGTCAAAACACGAACTGTGAAAATAGTTCAGGTTTCAGATACACAAGCAAGGAGCTGGTTGGGCGTCTCTTGCAAGCCTTGGGTGGGGGGATACTGATTTTCAAAAGATCCCAGAGAGAATGAAACCAATAGGGTGGTGGACCAAACAAGAAAGAGAGATGGCCAGCTACAAGATTTTCCTGGAAATATAAGACATGTAAGGGTCTGGTTTAGCAGGCAATATGCTCTCTGAAACCAGGGCTGGGAAGTGACATCCTGCCCTGCAGAGATAGGTACTTAGTATTCACTGCTTTGACTTTTTTGCTGGAAAAAGGGAAGAAGGAAGTATGTGGAGCTTGTGAGAGTAACATGCTGGAAGAGAGCAAAGACAATAGAACAGGCAAGGATTGACCTGTCTAGGGCAGGTTTTATCCACCTCTGGGTGTTTCCTGGACTCTTAAGCCCTTGTCTTCCCCCTGAGTTCATCAAAACACACCTCTCGGGCTTCCCTGGTGGCGCAGTGGTTGAGAGTCCGCCTGCCGATGCAGGGGACACGGGTTCGTGCCCCGGTCCAGGAGGATCCCACGTGCTGCGGAGTGGCTGAGCCTGTGAGCCATGGCTGCTGAGCCTGCGTGTCCAGAGCCTGTGCTCCGCAACGGGAGAGGCCAGAACAGTGCGAGGCCCGTGTACTGCAAAACAACAACAAAACAACCCCACACTTCTCTGCCCTCTTTCGACCGGCAGGAGCATGTATGATCTTAGTGATTTGTCCCCAAGGGAGGCACAGCTGAAAGACTGTGTTCATTGAAAGCCTGTGAGCAGAGGTCAATGCAGGTGAGGTCAGGAAATGGAGCTGGCTCACCTCTCCCAGCAGGCGCAAGGCTGAAGTCAGCCAACTTACAGATTCTTGGGCTAGTTCTCCCACCCGGATGTAGTTTCAGTTCATCTAGTGCTGCACCTGAGCAGCATGCTGCAGTCAGGGGACACACTGAAAATTGTAGCTGTGTCCTGAAGTGCATGCCAATCACACAACTCTAGCCTTCACCAGCGTACAGGCGTTGACCTAAAGAGAAATTTGTTATGTGGCCGAGACTCTTATAAGCCAGACTCCAGGACAGATAGCACTTCTCCCCATCCTGTCAGACACACTTGCTCTCTTTTATTGTATTACTCTTAATTGGTTTTCGGTTCCCAGACTCTGAAGCAGAGTCTGAAGCTGAAGTTTTCTTCTCTTTCTCCTATGTGTCTGCTGCTCCGGTTTGCTCTTCTTTCAGGATCGCTGGCAAAAAGGACAGCTGTTGACAGGATAGAGTGATTGGGAGGCTGGGAGAAGTGACCACCAGACTGGGGAGTGATGTATGTTGCCATCACCTGGAAACTCAGATCAGCAGTAAACCAGAACCTGCCCTGACGATATAAAGAAAAATATTTCACCTCAGTTAGCTAGGTCATGTCCTTGTCTCTAGGAAGCTGACAGCCAGTGGGCATCAGCACTAACTCTGCAACAGAATAAGAAAATGAGCTGAGACTTCAGTGGAAAGGGTAGAATACAGACATGGTAAAAAGCTCTAATCTGAGTTCTTAAAATCAGAGTATGAAATGGCATGGCCAAGGGAAAGTTCTGGATTTCTCGTGAGATTTTCAAAGTAGGTTATGTTTTCATCTTGTTAGGGTGGATTAGGTTCATATCTATCAAAATACCAAGTAGAAATAGTTAGGTTTTAGATGTCCAGGCAAGGAACTGGGCGCCTTACTAAGCTTGGGTGGTGGCATCGTGGGAAAGGGTTTTGAGTATAAAAGGTCCAAGAGAAGAGAGCCTGTAGGTTGGAGTAGAGATTTTGGCCCCAGGTCTTGTATTGTTATTTTTTTAATCTGTAGGCCAGATCTTTGAGTAGAGAGCTTGGCAGGTAAGTTTGCTAGGTGGTGATACCAAGATGGGAACCAGATGAAAATGGGTAAGCACTCAGAATGAAGTTCAGTGAGGAAAGTGTAGAATTATTCCACCATTCTGAATATCTGCACAAACCTAAGAAATGGCTGTGAGTGAGCAAATGTGATAGAAAAATATCTGGAATTGAGGATGAGGGCCAGCATCCCTCAGCAGTGCAGTTGTGGTTGAAGCAGACCTATTCAGGATTGCAAATAGAAATTTAGAATATAGGGTTTGTAAGGTAATGCCCTCCCTTATAACTATCATTAGTCAGATCCTTTTTTAGAATACTCTCTAGAATATTTTAGGTTAATGGGTCTATGGATAGATTTGGAGACTGCCCTACAGATAAAGGAATTTGGGACTTGAACTTGCAGAGAATAACTTAGATTTCATAATGATCTTTAAGTATGTAAAAACCCTGATTTGAAGATGGGTGCCAGCTCTTCCTAATCTTCACTGAGGATGGAATAGAGTCCCAGCAGCATTTGGGTAAACACGAGGAAAACTTGCCTGACAATGAAAGTCATTAAATGTCAGAATGAGTTATTGAGAGAAGGTCCTGGATTTCTCATGAGATTTTCAAAGTAGGTTCTGTTTTCATCTTGATAGAATGGATCAGGTCCATTCCCATGGCCCTACCTGATAGCTGAGTGGTGAAACCAGTGACCATTCAGAGTCCCTGTTCCAACCCAAATATTGCCGAGCCCCTGCCTACAGACATCTACCTGCTTTTACATCCCCTGAGGTGCTTCATGTCCCCAGAAACTGCTTCAGCTCCCTAGACCCATCTGTGGCCCTCTTTTCCAGGTCATGAGCTCTCTGGGACTGTGCAGATGCACTGATCTAACTGGATTGTGCTCTTTGTTCTCTTCTCACTTGCAGTATGAGTTTAAAGCCAAAAACATCAAGAAGAAGAAGGTGAGCATTATGGTTTCAGTGGATGGAGTGAAAGTGATTCTGAAGAAGAAGAAAAAGGTAAGTGACTCTGAACCACAAACTCTGGTGAAGAGGGAAGGCAGGGAGGTAGGCGTGGGATAGCTTTTCTTTCTAGGCTACCTTCTGGACAGAATCCTTCCCTTATCTGGTGAGGTGGTCTGCTTTGACCAGCAACAAACAGTGTTGAGAGGCTACAGCTGGAGCAAAGAGTGAGGCAGGGGCCAAAGGCCTAGTCAGCTGTTTGGCTTGCTCAGTCCTGGTATCCCATGAGTGACAAGGGTCATCTCCTGTCATCCTGGCATTCATACCCCTTCCCCCATTTGATACCTTTACTTTTGAGTCTTGATCTTGGGAAATGCTTTAAATTCAAGTGTGGACAAGTAGCAGGGTTCAGTGGGGGAGGGGATAAGAGGCGGCTTCCTCAGAAGTTGTCCCATTCTGTTGCAGGAATAACTCTCAGTTCCAGCTGAGGTGGCATCCGGCCCCATTGTGTGTCCTTATGTCCTCTTGTTACAGTTATTGCTGCTTTAGCCCATCTATTTAAATAGTCCCTCAAGACCCAGCCACTGCTGCTATTCAGCATGCAGGAAGGCTAGAGCGTGGCCAACATGTTGCTTTTTACTGGGTCAGTGTGGCATGCTGGAAGGAGGCCTCAGCTGAGAGGAGAAGACCTGAATTCTAGTCCTGGCTCTTCTGTTTCTGACTGTGTGGTTCTAAGCAAGTTATTTTGCTTTCTGGAGCTTCAATTATAAAATTAAGAGTTGGATTAGGTGATCACTTTACCCTTGTCAGATCAATTACTCTGCACCAGCACTGGCACTGTGCTTTTCGGTGCTTGCATGTGTATGTATAGGTCACCTGTGCTTATTCAGGCTTTTGAGAACCTCCTGGGCTACAGAGAAAGCAGACCCTAGAGGCCAAATAGGTTTGTGTGTTTCTTCCCCCTGAACTTCTGAGGCAGGATGGGAACCTCAGAGGTTAAACACTTCCCAAAGCAGCCACCAAGCCGCCTCTTTCCCTAGCCTGTCCATGACTGTTGAATGGTGGTATGCCTCCGGGCTGTGGGGAGAAGCATGTTTACAGGGACTCCCTGCTCTCCAGAGAATGTTTTAAGGGAAGGGGCCATCTCTTTAAGCTCAGCACTCACTTGGACACCTGGTACGTGTAGTGTGTTTTCAACGATTTTGGCTGTTGGCTAGCTGGGTAAATGAACATGATTTGTGTATCATGGTCATTAAATCAGGAAGAACTAAGTACTTAGCAGTTGGGTCAAATGAAGTCTCATTTGTTACTTTTGGCTGTCACATTCTTCTCCCTCTTTCTCCTCTTTCAATCTTTCCATTAAAAAAAATAAATAAATAAAACAAGGATGAGAGCCTTCCCAAGCGTAGAAAGGCCTCAGTGGAAATTGCTAACTTTATGTATAGGACTTCTTCAGTGACTCTGATCTTCAGGTGCTCTATTCTAACGCAGGCAGTAGCCAAGTATATTGTGATCATCTCTTACTGAGATGTAAAAAAAAAAAAAATATTTTTGGTTATATTAATGTGTCTAAAATGCTGTTATATTGAACTGATGCTAACAGATAATGAATCTCAAATTCCCTTATGAATCTTAGGTTGTATTTGTGGTGTGAACTCAGCTACTAAGATAATTGGCTTTACTTTGTTGTTTCTCAATCAGTATATTTTCTTCAACTCCCATCTAGACCCAAGTTATGATCTTTCCTGTGTATATGATAATGATTATTTATTATAGTATTGGAATCACACTATTGCACCATTTGCGAGGGAGGGGACTTCTGAATAAGGAAGATTAGTCTTGAACTTCATCCAAAGGATTTTTCTACAAAAGGATCCTAAAGGGCCTCTGTTTCTTGTGGTTTCTCATATACACCAGTAACTTTGTTGGGATAGCCTAAAGCATTGTTCTAGAAAGGCTCTACTGTTCTCATTAACAAATATTTACTGTGTCTACCATGTTCAAGGAACTGGGTAGGATACATAGGGGTATTAGATATGGACCCTTTCCAGCAAAATTAGCTATTTTGGTTTTTTTTTTTTGTTTTTTTGTTTTGTTTTGTTTTGTTTTGTTTTGCGGTATGCGGGCCTCTCACTGTTGTGGCCTCTCCCGTTGCGGAGCACAGGCTCCGGACGCACAGGCCCAGCGGCCATGGCTCACGGGCTTAGTTGCTCCGCGGCATGTGGGATCTTCCCGGACCAGGGCACGAACCCGTGTCTCCTGCATCGGCAGGCGGATTCTCAACCACTGCGCCACCAGGGAAGCCCAAAATTAGCTATTTTGAATGATACTATATGCATACATAGTTCTATCATAGCTCCTATAACATTGCATTATAGTTATTTGTCTCTTTACCCCATAGGCTGCGAGCTTTTAGGGCCAGGGACCATGTCTTTTTTCCAATTCTGTTTCATCTGTTTGAGAGGGTAGAAGACCAGTGGGGGCAAGCTGATTAACGTAATTACACACTAAGATGATAATGAGAACAGCTAACAATAATAGCTAACACTGATATTGAGCACCTGCCATTTACCAGGCCTTGTTTGATGCAGTGTATACTTATTAGATCCACACAACCATCCTGTGAGGTAGGTACCGTTTTAAGGCTTGGTTTGCAGAAGATGATTAAGCAACTTGCCCAAGACCTCAAGTCCCATCAGTGGTGAAGTTGAGGTTTGAACCAGGTCTGTCTTGTTCGGATCCCAAGTGGGTTCTTCCCACTACCATGTTGCTGTGTGTGTACTAATCTCTTCAGAATCCTTTAGAGAAAAACTGCTCTATAGAAAATGCCTAATTAATTAATCCAGTGTCTTTAACTTCTAGCCTTTACCCTGTCACTGGGATATCACATCACAAGGAAACTAGTTTCCTGCTCAAACAGTACTGTTAGTTCCTATAGAAACATACAACTTAGATCTATTTGGGTAAGAAAAGGAGGCACTTAGAATTATAGAACCAGAATTTGGGAGAAAGAGCTTTAGAAATGCTTTAGTCTGATTAGATGTGGTAACAGAGGACAAGAGAGGCCCAGTAACGGTCCTGAGGTCACCCAGCTAGTTATGGAACCAGGACTAAACTGAGTCCAGTCGTCTTTCTACCATGTTTTCTGCTAGTTTTAAAACAGGCATATTAGGAATTTTGTGCATTGTGTGGGAACTTATTAAGTACTTCAGTTTTGAAATGTGTTTTCTATATCTATATAGGTTATACCTTAAGATGGGTGGTAGCTGTGTTTTCAGGCTAATCCTATTCTGTCTGGAGGCATGGAGGGCTTGCCAAGCTGAGTTAATGTGGCCTTTGCAAGGTGATTTAAAAAAATTTTTTTTCGGGCTTCCCTGGTGGCGCAGTGGTTGAGAGTCCGCCTGCCAATGCAAGGGACATGGGTTCGTGTCCTGGTCGGGGAAGATCCCACATGCCGTGAGCCATGGCCGCTGAGCCTGCGTGTCCGGAGCCTGTGCTCCACAATGGGAGAGGCCACAACAGTGAGAGGCCCGCGTACCGCAAAAAAAAAAAAAAAAAAAAAAATTTTCTTATTATTTTTTGAGAAGTCACCATTGCTTTCAGGAGCATAAATAATGATAAAGCAGACAGACTTTGTGATATGCCTACTGATAGTTTCCAGTAGGGATAGGAAATAAATGGAAATACAAATTCTTCCTCTACTTTTGGGTTCCTAGGGAAGGCCTTCAAAAATGCCATATCCATTTCTGGGTTCCAAAAGGAGGAAGGACCTCTGTGATAATTGTCCCTGACTCTGTTTTCTGTTCTTGGCCCTGTTCCAGGCAGACCTACCTCTGAACCAGTTCCCATATAATATTCCCTGGCAAGAGATTTTGGAATAACAAAATGGCTGTAACTTTCCATGGAGGACTGGATATTTGCACTCATTAAATAAAGAAAAGAATCTAAACTCAAGGATGTGCTTACCTCATTTGGCAGTCTTATAAAAGCATGCACTTCCTGAAAGCCCTGTTACCCTCTCCCTCTGTTGAAAGTGAAAAACTTCCTGGCAGTTGAGAGTGAAAACCTTTGACTTCATCACTTGGAGTAGCAAAGAGAACGTGGGGTCTAGAGGTAGACAGGTTGGACTTTAATTACCCTTGGACTAGATGACCTTGCAGGGGAGTAAGTTAACTTCTGGAGCCTCATTGTTTGTCTGTAAAGTTGAGATCAATTTTGATAGTGTCAAGGAAGCAATATATAAAGTTCTTAAATGGCAGAAAGGACTTTTTTTTCCCATATCAACTGGGAAATTTCCTGTGAGAACAAAAAGTGAAGCAGCTAAATATGACTTTCCTATATCTTTCCTTTTTTTTTTTTTTTTTTTTTTTTACTTTCTCACTTTCTGTGTTATTCTAGGTCCTCCAACAAGTAAATGCCAAGACAGGATTAAATGCCTGTGGGAGGAGGTGGGGAGGCAAGACTGGGATAGCTGTCAGATTTCAGTGTGGGTCTGACTCCAAGTGAAGGAGAAAGGAAGGAAGGAAGGCAAGAAGGTTGGGTGAAGGTCTCTGAGAGTACAGCATGGTCTGAGGAAGGTTTGGCAGGGCCATCAGGGAGTTCTGAAGCCAGAGTCATCTGTCACAGGATCCCTGTGTCTCCTAGGAATGGGCTTCCTCAGGATCACCGCACACTGGTCATTGTCTGGGGGCAGGGCCCCTGTGCATTCGTAATGATGGATTTCAGAATGCAGCAGCCGGGGCCCTTGGTTAGTTAAACTTCCTGTAATTGGAGGTCTGTGGGGCACATTCTTGTGATAACATCTTCTTTTCTCCAGAAATTTTTTACTAGCCAATATATGAAGTAGAACCTTCTTTCAAGTGAAGCTACTCTCTACATCTCATAACTTTTTGATTACCTTGGAGTAAGGAATTCATTTTTAAAAGAGAAGAAAAAGAGGAGGGAAGGGGAGACTGCTGGGGTAGGGAAAGGCATGGAGAGAGACAGGTTAATAAAAGAATTCAGAGGCCTCTTAAAAGGCTCAACAGTGCCTTGAGTGTCCTCTATAGGTACGGAGGGGACAAAGAGTAAGAGAAAGGAATGATACCCCAATTCTGTATATGTATGGCAAAATGCCAGACAGCTGCCCCAAGGGCATCAGTCTGCTCCACTAGGAGCTGCCCACTCATATTTTTACCCCCGTTTCTTTATACTTATGGAGCTAGTGAGGAGGTAGATCTTGTCTCCCTGGGCCTCACTCATTGGCCTCAATGCTGGTACTGTTTGTGCTACCAGAGATACCAATGAGACCCTGCCTGAGCCTGGGCTTCAGGTGGAAGGAGCCTGAAGACCAGCCTCCATCAGTCCTGCTGGTCCCCCTGGGCTGTTTGCAGTGAGTACGGTTGTGAAGGGTGCTCTTTCCCTCAAAAGCACTCAAAGATGTGCTGACAGCTTTAAAGATGTATCCCCTCTTCCTTTCCTCTTCTCTTCGCCCCCTCCTCCTCCTTTTCCACTCCCACTTGGACTTGAAATGTCTTCATTTCCTGGCATATCTTGGAGACCATAGCTCATTGAGAACAGTGGGTAGCAAAACTGAAAATTTCCTCACTTAGCTACCAAAACTCCAAGGCTTTATTTCCAAGCACTAAAAAAAAAAAAAAAAAAGAATGGTTTTCAGGTGTAACTTGGAGCTGTGTGAGTTTTCTGAGGACAGTTCAACTGAGTTTGGCTATAGTTACCATTCAATAATATGTTTCTGTTTTATGGTCGAAGCCAACTTTGATTTATAATCCCATAAAGGTAGATCAGTAGCTTTTCCTCCTGTCTTCTTTCTCTCGTTAACCGTTTTTTTTTTTCTAAAATTTTTTCCTTAGAAGAATGTTTCCATATAGAAAAGTGAGGAGGGGGTGATCTCTTTGTGTGTGTGTTTTTTTCTCTACAACATTTGAAAAATGGAAGAGATGTGTAAAACAATGTCAGAGCAAAGAGAAGAATCAAATAGTTTTTAAGACATGCATTGCCTCCCTCTGAGTTACGCTATTCAGATAATACCATGTTGACTCTGAATTGTACCAGAGTACCTGTACGGGTCAAAAAATCAGGAGAACTTGGTTCTAGTCTTGACTGGGCTATTAACTAGGGGGACACCTTGCTCAAGAAACTGCACTGCTCTGGGTCTTATTTGAAAGATGGTGGGATAGGAAGGATATTGAGTGTGTGGCAAGGAGGAATGGAGAGGCTTTAGTTATCAAAGTGTTGGAGCAGCATTCAGGCATTGAGGATATTGGGTTAAAATGCTCCAACCATATTTGCCCTAGGTTCTTGAATAACTGAAACATTGTTGAGTCCCTTCTACCCTCCAAACCCTTTGAGTTATTTTGATAATTTCCTTATCCCTGCATAGATTGAATGGACTCATGCAAGGATTACTGCAAGACCTTTAAAGGGAGATCTAATGGGATTTTATGGATTTTACTTAAATGGATTTTAATGGGATTTTCAGAAAAGGAAAATTAGTAAGTAAGTAAGTGAAAAGATGTTTATTATTTTTGGCCAGGATATTCTATACAGATGCTGATATCACTTTAAAAAGGAAAGTATTTTCTGCCTGCTGTGGACCCTTCTGATGTTCCTCAATAAATTAACACAAGGTTCCCTGGGAGTCTGGTCTCTCCATCCTTCTCATGTCTTCCAGAGAAAGAAAAATATTTATTCTGTATTATTTTGCCTCTTTATTCTTTCTTTTTGATGAATGTATTAGTTGCATTCCTTAGATTTGCAAGGAAGAGTCGTGCCCAGATCAACTTTAACAGAGGCTTATTTCAGGCTAGGCGGAAACATGGGCTGGCATACAATGCTTCCTCTTCCTCAGCGATGCAGTCTGTTTGAGTGGAAAGTATGCAGCTGGTCACAAAAACCACCTACCGTTACTGGGGGTTCAGCCTAGGCTCTGTCTAGGACTTGGTAGTCTCCAAAGAGAGGATTTGAGTGGGTGGAACTGGGTCTTCTCATTGTGGAGCTCAAGGACTAGGCAGGTCTGGCCAGCCCCTCCGTGGCCCTTGACCTTCCTCATGTGCAGTCGGGTGCTGATCCTGAGCCCCGTCAGTCACGGCTGGGTTAGCAAGGATGGCTCCTCAGATGCACGCAGCATGAGCCAAGTCACCCACACTCAGAAAGAACCCTCTCTGGGGCTGCTTTCCTCCGAGAGGGGCAATGGGTGTGGCAGCTTCTCAAGAGTTTTATGGACTTTTTGGTGCATTGAGTTATTAGCTCTTGTGTTAACTTTGAAAATTACATCAGAGCAGCAAGGACTCTTATGAGCAGCCTTTCTTGATAGTAAGAACATGAGAAAACTGAGGCTTGATTCCCTCAGAAGCAGAGCAGCCTCTGCTGTTTGTCATCCAGGTGTTTAGTTCACAGTGGCTGTTTATTGAGTAACACCAGGGGTGGGCCTTGGCCAGGGATAGTAGTTAATGGGGTCACCATCGGTTGGCTGTCTTTAGTGTCAGGAAACCCTTCCTGTGCCAGGCCTGAGACTCCAGAGGACCATGCTGTGCGTGAAAGAGATCCTCCTGTTGGGGGTTTCAATTTATACCTTTTGCTTGGTATAGAAGAATGGCTTTCAACCCTAGGGTCACATCACAATCACCTGAAATGTTGGTTAAAGCTGCAGTTTCCTGGGCCTCACGTGAGCTTAGACCCATCATATGAATGATTCCTAAGAGTTGGAGCCCTGGCATCTGGAGTTTTTAAAAAAACATACAAACCAGACTTTTACTTTTTGGATGGGTGCACATTTCTCTATTCTTCCTGCTAAAGTACAACTGAAAAACCTTGGACATTATCTGTAAAACAAACGTAAAGGTGGGGCAAGGCAGACTGGCTGGGGACGCAAGGAATCACGCAGCTGTGAGCTCCCTGAGGTTAGTTTTAATCTCATGTATCCCAGACTCGGAGCTGAAGAAGCCTGCAACCTGGATATGGCAGAGAACCCCAACAAAGCCTGCTCTCTCTCTCTAGCCAAAGGAGGAGGGAAGGGACGGCACAGCAAGGCAGAAAACTTCCAGCCAGACAACACAGAAAAACGGGCTCCCCACCACCCAGGCCAGCAAAGGCTGTGAGTGGGAAGCCTAGACTCCCCTTTTGCCAGGAGTAACAAGGGATTCCAGGCTCGAGTGCAGGGACTTTCACCCCTTCCAGCTGGTAATGAGCCCCCTACCCCCTTTCTCTTCCATGGGGAGCTGAGTGTGTTCTTCCCCAGGTGTCCTGAACAGCATTGCCCCTGTGACAAAGGCCAGTGAAGGTGGAACAGAATCCTCTGTGCCTGCACCTATGGGTGGGACCTGAGGGCATGTGGTGGCTGCTTCTTCAACATGTTGGGGTGCTACTGACCTCATCAAGCATCTGGGGTCTCCAGTACTGCCCCAGAATCCTCTCCCCCACCACCACCTTCCTACATCCTCGTTCATGTCTTCATCCCCAGCTGCTTAGGGATCTGTCTCCTTTGTGTTCACAGAAAGTTAGGTTCAAGACCAGATGAGTATCCTCTTATGGGTGGCTGTAAATGTACTAGTTAGCTTGCCAGGCTTGTGTTCAGCCTTTTCTCCCCATCTTTAAGGGAGGGAGGCTGGGGGTCCTCATATCATTTGCATTTGATGGCATCATTCAGTCTCTATGACCCCTTCTCCCTTTTGTTCTCCCTGCGTCTCCTGCTCCTCTGGAGTGATGTATGGTCTTTTTTTTTTTTCTTGGTGATTTCTCCATGAAAGTATGATTTAGATTGCAGTCTCCTGAGACCGCTTGGCTCCTGCCTACCCTCTGCACCCTTGAGAGACACTCTCCTAAAGTGCTTGAAGGAAACTAATCAGACCAGATACTTGACATTTTCCACTTGTCCTTTTGGAGCAATCGACTCCAGGCCTCTTAGAGGGAACAAGGCCAGAAGCAAATGCATGTGTTTGCATAAGCATTAGTAGCTCAATGTGTGCCCTGGTTCTGTAGCTGAGGACAAGCCTAACTTATTCATTTACAGCTTCTTTTATTACAGAAAAAGGAGTGGACGTGGGATGAGAGCAAGATGCTGGTGATGCAGGACCCTATCTACAGGTAAGAGCCCAGTCCCCAGGGTACACCTGTCCTCTCTGGGAGCCATCTGTTGGGATGGTGGGTCCAGACAAATTAAAATAAATTTCTCCTTTTTCCCTCCTGAGACCTGTTATTTCTGTAGATGTAAGTACAAGGAGCAAGTCTGCTCTATCTTTAAGAAAGAGAGGAAAATTCTTCTCATGTTCAGTAGCACTAAGGGAACTATGAAGGATATCTGCTTGATGTTTAATGCAAGTCTTTTAGTTGTCACTTGAGACCTTTTCATTTTGTGCTGGTTTTATTTTTAACTGAAATTTCTTTCTATTTTTTTTTTTTTTACTTTTAAAAAAAATTTAACTGAAATTTCATAATTGCATATATGTTGATAAAAATGAGAGAACTGGGTTTTCCCATTCCGCTCTACTTATAATTCCCCACAGTTTTCTGTCTTCCTTTCCGCCCCTTCAGAAACTGAGCATAGATAAGGGGGTTATGATCAGTTGGGACAGCAGAAAGTCACATATAAAATCCATTGAAGGGCTTCCCTGGTGGCGCAGTGGTTGAGAATCCGCCTGCCGATGCAGGAGACACGGGTTCGTGCCCCGGTCCGGGAAGATCCCACATGCCGCGGAGCGGCTGGGCCCGTGAGCCATGGCCGCTGAGCCTGCGCGTACGCAGCCTGTGCTCCGCGACGGGAGAGGCCACAACAGTGAGAGGCCCGCATACCGCAAAAAAAAAAAAAAAAAATCAATTGAAATTGCTCTTACAATGAGACTGGTATTCCTATTCAGATTAGATGACTGCCGTTCATGTGTACTCTCTGGACAGAGGGATATGTGATAGCAATACATACACAAAGCCAGGGCCCTCCTGGGACCCACGCAGGGCCTTGATTCATCTGTGTCATTCTTCTGTCCTAAATCTCCGCTGACCAAGCCCTACCCCACCTCTTACTCCTTCCTGTCTTCTTCACTGGGGGGAAAGGGATATTAGCTATTCTTTGGGGATTGGGGGGGGGGCTAGATTTAAGTTTTGATTTTGTCTCCTCTCAAATTACTTGCCTTGGTTGCCAAAGTGAATTAAGGTTGGAACTCACCTGAGAAGTTGGCATCATGGTGACCCTGCTAAGTCAAAGAGTAGCTGCCTGTGAAATGGAATTTCCATTCATTCAAATGTGTATACATATTTAGAACACTCATCCCAGGTACTGTGCTAGGTAATTTAGTAGATGGCGAAAATAAGTTATGGTCCCTTGTTCTCAGGAAGCTTTAGTCTAGTAGGGAAATGGAGTCCTGAACAAATCATTGTGGTACAAGACAGTGTGTCTGACAAAATGGATTTCTTTCTCTGTGTTTCTGTTGTACTTGTGTTTGTTGAAATACTTGTTACAGTTACTGCTACTTCAAAATGAATCTGTCTTTTGCCACTGCATTGTGAGACTCTTGCAAGTGAAGAACTATGTTCAACTCACTTTTGTATTTCTAGCACCAAGCCTGTGTCTGTTCTCTATGAGGCATTTAGTAAATGTGTGACGGGTGGATGGATAAATGTATTGAATTAATATCTGAAAATTAACATAAGTGGTTTGGTGATTCACAGGAGGGAATAATCACTTTCTACTTGAGTGATCATGAAAAGCTTTAAGAAACAAGTTGTGTCGGAACTGGGCTTGAAGGATGTGAATGGGCAAACCTCTATCATTTGCGCTTTGTAAAAGGAAGTGTTTCTTGTTTTTTTTGTTTTTATTTTTTTTTAGAGTGACATCATATCCATACAAAAGCGACCTCTGTGTGGTATGGTGGTCATGAACTTTAATCTTGCCTTTTCCTGGTTTGAAAGAAGGAACTTTCTCCAAAGTTTTATATCTCAAATAAGCTGTTTTTATTTTTTATAACAGCTTTATTGAGGTATAATTGACATATAAAAATTGAACATATTTAAAGTGAATAATTGGGTAAGTTTTGATATATGTGTACACTTCTAGAACTATCACCTCAGTCAAGATACTGAGCATATGTCTCCCCAAGAAGTTTCCTTGTACCCTGTTTTAATCTTTCCTTCTCTCCCTCCCTGCTGCATCTCCCTCCTGCCCCCCAAGTCCCCAGGCAACTACTGATCTCCCTTCTGTTAGTAGAGATGAGTTTGTATTTTCGTGAGTTTTGTATAAACAGAGTCATACAGTGTACAGTATACATATGTACAATATACCCCCACTGTTTTTAGGCCTGGCTTCTTCCATTTTTTTAAGATGCGTTCCTTGCCATTGCATATATAAGTAGCTTATCCCTTTTTATTACTATTGTATGAATATAACACAATTTGCTTAGCCATTCACATGTTGATGGACATTGTGGTGGTTTCCAGTTTTTGACTCTTACAGTGAAAACTTCTGTGACTGTTCATATACAGTCTTTGTATAGCCATATGCTTTTATTTTTCTTGGGTAAATACCCAGGAGTAGAATGAATGATTATTTGTTAGGTGTACACTGAACTTTTTTTTTAAGTGAATTTTAAGTGATTATCTTTTTGGTTGGTGAATATCGGAGTGGTTTTTAAAGTGCATCTCTTTATTTTTAAAATTTTTATTTATTTATTTATTTGGCCACGCCCTGTGGCATGTGGGATCTTAGTTCCCTGACCAGAGATCAAACCTGCTCCCCCTGCAGTGGAAGCGTGGAGTCTTAACCACTGGACCGCCAGGAAAGTCCCTGTTGAACTTTTTATGAGACTGCCAAACTGTTTTCCAAAGCAGTTGTACCACTAGCGGTGGTTGAGAGTCCCGGTTTCTTCACATCTTTGCCAGCATCTAGTATCATCAGTCTTTTTATTTTTAGCCCTGCAAATATGTGTGATGTAGTATATCATTGTGGTTTTAATTTGTGTTTTCCTAGTGAGTAATGATGTTGAGCATCTTTCCATCATATGTGCCATTTGTATATCTTTTGTGAAGCATCTGTTCAAATCTTTTAGCCCATTTTAAATTGGGGTGTTTTGTTTTCTTTTTATTGAATTTTGAGGGTTCCTGATAAATTTTGGATACATGTCCTTTATCAGATATATGATTTGCAAATATTTTATCCAAGTCTGGCTTGTCTTTATCTTAATAGTGTCCTTTGAAGAAGTTCAAATTATCATTTTTTAAAGTGTATGGGTTGTCCTTTTGGTGTCATATTTAAGAAATCTTTGCTAACTCGAGGACACAAAGATTTTCTTCTGTGTTCTCTTCTGGAAGCGTTATAGTTTTAGGCTTTACGTTTAGGTGTATGATCTATTTTGATCCAATTTTTTTTATAGGGTGTGAGGGATTTATCAAAGTTCTTTCTGGGGGTTTTTGTTTTGTTTCAGTTTGGGTTTTTTTTGGCAAATGAATGTCCAGTTGTTCCAGCCTCATTTGTTGAAAAGACTATTCTTTCTCCACTGAAGTACCTTTGTTGAAAATCAGTTATCCACATCTGTGTGGTTTATTTCAGAACTCTTTATTCTGTTCCATTTATCTAATTGTCTTGACACCAGTAGCACAGTGTCTTGATTGCTGTAGCTTAATAAAATTGAAATCAGGTAGTCTCACTCTTCCAACTTTGTTATTTTTCAAAGATTTCTTACAATTAGTATTAGTATGGTATATCTTTTTCCATTCATTTTTAAGAAAAATGGTTTTTGGTGGGGAGTAGAAAACATCAAAGAAATCTTAAACTGAATTTTTCTTTGGCCAGCCTCCAAGCAGCAGACTTTTTGGTTGTAGATTTCTTGTGGATATCTTCCTAATCTGTCAAATTTTAGCAACCTGTGTTTATGAACAAAGGAATGCTGTTCCAGTTTTCTAGATACTTTTTCCCCCTCATGTATTAAATTGTGGGTGCTTTAGTCTGTGTGTGTGTGTATTTGTATATCTATTTGCTAAGGGTAGATGAAAGAGGACTTTTTTCTAAACTGTATGTCTCCCATTTTATCATCAATAAGAACATTTATTATCATGATAATATAGTAACACTTACAAATGAGCTTTTTCCTGGGTACAATTATTTTTCTGCCCTTAAGGAACCACTCTAGGTGGATTCAGTAGCACTGCTGAAGAATACATAGTTGCTGTGCCTTTGATGAAACACAGGATTACTGCAGCTTTCACATTAGGAAAACTCCTTTATGGTATAACATATTCTTCCTAGTCAAAAGAAGGGACTTTGCCACAGCAGTAATGAACATTTTGTTTTTTATTAAGTCAAAATTTCAATTTGGGTCTTTTGCATCTCTCACCTAGAATAATAGAATCATGTTTTTAAAATTGTGATGAAATATATATATATATAACATAAAATTTGCCATTTTATCCCCTTTTAAGTATACAAATGAGTGGCCTTAATTACAATGACAGTGTTGTGCAACCAGCAGCAGTGTTTCCAACATGTTTTCATCACTCTAAACTTCGTACCCATTATGTACAAACTCCTTATTCCCCCTCCTTGAACCCCATGTAACTTTTAAAATCATGAACTTTAAGAGGTTAAAGTACTGTGGTGAACATCTAGTCCATTTTGCCCTCCATTACAGGATGGCTCTATTTCTCTACAGTATTTGCTATTATGGTCTTTGTTAAGTGAAGGCAAATGTCTTTGTTTATGTAATTTTCATCCATTTATCCTAGCTCTCTTCTCTGGACTTACATATACATAGATCTTATTTCGCTACAGTTTCTGAAGCCATTCTTTATTATATTTTTTCTAGACTTCCTAATTTCAAAACATCATATTTCTTCGTAAAATATGTTGGAATTTAATACAATATCTCATGCTGTCTTATCAGTGTAAATTATAGAGACACAGTGTTACCCTCATGATATGGAGTTTTGCATTTGTTTTTTAAGAATTAGATCATACTGTATTTTTATTTGTTAAACAAACTGTGTTAGGTCCTAGGTCGTGATGGATTTATTGTCCAGAATCCTTAAGATATTCACAGTAATTGCTTTCAATCAAGATTTTTAAATCATTCTCTATTTCTGTAGTTTTCTCTGTTTTATTTTTTAGCCTAAATACAGAACTTTACGTATACCATTGTTAAATTAGATATATTTCATTTGAACCCATTATTCATAGTTTTTGGATTCTTATGAATCAGAGTGAATCAGGGAAGCAGGCAACTATGAGTGTTATGGCATAAGGAATTTGTTATAGGATTTAGACCTACACAGTTGTGATGGGAGCTGGGAAGTAGAAGTCCAAAAACGACCAAAAGGGAGTCATGAGCCAGCCCTGGTATGTGCTAGAAGTCAAGAGTGTCCAGGATTCTAGGTGCGCTTGTGTGCTAGAGTGGAATTGTGAAGGGGCACAGGTGCAAATATCTGTGAAAGGCATTTGATGGCTTGAAGGCCCTTGATGGCTACTGCCTTTGAGTTTACAGTGAAGCTTCTGCTGGCAGTCCTGGGTTCACTGTTGTTCAGCAGGGCTGACAGTTATGAAGGACAGCCAGATATGGGGCACAGAAGAGTGAAGGCAAATTGCAACTCACTAGCACCTCCATGTTCATTCTTTCCTGCCTCTAACGAGTGATGACCTTCAGAGCATCATGGCTACTTCATTTCTGCCTCCTAAATCCCCCACAAATTTCTCTTGTGAGCAATCCTAAAGTGCAGTTCTACAGGGAAGAGAATACCAAGATACACAGTTCTAGCTTAGCTGAGTTCACCCAGTATAAACCATCACAGCAGGTTCTAGTAACAGGCTAACTATTCCTCTTTGTTTTCTGTTAAGTGAAACTTTAATATTTTCATCCAAGTCACTGATAAGGCTGTTGAATAAAATGGGAAAGCTTGGAAAATGTAGACTTCATGTTTTTATTTTTCTTTATTTTCACTTCCTTAGTTAATACACTTATTTTTCCTTTTCTGTTTTAAAGGGCATGCTTATTTTTTTTTAAAGTTCAAAAATAGCACTGGAGTGGTTGTACTGTTACAGAAGTCACTGTGCTTTTGAATTTCAGTTTCCCTGCCTTGATGTCTTCTACATTTTAGTCTTACTGGGCACTAATAGAATTAAAATATTTGGGTAAAAAAGTCTCTAGGACATTTATGTTCTTCATGCTAGGGATCAGATTGTCAAACAAACAAAAATCCTTTTTTTTTTTGTGGGAGGGAGGGTGACCAGAGGAAGTAAATTAACCTGAAGTCTTCAGGAGACAGACTGGAAGTAATTCTCCAGTTTTGAGTATAAAAGATCAAACCAGGTAGAGGCCTCATAGGGTTTCCAGCCATTCCCCAGAAATGGCATTAATAAATGGCATCTAAGCAGTTGGTGAGATGATTAGAAATCAGAGAAAGTGCATTCTAGTTTTGGCCCTCCACATGGAGCTATGCTTTGACTTTGAGCAAGTCACAGATTATTCAAGGCTAACTGGGGAAGGGAGGAAAGAATGCATGGAGAGCTGATGTGCATTGCTGGTCATTGTACTAGGCACTGAGGAAAGCAATAATTTATCAGTCTGGATCCAGTGGGAGACAGAACTCATACACGATTTAAATAAGAGAAGGATTATGAAGAATTACTAAGTTGTAACATCTTCAAGATGTAAAGAGCAGTCTTAAGAGTCCTCTGGGGCTGAAGAAGAGTACAAAAAGGAGGACCAATCTGGGGAGGAAGACCCCTCTCCTGGGCTGGAGTTCAGATTTCATTGTGGAGGATGTGTTGCAGCATCTGGATGGAAGAGAAGCTCACTGGGTTGCCTAGACCAGAGTGGTCCCCAGTTGCTTGGAAAACAAGAAGCAACCCTCAGGGGCTGGGTGCAGGAGAAGTGCAGCTGGTCGGTGGGCACACAGAGGGAGTATAGGGGTGTCACTGTGGATGGGTTGCTTGGGATGCTCAGGATCTTTGCGGGGAGGGCTGTAGGTAGGTGGGACTCACCCAGCCACACTGGGAATGTGAGGTCGCTGAAGATCTATATTCTGGGCCACGTGGCTGGGACAGACCACCACCAGATGTCCTGCTGATGGGCTGTACAGCAGCTGCAACCAGCAAGAGAAGCCCTTTCCTCCTGCAGTGTCCTTCCATTATACAGAGAAATTCGAATAGCCCGCTTACTGTAAAGGAGTGAGTACATAAAATAATTCTGCCCATTATCACAGAGCATGTATTGAAAGGGCAAGAAATTGATAACTGATACAAGTGGTGAGCAAGACATAGTTCCTACCCTTAAATCTATAGGCAGATGAGATTTGACGTATGTTTTCCTCAATCCTGACAACAACTCCAAGTGGTAGAATCTGTCATTCCCATTCTTAAGATGAAGAAATTAAACTTCGGAGACATTAGATAACTTTTCCATGACCACATAACTAGTAAATGTTTGGAGAACTGCCTGCCTCCTGAGCTTTCGTCTTTTCTGTTTTACTACTCCACTCAGCATCTTCCACCTCTCAAGACAAACCCACTCATTTATTTGCCTTCATATGATTGTTTTGATCATTTCAAACTGATATACCACAATTCAGGACATTTTGAAGGACCAAAAAAACTAGATTTTAAGGTAAATGAAATATTTTCTCTCTTGGGGATTGATAAACCTACTGTGTGATACTTGGTGATTTCTTGGGTAGTCAAGCACCCCATGCAGTATGTTTAACTTAGTTCACAGTCAAGAGTTTAAATGATCAAGCCAGACAAAATTAAGGAAACATGAGTATCCTCAGATTTAGGAAGCGTATCAAATTACAAACAAGGTAAAGAAAAAGAAATTCTTTATTTTTTTAAGAAATTGATTCTTAAACTCTAGACTGATAGTAATGAAACTACAGAGTGTGGAAGACAACGATTTTAAAAACAATCTGGAGGGGAAAAATATACTGTCTACAAAGGAACACAGGCTGATAGCAAAAATGGAAGACAGAACATAGTGAATTATCTTTAAGAATATGGTGAGTCAAGTTAAGTGCTGAAGCTTAGAAAGTACTCCTTTAATACTTTCTTATTATGACAGTAAGGTAGAAAAAATCCTAGGCAGCATTTCTGAAGACGTTTTAAATGGAATTAGTTACTATCCTAACTTAGGATATATAGATAGAATTACATAATTAGAAGATAGACTGTATAGTAATTGGTTACTGTATTGTTCTGTGGAGCCAAAAAAAGCTCTCTCAGAATTCTTTAAGATGACTCTCCAAAATCCATGTTGTCCCTCCAAAATCAGATACAGACCTCCCAGATACAGACAATTCTATTTTATGAGGTCCCTTCTTTCAAACCTCCACACACCCAAGACCCCAACTCAAACCCTGGCATGTGTTCCCTTCACTCCATTGTCACTGGATTATGGAGGGGGGTGCTGAGGTATGAAGGGTCCTGAAGGATCAGGGAAGGATGAGCAGACTTGGACCTGGAACCAGTTCTTTGCTTTTGTTACATGCATGTCTCATTTGTTCTTTCTATGATTTACAAGGGACAGGGTGACTGTCTCCATCTTCCCATATTATTTTTCTAAGGATGAGTGTCTGCTCCTCCTTCATCCTCCCATTGTGTGAGTTTCTTGAAGGGCCTCTACTAAACTGGGAAAACTGATAACCAGGAATCTGGAAGCAGCCCAGCCTATCAATCTCTACCTAACTTCTTTTCATATCATTTCTGGACCAGCCCATCTGAAAGCTATGAATGTCCATCACTCTCGTCGTGACGGATGTTTCAGGTAGAGTTGATGTTTTTATTCCCTCTAGCTCCAGAACCTTTCACAGGCAGTGTCTTTTTATAGATATGCATGAGTAGGGATTACTCACCCAATTTTATGCATGGAGAAGCTTATGAACTAAGAAGGGGAAGGAAAATCATTCATGCTCTCTGGCTTCACTTAGTTCCCCAGGGCAATCCATTATTTGTCCCTGGTAGAAATTCCACTTGCTAACGTGCCAAGACCTTTTCCACCTGTCAGCTCTGTTGGTACATCTTCACTCTCCTTAGGTGACCCCCATCTTCTGGGAGGTTCCTCAGGTTTCCTCCTCTTCTTCAAACATCTTTGTGTCATTGCCCTCTGTTGCTCTGTCCCCTGCCTCTCTGCATTTGAGACCCATCTTCACTTGTTTCTTCAGCACCGTGAGCATGCCTACCCTTCCCCCAACCACTCCATCTCTTTTTCCCTGGGCTCGCCCTCTCTCCCTAGCAATGTGTTCCGCTCTCTCCTGTCCTGAAATAACCTCCCCCAGTCCTGATAACCCCATTCAAGGGCACATCTTTTGTCCACTCTCGGCTTCCTCCCAAAGCACTGAGCGTGTCCTCACCAGTGCCTGCCATCCTGCGGTTCCTTGTAGTCTGACACTGATTTCCATCACTTGGTAGAACTTGTTCCCTCCAAGTTTATTGTCTGTGCTCTCCACATCTCCAGATACAGCAGCATTTCCTAGGTTCTTCTGCAGTGCCACCTCTCCTTCTCCTCTTGTTTCATTTTTATCTGGCTCCTTCTCTTTTGTTTGCTTTCAAACCTACATAGTTATATGCATTTTTTATCTTTCACCATTCTTTATCTTTCCTTAAAAGCAAGTTCTGCACTTTAATCTTTATAGGCTGATAAAGTCCCTTGTGCTTGGGAAGGCTCAGTAAACACCTAGGATAGACTGTGAGTCTCCAGCAAGGGACTGCAGACCCATAATTCATTCTCTGGCTCTGTGTCCCATGCTCCTGTTAGCAGGCGCATCCAAGACTGTTTTCCTCTCTCCTTCCTCCTTGTCTTTGATCTCTTCGAGTTCAAGGTCATCACATGCACTGTGTAGAAAGCATCAGGAATGCAGAGACTGGTAAGGCACAGCTCACCTCCTGAGAGCTCACCTCCTCAGGGTCCTCACAGTGACCCCTCCTTTCTGTGACAGTTTGCAGGTAAGGCTCAGGGGAATATGCCTGAGGTGTGAGCTTTAAAATGACCAAATAATACATGTTTGTTACTAAAAATAAAGTCGTGACAGAGTTTTATAAAGGAAAAAGTCAAATTCCCTTCCATCAACATCTGTTCCTTATAGTACCACTCTGTATGCAAATATAGACACTCAGATGTTTTTTCAAAATCTGATATTCTGTGTATAGTTCTACCATGAGCCTGTTTTTCTCTCAGTAGTGTATCAAAGACTTGCTTCCACATCCATACTTACAGTTTTCCCATGAGGGCTTTGACTCAGAGTTCCAAAGTGAAAGTGATGTTTTAGGGCAACCAGTGTGGCATGGAATGCAACGTACCCTAGATGTGAAGAGACTCGTGTCAGGGAGGTGAACAAGGGAAAGACTGCCTGTAATCTGAGGATAATGGGAAGAGTGTCCATATAAAAGGATGTCATATAAAGACAGCATAGAAAGGGGTCAGTCTGTGAGCTATTGTAACCTTGGGTCATTCAGACTAGTGACAGTCTGAATATAGAGAGTAAATAAGGGAGAATCCTCTTTCTTGAGGAGTGGGGGGAGAAAAAAAATCCTAGTGACTTCAGCTTGAATCTTTGGTAGTTTTACATCTGCTCTCTGCCTCTGGTGGATCGTGCTTGATTATTAAATTCAATCATGGCAAAAGGGTGGAAATTTTTGTCATGGTAACACTTAAGCCTAAGCTCCATGAAAGCAGAGACCACACCTGTTTTGTGTGCTACTGTATCCCTACTGCCTGGAAGGATCCTTACTACATAGTAGGTGCTCAATCAATACTGCATGTCAAAGCTAGGGCAGGCTTGATTCACTTGTTTGCTGCACTAAAATGTTCATTTCAAAAAGGCTGTTAAGCCTACTTATCCTCTTGGTGGCCTTATTCTCTGCCCTGCTTGATGGCCAAAAGCACAGCCCAAATGAGGCATGAAGCCAGCCACAGTGTATACATGTGCACAGCAGAAAACTGAAGACGGACACCGGCATGATCAAAGTTAAACCTCTGGATCAGTCTCTCTATGCCAGGCCTTAGAGGGCATCTTTTACACTAATAATGATGGAAAATTCAATTTGGCCAAGTTTAGAAAACTTCACATTATTAAACACTGTCTAGCAGGGAGGGAATTTCCCTGTGGAGGAAGAACCAGGGGAACAGGGAAACCAGGCCTGGTCCCAGTTCTATTACTAAATGACTGCCTAGTTTCAAATTCCATTACTCTGTGCTTCCTGTTCTCCTTGAATACATAAAGAGAATCAATTTAGAGTTTGTGCAAAGCATTGAAGAGTCTCAGATGGGAAAGTATGTGCAGTGTATCAATAAAACCAGCACTTCTCCCCTTGACTTCTCTTCTTGCTACCAAGTAGGCACTTACCTGGGTGTCCATTGGATGGTCTTGACCTTTTATGGGACACAGACACCTTTGGGAATATGGTGAGAACTGGATTCTCTGCCTGGAAAAATTAATTCTTGTATATACTTGCAAAATTTTGATTTTTCTGTCAATTCATGGAACCCATAGTCCTGAGGTTTGTCAATTCCAAGGTGAGACCCCTGGTGCCAATAAGCATTATAAGCCTCTTTGAATATTTTGCATCCCAAGCTAGGAAGATTTATAATTGGTAGTCCTACTGTGGGAGGAAAAGTAAATAAACCAGTTTAACTTTCTTAGTAATTTAATGCTTGAATGATTGATAGCTTTTACTTTAGTTTCCCAGGAGGTATTTGCATGTTGTTAGAGGAGTCATCTTATTCAAAACAAACTAATCTTGTGTTGGTGGGTTTCAGATCACGTAAGGGGAAAGGATTTGTGTAAGAGGAGACCTTATGATGTCCTGAGTGTCCTGGATTTATATGGATATGGGGAAGTTGGCATAGGGTCTGTGTTTCACACTAGTGTGTGAGGATTATTGTGTGACCAACCTTAACACCAAAAGCAAGTAAAAAAGATTGCTCTTGAGTCAGAGCTGTAGCCCCTGTCTACTAGCCCTTAATATTAATAGATAGTCTCTAGGATTGTTGTAGGACAGTATCATAGCTCATCCCACAGTGACAGCTGGGCATTCTGCACTACACACCAGGCTAGATGCTATGTGGCAGTGCCCTGTCCACCAGCCTGGCTGGGAAGCCCTCTGTGGGCCCCTCCTTGTGTCTTGGCACAGTTTGGAGGAAGGGTGGTGGTGTCCCACCTCTAAGAGTATAGCCATTGTGAGCCTGGTCTTCCTTTCTGGTAGCACAGACCTCAAACTGTGGAGGTGAGGCTGACTGGGAGGTCCAGAGGATAATGCATAGAATTCAGGAAGTTTGCAATGAGAAAAGCTAAACTGTCTGCAAGTCCCCACATCCTTTATCAGGAGACTCTGAGAAGCACTTATTGAGGAGGTACAGCCTTTCCTAGTTGCTGGTGGCAGTCATGATCAAATCATGATTAATTGACTTCTGTGTGTTTGGTTTAACATTTCTGCCTGTCAAGTTCTTACTCATCTTTCAAGGTTTATTTTAAATACACGTCCACCAGGAATTCTTTCCTGCTTTCATACTCACTCCCACAGTGGGGATCTAATTTCTATTTCTCCTTTGGAGCTCATCCTTGTACTGTAGTTATTTGTTTACCTGTCTTGTATTTTTTAGTAGGAGCTACATCTTATTCATCTTTATGTCTCCTTGACAACTGCCTTGTACATAATTGTGCTCAAATCATATTTGTTAAATCAAATTGATTTCTTAAATCTTTATGAAATTCCCAGTAAGTGGGTACACTCATTCTATAGACCTTTATCCAGGATTGGATGGATGAATGGATGGATGGATGGATGGATTGATGAACCAACCAACCTGCAAGCATTTGTTGAGCCCTCAACATGACTCATGTAAAGATATTTGGGGAAGGTGACAAAAAATATTAACATTAGAACTTCAGAACATTTGTTCTAATAGGACATAATGAACAGCACACAAATGACTATTGAAAAGGCAGCACTGCAGTTGAGAACACTGAGAAATGAGCAGTCAAGTGGCCTTGTTCAGCTTTGCTTCGGGAGAGAACCCAGCATCTCTTCATGCTGTGGGATTAACCACAAGGCAAGGCTGCCTTTGAAAATATACCTGCTCCCTCCTCAAGTTGGCCAAGGATGCTGGCCCCCGCCCTCTCTTATTGCTGTGCATTGGCTCTTGGCTTGAGGGGTTGATGGTCCTTTTTTGATTATCTTGGTTTTTGACTTTATCTGTTGTCCAGTTTGTCTTGTAACTATCAGAGGGTGGATGGGAGAAATGAAACCATAATGAACAGTAAATGTGTTCATCTTGTTTTTAATAATGGCCCCAGTAAAGGGTTTTTTGGAGGGGAAGAGCCTCAGAAGGGCAACCCCTGATGGTCGTGATCTGCACATGGGCTCGTTTTCCCTCATCGTCTCCTATTGGCACATAATCAGTTGTTGAAGATGGCATTGATGGCTGGAGGTGGTGAGGTATTGCTGGTGCATTTCCTTCCAAAGTTGGAGTGGCCATGCCAGCAGCAGGCCAGTAGTCAGATCTACCTATCCATATTCCCAAAACACTAATAACAAAAGAAAAACTATGTGTGTGTGTATGTGTGTACGCACACGTGTATATATACACACATGCGCATAATACACATGCACACACATCTATTTTTATGTGTGTGTATAAGTGTGTTAAGAAGTATTTCTTTTATTAAAAGAGCTAAACCCAAATCCCTCCCAACTGCCTTTGTTCACTGATGGGAAGGACAAAGCCCTATGGAAACAATTAAGCCTGTCAGATGCCTTAGCTGATGAAGAGGAATTTGACAAGCTAAATGTAAGATTGAAACTGCAAGTGCTCATAAACCGGGTCCCCAGAGAGCTTTTAGTGTCCCTGGCCAGGCCTCCCTCCTCACCTCCCCACCCCATGTATTTACATGAGCATCGTCCTTCAGGCCATCAGTCAGGATGAATTCATACATATCTCCTAAGAAGACTGCAGCAAAATATTTCTGATTGCACATGCTTTCCTTTTGATCCATGTCTCTTTCTTGGAGTCATCCTCACCCCGAGGAAAGGGAAGTAAGTAATGGACAATAAAATGCAGGTCTGTTGCAGGTGAAACAGCCTCTGCTTTTAATCAGAGATCAGTTACGCTAATCTCTTGCCTCAGCCAGTCTCTCATTCCTACTTGCACATCAAGCTCAACTCTCTGCCAGGGAAAGGCTTAGCTACTTCAGAAAGGCCACTGCAGTGCTCTCTAGGAAGTGGGGAGGGAGCCAAGCCCGGGGTCGACGGCCCCCTGTGCAGCAGGTTCACAGGCGGTGCCCTCTTGACCCAGAGGAAGCACTGCTGCCTCTTTTCTGAGGTGAGCTTCTCCAGTTGGACCCGGTCTTCTGCTGTCTCTGTTTCTTGAGCCATCATTTTCTCTGTATTTCCCCTCAACCTGGAGGCTATTTCTGTTTTGTTCCTTTTTTAGCCTATAAATAGGCTCAGATTTCACCATCCTAAAAAGAAATGATTCTCCCGCAGCCTACCGTCCTATCTTGCTCTTTCACTGCTAGGCTTTTTGGAATGATTGCATTTGCTGTATATATTTCCAAAACCCCCACTCATTTTTCAGCTCATTATAATTGGGCTTCTTGTCCTCCCTATGGAGGCTGCCCTCGCTGAGTTCACCAGGGATGCCTTAGTTACGAAGTCTCTGGCTCACTGTCTGGCCTCATCCCATTCATTCTCTCTGAAGCACTTAGTGCTGTGGACCGTGGAGTCTCTCTCCTCCCTCAGCTTCCATGATGGTTTTCTCTTGTTCTTCCTCTGCTCTCCTGGTCTTTTCCTGCTCTTTTTTTTTTTTTTTTTTTGCTGACTCTCCCTGTTCTGTGCTCCATTTAAATGGATACTGTTAATGGGATTCTCTCGGTGACCCCTTCTCTTCTCGTTCTACTTCTTTCAGGGTATCTCATATTTCCCATGGCTTCAGCCACCCTCTGAGTCCTGATGACTCTTAAGTCTTGCCTCTCTCCTCGATCCCTTGTTTCCAGTTGTCTCATAGGCAAGTCCGCCTGAGTGCTTTGGTGGCCCCTGAGAGTTGACATGTTCAGAACCACATTCCTTTTCTTCATTCCCTGTCCCCTCAACTTTTTCCTGTTTCTGTGCCCCTTGACCTAGTTAATGTTCAGTCAACTCACCAAGTCACCTAAGTTACACAACTCAGAGTCTTCCCCTTCCTTATTCTCACATCCAGTGAAAAGACTCTTGAATCTATGTGCTACCTGTGATCACTGCCGGTGCCTTAATTAGGCCTTCAGCTTTTCTTGCCTGGACTTGGGTTGACCAGTCTGGCTGCAAACTCTGTGCACTGCATAACTCCAGGGTGTGTCAGTCACCCTGCCCTGTGCTTGGCACCTGGTTTACGCAAACGCTCATTCTCATGACAGCTCCCGTGTTTGCAGATGGCAAAACTATAACTTGAGGATTAAAAGACTCACCCAGGGCTTCCCGGGTGGCGCAGTGGTTGAGAATCCGCCTGCTGATGCAGGGGACGCGGGTTCGTGCCCCGGTCTGGGAAGATCCCACATGCCGCGGAGCGGCTGGGCCAGTGAGCCATGACTGCTGAGCCTGCGCGTCCGGAGCCTGTGCTCCGCGACGGGAGAGGCCACAACAGTGAGAGGCCCGTATACCTCAAAAAAAATAAATAAATAAAAATAAAATAAAAGACTCACCCAGTGTCTCACAATTGTAAGCAGCAGAGCAGGGATTTGAGTCCAGCTCTTCTGACTGGCAAGCCCTGGGTCCAGATTCTTCCTCTTCCCCCAGACATCCCGTATGGCAGTAACCTCTTTATTGGCCTCCCTTCTTCTCCTGTCCTCCTCCAAGGTACACTTCATGCCTCCATTATTACCAACTACATCATTCCCCTGCTCAGACCCCCCAGCAGTACCCTGAGCCCCCAAGGTGAAACCCACTGCACAGCAGGCCCTGACCTCCCTCTGTTCCCATCTCCTGCCAGTCCCTCAGCATGTCCCATGTGCCCAAGCAAACTGCTGTTTTGTGACTCCTTGCCTTTCTATGTGCAGTTTCCCTTGCAAGGAATGTTCTTCCCTCTCCTGTGTCTGTGATGCAGAGCTTTCTTTGTTCCTTCCTGCAGATCTGCTCTCTGCAGTGCTAGGTGGCTGGGGAGGCTGGCCTGTGTGTACTGCATCAGCAGCCTTCTTTACTGTCATGAGAGTTCCTGCCAGGTGGCACACAGTTCTTTCTCTCTCCGGGTTCTGATGACCTCTCACTGCCCTGCCCCCTCAAGCCTTGGGGTGCTGAGAGCTCCCACGGGTACTGTAGTATCCTCTGAGGTTTCCCTGCACTCATCTTTGTAAACAGTCCCTTATTAAACTCTCCTCAGATGACTCAAATTACCCGTTTCTTGCCAGGACCCGGACTGATCAGTTCCCCATGCCACAGTCCCTGCCACTTCCCACATAGTCTTCAAGACGTCGCTCAGGCAGCAGCTCCCCTCCCTCTGCCTTTCCTGGCTCACAGGCCATTGGCTGCATGCTCCCCCAGTACCATGTCCATAGTGCTCTGTTCCACTGTCCCGCTCCTGTCTCACTCCATCAGCACACTCTGAGCTCTTCAAGGACAGGCTCTGAAACTGCTCAGTTCTGTGTCCCAAGAGAATCTGACGTGGGGTGGGGGAGGGTGTGGATACGGAGCAAGACGTGCATTCCTTAGAACAAAGGTTATGCCAACCACCCCACAGGCACTGTAATCCCTCAGCAACTGCTCCTGGGTGGTGGGGAGACAGACAGTAAGAGAACTTCTGGCATACAGCAAACAAACAAACAAAAACCTGGCTACCTCAGGCCTCCCAACTCACCCCTTTCCCAATCCTAAAAAATAAAACCAGAAGACTGTTAAAGTGTGATTGGAAACCTTCTGAGACTGAACCAGGAAGAAATAGAAAATATAAACAGACCAATTACAAGCAATGAAATTGAGACTGTGATGAAAAATCTTCCAATAAACAAAAGCCCAGGACCAGATGGCTTCACAGGCGAATTCTATCAAACATTTAGAGAAGAGCTAACACCTATCCTTCTCAAACTCTTCCAAAATATAGCAGAGGGAGGAACACTCCCAAACTCAGTCTATGAGGTCACCACCACCCTGATACCAAAACCAGACAAAGACGTCACAAAGAAAGAAAACGACAGGCCAATATCACTGATAAACAAAGATGCAAAAATCCTCAACAAAATACAAGCAAACAGAATCCGACAGCACATTAAAAGGATCATACACCATGATCAAGTGGGGTTTATCCTAGGAATGCAGGGTTTCTTCAATATATGCAAATCAATCAATGTGATACACCATATTCACAAACTGAAGGAGAAAAACCATATGATCATCTCAATAGCTGCAGAAAAAGCTTTTGACAAAATTCAACACCCATTTATGATGGAAACCCTGCAGAAAGTAGGCATAGAGGGAACTTACCTCAACATAATAAAGGCCATATATGACAAACCCACAGCCAACATCATTCTCAGTGGTGAAAAACTGAAACCATTTCCTGTAAAATCAGGAACAAGACAAGGTTGTCCACTCTCACCACTATTATTCAACATAGTTCTGGAAGTTTTAGCCACAGCAATCAGAGAAGAAAAAGAAATAAAAGGAATCCAAATCAGGAAAGAAGAAGTAAAGTTGTCACTGTTTGCAGATGACATGATACTATACATAGAGAATCCTAAAGATGCTACCAGAAAACTACTAGAGCTAATCAATGAATTTGGTAAAGTAGCAGGATACAAAAATTAATGCACAGAAATCTCTTGCATTCCTATGCAAGAAATGAAAGCTCAGAAGGAGAAATTAAGGAAATAATCCCATTTATCACTGCAACAAAAAGAATAAAATATCTAGGAATAAACCTACCTAAGGAGACAAAAGACCTGTATGCAGAAAACTATAAGACACTGATGAAAGAAATTAAAGATGATGCAAACAGATGGAGAGATATACCATGTTCTTGGATTAGAAGAATCAACATTGTGAAAATGACTATACTACCCAAAGCAATCTACAGATTCAGTGCACTCCTTATCAGTTACCAATGGCATTTTTCACAGAACTAGAACAAAATATTTCACAATTTGTATGGAAACATAAAAGACTCTGAGTAGCCAAAGCAATCTTGAGAAAGAAAAATGGGGCTGGAGGAATCAGGGTCCCAGACTACAGGCTATACTACAAAGATACAGTAATCAAGACAGTATTGTACTGGCACAAAACCAGAAATATAGATCAATGGAACAGGATAGAAAACCCAGAAATAAACCCACACACATATGGTCACCTTATTTTTGATAAAGGAGGCAAGAATATACAATGGAGAAAAGATAGCCTCTTCAATAAGTGGTGCTGGGAAAACTGTACAGCTACATGTAGAAGAATGAAATTAGAACACTCCCTAACATCATACACAAAAATAAACTCAAAATGTATTAAAGACCTAAATGTAAGGCCAGACACTATCAAACTGTTAGAGGAAAACACAGGCAGAACACTCTATGACATAAATCACAGCAAGATCCTTTTTGACCCACCTCCTAGAGAAATGGAAATAAAAACAAAAATAAACAAATGGGACCTAATGAAACTTAAAAGCTTTTGCACAGCAAAGGAAACCATAAACAAGATGAAAAGACAACCCCCAGAATGGGAGAAAATAGTTGCAAATGAAGCAACTGACAAAGGATTAATCTCCAAAATTTACAAGCAGCTCATGCAGCTCAATATCAAAAGAACAACTGAATCCAAAAATGGGCAGAAGACCTAAACAGACATTTCTCCAAAGCAGGTATACAGATTGCCAACAAACACATGAAAGGATGCTCAACATCACTAATCATTAGAGTAATGCAAATCAAAACTACAATGAGGTATCACCTCACACCAGTCAGAATGGCCATCATCAAAAAATTTACAAACAATAAATGCTGGAGAGGGTGTGGAGAAAAGTGAACCCTCTTGCATTGTTGGTGGGAATTTAAAATGATATAGCCACAATGGAGGTTCCTTAAAAAACTGAAAATAAAACCATATGACGCAGCAATCCCACTACTGGGTATATACCCTGAGTAAATAATAATTCAAAAAGAGTCATGTACCACAATGTTCCTTGCAGCTCTATTTACAATTGCCAATAGCCAGGACATGGAAGCAGCCTAAGTGTCAATCAACAGATGAATGGATAAAGAAAATGTGGCACATATATACAATGGAATATTACTCAGCCGTGAAAAGAAACGAAATTGAGTTATTTGTAGTGAGGTGAATGGACCTAGAGTCTGTCATACAGAGTGAAGTCAGAAAGGGAAAAACAAATACCATATACTAACACCTATAATATGGAATTAAAAAAAAAAAGGTTCTGAAGAACCTAGGGGCAGGACACGAATAAGGACGCAGACGTGGAGAATGGACTTGAGGACACGGGGAGGGGGAAGGGTAAGCTGGGATGAAGTGAGAGAGTGGCATAGACTTACACATACTACCAAGTGTAAAATAGATAGCTAGTGGGAAGCAGCCGCATAGCACAGGGAGATCAGCTCGGCGCCTTGTGACCACCGAGATGGGTAGGATAGGGAGGTGGTCTGTTTTATAACATAGTGAATAAGCTATACATTTACATATATCCCCATATCTCCTCCCTCTTGCATCTCCCTCCCACCCTCCCTATCCCAACCCCTCTTGGTGGTCACAAGGCACTGAGCTGATCTCCCTTTAACACACCATTGTAAAGCAGTTATACTGCAATAAAGATGTTAAGAAAAAAAGGTGATTGGAAGTTGAAATGAGATCAAATTTTAATCAGTTCCTTTTTTCATTTTTTTCTAAGATATGTTAGTGGCCTAGAAGTAAAGGTACATGGTCCTTTATAGTTTAAAAAAAAAGAAAAAACTAGATTATGATAGAGAGGGAGTTGTCCTAGGATAAATCAGAATGGTTTAGCCATTGTCCTGGGGGCATATATGAGAGTTAGCCTTGTTGACACCTGGAGTAAACGCCTGCACTGAGCTCCCTGGCTTGTTCTCTTAACCTCAGGTCCTGGGAGGAAGTGCCTTCAGGTGAGCTGTGATTCAGACCTCCTCTGATGTAGCATCAGGCAAGGAGATCAGAGCAATCAGGGAAAGAAAACTACTAGGAAAGAAGAGTACGTGGCCATGCCAGCCAGGCCCAGTAAGGCATGCTCCAGGCCCTGGTCAGGGAGGGGCTGGATGCCCTCTCTTCATTTCCTGTCATGGCACACAAGGCTCCCCATGTGTTGAGCAAGTGGCCTGAGCGTCACTTAGTCTTTGGAAAGACTAAGATGTTCTTATGACATTTATCATATTCCTGGTTTGGTTTGTTTGAAGAAACTTGGATGGAAGGTGGGCCGTCAGAGAGAGCAAAGCAATCAAGCACCACTCACTCAAGTGTCCAGTGAAAATCTTACCCACATAAGAATGAATTTGTTTTGGCCATAGAGAGTCTATAAAGGCATCCAGGGCTTGGAAAAATATCTGGAATAAGGAAATTCAGGGTTCCTAGGTGGCATAAATGTACCATAGCACTGACTTCTAGCTAGATATAGAGATAACAATAGTAATAATAACAATCTAATATTTGAAAGATTTTTGACAGTTATTAATCAGCTAAGCAGATAATGCAGATATGAAGGACTTGGTTAAGATGGCCAGGGTTCAAATTCTGTCTCAGAGACTGCAGTGGGCCAAATTGTGTCCCTCAAAAAGATATGCTGAAGTCCTAACCCCTGATACCTATGAATGTGACTTTATTTGGCAAAAGGACTTTGCTGATGTAATTGAGTTAAGATGAGGGCATAACTGATTAGAGTGAGCCCTAAGTCTAATGATTGGTGTTCTTATAAGAAGAGGGAAATTTGCAGACAGAAACATAGAGGAGAGACACAAGGAAGAAGGCCGTGTGAAGATGGAGACAGCAGATTGGAGTGATGCAACTAAAAGCCAAAGTATGCCAAGGATTGCCGGCAACCATCAGACGCCAGGAGAGACGCGTGGACTGGATTCTCCCTCAGAGCCTCCCAAAGGAACTAACCTTGCCAATATCTTGATTTCTGGCTTCTGGAACTCTGAGAGGTTAAATTTCTGTTGTTTTAAATGATCACTTTGTGATCATTTGTTACAGCAGCCCTGGGAAACTAATACAGTTACCTACTAGCTGTGTGACCTTGAGAATGTTGACTAACCCCTCTCAGTTTCCTCATCTATAAAATGGGGATATTAGTAGTACCCACCTCATAAGGTTGTGAGGATTAAATGAGTTTTTATGTGTAGTGTGATTTGGGCAGTGCCTGGCATGTGAGAGGGACACAAGAGATTAGCAAATATTCTTGCTCACTTCAGTAAAGATTTTTTTGAGCACCTACTATGTGCCACGCACTGTGTATAAATCATTTCATTTGATTTGCATAACAATCCTGTGAGACTCTTCTCGTGCCTTTTTGAGGTTGAGAACACTAAAGCTCAAAGCTTTGAGAAAGTAGAAGAGCTGCCATCTCAGCTGAGGTTTTGTGGCTCTGTTCTGTCTTTTCTTATATTCCACAAAACCACAGGGATCTCAAGGGATACAGGGGAGTGGATCAGGAAGAGTGTGAACTTCTGATTATGATTTATTTTGCATTGGGAAGACTTATGCCTGACCCATTTCTCCACATACCACTTAAAGAAGGGAAGTTTTCCCTGTCGAGAAAGCAAGACCAATTGTTCACGCGGAAAGGAGAGGAAGATGCAGCTTTCTAAGCGAGGCTCCCCCAGCACACACCAGTCAAAGCAGCACCCTTCTATTTGTGGTGTGCTGGTATTCTCTCTGCTCTCTGGCTCAAGAGGAAAGCTGTGTCTCTGAGCAAGAGTCTTCAGGAAGCCTGAGGATCCTCAGAAGTGTAGGAAGGTTGGCTGACCCCAGAAAACATGAACACACCAAGCGTGCGAACCCAGATAACACACAAGCAGAGGAGAAAGATTTGGCAGCCTGTGTAAAGATTTGGTTTTTGAAAGCCAACAGCAGGTGACAGTTATTTTTGGAGAAATGACCAGTGTTACAGAGAAGTTAAAGCCTTGAAGTATGTGAAAGGATTGTTGGGGTTTTGTGAGGGACACTGGCCTGTTTTTTGCCTGTTTGTCAAGTAGTGAACAAGAGGAAGTTTACTGATCACAGTGCTTGGTATTTAGAAAGTGCTAGATGGTGGTTTGTGGTTGATTCAAGTAAACCAGGGAAGATTTTGTGGGATATAAGAAAGCACTTCTTAACAGCTGTGAAATTAAAACATAAATTAACTGCTGAGATAGGCCGTGAGGGTGACTTAACTGGACTTTCAAAAGATAAATGTGTATTTGTCTGACTCTCACTAGATTTTAAAATTCAGTTGATTGCTTACTTCTTATTTCAGGTACACAGTAGATAGTTGTCATAATAATTTAGACATTTTTATAATGTTACGCCTTGAAGAAACCTTAGAAATCAGCTGTGATACTCAGATTTCTCTGCCTGAAGTTGTGTAGATGGGCTTGACTGTCTCACGAGGTCTCTCCTAGCCCTAAAATCCCAGATTCCTTTCCGGATCACACTGTGGTGAGGCAGGTCTGTGAAATACAGCCCAGCTATGGCTGCCAGCAGATCTTGGACAATGTATTCCTACACCTCAGACAACGGTGAAGTAAGGAGACCAGTTGCATGAGGGACTGTGGCACCATTTCATGAGTTGATCACCATTCCTTTATGCCAAATAGCAACCCTGCAAATGGCTAAATTGAGGGATGAAGAAGATGAAAACTGACCTAACTTCTAATTAAAGAAAACCAGCCAAAGTGATAAAGGGCCCTGAAAATACAGTGGGAGAGAAAGATAATCAGACCAAAACAGTAATAGGAAGAAATGATCAAGATGAAGGACAATTTGGTCTAAAGATTAGATTAAAATAAGAGACATGGGGAAAAGAATGATGACCAGGGACAGAAGTGCGGAACTGTGTGAATGCTCCAGGACTGGGTAGGAAGAGGAGACACACCAGTGTTCAGGGAGCATGCAGGGGCTGGAGGTAAGGGTCGGGGGGTGCTCCTTGCTGTAGATTTTGGTGTGGTTCTATTAGCAAAGCATTGAGGGCCTCCCTCCACCCATGACCTTTCCTAATATTTCCCCTAGGCCCTCTGAAGATAACACATTCCTTTGGGGGGACCCACAAATTCACACAGTCTGGGCTGATTGGGGAATCACTGCTCCCGTGGGTAGAAGTCATGCTGGGTTTTCCCAGGACCATAACTTTATGGCTATGCCACACTCAGCTGGTCTTGAGCAGCACGTTGGTTCTGTTTTCTGTCTTTTGCATTTTTCACATCATGCTTCTTCTTCTTCCAGAGTTTTTCCCTTAAGATCCCACTGGGTTTTGTCTTTACCATCTGCAAGTTACTTGGTAGCTTATCTTTTCAATCTTCGTTCATTTCCATGTGTCCCTGTGGGTTAGGGATACCTGTGCTTTCCAGGGCCTTCAGAGAAAAATCTCTTCTTCACATTCAAACTGGAGAATCCCCAGAGAGTTGGTGCTGTTGGGGGAACAGGAATGATTTCTCTTTGTTCTTCCATTTGCCATTTGTAGAGTTATTTCCACAGTTTTAAAGTATTTGTACGATAGGTTATAGAATATTTGTCCATCTACTATCTCATCCACTTTCAATATTTGCCCATCCCAGAACGTTACAACTGCTCTGAAAGATGTTTTTCTTGCCTTTACTTTAAGGATTAGGAAAAAAGGCTGATAGAAGGAAAAGAGTTTGCCTGGGGCCCCATGGCAGGTCTAGATCCTCTGTCCTGAGGTTCTGTGCTTTCTGCCATGGCAGGTCCCAGCTGGCTAGGTGAGACCCAGCAGGTTTTGAGCAGAGACAGCATGGAGACTTTTCTGTGGAGCTCTGTGTCTGTGGGTCTTGGATAGGGGAGCATGGTTGTAGACTCAGGAATCCTTGCAGGTGACTCAAGACCCTTCACATTCTCTGTAGCCAGTGGGTTTCAAGGCCAGCTAGCAGTCCCCATGGAGATGAGGACCAGTAAGGGCAACATACTAGCTGCTGGGGGGACATGGCCGTGGTATTTTCGAGTGTATAACATCCAGAGAGAGGGATGGTGACAGAGTAAGGTTGTTGTCTCAGGAAATAAGAGATGAGAACTTGAAGACAGAAGTACAACATAATTTATTCTAATTGGGTCCAAAAAGGTGAGACCATGAAGAAAAATCACGTGGCTGCCTACATTTTCATAAAATGTCTTTTGAGAAGTACAGAGTATGGAAAGCAGAGCTTAAAATCATGTATAAGTGCAGAGGAACTGAAACTCTGAATGCATTGGGTTCATGGAAAAGACTGACGATGAGAGAAGAGAAGTATGAAAGCAAAGAGTAGCACATGACAAAGAGATATTCTGAAGTCCCATTGTACTAACCATGTATCTCTCTCTCTTTTTTTTTTTTTTTCTTTTTAACCTCAAGTAGAAAACTGTCGGATCTTCAAACTAGAAACACTAGAACATAGGTGATTTGAAAAATAGACGTTTGAAAACCATGAGGAAAAAGGCAGGCATCCCTCACTCCTTTAAATGTGTCCAGGCCTTGGTCACTTAGGACCTGGAGTCCTAAAGAATGTGATTGCAAAATGATGATTGATCATCTTTGCAAAATCATGGGGAGTGGATGAGATATGAGAAGATTACAAGAAAAAGACATTTCACTTTTTAGAAAGGGGGAAAATCTGGGTCTAGGAATTATAGACTAGTGAACTTGTCACTGCCCCTGGGCAAAATTCTAGAAGAGATCATTAAGCAGATGATCTGTGAGAGCTTGGAAAAGGAAATAGTGATCCCTAGGAGACAGACCTAAAAACCAGTTACCAAGTATGCTTAGGAAATCTGCCTTAAGAGCAGTTGTGCAAATTAGATTTGACTGTTTGAGTTGACCACAGTGTGAATGAGAGTGAGATGCTGTAACTAAAGAAAAATATATGATCAGAGATGCTTTGCTAAAAATTCAGTTCTAGGGCATAGAAAATATCCAAATTCACTCTGTCATGTTCTCATCCCTTTAGGAATATGCATTCAGTTCTGTGAACTGTGTTTTAAGAGTCATTGGTAAATTGGGGTATGTACAGAAAAGGTTAACAAGGAAGATGGAGATCGTATTTACTGAGCAGGCAACTCACCGTATGTTGGGCATTGTGTTAAATACTGAAGGGGAGTGTTTTAATACTTAATGCTATGAAGAGATCATTAATCTACCTATTTTCAGATCAGGAAAGAAAGGGTTATGTCAACTGAGTAGTTTGCATAAGGCCAACAGCTCGGAAGTGGCAAAGCTAAGACTTGAACCTAGATATCTCTCAACCCAAAGCCCATACTCTTTCCACAGTACAAAACTGTCAGAGCAATAAAAGATCTAGAAAATGGGCTGGTTGAGGAACTCTTGAAGGAAGAGGAAGTGTGTCACTTTAAAGAATGAGAGGAGTAAATATGAATATGGTGGTGGTTTTCAAAGGGTTGCCATTTAGAAGGATTAGCCTTGTTCTCTAAGGCCCCAAAGGATAGAACTAGGGCAACAGGGTGGCAGTACTAATAGCAGTTACCATTTATTAACCATTTGCTATAAGTTGATCTTTCTGCATACATTCATTCTTTAAATCTCATGAGTGAGGTATAGTACTATGGTTAACCCCATTTCACAGGTGAAGAACCATAAGTAAATCAAGTTAATGCCCAGGATCTCACAGCTAGTAAGTAGCAGAGTCTGGGCCTATGATCCAGATCTGTCCCACACCAGGGCCAGTGTTTTCAACCATTTCCTTCCACTGCATTGCTGTTGGTAGATTTCTAATCAATGTAAGGGAAAATTTCCAAGTAATTAGTAGCTCTCCAAAAGGAGGAATGGCTACTCTAACTGGTGTGAACTGCCCATCACTGACAAATGCTGAATGGCAGGGATGCTGGGTTGGACAGATCTGAGGACTACACAGGTCTCTTTCTACTCTACATTCCTTTTTTTTTTTTTTCTATGCTCCTAAAAGAAACACATTTACCTATAGATTAATAGTCAAGGAAGTGAGAAGCGGGGTGTTGGTGGTGGGTCTAGTGGTTCTCTATCAGTCCGTCAACTTGAATTCCAACATAACTATAAACCCCAAATCAAGTTTCTCCAAGATATTGTTTATATTTCAGTAATTTATGTTAAGTTTATGGACATAACAGTGTATAGAAAAGTTTATTGCTGTGGCTTGAACGCATAACAGTTCCATTAGTGAGTGAAAATTATAATTCTATGCATATTTTGAAATAAAACCAAGAAATTTTAAGAAATTTGAAGTGGGAATAAATCTAATAAGATCTTAGTAATCATTATTAACACTATATGAACTACTTTGTTATCCTACCCTTTAATTATACTGAAAGTTATGAAAATTGAGATACTTTTTGGAAGTGGGATCAGAACTGCACTAGACTTAGGATAAAGATTAAGGAGGGGAAAAGGGAAATCTTTCCTTATTCTCTTGAGTCTTCATATTATTCTTTCTCCCCTTCCCCACCCCGAACACACACACAATCACAGTTCTTAAAACCAAGGTATGAAGAAGTAAGAGTTCTTGGAATGTAGTTCTAGATCTAGAAGTTTGGACGTGAGGCCTTAATTTGCTGATTTATTAATTTGTGGGTGAATGAGGTCACATGGAAAAACTTTCTGCTTCTTGACTGTGTTGGTGGATACTTTTCTAAGCTCTAACTAGTTGACTTTAGAGTTACCTAGAGACTATTGACTTTTAATAACTTACACATTAAGTTTCTGAACTCAGACATAACAGAGCAGTCTCCAAAGAGCTCCAGCCCAAAGAGAGTGGCTGCATCCATGCCCAGGTTGTCATCATATTTGCCAAAAACGTGCTTTGTCTACCAAGGTAAAGTTAACCCTAGCTTGCTGCCATTCCTGAGTACCTTCCATGTCTCTGTGTCTTGTTGGCATGCCAGTCTGCCTTCATATCTGTTCCATCGGTTTTAAATCTAGTTCTCAGTCCTTAGGGTATTACCTAATAATAAATGAAAAACTCAAAAATCAAAGGAGTTTTATGCATGATGCATCGGAACTAACAGGACCTCACTTCTGTCTGGGGGTGGGGGGAATTGAATAGCCAGGCAGAGCACATTATGGGTGCTTACTAATGACAGCAAGGAGGCCTCCCTCCCTCCTAAGCAGGCATTAGGAACCTCCTATGTGCCAATCACAGTGCTGGCACTGGAATACCAAGACGTGGCCCTTGTTGCTTCAAGAAGCTTCAGTATAAACATCATAGTGAGTATTGGTTCAAGATGGTGGAGTAGAAGGGCATGCGCTCACTCCCTCTTGCAAGAGCACCAGAATCACAACTAACTGCTGAACACTCATCGACAGAAAGACACTAGAAGCCACTAAAAAAGATACCCCACATCCAAAGACAAAGGAGAAGCTGCAGTGAGACAGTAGGAGGGGTGCAACCACAATAAAATCAAATCCCATAACCACTGGGTGGGTGACTCACAAGCTGGAGAACACTTATACCACAGAAGGCCACCCACTGGAGTGAAGGTTCTGAGACCCACGTCAGGCTTCCCAACCTGGGGGTCTGGCAACGGGAGGAGGAATTCCCAGAGAATCATACTTTGAAGCCTAGCAGGATTTGACTGCAGGAATTCAACAGGACTGGGGGAAACAGAGACTCCACTCTTGGAGGGCACACATAAAGTAGTGGGTGCATCAGGACCTGGGGGAAGGAGCAGTGACCCATAGGAGACTGAACCAGACCTACCTGCTAGTGGTGGAGGGTCTCCTGCAGAGGCAGGAGGTGGCTGTGGCTCACCGTGGGGACAAGGACACTGGCAGCAGAAGTTCTGGGAAGCACTCCTTAGTGTGAGCCCTCTCAGAGTCCACCATTAACCCCACCAAAGAGCCTGTAGCCTCCAGTGCTGGGTCACCTCAGACCAAACAATCAACAGGGAGGAAACTCAATCCCACACGTCAGCTGACAAGTGGCTTAAAGTTTTACTGAGCTCTGCCCACCAGAGCAACACCCAGCTCTACCCAACACCAGTCCCTCCCATCAGGAAGCTTGTACAAGCCTCTTAGATAACCTCATCCACCAGAGGGCAGACAGCAGAAGCAAGAAGAACTACAGTTCTGCAGCCTGTGGAACGAAAACCACATTCACAGAAAGATAGACAAAATTAAAAAGCAGAGGGCTATGTACCACATGAAGGAACAAGATAAAACCACAGAAAAATAACTAAATGAAGTGGAGATAGGCAACCTTCCAGAAAAAGAATTCAGAATAATGATAGTGAAGATGATCCAGGACCTTGGAAAAAGAATGGAGGCAAAGATCAAGAAGACGCAAGAAATGTTTGACAAAGACCTAGAAGAATTAAAGAACAAACACCTAGAAGAATTAAAGAACAAACAAACAGAGATGAACAGTACAATAACTGAAATGAAAAACACACTAGAAGGAATCAATAATGGCATAATTGAGGCAGAAGAATGGAGAAGTGACCTGGAAGACAGAATGGTGGAATTCACTGCCACGGAACAGAATAAAGGAAAAAGAATAAAAGAAATGAAGACAGCCTAAGAGACTTCTGGGACAAAATAAAATGCACCAACTTTCGCATTATAGGGGTCCCAGAAAGAGAAGAGAGAGAGAAAGGACCCGAGAAAATATTTAAAGAGATTATAGTCGAAAACTTCGCTAACACAGGAAAGGAAGTAGCCACCCAAGTCCAGGAAGCGCAGAGTCCCAGACAGAATAAACACAAGGAGAAACATGCCAAGACATATAGTAATCAAACTGACAAAAATTAAGGACAAAGAAAAATTATTAAAAGCAACAAGGGAAACATTTTTCCCTTGTTGCTTTTAATAATAATATAATATAATATATAATATAATAATAATACAAGGGAACTCCCATAAGGTTAACAGCTGATTTCTCAGCAGAAATCTACAAGCCAGAAAGGAGTGACACAATATATTTAAAGCAATGAGAGGGAAGAACCTACAACCAAGATTACCTGGCAAGGATCTCATTCAGATTCCATGGAGAAATCAAAAGCTTTACAGATAAGCAAAAGCTAAGAGAATTCAGCACTACCAAACCAGCTCTACAACAAATGCTAAAGGAACTTCTCTAAGTGGGAAACACAGAGAAGAAAAGGAACTACAAAAGCAAACCCAAAACAATTAAGAAAATGGTCATAGGAACATACATATCTATAATTACCTTAAATGTGAATGGATTAAATGCTCCAACCAAAAGACACAGGCTTGCTGAATGGGTACAAAAACAAGACACGTATATATGCTGTCTACAAGAGACCCACTTCAGACCTAGGGACACATACAGACTGAAAGTGAGGGGATGGAAAAAGATATTCCATGCAAATGGAACTGAAAGCTGTTGTAGAAATACTCATATCAGATAAAATAGACTTTAAAATAAAGAATGTTACAAGAGACAAGGAAGGACACTACATAATGATCAAGGGACCAATCCAAGAAGAAGATATGGCAATTATAAATATATATGCACCCAACATAGGAGCACCTCAATACATAAGGCAAATGCTAACAGATATAAAAGAGGAAATTGGCAGTAACACAATAACAGTGGGGAACTTTAACACTTCACTTACACCAATGGACAGATCATTCAGAGAGAAAATTAGTAAGGAAACACAAGCTTTAAATGACATGAGAGACCAGAGGGATTTAGTTGATATTTATACGACATTCCATCCGAAAACAGCAGATTACACTTTCTTCTCAAGTCCACACGGAGCATTATCCAGGATAGATCACATCTTGGGTCAAAATCAAGCCTCATTAAATTTAAGAAAATTGAAATCACATCAAGCATCTTTCCAACCACAACACTATGAGATTAGAAATCAATTACAGGAAAAAAATGTAGAAAACACAAACACATGGAGGCTGAACAATATGTTACTAAATAACCAAGAGATCACTGAAGAAATCAAAGAGGAAATCAAAATATACCTAGAGACAAATGACAACAAAAACATGATGATCCAAAACCTATGAGATGCAGTAAAAGCAGTTCTAAGAGGGAAGTTTATAGCAATATAATCCTACCTCAAGAAAGAAGAAAAATCTAAAATAAACAATCTAACCTTACACCTAAAGGAACTAGAGAAAGAAGAACAAACAAAACCCAAAGTTAGTAGAAGGAAAGAATTCATAAAGATCAGAGCAGAAATAAATGAAACAGAAACAAAGAAAACAGTAGCAAATCAATAAAACTATAAGCTGGTTCTTTGAGAAGATAAAATTCATAAACCTTTAGCCAGACTTATCAAGAAAAAGAGGGAGAGGACTCAAATCAATAAAATTAGAAATAAAAATGAAGAAGTTACAATGGACGCTGCAGAAGTAGAAAGCATCATTAGAGACTACTACAAACAGCTCTGTGCCACTAACATGGACAACCTGGAAGAAATGGACAAATTCTTAAAAAAGTATAACCTTCCAAGACTGAACCAGAAAGAAACAGAAAACATGAACAGACCAGTCACAAATAATGAAGTTGAAAGCATGATTAAAAATCTTCCAACATGGGGCTTCCCTGGTGGCGCAGTGGTTGAGAGTCCGCCTGCTGATGCAGGGGACATGGGTTCGTGCCCTGGTCCGGGAAGATCCCACATGATCCGCGGCTGGGCCTGTGAGCCATGGCCGCTGAGCCTGTGCGTCCGGAGCCTGTGCTCCGCAACGGGACAGGCCACAGCAGTGAGAGGCCCGCATATGACAAAAAAAAAAAAAAAAATCTTCCAACAAACAGAAGTCCAGGACCAGATGGCTTCACAGGTGAATTCTTTCAAACATTTAGAGAAGAGCTAACACCCGTCCTTCTCAAAGTCTTCCAAAAAATTGCAGAGGGACACTCCCAAACTCATACTATGAGGCCACTATTACCCTGATACCAAAACCAGACAAAGATACTACAAAAAAGAAAATTACAGACCAATATCACTGATGAATATAGATGCAAAAATCCTCAACAAAATACTAGCAAACAGAATCCAACAACACATTAAAAGGGTCATGCACCATGATCAAGTGGGATTTATCCCAGGTATGCAAGGATTCTTCATTATATGCAAATCAATCATTGTGATACCCCATATCAACAAATTGAAAAATGAAAATCATATGATCATCCCAATAGATACTGAAAAAGCTTTTGACAAAATTCAATACCCATTTATGATAAAAAAAAAAAACTCTCCAGAAAGTGGGCAGAGAGGGAAGCTACCTCAACGTCATAAAGGCTATATATGACAAACCCACAGCAAACATCATTCTCCATGGTGATAAACTGAAAGCATTTCCTCTAAGATCAGGAACAAGACAAGGGTGTCCACTCTCGCCACTATTATTTAACATAGTTTTGGAAGTCCTAGCCATGGCAGTCAGAGAAGAAAAAGAAATAAAAGGAATACAAATTGGAAAAGAAGAATTAAAACTGTCACTGTTTGCAGATGACATGATACTATACATAGATAATCCTAAAGATGCCACCAGAAAACTACTGGAGCTAATCAATGAATTTGGTAAAGTTGCAGGATACAAAATTAATGCACAGAAATCTCTTGCATTCCTATACACTGACAACAAAAGATCAGAAAGAGAAATTAAGGAAATAATCCCATTCACCATGGCAACAAAAAGAATAAAATACCTAGGAATAAAGCTACCTAAGGAGGTAAAAGACTTGTACTTAGAAATCTATAAGACACTGATGAAAGAAATCAAAGATGACACAAACAGATGGAGAGATATACCATATTCTTGGATTGGAAGAATTAATATTGTGAAAATGACTATACTACCCAAAGCAGTCTACAGATTTAATGCAATCCCTATCAAACTACCAATGGCATTTTTCACAGAACTAGAACAAAAAATTTCACAATTTGTGTGGAAACATAAAAGACCCTAAATAGCCAAGGCAATCTTAAGAACGAAAAACAGAGCTGGAGGAATCAGGCTCCTGGACTTCAGACTATACTACAAAGCTACAGTAATCAAGACAGTATGGTGCTGACTCAAAAACAGAAATATATACATCAATGGAACAGGATAGAAAGTCCAGAGATAAACCCACGCAACTATGGTCAACTAATGTATGACAAAGGAGGCAAGGATATACAGTGGAGAAAAGACAGTCTCTTCAATAAGTGGTGCTGGAAACTCTGGAGAGCTAAATTTAAAAGAATGAAATTAGAACATTCCCTAACACCATACACAAGAATAAACTCAAAATGGACTGAAGACCTAAATGTAAGACTGAACACTATAAAACTCTTAGAGGAAAACAGGAAGAACACTCTGTGACATAAATCACAGCAAGATCTTTTTTGACCCACCTCTTAGAGTAATGGAAATAAAAACAAAAATAAACAAATGGAACCTAATGAAACTTAAAAGCTTTTGCACAGCAAAAAAAACTATAAATAAGACAAAAAGGCAACCCTCAGAATGGGAGAAAATAGTTGCAAACCAATCAATGGACAAAGGATTAATCTCTGAAATATATAAACAACTCATGCAGCTCAATATTAAAAAAACAAAGAACCCAGTCCAAAAATGGGCTGAAAACCTAGATAGACATCTCTCCAAAGAAGACATACAGATGGCCAAGAGGCATATGAAAATCTGCTCAACATCACTAATTATTAGAGAAACACAAATCAAAACTACAATGAAGTATCACCTCACACTGGTTAGAATGGGCATCCTCCGAAAATGTACAAACAACAAATGCTGGAGAGGGTGTGGAGGAAAGGGAACCCTCTTGCACTGTTGGTGGGAATGTAAATTGATACAGCCACTATGGAGGACAGTATGGTGGTTTCTTAAAAAACTAAAAATAGAATTACCATATGACCCAGCAATCCCACTACTGGACGTATACCCAGAGAAAACCATAATTCAAAAAGACACACACACCCCAGTGTTCATTGCAGCACTATTTACAGTAGCCAGGTTATGGAAGCAACCTAAACGCCCCTAGACAGATGAATGGATAAAGAAGATATGGTACATATATACAATGGAATATTACTCAGCCATAAAAAGGAATGAAATTCGGTCATTTGTAGAGATGTGGATGGATCTAGAGACTGTCATACAGAGTGAAGTAAGTCAGAAAGAGGAAAACAAATATCGTATATTAACGCATATATGTGGAATCTAGAAAAATGGTACAGACGAACCGGTTTGCAAGGCAGAAATTAGAGACACAGTTGTAGAGAACAAACGTATGGACACCAGTGTGGGAAAGGGGAGGGGGGTGGTGGTGGGATGAATTGGGAGATTGGGATTGACATATATACAGTAATATGTAGAAAATAGATAACTAATAAGAACCTGTATTAAAAAATAAAATTAAATTCCGAAAAAATAAATATAAAAATAAACATCATAGTATGAGATAACATGCTATGGTAAAGGTGAACCCAGGGGCATTCAGGAACTCAGACTTGGGGGCAGGGTGGGCAAGGAATGCTTCTCTGAATCAAGTCTTCAAGGATGCCAGAGGTGTCACAGCAATTGCAAAGGCAGGCAGATGTATGCACCTGGTTCTGAAGGGCTATGTAGGTCAGGCTTCTGGAGAGAGATGAAAGCAGAAACATAGATACTCCATGCTGAGGAGTTTGGACTTGGTCTGAGGGCAGTAGGAAACCTTTGAAAGGTTTTTAGAAGGAAATACTAGGATGTAGTTTGTGTTTTCAGAAATACCACTTTGCTAGCAATATAGAGAGTGGCTTGGCAGTAGGTGAGGTAGGAAGCAGAGAGACACTAGGTGAGTTGCAAAATTCCAGGTGAACAGTAGGATCTGTGGACTGAGGCCGTACTGTGGGACTGAAGGAAAAAGTATATCTCAGAGCCATGTCAAGGAGGTGGGCTGCAGAGAACTTGGTCATGAGTGACAGATATTGGAGAACAAGGGAGGAAGGAGTCAAAGGTGTTGCCCAGGTTTCTGGCTTGAGTGGACATGGCGCCCCTCATCGAGACAGGGCTTAGGAGAAGGAAGGCCATGTTTGCCTGAGAATTACAGGGGAGATGATTAATTTAGTTGGGGAACAGGATGAATTTGAAGCTTGAGAGAAGATCAGGAGTGTGTGTCCAGAAGGACTGGCTGGGTGGGCCTGGAGCTCAGGCAGGAGATGCTGAGGTGCAGTTGTTGACTTGTCCCTTCCATGTTAGGAGGACACTTTGGCGTCATTAGAAGGATCGGGTACTCTGTGGGGTGGGCCCGATAATGTTAGATTAGCTTTCATAGAAGCCATGTTAAGCAAACATAATAACCTCTATTTCAGCATCGTTCAGAGTTGGTGGACACGTGAGATGAACTGAAATGACTTTTAGCAGAGTGCAGCAGAGAAGCTTTGGTCCCCAAGGTGAACTTGGATTTCTTCTGGGGATTGTTCTTCTCTCTGTATCACTTCTGTTTTGAAAGTCCCTCTCAGACTTCTTGGTGTCCTTGGTAAGAATCTCAGTAAAAAGGCTACTTAGAGGCGATATCGGTAAGGAGAAGTAAAAAGCACTTCACTCATGTCATCTTCCCAATAACACTGCAAGGTATCACTATTAAAAGTCCCATTTTATAGATAAGAAAACTGAGCCTCTGAGGGTTCCCTGGCTTACCTTATGGTAAGGGGCAAAGTTGTGGATATGACTCTAAATCCTGTTCTCTCTGTGCTGCACAGAAAGACTGACTCAGACATACCAGGCCTGTGAAATCCTGGGATGGAAAAGTTGTGTTTTCATTGAGGCAAAGATTCTGGGGGGAATGATGTGTCCCCAGGGTGTTTATCCAGAGCAACACTTTCCTCAATGCTCAAATCAGTTCCTCTGATGTATCCCTGATACTCCCCTCCCCTGCCCCATGTTGATAGCACTCAGACTTGGTGGTTCTGGTGGTACCCTGTCCTAGGGCCACCTAAGAGTCAACCATTAGAGCCTTGCTTATAATTTTCCCCTTTTCCTGACCTTTCCTCTGCCTCTACCCCCACCACCCACCCACAGCAGCCAGAGGGATTCTTTAGTCTAAAGCATCAGGAAGTCAATCCTCTGCTCAGAAGCCTCTAATGGCTTCTTGTCTCACTTGGAGTACAGCCCCTGACCTTCAAGGTCTCCTGTGTTCTGGCCTTTGATTGCTTCTCTGACCCTGTCACTGACCACACTCCCTTGACTTGAGCCACGCTGATCTTCTGGCCATTCCTTGAATACTTAGAGCACCTTATAAACACCACCTGGCTTTGAAACTTGCTGTCCCCACTTTCTGCACTGCTTTTGCCCACGTAGTCCAGTGACTGGCACCCTCACATCATTAGGTCTTTGCCTCTGAGGCCTTCCTGCTAACCACCCAATCTAAAACAGCAGCTCTGTCATGTTCTGTCCCTTATTTTTCTTCATGGCACTCATTTTCTATTTGTTTATTGATATCTCCTGAATATGAGCTCCATGAGTTCAGGGCTATATATGTTCTGTTGCTTTTTCCTCTGGCTGCTGGGATAGTGCCTGGCCCATGGTATGCACTCAGGGGGATTGGCTGACTGATGGAATGAATACATGGAAGCTGTGGACTTGATGGAATGGGACAGAAAGAGAAGTCACTATCACCGAGGGACCTACAATAATGAAACAGTGTCTCCCAATGTGGTTAGCATTGCTGGTTCCCTAAGTCTCCTCATTTGGAGGTAACTGTGAACAGGTATTAGGAAACCTCCCCACATTTCCCTGGCTTAGATGCAGATTTATTGCTCTGATAAGGATGGGAATGATTTTTTCCTTCTAACATACAAGTTGCCAGGACAGATTTACTAGCGATAGTGTGGGGTCCATGTCCTACCTGTGTCCACCCTTTCACATCTGGAGGTCACTCACTGGAATGTCTGTTTGTGGAGCCCATGGAAAGTGCCTCCTGCATTGTGGCTTTCATAGGAAGAAAGCTTTCTCTCAGGACTTGACTTGAGTGAGCTCTGTCTGTAGAGTGTCCTTAAACAGAGGTTTCCTCATTGGAGATTTGAACCTAATGCCATTTTCAGTGCATTTTTCTGTTGTTCTTCCTGTAGGATCTTCTACGTCTCTCACGATTCCCAAGACTTGAAGATCTTCAGCTATATTGCTCGAGATGGTGCCAGCAATATATTCAGGTGTAACGTCTTTAAATCCAAGAAGAAGGTAAGGGGGCTGTCATCTCTTATTTTCCTCTGATGGAACCGGAGTACTCCTAACATTGACCCATCTCCCTGATGAGAGGCAAGATTTGGAGGTGGCTATTTTAGTGCAAGATATAGGGGAGCTCTCTCACTAGTCGGTCATTGCTTCTATATAATGCAATTCTCTTTTAGTTTCGTTTGAACTTTGTAGTTATTTTTATGTGAACAACTGGAGAGATCTTGACCATTGGTTAAGGGCTCTGCAGCAGGAGTAGGCAGACAGCTCCAGGAGTGGTGCTCACCTTGATGTGTGGTAGAAAAGAAGATTGCCGCTAGCTAAGGTGACCCTTCATCATAATTCTGTGTACTGTTCAGTGGCCTACAAACATGATCTAGTTAGATTTTGTGATGTTGGTTGTCCTGGATGATTATTTTGTAACCATCCTTTATGTGTAGTAACCTTGATGCTTGAGTAAATGCAACTTTCGCAATTCTGTAGAGGCATGCTTCCTCTCTATCATTCCTCCAGGAGTCTAACACACAAAAGTGGGGTTTGGAAAGGTGGGCTCTAGCCCTTCTTCTCCCCCAGAACTCTGAATGATGTTATGAGGGTCAGTATCCCCCATGGATCTCAGTTTTCTTGTCTATAAAATGAGGAGGAGAGTCAAAACCAGCATTTCTTAAAATGTATCCTGTAAAACATTTACCATCCAAAATGTTTCATGTTAAAATTTTTCAATTTAAATGTGTTGGGAAGTCCTAAAGTCAGAGAAATTCCTTTAACGCAGCATTTCTCAAACTGAATTGGCCATGGAATCATATTTTTTCCATGTATAAGTGTTAATATCCTGGGAACTACTTTACTATAGAGGTGACTTGGGAAAACACTATTTGTGTCTGAAAGGTCCCTTACAGGTATGGAATGGTAAGGTCCCAACCATTCTAGACACAAACCACTAACCCTGGCTTTCTATGAGGACTCCTTCCAAATTCTCTCCTGCTTGTCCCTTCTTTGATGCTATGTGATATGTTAATGCATCTTATGCCTAAGACATCTTTAATAGATTTGTAGATACCTTGCCAAGTGGGGATAATAAGAATAAAAATGTGACAGGGTCAAGATTTACCATTATATATGTCCTATCCCCCACCCTAGCTCCATAAAGAGAATTATACTTTGCTGATTTAGCCTCTTCCTCTAAGGAGATTTGTGCCCTTACCCACCTATTCCCAAGCTTTTTATTTATTTATTTATTATTATTTTTTTGTGTGTGGTATGCGGGCCTCTCACTGTTGTGGCCTCTCCCGTTGCGGAGCACAGGCTCCAGACGCGCAGGCCCAGCGGCCATGGCTCACGGGCCCAGCCGCTCCGCAGCATGTGGGATCTTCCCGGACCGGGGCACGAACCCATGTCTCCTGCATCGGCAGGCGGACTCTCAACCACTGCGCCACCAGGGAAGCCCCCAAGCTTTTTAATGCAAATCATGGAATTGGATGGAAAGAGCTAGAACTGGAAAGGTAGAAGGAAAAGGGGGCAAGTTGCCAGATTTCAGTTTTAGAAAATAATACAGTTGAGAGGAAAAAAGTGAAAGTGGGGTGAAGTTGAGCTGCATATTAAAGAACTGATAGAAAGATTAGGAAGGAGAGGGAGAGAAAAACCAGAGGGGCTGGAGATGAGAACTTAGGGCTTGGGAGACTGAAAAGCACTTGTGTGGCTTTGAGGTGTAGTGGATCTAGGGAGGAGAGGAAAGGAAATACAAAGTGTTCCTGAGACTTATGAATTGGATCATGTGTAATGGTCTTTGACAGATACAACTAAAGACTAGGATTCCCTTTAATTCATTTTGAGTGTTCCACTTTACATCTGACTTTAGTTTTTTCCAGAGACTGGACTGTGTGGACCTTGGAATTTATTAAAGTTACACATGGCACATTTTAATTTACAAAGTGCTTTAATATTTAATCTTATTTGATCCTTGCAAAAACCTACGTGAAGAAGTTAAGACAGGTGATTTTCATGCCCAATTTTATGGTAAGTAAATTTAAATTGAGGCTCAGAGAGATTAAATGACTTGCCCAAGGTCCCATGAATAGGCATTGGCTAGAATCAGGGAGGCATGAAGAACAAAAGGATTTTGAGCAGGAAACCTAGGTAAAGGAGATGGTTATATTTGCTTTGCCATCTAATCTAGTGTAGCAATGCAAACTCCGTGGGGTCGTCCAGTTCTTCTGCCAAAACCTGAGTCTAAGAACAATGCCCATTGGAACTTTGATCTTGAAGCGAAGGACAGAATTAAGTTCTTATTACCCAATGACAAAGGAGTAGTCATCTGGTTCCCTATCATATCAGTGTTTTCCATGTTTCATCGCTCTCAGAGCTAATCCTGATCTCTGGCTCTTTTATTTTCTATATCCCTTTTACCCTCACCTACTGAGACTGTAACTCTTCAGAGCTGGTTCTCAGGCCCTTTGCTGGCCTGTAGCCATGAAGCTGAGGGAATTGTTTCCAGACAGCCTGGGCTGTGAGCCCTGTTGCCGCTGAACTATAGGTGGAAGGGCTAGTTTCCAAGCCAGGAAAGAGAAGTGAATTAATCATTCAGCAAAGGAAGCACAGTTGGGGAGGGGTGGGGAACATGTCTGCAAGGTTTTGCACGCTTATCCTGGTTAGTCTTCAGATCTGGTGATTTACTTTCTTGTAAAGCCCTTCTGGTTTGGAGAGATAATAGTTAGCTTGGGAAGGAGTTTTAATTGGCACATGATAGGAATACTTAAGAGGCGAGGGGGAAAGGACTAAATACTCTGAGTATAAGTGTCTTGCAGGGATGTTTCTGGGTTGTTGGAGGTCAGTATGGTGGTCTCTTTACTGGAAGCCAGCGGACCTGGGTGTTCTCCAGAGCCCTTGTGTTGATTATAGCGTAGAAAAACCTTGTATGAGCTCCTTGCTATGTCAAGGCTTGGTTATTGCTGTTCCCATCACATGTCCCGAGTGGGTACTCATGGCACATTTCCCATGACAGGCTTCTCATGTGGGTCATCCTTACCTTACAGTTCACCATGGAGAACAGGATTGTCTCTTATGTTGGGAGAGAACATGGGTCAGGTGTCTCAACTTGCCTGGTAGAGGACCTCCCTGTACCTCGCTCCCAGCGCAGTTGTTATTCTATACCTATGGATCTTCCTTTAGTTACCTATATAGACAATCTGGTTCTCATCTTGGGGACTTTAATCTTGAGCTGATTTTTTTTTCAGTTGGGCTTTCATCAGAAGTTAGATAGCAGAATATTTCAGGAAGATAACATACTACCGGCTATTCATCTATTAGTCTAGATTTTCCAAGTTTTAGCCTTATTTTAAGTCAAATGATATCCAGTCAGTTTTGGTTACTTGCTATGTGCTCATGACTGTTCTAGACTCTTTATATGAATTATCTTACTTCATTCCCTCAGCAGCCCTGTGAGGTGTAGGTACTGTCATGCTCTTCACCTTATGGATGGGAAAATGGAGACTTAAGGGACATAATTCATAATGAGTGGTGGAGTCAGAAATGAACCCAGAAAGTCTGACTCGAGCTCATCTTTTTAACCACTGCATTTTATTATCTTCATCAGGAAGTTGCATAACTGAGGAGTAGCTTTGTTCTCCAAGACCTACCTGTAACCGGATTCTACTGTAATTGTTACTGGGGTATGAAGAGCTCCTTCACTCTGAATGGCCCAAGTCTCTTTGACATAAATTTTCCTTTTTTTCTCTTAGTATCTTTGTTTGGTCAATATTGACTCTATTTTACAGTGGGAGAAAGAAAGGGCCCAGGGATGTAAATTACCATTGGTCGCACAGTGAGTCAACATTGCCACTGAGATAAAAACCTAGCTTCCTGCTTCCTAGTCCAGAGCTTTGGCCACTTAACTCTGTTACACAAAGTTCATAAGAGATACATGAGCCTCTCTGGATCTGAGTTTCTCCAGACACCAAATAAGATGAAAGGCATCTCGGGAATGCTGTTTTTCGTATGTGGAGTGAGGTGGTCTTCAGGAAACAAGTTTTGTGTGACTGGGAAGGATCACCAGGATTGTACTGGGGAGATCCCAGCACTATTCAGACTAGTGCCAGAAAGGAAGGGTAGGAGAGGGTCTTTTCCTTGCCCAGAGCATTGGAGACATTTCCTAATATCACACCTTTCCTGTTTCTCCTCCTTAGGGAATATAATGACAGTATTCATTTGCACGGCCTTTTGACTCCTGTGAAGCCTCTGTGTGGTCTCTTGACCTCTCCAGTGGAGTAGCTGTCCCACTCCTGTCATTTTCTCTCAGCCCCAGGAGGATGTGGCTGTCTGCCCCGATTACGTGTGACTGTACTTATTAGCACATCAGTGCATGAAGCGTTGGTAATTAACAGGTGCCACAGGAATCTCCCCATTATCTTCATGAAATTGTTCTGCCTGCAATCACAGCTCAGTTGGTTTGGGTTAGGAGAAGTCATTTCCTCCTATATTGCTGTCACCATCAGATTAGGGGCCACAGTGGAGAAGTTTAGCTGTCCTTAAGAGCTTGCAATGGATTTTGAATGATGATGTCAGTCATGTGCTAAAGAATAAGTCACTTTTCTGGCCAAGCTCAAGAAATGGAGGAGAGATAGGTCCTAAATTTAGGGAAGCAACCTCTTTTTTTTATATCTTAAATGTTGAGGTGGGGTTGGGTTGGGAAGTCAAAAATATAGAAATCATAAGTCTCAGAACTGATCTCGTCCAAACCTCTCTGTTAATGGAGAGGAAATCAGTACCTGGAAAAGTGAATTAACTTGGCCATAGTCACCTAGCTGGTTACTGACAGTGTTAAGGTTATAACTTGACCTTCTTTTCTCTATGGTACTGTGGTTCATGGACTAGCAGAGTACAAGGGAAAACCCAGCAGCCCATTGGAAATTGTAAGGTCCACTATCTCCTGTCAATGTTGAAAGTCATACCCACTTTGAAACTAAACTTTCCCCATAGTAGCAATATTCTAGTGTCCAAGGCATTGCCTTGATCAAATTATATGATCAAGGCCATTAAATAACCTGTTAGACAGAAACCTAATCCATCTCCCATTTCAGAGGCTTAGTTTGTTGGATCCTCCTCTATGTAGAATTCCAGATATATTTTCTTGCTTCAGCATTGCAGATTCTATAGATTGAGATCATTTGGTAGATATAAGCTTAAATCTTTTACTAAGGTTCAAAAAACACATTAAAGAAACGTGACCTTCAGCTCTATTTTTGTTGAGATTCTGTGCTGGCTAAGGTCAAGAGAGGGGCACTGTACTTTCTTGCTGTGGTAGATGAAAAGAATTATAAACCTGTGAGTTGTCCTAGAACTGACTTACTGGGCTGCAGTTCCTTAGAATTCAGAAGCACTTGGCAGATAAATCTCAAGTTCCCAGGAGATACAGGGTGGCGGAGGAGGGGGATGTACACTGGAGTAGAAAACTAAGTTTACACTAAGAAAGGCTAAGTAGACTAAGAAAGACACTTACTTGTAAGAAGTGTGTCCCCAGTCTTCTCTTCATTCTCTGTCATTGTCATCATCATCATGTACACCTTGCATTTTGAGCTTCTTCTATTCACTTTCCTTACTCATCTGATGACTCCTCTGCTCGCTGCAACTAGAGAAAGCCCGCATGCAGCAATGAAGACCAAACGCAGCCATAAATAGATAGATAGATAGATAGATAGATAGATAGATAGATAGATAGATAGATAGATAAAAATTTTAAAAACCTAGTAAATTCCAGAGAATGACCATATCCCGGAGCTGGAAAAGGCTGCGTTCCCAACATGCTAATTATTTGCTCTGCTTCATACCTGGCTATCTTCACAACTTTAAAGCCCCAGTTTGATTTGCAAAGGTCAGGAGCTATGAGCATCTGCTTCGTGATGACCTGTGGGGCCCGATGGAATGGGTTCTTCTTAAAGCTTCTCCCCCTTGAGTTAGGTATGGTTTATTAAAATAAGTTCCAGCGTGTGTGATTCCTGCATTCCGAGGTGCAGGCAGAATCAGTGTTCTTGCTTAGAAGACCGGAAGGCCCAGTTACCACGTGGGGTAGGCCTGGCAGGCAGGGGCCAGCATGACCATGCAGGGAGAAGATGGCACCAGTGAGGGGAGGGACAGCCCCTGCCAGCTGCAGGCTGGCCCTCCTAGCCACCTTCAAGTAATGTTCCCCAACAAGGTCCTTATGTAGAATCTTCTAAAAGTAGACTTTTTACTGGTGAAGGAAGGGGAGCCTAAAAGGTCAAGAGCCCTCTGAATTCACATAGTCATTTGTGAGAGAATTAGGAGCCACCCAGCCTCTTCTAACTGCTAGAGTGGTGAGTGGGAAGGGCTGTTCTTTTACATGTATATAATCATTCTGTAAAGCAGATAGGGTAGCTTGATTATGTTTTCAAGTGTGGAGAGCTCTTCATAAAACATGCTACTGTGTCCTTTTACTGTGAATGGAAATACAGCCTTCACATTAAACAGGAGTGAAGGATAAATCAAAATGAAATCATTTAGCACTGAATGTGCCAATCTAGAACTCTTACTCAACAGTTTCCTCACAGCAGAAACCTTCATACCAGCTCAGACCAAAGATGATTTGGCCCAGTTCTTCTCTGTTGCTATGGGGACAGAGAGATGATGGCTTTAGCCCTTTTGATGCTAACATACCTACATAAGAGGTAGCTCCCTTCATGTCTTCACGTTTCTATTATTGATAAAGTACGCCTAGCCTTTCCTGCACTACTGTTTGTTTTATGTCTTAATTCCCCTTTGGTGCAGTGAATTCCATATTCAGAATAAAACATTTCTTGAGCACTTGGTATATGCCAAGCACTGTGGGAGGTGCTCTCATATATGTTAGCCATGTATTTATTCCTCTGTGTGGTGGAGGAGAGGCTATACACATCAGTGATTCACTTTTCCGTTGAAGTTACAGAGATGTTCTGCAGAACAGCTCTGGTAAAGGGGGCTAGGAAGGAAATGGAAGGCCAGGGAGGTGGGAGTCATTTCTAACATAGGAAAGTCAGGACCAGTGAACCCTAAGTCTGCATTTTCTACTTTTTCAGGGGAATCAGATAGAGGTGAGGGTCAATTGCTTGTCCTAGTAAATGTACAAAAATGTGAAAATGAGACACGGAGAGTACAAATATTAAGCATTAAGACCAGCCACTTCCTTACGACCGTTTTGGGCTTGTACATAGTTGGTTGAAACCGGTGGGTGTGTGTCATACATTTGTCCTCGATTAAGGTGGCAGAACAGAGATTTGAGCTGGGTTCCAGGTTCTTCAGATGCTCAGTCCTGAGTGTATCCCATCATCCGCAGTTAGTGTGTGATGCATGAGAAATGCAGGTCCTCTGAAAAGTTATTTCCCACCAGCTATATCCTCATACTTAAATCAGAGTGTTTCCTCCCAAAGAGAACTTTAGAGAGCCTGTCCTTTCCCCTGTTAATTCCTTAGACTCAGGGACACTTGAGTCCCTTTCGTTTTTTAATATTATCTTAAAAGTTAGTTAAGGGAGGTATCTGTGACTTACAGAGTTGGGGGGATTTGTAACATGTCCTCCTTAGGAGAACCTGAGATTTTGTAGCAATGGATGTGGTAGTGAATTTGGAATTTTCTGTGTGAGTATATATTTTTAAGAGGGAAACTGGGTCTGTACTCTGGTAATATTACAACTGGGAAAAGACTAACTCAGCCTTTGCAGATACTTATGCAGTATGATTTATCTGGGTTAATTTATGGAAGATGAGGAAGTAATGGAATTAAATACGGAATCTCTACATATCATTTAGACTTACTATATTTTATTTCTAGACCTCCCAAATTTGTCCTTTTCTGCCTCTTGTAAAGATGTGTAAGAGAGCAAAATTTCCGAAAGTCAGAAGAAGGGAAAAGGGGAAAGGCTCTGTGTAATGGACACTGGCTATATTTGGTAGGTAGAATATAGCATCTCTAAGGTTTGGTAAACTGGTAGTAAGCTTTGCTGTAAAAGATTAACCACAGGCAGTCTGCTCTTATTCTCATAAAGAGAATAAGTCACAACAGATCTAAGGAGGCCTGGGGGAAGAACACTTTTGAGTGGAACAGGATCTTCTTTTTCACCTGAGGGTTGAGCTTCCTGGCTCAGCCTCCTCATCAGAGCGCAGCTTGCTTGCCAAAGGAGATGTGAAAGATGTGCTTGGCCTGGATTGGTTAGGGACTGTGCCCTCTAAATGACACTTTTTAAATGTATTTTGGGAGTGAGAAAGGTGGGGGCTTCTTGCTTAAGACCGGTGCCTGCTACTCCTCAACTTCCAGCGCAGACAGAGCAGTTATCTTTTAGATAGTACAAACGTGTGGTGTGAGAAGGGGCCCAAGCCTAACCTTTGGTAAACAGGAGGAAGTTAAGGTTGGATGTACAGGACAGAGGCTCTGAGCCGCCACTGGGTGATGGGGGATCCCACAGAAGTTACTCATCTCTTCCTGCCTCACTTAAAGTTCTCATCATCCAGGCACGTCAGGACGTTCCAGGTGAGAGATCCGTTAAGAACATCCCTGGAGTTCGCATCATGGGCGAAGAGAGGTTTGAGTGCTAAGGCGGTCACTTCTAGGAAGTGGTCTGAGGGACATCAGGAGGAGTAGAAGTAGACTGAGATCTGAAGTAGGCCTATGAGGACGATTGGCCAAGATGCCTTTTCATCTTAACATGAATACTCTGGCCTGAAATGAAAAGGGGGAACACAGAAGTAATGCCAGGCTTGAGGAAATAGTAAGGGTAGCGACTTGGGGACTTACACCTAGCAGAGAGTGAATTAGAGCAGTAGTTCCATACATGGGATCCAAGGCCCTTAGGGATGCATGAAGATAGTAATGGAGAAATATGAGCTAATTTCGAAATTATGAATAGCGTAAATGAATCATACATTTATCCTCAACAAGGCCTTACAGGCTTATCAAAACATTGGACTCGGGCTTCCCTGGTGGCGCAGTGGTTGAGAATCCGCCTGCTGATGCAGGGGACACAGGTTCATGCCCCGGTCCGGGAAGACCCCACGTGCTGCGGAGTGGCTGGGCCTGTGAACCATGGCCATTGAGCCTGTGCGTCCAGAGCCTGTGCTCCGCATCGGGGGAGGCCACAGCAGTGAGAGGCCCGTGTACTACAAAAAAAACCCAAAAAACAAAAACAAACAAAAAAAAACATTGGACTGTGCGTCTGTCTATAATTGCATCGGTTTGCTGATGAGAAGATCTCCTTGACTGCTGATGTTACCTTGGGGTTTTTTTAATGTGTTGGGTGAACTGATGGTGTCATTAGGTAGTCACAACTGACCTGAAATCAGATCATCCAAGATGTGATTAATCTTAGACTCAAGGCATAGAGTGACAGCCACAGTTAAATGCAGTGCAGTCTGTGGTTGCAGAGTGTTTGGGGACCACTGGTGTAAAAAGAGCAGTGACCTAAGCTTTCCCAGCCTGAGCTCTTAAACTCTGCATAGCTCTCACTGAAGTCATTCAGTGAGTCTTTGAAAGAATGTGAAAGCAGACCGATTATCAAATTATAATCAGTTATCCAGTTAGAAGACCGTGCCCTGAAAACCTTGCATGTGGTTTTTCCTCATGGCCTATGTGGGCCACTTGAGACTCCTTCCAGGAACAGGCTCTTTTGTCCTGTCTCCTGCTGTCCTAGTAGTGGAATACTGGGAGCTAGGGTTAAGCTCAGTGCTTGCGCAGTTAGAGGAAGAGGTTAAATAGCAAGAAAAAAGAAAGAAAGAAAAGAAAAAACAAAAAGAAAGAAAGGAAGTAGCCAAAGAATGGACCCAGTGAGAGACATCTTTAGAGCAAGGCTGGGAAGCTCACCTTAGATACCGTTGGCTGCCAGTGGTGTCCCAGGGAACTTGGACTCGAGGCCTCAGCTGGTTCTGCTGTTTAGACCATGGCTTATCAAACCTTGGTCTGCAGGAACACCAGGGAAACCCACCGCTTCCAGCAGAAAAAAAAAAAAAAGATGGCTGAGTTACTCTTAGTGTGATGAACCCATGGAACATTTGATAATGGTTGGCAAAGAATTCTGAAGCATATCAACCACTTTTGTCAAACTTGGGAGGTGGAACTGGGCTAAGTCCAGAATTGGGATGTTTGCTATCTGTCCATTCAGTTGACTGATTGTTTCAGAACTGTGGTGACAATTTCTATTTTCTGGAGTATTTCAGGAAGGCAAAATGTCTTTGCATTCTTCTTTGTGAGTATGTGCACATCCAAACAACATTAGCTTTTTCCATCTCTTTCCTTTGCTGGCTTCATGGGTTTCTGTCTGCTTGCCTCTTGCACATCCTCTCCCACCTCGGCCCTTCTTGTGTCCTTATAGAGGGTCTCCACATCCTCCCTTCTCTCCTTTCCTTTCTCCTTCCCAGAGCCAAGCTATGCGAATAGTCCGGACGGTGGGGCAGGCCTTCGAGGTCTGCCACAAGCTGAGCCTACAGCACACGCAGCAGAATGCCGACGGCCAGGAAGACGGGGAGAGTGAGAGGAACAGCAACAGCTCGGGGGACCCAGGTAGGTCACTGCTGTGGGTGTGGATGGACAGGCAGGTAGACACACGGCATGGGGCAGTGGAAGTGAAAGGTGGCCAAGGAATGGGGATGTTCAGGTGGGGAGCGGTCTGGTTTTAATCTTGAGCCAATCCTCAGAAGAAGCCTGTTTCCTCCTGGTTCACAGATTCAGAGTGTGGGGCTATTTTGCCGACTGGGTGACTTCCTCCGGAGAGGTGGGGAGAAGACAGGCTAAAAGATTGAGAGAATTGGTCAGATAGTCAAAGATATCTTTGGGATATTTCAGCCCAGCGAACAGTCCTAAGGATCGGCTTATCCTGACTAGATTTTTGGATTCTGAAAAATAAATTTCTTCTGAAAACAATTTCCTCCACATTCAGATTCAATTGTCTCCCCTCCTCCATGTTACCAGGACCAAGTCCTTTGAGAGTCCTCTTGTGTGTGTGTGTGTGTGTGTGTGTGTGTGTGTGTTCGTGTGTGCAAGCAATCAGTTCACTTAAAAAATTAGATTTTCTCCGTTTTTCTCTATATTCCAAATTTTCTTTAAGGAGTGTGTGTTACTTTTATAACAGAAAATTAAAGATATTTAAACTATCAAACAAAGAAGCACTTAAACTGAATATCAGGAAACACATTTTAAAGGTAGAGCTGTTTATGCTACCAAGTCAGACCCCAAAGAAAATTACCATACAAAGGCACCTTCATAAAACAAATTAGAAAGAAGATAATTACAGTTATCTAAGTAGGTTTTTTTTTTCCTATTTCTAAATTCTATAGTTTTATGAACCCTCAGTGTGGACATTATTCCAATATCTCCAATCTTCAAGTCTCATTAAAAGTCAGGAATAAGACAAAGGTGTCTTTTATCATCTCTATAATCTAACAGTAAATGTGGGGGGGGAAAGTATGAGTATTGGGCAAAAAGTTAATATTGTTTATACATTTTTATGTGGAAACCCATGAAAATAAACTGAAAGCTATTAGAAATAAAAGAATTTAGTTAAAGAGGTGAGGTCCAATAAATACATATGGATAACTATGGTTTTCTATTCCAACAACAACCAGTTAGAAGTCATAGTGGAAGAAAATATCCACTAAAATAGCAATTTAAAAAGATAAAATGCCTATGAATAATCATAATAAAACATATCTGTTTTATATGAAGAAAACCATAAACAATTGGAAAGTTCTTGGTTGGGAAATCTCAACATCATAAAAATGTTAATTCTCCTTACATTAATCTATAAATTTTACAATACAAATTTTTAACAGCAAAGTAGGCACCTTGGTAAGCTATCATATTCAAAACTTGTGGGATACAGATAAAAGAGTGCTCAGAGGAAAATCAAAGGCTTAATTATTTACATTAATAAATGATCAATCATGAAAATCAAATTAATTAAACATTCAATTCAAGAAGTTAGAAAATAGCAAAAGAAATCTCATACTGCAAAAGGCATTATAGCAAAGTGGTGAAGAGTAGAGACTCTTGGTTTATATTCTAGCTGCAGTGGTCACTGGCTGTGTGATTTTGGGCAAGTTCCATAACCTCTCTGTGCCTTAGTTTCCTCTTTTAGAAAAAATAGAGATAACAATAGTGCCTACCTCATAGAATTTTTGTGTTGATTACATGAGCAGATACATTTCAAATGCTGAGTCTGGTGCTTGGCACATGGTAAACACCAAATACATGTTAGCTATTATTATTTTAAAATATGGGAAAAAACAAGAATAGAAGAAAGCCTGGAAGAGATGAGTGATGACAGAGGAGTGGCTTTCCAGGCACAGAAACATATTATAAAACTATAATAGGTAAAACTGTGCTGACGCATGAATAAGTACGTGAATAGATCAGAACAGAAAGCTCAGAAATAAACCCAGACACACATGTTGACATAGTGTGTGATAAAGGTAGAATCCCTATGGAGAAAAATGTGGAAATCATTAATTTTGAAAATTCACATGCTTTGACCCCCAAATTACCCTCAAATTCCCTTCAAAGAATTCATGTTAAGGGTAAACCCGTACATGTGTGAAATAATGCATACGTAAAGTTACGTAAGCAAAGAATTTGTTGTAAAAGCAAAAAATCGGAAATAGCAAGAGGGGATTTTAAAATAAATTATGGTTACAAATAATGGGATATTACACAGAGTTGGTATACTCTATGAACTAATAAAAAGTCATCTCCAAGATATTTTGTTGAATTAAAAAAAAATCAAGGTGTAGAACTGTGGATATGTTACGCTACCAATTATATTGTAGAAAAACATATACGTATAAATGAAAGTGTGTGTGTATATATATGTATATAAACATATACACATGAAACCATATATGTGCCTACTCTGCATAGAATATCTCCAGAATGATACACAAGACACTGGTAACTGTGGTTCATTCTGGAAAAAGGAACTAGGTGGCAATAGTGGGAGAAAGATGTACTTTTCGTTATACCAGACCTATAGCTGGCCATGTTGCTCAGAGAACAGAAGCTGATCTGCTCACTTCTGAACTGGAGGATTTGCCCTCAGAGCTGCTAGCTGGAAAAGATTGATACCTTTATGTTATTAACTGTTCTTTGGTAATGGCCTGCTCCCTTGTTGGTGGAGAATCATAGCTAAGCCCCAGAGGCTTTCAAACCCACGGTACCACTAGCAGCCAGGATGCACATATACAAAGAAATTCTAATCAAAAAGTAAAGGGCATTGTCTCTGGTGAAGCCATTTATTCCTGGAGTGAAAGGGGTTGGATATAGGAAGGTTACCTAGAGGTTGAGTGTTTAAACTGTGTTCTTATCACAGAACTCCTGTCTGAGGAGCTTGATCTAGCCTCCGAGCACCTAATCAGTACTAACTTCTCAGCCATTTGCAAAAGAGGTCAGGATGGTATGGTTTGGCCTTTTGGAGAGAAAAGCTGGATAGCATTTCATATAGACTATTCTGAGGGGTAGGTCTTCTTTCCCTCCTGCAGTGGGGAGCTACTCCTTCCTTCCCCTTCTAGACCCTGCAGGGGTCTTCTGGGTGGGGGTGGGTTGATATGTTTTCCCGTGATACTAGGAAGGATTCTCTCTGGGGGTGAGTAGAGATTCCAGTAGGGATCCCTTCCTATCCTTTTCTCTGTCTTGTCTTCCCCCACTCCTCCCCTAGTACCCTGAGTGTATCATGTACCCTCCAGCCATTGTCAGTGCTGTTCTGTGGTTCCTGCATTTACCCCAGGCAGCCATTCTACTCATCCTTCACTATCCTGTCTTCTGGGAAGCCTGCCTTCCAGCTTCCACTGTCCCATTCTCTTCCTTTCCCCTTCCCGAAAATTTAAACACATTTTTCCTCTACATTCCTATGTTCCTTTCACTCCTGGCTGATGCTGTTAACATTAGCATTTTGCCCACTGTCTACCAGATACATGGTGTCCTCCTGTCTTCAGTAGAGTGCAAGCTCTGGCAGGGTAGGGACTGTTCCTGGCATAATAAATACTTGTTGAATAAACTGATAAACATGGTCAGTGGTTGTGGCAAGGGATGAGTGTCATTTTAGTCATTGTCAACTGCATTTATTCAGTGCTTACTCTGTGCCAAAATGAGCGTGGAGATTGAGTAGAAATTTCATCAGGGAGTGACTTCTAAACAGGCCTCTTGATGAAGAACAATGACCTTGGTTGGGGGGTAGAATTGAGGTGATATAGCCTAGAGGGTGAGACTGGAAGGCTGAAGAGGGTACTGATGGTGATGAGTGATGGTGGCTGAGGATGCAGATAGAGACCAACGTGGTTACGCTCTTCTGACTACAGGTGGTCAGCGTCGAGATAATGGGCCCATCAACTACATGCACCTCTCCTTTTATAACCTATTTGGTGATAATTTTTTCAAATTACAGTAATATACGTGAGATTTCAGCTATTTGGCACCTTCTGTATACCATTCTCCCAAAGAAGAATGTAACTGATGTTCTACATGTAGAAACATCTCGGTTCATTTTAGGGAAATCTGTCAGGCCCAGTATAGTTGTTACAGAGTTTAAGATGTCAAAGCAGTGAGTGTATCTCTTTAAGGGGGTCAAGCATGGGTTGGATATGCTCTCCATATATCGTATTGGCATCTCTGCAGAGTAAAAGGAGTGGTAGGGGCTCTCCCCAACTCATGTAAGGGAGAATCTGGCCTGTGGAGTGATGTAAATTGTATTTTTCAGGGACACACACACACACACACACACACACACACACACACACACCCCATTTTAAGGAATTGGCTCATGTGATCGTGGAGGTGTGGCCAGTGCAGGGTAGGCTCCAGGCTGGAAATCCAGGAAAGAGTTGCAGTTCAAATCTAAAGGTGGTCTGCTGGCACAATTCCCTCTTCTTCCAGGGAGGTCAGTCTTTGTTCTGTTAAGACCTTCAACTGATTGGTTGAAGCCCACCTACATCATGGAGGGTGATATGCTTTACTCAGAGTCTACTGATTTAAATGTTTACTGTCATGCGAAAAATACCTTCACCGCAATATCTAGAATAATGTTTGGTCAAATATCTGGGCACCATGGCTCAGCCAAATTGGCACACAAAATTAACCATCACAGAAATGAAAAGGCAGTGTGGCATGATGGAGAGAGTGTTGGACCAGCAGATTAGAGGAGCAGCTGAGAGTTTGGGTTCTGGCACCTGAACAGCTGGGCTTGCACTCTACCCCTACCACTTCTCAGCTGGGTGACCCTCAGCAAACTTCATAGTCTCTCTGGATCTTTCTTATCTGCTGGGTGTTGGGAGATAATGCATGTAAATCAGCATTGTGCCTATCATGTAATACATTCTAAACACACATTAGCTATTAGCCAGTTCTCCAGTTCAGAGTCTCAACTACGTGACCCCATCTATGTCGTGGGGGCAGTGGACAAGAAGATCTCTGAAGTCCCATGATTTTATGACACATCCACATTAAATGATTAATCAGGTGCCCTCTGATTGCGGTGTATAGTGCCATTGCCGTGAAGTGAAACCTACTTTGAGTATCAGTGCTGGGAATTCTACAGATCTGAGATGGGAAATATTTTCTTATCAATCCCCATAGTCACTTCCCTTTTACAGCCCCACTTGCTTCCTTACTGTCTATAAACTGCTAGGAACACGTTCCTTTGTTCCGTAAATTCTTCACCCAGAATTTATTGACTCCATTAGGAGTTTTCTCTGTAATGGGGTACCTTGAAGCTCCACAGTGGAACTGTTGGTTGGCAGGTTTTCTTTTCCTTTTAACAAGAATCTTGCTTCCACATTAGGGAGCTTTCATTTAATGCAGTGTTTATCTTTCCAGTGGAGCTGCCCCAGGCAGGCCGTTTGTTATGCAGAGGAAACTTGTTTACTCTGGAGGAATTGGAAAGTGCGGAGGCTTTGCTATCTTCTTTGATGTCTTGTCAGCCCTTTCCCTTCTGGGTTTCGGGAGCGCTTTTAATGAAGGTCCTCACTTTCATTGTGTGTGCTGCCTCTCTCTCTCTTTCTCTGCCTGCCTTTCTTTCCTCCCTCATTCTTCCCACCGTTCCCTACCCTGGGGGAGATTTATCTTTTGTATCTTTTGGCAGCAGCTGCCCTTAGCCAGTACCCGGGGCGCAGAGCCAGGTGGGGCCACTGCCCCTGTTCCGCTTGCCTTGCTTTGCCCTGTGCAGTTGCTTTGACTCCTGGAGAGGGTTTCCTGGGAGAGATCCCGTCCCCCTGGAGGCGTCCTTCTTCCCATGGCAGCAGACAATCCAACGTGGGGAAGGGCTTGGAGCCCTTTGGAGATTAGAGCTTCTTAAAAATAAAACTCTTGGGCTTCCCTGGTGGCGCAGTGGTTGAGAGTCCGCCTGCCGATGCAGGGGACGCGGGTTCGTGCCCTGGTCCGGGAGGATCCCACATGCCGCGGAGCGACTAAGCCCGTGAGCCATGGCCGCTAGGCCTGCGCGTCCGGAGCCTGTGCTCCGCAACGGGAGAGGCCACGACAGTGAGAGGCCCGCATACCGCAAAAAAAAAAAATAATAAAATAAAATAAATAAAAATAAAACTCTTGCCATCTAGACCGTGAGCAGTGGATTCAGGAGTATTTACTGTGTACCCGTTACATCTGCTGGACCTGGCTTATTCAAGCAAGCACACCACTGACCTTGTGTCACTTCCACGCTCCCACCACAACTGCTTTTCCATCTCATCAGGCCACCACTGCCTGATCCTTTGGTTCTTAGTTTCAGTTCCCTTCCTTCATTCAGCAGATGTTTATCAAGTTTCTGCATGTGCCAGGCTCGATTCTGGGGATACTGTGAACAAGACAAGGTTCCCACTGGCAAGGAGCTCACACTGAAAGTTGGGGTGGCGGATCACACAAATGACAGACAAGACCATTTTAAGGGGATGTCGATGCAGTGAAGAAGATAAAGCAGGGTGGCTGAGACTACAGGTGGAAGCAGTGAGCCTGTTGGGAGACGAGGTGGTGCAGTGGTTAAAAGCACCAAGCCTGGAGCCAGACTGGCAGGCTTTGAGCCCCAGCTCCAGCCTTACCAGCTATGTGCCTCAGTTTCTTTATCTGTCAAATGGGGATGATAATAATAGTGCTTAACTCTCAGGGTGGTTATAAGGATAAATGAGTTAAGACATGTAAAGCCCTTAAACTAGTACCTGGAACATAGTAAGCACTATTTGAGTTTAAGCTATTGGTGTTGCAATTTTGAGGCAAAAAGTGGCCATTTCAAGTACTTTTGGACTGAGCTGCTGATAATCCTTTTTTTTCCCAACCATTTTATTTTGAGGTATAATTGACATGTAAAAAGTTGTGCATTCATCCAACAGTACCTGTCCATTTTGCCCTGTGACACTGGTCCATTACACATCTGTGGTCCCCAGACTTGGCCCCAGGCTACTTTGCCATTCAGCAGTCCTTCTGCCTTTTCCCTTATCCCCAGTTTCTATCTTGGTGGACGATGTTCTTCTGTCCGAGATTAAACTTTTCACTGCCTCTGCTTTTCCCCTCATCTCGCCTCTTCCTAAACCCTGAGCCATCAGCTCTGTCTCCTGAATCATCACCTGAATCTTCTACTGTGCTGACTTTTCCCCCCACTGCAAATAGATAAGGTCAAGTCTCCTCCATCATAAAAAAACAAAAATCAAACCTTCCTTGTCCCTGCATCTCTCCCAGCCTCTCTCTTTCCTCTCCATAGTCAAGCTTCTTGTGAGACACATTTATACTCATTGTCTACGTTTTACCCCACCCTCGCCATTAGCCCTTCAACCTCCAGTGATCTGCTGCCTGCCAGTCCTTCCTGAAACGACTAGTCCAGGTCACTGAAGGGCCACCTAGTCGGCCAATTGAACCAGGCTTTGTCTGCAGTGTGCACCACTGGGAATGAAGCACTCCCCTTCCCCAGCTTCTGGGGCCCCCCACCGCCACCCCACACTCTTTCCTTTTTTCTCCGCTAGCTGCTTTCCAGCATCCTTTGTAGGTTCTTCTTTTTACCTACCCCTCAGGTGTGGGGATTTCTCCTGGGATTGGTCCCTATGCTCTTTTTTGATTTCCCGTGGTTTTATCTCCAGTCCAGACCTTTTTTTTTTGAACTCTCCACTTACGAATAGTGGATATCTCCAGTTAGCTGCTACAGACTCTCACAATTTCATTCTCTTATCCACAATCCTCCTTCTCCTCAATTTTCCCTAAAGGATGCCAGTCTCTACTCAGTCATCTAAATCAGAGTTTTAAAACTCATTCTACATGTATTCCTCTCTCTCTCCCGCCCCATCTCCTCCTCTCTCCCTCTTTCCCTCCCCCTTCCCTGCCCACAGACAGTTGGTTACCAAGTCCTATGATTTCTTCACCCCTGAAGGTATTTCAGATTTGTCCCCTCTGTTCTGTCTTATGCCACCTCTTTAGCTTAAGCCCTCATCTTTCTCACCTAGAGTATTGCTTTCTATCTTGTCCCTTATAGATCTATCCTCCACATCATCCCTAGGTGAAATTTGAAAAAATGAATATCTTTTGGTATTACTTAACCTGCTTTCCTTCCTTGAAGATCAAATCCTGACTCTTCCTGGTCAGGTCCCTCCCACAGAGTCATTTACAGTGTCTCCAACTATGCTGTGGATTTCTGTACCTCTGTGTCTTTGCCCCTACCTTGCCCTCTGCCTAGGGTGGCTTCCATGGCCTCCCCTCCCCTCTGCCTGCTTCTTCACCTGCCTTAGCTGGTACTCCTGCCTCAGGAAGTGTTTCCCCTCTGCGCAGGCTTCTCTAACCCCTGCCTGACTTAGATGTTCCTCTTCTGTTGTCTTGCACCCTGGATAGCTCCCTCATAGGTGATACAGCCTCATGCTGCATCTGTGGTTTATGTCTGTTTCTTCCATCAGGCTGGGGAAGCATTGAAAGCACAGGTTTTGCTTATTCATCTTTATGCCCAGTATATTTCTTTTGTATACAGGGTTCTTAACAAATACTTATTGAATAGATGAATGAAATCAGCATATGTCCAGAGACTATTCAATGTACCCAGTATAGTTTAAATAAACAGTTTAAAAAGCACCACCCGCTACCCCAAGTTCAGTCTTACCTGTCCCTATTATAATTTGAAATCCATAGTGCCCAATCCTGTAAGTTTCCTGGTTTTACCAGAAGATTTTCATATCATTTCTTGTCCCTTGGGCTTGTCGATATCAGGAACGTTGCAAATACCAGATTTTGTCCCTTGTCTGATAGGACCTGAAGAAGACTGTTTGCTGTGGGTCCCTTTTTGAGATATCATGTTATCTGATACACTAACAGGCACACACACAATAATAATATCTCTCCATCTAGCTTGTTCTTTCTCTCTACCCTAGGTTTACCCCCCTGGTTCTAACAGATCTGTTACTATACAGGCATACCTAGGAGATATTGCGAGTTCAGTTTCAGACCACAGCAATAAAATGAATATTGCAATAAAGCGAGTAGCACAAAGTTTTTGGTTTCCCAACGCACATAAAAGTTATATTTATACTATACTGTGGTCTATTAAGTGTACAATATGTAAAAAACTGTACATACTTTAAAAATACTTCATTGATAACAAATACTATCATCTGAGCAAACCGTAATCATTTTGCTGGTGGAGGGTCTTGCCTCAGTGTTGATGGGTGCTGACTGATTAGGGTGGTGGGTGCCAAGGTGGGGGGCGCTGGGACAATTTCTTTTTTTTTTTTTTTTTTTTTTTGCGGTATGCGGGCCTTTCACCGCTGTGGCCTCTCCCGTTGCGGAGCACAGGCTCCGGACACGCACGCTCAGCGGCCATGGCTCACAGGCCCAGCCGCTCCGCGGCACGTGGGATCTTCCCGGACCGCGGCACGAACCTGTGTCCCCTGCATCGGCAGGTGGACTCTCAACCACTGCGCCACCAGGAAAGCCCGGGACAACTTCTTAAAATAAGGCATCAGTGAAGTTGGCCACATTGATTGATGCTCCTTTCACAAACAATTTCTCTGTAGCAGTCAATGCTGTTTTATAGCATTTTACCCACAGTAAAACTTCTTTCAAAATTGGAGTCAATCCTCTCATACCCCGCCACTGCTTTATCAACTAAGTTTATGTAATATTCTAGATCCTTTGTTGGCATTTCAACAGTCTTTACAGATCTTTGCCAGAAGTAGATTCCACCTCAAGAAACCACTTTCTTTGTTTATCCATACGAAGCAGTTCCTCATCTGTTCAAGTTTGATCATGACATTGCAGCAATTCAGTCACATCTTCAGGCTCCACTGAAGTCTTGTACCCCTCAGAGTCATCCATGAAGGTTGGGATCAACTTCTTCCAAAATCCTGTTCCTGTTGACATTTTGGCCTCTTCCCATGGATCACAGATGTTCTTAATGGTGTCTAGAATGGTGCATCTTTTCCAGATGATCTTCAATTTATTTTGCCCAGATCCATCAGGAGAATTGCTATTTATGGCAGCTATAGCCTTATGAAATGTATTTCCTAAATAATAAGACTTGAAAGTTGAAATTTCTCCTTGATCCATGAGCTGCAGAATGGATGCTGTGCTAGCAGGCATGAAAACAACATTAATCTCATTGTACTTCTCCATCAGAGCTCTTGGGTGACTAGGTGCATTGTCAATGAGCAGTAATAATTTGAAAAGAATCTTTTTCTCTGAGCAGTAGATCTCAACAGTGGTCTTAAAATATTCAGTAAACCATGTTGTCGACAGATGTGCTGTCACCCAGACTTTGTTGTTCCATTTGTAGGGCACAGGCAGAGTAGATTTAGCATAATTCTTAAGGGCCCTAGGATTTTCGGAGTGGTAAATAAACATTGGCTTCAACTTCAAGTTGAAGTCACTGGCTGTATTAGCTCCTAAAGAGTGTCAGCCTGTCCTTCGAAGCTTTGAAGCCAGACATTGACTTCTCCTCTCTAGCTATGAAAGTCCTGAATGACAGCATCTTCCCAATATAAGGCTGTTTCCTCTACATGGAAAATCTGTTGTTTAGTGTAGACACCTTCATTAATGATCTTAGCTAGATCTTCTGGGTAACTTGCTACAGCTTCTACATCAGCACTTGCAGCTTCACCTTGCACTTTTTCATTATAGTTATGGCTTCTCTCCTTAAACCTCATGAACCAACCTTTGCTAGCTTCAAACTTTTCTTCTGTAGCTTCCTACCTTCTCTTAGCCTTCATAGAATTTAAGAGAGTTAGGGCCTTTATCTGGGTTAGGTATTCACAACTTGGCTAACTATTGCAAGAGGCCTTGCTTTTGACCTATTTTGGCTTTCAACATGCCTTCCTCACTAAGCTTAATCATATCTAGCTTTTGATTTAAGATGAGAGACATGTGACTTTTCCTTTCACTTGAACACTTGAGGCCAGTGTAAGGTTATTATTTGGCCTAATTTCAATATTGTTGTGTCTTAGAGAATAGGTAGGCCCAAGGAAAGGAAGAGAGATGGGCAGGGTGAGTGGGAGGTGAGAGTGGCTGGCAAGTGAAGCAGTCAGAACACAATTATTAAGTTCACTGTCTTATATGAGTACAGTTTATGGTGCCCCCAAATAATTATAAGCGAAGATCACTGATCACAGATCATCATAACAAATAATGAATAGCACCTAATAACAAATACTGAGAAAGTTTGAAATATTGTGAGAATTACCAAAATGTGACACAGACACAAAGTAAGCAAATGCTGTTGGAAAAATGGTGCCAGTAGACTTGCTCAATGCAGGTTTGCCAAAAACCTTCAATTTGTAAAAATGAAATATCTGTAAAGTGCAATAAAATAGGTATGCTTGTACTCTCTACCCGTTAGCTGTATTAAATCTATAAGACTCCAAATGTGATCATCAAAGAACCCACTGAGTGGCAGGAAGTCTCTCAAAAATCAGTCCCGTAGTTGGTGACTCATGTACGTCAGGCTTGGTTTGAGAACTCCACTAGTACAAAGAGAATGGCTGAGAAGTTTGTGTTTTAATGACTCCCCCAGAAGCAGAGCTAGAACCTAAGAGATTTTCCATTCCCTTCTGGGCTCCTGGCCTGGGCATCTCCAGACCCTCTGGAGGGCTGCTTAGTTCTCATCATTAGGATCTCCAGAGATGAGGGGCAGCCTCCTCTTATAGCCCACTTCCCTGTTCTACCCTGTCGTGACACTGTTGCCTTTGTTAGTGTTTACTGAACACCTTCTCTGTGCCAGATCCTTGGGAGACATGAATGAAATACACCCTTGGTCTCAAGACCAGAAGGGCACAGTTGCTATCATGTGCTAATTAAGTGCACTGACAGATGAATGCCTGGTGCTGTAGGAGCCAGTCCCTCCTGATGACTGATGGAGATCTCTCCTCAAACTCAGGCCCAGTTCACCCTGTTCACTCCTCTGCGGGCAAGGAGAATCAGATGCTCATTTCCCAACACCATCCACCTACTAAGAAATAGTCACGAGTCATCCATCGGCCTCCCTCTCACAGGATCAACCTCTTCATTGTCAAGAAGGTCACTTCTGGGTGCAAGAGGTGGTAGAAAGCAGCCCACTCCCTATGCTCCTGCCGGCTGGTTTACAAAGGAACTGAAGAGCTGCCCTGCCAGGCCATGGTCCAGGGCCCTCCTTTCTGTTCCATGCCATTGCAACCCTTAGCAGTTCATCTCCCAGCTCCCAGAGCAGCCAGGAGAAAAACCAAGCACGCGGTTAGCTTTCTGAATACTGCCTTGCTTCCCCCGATGACTCGTATGGGTTTGCACGAGAAGACTTGTTAGAACTATTTGTTCTACAGGGCAGGCCCTCAAATGACCAAAGCCTGGCTCCCTGGGTTGGCCTTAGGGTTAGGGAATCAACTCTTCATACTTCCTACTTACATTAGCCTGTGCAGTTTTACGATTGGTGCTTGGTCTCTGAAGCCTTTTAAGAAGTTGTATTTGAAGACAGTAGTGATGAACCTAATCCCAAATGTAGATAAAAAAATGTTTCCTGGGAAATGCCTGAGAATTGCCAGGTGTTTTTATAGAGCCCAGGAAAGAGAGGAACAAGGAATGAAGAAAAATAAGAAACAGTAGGAATTTCATACATGTGCTGAGCATGTGATCAAAGACATGGTCACTGTCTTCAGTAGGAAGGGGCAAATGGGAAATAGACAAGACAAGGCATGAAAACCAGCCACCCATCTCTCCTCTGCCACTGCTGCCTTCTCCAGGGCCCTTCCCTAGCTTCTGGTCCTGGGGGACAGTCAGAGTCAGTCTCTGAGGATGGGAAACTGATGTACTGTGTGGGATGGGGCCTCGGATCTCCTTGTCCTTATTTTTCAGGCCTGCAACCTTCCCACCCACCTAACTCAGCCTCCACTTTATAGTTGAAGGAACTTGGGCCCAGGGAGTGAGGTGATTTACCCCTTATCCAACAGTCCATTAGGAGCATGGTGGGGGAAACTCCTACATCTCTAGACACCCAGTTCAGTGTTCTTTCCCTGGGCTGTTTCCACTCCTGAGTTTGGATGAGGTCGAGATGACTGTCATCCCTTTCTTCCAGGGTGCCCACGCCCGGTCAACATAAACATCATGCCAGCTTGGCAAAGCAGTCATGTGCAGGCTTGAGGAAATGTTGTCTTTGTTTCTGGACTTTAAAAGGATATTAAAATGAGAACATCTTACTGGATTGGAAATTTAACGGACTTGAGTGAAAAGATATGTGAAAATGTTACAAAGCCAGTGGCGTCCCTAGGCGTGACACGGCTGAAAACTAAAGTGTTGGGAAAGTAGGACGTTGTTCTTAGTGTGGCTGTTCCCTTCCCTGCCCTCTCTGTTGTGCCTGTAGGCCGCCAGCTCACTGGAGCCGAGAGGGCCTCCACGGCCACCGCAGAGGAGACGGACATCGACGCGGTTGAGGCCCCGCTCCCAGGGAATGATGCCCTGGAATTCAGCCGAGGTGTGACTGACCTCGACGCGGTAGGGAAGGAAGGAGGCTCCCACACAGACTCCAAGGTAAGCCGGAGGTGGCCCACCCAGGTGGACTGCACGCATATCACCTCCCAGAGCAGTCTGTGTCACAGCCTCGGCCACCGTCAGTCACCTCTTAGCCCCTGCCGGGTCACCTTTAGAGTGGGGCACTCCCCAGCACGGTGGTGGTTCCAGAGCATGTTTTACTTCCTTTCAGAGGGGCCCGACTTCTAGAGATTCAGTCCCCCTGTGTTGATGCTAAACGCTGCTGCATGTCAGGATGCCACAGAGCTCGTTCCTAATGCACATCACCCTCCAGGGTCCCATCAGTACTCGGTCCCCTTCTTCTCAGTGGAAGCCCCACCTTATGGCACCTCGTCGCTGCACAATACCTGTGCATGGCTAATCCTTGCACAACATGACATGATCCCCGGGGGCTTAGCTGAAGGAACAGAGTGAGTTTGGGCTGCCTCTGCCTGCAGCTACCAGTTGTGTGCCTTTGATGCTCCTGGGGAGGCTGGAGGTTGGCCCCTTGGAGGTTAGAAACTGCCAGACCACCTCAGGCATCGTCAATTTCAACCTCCTATCTTACGGGTGAGATGATGGACACCCTCAAGGAGTTCCTGATAGGATCCAGGTTAAGAAACTAAGAACCTCCAAGCCGAAGTCACCCCCCCCAATCCCCCGCACCCCGGGCCCACAGGAGGAAAATGCTGACAAATTGCCCTTCCTGTAGATTCCCTGCCAGTTCCCTTTATCAGGAGTGCCTCTCTTTCCTCACCATGCAATGCCTTTTCTCAAGTGGAAGTCGTTAGGCTGGTTCATCAGAAGGAGAAACCTGTCTAGTTTGAAGGGCAATGTTGTTCCAGGTTGTCTGCCTGATATCTTCTTTGGTGCCCAATTTGTACTCCGCAAGTGGCAAAAGCCCTCTGTCACTGGGTGCTTCCTCTTGCACATCTGAAGAAGGACCAGCAGCAGAGCTGCCAGAAATCAAATTCAACCCTGTGCTTGAATTCTCTGGCTCACAGAAACCGTCTTTTTTTTTTTTTTTTTTTTTTTTCGTGGTACGCGGGCCTCTCACTGTTGTGGCCTCTCCCATCGCGGAGCACAGACTCCGGACACACAGGCTCAGTGGCCATGGCTCACGGGCCCAGCCGCTCCACGGCATGTGGGATCTTCCCGGACCGGGGCACGAACCCATGTCCCCTGCATCGGCAGGCGGACTCTCAACCACTGCGCCACCAGGGAAGCCCCAGAAATCGTCTTAATGAAAGTGTGCAACTAGCAGGAGAGAGACAGGAGGGAAGGGAATGGAAACTGCGTTCCCCTTTCAGAGAGAGGATCTCTCCAGACCACTATCTGTGTCCCGACTTTCTTCCCTGGTGGCTCTCACCCTCACGTGTGGCCAGCTCAGGAGAACCCTGCAGAGCCTAGAAGAGGAAGCCCTAAGAACACAACAAAGTAAAGGTGGAAGCCACCTCATAGTGGGGTGGTAGGTAGCTATGTTTCATAGAGACAGATCCCTCTAAGTCCAGAACCTCAAGTAACTCAGCAGCGTGGTATAGTTGGAAGCTATGGGCAAGAGATGGGATGATCTCAGCTGCCTGGTCTCCCATCACATGGCATCAGTAACTCAGGTGTCCAAATAGGGTTTTCTGACTGTGGTCCCAGCACAGGCCATCGGATCATCATCTCCTCTGTGGGGGTCTGTCTACATTTCCACTGAAGACGTAGCATTTCCAGCTCTTGGTTAAAAGCGGGCCATTTCACCCCACCCTCCTACCTGCTATATGTATTAAAGGCAGAGTGAGGCCCCTAAAGGTGGCGTCTGCCCAGGGTCACGCCCGTGTCTCCTCTTCTCCGCCAGGTCTCACCCCACCCTCAGGAGCCCATGCTGACAGCCTCGCCCAGGATGCTCCTTCCGTCTTCTTCCTCGAAGCCCCCGGGCTTGGGCGCAGGCACGCCGCTGTCCACCCAGCACCAGATGCAGCTCCTCCAGCAGCTCCTCCAGCAGCAGCAGCAACAGACACAAGTGGCTGTGGCCCAGGTTCTCCTCAGCCTCCTCCCTACTTCGCAGGCTCCACTCTCATGGGCTTGACGCACCTTCCTTAGAGAGGGGCACAGGGCAGGTTTACAACCTAGCGAGCTATGAGGGATGGCTCCCGCTGTTGGGTCGTTGCTTGTTGAGGAATGGGGGCGGCAGGGAGGGGAGAGATGGGGGACGCGGTTGAAATGGGAAGAAGCGTTTTGGCTTCCCGTGTACCCCTCGCTCTGAGTTGGGCTTGGCTGGCTTGGCTGGATGTTGTTGGATAATGATTTGAACTTACTAAGGAACAAGATGCACATAATTTCACCCTTCCTTTCCTACCTTCATTTCCTGGTGTTTGGGGTGGGAAGTGACGCCTCTGGAGTCAGGATAGATGTGACTTTGTGATACCACTCTTAAAAGAGTGTAAAGTATGAATTTGTCCCAAACACCCTTGCAGAAGCTACCACCCTGGAAACCTTGTCCATAGGGGTTTCCATGCCTCTGTTAGTCATCTACGCATTCCAGGAGGGATTTTTTTTTTTTTTTTAAGATTTCTCCAAGCAGAATTTGATACCATACTGGCCTGGAGTTCATTATATTGGGATTTAACTTACAGGAACTTAGGTATAGTATTTGAGCCATAATGAGAAGACTTGGCTTAGATTTCAGGAGCCAAGTGCTGTTTGAGCCCTGAAGATGTGTTGCACTGCTGCTGCTTTATAAAGGAAGGGTGAGCTGATTTCCCTGCTGCTTTTAGCAGGGATTCCTTTCGCTTGCTTTCTGTGGAGGGCATGTTAGTCCACATCTTCCTTGGAACTTGTGAGTCTGAGCTTCATCTTCTCTATGGGCATTCAGGGAACGGTGAAGACACAGTCATTTGTACCATTTACAGGCTGAATCTTGTGGTAAGAATCAGACAGGGTGAGGACCTGGGTGGGTAGATGAAGACAGTGAAGAGGAGGGTGGGGTCTTCAGGGTTTGGAAAGTTGGTGAGAGATGGGGAAAGGCAGCTCTATGCATCGACATTCTACATCTGGTCAACCAGGCTGGCCTTCTGCGTTCTTGAGTAAGAACATGAAGACTTCTCCAGGGAGCTCTTATCGATCCTCATCGTTTCTTCTCCTTACTCTTCTCGTGACCCTTGGGTGGAGTGAATCACCCAGGTGGAGCCATCCTTTCCAACACATATCCCTTGAGGAAGCATCCAGCAGCCTAACCAAAACGATGCAATGACTTGGGTCTTGAAAAGACCTTCTCTGTAACAGTCTCACCCTGACCTGGGCCTGAGGCCCAGCCTCATGGGTGCCTTTTGCAGGCAGGTTTCAAGAGAGTAAAATCAGTCGGGCACTGCTTCCTAGTGATTCGAACCTTTTTAAAAATCCAGACCATGAACCAAAAGGAGGATTTGGTTCATTTTGTTCAATCCTCATTCCAGGAGGATTTGCAGGTGTTCCCAAAACAGCAACAAAGAGGAAGAATGTCATTAATGGCTTCTTATATTTGGGGGAAAAATCATTACCTTTTGTCAGATAACACAGTTCATCTTCTCTGGTTACTAACGGAGTGGCTGTCCCGAGAATCCCCTCCTCCCAGGTGTGACGGGTGACAGGAGCACAAAGCCAGCGTGCTGCAGCACAGGGCTGTTCAGCAACTCATGTCATTTCCAAAGTTTCCCATTAAATATAAATCCATCCTCCAACCATGATACTTTTCTCCTTCAGCATATCAATTGCCAAGTAATTATTATTTATCTAAGAATGGGCTTGATGCATATTCATGATGAATATTATCGGAGAGGCATTTGAATGTGAACTCACTGCTTAATACTAAAGAGAAACTATTTGCAAATGTATAGTCTGCACAAGAATAAGAGTGTTGTGGCAGTTAACGACGTACTCAGCAAAGCCACAAGACCTGTAAGTCTCCCACAGGATGAAACCCGAAGAGTGGTTCTCTGGCCCAGAATCAAGCATCTGTCTCAAGGAGACATCACTGCCCTGGCCCTATTTTAATTGCCTGTGTCCTTGAAGACAGTGAAGCTAGGAGAGGGGAAGAGCATGGTGCTTGCAGTTCACTTGATGAGCCTCTCTCAGTTCCAGCCACTTCCACAGGCTGGATACCCTCAGCCTTTCCTGCACTTGGAATCTGTTGATTATAGTTGGTGGTGTCCTGGTTGAGTCTCAGTTCAGGCAGTGACATGATTGAAAGGCCACCAGAGTGCATCAGTATCCCACATTGATGAAATGACTTGGGGTTGGGTCGTAGACTTCTAAAATCTTCAGGTCAGACAGTACCTTGAGGTCTTCAGAGAGCTTCTGGGGCAGACTCCTCTGCCCCTCTCTGCCTTCCTCATAAGCAGTCTCTTCAGTTTGCACCTTCCTTTGCTGCCCAGGAACGAAGCAGCCGTATTATTGTAACCTCTCAACTGGCTTTCAGCTCCCCTGTCCTCTGGACCGATTCAGTCCTAAACCAGCCTTCAGCTACAGGTTTCTGTGTGTGTTCCTCTCCCACTCTCTTTGTAGCATTTGATCCAAGGGCTTTTTATTAGTATCCATATCTTTGGGTATAAACGATATAAGATATATAGGTGGACTAATAGATAGGTCTTCTTGGCATCTTTCATGCATTTAAAATATATCAAATCTGGCATAGTTGGTTTCTCTGCACAGTGTCCAGTATGAAGTCAGCTTTTACTTGTTCTGTCAGACTCCACTGCCATCAAACTGCAAGGTTTCTTTCTTCGTTAAACTACCAGCAGTCCCCAGAATTCCAATGGGTAATACTGTGACCTCAGCACTTCAGTGGGAACATAATTTCCTTTGTTCTGGGGACATCCAAGTCCTTCTATGTGACTCCTGAGAAGTGCTAAGGATAAAGATAGTTTCTTGCAAACAGGTGCACTCTTGGGGTCCCTTGTTGCATGATTTATGCCCCTCTCCCCCATGTATTCTCACAGGCCAGTCTGGTTCTATTGTTATCATTGGGACTAGGCTTAGATCTCCTTCACAGCATTCTGATTTGGTCTAAGACCTCAAGATCTCTCCCAGCTTCTCCCTAAATTGGTTCAGAGCTGGCCTAGAAAGGGCCTGTCCTGGCCTTAAAGGTATCCAGGCAAAGGTGTCGCTCAGCTGCCTCTTAAGCATTTCTAGATTAGACATCAGTGTGTAAATAGTGAACCCCAAGCCCTTTGGACCACTTTCCTGACCCAGCATGAGGCTTGCCTGGCTGCACTAGCTTCCTGCTTTTAGATGGACCAGAAGTTCAAGGGTGCAAATGAGAGTATAGCCAAGCCTTGAACCAAAGCCGGGATGTAGCTGGTGCCCGCATGGCCACGGGCTGGGGCCACATAGCTCCAGAATTGATCCAGGCGCTGTGGCTGACTGGCAACAGTTAAGTAGGCCAGGCTCCTTCACAGTTTGCCAATTCCTGGCCAAGCTCATGGGGAAAATGTTATACTGCAGCTCAGTATTGCTATTTAAAGATTTCTCCTCTACCTGCTGCCACTTGCACTTGTTCTGAAACAAGTGATTGGTTACTTATGCTTTGCAATTGTGTATGCCGTAGTTAGAGGAACAGCGCTACAAACCCTCCACACCCCGCCGAGGCCCTAGATTTAGCATCTGGCCTTGTGGCTTCCCCCAGTCCCCAGCAGCCTGGGTGCACTGCTCAGGTCCCTGCCTTGTGCATGCTGAGACAGCGCTGCCTGCCTCCGCTTGTGTGTCCGGTGTGTGTGTGGGCCAATCGCTCTGGTTCTCTCCACTGCCATTTCCATGTGCCTGCTGCTCCCTAACTTCAGCCTGGGCCTGCCCCCACTTCTCGCGGAGGAGCTGGAGTCCAGGCAAGTAGGCTGGAGAGCCAGTGGGCAGTGGTCTGGTGTTGCTGGGTGGGTTGAGGGTGGGTATCTGAGTTTTGGGAAGTGGCCAAGCTGGAGGGCACAGGGTCAAACTTCCGCTTGTAGTGCTGTGGCAGGAATGCAGAACTGGACACCACCCTCCAGGCGCGGCCCTCCCACTGACTTAGATTGTGACCAGAATAAGTCATTGCCAAAGACCACACAGCTCTGGAGAGGCAAAGCTAACTCCTACCTTTTCAGAAATTGATACGGCCTACCTTTGCGAAAGGTGTCTGATGCTTTAAGAGTGTGCTGAGTACAAATAAGTCCCGCCTGGTAGGGGAGAGGCGGTGTTATCTGCTCCTGTTGTGCCACGGAGGAAGCGAGCACACAGCTGTAGCTGACTGCCCAAGCCAAGGCTGAAAATAATGCTGCCTCATTTTGGTGCTTCAAGGCCAGGCCCACATATGCAAAAGACAGGGACTATTAAATTGCCTCAATTTTTTTTTTTTTTTTTTTTTTTGCGGTACGCGGGCCTCTCATTGTTGTGGCCTCTCCCGTTGCGGAGCACAGGCTCCGGACGTGCAGGCTCAGCGGCCACGGCTCACGGGCCCAGCCGCTCCGCGGCATGTGGGATCTTCCCGGACCGGGGCACGAACCCGCATCCCCTGCATCGGCAGGTGGACTCCCAACCACTGTGCCACCAGGGAAGCCCAAATTGCCTCAAATTTAAAGGAAGTCTTGGCTGTTTTGTCCCAGCTTGGCCTGGTCTGGGTTCTCCTGTGGTGTGCAGACTGCTGCAGCGAGAGGTCGGAGCCTTATGCCTGCTGCCACTTTTGACGGCTGCAGGAGCAGAAGGGCTTGTTAGAGCTGGGTTTAGGCGGCAGCAGCGGCAGCAGCAGCGGTGTGTGCTTTCTCATTCCTAGGGTTTGAAAATGCCTGAAATGTTATAACTGCGTTTGCAAAGCTAAAATTCTTATTTAGTCTGCCACGAGGAGCACTCAAACACAGCATTTTTCATGGTGCTGAGTGCCAGTGGATTTGTGATGAAAGCATTTGATGCAAGGGTCATCTTTTATGTACTGATGGTACCTTCACCACTGGAATGGTTACCTGCAAAGGAAACTTCCAATTTTTTTTTTCCCCTGGCTTCTGCAGGAGGGAATTCCTCTTTTGTTCCCAGTCCTAATTCTCTGACTTCCCAGTGGAAATCTAGAAATGTTCTTCAGTGAGCCTTTAATGAGTGGCCCCTGGTACTGACCACTACATACACCTGGATGTGAAATCACAGACTCTCCAAGCCTCTAGCCAGCCCTCTCAGTTGAAAGATGGAGAAAGTGAGGTCCAAGTAGAAGTGAATTACCTGCAGTTGCATAGGGAGTAACCAACAGACTCAAGTGTTCCAGCTCCTGTTGGGATGTTCAGATGTGGGGTTCAGGCACCTGAGTCTGTAGCATGTGTGTGCAGGGAACCCTCCAGAGATGCCAGTTAGTGGTAGGCAGGATTCTCCACTTTCTCTGTTTACATGCATTGAAAGTTTTGTTCCACATTTATGCCTAATGTTTCTGTTTTGTTCCAAAGAAAATAGAAAATGGATAATTAACAATTCTGTCTGCTCGGTACATTCCTTTCAATGATATTCTTAGTTGGAATAAGTTACATTACTTGCAGATAGAGGTTAAGGTTGGCCTTTCCTCTGGGGGCCTTTCTGGGGGTGGGCTTCCCACAGCAACTGTCCTGTTTCTCAGAAGCAGCAGGATCTGGGGGACTCTCGGGTGAACTACCTCCATGCCTCAGTCTCCGAGGAAGATAGAGGCTTAATAGCCATCCACCATCTGATATCCAGATTGAAATGCTATTGCCTCTCTTTTCTCTGTTCCCACACTTCTCTAGATCTCTCTTTAGATTAGCTGAGGCAACAAATGAGGCTGATTTCTGGACCAAAATATCAGTTCTGTCCTTAGCAGCACCTGGTGGAGGACAGATTTACTTTAGATTCCTTAGGCATCCTCCCCCGAGGGAAAGATCTGCCTCACGTTGGGAACCACTAATGGAAAGTGGCAACTAATCTCATTAGTGGCCCCACTTAGAAGCAGAGCCAACTGCAGGATCAGGTCCTTAAATCCGGGCAGCAGGGGGAAGCAGCTGCTGCATCCAAGAGTATGATCTCTGAGTGCTGGCTGCTGGGAGGACAGACACTGGGCTGGCAGGACCCTGGGTCAGGCTTGGCCAGACTGTGGAGTGGTCATGGTCTTTTACTCCCTGATAGAGCGTGAATCTCTTTGGAGCAGATTGCTCTTCAGAAATCCAGAGCATTTGTTGTCTGAGCCAGAGAATTGGCTTTTCCAGTTCCTTCCTTCTCTCCTCCGCTCCTGGTTCCAACTCTCCCACCCTGCTCAGCCTGACTCTGTGTCTTTATCCACACCATGTTTTCGGTTCAAGAAAACCCTCTTTCCCACAGTCTGCCTTGGTCCAGGCCACCAACTTCATCAGCTCTGCTTATTCAGGGACCTTCAGAAACCCTCCTAGAGACCCCTTTATCCACTTCTTAGTAGAAAAATCACATATGTGTAAATATTGTCATGGTCTCGTGACTCAGTTTCTTCAAACCAGGGTCCTGACAGAATCACCCCACCTCTCCTCCCACTGAATTGTATCCCCACACCCAGATTGCACACGAAGAGCAGACCCTACTGGGCCCTGAGCATTCGGGGTATGCCATTGCCAGGTGCTCTACCATGAGAAGGTGAGAGTTGATGAGGGTCCCCCTCTTCTCATAGAGGGCGTCTCTGTAAGCTGTTTACCTCAGCCCTGCCGGGGTTGCTGGATGAGGCCCTGTTATTAGTCAGTCAGCAAACGTTTGACATTTGCCAGGTATGAAGCATGCTCCCAGGTGCGCTGGGAAATAAAAGAGGAATGGAAGGTCAGGGAAGGAAGCTGACACCCACCCACAGGTGTGAAAACACAGACCATTACAGCCATTTCACTGACTTAGAAAGGGCATGTGTAGGGCTTCCTATTTCTCACGGTATTTGGATGCTAGGAAGGGGAAAGGGAAGATTGCAGGGAGTTTACTGTGACACTGTTCTTAGCTAGTGGGTCAGTGTATCAGTTTTTGGTTTCGTTTTTTAAAAGACAAGATAAGAAAAATGTACCTGCCTCAACACAGCAGTAATATGTTAGCTGTCAAAGGAGTTCCGACAGAGATGGAGCAGGGGGCAGGGTCTGGGGCCCAACTCTTTCCTACCTTTTGCTTGTGGTGTGGGGCTCTGAGTTGTACATGAGTGACACATCATGGCCCTCACTCAGGACAGAGAGAGATCCAGCGAGGAGCTTCTTTCAGCCTCTCCTCTGAATTGCAAGCCCCGGTGCCCATTTTGCCCGGGGCAGGGCTTCTTTGTCTTGAATTGAACCTGGAAGGTGTCTCTGGTCCTGGCCGTCCACCAGTGACTCACATTTGCATTCACGTGCCTCTCTTCTCTCTGTCCTGTCTTCTCGCTGTCTTCTCTGCCTCCTCCCCTGCAGGTTCACTTGCTGAAGGACCAGCTGGCTGCTGAGGCTGCTGCGCGGCTGGAGGCCCAGGCTCGCGTGCACCAGCTCCTGCTGCAGAACAAGGACATGCTTCAGCACATCTCTCTGCTGGTGAAGCAGGTGCAGGAGCTGGAGCTGAAGCTGTCGGGACAGAACGCCAGTAAGCCAGGGCCCTGCCCAGCCTCACCTCCATATGGAAGCTCTGGAGCCACATGTTCTCTTCCCTAAAGCTTTTTGGTGGTGCTTTATTGGACCCCTGACCTGGTGTCCCAGCAGAAAACAAAGGCAGCTCTGTTTGTCCCATCCATACATTTCATGGAATTCCAAAAGGGCAGGGCCAGAGAGGGGCTTGGCTGCCTTCTAGCCCAGTGCCCAGACTTGACCTTGAAAGTCCCCGGGAGTCACAACCACATGTTCACCCAGCCTCTCCTCGATGGGGGCCCGGGCTCTTTACACGTAAGCTAGGCCTTCCCGTTTCTTTCTCAGAGGGATTTTCCAGTCGAAATACGCTGAGCACCTATTGTGAATTGTGCTCTCTGTGAGCTCTGCAGGAGACATCAAACTGTTTAGTAGTTTACTCTCCCTGCACTATTTCACAACTCGGCAGCCTAGAAAAGGCTGGCAGCAGTCCGTGTATTTAGTGGATAAGGCAGAGGAGTAACTGTGGCCAGCTAGCTCTGCTGGTTAGTGGCAGAGGTTGCCTGGCTCCCAGCCTGAGATGGCTGCCTCTACGCCCAGCCACCCCCAGGCTGCACTGAGAAGTACTAGAAGATAGCGTGTCTCCATGCCTTCCTCCTGAGCTTGTCCCTGGGTTGTCTGCTGCTCTAAGTGTGCATTGGCTGTGGACCAGTATCCATTGATCGTATACATAATCTCATTGAATCTCTATAGTGGTAGGTGGTGGTGTGCCCATTTTACAGATGAGGAAATAGACTCAGGGCGGTTAAGTAACCAGCACACAGTTTCAGGACTAGCAAAGTGTGGAGCCAAGATTCAAACCCAGGTCTAATGCTTTCCCTATTATACCAGTATTTCTCCCAAACTATCCCGTGAGCTTTTTAAAAAATGGATATTCTCAGATCCAACCCACAGAGGTTCTGCATTGGTAGATCTGGGGCAGGGCTGATATCTCTGTGTTTTTAAAGTGGCCCAAAGTTATGGATTGGGAACCTCTGTACTTCACCACTCTGAAAGGCTCTCTGGATTTTTATTTTTGTTTATCAAGTCCCTGTTGTATTCTAATTAATGCCAGTTTACAAGGTTGCACCAAGTGTTACTACATGCTTTTAACATAGCTCTTCAGTTTGTACCTTTTTCCTACCACACACCCCATTCAGGGCATCCACGGGCCTCACCAGCTGATCATGTGGTTATCGTTGCCCTGCCTTTACCACCTCCCCTGAGCTCCTCCCCTTCAGCCTGGCGTGTTTCTGCTGCGTGGGGTGGAAGGAAGGGCTGAAGAGCCCCTGTGAGGGTTCGCTCTATTGGCCAGGGACCTGGGTGGGCCAACGGTGGCTTCCAAACCAACCACCTTGCTAATGTCGCCCCCTCCCCCTCTTCTCCCCCCCTCCAGTGGGCTCCCAGGATAGCTTGCTGGAGATCACCTTCCGCTCTGGAGCTCTTCCCGTGCTCTGTGACCCCACGACCCCGAAGCCAGAGGACCTGCATTCGCCGCCCCTGGGCGCGGGCTTGGCCGACTTCGCCCACCCAGTGGGCAGCCCCTTAGGTAGGCGCGACTGCTTGGTGAAGCTGGAGTGCTTCCGCTTTCTCCCGCCCGAGGACACCCCGCCCCCTGCTCAGAGTGAGCCGCTCCTGGGCAGCCTGGAGCTCATCAAGTTCCGAGAGTCGGGCATCGCCTCGGAGTACGAATCCAACACGGACGAGAGCGAGGAACGTGACTCGTGGTCCCAGGAGGAGCTGCCCCGCCTGCGGAACGTCCTGCAGAGGCAGGAGCTGGGCGACAGCCTGGACGATGAGATCGCCGTGTAGGTGCTGTGGTGCTAGCAGGCGGAGGCTGTGGCCAAGGTGTGGAGGGCCAAGTCTGGCTGCTGCCCGGGTAGGGGCTGCCGGTGAATGCGCACTGCTGAGGATACCCAGGGGCGCAGAAGCGTTTACAGTTTCAGAAAAGGATTAGGGTTTTGCTTTGGAGGGTCAAGTGGGGAAGACATTGGATTCCCAGAAGTGAATCAGCTCCTCCCTCCTGCTTGTGACTACTGGGTGGGCGGGGGTTGGGCAAGGGGCCTCTCAGAGCCCATGGCTTTGGGAGAAGGTCCCTCTTGAGGACCACCAGGCTGCTGAAGGACCTGCTTCCTGCATCATCAGGCTCTCCTGCTCTGTCGTGTGATGCCCCCTCACCCCCCACTACTTCTATGGTCCCGACTATGAAGGGAAGCCATCGGTACCTTCTCAGGTACTTTGTGTTTGGATATCAGGATGCTTACCAGTTGCCTAACTCTCCCCTGACCTTTGTGGGAGGAATTCCTTCTCTAGGCCCTTGCAAAGATTGTAGAGGTCGAAAGCTCTAGGCTGAAAGACAGGATAGTCCTTTCAGTGTGAACGTGGAATTGGGATGTGTCACATTGTGGGGATAAGCTTTCAGATGAACTGGATCCAAACATTTTCTCTAGGTGGGCTTCAGGTGTTGCTACTGAGGGAGACTGGGAATTTACTGTCCTTCAGGCCCTTGCCATGAAAGCCTGTGGGGAGGACAACCTCTTGCCTGCCCCAGATCACTTACATCTGATTACTCAGTGTGGATGCCCTGCCCACCTCCTGCCTGCAAGTCCAGCTCATCCACATGGAGGCTGGAAAGCTGCCCTCTCTCCCCTGTGTCCTGCCTCAGGGGCTGTGCCGGCTGAAGCTTTTGTAGCACTCTTGCCTTTATAAAAGCCTCAGAGACCCGGAGCCCCCAGCCTTACCTCTCAACTTGTCCCTTCCATTGGGCAGTAGTGGTCAGTTTTTACTGCAAAAAAAACCCACCAAACATAGACTGGTAGCTGAGACCGCTCAAGTCCACTCTTCAGAATCACTGCCACTTAAGTTAGAGACGATAGTCACTTTGCCCTTGACCTGTCTCCCTGTGGGTGCATGCCTCGAGCACACCTGTAAAAAGTGCCAGGTACAATTCTCTTTTACCATCTAGGCCTAGAGATTACCACCTGGTACAGTGAGCTGATTGGGGCAGGGAGGGCTAGCTTACTTGTCCTTGGTTCCAATAAGGCCCTAAGTGGCTGTTAACAGATTTAAAGGTGCCTGAAGAGAGAGCTGAGACATGCTAGTGCCAAGTGTTGGGAAAAGAAGTCTTTATCTTGGACAGCAAACCACAGACCCAGACTGCAGTATTATTTGGGGATCAATTGGTAAGGATGTGGTTGCAAAATTGAGTTCTTCACTCCTAACGTGGCTTTATTAAATATAGAAATGAAAGTGCAGATCTTTTCTTATAGCTACAGTTGGATTTCTTCTAGACCAGAAAGTCCAAATTAAGGAAATAAATGTAGCTTTCTGTTAGCCTTCCTTGGTGCACGAGGGTGTCAGTGGAATGGGATGGGTGCGTGTGTGTGTGCATGTGTGTACACGTGTGCTGGCATTGACACACACGTGTGAGGGAAGGTGTATACGTGTGCATAGGCTTGTGAGAAGTGACCAGAGAGAAGAGAATGGGAATCCCCAGGGTGTTTGAATCAACAGTAGATTTCTGTTCTTTTCCTAATGTGCATTTGGTTGGAGAGAGGTGGTCCTGTTTTTGTTACACTTTCTAATTAATCATTGGAAGTAGGTCCAGATACACAAGGGAAGGAAGAACCATGAAATCAAAGGAGAGAGGTTATGAGTCCGGTTTGGCTGAGCCTCTCTAGCTAGCTTACAAAATCCTACCCGGGCTTCCTTGAGCGTGGCACCTCTTAGCTCATTAGAATTTGGAGTGTTCAGGGGAGTGGAAGGTCTGACTTCTCCAGGCCCACTGCCTGCAAGCAGGGGCTGAGGACAAAGCCAGAGGCCAGTGGATTAGGTGTGTGGAATGTGGTAGGAGAAGGCTTCTTTGGGATGGGGAGAAGAGAGGGTGGGGGAATAATTTCTAAAAGGGTCTTGAAAACCTTGCCAAGGGAAGGAAGAAAGGAGACAGTGGAGAGATTGAAGAATTGGAGAGACTAGTTCTACGTACCGCTGACTTGGGACCCATTTAAGACCCTTGCCCCCGGGGTGCTCCACAGTGGTTTCCACCCATCTCGGCCCCATTCTTTCCCCATTTCAGGCCCTCCCTGGAGCACTGGTTTGTGTGTTGGCATCCTCCTCAGTGTGACCCACACCAGCACGCACTAGGTGTGTTGGAGGTGGAGGAGACAAAGGACAGATCTAGGGGCCTTGAAGGGTCACCAGCCACTGGGCAGGAAAGGGAATGTTGCAGACCTGATCTCCGAGCAATGTCACCCTGTCCTCCTCTCTCCTTGCTTCTTGCTCTGCTAACTCAACTCCTGCCCGCCTCTTTTTCATCCTTCTACTCTGCCCTGTATGGAGGACAAGTGGACACCAGGGGCGCCTACCTTACTGTGCCTGCCCCAGCCTTTCCTGGGTGCCAGCAGACTCTTGGGTACACAAGGCTCCCACAGTTGCGGAGCCAGGAAAGAACTTCTCTACACAGGATGGACTGTATATTGGGACTGAAAATCATATTCCTGCTTATACCAATGCTGTCTATAAAGCCTCTTCATAGCCTCACTTCTCTCAACTCTCATTTAGGGGTTGTATTCCTTTCGTTTTCTCTTTGCCTGACTGCTTCCTCCCACTCTGCCCCCTCCCCCTGAACCCTCTACTTCCTAAAACTGTGTGGCATTAACTCTGTTGGATCAACTCTCTGGGAAAAGATTCTGTTCATGTAAGTGCACTTACTCCCTGGATGTTGTCACTAGTCTAGTGGCTTTTGCTAAATAAACCTTTCTTGTTTCTAAAAGCTTTTCCATTGTCTTTTCTTGCCTTTTCTATTCTACCTGCTCCTTCCTCCCACCCACCCCTCAACTTCCCAAGCCCGGTGGCATCAGCTCTGTGACGCACCATTCCCAAGGGTGTGTGGTGTTTAGAAAGAACTCGTGTGTTCCTTCAAGGAGCAGGGGAAGGTGGTGCCTTCAGTGGCAGTTTATTCAGACCAGACTTGCAGGATCGGGCTGTACCAATGGTTCTTATCCAAGGGCGATTTCGCTCCCCCAAGGGATGGATGTTTGGTGACGTCTGGAGACGTTTTTGGTTGTCACAACTCGGAAGGAGGCTATTGACACATAGTGGTTGGAAGCCAGGGATGTTGCTAAATATTCTACAGTGAATAGAACAGCCCCACCACAAAGAATTATCCAGCCCAAAATGTCAGTAATGCCTAAGCTATACCCGTTTTTTGGACTCTCCCAAACCCCAGGTCTTTTCAAACTCCAGACATCACTGGAATATATTGGCGGCGGCAGCAAGTTTTGAGAGCTTGAAAAAGTACATTGTAGATATTTTCAGATATAATTAAGATCATCAAGATTATAAAATTTCACTGACTCCCCGACTAAATGTCTGAAATATGTAGTTGGTAGGTTTCTAGATGGCCCCATTCCAGGAATGTTCATTCTGGAGGCAAACAGACTTCTTCCCACACCTGCCTAGAAGGGTTATGGTGTCGCTGAAACACAGCTCAGCAGAAGAGTCCTGACTCATTGAGATGTGGGCTTTCCTTCAGGGAGTAGAAATGAAAGGGGAGGAAGGATGCTTGCAGAGAGGGACGTTAGAGAAATATGGAGCTGCAGGATCTCGCAAAACCCTCATCGTGAAAACCAGGCTCCCCTGACTGGAATGCATAGCCGTTTTGAAGGCAGAGGTTTTGTTAAACCTGATATTTTGGTAGGCCAGGCCTGAAGGAAAGTTGGAGGGTCCGATCAACCAGGGTCACATATCCTCTGCCCTTTTCTGGCTGAGTGAACTGAATTGAGCCTTATTTTCTTCTCTGTAAAATGGGAATACAACACACCACATAAGGCTATAATGAAGAGTAGGTGAGATTGTTATTTTAGAAGCGCCCAGCAGAATGCCTGGCAGTGGTCCAGGGTGCAATACAGTTTAGCCCCTAATTAACTGGGAGGGGGAGGCCCTGTTTGTCCTGGTCGGTGCAGTTGTGTTCTGCGTGCATTTTCTGCTGTGCGGAAACTATTCAGAACTCTGTACTGAGAAAGCTACTGGGGTCATAATGACACTCCGTTAAACGTGAAAGGTGGAAAGTACCCTGTCCTTACGGAGAAAACGCTAAGTTCTCGCACCTGCCAGGCCATGATTAGCATGTGCTGTGGCCCTTGGGCTCAGTCCCTGGCCTTTGGAAGGCTTTCTCTCTTCTCTCTCTCTTTTTTTTTTTTTTTTTTTTTTTAAGCTGTGCTCTGTGCCCATGATGTGGATGCCCTGGAGGAGGGAGTGAGGGCTGGGCCGAGGGAGGGAGACCAGATGAGGAGTGATTCCGTGCCTGGTCCTCCAGCAGAGCATGCTGAGACTGTGAACGGTCCCTCAGGTCCACTCCGTGTCCCCCTCCTTGTGCTCCCTCAGGAGCCCTGTCAAGGGGACACACGTGCACAGCCACGTCTGTAAGGAGAAGCCTCCAGGGGCTCCGGTGGCCTTTCCACTTAGGAAAGCAGGAGGTCAGAGTGAGGGCTAAAGACTCGCCAGAGTCACTCACCTGCTTCCCTCTGGGAACCGGGCCCTGGAAGCAATGGAATAATGTCAGGGCTGCCTGCAGACCACCCTGCCCCCCAGGGAGTGGGTGGGACCCTGCATGTCCTGGCTCCCAGGCCAGTTGGAGCCCGCAAATCAAGTAGACTCTGGGACTCTGACTTAGAGGGTGGAGGGTGAGGGAAAGGGTGAGGTGAGGAGCGGGGCACTGGGTGCAGGACTGGGAGTGGCCTCACAGCAAGGGACTGGTGTGTGATGGGGGTGTGAGCCAGCCTGTCTCTCACAAAAGAACCACAAATGATATTTTAGTAGAACAGTGAAAAGCAGAAACAGCTTGGCCAAACTATAAAGGGGGACTTCGGAAGACTTAACTATGTGACCACTGGGTGAGGGGAGCTCCTCCACCCCAGCCCATTGGCCAAGCAGTGGGGAAGCAGAGACAAGGGGAGGGTTGGTGCCAGGGTCCCTGAAAGGAAGTGCCCCCTTGCAGTTAAGGGGCCCAACTGAGTCATTAGGGAGATGAAATGAGAGGTAAATAAGGCCTAAAACTAAGACCATCAGACATAAGCTCTTTCTTTTTTTTCTCTAACCACATAATGGGCAAAACCGATGTCTTTGCTGCACCCTCGATGCTCATCCATTTTTCTGGGTCAGAGTCGGCTATGAGGTTTGCTCAGAAATGGAATAAGGGTCGGGGCTGTCTGCTGGGACATTTCTTGGTACTAGGAAGCAGTGTTTTCACATGTTTACCAGGCTTTTTAGACATGACTCAACAGAGCCTTGTAGAGATGCCCCGTGGGTCAAAATGATCTGTTCTGCTTCAGCCAGAGTATGTCCCTTCCAAATGAAGGATCATAGTACACGTGGTGGGAATGGGCCACAGCCCTCTTTGCCTCTTTTCTGCCTTATGCGTGGGGCATGTTGTCCTCCCCGTTCCACCCCTCAGAAGATCTAACACCTAAGAAGCTTTCAAACGGTGCAGAGATTCTGCTGGTGGAACGGACAGAAAAGGGCATTCAACCCTTCTCCCTCAGTGTGAGTTGTCCCACGGTGCAGGGCAAGGACCAATCACAGAGGGACCAACAGGAAGGCCAGAGTTTTAGAGCAGTGGTTCTCATACTTGAGCTGCATCAGAATCACCTAGAGGGCAATTAGAACACAGATTGAGGGGCCTACCCCCCAGAGTTTCTGATTCAGTAGGTCTGAGAATTTCATTTCTAACACATTCCCCGGGGATGTGTACACTGCTGGTCTGAGCACCTCACTTGGAAAGCCACCATTTTAGAAGATAGTCTCAAACTTCGGGTATTGTCTTTCAAAAAAAAAAAAAAAAAGAGGCAGGGAGATGGGCCTGATGTTGCTAGGCAACTGGTAGCAGAAGGGGAGTGGGATGGGAACCAGGGACTGAGAAGGACAGGTGGTACAGGGTGACCTCAGACTTGACAGAAGGCAGTCACTACCTTTGGTTTATTGGCCTCTCTGTAGAGACATAAATAGGCATCATCCCCTGTTTACCTGAAGCGTTGTCCACTAACAAGACAGCTGCCGCCACCCAGCAGACCTACTTGAAGGCCTGGCAGCTGCCTGAGGAAAGCCTGTCTCCCGGCCAGGACTTCTGCCCCTTGCCCCAGAGGGTTTTGAGCTTGCGATAGTACACCTTGCAGCTGAAGCCCTCCTTGAAGCCCTCCTTGATGTGGCTCTTGAGGGAGTGCAGCGTCGGGTACATACGGCAGCAGGCCGCACACTTGTAGCCGTTCTGCTGGGCCAGGTGCCACTTGGAGGCCCTTAGGATGTCCTGGGTTGTGATGTAGTCTATGGAATCCAGGCCGGGCCTGGATTTCTTGGTGGCCTCTTGGGGGTAGGGGTTCTCTGAGGAGGAAGAGGATGAGCAGATGCTCTCAGCCGTGTCCTCTGGGAGGCAGTTGTCCCCCCTGCCCTCATTCAGCCGCAGTTCTGGGAAGCTGTAGGTGTCCAGGTGGTTCTCTTTGTCCTTGAATACAAAGTAGCTGTAAGGAGAGAACCAGGGCCGGTAGATGGTGCAATTCCTCCTCAGCTGCTCACTGTCTGGGTGGTCCTCCAAGATGCAGCCTGCAAAGGAAAGGGCTGGGTCTGAGCCTCGAGCCAGGCAGGGAGCAGTGAGGCCTGGGGTGGTGAAGCAGAAAGGCAAGAAGGCAGGTAGGCAAGCAGGACTTCAGGTTACTTCTGCCCCTCCTTGAGTGCAGGTCTGAGAGCAGGCAGAGGATGGGGTGGGGAGAGCAGTCTTAAGGCATTCCTTCCTGCTGTCCAGAGAAAAGCAGTTTGATCTCTGGGTAGAAACTCCCCTTGCAATGACGAATTAAGCCTTGGCATTCATCAGGTGCATCCCTCCCTGCAGACACCTTTCCTCTGCCTCCTCTGAGGATAGACACAGGTAGCTCAGCAGACAGCCAGACCTCTGGCCTCCTAGAGCCCCTCTTTCTACCACCACTGGTTGTGGCCGTTTTTCCAGCCTCACTGTCTGCCTGCAACAGCCCAGTCAGGCAGAAAGTGCTGTTCTCCATCAGCCTGAGAGACAGGAGAGGAGAAGTAGAGGACTCTACAGACCTGCAGGTCTCTGCTAAAGGAAGCACCAGACAGGAGACTGCAGGGGGAAAGGCAGCACGTGGCGATCCCACACACAGGCACCCTGCCCTTAGGGGAGCAACCCCTGTTCCCCCAGCTTCTCACATGTGCCCGCCTGAGTCAGAGAAGGCCTCAACTGGTGAGAGCACTGTGTAGAGCACCCCATGCCGGAGAGCACTGCTTTGGTACTGGGGTAGCAGGACCTGAGCTGGGCTGGACGCCTCAGTGGGGAACACTGTCTTTGCAATGCCTGGGTTACAGAAGAAACACTGGTGAGCTGAGCAAGGTTGGGCGTCCTCTTGTTGGGACCCCTCCCCCCGAGACATACCTAGAGGTTCACCTTTGGTGCTTTAAGGCACTGCAAAACTGAAGCAAGACAATGACCTTTGTGGCATCCACATAGGCAGAGCTATTCTGGATGACCTCCTGGGGAATTCCAAATGGGGTGCTGGTTTCAGTGAGACCCTGAAAAGGTCCTCTCCAAAGAAGAATATAAGATGTGGACCAGATGACAGCTTTCTGCCTGGCCCTCCCCTCTCTTGACCCTTCTGCAGCTCACTCTGTGTGTGTGTGTGTGTGTGTTTTCACTCTGCACTGAAGCCTTTGAGTCCCTCTGTGTGTGTGTGTGTGTGTGTGTGTGTGTGTGTGTGTGTGTGTGTTTTCACTCTGCATTGCAGCCTTTGGGTCCCTGGAGGGCCCAGAGGAGGGAGTCTGGTCGCGGACCGCATAGCTATGTTACAAGATTCCTTGAGGACGAGAAGCCCGTTTCTCCAGTTAAAACGCCTCCCACCCACAGCCAGAGAGTGTTCAGGTGGACCCCAGCTGCCTGATGGTTGCTGATACTTGGATTAAGAAGCTGACTTGCCTCAAATCGCAGAGCAGTAGCTGTGCTCACTTTGGGAAACAGATGGATACAAATGCCCTGTGTATAGGCAAATGATGTTTAGGAGAACCACTTCACAGAACAGCACTTCTCAAACTTTAATGTGCATAGGAATCACCTGGAGATCTTGTTAAAAATGCAGATTCTGGTTCAGTGGGTCTGAGATAGGACCTGAGATTCTGCCTTTTTCTAACAAGCTCCCAGGTGATGATACTGAGGTTGCAGGTCCATGAACCATGCTTTGAATAGCAAGTCCTCAGAGCATTCAATTTTATTCCATGATAGGCTCATCAGTTACCCCCCCCCTTAGGTTCCTTCTGATGGATTGATAAGTCTAGATCTTCTCCAGCTTGTCAAAACAGGGCTGAAACTAGTACATACTCCTTACTTAGACCAACTGTCACTTTGAGAGTTCATGCAGGTTCAGAGGGGGAAAACGCCTGACAACAAATGTTTCCCCCATCCTTCCCTTGCAAGAAATGAATAAACAGCAGGAACTACTTACCATGTATGCAGCATTTAGAAAAATTATTTTCTCCCCATGTGTAATAGGGACCCTCTCACTAAATCGTGGTCCTGTAACATGATCTGGTAGAGTACTCAATTACAAGCTTCAGAAAAACCACATTTTTGTGGCCCTAGTGGCACGAGAGTTTACCTGGCAAGCTGGTGGCATGTGAGGACGTGATATCAGGAAAAGTAGTCCAAGCAGAGGAAGGGATTTGAGGTCCAGAAATGCTGAAGTGTGAGGAGTTCTCCATATTCTGACTGCTGAAGTATATGGAGATCACGCACGCCTGCTCTCAAGAATCTGGTTGGGTTGTCCAGACAATAAACATTCTGAGCTCAGTTGACATCACAGAAGGCCACATGATTCTACTCGCCAGTGAGGTTATCCCTCTCAAAGATGGATGAGGTCTGTAGCAAGCAAGATAAAAAATTTTAAAGATTTTTTTCATTTGTCATTCTTCCGTGGCCTGTCTTGATTGGGGATATCTAGAGAGAGGGAGGAAGGTAGTAGAGACCTGATAGCGATGTTGTCTGTTCGCCCCCTCTGTTCTTTAGTGTCCCTTTCCCATGTGGTTGCTGTCACCACCCCCAGCTCTGGGATCCTCTGTCCTCTCTTAATGACCTCTTTGCTTTTTTCATCTGCCTAACTTCTGTCACCAGATGTTTTTGTTGTTTTACCTTAGTTTCTGTTTTTGGTTTGGGGTATATTGTTCACATTTTTCTTTGGAAATAATTTCAAACTTATAAAAAGCTGCAAAAATAAAATTTGTACAGAGAACATCCATGTACCTGTATCTAGATTTTCCAGTTGTTAACATTTTACTGCATTTGCCTTATCAATTCCCTCTCTCCCTCTCTCTCTCCCTCCCTCTCTGTCTCTATGTGTGTATACATTTTTTTTTCTGAGATATTTGAAGGTAAATTACAAACATAGTGTCCCTTTGTGCCTAAATACTTCAATATGTACGTCCTAAGAATAGGGACCAAATACTGTTTTAAATGGTTGGTGCTGTCTGTTTTTAGCAAATGACTAAAACATAAATGGGTGGCTTACTCAACACCATTTTGCTCATTATAAGCAATTTGGTAGTAAGGCTATGTACTCAGAGTGGCAAGGTAGCTTCTTCTCTTTGCTTCACTTTTGTCATGTAACAACCTGGCCAGCCTGCTAGAGGGTTGAAAGATGACCTTGAAGATGCCCCATTCTAGATCATCATGACTAGATGCGCCCAGCCCGTAATCCGCAGTGGGCCCCCCTCGCAGTGTGTGAAGCAAGTGTGAGTTAGCGTGTGCATATGAGATTCGAGAGTTGTCTTCCTGTCCGTGTTTATTCACAGTACTTAAACATTTGCAGGACAGTGTGGAGAATGAGATCTCATGTACCTCCTTCATAGCCTGGTTTGGAATGTTAGAACGAGTTAGGATGTAAATTGACGCCATGTACCTTGGCAACTTTGAGGGTATTGGCAGTTTCCCTTGTGGCTGTCATGATGTAGAGAAAGATCATGGGTCTGGGAGTCAGCCTATGTGAGTTCTAACCCTTGCTCTGCTGTTACCTCCCTGGGTGGTATTAAGCAGACCTCTCTGCCACCTGCTTTTCCCATTTTGTTAACTTAGACGGTTGGAGTGGATGAATGAACATCTTTCTGGTCTAAAATCTAGGGATTCCCATGTTGGAAACGAGACAGCAAAACAATGAGTGATGCACACAGGATCCAGAAGACTTAGAATTTCATCTTGCCTTGGGTCATTCCATTCCCCCAACTGTCAGCTAGGAACTTCAGATATACTTAATGTAAAGGGGCCTCACAGTATTGGGGGAAATACAGGAGGCTGCATCAGCGCCTGTTTGTAGAATTTTAAAAATACGGCTCTGTTTTGGTTTATTAAAAAGCATATGGGAACCTGGTCATCCAGGTCTGTTACACTCCTCATAGCAGGACCCCGTCTTGCATGCTATATCCTCTTGGTGTGTTGTTGCTGGTGACCCAGATGGGAGGTGACACTCCCATAGTGGTCGGTCACTACATAAAATGTGTCTCTCTCTCATTTGTTTCCCGCCTGCTTTCCGAGCCCCTTTCTCGGACAGGTAAGATACTGTCTTTCTTTTGGATGACTTTGGCCCCAGATGCTCCCCTCTGCTTGGCTATGTGCATGCTGGGAGGTGCTGTTAGGAGGGCCACCTGGTTGGGATCCAGTCACCTTTCTTTCTGCCATCACCATTATTTTCTGAACCACCAAACCTCCCATCCTGACAGAGTGTGGGGTCATTAGTGCCTTCAGCAGGAAAAGGGCTCTCTGCACATCCCTCACATGTGAAGATGAAGGGAACTCCAGCCAGAGTCCTGCTTTGGAGAGAAGGGCAGTTTTTCCCGGCCTGACCTCGAGAGCCCCTGTGGACCGCTCCCGGAGGAGGGGGTTTTGAGTGGCTTTTGTAAATGGAAGAAGGCTTGGGGGAACAGCTTCTCTACTATGTTAGCCCATACTGCAGTCAGTTTTAAGTATTCATATCAAAAGTCAATTCAATTAATTTATTAAATGCCTACTGTTGTGCAAGGCCCTATGCTGAGCATTATAGACAAAAATATGTCACTTAAGATGCTTCATCCCATCAAGGGACTTATTTTATTATTAAAGACAAGATGTATTTACCAGAAGACTTAAGAGAATTATGAAGAGAGTGTATGATGAGCTATCTTTAAATTACTTAAGAATTCAGTGTATACATCCTGAAGGGTCGAGAAACAAGAAGTACAGGAAATCTAAAATGGTGCTTAATCCAAAAGTTATTTATGTTTCTTAGAATGTGTTTCTTCAATAATTATAATCAAAGGGGCTCACAATTTACAAGTCACTTTGCCAGGTGTTTTTGGTACTTACACTTTTAGAAATGAATGTGTCTGCTCTGAAAATTCACATTAAACCAATAAGGAAACAGCCACAGAACCATGTGAGCCCGAAAGTCGTGGGGATTGGCCTTCCTCCCTGGCATGTATCTCTTGAAACATTTGCTCTAGTTTCATGGTGGCCCCAATACTTTCTGGTTTGGGGGGAAATCATTAAATGCTTTAGTTTCCAAAGGCTTCTCTGCTAGTTTGCAGAGTTCACGATTAAAGAAAAATTAGGATATGGGACATGATAGGTAAATTATGCAAAAGTAGATGACATGGCAAGATTTATACTCTCAGGAGAAGACTCAAGAATTGATACCCCTGTTGTGGGATGGGCCGGGATCTCCTGCTAGTGTGGTGGGTCTACATCTGGAACCCAGCCAGCCTAAACCAGTCAGCTCTGTGCCCCATGTCCCAGGGATGCTCTAATCGAGTTCCCAGCATGTCCCCTGCAGTGGTGCTTTTCTTGCACGTGGGTTAGGGGCAGTTACAGAGGTGAAGACTGTGGGGTTCATCACGGGGGGAGATCTCCACTCCTCCCACAGCTTCCTCCTGCCGCCCGAAGACCCTTAGCATGTGGATTATTGAGGTAGTTGGTTCAGAAGGGATATCTCTGCGTAAAACCACAATAAAGAGAAATGCTCCCCAGTGCCCAGGACTCAGCAGTGCAGGGCAGAGAATTGCTTTATGCAAAAGTTCAGTGGAAGAAAACGTATACCCTAACCTCAGTTACTCTTAGGAAGGCTCGGCAAGAGGAGGCACTTAGCAGAGGTGTTGACAAGGAGCAGAGCCTATGACCAAATCGCTCTCCTCCTCTGAGACGGACAAAATATCTCGAGTAGCTGGTAAGGACAGCAACCTCAAGCCTGCTTCCAAGGCCCCAGAGTGGGTCTGGCTGCACTGAGGCCTGAGCTGGATTTCCTGGTGGGGAGAGGCTGCCTCTGTGCAAGTGTGTGGACAGTGTGGCTTAGAGCCCTGAGCTCTAGCCATTCCAACTACAGACCTCGGAGCTACTGTGGTCTTGGTCTCCACAATTCTCTATCTGCAAATGGGTTTGGCATTTCAGGATATTTATTGAGCACCTACTGTGTGCCACACCCAGGCTAGCTGTGAAAGACACAAAGATGAGTGAGACATGGCTTCTGCCCTGCAAGTGTTTACAACCCAGTGGGTCTCCTCCCAGCCCTTTGAGTTAATCTTTCCAGCCGAACAGAGATCCCTGAGAGGCAGACTGTGCAGAGCCCTGAGCTTTAGGTGAGAAAACCTGGGTTCTAGTTCCCACCATGCCAGTAATTGGGCTGTGACCTCGGGCCCAGCAGTTCATTACGCCGAGCCCCATCTTCCTCCTCTATAAAGAGAAATCTTACCATGCCCCACCTTACTAGCTTGTGAGGATTAAGTGAGCTGGTGTTTGTCAACTTCCTCCTGCTTCCTTGGCACCAAGTACTTGTCCATTTGGCATGAACTGGTTCTGAACCACCACTTAGCATCTCTCTGCATGCAGCTGTCCCATTCTCCCAAGTTCCACCCTCAAGAGAAGTGAGCATTTTTCATGGAGAAAACATGCTACACATGTGGCTTTTTAGCAGGGAGCTTCCAACTCCAAGCTTCATACTTGCCATCCCTCCACCAGCTTTTACCCCAGCACCTGAGTCAGAGAGCTCCACATGTGCTCATGGCAGTGTAAAAATGTCACATCTCATTGCTTCATCCTTGTTTTTCTTTACTTCACAGGGCCTGGTGACCCCAAAGTAAGGGGTTAAGCCATGAGTCAAGGAGGCATGTTTAAAGGGATAAGTTGGCTTTTTTTGTGGCTAGAGTTCATCACTGATTAACCTGGGTGAGGCAGAACTAGAATTTCTGGTCCCACATCTCATCAAAACAACTGGATCAGAAGGTCAAGAGTGTCTTTGCTGCCTCTCTCTTGACTATTTCCAAAGCCTCGTGAAGTTACAAGTTGTGGGTGTGGTATAAGGAAAAGATCAAAAGTGAGGGGGTCGAAGGCCCCCCTCCCCTCTACTCACCGGCTCTCTGTCTTTCCCTCTTTGTTTGTAGTTGACCACAGCATGTTTGAGAACTTGAACACAGCCCTCACTCCAAAGCTCCAGTCAAGCCGCTCCTTCCCCCACTTGTCCAGGCCTGCGGCCCCCAGCTCTGCCACCCTGGGGTCTGTGGAGCCCGGAGGGCCTGGACTCTGGGTGGGCAGCAGCCAGCACCTCAAGAACCTGGGCAAAGCCATGGGGGCCAAAGTTAACGACTTCCTGCGGAGAAAAGAGCCCTCGAGCCTGGGCAGCATGGGCACGATGGAGGTCAACAAGACTGCAGGGGCCCAGCTGGCCGGCGGGGCTGACGTGGATGACGGAAGGTGAGTGCGCCTCTCCCTCCCGCCCGGACATCCTTACGGGTCTGGACCCACTGGAAGAGGCCTGCGGCAAACTGTAGTGTCTAGAGGGGAGAATGGCCTTGGGGTAGGGACGGAGGTTGTCACAAAGAACAGCTGAAGGATCGGGCCATGTTTGTGGGAGCCGGCTTCAACTCTCCCACCATGGCTGAAGTTGACGGCGTGCCTATCATGTCCTAGCACTGTGCTCTGCTTCAGCTGAATTATTTTACCTAACCCTGAAACAGCCCTCTGAGATAAATTATATTATTTCCATCTTGCAGGAAAAGCAGGTTCAGAGAGGTAACGTGAGGAGCTTAAGGTTACAAAGTTAGTAATTAGCAGAGCTGGATTCAAACCAGGTATTGCCAGAAGCTCCCCGGGGGGATTCTGACGCCCAGCCACACCTGAGAAGTGCTGCCCTGACTGTTGGTAGTGGAGAAGCCGGCGCCTGGCAGAACCCACTGGTCAGGGGAGAGAGGAGCCTGCTTTGGCAGCCCTCCCATGTCCAGCCTCGTTTTAGACACCTACGCTCCCCAGGTGGTGATGCACCTTTCAGGCTATTATATAGGTTCTGATGTGACGCAGTTCCCCAGTGGTCCCGGTGTTAACACTTTGTGCTGCTGTGAACACCGAGTGAGGATGTGACAGACCCAAAGCCATTTGTGCTCAAACCGCCAAGACTCGCGCGTTAAACCAAGAACGAGAGCCCAGAGCGAAAAGCACTTCCCGGGTGGGTGAGTGGAAAGTGCAGCATGGTGTCTTGCCAGCCTTATGTCAGCTCATGTCACCAACCTTGTAGGTCAGCCCTGCAAGAAGCATTCCCTCGGCTGGATCCCCCGCCTCCTACCATCAGGAAGCGAACCCCTCGGGCCCTGAAGACCACCCAGGACATGCTGATTTCATCGCAGCCAGTCCTAAGCAGTCTAGAGTATGGGACAGAGCTGTCACCTGGGCAGCCCCAGGACTCCCCTCCCACTGCTCAGCCCAGCCCAGCAGATGCTTCACAGCCAGAGGCCATCATGGAAATGGTGGACAGGGGCGAGGCTGTGCCCAATGGAGAGGTTTCCCTGTCGGTACCTGACCTAATCCACAAGGACAACCAGGACGAACCGAAGCTAAAGGCGACTGAGTGCCGAAGGGCCTCCTCCCCTGGCCTCATCGAGAGAAATGGCCTCAAACTCAGCCTGAGCCCCATCAGCCTGGCCGAGTCTCTGGAGGACAGCAGCCCGCCTCCTCGGGCACGGACCTCCAGCCTTGACATTGAGGGCCCTCACCCAGACCTGCTGTCCTTTGAGTAGAGCTTCTTCTGGCCCTGCTGAGCACCCCTTCCCCTCTGCTTGCTCCTCCACCGTGCACCCTGGCCCTTGCCCCAGCTCCACCCTGCTGTTTGTTCTGCTTGCACAAGGCTCAGCGGAGCCAATTCTTCCACACGGGCTGCTGCAGGGCCAAAAGTCCATGCGCACTCCTAGTTCAAGAGTCCGTCCGTGGAATGGTAGAAGAACTCGGGTGCCATCCCAGCTCCTCGGCATGCTGGCTGCAGCCCGTGGATACTAGGGCGCCTCTGCCCCGAGTTGCCCTGGCTTCCCACTGACCTGCTGCCAGGCCAGCAGCGCAGGATGAAGGGTATTCTCTCTGCCTGGCTCCCACATGCTGCCTGCTCTTCTTCCTCCCATGCCCTCCTGGTTCCTTTCTTCTCCCCCCTGGGGGCCAGAGGCCTCCTGCCTCCGGGGGAATCAGGCTGGATGAGGGATGATGGGTTTGGCTCGATGATGGGCCCAGGCCCAGAAAGCCGCACGCCCTGAGCACAGCCCAGCCACAGCTCCTCCTGCGCCCAAGACAGCACAGGCCTCGGGTTGTTACCTCGCCTCTGCCCGTGTAGGTGCAAGCCGGGGGCAATGCTTACCGGACCTGAGACCTCGGGCAGGCTTGTCGACACCCCGGGTTCACAGGGTGTGTCTCATCTAGCCTGAGGCAGGGCACGGAGCCAGCCACCGAGAGCACCTGCCCAGCATGGGAGTGTGGAGAGGCACTGGGCAAGATGATGCAGCCAGCTACGCTTGGGCCCCCTGCACAGAAGAAGAGACCCGGGCTTCCCTTGCTGTGCGTGAGGACAGGGCTAGGCAGTCCCTGGCAGAAGCAGCAGAGCAAGTTCTGATCTTGTTTGGCGGGGAGGGCCCGGGAACCTGGCATCCAGGGAGCTGGTCCCGAGAGAACCCAGAGCAAGCAGTGGGGAAGGCAGTGAAAACGGGATGGGGAAGGAGTAGTCGTAAGGGCTTAGAGCAGCTTTTCGGGGTTTCCACAGCGTGATGTGATGTAGTTCTAGGGTCTAGGCGTGGTAAGTACAAGAAGCAAGGTGTGGAGTGTGAGAGGTTGGAATGTGGTAGGAACCGTGGAGCAGGCCGCGCTGAAGTAGGAGGCGCTCCGCTCTTGTAGAGAAGGTGCTGTCTACCTGCCTGCCTCTGGGGTCTCTGTGAAGGCCTGACAGTTCACACAGCCCCACTGGTTCTGCCCTCCTGGGTTAACCCACGTCTGTGTTCCTGTCTCCCATCAGGGGTCCTGTCATGCTGTTTTCCTGTGGCCAGGAGACCCTGTCGGGGGGCGATCCCAACCCTGGGGGCCTTTGCAGCAAGAAGAGAACATGGCTTTTTTTGAGCAAGGTGGCTGGGTCCCCGGGACAAGGCTGGGAGTGGCACATCTGGCCAGAGTGGGCTGTTCAGTTCTCCTGTGACTCCTGCCGCCTCCCCTTTTCTATTCTTTGTTCGGCTTCCCACTCTGGGTGCCCCAGAGCTCACTGCCCACTTCATCTCATCACCCAGTTCCTGCTCCCCTCCCTACCACCTCTGCCTTATAAAATGTCCAAGCTAACTCCGGCAGACCAGGGAGCCTCGGGGGACCACCAGGACGCAGGTGCCCTTCCCGCCTCCTTGCTTCTGCAGCCGGGGGCCTTGCCGCAGCTCTCCCGCCGCCTTTTCTCCTACCCTGTGTTCTCAGAGTGAAGCTTTGTCTCATCTTCCTCAGGAGGGTCCAGGCACGCCAGGCACCTTGCAGGCCGTGGTGAAGTGAGGAAGGCTGTTACTGAACTGAGTCGATCGTGACTGACTCCAGGAATGTCACAGAGATGTTGCTATCTGACCCTGATGCTCAGAAGTTCTCGGGACTAGCATTTGGGGGCCTGTGAGTTTTCCCAGAATGGCTTGGGGTTCTGCACAAAACACAGAGCTGGGGGGCAGAGAACTAAACCCACGTGCTGGCAGCTAGCCCACTCTCATCTGCGCTTCCATCCCAGAAGCTCGGTTTGCTTCTCTGACGGGAAACCTAACCAGGTTCCTGCACCCTGGGGCTGCTCCTCTCCCAGAGACCAGGGTGGCTCTGGCCAGGTGATATTGTAGCCATAGGTGCAGAGGTGGCAGGCCTGGGCTGGCTTAAGCAAGCTGCTCTCCGCTCCACCCCCAGCCGCTGCTGAGGTCCTGGCCCTCCGACCCAGGGTTAGCCCAGGGATCCTATCAGGCTGTCCCGGGACCATGGCCAGGGTGATCCTAGTGTTCCTCCCATTCGTGTCTAGTACCAAATAAGGGGCTGTGGGACCCTGCTCCAATGTCTGGGTGGCCTCTCCGCGATCTCCATCTCAGCCATCCTTCTACAGGAGGGGTGATGCTGCTACCGGGGTGGGGGAGCTCTCTGAGGCTAAAATCAGGTCCTAGATGTGACAGAGAGTGCCTGGTGCTAGGGCTAAGTGTTGCCCAGAGGCCAGTGGGAACAGCGACTTCTGTCCTGCTGAGGGCCCCGGCTCAGACCAGCTCGCTAGGCAAAGCCCCACTTGACTTCCCGTGTCCATCTCAACATCCTGACCTGCCCATGACTGTAGCATGGCAGTCACCCCCCTGACACACCCCTCATGGTGAATGAATCCAACTTCTCTGGAAGCTTGACCCTCGGGTGGCCCAGTCTGCTCAAGGACAGGTACTGAGGAGAAATGAAGGGACTGTCTCCTGTGTCCACAGAAGGAAGCTGGGGCCACAGAGTTTTTTTCTCTCCCTGTTACCCACTGTCCTGTATCCCCATATTCAGCAATAGTTTTACCCTGATAGATGCAAGGTGAGCTTCCAGAACTTGGCAGGAAGGTGGCATATTCCCCTGCATGGAGAGAAATGTATCTGTGTTAACGAATGAGGGTGATATGAAGACATTCGTGTAGTGCATCAACTTTTAAAGAACAAAGAGGTTGACCCCAGTTTGGGGAAAGAAGAATATTACAGAGCTATTCCAAGTGTTTTCTAGAAATTTTATATTTATATTTTTAGTAATCTTCTGGTAGAAGGAAACTACACAATAAAATGATTTGGTTTGGTTTTGCTGGTTTGGTTTTTTTCTCCTGACTGATGCAGAGTGGTTGGTTTTTCTGAAGGCTGCCTTGTTGAACGGAGAGCATTGGCCTTTTGCTTTGCGAGCCTGGAAGAGTGAGACATGAGGATGATAGGCACTGCTGACAGATCTCCAGCACGAGACCTTGGGAGGAAATGATCTCTCGGGATGTGCCCTTGTATGTTCCTCTAACTGGCTGGCTGCTGTGGAAGTGTCCCTCTTCCAACTAGCCCTATGTCTGGTTCAGGGTATCAACATCACGTGCAAAGGTGCAACCTTCCCCCTCAGAAGGAAGCAGGGAGGAAACGCGAGTGACCACCAGAGCGTCCACCTGGGGTCCATAGCCCTCTCCCATCAAGGAGGGGACAGAGCTGGGTGTGCACACAGACACTCTTCAGAGAGGGACCAGAGCTGCCCTCAGATCCAGAGTCATTAGTAATGTTGGTAAAACACCCAAAGCTGCTGATGTAGGCACTTACCCCGGACTGGGGCAACCCAGATGCTCCTTACTGAGACAGCATGGCTTGGAGCAGCGCTGGCCTGAAGCCCCTTTAACCCCCTTGCTGCCCCTGGCTGGTGTCAGACCAGGAGACCCAGAGGACTCCCACCTGAGAGTTGGCCAGACCTTTAACCTCCTTAAAAGGGACAAAATGAAGAAGAGACAGGAAGGGGAAGGAAAAGGAGCCATACACATTTCTAAAGGTGGAAGGATGGGACCTTTCTGCCCGGCCCTGTCATTCGCCCCCATGATGTGCCAGGGGTCCCTCCCTGGGTGCACATCAGAAACGTCTCAGGCATGAGGCTGTCTCCAGCCTTTTCTGCATTGAGTTCCACTCCTGCACTTCGTTTCTCAGAGGACAAGCAAGAAGACCACGGGCACTCACATTGCTCGCTTGCTCTGGAGTGGGGTGCAGCGTATTGTTCTGGGAAGGCAGGAGTAACAGAAAACCCAATCCAGCATATTCCATGCATGGGAAAAGGCATTGAAAGTACTTACAATAGCAACTTCTTCCTTTAAGCGTAAGTCCAGTGACTGTTCTTTGGGCGACCTCTCCCGTTGGATGGCTTCAGGATCGACTTCTGCAGTCATTCAGGTGTGAAATGTGCCTTTCATATGCTTTTCTTTCCCACTGTTATGCAAAGGAGTTATTTTTGGCTAAGATCAAATATGAAAAACTATAATGTAAAAATCAAAAACTTTTGAGGAAATTTTTAAGTGTGAAAAAGGATGTGAATATGTCACATTTTTTAATGCTGTGCTCTGAGCCTTTGGTCTAGAAGCTGGGATACAAAGATGCATGTATTCAGACAACATATCCAAGCCTGTCTGTGAGCTGAGTAGTGCTGTCTGGGGCACAATGGTTAACACTGGTGAAGAGACGCCTGGTTCTGTCTCTCACTATGCCCACGATGGGTGAGGACACCACGGAACCTGCCTTCCTGTTATGCAGTGAAGTACCAAATGCGGCGGAGGCGGGGTGTGTTGAGTAATTTCAACTAAGTGTTTTTTCTCTGAGCTTAATCAGCGTATAGTGGTTGCTGAAGAAAACGAGCAAATCAGAGGTCATCAGAAGCCCACTTCATTCCTAAAGTCTGTGCCTGTGCTGGTGAGGAACCCCAGCTGGGGTTCAGAATTTATGGAATTAGCTAGTCTGGGACTGCACCTCAGATACTGCTCCAAGCTCAGAGAATTCCTTCCTGCTCAGTTTGCTCTCGGACATCTTCTCAATCCCTTCGAAGTCTGTGAATCCTGGGAGTATTCTAGAACCGTCTGTGCTTCAACTCCCTGTCCCCTCTCTACCCACATCTCCGCCACCGCAGGGCTCCCCAGATCAGCCTGCCAGCTGCTGGTTACACCTCCTTGCCTTTGAGATTTTGGCCCTCAGGGTCCCCTGGGCTTCACTCAGCATTGCTCCTGCCAGCCAACCGCTGGGTTTGAGGTGCCCGATCTGGAGCCCCCACTGTGGCTCCCCTCTGAGTGGGAACAAGTAATTAAGTCCACACAAAGAAATGCAGCCCTCCTAGATGAAGCCCCACCTACCCCCTAACAGCTTGCAGACAACATTCAGTGTCTTTCATCTCTCTCAAGGAAATCCACTCTGGAAACCTTCATTTCAGTTGTCCAGTGAAAGCATCTTCCAGGACTTTGCCCCTCCAAGGTGCCCTCCTCCCTGCTGCTGTTTGCACTGGGTCACATGACGAAAGCCCAGAGTCCCCTCCATGACTTACCACTAATGAGAAAATTCCTCTGCATTCGTATCTAGGGCCCGACCAGTGGAGACACAAATCCTCTTTGTGTCCAGCTTATCTTCAGCTGCTGCCATGATAAATAGTCCAGCTCGAGGGAGCCTGGGGAAGCTCTACCCCACGGAACGAATCACTTGGTTAGTGACCACACAGGGAAGCCAGCTTGAGGAAATATTTAAGGACAAACTCAGACACCAGGCTACTTTCTCCCTCGTGGGAGGTGCCTGAGGAATCTGTCCTTTTCGGAGTAGGAAACACTGCCGGTTTCTCTCTCTTGGAAAAGACAAAAAAAGGAAAAAGAAGAAAATCCCCCAAAGCAAAAAGCAGTCTCCCAACAAACTGCAACTTTTGTTTTGCATTTTACTGTTTAACAAGTCAGTGGTTTCCAGTGCCCTCTGCTTGGCCACCTTCTTCCTTAGAGCAGTGGTCCCCAACCTTTTTGGCACCAGGGACTGGTTTCGTGGAAGACAATTTTTCCACGGACCGGCGGCGGGTGGGGGATGGTTTGGGGATGATTCAAGCACATCATGCATGTTGTGAACTTTATTTCTATTATTATTACATTGTAATATATAATGAAATAATTCTACAACTCACCATAATGCAGAATCAGCAGGAGCCCTGAGCTTGTTTTCACTTGCCACTCACTGATAGGGTTTTTTTGTTTTGTTTTGTTTTTTAACATCTTTCTTGGAGTATAATTGCTTTACAATGGTGTTTTAGTTTCTGCTATACAACAAAGTGAATCAGTTATACATATACATATGTTCCCATATCTCTTCCCTCTTGCGTCTCCCTCCCTCCCACCCTCCCTATACCACCCCTCTAGGTGGTCACAAACCACCCAGCTGATCTCCCTGTGCTATGTGGCTGCTTCCCACTAGCTATCCACCCTACGTTTGGTAGTGTATATATGTCCATGCCACTCTCTCACTTCATCGCAGCTTACCCTTCCCCCTCCCCATATCCTCAAGTCCATGTTCTAGTAGGTCTGTGTTTTATTCCCATCCTACCCCTAGGCTCTTCATGACATTTTTTTTTCTTAGATTCCATACATATGTGTTAGCATATGGTATTTGTTTTTCTCCTTCTGACCTCACTCTGTATGACAGACTCCAGGTCCATCCACCTCACTACAAATAACTCAATTTTGTTTCTTTTTATGGCTGAGTAATATTCCATTGTATATATGTGCCACATCTTCTTTGTCCATTCATCTGTCGATGGACACTTAGGTTGCTTCCATGTCCTGGCTATCATAAATAGAGCTGCAATGAACATTGTGGTACATGACTCTTTTTGAATTATGGTTTTCTCAGGGTATATGCCCAGTCATGGGATTGCTGGGTCGTATGGTAGTTCTATTTGTAGTTTTTTAAGGAACCTCCATACTGTTCTCCATAGTGGCTGTATCAATTTACATTCCCACCAGCAGTGCAAGAGTGTTCCCTTTTCTCCACACCCTCTCCAGCATTTATTGTTTCTAGATTTTTTGATAATGGCCATTCTGACTGGTGTGAGATGATACCTCATTGTAGTTTTGATTTGCATTTCTCTAATGATTAATGATGTTGAGCATTCTTTCATGTGTTTGTTGGCAATCTGTATATTTTCTTTGGAGAAATGTCTATTTAGGTCTTTGGCCCATTTTTGGATTGGATTGTTTGTTTTTATGTTATTGAGCTGCATGAGTTGCTTGTAAATTTTGGAGATTAATCCTTTGTCAGTTGCTTTATTTGCAACTATTTTCTCCCATTCTGAGGAATGTCTTTTGGTCTTGTTTATGGTATCTTTTGCTGTGCAAAAGCTTTTAAGTTTCATTAGGTCCCATTTGTTTATTTTTGTTTTTATTTCCATTTGTCTAGGAGGTGGGTCAAAAGGGATCTTGCTGTGATTTATGTCATAGAGTGTTCTGCCTATGTTTTCCTCTAAGAGTTTGATAGTGTCTGGCCTCACATTTAGGTCTTTAACCCATTTTGAGTTTATTTTTGTGTATGGTGTTAGGGAGTGTTCTAACATCATACTTTTACATGTAGCTGTCCAGTTTTCCCAGCACCACTTATTGAAGAGGCTGTCTTTTCTCCACTGTATATTCTTGCCTCCTTTATCAGAGATAAGGTGACCATATATGGGTGGGTTTATCTCTGGGCTTTCTATCCTGTTCCACTGATCTATATTTCTGTTTTTGTGCCAGTACCATACTGTCTTCATTACTGTAGCTTTGTAGTATAGTCGGAAGTCTGGGAGCCTGATTCTTCCAGCTCCATTTTTCGTTCTCAAGATTGCTTTGGCTATTCAGGGTCTTTTATGTTTCCATACAAATTGTGAAATTTTTTTGTTCTAGTTCTGTAAAAAATGCCATTGGTAGTTTGATAGGGATTGCATTGAATCTGTAGATTGCTTTAGGTAGTAGAGTCATTTTTACAATGTTGATTCTTCCAATCCAAGAACATGGTATATCTCTCCATCTATTCTGTATCATCTTTAATTTCTTTCAGCAGTGTCTTATAATTTTCTTCATACAGGTCTTTTGTCTCCTTAGGTAGGTTAATTCCTAGATATTTTATTGTTTTTTGTTGCAGTGGTAAATGGGAGTGTTTTCTTAATTTCACTCTCAGATTTTTCATCATTAGTGTATAAGAATGCCAGAGATTTCTGTGCATTAATTTTGTATCCTGCTACTTTACCCAAATTCATTGATTAGCTCTAATAGTTTTCTGGTAGCATCTTTAGGATTCTCTATGTATAGTATCATGTCATCTGCAAACAGTGGCAGCTTTATTTCTTTTCCGATTTGGATTCCTTTTATTTCTTTTTCTTCTCTGATTGCTGTGGCTAGAACTTCCAAAACTATGTTGAATAAGAGTGGTGAGAGTGGGCAATCTTGTCTTGTTCCCGATCTTAGTGGAAATGGTTTCAGTTTTTCACCATTGAGAATGTTGCTGGCTGTGGGTTTGTCATATATGGCCTTTATTATGTTGAGGAAGGTTCCCTCTATGCCTACTTTCTGCAGGGTTTTTTTTTTTATCATAAATAGGTGTTGAATTTTGTCAAAAGCTTTCTCTGTGTCTATTGAGATGATCATATGGTTTTTCTCCTTCAGTTTGTTGGTATGGTGTATCACGTTGATTGATTTGCATATATTGAAGAATCTTTGCATTCCTGTAATAAACCCCACTTGATCATGGTGTATGATCCTTTTAATGTGCTGTTGGATTCTGTTTGCTAGTATTTTGTTGAGGATTTTTGCGTCTATGTTCATCAGTGATATTGGCCTGTAGTTTTCTTTCTTTGTGACGTCTTTGTCTGGTTTTGGTATCAGGGTGATGGTGGCCTCATAGAATGATTTTGGGAGTGTTCCTCCCTCTGCTATCTTTTGGAAGAGTTTGAGAAGGATAGGTGTTAGCTCTTCTCTAAATGTTTGATAGAATTCGCCTGTGAAGCCATCTGGTCCTGGGCTTTTGTTTGTTGGAAGATTTTTAATCACAGTTTCAGTTTCAGTGCTTGTGATTGGTCTGTTCATATTTTCTATTTCTTCGTGGTTCAGTCTCGGCAGGTTGTGCATTTCTAAGAATTTGTCCATTTCTTCCAAGTTGTCCATTTTATTGGCATAGAGTTGCTTGTAGTAATCTCTCATGATCCTTTGTATTTCTGCAGTGTCAGTTGTTACTTCTCCTTTTTCATTTCTAATTCTATTGATTTGAGTCTTCTCCCTTTTTTTCTTGATGAGTCTGGCTAATGGTTTATCAATTTTATTTATCTTCTCAAAGAACCAGCTTTTACTTTCATTGATCTTTGCTATTGTTTCCTTCATTTCTTTTTCATTTATTTCTGATCTGATCTTTATGATTTCTTTCCTTCTGCTAAATTTGGGGGGGGGTTTTTGTTCTTCTTTCTCTAATTGCTTTAGGTGCAAGGTTAGGTTGTTTATTTGAGATGTTTCCTGTTTCTTAAGGTAGGATTGTATTGCTATAAACTTCCCTCTTAGAACTGCTTTTTCTGCATCCCATAAGTTTTGGGTCGTCATGTCTCCATTTTCATTTGTTTCTAGGTATTCTTTGATTTCCTCTTTGATTTCTTCAGTGATCACTTCGTTATTAAGTAGTGTGTTGTTTAGCCTCCATGTGTTCGTATTTTTTATAGATCTTTTCCTATAATTGATACTGATAGGGTTTTGATATGAGTCTGCAAGCAATTGATTTATTATGGTCTCTGTGCAGTCAAATCTCTCTGCTAATGAAAATCTGTATTTGTAGCCACTCCCCATTGCTAGCAACATTGCCTCAGCTCCACCTCAGATCATCAGGCGTTAGATTCTCATAAGGAGCATGCAGCCTAGATCCCTAGATGCATTGCATGCACAATTCACCACGGCTGATCTGACAGCAGGCTGAGCTCAGGTGGTAATGTAAGTGATGGGGAGTGGCTGTAAATACACATGAAGCTTTGCTCCCTCACCTGTTACTCACCTCCTGCTGTGCGGCCTAGTTCCTAACAGACCAAGTCCTGGTACCAATCTGTGGCCCGGGGGTTGGGGACCCCTGCCTTAGGGCACCCTCCATGTTTGCCGCCAGTAGTGTCTCTACACTCCTGTTTATTACAGAACTCCTGCCGGTTTGGTCTGGTGTGTAAGCACAGCCAAGTGTCCAGCCTGCTTCTTGGGCTAACTCATGGCAACTTACAGCATCTCCCTGTGGCTACCATGGGGTGGTTCTGGTTAGTCCAGGCCACTATGGCAGCAAAGGGGCAGCCTGGCCTTTGCGATGGAGGGACTGTAACTCCATCAACCGTTCAGTTTCAGCCAGTGGATGCGCTCCCTCTGCATCCTGAGCCCACAATGGATGGACCCAGTTGCTGGATAGGAAAACCCAGAACAAGCTTGTACTACCTTCCAGTCAGTCTCTGGGTATCTGGTAAATTGTGTTTGTCAACCTTCCTTGCTCAATTTAAATCCTGGGTTCTCTGCGTCAAGAACTGTCAGAAAGTCTTTGCAGCAGACCTGGTAAATTCCCTGTAGGCTGGGCCAAGGTGTGACATTTCTAGGAGCTGAGTCTTCTGCAGAGGTCGCAAAGGCCTTGTGGAAGGTGATCCCACGTGTAATAAAGCTGAAGGAGGAGGCTGTGCTCATGGTCAGCAGCCCTGCCCATGCCTCTCCCCATGTCCCCCTCATTCATCAATCAGCAGTTATGCAGGTAGTATAGATTGTCACGAGGCTAGGGACTCTTCTGGGAAGCGCATGGGGGAGGGGGAGCCGGGCTCTCTGTGCTCAGGACCGTCCACAGTCCTGCCCAGCTGACCTTGCCAGCTTCATCTGCTACCACTGCCTCTATGTCCCAGTACCCCACCACCCCAAACTGCTCAGAATTACTTCCATGTCTTTGTTCAAGAATGTCCATCAACCCCATCACCCCCACCTTCCTTCTCTTTCCTCTGACTCTTCCAGGCTATGCTAGTTCATCCTTCAGATTCCAGCTTAGGCATCCCTTCCTCTGGGGTCCCTGCCCAGACACCACCTCCAGCCCATCGTCCGCGCCTAGGTAGCACCCTGTGCGTTTCTCCTTGCTGGCACTTGCCATGTGACATAGGATGTATCACGAGCTGCCTCCTGTTGTCTCTCCCACAAGTCTCTGAGCTCCTCAAAGGCGGGGCCCTTGTCATCTTCATCTCTGACTCCTCAGTCCCAGGCACAGCACCTGGCACATCGCTTGATAAAGATGTGCTTTGAACTGAACTAAACTCACAGAACGTGTCATCTGATGTGGGAGATTTTATATACGTGTACACACACAATCTAGTGCTAAGCGAACCCCACCCCTTTCAGCCTCCTTCCACAGGGCCTCCACCCACAGGCAGTCTCTGTACCTGATCACCCACTGCAGAGAAGGATTGAGAAAGGCCATTTTCAAAGTGGAAAATGATGAATGGGCCAGTGTGTAGCTCATTTCTCTCCAGCCAGAGACTTCATTACTTCTGCCCCCCAGGCAAGTGACATCTTGCCATGGAGCCAGCAGAAGCAGGCACTTATGTCTGGCCTAATGTAAGAAGGGTTGCACTCCAGTGCCAGGCACCTGCCCACCTCTGGTTGCTGCCCCTCCAGCTTCTCTCAGGTCCAGTTCTTAATATTCGTACTTTACTATTTTGGGCTTTGCTATTCATTGATGCTTTATTATATTTCTAAAGCTCCTGTACATTCCAGGAATTGTGCTAATCAATTTACGTTCATTATCTCATTTGTTTTTCTCAATAGCCCTGCAAGGGAAATTCTATTACGCCCGTTTTTTAGATACAGACAAAACCTTACTGCATTCAAATAATTCACACACATGCTCTCATTAATCCTCGTATCTTGTGAGGTAGTTATTTCAGCCCCGTTTTATAGATGGGTAAACTGAGATTGAGGTAATGACTAAGCAGATTTGCCTGAGTCTTACAACTGATAAAAAGCAGAGCTAGATGTGTAGGCCTAGGTTTTTAGACCCGAGGAGCAGACAGCTTCCCCACCACCACATGCTTCTTCTCTGTTGCCATCACACCAGTCTGATAAAAATTTCCCGGAAATGTTCATGGCCCAGAAACATCTTGTTGAATTGGACCGTCTCCAGGGGTGAATGCAATTTCATTAAACACTGAATATTCATGTGGGATGGGAATTTAGAGACCCATTCACCAATCCCTCATTTTACAGAAGAGGAAACAGCAAAGGTTATAGTTTTTCAGTGTTAACCTGTGCTGACATGGTTTCTGATTCCTCCCAATAACTATGCGGTAAAAATCATTAACCCCATTTTCTAGATGAGGCTGGCCAGAGGCTTAGGGAGTTTCAGCAACTTGCCCAAAGTCACTCTACCAGTAAGTGACAGAGCTGACTCTGATGCCTCTTGAAAACATCCATTCTGAATCGTTTTGGTGTAAATCTGCTCTATGAATTGCAAGAATTTCAGCCCCAAGCAGGAGTGGCAGAAGTATTTCTATTGCATCTCAAATTGCAGACTCAGGGAAGGCTGGCTCATACACTAATCCTGCTATTGACACTGGAGATTAAGCATTCAAATGAGAGATGAGTATTAGTGAGAGGAATGTTTCCGGTTTTGTAGCTACCATAATTCCTCAGCCAGTGCTAAACAAACAAAAAAACCCCTCAGCTCAGTACCTGTTTCCTTGGTGGTTGTCTGACCTCTTGTGGCTGACTTTAGGCATTACAGTTTCTGGCAACTAATTTCTGCCAAGAGGCAGCTTTTCGTGATAAAAATAACATACATTCATGAGATAAGTACTACCTCCTTTGGAAAGACTTGTAATTTTCCTAAGATCATTCAACAAATAGTATTGGAAAGGAGAAATAAAACAGATGACACTTCTTTACTAAGAATTCCAGTAGGAGAGAGAAAATAGAAGGGGAGGAAATCTTTGAAAAAAATGAGAATTCTCCAAAAGTACAGAAAGATTAAAATCTTAAGAATAAAATGACATATAGACCTTCAAACAGGATAGAGGAGGAAAAACTCAGACACATTTACAGCGAAATTTAAGATCATAAAGACAGACCACCTTTCACTTCTTACCTGTCAAAAAAAAAAAAAAAAAAAGATACACCATCTTTAAAGTTTCCAGAAAAAGAAGATTGGCTATAAAGGAGAATCAGATTGACATCAGACATCTCAATAAGAATTCTAGATACAAAATAGTAATGGCTTAATATTTGATATTGTTGAAAGAGCAAAAACCACTAAACCTATATTTTATATTCAGTTAAACTATCATTTGAATGAGTGTAAAATAATATTATGAAGCATATAAGACTGCAAAACGCTACTTCTCAAAGACCATCTTTGAAAATATTCTTGGAGGAAATATTCCTGTAAGAAAAGAAGTGAACTCAGAAGAATTCTATGTGTTTGTAAATATGTAGGAAGTAAGGATAAGTAATTGATTCACTAAAGCTTACTGTTATTTAAATGGTAAAGGACCCAAAAGGAGTAGATAATAATAATTCAAATTTTAGATCAGAAAATTAGGTAGGATTAATTATGGTGATAAAAGGGAAATGAGAGTATGCTTAATTATAACAACATATTTTTAATTTTTTAGGTAGAGAATAAATACAGGTTTTAATAGGCTATGGATAACCACCATAAATTTTTTGTTTTAATAGAGGTTTCAAATCAGCAGGGGGAAATCCAATGAAAAGCAGACGAGGAGAAAAAAAAAAAAGAAACAAAATGTATAGTAAATGGAAAAAATGGAATAAGATTTCTATCTTAGCTCAGGCTTCTGTAACAAAATACCATAGAATGGGCGAGTTAAACAACAGATATTTTACTAGACTTTCTCACAGGGAAGACCAAGGTCAAGGTGCCAGCAGATTCTGTGTCTGGTGAGGATACTTCCTGAGGTGTAGACAGCCACCTTCTTGCTGTGTTCTCACAAGGCCTTTCCTTATGCTTGCAGGTGGAGAGAGAGCTCTGGTGTCTCTTCCTCTTCTTATAAGGGCCCTGAACCTATTATGAGGGCACCACCTTATCTAAACCCAATTACTTCCCAATGGCACCACCTCCAAATACTATCACATCAGAGGTCAGAGCTTCAACATATGGTTTTGGGAGGGACAAAAACATCTGGCCCATAACAATGACAGAAATAAATTCAAATAGAACAAATTATAATAAATGTAAGTGTATTGAACTCACCAAACAAAAGGAGGAAAACTTAAGTTGGAAAAAAAAATAGATCCAGCAATACTTTGTCTACAGAAGACAAGGTTAAAACAAAAGAGATGAAAAAACTTAAAAACAAAGGGATGGAAAATTATATGATGAAAAGTATGGATGAAAAGAAAGTCTGGATAGATTTTTTGCCTTGATTGGTTCAAGATGGTGGAGAAGAAGGGTGTGCATGCACTCCCTCTTGTGAGAGCACTGGAATCACAACGAACTGCTGAACAATCATCGACAGGAAGACACTGGAGCTCACCAGAAAAGATACCCCACATCCAAAAACAAAGGAGAAGCTGCAGTGAGACGGTAAGAGGGGCGCAATCATAATAAAATCAAATCCCATAACTGCTGGGTGGGTGACTCACAAACTGGAGAACAGTTATACCACAGAAGGCCACCTACTGGAGTGAAGGTTCTGAGTCCCACATCAGGCTTCCCAACCTGGGGATCCGGCAATGGGAGGAGGAATCCCCAGAGAATCAGACTTTGAAAGCTAGTGGGATTTGATTGCAGGACTTCGACAGAACTGGGGGAAACAGAGACACCACTCATGGAGGGCACACGTAAGGTAGTGTGCACATTGGGATGCAGGGGAAGGAGCAGTGACCCCAGGGGAGATTGAACCAGATCTACCTGCTAGTGGTGGAAGGTCTCCTGCAGAGGTGGGGGGTGACTGTGGCTCACCATAAGGACAAGGACACTGGCAGCAGAAGCTCTAGGAAGTACTCCTTGGCATGAGCCCTCCTGGAGTCTGCCATTAACCCCACCATAGAGCCTGTTGCCTCCAGTGCTGAGTCGCCTCAGGCCAAACAACCAACAGGGAGGGAAATCAGCCCCACCCACCAGCTGACAAGTGAATTAAAGTTTTACTGAGCTCTGCCCACCAGAGCAGCAGCCAGCTCTACCCACCACCAGTCCCTCCCATCAGGAAGCTTGCACAAGCCTCTTAGATAGCCTCATCCACCACAGAGCAGACAGCAGAAACAAGAAAAACTACAATCCTGCAGCCTGTGGAACGAAAACCACATTCACAGAAAGACAGACAAAATTAAGACGCAGAGGACTATGTACCAGATGAAGGAACAAGATAAAACCACAGAAAAACAACTAAATGAAGTGGAGATGGGCAACCTTCCAGAAAAAGAATTCAGAATAATGATAGTGAAGATGATACAGGACCTCAGAAAAAGAATGGAGTCAAGGATTGAGAAGATGCAAGAAATGTTTAACAAAGACCTAGAAGAATTAAAGAACAAACACCTAGAAGAATTAAAAAACAAACAGAGATGAACAATACAATAACTGAAATGAAAAATACACTAGAAGGAATCAATAGCAGCATAACTGAGGAAGAAGAACGGATAAGTGACCTGGAAGACAGAATGATGGAATTCACTGCTGTGGAAGAGAATAAAGAAAAAAGAATGAAGAGAAATGAAGACAGCCTAAGAGACCTCTGGGACAATATTAAACGCACCAACATTCGCATTATAGGGGTTCCAGAAGGAGAAGAGAGAGAGAAAGGACCTGAGAAAATATCTGAAGAGATTATAGTCGAAAATTTCCCTAACATGGGAAAGGAGGTAGCCACCCAAGTCCAGGAAGTCCAAGAATCCCAGACAGAATAAACCCAAGGAGAAACACACCAAGACACAGAGTAATCAAATTGACACAAATTAAGGACAAAGAAAAATTATGAAAAGCAACAAGGGAAAAATGACAACATGCAAGGGAACTCCCATAAGGTTAACAGCTGATTTTCAACAGAAACTCTACAAGCCAGAAAGGAATGTCACAATATATTTAAAGTGATGAGAGGGAAGAACCTACAACCAAGATTACTCTACCCGGCAAGGATCTCATTCAGATTCCATGGAAAAATCAAAAGCTTTACAGATAAACAAAAGCTAAGAGAATTCAGCACCACCAAACTGGCTCTACAACAAATGCTAAAGGAACTTCTCTAAGTGGGAAACACAAGAGAAGAAACGGACCTACAAAAACAAACCCAAAACAATGAAGAAAATGGTAATAGGAACATACATATTGATAACTACCTTAAATGTGAATGGATTAAAATCTCCAACAAAAGACACAGGCTCACTGAATGGATACAAAAACAAGACCTATCTATATGCTGTTTACAGGAGACCCACTTCAAACCTAGGGGCACATACAGACTGAAAGTGAGGGGATGGAAAAAGACATTACATGCAAATGGAAATGAAAAGAAAGCTGGAGTAGCAATACACTTATCAGATAATATAGAAGTTAAAATAAATAATGTTACAAGAGACAAGGAAGGACACTACATAATGATCAAGGGATCAATCCAAGAAGACGATATAATAATTATAAATATTTATGCACCCAACATAGGAGCACCTCAATACATAAGGCAAATGCTAGCCACTATAAAAGAGGAAATCAACAGTAACACAATAACAGTGGGTGACTTTAACACTTCACTTACACCAATGGACAGATCATCCAGGCAGAAAATTAGTAAGGAAAGCAAGCTTTAAATGACACAATAGAGCAGATAGACTTAACTGATATTTAGAGGACATTCCATCCAAAAACAGCAGATTACACTTTCTTCTCAAGTGCACACGGATCACATCTTGGGTCACAAATCAAGCCTTGGTAAATTTAAAAAAATAGAAATCACATCAAGCATCTTTTCTGACAATAATGCTATGAGATTAGAAGTCAATTACAGGGAAAAAAACATAAAAAACACAAACACATGGAGGCTAAACAATACGTTACTAAATAACCAAGAGATCACTGAAGAAATCAAAGAGGAAATAAAAAAATACCTAGAGACAAATGACAATGAAAACACAATGATCCAAAACCTATAGGAGCAAAAGCAGTTCTAAGAGGGAAGTTTATACCAATACAATCCTACCTCAAGAAACAAGAAAAATCTCAAATAAGCAATCTAACCTTACACCTAAGCAACTAGAGAAAGAAGAACAAACAAAACCTAAAGTTAGTAGAAGGAAAGAAATCATGAAGATCAGAGCAGAAATAAATGAAACAGAAACAAAGAAAACAATAGCAAAGATCAAGAAAACTAAAAGCTGGTTCTTTGAGAAGATAAAAAAAATTGATAAACCTTTAGCCAGACTCATCAAGAAAAAGAGAGAGAGGACTCAAATCAATAAAATCAAAAATGAAAAAGGGGAAGTTACAGTGGACACTGCAGAAATACAAAGCATCCTAAGAGACTACTACAAGCAACTCTATGCCAATGAAATGGACAATCTGGAAGAAATGGACAAATTCTTATAAAGGTATAACCTTCCAACACTGAACCAGGAAGAAATAGAAAATATGAACAGACCAATCACAAGTAATGAAATTGAAACTGTGATTAAAAATCCTCCAACAAACAAAAGTCCAGGACCAGATGGCTTCACAAGTGAATTCTATCAAACATTTAGAGAAGGGCTAACACCCATCCTTCTCAAACTCTTCCAAAAAATTGCAGAGGAAGGAACACTCCCAAACTCATTCTATGAGGCCACCACCACCCTGATACCAAAACCAGACAAAGATACTACCAAAAAAGAAAATTACAGACCAATATCACTGATGAATATACATACAAAAATCCTCAACAAAATACTAGCAAACAGAATACAACAACACATTAAAAGGATCATACATCATGATCAAGTGGGATTTATCCCAGGGATGCAAGGATTCTTCACTGTACACACATCAATCAATGTGATACACCATGTTAACAAATGAAAAATAAAAACCATATGATCGTCTCAATAGATGCCGAAAAAGCTTTTGACAAAATTCAACACCCATTTATGATAAAAACTCTCCAGAAAATGGGCACAGAGGGAACCTACCTCAACATAATAAAGGCCATATATGACAAACCCACAACGAACATCATTCTCAATGGTGAAAAACTGAAAACATTTCCACTAAGATCAGGAACAAGACAAAGATGTCCACTCTCACCACTATTATTCAACATAGTATTGGAAGTCCTAGACACAGCAATCAGAAAAGAAAAGGAAATAAAGGGAATACAAATTGGAAAAGAAGAAGTATATATATATATATATATATATATATATATATATTGGGTGGGATAGGGAGGGTGGAAGGGAGATGCAAGAGGGAGGAGATAGAGGATATATGTATATGTATAGCTGATTCACTTTGTTTTAAAGCAGAAACTAACACACAATTGTAAAGCAATTATACTCCAATAAAGATGTTTAAAATAAATAAATGAAAGGTAATTTTTAAAAAAGTAACACTGTCACTATGTGCAAATGACATGATACTGTACATAGATAATCCTAAAGATGTCACCAGAAAACTACTAGAGCTAATCAATAAATTTGGTTAAGTTGCAGAATACAAAATTAATGCACAGGAATCTCTTGCATTCCTATACACTACCAACCAAAGATCAGAAAGAGAAATTAAGGAGACAATGCCATTCATCAATGCAACAAAAAGAATAAAATACTAGGAATAAACCTACCTAAGGACGTAAAAGACCTGTACTCAGAAAGCTATAAAACACTCATGAAAGAAATCAAAGATGACACAAACAGATGGAGAGATATACCATGTTCTTGGATTGGAAGAATTAATATTGTGAAAATGACTATACTACCCCAAACAATCTACAGATTCAATTCAATCCCTATCAAATTACTGATGGCATTTTTTACAGAACTAGAACAAAAAAATCTTAAAATTTGTATGGAGACACAAAAGACCCCAAATAGCCAAAGCAATCTTGAGGGAAATAAATGAAGCTGGAGGAATCAGACTCCTTGACTTCAGACTATACTAGAAAGCTACAATAATCAAGACAATATTATACTCGCACAAAAACAGAAATATAGATCAATGGAACAGGATAGAAAGCCCAGAGATAAAGCCACCCACATATGGTCACCTTATCTTTGATAAAGGAGGCAAGAATATACAGTGGAGAAAAGACAGTCTCTTCAGTAAGTGGTGCTGGGAAAACTGGACAGCTAAATGTAAAAGAATGAAATTAGAACAGTCCCTAGCACCACACACAAAAATAAACTCAAAATGGATTAAAGACATAAATGTAAGACCAGACACTATAAAACTCTTAGAGGAAAACATAGGAAGAACATTCTTTGACATAAATCACAGCAAGATCTTTTTTGACCCACCTCCTAGAGTAATGGAAATAAAAATAAAAATAAACAAATGGGACCTAGTGAACCTTAAAATCTTTTGCACAGCAAAGGAAACTATAAACAAGATGAAAAGACAACCCTCAAAATGGGAGAAAATATTTGCAAATGAATCAACGGACAAAGGATTAACCTCCAAAATATATAAACCGCTCATGCATCTCAATATTAAAAAAACAAACAAACCAATCAAAAAATGGGAGAAGACCTAAATAGACATTTCTCCAAAGAAGACATACAGATGGCCAAGAGGCACATGAAATGCTGCTCGACATCACTAATTATTAGAGAAATGCAAATCAAACCTACAATGAGGTATCACCTCACACCATTAAGAATGGGCATCATCAGAAAATCTACAAACAACTAATGCTGGAGAGGGTGTGGAGAAAAGGGAACCCTCTTGCACTGTTGGTGGGAATGTAAATTGATACAGCCACTATGGAGAAAAGTATGAAGGTTCCTTAAACAACTGAAAATAGAATTACCATATGACCCAGCAGTCCCACTACTGGGCATATACCCAGAGAAAATCATAATTCAAAAAGACACATGCACCCCAGTGTTCATTGCAGCACTATTTACGATAATCAGGTCATGGAAGCAACGTAAATGACCAACGACAGATGAATGGATAAAGAAGATTTGGTACATATATGCAATGGAATAGTACTCAGCCATAAAAAGGAACGAAATTGGGTCATTTGTAGAGACATGGATGGACTTAGAAACTGTCATACAGAGTGATGTAAGTCAGAAAGAAAAAAAACAAATATTGTATATTAACACATAGACGTGGAATCTAGAAAAATGGTACAGATGAACCAGTTTTCAAGGCAGAAATAGAGACACAGATGTAGAGAACAAATGTATGGACACCAAGGTGGGAAAACGGGGTGGGGGGAGGGTGGTGGTGGTGGTGGTGGGATGAATTGGGAGATTGGGATTGACATATATACACTAATATGTATAAAATCGATAAGTAAGCTGCTGTATAAAAAAATAATAAAATAAAATTTAAAAAAGAAAGGATAGCAATTTTAATATGATAAAACAAAATTAAAGGCATTAATTAATTTTTTAAATTTATTTTTTGGCTGCGTTGGGTCTTCATTGCTGCACGCAGGCTTTCTCTAGTTGCACAGAGTGGGGGCTACTCTTCGTTTCGGTAAGCAGGCTTCTCATCACAGTGGCTTCTCTTGTTGCAGAGCATGATCTCTAGGCATGTGAGCTTCCATAGTTGTGGCTCACGGGCTATAGAGTGCAGGCTCAGTAGTTGTGGAGCACAGGTTTAGTAGCTCTGTGGGATGTGAGATCTTCCCATATCAGAGCTTGAACCCATGTCCCCTGCATTGGCAGGCAGATTCTTAACCACTGCACCACCATGTAAGTCCCTAAAGGCATAAATTTATGAGACAAAGAGAAACCCTTCATAAAAGAAAGATATTAAGATGATAAAATAATTATAAAAAGATACACACCTAAAAATATAACCTCAAAATAGTTAAAACAAGAATGGCAGAACTATGAAGACAAATCTGTACAACTATTGTAATTAGAAAGCTAAACTCTATTATATATTGGGTTAAAATGAGACATTTCTCTTTGATAGGTCAAATGAATGAAAAATAAGAAAATATATAAAAATTTTGGTTTATATGATCTATAATCTTGAATACATTAGTGGCAGTGGTGAAGAGAGCTTTAAAATGGGTAGAAAAAACCATTTCTTCCAAACAAATGTAATGTTCACATATACTAGGTCATCAAGGAAGCCTCATCAAGTCAAACTATGCTATCTAACTTTAATGCTGTATAGTTTGGAATCTGTACTAAAGTGAAAACTAAAGTACTGTACATGTTTGAAAAGAATTACAAACTACTAAATTCTCTTTGGTTTGAAGAGGGCATTTTTACAGGGATTAAAAATACTTTGATCTGAACAGCAATAAATACCATGTTAAAATTTGTGGGGTACAGCTAAAGTAGTACTATGAGATAAATTCATAGCTTTAAGTATATTTATTAGAAAACAATAAATATTGAAAATAAGCCAAATAAGCTCAAAAATGAGAATAAAAGTCAATGAGATAGAGAATAGCAATCTAAAAACAATAACAAAAAAATTAAAGCTAAAAGCTGACTTTGAAAGGACCATTTAAGATGCATAAAATTGATTAGTAAAAAGAGTAAGATGCAAATAAGATACAGAGTAAAGAAGGAGATATGATGACTGTCACAGCATATTCTTAAAAATAATAAAATAATATTATTAACTATATGTTAATAATTTAGAAATCTTAGACAAAATGGATAAATTCTTGGAAAAATAAAGAGTACCAAATTTGTCAAAATAATTGAATAAACCAATATGCATTAAAGAGAGTAATAAGCAAGTTCTTTTGCTGAACAAACCAGTCATAATAAAAATTATATGTTTAATTCCCTCTCATCAGACTATGTTTTAAAAAACATATATTAGTAAGTAGATTTCCCCATTAGAGTCTTTATTGTTGTTGTTCTTCCTATGGGACCAACCATAGCGCACATGAGAGCTCTGGGGGAGAAATTCTTAATAAAATAAATTTGGGGTTCAAATACAAATTTTAACATGTGTGAGATATAATGCATGTGTCTGACACTTAATAAAACTCTGTAAATTTTGTAAAACAAAAAAAAAGATATTTAAATAGTAATAAAAGACACCCTCTCCTTCTTCACCGGAACTTCAAACTCAGCTTTACAAGAGAGTATTAATGAGCTTTCAAGAACAGATAATCCTTACCTTACAAAGCTGTTGCAAAAAAATAGAAAAAAGAGATAGACTCCTTAATTCACTTTATATTGATCTGGTTAGCATAACCATGATTCAGCAAATTATAGTTCTGTTTGGTTTACAAGTTTGTTTTTTTTTTTTTTTTTTTTTGCGGTATGCGGGCCTCTCACCGCTGTGGCCTCTCCCGTTGCGGAGCACAGGCCCGGAACGCGCAGGCCTAGCGGCCATGTCTCACGGGTTTAGTTGCTCCGCGGCATGTGGGATCTTCCCGGACCAGGGCACGAACCCGTGTCTCCTGCATCGGCAGGCGGATTCTCAACCACTGCGCCACCAGGGAAGCCCTGGTTTACAAGTTTTAATGCAAAAATCTTAAATGAAATACTAACTTACTGAATCCAACAGTCTATTAAAAATAATGTAACATGATCAAGTTAAGCAATGCAAGGATGGTATAATATTAGAAATTTAATTAATGTAATTTACCTCTATAATGGAATGAAGATTAAAGGAATGTGACTATCTCAGTAGATACAGAAACAAATCATTTAATAAATTTCAAAACATTTCTGATAAAAACTAAAATAGCCTTCTTAAAGGCTGCAACAAACATTGTGCTTAAATGGGGAAATTTCTAAGCATTTCATATAATATGGGAACAACATAAGAATGCCCACCTTCATGACTAGTATTTAATGTATACCGGAGGTCCTAGCCAACCAAGTAAACATAGAAAATAAATAAAATGTATAACGGATGAAAGGGAGGAGAACACAATTCTATCATTTATAGCTGACAAAGTCATTTACATGGAATTTACAATCTAATTTACAATAGAATCAGCAGATAAACCAGTAGATCTAATCAGAGCATAAACAGTTTGCCACTGCTATAGTCTACAGGGAATTCTACTCAATGCTCTGTGGTGACCTAAATAGGAAGGAAATCCAAAAAAGAGGGGATATATGTATACATATAGCTGATTCGCTTCCCTGTACAGCTGAAACTAACAGAATACTGTAAAGCAACTATACCCCAATTTAAAAAAATAATAAAGGGAAACCTAAAATCAAAAGAAAAAGAAATGTAATAAAACATACGACTTAAATTTATAACAACTAAAAATAGTTAGCAATTAAACTAACAGAATATACAAGACTTCTGTAATGAAAATTTATGATTACATTAAAGACCAAAAATGATGGCCTGACAAAATAGATGTAGCATGTTTATGCATGGGAAAACATCACAAGGCTATCAGTTCTCCCCTAATTACTCTACAAATTCATTGCAACTTTACACAAAATTCCAGGAAGATGTTTTGAGAAACTTATTTATTCTAAAATATATGTGGAGGAATCAAGGTCCACAAACAGCTAAATTGGTTTTAAAAAATAAGAGAGAGTGCTTATCCTACCAGACAATGAAAAGACAGAGTATTAGAACAGTTGTGATATAAAGGAGACGCCATAAGTCAGAGGGGGGAAAATGAATTATTAAGCGGGTTGAAATCAGAAAACCACTTAAATATATATGGAAAAATACAAAGCTGGATTCTTACCTCTCGCCATGAACAAAGGTTAACCCCAGATTAATCATTTATTCAATAAATATTTATTGAGCATCTACTATGGGTGAAGGACTTTTCTAGACGCTGGATATATGCCAGTGAAAAAGGCAGAAGTCCTTGCCATCTTTAAAACCCTAACTGCAGAGTGTAAAAGTATAAAGTCAGTAGAAGAAAATGTAGGATAATTTTTTTCGCGATCTTGGAGTGGGGAAGGGCTTGTAAAACAAGGATCAAAAAGCACAAAGCATAAGGCAAAAAAAGCACTTAATGGGCTTGATTACATCATAATTAAATCTGAGTACACTTTATGACCCACCCATATAATCCAGAGGAAGTCTTTTACACTTCCATAAAGAGACTTGCTCAAGGTTGCTCATCATGGTGTTGTTCCTGGTAGCAGGGAGTTGGAACCAACTTAGATATCTCTATCTCTAGAGGGAAGCAAAATGTGGTGGATGCACGCTGTGGAATACCATGCATCACTTAGAGGCACTGGGTTAGATGTACACTCTACAATATGGAATAGAACTAAACATACTATTGAGTGAAAAAAAGTAATAACAGAATTGGAGCAATAACACCATATCATGCAAGTAAATGTGAAAGATGTATATAGTCACAACCAATTCTGTATATTCTACAAGGGTGCATACATACCAAGGGCATGTATCTAATAGTACAGAGCTGGTTCCATTGACATGGGAATTAGGGATGAAGGGAAGAAAAATGAAATAAAACAAGAGTCTTGTACGGGTTGATGGTGGTAATGAATCATGAACAAAGGAATGTGATTAATTGTACTCTCTATACCTAAGTCACTTGGACCACAGCAGAGGGAGGACTGTTTGAATGTAGGATAGCTCCAGTGGGTTCAGAGTTCTTTCTTATATTTGGCTAAAACTGCCCTCCTATAAACACCCAGCCATTGGTCTGAGTTCTGCTGTCTGGCATTGTACCCAGTGAATCTTCACGCTCTTTCACAGAACAGCACTTCAAACAGTTGAAACGACTGCTTTAGTTTAAGTTTTCCCTCATCCAGTCACACATACTCAGAACTTTCAGCTGTTCTTCATATGACCTGTTCAGGGTCTTCTAAATTTCAGGGAACTATAGCATGACATCCACATCAGCTATTAAATGTGGCTTGCTCATTTGAAAAATATGGGGGTCCAAGCATCATGTGAGGTGCTATGCATAGATGCTCAGAAAAAAAGGAGATCACTTCTCTGAAAGTTATAACTGAAAGGTCTTGAATTAATTCTACTGGATTTTGAAATGTATAAAGTTCAAACAAATCTCTGCTATCCAGAATAACTGGCCACATTTTATGTATATTGATTTATTCAGTCATTTATTTAAGAAATATTCACTGAATACATTTTCTGTGCCAAGGATTGCTGCAGGCTCTGACAACTGGAACATGCTTCTTTGTGCCATGGAGAGAGAATCAAAGACCCAGGACCCTGGAGAGCAGGTTTGCTTCTGGTGTCACCGAACCAATCAGAAGGATTTGGCTCTCTCAGCTCTCTGAATATGGCTACAGTGCACTTCTCTACTATGGTTTGCTGTGACCCAAAAGTCAGAATGGCTCATGCTTTGGGGTTCCAGCCACAACGTCTGTTCATGTTTCCTAGAGATCTAAGTTCCTCTTTAATAACTTTAAAAGGTAAGGTTAGTGGGGTGAAATGAATCACTACGGTTTGAAGATGGGTGATAGAATGGGCATAGAATTTGGTACATTCCACACTAATCAGGTCTTGATTTAAAATGTGAACTAGCAGAAAAATTCAAAAGGCCTTAGAACCAATGCAACAAACCCTTCAGGAATGAGCTTCTAGTCAGTAATGTCTCTGAATGGGGCACAGCTCTGTGCAGCATGCATTTCTACGTGCTGTGGAGGGTTCAGGGAAGACCCAACCATGCTTTAAAACCTAGTTGGGAACAGGAACCACACCTTCAAAATCCCCGCACATGCCACAATGCAAAAACCACATCCCTGCTGCTGAAGTGGTTAGTGCATAAATGAAATTAGGCAGAATCAGAGAGGAATTGTCTCCAGGGCAATATTTGGCAAGATTAGAAAGAAGGCGAGTAGCCCAGGCGGGAGGGAGAAGGGTGCACGAGTGGGTCAGGGCTCTCACCATGACCAAGAGCAGCACAGGCAGGTGCAGAGAATGTGTTGGCCGTTTTGGGAGGGCTGGGATCCTAATCTCTTGCTGATGCTGTATACTTGTCCGTCACTCCAGGGCTCCCCAACTCCACTGGACATAACCAGGCTCAGCAGAGAGGCTGGGGCATTGTGTACCCTTCTGCTTAGCCACTTGTTTTATAGATGAAGAAACAGAGAAAGAGGAAGAGGTTTGTCTGCAGTCACAGAACCAGGACTGGAACTCAGTCTCCTAACTAGCACCCAGCGCTCTCTCTTCTCTCCCCCCTGGTCACGTGGTTGAAAGCGGGATGTCAACTGTGATGTAGTGGTGGCACCTTTAACAAATCAAGGAGAATAGGTTCAGGCTGTCCTATTGCAAGAAAGAAGAGTGAGAGGGGTAAAGGGGTTTCGAAGCTGCTCAAGGTGTATGCATGGGAGGGGGGTCAGGGGGAGTGATTTCTCTGAGGCTGGTGGACAGAACGTTTTCAGTCACCCACACCAAGAGAGTCTAAATTGTCCGCTAGAGTTCGGCCTTGCAGACCTACACCTACAGGAGAAGCAGGGTCGCTGGTGAGAGCTATCACCCCATCTCTTCTATAAGTGCTTTGTCCAGTCTTCTTATCTTCAAGGCAAGACATCCACATAATCGCTATTACTGTTCTCTGGGGGAAAAAAAGCAGAAGACCAGCCATGAGGCTCAACACCCAGGAGTCACACTGACCAACAGCACTCAAGGGAAAGACTTCCCCCCAGGCAGAGGGTGATCTTGATGCCACATCAAAGTGACACCTTCAAGGGCTGGGGTACCACAGGGAGCTCTCCTGGCAAAATAGGGGGTCTGTTTATAAGTCGAGTTTCCAGGACCAGATGCCTCCACTCACCAGCAGAACACCTGTGCCTCCCTCGGAGTGAGAACACCTAAGGCTTGTTCTAAGGAAGCCAAGGGAAAGGGAGGAAGAAGATGAGCTAATGGGAGGAAGTTCCCACTTTGTTAGCTGAGGATTTAGGAGCTTGATCTGCCAAGGCTAACCAAGCATGGACAACTGGTATGGTGAGACTCTCACCCAGTTCTTGGCGACGAACTCTAAAGGGTTCTCCTGTTGGAATTTGTGGTTATTTGATCATCGCTGAGACAAATCCTACCACCACCCCAAGCATCCTGAGCAACTCATCTGGGTTTGCCTGAGGACTGCAGCACAGGTACATTCCTGGGTTTCTACTCGGCCCCCTTTTATTCTTCTTTTCTATAAGTTACGGTAGAAAATGGCCGTGGGACTACATCTGCAGCTGAACCTACAGGAAGCGGGTCTGCATGGGTCGCTTCTCCTCTGGGTGCACACTCCTCTACGTGGGGGAAGAGGGACAAAGAAAATGGTAGAGGAGGGTTTTGGGGTTTTTTTCCAAAATTAAAAAGCTACGCTTAGTCTTGTTGGGGAGCTGAGAAGTTTGCTCTGGCAGTCTAAAGGGAAACTTTGCTATCGACAGAGTACAATGGGTGTGGGGTGATTACAGGCTCCCCAGAACTCTCTGTCCTCCATCCTTCTCCCTAGCTAGCACTTCTGTTCCCATCTCCATCACCTACCCACTGATGACTGAAATCCCTTTCATGGGGCTATCACCACACATCCCACCTGGAGAAGACAGGGTTAAACTGTAAATGTCTCAGGAAGTCTGAGTTAAATTCAAACTATGTTGTAACTGACAGATACTAGATTCTCTTCTGAGAGCAGACTTGCAGGGATGTAAGCAAGCGTAGCTGTTTGGGATATGATCTGGATTCTCCTCACTCAGATTTACTGACCATCTCTCCTTTTCCACCATGGCTTAATAACTTTTGGGGTGTATCTGAAATAATTATTCCCCTAACACTATATAAATGAATGCTTAGCAAATATGGAGCAAAATGTAACAGGATGAGGTTTGGGGAGAGGGTTGCAGCAATTTTCTCATTTGAAAATTCTGCTTGTTGACCATCTATTCCCAAACCTGTGTTGTTTGCGCAAGGTCACAGAATGAGTTTGAAGTCAGCTCTTGGAGAGTGCTCAGGAACCACTCTTGCTCCCCGGGCTGTCCAAGCACAGAGAGCTCCACCTCCAGGAGCTCGAAGGCACCACTTCCCAACAAAATGGAAAGTGCGCTTCATAAGATGAAGCTTTTTAGAGCTAACATCATAGAAAGGGGCAATTATCTGTATCGGTTCTGCAAAGTAGGCAAGTGGTGGAAATGGGATTAAGGTTCCTGTCTGGCACCCGTGTGAAAGTTTTTTTTACCATAAATGCCATCCAGCTCTATCTTCGATCTTCTCCATCTCAGGCAGGGACAGGTTCTCTTTATTGGCCTTAAAAGTTGAACCACCAGCCCTTGATTTGGTTTTTCAAACTTGGAGATCAATTCCTCTAGGTTTGGAAAGATCTGTCTTTGAGCGCCTTCCCTGGTCTGCAAAAATGCAAGGAGATCACTCATCATCGTGCAATTGTGTGTGAAAGATGACACTTCTCAATACAGTGGTTTTCAGGGCTGCCTCGGAGCGGTGAATTGAAAACAGGTGGCCGACACTTCTTGTGTGGGAGCTCACACCGTAGGCAATACCCTCAGAAACCCTCATTTTTAAAACGGAATTCTGACTTGAGCTACTCTGAGTAAAGAAGATTAACAATCAAAGGTCCCCACCTCAGTCTGCAGTATCAAATGAGCCCCCATTCTTGGCAATTTGGGGATGGTTCTTGTAGGTACACTGTGGAGGGTACCCCTCTAAGAGCTTATGTCAGAGTTGTAGGGGACTAATACGGGAGGACTTCTGATGGGAAATGCAAAAAATATGCAACTTACATACTTGATGAATTCAGACTCTCCGTGAGAGGAAAACAAGACAAAAAAGTCCCGATTTAAATTGAAAATGGGAATATCAACATGACTCAGGTAAATTGTGAATAGTTGTTTGCTCTTTACCACCTACAAACCAAGTACAATTTTCTAATATAATCTTATAGAAATAATTTAAAAACACAAGAGCTTCCTTGGCTCTTAGGTATTTGATTTTCTTAATGATCACTGTGGTTCTCTTAGGACCACAGTGTTGGTCTACAGAGGGCTGGTGACAGGAAGGCTCTGTGACCTGGAGTGTGGTTCACCTCCATGACAGAGGTGCAGGCTGACGTGGAAGAGTCGGCTCTACGAAAGGTTGTCACTTCAGCCCAAGGCAGCATCCAGCACAGGCCCTGATACAGAGCTTCTCCTCAAAGAAATGCCCCTTTGTGTCTGTTATAACTGATTTGGATGCCTCTCTGTTTTGTTCAGACAAGAGACAAAATGGAATATTAAGGAATTATCCAGAATTTTCCAAAATATGCACAACAAAGAAATAAATGTTTTAAAATATGTTGCTTTTAAAGCTGCAAAAATATTTTTTAAATTTCCATATACAACCTTCACCCATACCCCAAATGTTAACATTTTATTGTATTTGCCTTTCATTCTTTCTCTTTCTAAATATATATGTGTGTATATATATATATATGTATGTATTCTTTTTTAAAAAAATTATGAGAGTAAGTTGCTGACATGATCTCCCTTTGACCTTAAATACTTCATATTTCCTAAAAAGCAAGAACATTACATATCCACACTAAAATGAGGAAATTAATCTTTTTTTTTTTTTCAGGTACATTTCTAACTAAATGAACAGACCTGACCAAAGACAGTTTAGAATATCAATGGCCATTATAGGGAACTTTTTTTAAAAACATCTTTATTGGAGTATAATTGCTTTACAATGGTGTGCTAGTTTCTGCTTTATAACAAAGTGAACTATACATATATCCCCATATCTCCTCCCTTTTGTGTCTCCCTCCCACCCTCCCTATGAGGAAATTAATCTTGATGCAATACAATTACTAATCTACAGACCTTATGCAGATTTTGTCAATTGCCTCAATAATGTCCTCTGTGGCAAAAGAAAAATTACATATATTTGTGTGTGTGTGTGTGTGTGTGTGTGTGTGTGTGTCTGGGGATCATTGTATATTCTAATCTCTTTGAGATAGTCACAATGAACATTAGCATCTTGAAGATTCTGAGAAATCCTGCAGTAAAAAAAATCTGCTTAACCTTTATGCAAGTGTTTCAGAAATATTATTTCAGGAGTCTATGTTAGTAATTAAAGATTCAATGACATTTATTATACTCTATTTCCTACCAGAGAAGTAACTTCAAAAGAAAAATGGTTTTTCTGCTTAGCTCTCAGTAAACCAGCAACATTAAAGAAATACCTAAATTGCCAGTTGACTGATGCTCCCCTTTGCATTTTCATACAGCTATGATGTCCCCAAATGTTGACTTCCTAAACATTCGGACCTCTCCCCACCTTCCCTTTCAACTCATCCTGTTCGTTGTTTAGTCTTATAATTTGACAGTAGTCTTATATAGAGTTCAGGTTGGTATATTTGACCCCTGGAGGAACTTTGTGCCTCTACACTCTTGAACAACAGCCTTGTTTTTCTTGAAAATGGAACCCAACTCTAGTGCATTCCTATTTCTCTCAAAGACAAGGTTAACTACTGATCTGATTCTAACTCTCCGCAGTGTTTCCCCATTTTGAATGCCTCTTCATGGCATCTCAGGTTCAAGAGATGTTCTCAGGTTTTTCTCCCCCCAGCTTGTGTTGTTATTGTTATAAGAGTTCTTGTATGTTCTTACCTGTATATTGTAATACCCATGTTTCTCTTTGAAGATTCGGTATGTGTAGACCACATTTTTAAACCTGTGGAAAGATGACTGTGTGAATCACAATGTTCTTATATGCAAATCTAGGTAACATCTACCACTGTATTTTGTGTGCAATGCCTTTGTCCATCTTGGATCCCAAAAAGAAACTGATCATTTTCAGGCCTTCTCATCTGTGGGAATTTGAAAGAGAGGTTTTAAAATGGAGACCTTTAGGGCTTCCCTGGTGGCGCAGTGGTTGAGAATCCGCCTGCCGATGCAGGAGACACGGGTTCGTTCCCTGGTCCGGGAAGATCCCACATGCCGCGAAGCAACTAAGCCCGTGAGCCATGGCCGCTGAGCCTGTGCGTCCGGAGCCTGTGCTCCGCAACGGGAGAGGCCACAACAGTGAGAGGCCCGCATACCGCAAAAAAAAAAAAAAAAAAAAAAAAAAAAAAAAAATGGAGACCTTTATTCTATGGTGGAAGTCTGGGCTGTAGCAAAGAGAATAAGGAGAGAAATTTTACAGTTTCCATTGTCTTGGTATTTCTCTCTAGTTTTTTCACTTAGCTCTAAGTTGATACAACATACAAAACACCAGCAAACCATTCCTGTGTTGTTTTATTAAGTGACAGGTCATTGATCTCATTAGAGATAGTTAATGTAACTAAAATAGAGAAGGTTGGGGATTTTGTGCAAGGAAGTGATGTATTGTGCTCTTGTTCCTCACTGGAACAGGAACCACTGGGGAAGTAATCTAACTAGAATTTAGATAACAGACTCAATCGAGCAATTTCCAAAACAGGCAATAGCATACATTACCATATTTCTTCAATTCCAAGATGTCATCAATTGTAGGATACAGTCAATTTAATAATAGCTTTTGAGGAAAAAAATGCATACATTAAATGTCTCAATCAACTGTTAACTATGTTCTGATTCCAAAGAAATATTAAAATGTAAAAAATGAGGATAAAAAACATTGACATGAAGGTCAAATTATCTGATTGCTCCTCACCCCTTCACTTGTACCCATGCCAAAGAATCAGATGACCCATCTTTTGACTGAATTAGGAAGGCAGATAGCTATAGCTTTAAGGTACAGGAGACGTCATTGCTGATTGTCTGGCGGCTTTGACAATTGACTTCAAATCCCAATCCTTTTTGTGGGGTTTCCTGAGGCCAGAAGAAGCTAGTGGGTGTCTGTAAATCACTTGACAAGCAACAAAAAGTTTTTACATGAATCCTTGTCTATATGTGACAAATTAAAGTATTCCACAGTCTGGGAAGAGGTCTCACAAGTGTCTTTGCACAGAAGTATTATTCAAATCAGGATCCAAACAAGGTAAATACAGGGCTTTTGGTTGCTCACATGGTTTCTTGAAACTCAACTATCATATAGCCTAAGTTAAATTCTTAAATAAATGACTTTATTTTTAATTACATTGTTGTATTATCAGCCTAAGAAAATCTTTACTAGAGGAGTTTGAAAGAATAAAACAAATGGAGGTTCTATATTAATTAATCCAAAAGCCATGTACTTCAAGTTAGAAAGACGGACATTGCTCAAATATAGTCTTATTCTTTGCAAAGTATTTTTAATGAAATAAGCCACATTGCAGTGATACTTTATAAGAAATTGATTTACTGAACTTGTGATACCTATATGCATTTATTTTGGAATGTTTACCCCAAAAAATGCTGTAAGAGATTACAGAGCAGTGAAATTAGTATCTACTTTATACAACTGCAATATTATTGGGTCAACATAAAGACTTATTGTAATGCCTCCTATTCTAATTATTATTTTATAGATGCCACTTATAAAACTTTTAAAAGATACATGATTTTTCAGTGTGCATTTACACTCAAGGCAGTTATAAAGACCATGTTTCCCCTGGACCTTCTGCCCCTGTCACCACAGTGACAAGGGACCCCCTCTTTATCCCCCAGCACTCACAGTCTGTCTCCACCCTCTGCCTGGAATCCACTGGGCTAATCTCATCATGCCCTTTATCCCTGTTTGTTAGTCATTGCAAGAACCCCAGTCTCTCAGGATATCTTTTCTCCTGTTTTCTAATCCTACAAGGCTCTGTATAGCCTGTATTGTGTCCTCTCCCCAGCTCCTGAAATCCTTCCATGTGTTCTCTAGCACTCAGTGTCTGCCATCATCAAAGTCTCCTATGTCTTCAACCTATTCTCTAATCATTCCTGTCACATTCTCACTCTAAGGGAAACCTGGCCCTGTCCCACAGACACTGCTTCCCCGGGACCCCACTAAAAGGCTGCTGCTCTCTCCTCACTGCAGGCCTGGAGGGGAGGCCCGTGTTCTTGCTTTTGCAGCTCTTCAGTGTTGTTTCCCATCTCCAAACCCTCAGCTTTGAGCTTCGTGTAGATCACATCACCTCCTACCCAATCAAGATGTCACTATGCTGACAGCTCCTCAGCTCTGTGTTACTGCGACTCATTTCTCCAGGATTTAGCTCCTAGATCACTGTCACTGTCTTCAGTACTATTCCTGACTGAATTGTTGGCAATTTCAATTCACATGTAGATTATCCTTTAACATCCCAATTTCTCAGTTCCTCGAATTCCTCTCCTTCAATAATCTTGTCTTCCACCTACATCGCCTTCTCACTCCCATGTTCATAACCAGGACTGGCTACATAATTTGTGGGGCCCATAGAAAAAATGAAAATTTAACACTCCTCTTAAAAAATTATTAGGAATTTTGAGATGGTGACAGCAGAACAGTAAATCAAGTGCAGGGCCCTCTGAGTGTAGGACCCTGGGTGGCTGCATAAGGTTGCACTCCATGAAGCCAGTCCCACTCATAACTTTGACCTTGTAATTGCCAATATGGGCAACCCTCTCATAATGTGAATTTCATGAATCCCACTCTCTTTCTCCTGCTTCCGTCTTTCCAGATCCCTTCCCCAACATTCCCTTGACCCCATAGACTTTCCAATCCATTGATCCTACCACTTTTCAGTGTTCTCACTCATGTCTTCACTCCCTTCTTTACCCAGTTTAGATTGCTTGTCAACCATTACAATCACTCCCTTCAACTCCTTTATCATCTTTCACTTTATTTCCTTAATTAGCAGAATCCTGATTAAGCCCAAATCTCTACAGATGTATGTGGCTGTGAGACACAGCCATGTTCACTGTTCTTTCTTTAAATGAATGACCACAAACCTCAAGTGGGCTGTTATTGCCTCCAGGTGCTCATTTATTTTCCTATTCTCCTCAACAATGATTCTACACCATTTCTCTTCTTAAACGTTCAACGTCTCATTCTTAACTGATGACTTCACCAAAAAGATTAAAACAATCAGAAGAGAATCTCCAGATTCCCATCACTATAATAGCATAATAGCATCTACACGCATAGACTCTGCCTTTATTACCGTAGTTGAACTTTACATGCTGCTCTGCAAAGCTAATCTCTCTTATTTCCACTGGTTGCCATCCACTTTCATCTATGCAAGGACATAATTCTAGCAATTTTTCCTCTCTCTCAGATGTCATTATTATTCTTTACACAACAGCCAGGGTGTTCCTTTTAAAAACTGTGAGTCAGATCATGTCACTCCTCTGCATAAAAATCTCGTCTAGGCAATTTTGAAAAAGAAAAATAAAACTGGTGTGTGTGTGTGTGTGTGTGTGTGTGTGTGTGTGTGTGTGTGCGCGCGCGCACGCGTGCGCATGCGGTGGGGTGCTTCTGTCTTAACAAGTCTTAAGTCTTCTTATAATGCTATAATTAAGATAGTGAGAGTGAAGTAAGTCAGAAAGAGAAAAACAAGTACTGTATGCTAACGCATGTATATGGAATCTAAAAAAAAAAGTACGGATGAACCTAGTGGCGGGGCAGGAATAAAGATGCAGACATAGAGAATGGACTTGAGGGTGCAGGGAGGGGGGAAGGGAAGTAGGGGAGAAGTGAGAGTAGCACTGACATATATACACTACCAAATGTAAAATAGATAGCCAGGGACCTTCAAGATGGTGGAGGAGTAAGATGTGGATATCACCTTCCTCCCCACAAATACAACAAAAATACATCTACATGTGGAACAGCTCCTACAGAACACCTACTGAATGCTGGCAGAAGACCTCCGACTTCCCAAAAGGCAAGAAAATTCCCACATACCTGAGTAGGGCAAAAGAAAAAAGAAAAAACAGAGATAAAAGAGTAAGGATGGGAGGGAGCTGTGAAGTAGGAAAAGTTTCCACATAATAGGAAGCCCCTTCACTGGTGGAGACAGGGGATGGGCGGCGGGGGGAAGTTTCAGAGCCACGGAGGCGAGCGCAGCAACAGGGGTGCAGAGGGCAAAGTGGAGAGCTTCTCACACAGAAGATCAGAGCCGACCAGCACTCACCAGCCTGAGAGGCTTGTCTGCTCACCTGCTGGGGTGGGCGTGGGCTGGGAGCTGAGGCTCGGGCTTCAGAGGTGAGATCCCAGGGAGAGGACTGGGGTTGGCTGCATGAACACAGCCTGAAGGGGGCTAGTGCACCATAGCTAGCCAGGAGAGAGTCTGGGAAAAAGTCTGGACCTGCCTAAGAGGCAAGAGATCATTGTTTCGGGGTGCGCAAGGAGAGGGGATTCCTTCAGTGTCTGCCCACAGAAGTCAGAGCACCACCTAAATGAACTCCAGAGATGGGCGTGAACTGAAGCTATCAGCTCAGAACACAGAGACAAGAATGAAATGTTAACGCTGCTGCTGCAGCCACCAAGAAGCCTGTGTGCAAGCACAGGTCACTATCCACACCCCCCTAGGAGCCTATGCAACACACCACTGCCAGAGTTCTGTGATCCAGGGACTGGTTCCCCGGGAGAACACATGGTGTGCCTCAGGCTGTTGCAATGTCACACCAGCCTCTGCCACCGCAGGCTCGCCCCACATTCCAATTATAACTACCGTACCCCTCCCTCCCCCCGGCCTGAGTGAGCAAGAGCCCCCTAATCAGCCTCTGCTTTAACCCTGTACTCTCTGGGTGGGAACAGATGCCTGAGTGTGACCTACATGCAGAGGTGGGGCTAAAACCAAAGCTGAACCCCAGGAGCTGTGTGAACAAAGAACAGAAAGGGAAATTTTTCCATGCAGCCTTTGGAGCAGAGGATTAAATCCCCACAATCAATTTGATGTACCCTGCATCTGTGGAATACCTGAATAGACAATGAATTGCCCCAAAATTGAGGTGGAGGACTTTGGAAGAAACTGTGGGGTTTGGGGTTTGCTGTCTGCAACTGATTATTTCTGATTTTTATGTTTATCTTAGTATAGTTTTTAGCACTTGTTATCATTGGTGGATTTGTTTATTGGTTTGGTTGCTCTTTTCTTTTTTAAAAATTATTATTAAATTTTTTTAATTTTAATAATTTTTTAATTTATTATTATTTTTCCTTCTTTTTTTCTCCCTCTTCTTCTGAGCCACGTGGCTGACAGGGTCTTGGTGCTCTGGCCTGGTGTCAGGCCTGAGCCTCTGAGGTGGGAGAGCCAAGTTCAGGACATTGGGCCACCAGAGACCTCCTGCCCATGGGCGAGAGCTCTCCCAGAAATCTCCATCTCAGTGTTAACACCCAGCTCCACCTAATGGCCAGCAAGCTCCAGTGCTGGACGTCCCATGCCAAACAACTAGCAAGATGGGAACACAACCCCACCCATTGGCAGAGAGGCTGCCCCAAATCATACTAACTTCACAGACAACCCAAAACACAACACTGGACGTGGCCCTGCCCACCAGAAAGACAAGATCCAGCCCCACCTATCAGAACACAAGCACCAGTCCCCTCCACCAGAAAGCCTACACAGCCCACTGAACCAACCTCACCCACTGGGGACAGACACCAAAACAACAGGAATTATGAACAACCTGAGAAATGGAGACCCTAAACACAGTAAGTTAAACAAAATGAGAAGACAGAGAAATATGCAGCAGGTGAAGGAGCAAGGTAAAAAGCCACCAGACCAAACAAATGAAGAGGAAATACACAGTCTATCTGAAAAAGAATTCAGAGTAATGATAGTAAATATGATCCAAAATCTTGGAAATAGAATGGAGAAAATACAAGAAACATTTAACAAGGACCTGGAAGAACTAAAGAGCAAACAAACAGTGATGAACAACACAATAAATGAAATTAAAAATTCTCTAGAAGGAATGAATAACAGAATAACTGAGGAAGAAGAACGGATAAATGACCTGGAAGATAAAATACAGAAAATAATTACCACAAGGCAGAATAAAGAAAAAAAGAATGAAAAGAATTGAGGACAGTCTCAGAGACCTCTTGGACTGCATTAAATGTACGAACATTCAAGTTACAGCGGTCCCAGAAGAAGAAGAGAGAAAGAAAGTGTCTGAGAAAATATTTAAAGAGATTATAACATGGGACAGGAAATAGTCAACCAAGTACAGGAGGTGCAGAGAGTCCCATACAGGATAAATCCAAGGAGAAAAACGCCAAGACACATATTAATCAAACTATTAAAAATTAAATACAAAGAAATAATATTAAAAGCAGCAAGGGAAAAGCAACAAATAACATACAAGGGAATCCCCATAAAGTTAACAGCTGATCTTTCAGCAGAAACTGCAAGCCAGAAGGGAGTGGCAGGACATATTTAAAGTGATGAAAGGGAAAAACTTACAACCAAGATTACTCTACCCAGCAGAATCTCATCCAGATTCGATGGAGAAACTAACACCTTTACCAACAAGCAAAAGTTAAGAGAATTCAGCACCACCAGACCACCTTTGAATCAAATGTTAAAGAAATTTCTCTAGGCAGGAAACACAAGAGAAGGAAAAGACCTACAAAAACAAACACCAAACAATTATGAAAATGGTAATAGGAATGTACATATCTATAATTACCTTAAATGTAAATGGATTAAGTGCTCCAACCAAAAGACATAGACTGGCTGAAAGGATACAAAACAAGCCCTGTATATATGCTGTCTACAAGAGACCCACTTCAGACTTAGGGATGCATACAGACTGAAAATTAGGGGATGAAAAAAGATATTCCATTCCATTGGAAATCAAAAGAAAGCTGGAGTAGCAATTCTCATATCAGACAAAATAGACTTTAAATAAAGACTACTACAAGAGACAAGGACACTACATAATGATCAAGGGATCAATTCAAGAAGAATATATAACAATTGTAAATATTTATGCACCCAACATAAGGGTGCCTCAGTACATAAGGCAAATGCTAACAGCTGTAAAAGGGGAAATCAACAATAATACAATTAGTGGGGGACTTTAACATCCCACTTTCACCAATGGACAGATCATCCAAAATGAAAATAAATAAGGAAAGACAAGCTTTAAATGACACATTGAACAAGATATACTTAATTGATATTTATAAGACATTCCATCCAAAACAACAGAATATACTTTCTTCTCAAGTGCTCATGGAACATTCTCCAGGATAGATCATATCTTGGGTCACAAATCTAGCCTTGGCAAATTTAAGATAATTGAAATCGTATCAAGTATCTTTTCCAACCACAATGCTATGAGACTAGATATCAATTACAAGAAAAAAAACTGTAAAAAATAAAAACATATGGAGGATAAACAGTACAGTATTAAATAAGAGCATATTTTTATCAAGTGATCACTGAAGAAATCAAAGAGAAAATAAAAAAATACCTAGAAACAAATGACAATGAAAATACGATGACCCAAAACCTATGGGATGCAGAAGAAGCTGTTTTAAGACGGAAGTTTACAGCAATACAATCCTACCTTAAGAAACAAGAAAAATCTCAAATAAACAACCTAACCTTACACCTAAAACAATTAGAGAAAGAAGAACAAAAAACTCCCTAAAGTTAGCAGAAGGAAAGAAATCATAAAGATCAGACCAGAAATAAATGAAAAAGGAATGAAGTGCACAATAGCAAAGATCAATAAAACTAAAAGCTGGTTCTTTGAGAAGATAAACAAAATTGATAACCCATTAGTCAGACTCATCAAGAAAAAAAGGGAGAAGACTCATCACAGAATTAGAAATGAAAAAGGAGAAGTAACAACCGACACTGCAGAAATACAAAGGATCATGAGAGATTACTACAAGCAACTATATGCCAATAAAATGGACAACCTGGAAGAAATGGACAAATTCTTATGAAAGCACAATGTTCTGAGACTGAAACCAGGAAGAAATAAGAAATAAAAACAGACCAATCACTAGCACTGAAATTGAAACTGTGATTAAAAATCTTCAAACAAATAAAAGCCCAGGACCAGATAACTTCACAGGTGAACTCTATCAAACATTTAGAGAAGAGCTAACACCTATCCTTCTCAAACTCTTTTAATTTCTAGTGGAGGGAGGAACACTCCCAAACTCATTCTATGAGGCCACCATCACCCTGATACCAAAAGCAGACAAAGATGTCACAAAGAAAAGAAAACTATCAGCACTGATGAACATAGATGCAAAAGTCCTCAACAAAATAATAGCAAACAGAAGCCAACAGCACATTAAAAGTATCATACACCATGATCAAGTGGGATTTATCCCAGGGATGCAAGGATTCTTCAATATACACAAATCAATCAATATGATACACCATATCAACAAATTGAAGGATAAAAAGCATATGATCATCTCAATAGATGCAGAAAAAGCTTTTGACAAATTTCAACACCAATTTATAATAAACACTCTCCAGAAAATGGGCATAGAGGGAACCTACCTCAACATCATAAAGGCCATATATGACAAACCCACAGCCAACATTGTTCTCAATGGTGAAAAAGAGAAATCATTTCCTCTAAGATCAGGAATATGACAAGATTGCTCACTCTCATTGCTATTATTCAACATAGTTTTAGAAGTTTTAGCCACAGCAATCAGAGTAGAAAAAGAAATAAAAGGAATCCAAATTGGAAAAGAAGAAGCAAAACTGTCCCTGTTTGCAGATGACATGATACTATACATAGAGAATCCTAAAGATGCTACCAGAAAACTACTAGAGCTAATCAATGAATTTGGTAAAGTAGCAGGAGACAAAATTAATTCACATAAATCTCTTGCATTCCTATACATTAACAACGAAAGATCAGAAAGAGAAATTAAGGAAACATTCCCATTTACTGTTGCAACAAAAAGAATAAAATACCTAGGAATAAACCTACCTAAGGAGACAAAAGACCTGTATGCAGAAAACTATAAGGCACTGATGAAAGAAATTAAAGATGATGCAAATGGAGAGATATACCATGTTCTTGGATTGGAAGAATTAACATTGTGAAAATGATGATACTAACCAAAGCAATCTACAGATTCAATGCAATCCCTGTCAAACTACCAATGGCATTTTTTCACAGAACTAGAACAAAAAATTTCACAATTTGTATGGAAACACCAAAGACCCTGAGTAGCCAAAGCAATCTTGGGAAAGAAAAATGGAGCTGGAGGAATCAGACTCCCTGACTTCAGACTATACTACAAAGCTACAGTAATCAAGATAGTATGGTACTGGCACAAAAATAAAAATATAGATCAATGGAACAGGATAGAAAGCCCAGAGGTAAAACCACACACATATGGTCACCTTTTCTTTGATAAAGGAGGCAAGAATATACAATGGAGAAAAGATAGCCTCTTCAATAATTTGTGCTGGGAATACTGGACAGCTACATGTAAAAGAATTAAATTAGAACATTCCCTAACATCATATACAAAAATAGACTCCAAATGGATTAAAGACCTAAATGTAAGGCCAGATACTATAAAACTCTTAGAGGAAAACATAGGCAGAACACTCTATGACATAAATCACAGCAAGATCCTTTTTGACCCACCTCCTAGAGAAATGGAAATAAAAACAAAAACAAACAAATGGGACCTAATGAAACTTAAAAGCTTTTGCACAGCAAAGGAAACCATAAACAAGATGAAAAGACATCCCTCAAAATGGGAGAAAATATTTTCAAATGAAGCAACTGACAAAGGATTAATCTCCAAAATATACAAGCAGCTCATGCAGCTCAATATCAAAAAGACAAACAACCCAATCCAAAAATGGGCAGAAGACCTAAATAGACATTTCTTCAAAGAAGATATACAGATTGCCAACAAACACATGAAAGGATGCTCAACATCACTAAACATTAGAGAGATGCAAATCGAAACTAATGAGGTATCACCTCACACAGGTCAGAATGGCCATCATCAAAAAATCTACAAATGATATATGCTGGAGAGGGTGTGGAGAAAAGGGAAACTTCTTACACTATTGATGGGAATGTAAATTGATACAGCCACTATGGAGAACAGTATGGAAGTTCCTTAAAAAACTACAAATAGAACTACCATATGACCCAGCAATCCCACTCCTGGGCATATACCCTGAAAAAACCATAATTCAAAAAGAGTCATATACCAAAATGTTCACTGATACACTATTTACAATAGCCAGGACATGGAAGCAACCTAAGTGTCCATTGACAGATGAATGGATAAAGTTGTGGCACATATATACAGTGGAGTATTACTCAGCCGTAAAAAGGAACGAAATTTAGTTATTTGTAGTGAGGTGGATGGACCTAGAGTCTGTCATACAGAGTGAAGTAAGTCAGAAAGAGAAAAACAAATACCGTATGCTAACACATAAGTATGGAATCTAAAAAAAAAGATGGTTCTGATGAACATAGGGGCAGGACAGGAATAAAGACGCGTACATAGAGAATGGACTTGAGGACACAGAGAACGGGAAAAGTAAGCTGGAACGAAGTGACAGAGTAGCATTTACATATATGCATTACCAAATGTAAAATAGATAGCTAGTGGGATGCAGTTGTATGCCACAGGGAGATCAGCTCGGTGCTTTGTGACCACCTAGAGGGGTGGGATAGGGCGGGTGGGATGGAGGCTCAAGAGGGAGGGGATATGGGGATATATGTATGCATATGGCTGGGGGATATATGTATGCATATGGCTGATTCACTTTGTTGTACAACAGAAACTAACATAGCATTGTGAAGCAATTATACTCCAATAAAGATGTATTAAAAAAAAAAGATAGTGAGGAACTGGCTCTGGAGTCAAGAAGACATTAATGGACTAAAATAGCCCAGAAACAGACCCATATATGTGTAAAAACTTGATATAGCACAGAGCTGGCATAGCAGATGAATGAGAAAGGGATAGACTGTTTTTTAAATGGTAATCGTAATGTTTTCATGTGTAAACAAATAAAATTGGATTCCTACTTCACACTCTAATTGAAGATCCAATTATGAAAAAACAAAACACTAAGCTTGGGAGAAATGTAAGTGACCGACTTAATGACCTTAAGTTAAGGAAGGAATTCTTAAATCACAAAAAGTACAAGCCAAAAGATAAGATTAATAAACTCACTATATTAAAATTAAAACTTCTATTTATCAAAATATACTATTAACAAAGTGAAGAAGTCCGCAAATTGGGAGAAGATAATTGCAACCCTAATATATTGATAAAATGGGAACATTAATGTACAATAAGAAAAGACAAGTACAATGGCCAGTAAACATATGAAAAGGTGCTTCACTTCACTAACAATCAGGGAAATAGAAATGAAACCACATTAGATATAATTTCATACCAGATTGGCAATGATGTAAGAGTTAACTAATTCAAAATATTGGCTGTGATTTGGAACTAAAAAAGGTTTTATATACTACTAATTGGGGTGTAATTAGATTCGAATATCTTGGAGAACAATTTGGCAAAATTTAGTAAAGTTGAAATGTGTATAATCCATGAGCCTAAGTGTCTACTCTTTCGGATTGGCACTACTGAAACAAAACTGACAATGCCAATATTTTATTACTTATTACAAAACAAAGATCAGTGAAACTATGTATTTATTACATTTAAATATACTTTGAAAATAAGTATATTATAAAGTACAAATAAAAGTGTAAATTAATGAAAAATACATATTTTCTAAGATGAACTATTATTAGATTAACTTAATCAAAATACAGTATTCAAAAATAACACATACTTTATAAAACTTACTAAATTATAATTAATAATGAAAGTTTAAAGTAAAATATCTTTTTAGTGCAAGTTTGAGATTAAAGATAAAAGAACAAGGGAGGGAGGGAGAGGGAGGAAGCCAGGAAGGGAGAGGTATCAGTGGTGTCATCACTGAGTTCTGACGGGTTTTGGTGCAAATTTTTCAATCTGTTGGAAAAGCTCTGTCTGTTTACACTAGTTGGGAAGTGCTAAAGATGTAATGGGCTAAGTAAATCTTTTCCTATGATTTGCTGATCTTCAACAAACATCTCTTGTTTTGCAACTTTGAAAAAAATCTATTATGAAGATTTTGGCTCTTTGTGGGAGCTGATATCTCTTTACTGAAAACAACCTACAGAGTTTGTTATTTAAGCCTTTAGTAATCACAGTGGTTAACTTTCTACATTCCAGGTGCTTACTGACTGTTCTGAAACAGCCTTTATCCAAACACAAAAGCAAAACAATTAAACAGATAAAAAGGGCCCATCACCAAGTATTTATTATTTTTGCCAACAACCTCACCTCTTTTGAAGTACACTATTTTGTGGTAAAGGCTATGTTTTAATTCTCTAATAATTCTCTTTTAGAGTGGTTTTACTTTTTTCAATATTCAAGAAAATTTTTAGATTTTTCAAAAAACAGACCTAAAATGAATATAGTCTTAAAATTTGTATACCTGATTTTTCCCCTGTGCTTTTAAGAGGATGGAATGGGGGATGGGGTGACTTCAGGCTAAATCTCATGGGGAGAGAAGAGGAATGATTGGTAGATGGGGTTTAATCGGTGTATGTATTCCTGTCTTAACAGGTCTCACTTAACCTCACTATCTACATACTGCAATACCACGATAACCAGCCACATGTCACCTCTGTCATTCAGGCTTTGCTCAAAGACTTGATGGAGAAAGGCAGCTGAATTGATTCAAGGCACCTAGTTCTTCAGGTAAGACACCCTGGGGTGGGGCATTCCATCAGGGGGAAAGGAGGGGAACCTTTGGAAAAAGTAGTCCATTACTATCAAAACATACTTATCATACCGAATTTTAATTATCCATTTCCTCATCTGTAGTTCATACTTGGGCCAGAATCATGTCTGCTTTGTTCACTCTAGCACCATTGCCAATCTTACAATACATTCTCAATAACTGTTTGCTGAGTTGCATTGAATTATAAATGATGTTGGTTCATTTCTGGGTCTGTTTCTATTGATTAACATTTCTCCTCATTATGGATTGTATTTCCTGCCTCTATTCATACTTGATAAATTTTGTTTTTGTTTGTTTTTGTTGTTTTTAGGCCGCACCATTCAACATGTGGGATCTTAGTTCCCCAACCAGGGATCGAACCCTTGCCCCCTGCATTGGGAGCATGGAGTCTTAACCACTGGACCATGAGGAAAGTCCCCATACCTGGTAAATTTTGATTGGATGCCAGAAGTAGCAAATTATCTTTATGCTGCTGGATATTCTCATTTTCCTATAAAGATTCTTGAACTTTTTTCTAGGGTACAGTTAAGCTACTTGGAAATAGTTCAATCTTTTGGAGACTTGTTTTAAATCTTTTTTAGGTGAGACAAGAGCAGCCTTTAGTTCAGAGCTAATTCTATCTCACTACTGAGTCAATATGCTTCTGATTATTCTAACTGAGGTCCATGAATTATAAAGTTTTCTACTCTGGTGAGAATACAAACTATTTCCAGACCACTGTGAGCTCCAAATATTGTTCCCTTGGTTTTTAGGGTGATTTTTTTTTTTTTTTAACCCAGCCTGGTTATTTACCTCATGTACATGAGCTATTCAACACTAAACTGAAGATTCAAGGAACCCCTCTGCAGACCCCAGGAGCTCTTTCTTAGTGTATCTTTTCTTCTGTGTTCTCACCCCCATAAACTCTAGGCACCTTGGCCTTCCTGGACTCCTAGCTCTATTTCATCAACTTAGGGAGACATAAGGCTCTACCCTGGTAGACAAAGACATTAATACAGTTGTTGTTATTATATCAGATGTTCAAGAATCTAGAGAAAAGAGAGCTTGCTAAGGAGAAACATGGATGATATTAAAGAAATACCCAAATTAAACTTCTAGAGATAAAAACTACATTGTATAAAATGAAGAATTCACTGGATGGGATTAGCAGCAAATTTCACATTGCAGAAGACAGAAATTAGTGAACTTGAAGACAAAGCAATAGAAACTATCCAAAATGAAAATCAGAGAGAAAAAAAGACTGAAAAAAATAAACAGAGAACTTGTGAAATGTGGAACAACTTTGGGTAGCCTAATATACCTGTAATTAAATTCCCTGAGTGAGCACAAACTATTTAAAGAAACAACAGACAAAAATTTTCTAAGTTTGATGAAAATTATAAACTCACATGTACAAAAACTTAAATGCACCCCAAACTCAAGAAACACAAAGAAAATTACACAAAGATACATCACAATCAAATTGCCTAAAACCAATGATAAAGAGAAAATCTCAAAAGCAATTGAAGAAAAAAAATACATACCTACAGAAGAACATATATAAGGACAGCAAATTTCTTATCAGAAAAGCTGCAAGTCAGGAGACAGTGGAACAAAATCTTAAGGGTATTGAAAGAAAAAAATTAACCTAGAAATCTATATCCAGGGAAAATCTTTCAAAAACTGAAGGTGAGAAGAAGACATTTTCAAATACGCAAAAGCTGAAATAATTTACACCAGTATATATGCACTACAGGAAATGTTACAGGAAGTCCTTTAGACAGACAGAAAATGGTACCAGGTGAAAATCTGAAACAATATTAATATTTCTCAACTAGGAGTGACTTTTGGCAATGTCTAGAGATATTTTTAGTCATCACAAGTTTCACAGGGCATTCCCCTCAGCAAAGAATTAGCTGGACCCAAATTTCAATAATGCCAAGGTTGAGAAACCCTGGTACATACAAAGGAAAGAAGCGTACCAGAAATAGTAATTATGTGGGTAAAGAAAAAAATATTTTTCTTATATTTAAAATCACTTTAAAAGATAATTGATTGCTAAAAGTAGAAGTAATAACAATCTACTGTAGGGGTAATAAAATATATAGAATAAAATGGATGACAATAAGAGCACAAAAGCTTGATTAGAGTGTGGGAGAAATGAAAGGATATTATTGTAAGGTTCTTGTATTATAGGTGAAGTGGTATAATATTACTCAAATATAGGTTATAATAAGTTAAACACGAATACTATAAATACTAAATAAACTACCAAAAAACAAAGAATTATAGGTAGCAAGCCTGCAAAAGAGATAATTTGGAAATAATTTAAATATTCAATCAATTCCAAAGTAGGCAGAAAGGGGAAAAGAAGAACAGATGGGACAAATAGAAAATAAATACCAAGACAGTAGATTTAAACAGTCATATTAATGATCACATTAAATACAAATGGCCTAATTATCCCTATTAAAGGGAAGTTATTGTCAGATTGGATAAAAAAGCAAGACTCAGGGGTATGATTCTTACAAGAGACCTGATATAAAAATGAAAACACAACTAGATTAAAAGTCAGTTTATGGGGAAAGTATATACTATTAACACTAATAAAAAGAAAGCTAGCAATATCAGCTCAGAGCAATGACTATAACCAGGAATAAATAAGAGGGGTTTTCAAAAAGTTAAAGGGGTCAATTAATCAAGAGGATATAACAATTCTAAATGTTTATGCACCTAAATGTTTTTTTCAAAATACATAAAGCATACATGTTTTTCCCAAAAAGATATACAAATGGCCAACAGGTACTTTAAAAGGAACTCAATATCTCTAATCATCAGGGAAACTGAAATCAGAATCACAATGAGATGTCACCTCACATGTGTTAGAATGGCTATCATCAAAAAGACAAGAGATATCAAGTATAGGTGAGGATGTGGAGAGAAGAGAACCCTTGTGCACTGTTGGTGGAAATGTAAATTGGTGCAACCACTATGGAAAACAGTATGGAGGTTCCTCAAAAAAGTAAAAATTATGATCCAGTAATCCCACTTCTGAGTATACAGTCAAAGGGAATGAAAACAAGATATCAAAGAGATATCTGTACTCCATGTTCATTGCAACATTACTCACAAAAGCCAAGATAAGGAAGCAACCCAAGTGCCCATCAACTGAAGAATGGATAAAGAAGATGCAGTATATATAAACAATAGAATATTATTCAACCATGCTAGACGGAGAAAGATAAATGCTGCATGGTATCACTTACATGTGGAATCTAGAAAATTTAATCTGTTGATTAACAGACAAGAAACAAAAATTCATACTACCATTTCAGTTGATGCAGAAAAAATCTTTCAGCCCTACTGGGAACAGGAGGGCTAAAGATGTAGTTAGTGGGAAAAGATTGAATAGTTTTACCCCAAGCTCAGAAAATGACAAGGATTTTTGCACTCATCACTTCTATTCTACATTGTTTTGGAAGTCTTAGCTAGTGCAACAAGGCAAGAAAAAAATGGAACAGAAAAATTGGCATGGAAGAAATAAAACCATATTTAATTGCAGATGGCATGTAGAAAATCATACAGAGATTCTACAAAAAAAGCCACTGGGCCAATAAGTGAGTTTAGCAAGGTTTCATGTATCTTTTTTTGTGTGTGTGTGTGGTATGTGGGCCTCTCACTGTTGTGGCCTCTCCCGTTGCAGAGCACAGGCTCCGGACACACAGGCTCAGCAGCCATGGCTCACGGGCCTAGCCGCTCCGCGGCATGTGGGATCTTCCCGGACTGGGGCACGAACCCGTGTCCCCTGCATCAGCAGGCGGACTCTCAACCACTGCGCCACCAGGGAAGCCCTAGCAAGGTTTCATGATACAAGTTCAGTATATGAAAATCAACTGTGTTTCCATTCACTTGCATTGAACAAGTAGAAAGTGAAAATAAAATAATTTAAAATTTTAAATCATTAAAATCTGATATCATTTAAAATAACATCAAGTGTATGAAATCTTCGGGATAAATTTGACAAAAGATGTACAAGACCTGTTCCAAAACATTTCTGAGACAAATTTTAAAAGATATGAATGAATGAAGAGATTAAACTATGTTCATGGATCAGAAGAATTAATATTACCATGTTAGTTCTCCCCAGATTGATCTCTAGATTCATGCAATCTCAATCTAAATGTCATCAGTCTGTGTGTGTGTTGGTGGGGGAGGGTAGTTGAAAAGCTGAATCTAAAATATGTATGGAAATGTAAAGGGCCTAACATAGCCAAAATAACCCTGAAAAAGTTGGGTGATTTAAACCATCTTATTTCAAGATTTATTATAAAGTGATAGTAATCAACACAATACAGAATTTGCATAAAGACAAAAAAAAAGATCCATGGTGAGAGCTTAGAAATAGATCCAAACTTATATAGTCAACAGTTTTTGTTTTTATTTTTTACAAAGGCACCAAAGTAATTTATTGGGGTAAAGGATAGTCTGTTCAGCAAATGAGCTGGAACAAATAGGTGACCATATTTAATAAAACACCAACCCCAACCTTACCCCAGATTGCAAAAATTAAATCAGAATAGGTTACACTAAATGTGAAAGTTAAAAGCATACAACTCTAAAAGAAAACAAGGAGAAAATCTTTGTGAATTGTATTAGGCAAGGGTTTATTATATACAACACTGAAATCACAATTCATAAAAGAAAAACATGATAAATTTGACTTCATCAAAATCAAGAACTTCTGTTCTTTGAAATATACTGCTAAGATGATGAAAAAACAGTTACAAGTCAATACAGAATGTTTTAAGACTTTTAACTTCTGGCTTTCTCACTGGTATTGATTGGAGTGTGCATCCATATAACCTTTTGTTGTACTAATTTGTCAATGTGTGTAAAAATGTTAAAATGTTTAGAATATTATCCTGAGGAGAGAGTTGGGCAAACTCTCAAAGATGTAAGCACAAAAATGTTAATCTTCTCAAATTACATTGGGTCCATTGGACCAAATTGGAAATAACCTAAATGTATAGTTATGTATAAATTATGATATATGCAATGAATAAAAGAGTAAGCAATCATGAAAGGATGATGTGTATTGGCTTTCTTTGAAGTGGAAAGATACCCATTATACACTGAAAAAAAGGATTGCAGATGATCATATATATAATGAACCATTTATGTACATATATAATATTTGCTTATACATGCATATGCATAGAGAACAGTCTGGAGAGATTAGAAAAGGTGATTTCTGAGTGATGAGACTGAGATAATTTCTGCTCTCTTTTTTATACCTTTCTCAACATTTGATTTTTCTAAAACAACAAAAAAGTTTGAGTTTTTTTTTTCTTTCTGAACTCAAGTCTTTCCAAAGATCTCAGAATCTGAGAGCTGGAAATGACTCAGGTTCTCTCTCATTCACTCTTCCTGTTGTTTCCTCCTCAGTGAGGACCTGCCTTAAGTCAGGGCTTGGGTTCTTCTCATCTGCAGCCTTCCTATATATGACTACAGAAAATCCCTCCTTTGCCTTCATAACTGCAGGTGAATTCCTTGCATCTCCGAATATCTATTCCATTTTGACTCTGCTGATTATAAAACCAGACCCAGTTCCAACTTCTAACACTCACAATGTCGCCTACACAGTGTTTTGCACATTAGTGTTTTCACACTCTATAAGGCTGTGAGATCAAGTAACATTTCCTGTCCATGGTTACCACATACATAGCTTTCTGGTCAGTGCTATATGCTGCTAGGCCAACTCTCCTCTGTGACTTCCTTCCATTATTTCTAACCTTCTCCATAATATCTTCATTTAGATGTGTGAAAGCATGAAAGTTGGCATATTGCCATTCTAACACAGCAAAGAAGAAAGGGTAGCTCATTTCTAGGAAGCAGAATGCAAATTCTACATATTAGGATCTATTGCCAAGCCCTCAAGTCCCCTGCTTGGGCACTTTATAACACAGTTCCAAGGGTACCACCTTGAACACATTTCAGTGGAACTGGGGACATTGCTAAGAGAGGGAACATAACAACATATTAACAGTTTGACCTCGGACACTTTAGTTAATAAGAAGCTCCATTTCTTTTCCCACAAAATAGGGATGTATCACCTATGGAAGATGGCTTTGCAAAAGATAAATGAGATAATTGATGTAACATGCTTAGCACAATTTTTGACTCATAGAAAGCACCTTTGTAGTGGCTTTTGCTGCACAGATGTAGAAAAACAGTCTAATGCTTGTGTTGTAGATAATTTTGGCTTTGATTACTTAGGGTTGTATACTGGAATATGAATTGCTTTATGTGATCTTCTCAGAGGAATCTTTCCTGTACTCAAGCTAAAGAAGACTCCCTGTAATACTCTGTTTTGTTTTCACTGTATTGTTTCCTCTCACTGGAATGTCATTTCACAAAGGCAGGACTAGTGCCTGTACTATCACTGTTTCACCAATGCATAGGAACATGCCTGGAACACAATAGGCACTCAGTGTGTGCTTGTTGAATGAACGAATGAAGGTTCTAGTCATCCTCCAAGTCCAAGCTCCCATGTAGGCTCTCTACTCCTTGATGAATGAATCACTCCTTGCCCTCAGTCATCAGTTATCACACACGTCACAGTGTCCTTTTACTTCTTTATTTTCCCCACTAGACTCTGAGCTGTGTTGAAGGCATCAACTGAGTGTCTACCATAGTGCTTGACATGGGAGACTTTAAATAACTGTTGAACAACTGAATGGTCTATCTGATCTTTGTGATAACAAAATTTCACAAGAATTATGAAAAAGGCCATTTTGATGGGGACCATTTGATCTGAGCCTTAAGCCTGAGGGTGCCTGAAATTTTGTTTGCCTTTTAGTGACGTGGGCAGGGAAGAGGGTGAGCCCTGATCAAGTGCAGGTGTTTAACAAATATGTATTTCTGCCTCTCCATTTGATTACTTATTATTATTTGTATTACGTTTCTCAGTGAATTTTGCTTTGAATGAATATATAAGCTAGGATGATGTATCACAGAGCAGTTGAGCATAAATGTCAATTTTTAAAGAGAATCCCAGTGTTGACTACCTACCCTGAAACCTCGACCAAGGCATCTCCTGTCTCTATCACATCTCTTGCAACTTCTTCTAATCTCCATTCTCACTGCTTGCCCCACTGTATCTAGCTCCTCACCATCTCCCATCTAGAGACACAGCAATCTGTATTGCCATCATAATCTGCCAGCTTCAGTACACTCTCCTTATTAGACTGGAGTTCCTAAAATTCAGCGCCACATTTCCCTGCTTAGAAACCATCCATGTTTCCCCATTAGCTACAGAATCATTCTTTTAAGACCCCATAATATTACCCCAAACTGACTTTTCCAAAAGTTGGTTCCAAACTACCTTTCCAGAACCCTGTACGATTCTTATGTGTTTTAAAATATCCTATTTCTAGACCTATGTTCCTGCCTTTTCCCCAACCTACAATGCTTTCCATCCTATTTCTGTGTAACCAAATCTTATCCACTCTTTTAAATCCCAGCGCAAATACCACCTCCTCTAAGAAGGCTTTCCTGCTCATCTCCTCTGTCCTTGAATTTGTATAACATTGTCTTACCCTTATTTTATTTATTTACATGTTGAAAAAAATTGCAAGTCCCCTATTGGAATCTCCTTACAATCTCCCCAGGCCTTAGCACAGTGTTTGAATAGATAGTAGGGATTCAGTACATTTTTATAAACATTTTTTTAAATTACCAAAGTAATACATGCACGTAAGCATTTAAACAGTGTGAAAAAGTTATCAAATAAAAAGAATAAATCCACAACCTTTTTTTCCTATTTATTCCTCCTAAATTTCCCAGCCGTAACCACTATTATAAGTTTCTTATATAACTTTCAAAAATTGTTTATGAATATACAGGGATATCAGCATACTTTTTTTTTTTTACACAGATGGGATCATACTTTGCATCTTGCCTTTTTCACACAACAACAGATCTTGGAGTTTTTTTCATACCATATATGGATTTACTCAATCTTGTTAATGTCAGTTTGCACATACTTATGCAGTAATAACTATAAGATACATTTTTATTAATGAAATTTTGGGTCAAAGGTTATACCTGTGCATTTTATGTTTTGACCACATTTCTATCCAAAGAGGCTGTATTATCATGTGCAAGCACTTCTGCTTCCCAGCAGTTGAATTTCCTCTGGGTTATTTTCATATTTTTAATTCTAAACCCTTGAAGAGGTAAAAATGGTATCACATTATCTTTTATTATTATTTTTTTAATAAATAAATGTATTTATTTATTTATGGCTCAGTTAGGTCTTTGCTGCTGTGTGCAGGCTTTCTCTAGTTGTGATGAGCGGGAGCTACTTTTTGTCGCTGTGAGCAGGCTTCTCATTGTCGTGGCTTCTCTTGTTGCGGAGCACGGGCTCTAGGTGCCAGGCTTCAGTATTTGTGGCACTTGGGCTCCGTAGTTGTGGCTTGTGGGCTCTAGGAGCACAGGCTCAGTAGTTAAGGTGCACGGACTTAGTTGCTGTGCAGCATGTGGGATCTTCCCAGACCAGGACTCGAACCGTGGTCTCCTGCATTGGCAGGTGGATTCTTAACCACTGCGCCACCAGGGAAGCCCACATTATTCTTTAAATTTGTGTTTTTTTAGTTATGAGTGAGATCTAGCATTTTTTCTTATCTTTCTTTTTCACATTCCATTTCAGAGAATCTCCTCCTCTTGCATTTTACCTAGTTTTCTATTGTTTTTTAAAAGCTTCATTATATGTTAATGAAGTTTTGATTTTTTCTGTTGGTTTGTCAATAAGTTCTTTTTTAACAACAGTTTTTTGTTATAATGGTCATATTTAGCAATATTTTCTTGGTTTCTGTGTTTTATATCTTGTTAGGAAGTCTTTCTCAATTCCAGGAATATTTTTTAATAGTTCACGTTTTCTTCTAGTACACACGATTTCATTTAGAAAAATAAGTTCTGTATTAGAATCAATTTGAATTAATTTTACTTCAAGAAGTAAGAAAGGGATTCAGGTTTATTTTTTTCTAAGTGACCAGTCAGGTGTCCCAACACAATTATCACTCATCTTTTCCTCATTGATTTGAAATGCTCTTTTATGCATATGCTAAATTCCATACGTATTTGGCTTTATTTCTACCAGATTCTATATTCGATTCCATTGATCTCTCAGTACTAAACTCTTTTAATTACTGTAGTAGTTACTGTAGTTTTATAATGTATTTTAATATTTGGTACAACTAGTCCCCCTTTTTTAATAAAAAGTTTTCTGGCTCTCTGACAGGTTCCTTGTGTTTCATTTCCCACCTGGATAAACTTTACTATCTCTGAAGAAAAAAATTTTTAATTCTGTTGATTTTTCACTGAAAATATACTGAATTTGTGATTAATTATGGTGAACTGATGTGCTTTCAAACTGAATCCTTCTCTTCACTGAAGTCTTCTAGTAAGCTCCCCATTAGCTATCTAATTTTGCACATTTCATATTACATTTATTCCTAGGTATTATTAATTTTTTGCTGATGTAAATGAGATGTGTTATTATATTTACTTACTGTTTATTGTTTCTGTATGAAAAAGCTATTTAATTTTTAGATTTTAATAATATAAGCAGATATCCTTATTGAATTTTCTTAGTTTTTAGTAATTTTTCTTTTCAGTTAAATCTATATTTCACAGGTATAAAGTCATGTCAACTGCAAATAATAATAATTTTGCATCTTCCTTTTCAATTTTTACATGTATTTCCTTTGACTAATTACACTTGCTAACATCTCCCAGAAAATGTTACATAGTAGCGCTTATAATGAACATCTTTGGCTCATTCATGATTTGGGGGGTAATTCTTCTAGTGCTTCATCTGGCCTTTGTTTAAGGAAGCATCTCTCTAGCTCTACATGGTTAAGAGTATGTAAGTGTGTGCATTCATATGCACACATGAGTGTGTGTTTAATTGAGGGGTTGACGCTGAATTTTATCTAATACCTTTTAAGCAAATTTGAATCAGCTATGCTGTTTGTAACCTCTGACTTATTAATATGTAATTAAACTAATAATTTTCCTATCAGGGAACCATCCTTGATTTCTTGGATTGGACCATACTTGAGCATAGTATATTTTCTCCATTAATGTTTTACTGGCTTCCATTTTGTTAGTAGTTTATTGAAAATTGATAGTAAATGAACTTAAAATTGGTCTGTAGTTTTCTTGTGTCTGTCTTTTTTTTTGAAAAAAAAAGTTTTACCTTCATACATAGAAACTGAAAAAAATCAGTAAGAAGACAAACAACTCAAGCTAAAAATGGGTAAAGGATATGATTATGCAATTCTCAAAAGAGGAATTAACAATGGCTACAAATATATGAAAACACCCTCAACATCACCTGTGACTTGAAAATTCAAACTGCTAACACCTTAAGGCTGCCTTTCTTATATCTGTCTTCCCGGTATCATATAGAGAAATAAATATATCCCTGCCTATTCTGTTAGTAACGACAATCTCTTTTGTCCTTATAGCTCCCGAATTCCAAGAAGCCCTGAAGCGCATCCATGGAGATACTTGGGTTTTAATTTCTGTAACAGGTAAAGAAAAATTTCAGTGGTCTCCACAAAGACAAGAATCCTTAAAGACAGTAGATTTCCCCTGATATCTGTTAAGGATTGCTTTCTAAACTGGGCTAAACAAGTTCCTTCAGTAGTGTAGCTCTGATGCTCTGGCTTGGACCTGCATACTGAACTCAGCCTCTTTGGAACCACCAGATGAATTGCAACACAAGCAAGTTTTTTGAGAAATCCCAGGTCTCTGTTTCTTCATCTATAAAATGGTGGCTTGTCTTTATAGACTATAAGCATGATGAAAGGAGATGATGTACGCTGAAGCCTTTTACAAATCCAACGAAATTTGAAATATTATTAGTATTTTAAGAATCACAAGTGGAGCCAGCAGAATCCATGTAAAAAGTTGGCCTCTCAGATACAAATTTTATAAAGGGCACCTAGTCTTTTCCATACCAAATAAATCAACCTCTATAGGAGAGGACCTTTGTCACATGGCTTCCTTTTCTGCCTCCCCACTCCGTTCCCACATCTCCTGCACTCCTCTCCTCACCATCCCCACTTCTGCCGCCCCACAGAGTCTGCTCATTGCTTGTATGGCATTTGCACCAGGGAGAAAAGGGCAGGTGGAAGAGCTTGGACAGACACATTCCTTCCATCCCCTCCTGGCAGTGTCTAGCTATTTCTCATTCTGCTCATTGGGGCTGCGAAGTCAGTGAAGTAGAATTTCTCTTCTACTTGGTTATCAGTCCTACATTTAGCATAAGGTTCCAAATGTGTGGAAGATGAGGCTACTCACGAGACACAGAGGCACAGGACTCTGGGCATAGACTCACTGTCTCTTAACAGAAAGTTGCCGTCCACCCCTTCCTTGAGCAGCAAGGTCTCACAGTCGTGCTTGGACAGAGGGCCGTGGTAATAAGGCAGATCCATGGTGAGCCCTCTCGTATCCCAAGTTCAGGGACAACTCTGAGGAGAGAAGAGGAAGCAGTTGGCCTAATGGAGCCTGTGGAAATGGCCTCTTCCTTCTCTGGCTAGTGGGTGGTGGTGAGATGAGGTTACTTGTGGGACTCAAGTAGTTTCACAAGATTCAGGAAATGTGAGAGGTGGGGTGATGAAGTGACCAAGACTTTTCAGCCTGTAAATAGACCAAGTATGACTCATAGAAGTGGGTTAAAGTGCATTGGGGTACACACTGGAATCAACGATGTTCATGGCTCGAGCTCGATGCCAAAGACAAGCTCCCCAGAACTGGGTTGCAGACTTGTATGTCACCCTAAATCACCAATTTTTACCTTCTCTGGCTCATGGCATCCCTTCCAGGGATCACATCACTGCTTTTGGCTGAAATGGATGCCCATTTTCTGCTGAAGCTGCCTATGATTATGCTACGCTTTGCTCAAAACAGGTGCTCACAAACCGTTCAGATGCTGAATGAATCCAAATATGTCCAGACACAATGGAACAATTGAGAAGGTAGGACACGTCTATGGGTCATATGACAAGAGAAATGTAAGACAGCAATGGGAATAGAAAACAACTGGATGCTGTGGGGGAGGATGGCTGGCGGGGAATATCCCCTGGCTAAGGCTCCTAGCCACTGGTGAGCAAAGGCCATTTTTAACATCCTCAAGCATCGTGCCTTTTGGGGAAGGAGCTGGTGCATGTGAGAGGGATATCTGGATATGCAAAATTAGTGCAGGGATACCTCTCCAGGTGGAAGAAAAGAATATATTAGGCTTGGGTTTGAAGAGTCTCAGGTCCTTTGAAGTTTCTATCCTGCAGGACAGCAGTGATGACCAAGAAAAGTCTATCTAGCCAGGGACACTTAGCCCCCTTTAGACAACCTGGTGTTGATGAGAAAAATCTCTTTTTTTCTGCTGAACCTTTTCTACCTTGGTCAACTGATATGCTTGGAAAAGATGGTTTCTGTTATCTGAGAATCAGAATTAGTCTTAAGAGTAATTTCTAAGGCCTTTTTTCCCTAGCTTTGTTGAGACATAATTGACATATAACATTGTGTAAGTTTAAGGTGTGCAACGTGTTAATTTGGTACATTGCAAATGATAACTACCATAGCATTAGCTAATACTGCCATCTTGTCACATGCTTACCATTTCTTTACTGTTGTGAGGACATATAAGATCTACTTTGTATCAACTTTCAAGTATATAATACAGTATTATCAATATTAATTGTAATCACCATGCTGTACATCCGATTCCCAAAACTTATTCATCATATAACTGGAAGTTTGTACCCTTTGACCAATATTGCCTCATTTCCTCCAAGGCTTTTTGAGCAACTAAATCATCCTACATAGTATTGTTTTGTGTTCAAATAAATCTTTATTTACAAAAAGAGACACGGGCAAGATTTGATCGCCAGCTATAGTTTGTCAATCCTAGATTTAGAGTAGTAAAATTTTTAACTGAGTACATGACTGCCTAGCTAAAGGCTGTTTTCCCTAGCCTGCCTTGTAGCTACCTGTGACCATGTGACTAAATTTAGTGTCAATATAGATTAGCATCCTACATAGTATTACTTAATTAGCTATTAATTAATTAATTTCAGAGAGAAGCCATGTAAACATATCTATAATCCAATGTTTTAAATTGAATTACGTTTACTTAACTTTAATAATTACCATCATTCAATGTCAATTAGTATGAACTATATGTAAATTTATCTCCCTATTCACCTGCCTTATCCAAATATCTATAGGAATTTGTACATATCTCAAGAACCTATCTATAACAATAGAACCGTGTGCTCAGGACTCATCCTTACTTCTCTTAATGCCTTCTTAACTCCGATGATTATTTTATCTTACTGATTTGCTTACCAGCTGTCTACCCACTCTTGGGGATTTGTCTTACATTGAACTTTCCTGTAGCAGATTTTTGTTCTTCCTTGGAAGTCCCACTGCTCTTCTCTTGGTTTAATGTAGTGTAATGGAGTGACACTAACTGTCACTTGTATGGAGGAGTGACATACCAGTGGAGGAGCTTGTATCAGAGAGATATGCTTTCAAACCCCAGTTTCTCTTGTGTGAACTCAGGCCATTTGATGTATAATTTTTTTGAGAATTATGGCAGTTGAGGAGAGAACTTTTATTCATGAAAGAGGAAATTGGGTACTAAGCTTGGTGTGAGGATATTTGGGGGCATAACAGAGGAAATAGTTGGATATACACTCAAGGTCTTTATCATCACAGGGGCTTTCATGCCTTTTTTTTTCCTGTTTCAAAACCCAGTCCCTTCTTCCTCACTCATCATAAGAGAAATAAAAATTAAATCCATACTGAGGTAACATCTTTCACCAATCATTTTTCCAAAGAAGATTTACTAATGGACAACAAGTACATGAACAGGTTCTCACAATCATTAATTACTAGGGTAATGGAAATCAAAATCACAATAAGAAGTCATCTCACACATGTTAGAATGTCCATGATCAAAAAGACAAGAGATAGCAAGTGTTGGTGAGGATGTGGAGAGAAGTGAACACTTGTGCACTGTTAGTGGGAATGCAAATTGGTACTAGCACTGTGGAAAACAGTATGGAAGTTCCTCAAAAAATTAAAAATAGAACTACCATATGATCCAGTCATTCCACTTCTGGGCATATATCTGAAGGAGACTAAATCACTATGTTGAAGAGACATTTGTACCCCCATGTTCAATGCAGCATTATTTACAATAGCCTAGACATGAAAACAACGTGTCCATCAACATATTAATGGATAAAGAAGATGTGGTAAATATAATATACAATGGAATACTATTCAGTCATTAAAAAAAGAAGGAAATCCTGCCATTTACAAGAAGGATGGGCCTTGGAAGCATTATAGTAAGTGAAATAAGTCAGACAAAGACACATACTCTATGTAGTAATTTGTTACAGCAGCAATAGAAAACTAATACACCTAACAAATCTAGTTCCCTCAGGAAGAAAATTCAGATTTCTCTCATGGAGGATGAAGCAGCTTCCGTTAACTTTTCTCTCCTCACTCATCTGTAGTTACATTGAAGAGTAGGATCCTATTTACTATGAATTAGCCCAGCAACCAAGCCTTGTTGCAGGAAAAACATTTTAACTTCCTTTTCTCTCATACTGCTCCATGAATAGTCAAGCCTGTTCATCTAAATCAAACTGCATGAAAAAAAAAGTTACCTAATGTTTGCTTGCCAAATGAACAAATTTCCTAATCACATCTTCTCCTAAAATTCATACTTACCAAGTTTACCTTCTATATTTGATTGGAGTGTCTCAGCCACTTTTGAGATTTTTGTTTGCATTCTTCAGGGTTTTCTTTTTTCATTCATGCTGGACATGAATTTTCAGAGGACACTATCCAACCCAGTGTACTTTCCTACTCACCTCTTCTTCCACCCCCTCTTCCTCTTCTAAACCTCAGAGTGGTTTATGAGATGAGCACCATCTAAATAAGAACTGTAGAAATGAGCTTCAAGGCCCTCAGAGAAACTATAGAACAGAGAAAGGATTTATCTCAGTGATAAAACACCTACAGATCCTGGCTGAAGATTAAATAACCTCAGATGAATTATTTGCTTTTTTCTTTTGTTTACTTCTGAGTATTTCAATTTTTAAATAAAGTGATGCATGTAAAACTATTTTCCAGTATACAAAATAGTTGAAGCAGTAAAACAGATACATTATCTGTTTTCACCTCTTAGATGTCATAGGTATGCTCATATTAATTTAACACCAAGTTATTATTTTCAATATTCAACACAATTATAACACAGCTTTTAAAATTTTCTTTGATGAATGGTAAGGAAAAAATGAGAGACAGTCAATCTGTGGTAGAGGGACTTTAGGGAAGCTGATAGTTCAAGATATGAGGAAATCAGAAAATAGGGGGAGTTCAACATTGTAGTGACATCTACACACTGTTAGTAGATGAGTAGCATCTACCACATTAAAAAAAAAAAACCCCAGGTCAATTAAGATAGTATCCAAACTAATTTAACAATTCAATGTCTTGTGTCAGTGTATCTCTTAGGATCCTTTTTGCTGCAAAAATGAGCCCCAACTCAAATAGCTTAAACAGGGATGAAATTCATCCTCCACCCCACTGGAAGTCCAGAGGAGGCATGGGCTCCTAGGCCAGTTGGTAAAGCAGCTCAATGCCACTGTTGAGGACCCAGATTTTTTTCTCTCTTTCCACTTTGGCCTTCTCAGCAGGCAGCCTGGCTCTGTGGTCCCAGGATGATTGCCAAAGGTCCAAGTATTCCATCCACACACCTTGTGCAGGTAATTGATCCTCTGGCATCTCCAGGACCCCTGGGAAATGCTCTGAGAAGGTCAGGGTGTGCTGAGAAAAGGACAAACCTATTCCTAGCGCGCGCGCGCGCGCGCACACACACACACGCGCACGCACACACACACACACACACACACACACACACACACACACACGCCCCACTGTCCACATAGTTGCCCTGGCCTCTCTCACTTCTTTTTCAGGTCAGGGCAGTGGCAGGTACTTACTGCCCAGTGATGTAAATTCTCCTGGGACAAGTGCTCCTTCTCCTGGTGATCCTGGACATCTTAGGAACTTGGCACATCCAGGTACTGTGCTGTTGTAAAATATAGTGAATACATCGAAAATTTGAAGATCAGTAAGGTCTATAGATCAGGAGACCATTGCCATGGAAAAAACACCTTTTTTCTCACAGTTCCCAAGAGGAGGGGGCACATGGGAAAACATAGGTCACAGGCACAAGAGCAGAGAGGTTGGGGGGAACTGAGGCCATAGCCTCTATTGTGGTTTCCCTGGGAAGGAATAGGCGAGGTAGGTTAAGCAGGTCTAAAATTGGTTAGTTAGTTTGTTTGTTTGTTTCTTCTAAGAAGTCTCTATTACTTGTCAGGCGCAAGTCCCACAATCCTTCATTCCAAATAAAACTAATTTTATCTGCATCTCCTCTAACTTGCATTCCTTAGATCACAGGTCTTTTTTTCCTACACAGTATACAGAGAAGAGAAAGTGCACGTGTGTGTGTGTTTGTGTGTGTGTGTGTATGAGAGAGAGAGAGAGAGAGAGTGTATGCTGGTACTTTCTAACTGAGAGGTAGTTTACTATCTAGTTGAATAACTGTTAGGTGAGAAATAGAATCTCAGACGGTAACCATGGATTACACTTGATATTAAAAACAAATGTCTTGGCAGTTTTAGGAACTGCTTTATGATTTAACTATCTCAGTTAGTAGTTAGACCATAGTTCTAGAGTTGAAAAGGATGAGCTAATTTTCTATCTAAGCTAATTAGCTTTATACTCTTATTTGGCCACATAACTTGAATTCAGTGAAATGTTTTGCTGGTCCATTTCTTTACTGGTATAGAGAATGTCAACTGAAAAAAAAATGCACAATGTAAGAGCAGTGAGTTTCAGTTTTATACGAGGACCTTACTGAGGACTATAACCTGGGAGGCAGTCTCTCAGATAGCTATGAGGAACTGCTCTGAAGAGGTGGGAGAGGAGCCAGGATATATATGATTTTTGGGGGGAGGGGTCCTGGGAAATACATGTAGTCAAGCATAAAACTATTAATGCTAATCATAAATAACAGATATCTCAACTTAATGATTTTAGTGCTTTTTTTATGTATAGGAAGATGCAAGAATCTGAGGTCATTGAATTCTCTGCTAGACATGCATCTTAGTTATCTAGGGGCCCTTGTATACAAAAGCACAGAATGCTTCCTGTTTCTAGAATTGGCTAGTTTGAATCATTTCAGTGGACTCTGGAGCATAGGGGTTGTTCCTAGTTGCCTGGTATGTCGCCCTGGGTGGTTAGGGCTGGTGGATAGTGTCTGGGAGTGTGAGATAATGGAGGTGGTTAGGAGTATGGGCTCTGGATTGGTTGTCTTTGCATTTGAAAAGCAATGCAAGCTGTTTAGTATCTCTAGGAATTGGCTAGCTCTGGTCAGGGCAGCCCCTTCAGAGGCTCAGCAAACCAGTGTGACTAACTCAAGGCAGTGAGTGCTCAGCATGGTTAGTCCTGAGAGGTTTTCTGGACACAAGACCATTGGTTCAATAAATTTAATTAATTAATGTCCACCCAAAGGCACTAATGGCAGAGGTCTAAGGGGTTTCTCCCAAGTATAAAATGTTTTTCTTGGGGACTTCAGAGACGATGCAGCTGCCTGATTGGTTAATGTAGGAATAACTCCAGTGGTGTACAACACAGCTTGCAGTGGACCCTTCCCCAGCACTCAAAATTTAGGTAGAATTATCTCAATTCCCCAAGTCCGTGCCCTGGGGAAATTTCTCCAGTGTTTCTGTAAATTCCTAGGGACTTAACTTTTTAATGATCTCCTCTGCCTCCAAGTTCCTGTGCCTCACATTCTCTCCTAACACTGCCATGTGGACCCAGAGCAATACTGCAACACTTTTTCTAATGCCTTTCCCTGCCAAAATCAAAATTCACTCATAAGAAAGGACTGGTGAGCAAAGTAGAATTTACTGAAGATTTGCAGAGGAGGTAGGGGAGGAGAGGTTTGCCTTGCACACTCGACAACAAAATAACTTAGAAATATATTTAGACATTTTGATTCAGAGTGACTTTTCAGCCAACTGATATCCCAAGAACTCTCTTTGACACCCTTGCCCCTTTCCCATAAGCAGAGTCTTGTCATATCTCCCTTCTTTGTACACAGTGATATGCAAATTAGTCAATCAAACAAACAAGCAAACAAAAACACAAGATAAAAGGAGACAAAAAAACTCAAAAAAGATTACATTGTTGAACTGTATATCAAATATAGTGACAGGTTATATTTAATAAGATTTTGAATAGTGCAAATCAAAAAGTGTGACATGAATTACTAAATATTCTCCAAATCCCCCTAAATCAGAAAAAAATCAAGAGCTGAATAATTACAAAGTTGGTGAATGAAATGAATCATAAACTCAAGTATATTAGTAATTATATTTAATGTAAATGGACTAAGTACTCCAGGTAAAACATAAAAATTGATGGATAGGATTAAAATAAACAAAATTTAAATTTGTAATGTTTACTAAAGAGACATATAAAACATAAACAGAAATTCTGAATGTAAAAGCATAGAGAAGGATTATAGCATGTAAATATGAACCAAAAGAAAATTGGAGTAGTTATATTAATATCAGACAAAATAGAGCTTATGACAAAAGTATTAATGAACAGGTTCACCTTGTAATGAAACAGGTTTAATATATAACAATTTATATATATCATATAATTATGAGTAATACATAACATTTAAAAATTTGCATGCACCTAGTAAGACAATCTTAAAACATAACTATATATATAACAATTTAAAATTTGCCTGCACCTAGTAGGATAATCTTAAGCTATATAATACAAAATTGATAGACCTATAAGGAAAGATAGATGAATCCACAAAGTGAAATATTTTGACATACTCTATAATGTTCTCTTATGATAATGAATGTAGGCTATGAATAATTATCAGAAATTTTTAAAAATCTTATATTTTGAAACAAGAATACAATTTTAAATAACCTATGTATCAAAGAAGAAATAATAATGGAAAAAGGAAAATATTTAATATTCTACTAGAGGTTCTAGCCATAGTGGTAAGACAGGGGGTGGGGGAAGATTAAAAAGGAAAAATTAGCACCATCCATATTCACAAACAATAGTTTGGACAATAAAGTCCAAAGAATCTACAGATAATTTGTTAAAATCAATAAGTGAGTTTAGAAAAACACAAGATACAAAGTCTATGTAAAAATTCATTGTATTTGCATATAACAATAACATTTAGAAAAGTAAACTTGAAAATATTTATGACACCATTTATGATATCAAAACACTTCAAGGACCTAAGAGTAAATCTAGGAAAAGATGTGTAAGATTTCCAGAATCAAATTATAAAGCATTATTTGGACATATAAAGGAAGACCCAAATGAATGAATGGATATGTATACAATTTGGAAGAATCAATATTGTAAGGATGTAAATAGCTCCAGATTAATATATAGAGACAATCGCAGACAATAACACAGAAGTTTTTTTTAGTGTGGAAAATGACAAATGCTTCTGAAATTTATATGAAAATGAAAGGAATTACTACCAGCCAAGACACTGTTGAAGAAGAGGAAAGAGGTCAGAACTAATTCTACCAGATATCAAAATCTATTTATAAAGCTACTCCAATTAAGACAGTGTGGTTGAAGCAAAAGAAAGGCTAAATAGAACAATGGAACAGAATAAAAGCTCCAGAAACACACCCAGATTTATATAAACACTTATGTATGACAAAAAGTATTGCAGAGCTATGGAGAAATGACAGTTTTTCAACAAATAGTGCTGGATCAATTGGCTATCCATGTGGGAAAGAAATGAAAAAATTCCAAGTGTATTGTAGACCCTCATGTGAAGTGTAGAACAACAAATCTAAAAGATACTGTATTTATAGAAGAATATCTGTACTCTGTATGACTTTGTGGTAGGGAAAGAAATTTTAAACCAAACCTAAAAGAAAGAACCCTAAAAGAAATGATAAGATGTACTAAATTAAAATTTAGAAATTCCACCCATCAAAACACCATTAAGGGAGTAAAGAAACAAAGCACAGAATAGGAGAGAATATTTGCAAAACATATAACAAAAAGCTCTTACCTGGAATATTAAAGAATTTATACAAATAAAAAGGAAATGATAGACAATTCAATAGAGAAATGAGCAAAAGAATTGAAAAATATGTAACAATGTAACTAATAAATATTTGTGAAGGTTTCAATTTCACTAGTAATCAGGCAAATAAAAATTAAAACTAAAATAAGATACCAAGATACTCCCACAAGGAACAGTTACAATAAAAAGACTAATCACACTAGGTGTTATCAGTGGAGCAATGTTGCGTGGAACAATGGGAACCCACATATACTGCAGATGGATGGATAAATTGTGCAACCTCTTTGGAACATGGTTTTTTATTATCTATTAAAGTTTAAATATAGACATACTCTATGAACCAGTAATATTCTACTCCTAGGTATATACCTTAAATAAATGAGAGCATGTAAGTGCAAATAAATAAATAAAAAGATAGATAAATAAATAAATGTACATGGTGTTGATAGAAGTATTATTTACAATAGACCCAAGCTGAAAAAACAAATGTTCATCACTAGTAGAATGTATTAATAAAGTGTGGTGTACACATACAGAAGGATACCACATAGCAATGAAGATGAAGAAACTTCAGCTAGCCTCCACAACATGAATGACTCTTACAAACATAATGTTAACCAAAAGAAGTCAGATGGAAAAAAGACATGTGCTGTATGACCCCATTTTTATAAAGTTTGGTTATAGGCAAAACTAACCTATGGTATTAGAAGTCAGAATATCTGGTACCGGGCTTCCCTGGTGGCGCAGTGGTTGAGAATCCGCCTGCCGATGCAGGCTACACGGGTTCGTGCCCCGATCTGGGAAGATCCCACGTGCTGCAGAGCGGCTGGGCCCGTGGGCCATGGCCGCTGAGCCTGTGCTCCGCAACGGGAGAGGCCACAACAGTGAGAGGCCCGCGTACCACCAAAAAAAAAAAAAAAAAAAAGAATATCTGGTACTTTCAGGAGAGATTGCATGTTGATATTGGGACAGGGCAATAGATAAGGCTTAAGGACTGCTGGTAATTTTTAATTTCTTGGTGTCAGTAGTGGTAACACTAATAGGCTCACTGTCTGGTAGTTTACTGAACTCTTCATTTATCATACACACACTTTTCTGTATGTTACAGTTCAATAAACATATAATTAGAAAAATAATTTCCACTAAGAAAACTTCAAACCCAAATGACTTCATTGAAAGATTCTACTTAAAAATAATTTTTTTTAACTGAGGTATGATTGACATATACCATCATATTAGTTTCAGGTGTACAACATAATGTTTCAGTATTTGTATACATTGTGAAATTATCACCACAGTAAGTCTCATTAACAGCTGTCACCACACACAGTTACATTTTTTTTTCTTGTGATGATAACTTTCAAGATTTACTCTCTTAGCAATTTTCAAGTATCGCAATTTAGTATTATTAACTATAGTCGCCATGCTGTGCACTGCATCCCCATGACTTTATTTTATAACCGGAAGTTTGTGCTTTTTGACTTTCTTTCCCCATTTCTTCCACCTCCCTCACTCCCCACCACTGGCAACCACCAGCCTATTCTTTTTATCTATGAGCCTGATTTTTTTTCAAGATTCCACAGATAAGTTTTTTATAGGATTCCACACATAAGTTGTTTTTCTCTGAGTTATTTCACTTAGCATAATACCCTCAGGTTTCATCTATGTTGTCGCAAATGGCAAGATTTCATTCTTTTTATGACTAATACATATATATATATATATATATATATATATGAATGGTTCCCAACTTATGATGGTTTAACTTACGATTTTTTGACTTCACGATGGTGCAAAAGCGATACACACTCAGTGGAAACCATACTTCAAGTTTTGAATTTTGATCTTTTCCTGGGCTAGCAATATGCCCTCCGGTGCTGTCCCCTGATGCTGGGCAGTGGCAGCAGCCGTAGCTCCCAGTCAGTCCACAATCACAATGATACCGTGAAATGGTCAATACACTTAAAACCATTCTGTACCCATACAACCAATATGTTTTTCACTTTCAGTACAAAATTCAATAAATTACATGATATATTCAACACTTTATTCTTTTTTTTTAACATCTTCTTTGGAATATAATTGCTTTACAGTGGTGTGTTAGTTTCTGCTTTACAACAAAGTGAATCAGCTATACATAAACATATATCCCCATATCCCCTCCCTCTTGCGTCTCCCTCAGTCCCACCCTCCCTATCGCACCCCTCTAGGTGGTCACAAACCACCTAGCTAATCTCCCTGTGCCATGCGGCTGCTTCCCACTAGCTATCCACCCTACGTTTGTTAGTGTATATATGTCATGTCACTCTCTCACTTCGTCACACTTTATTCTAAAGTAGGCTTTGTGTTAAGTGATTTTGCCTAACGTAAGTGTTCTGAGCATGTTTGAGGTAGATTAGGCTAAACTAAGATGTTCAGTGGATTAGGTGTATTAAATGCATTTTCATCGTACAGTATTTTCAACTTATAATGGGTTTATCAGGATGTAATTCTATCTTAAGTCAAGGAAGATCTGTACCACACTTTCTTTATCCATTCATCCTCAGTGGCCACTTAGGTTGTTTCCATATCTTGGCTATTGTAAATAATGTGCAATAAACATGGGGTGTCTGGCACAAAGTAAGTGTTCAATAAATGTAATACATTATTATTAATGTTATTATTTAAATATAAATTTATGTATCTTGTGCTTTATATTAAAACTATGAATGGAACATTTTAAATTTCTTGTTATAATATAAAACAATTTGAGTTGATTTGCCAAATGTGGATCTTGCTGTTTTCTAGGTGGATATTTAGCTTTATATAGAAAAAAGATTTCCTATATTTGATATAGGTTTTCAATATATAGATGCTGGCTGGACCTCAGTGGATGACAAGAAGGATGAAATCCTCTCTAATATTTGCAAGCCTAAGGCTATTGAAGTGTCTCCTTTATCAGTTCTGCAGTGGGAACTTTTATTCTCATTTAAGAGATTAGAACTCCATAGGTCTTTTATAGTCCATTTGTCAGTCTTTGGCTCCATGTTTTCAGTTGAGGTTTAAAGAAGACTATAGGCCTTCTACATTTCTGCTCTTCATGAAACTGCTAAGCTCTTTCTGACAAAGTTTTGGCCTTGTAAATGCATTAAGAATCTGACATTATTTTGATGTTTGACTGCTGACAGTTTTTAAGCCTCACCTCATCCTTTTCCCTTCTGCCCCACAACTGGGCAAGTTGATCAAGCTGATAAGAAAGGCTGGGTATTCCTTCCTTTGTCACAAGCAAGAAGTTCAAAACACACAAGCCTCTGACCAAATGCAGGAACACTCATACCAGCCCCACTCCGATGTACTATGAAAGCCCCAAGCCAGACTCCTTTGTCAAAGTTCATTAAAAAATATAAATAAAATCAATGAATCACGTAAGTAGTGATTAGTACAAGTTTATTGTGCACACCAAAAAGATAGTTTGCAAACTGGGAGCATTCAAACCAAAACATGGAATGAGACTCAGAGGTATATTGCTATAAAGCAGCTTATATAACGTGAAAGCAGTGAGTGTTTATTCTTTACAGTGATTTGTTAATACAAGAATTTTCTTAAATGAATGGGAATTGGTTAGTGGTTATCTAATATCAATTTGGGGGAACTTAAGTTTCATTTATGATTCTCAAGAGGCATAAGCAAGAAGTGACCCACGTTAACCTCATTTGTCTTGAAGAATAAGCCAGATTAAGCTTTTCTTGTTTGACTAAACTGGCTTTGCTTGCTCAGGGAATTTTTAAGTCTGGTCTCTGTTTCATTTTAACACTTTTCATTGCTCTCTCCATTTTTTCAGATCAGTTCTGGAAGACTGTGCTCCTCTAGCCAGAAAGTCTCATTATAGAAGTAATAAGCCTTTCAGACCCTCTAGGTATATGTGTGCGGCACCATTAGTCTGACATTTGAACCACATTTGGGGTGGAAGTCCATCCTGTTTCTATAGAGTAAAATGTAGGAGCTGTACATGTGTCTCTGAGTCTGTGCTTAGTCCCTCAACAGCTGCAGGTGACCAGTATCTCAGGGGAAACCTGCTCACATTCTGTTCTGACATTCATGCTTGAGTTTTAATTTTTGTTCTAAACAAACTTGGAAAGTCACTTGAGGAAATAAAATTGAAAGTGTGTGTGTGTGATGTTATTTACGTGGCCTTCATTTTTCCATGACATGACCCATGCAGGGGAATCCAAGTCAATAAAAATACTTTAAGAATTTTCCATCTGGTAAATTGGTACAATATTTGGGCAGCAGGATAATTTTGTAAATGCATATCGAAGTTTTAAATGTACAGGTGTTTGACCAAGCTATACTACTTCTAGGAATTTAACCTCAAGAGAGAGCTAGGTAAACTTTTAAAAATGTAAGTATGAAAATTTTTACTGTCACGCTGTTGAGAAAAACTTCTAGCATAATTTTATGTCAATCAATACATGTACTCAATAGAATACTAGGCAATTGTAAAAGTATTATGAATATATGCTTTCATGGATGTAGAAAGGTGCCCATGATATATCTTTTGAGTTACAAAATGTTGCAGATTAGAAAATCAGATGATTCCACCTAAGCACATATGTGTGTCATTTTGTGTGTGTGTATGTGTGTGTGTGTGCGTGCACGCGCATGTTTATGTGTGTGTATATGTATATGCACAGAGAGAAGTCTAGAAAGAATTTTGCCAAAATATTGATAAGGATCATTTATAAATGGTAAGGTTTTAGAGGGTTTCTGCTTTCTTCTTTATGCCTTTGTATTTTGATTTTTCTACTATGAACCTCTATAAAATGTCTTTTTTCTAAAACGTAGAGACTTTCCAAAGGCCTTTCTTCCCAATTTCTTTAACTGCCATCCTCCTCCTCAGTGAGGACATGCCCTGAGTCAGGGTTTAGTTTCTTCTTACCTGCAGCCTTCCTACGACTACAGAAAGTCCCTCCTTTCCCTTCATACCCGTAGGTGAATTCCTTGCATCTCTGAATAACTATTCCATTTTGACTCTGCTGATTATAAAGCCAGACCCAGTTTCAACTTCTAACACCCCAGACCCAGTTCCAACATCTAACACTCACAATGTCACCTACACAGACAGTGTTTTGCACATTGGTGTTTTCTGCACGCTCTATCAGGCTGTGAGATCAAGTAATATTTCCTGTCCATGGTTACCACATACATAGCTTTCTGGTCAGTGCTATATGCTGCTAGGCCAACTCTCCTCTGTGACTTCCTTCCATTATTTCTAACCTTCTCCATAATATCTTCATTTAGATCTGTGAAAGCATGAAAGTTGGCATATTGCCATTCTAACACAGCAAAGAAGAAAGGGTAGCTCATTTCTAGGAAGAAGAATGCAAATTCTACATATTAGGATCTATTGCCAAGCCCTCAAGTCCCCTGCTTGGGCACTTTATAACACAGTTCCAAGGGTACCACCTTGAACACATTTCAGTGGAACTGGGGACATTGCTAAGAGAGGGAACATAACAACATATTAACAGTTTGATCTTGGATGTTTTAGTTAATAAGAAGCTCCACTTTCTTTTCCCACAAAACAGAGCTATGTCACCTACTGAAGATGGCTTTGCAAAGGATAAATGAGATAATGCATGTAACTTACCTGGACATCACATAGGTATTACATAATTAATATACTCCAAACAGAATTCATAATCTTTCCTCTCTGTCTGTGCCTCCTCTCACCAAAACCTGTTCTTTTTTGGGGGGGGTTGTCACTATTGGTTTATAGCACTGCTATTATCTCATTTCCCAAGTCAAAAACTTTGGAGTCATTTGAAACTTCTTCCTCTCCCACACCTCCCACAATTAGCCTGTATCTAAGTTCGGTCACTTCAGCCTATCATTCATATCTGTCCCATCATATCCATATATTCATATCCATACGGCCTATCACTCATATCCATCCCATCTTCATCTTCTTCACCACCATCACCGTTACCTTTTTCCTGGATGGTTTCAATTAACTTCTCACAGATCACTCTATATTCCTTTCAAGCCATTCTCTAATCATCTAATCATCTAAATAGATTATTCAAATAATTTAATAGGTTCTTCCCTGCTTACAATCATTCAAGGTAATTAATGCAAAGCCCTTTACAATCTGGTCTTTCTCTCCCTTTATATTGTCTTCTCCTTCTTCTTCTAAATATACATATTCTATTTGTCAGCCTTGCCCAGACACATTGGGACACCTTAAATCTGAGATATTTGTGCCTGGCATGCACTGAAGCTATTGCTGTGCCCTCATTCCCTTGTTTGTCTGACATCTCCTACTCTTCATTCAAGTTCATTTGAAAGGACGCCTCCTCCCTGAGTCCTTTTTTTACTGCTCCTAGGCAGTTTGTTCTACCTCTTCTTTGTTTCCATAATAGTTGAACAGGCTATATGATGGTACCCATTCATCCATCCAAACGTTCATAAAGTGAGCTATTCATGCAGCAAATACTCATTGATGCAGTCATCTTGCTAGGTTCAAGAATTCAGATAAGTAAGAAGCAATCTCTGCTCTCAAGGAATTCATTGGCCCAGTGAAAAAAGAAAACATATACAAATATTATTTCAATACTATGTACTAAGTGCAATGATAAAAATATGCATAGGATAATATGGGAACCTGTTTGGTGGGTGGGATCCTCCTGCAGAAAGAGGTCCAGTGTTTTTTTCTTTTTTTGACATCTTTATTGGAGTATAACTGCTTTATAATGTTGTGTTAGTTTCTGCTGTATAACAAAGTGAAACAGTTATATGTATACATACATCCCCATATCCCACCCCTCTTGCGGCTCCCTCCCACCCTCCCTATCCCACCCTTCTAGGTGGTAACAAAGCACCAAGCTGATCTCCCTGTGCTATGCAGCACCTTCTCACTAGTTTTACATTTGGTAGTGTATATATGTCAATGGTACTCTTTCACTTCGTCCCAGCTTCCCCTTCCCCTTCCCCGTGTCCTCAAGTCCATTCTCTACCTAAGTGTCCATCAACAGATGAATGGATAAAGAAGATGTGGTACATATATACAATGGAATATTACTCAGCCATAAAAAGAAACAAAATTGAGTATTTGTAGTGAGGTGGATGGACCTAGAGTCTGTCGTACAGAGTGAAGTAAGTCAGAAAGAGAAAAACAAATACCGTATGCTAACACATCTATATAGAATCTAAAAAAAAAAAAGGTTCTGACGAACCTAGGGGCAGGATAGGTCCCAGTACTCTTTTTTTTGGGGGGGGGGCGTTGAAAAATACCATATTAATAACTATTTGGAACCCAAAGAGTGTCACCATTGTTACAATGTTTCCCATCCAAATCTTTTTTCTTTCTTTTTTTTTAACATCTTTATTGGAGTATAATTGCTTTACAATGGTGTGTTAGTTTCTGCTTTATAACAACGTGAATCAGTTATACATATACATATGTTCCCATATCTCTTCCCCCACAGTAGTCTTAAAGCCTTACTTTCCTCATTTAGAAAATGAGAAAAATAATAAAACCTACCACATTTGAGTGCTGAAAGGATTTAAGGAGAACATTCATGTGCTTGGCACTTAGTAAGCCCTCAATAAATGTTAGCTGCTATTTTAATTATTTTTAGCTAATCCTTAAAGAATGATTGAGTTACCCTATGTAGGGGAAGGAGAAATAAGGGGTGGGAGGAAGCGCATTCCAGACAGATAGCATAGCAGGAACCAGGAATGTAGATGAGAGACTACAGCACAGGGAAAGATGTAGGCATTTTAAGCTTGTTGGGGTGTTAGCTGCAAGGCAAAGAGTTGTAAGAATGATGCTCAAGAGACAAATCAGAAAATGGCAGGTTCTCATAAAACTTGCTAAGGATCTTTGATTGCTCCACGTATTATGGGATGCCTCAGAAGCAGATGAGAGTGATGTTGACAGCCAGCCTGATTCCAATTATGGATAACTAATAAAGTGAACATCCTGCAATTAGATGAAAGATATATGGAAATTAGTTGACTATGAAATAAGGGGCCCAGAAGGCTCAGTGGAAAGGTATATAAGAAAAGGGAAGGACTTTCCTGGTGGCACAGTGGTTAAGAATCCACCTGCCCATGCAGGGGACAAGGGTTCGAGCTCTGGTCCAGGAAGGTCCCACATGCCATGGAGCAACTAAGCCCTTGGGACACAACTACTGAAGACCAGGAGCCTGGAGCCCATGCTCTGCAACAAAGAGAAGCCACCACAATAAGAAGCCCGTGCACCAAAACGAAGAGTAGCCCTGCTCGCCACAACCAGAGAAAGCCCACAGCAACGAAGACCCAACACAGCCAAAAATAAACAAATAAATTTAAAAAAAAAAAGAAAAGGGAAGAAGAACTGAGTCACAGGAGAAAAACAAAGAATAGGATGTCCCAAATAATAAAATTGCTTCAATGCAGAACCAGGCTGGGACCCCAGATAGTAATAGACATAGAGGCTTGGTGAAGGTGGTAATTCATTGCCTGGCCTGGTATGTATGTGGTGGTCCAGGTAAGAACTGGTCCCAGAAGGCCAGAGGTTTCAAGGTTGGCACAGGAAGATGGGCAAGAGTTGGAAATTCTGAGTGTACAATAAGATACAATATTTGCTTAAACTCACTTTCCTCCAATAGACCCAGAACAAATTAGGGCTACCTGTCTCATCTCTGTATCCCCAGAGAGAAATATATATCTTCCCCTTATGTTTGACTGACTTGATTTTAATTCGATAGTAGGTAAAACAGATTAGACATTAAATAAATAAATTTTACGCCTGAAACTAACATAAAACACAACGTTGTAAATCAACTACAATTAAAAAAATTTTTTTAAAAAGGAAATTTTTTTCTGCATTTGTGGTTTCAAAAATAACACTTTCATACAAAAGGAAATAACCAATCATGTATATAATAATTTTGTTACTGCTACATTTGTGTTTGAGCCAGATCATGGCACTTGGTAAGAAAATATTTTTAAATTCTTGTGTAAATTTGTATCTTAAACTAGATTTTTATTCAGATTGTTTGTCTTATGATTTTAATAGCTTAACTATTCAATAAGTGTTAATAAAATGTCATGTTGTGGATGATGTTAATTAAAATAAATGTATAGCTTTTATTTAAACTAAATCAACTAAGCCTACCTTTAGAAAAATTGTCTCCTTTTAGCTTGTCAGTTATTCAACAAAAATTCACTGCCTGCCTTATGAATTTTTTAAAATTATGGAAAGAAAAGAAAGATTGATTTCAAAAAAGATAAGCTAAGCTTAACTCTCTATTTTTTTCAAGAAAGTTTGGCTAAAAAGTAATTTTTAGTTTTAAATAGGTGGAAAACCACTCTTCCCCAGGAAATACTCCACAGAGTACACCTCATTAGAATCTCACACAGTAGGAATTTATTATAAGACTTTTAGGCCAAGTTGGGTTAAGTAAAAAAAAAAAGTCAAGGGCATTTAAACAAAGGAAAAACTTTGGAAATTTAGGGACGGTTTCTCTATCTACACTAATGACTTTCAGTAGAGTTGTCATCCTTTGTGGGGAGGGAGAACCTCACAAAAAATACAGTAGTAATTGGACCAACATAAGTAGATCTGCAGGAAGACATCATTCTCTTCTAAACAGAGCATAGACCATTATTATCTACACGTTCCTGATGGTGTAAGACAGAGATTTAATAATTTCTCAGTAGGGCTTCCTTGAGACCTGAAAATTATTTCCGGGATTTCTCCAGGGTAAGAAGACTGAGAAAGGCTGGTCTCAACAGTCAGTTGGCCTCCTCCCCCTCATCTCATGTATTAGTCAGGATCTAGTTAAGGGTCAGACACCACACTAGTAATTTGAGCAGAGAAAATTTAACATAAAGAATTATTAAGTAGTAAAAGGCAGTTAACTAAAAGGGGGAAAAGAGGACACTAAAGAACACAAGAATAGAAAATACAGGAAGCAGCTACCACCTCCAGGGTTAAGGGAAGGAATGTCCAAGGAGGAAACAAAGACTTTGGAAGAGGGTACCCACCATACAAGGCTGAGGTTCAGATCCTGTTGGAGAGAGCATGGCCACAGCTTACCTGTAGGGCAACAGAGAAGTTCGCTGGGCAAACTCACTGGAGGGTGTGTTCTGTCCGGCCTCTCTCATGTCACTTGCAGCCACACTGGAGGAGGAAAACAATGCACCCCAGAAGCAGGGAGAGAAGCCCCATTCTCTGACAGGGTCCCTCCAAATGCCCTCTGTTATTAACAGAGACAGCTGGCAACGGAGAAATGTTCACAGGGTCCTGCTCCAGTGTCCCAAAGCAGGTCAAAGAAGGATGGATTTGAATCAGAGGCAATAAATTGATAACTGGCACATCTTACTGTATCTTCACATATCTTGCTAAACAAGATATTGTCTCCCAAGTGTACTACTTAGTACGTTCTATTTCTGTTAACTGAGCATGGAGAATATTTCCAAGCATATATCAGCACATAATTATATCTTCATAAACTTTCTAGATGAATAAATTGAATGTAGTTATTCCTTAACTGAATACATTTCCCATCCTCCTAATATATTTCTATTCTGATCAGTGAAAACCATCAGATATTAAGTAGTTTGTTCTTTTCACAGATAGTTTAAGTGGAAGGCTTTATGGAAGTGTTATTTTCAAGCTTTTAAAGCCATATGATTTTGCAAATGATATAGCTACAACAGCTAAAAATTTTCACTTTCATCTTTACTCCAAGTAATAAGATAATACTTTAGGGCTTCCCTGGTGGTGCAGTGGTTGAGAGTCTGCCTGCCGATGCAGGGGACACGGGTTTGTGCCCCGGTCTGGGAAGATCCCACATGCCGCGGAGCGGCTGGGCCCGTGAGCCATGGCCGCTGAGCCTGCGCATCCGGAGCCTGTGCTCCGCAACGGGAGAGGCCACAACGGTGAGAGGCCCGCGTACCGCAAAAAAAAAAAAAAATAATAATAATACTTTTAATACCTGATGACTTGAGATTATTTTGGGTGTGAAATAAAAGAGCAAAGGAGCATTGACGACCAAAAGAATCATGTCTAGTCTACACTGAACATTAGTGTTCTACAATGAGCCACTGTTCAATAGTTTCACCAAGGGGTTTCTTGTAAAGCCCTACCTGAACTTACTAATTTGTTAACTCACATGGCTCTCCTATTTTATATTATATTTGCTTTTTATATCTGATTTACTAGAATATTTATCTCATGCTCTTTTTGATATCTATTATCTTTTGCCTAATTTATGTGTAGGTGTGTTATACCATTACTTTCTGATACCACATGTGTAAAATAAACACACACACAGAAAGTATCTTCCCTTAGGCTTGCAAAATTCTTTATACAGAAGACTAATACAGGAAATCTTTGTGGTCCATTAAAAAAAGAGTAAAATTTACATGTAAAAATCATATGTCTAAAATTTAAGTTGTTTTGATATAAAAGTAAGAATTTATAGAAAGTTGCCTGCTTTAATAGTGTCTGTTTCAGAATCAGCAGTTTTTCTGATTTTTAAAAATTCACTAAAATCATTTGTCATTGAATTTTGTCTAGAGCCTTGGTAGTAACAACAATCAGAAGACTACAAAAAATCCTTGCTTTTGGTAAAGGCGTGGAAAGTGGCTATTGCCACCAAGTAGCAACTAATGAAGATTTCATGTCTTGGGAGAAAATTTTCAGAGACTGTAGTTTTCTGACAGGGCCAACGTGGCAAGTTAAAATCATACTAGTGGCAATAAAAACAGGATAGTTTTAAGGGTAATATCTTATGTTCATGATCACTTGGGGAGGGGAGGGGTTTGGAGGGATCAAGCATACCCATTCAATAAAACACAGTGGCTAAATTTCAAAGAAAACAGCTCAAGATGGGGCTCAAAGATAAAAAAGAAGAGGTTTTCCCACTGAACCAGTTTAATTTCCTGCCTACTACACCATCTGCTTCTCTGGCTCTCATCCTTATTCACTGGGTCTTGCGGAGGGGTTACTAGTAAGTGCTTACCACCATTCTAGAAAATAGAACAGATGAGGTCATAGCACCATCTGTAGGTCCCAACCAGGACGACAGTTTTAGAATTCTTCAGTCTGATTCTCCCAGGCATTTTGGGGGTCAACGTGGTAAATAATTTGAAATCCAGAGAAGAATAACTAACATCTATTGCGTGATTATTCTGTGGCAACCACTATGCTAAGCTCTTTAAACACAGTGTTTCTTTTAGTCGCCATAGTAACTCAATGACGTTTTACTGTTGAAAGACCGGAAGTTTAGTTAGGAGAAGTCACTTGACCAATATCACACACATGATGGCAAAGTGGTGAATCCAGGGTTAGAAGCCAGACAGTACAACTCCAGAGCCTAGGCTTTCAACCATCACCATGGATATCTTAATACATCATCTACAAAGAAATGGTATTACCTGACTATCAGTTCTGCTGAGGCCTGCTAAATGCTTGCAGGGCAGAGATTTTATTTATTTTTTAATTTTATTTTTTTGTGTGTGTGGTACACGGGCCTCTCACTGTTGTGGCCTCTCCCGTTGCGGAGCACAGGCTCCGGATGCGCAGGCTCAGCGGCCATGGCTCACGGGCCCAGCCGCTCCGCGGCATGTGGGATCCTCCCGGACCGGGGCACGAACCCACGTCCCCTGCATCGGCAGGCGGATTCTCAACCACTGCGCCACCAGGGAAGCCCAGGGCAGAGATTTTAGATGATGATTACTGAATATATTAGAGACACGTTCTTCTTGAGAAATTTCATTTGCTAATTTATGGACTTTTCTCTTTAAGAATTTGCTAACCCCACACTTCCCCCAACCCCACATCCTCCAACTAGAAAAGTTTAGTGCCTTTACCTTTCTGACTGTTAAAAAAAATATGTATTTATTTGACTGCTTGAGTCTTACTTGCGGCATGTGGGATATTTTAGTTGCAGCATGCGGGATATTTTAGTTGCAGCATGTGAGATCTAGTTCCTCGACCAGGGATCAAACCCAGATCCCCTGCATTGGGAGCGTGGAGACTTAACCACTGGACCACCAGGGAAATCCTTACTTTTCCGACTTTTAAAGGTAGTCTCTGTTAACACCCTATGTGATGGGCTGAGGGTCAGAGCTTGGAATTGCCCTGCTACCATTTGGAGAGAGATTGAACGCTTTAGTAAGAGAGGAGCAAGATCTGCTTTGGGGAAAAGAAAAACGTTCTCCTCGTCCTTCACTCATCCGTATCACAATTAAGGATTGTTGCTCTTCCTCATTAGGCTTGGGATGGGTGTAGGTAGCATACAAACCTATCTTTTTCCACTGGACACCGAATAGGTTTCTTTGTCAAAATATCATCAATTTGTTCTATATTATAATACAGACCCCGAGCTTCCCTAGTGGCGCAGTGGTTGAGGGTCCTCCTGCCAGTGCAGGTGACACGGGTTCGAGCCCTGGTCCGGGAAGATCCCACATGCCGCTTGAGCCTGTGCACCGCGGCTGCTGAGCCTGCGCTCTGGAGTCTGCCAGCCACAACTGCTGAGCCCGCATGCCACAACTGCTGAGACTCATGCACCTGGAGCCCATGCTGTGCAACGAGAGGCCACCGCAGTGAGGTAGTGAGAAGGGGGCCCACACGCGGCAGCGGGGACACAACATAGCCAAAAATAAATAAAATGAAACAAATAAATAAATAAAGAAGAAAAAAAAGAAAATGCATGGTATTAAAAAAAATTTTTTTTAATACAGATCCAACGTAACCAAAAAAAAAAAAAAATCCCAAAACTTCAAACTGCTAACTCTCACTCTGCAATCATTTCTCTCCAAAAGAATAAATATGATATAGAAATGTATTAAAAGATATAACATTAAAATATATAGTATCCATATATGGGCATAGCAAGGATCAATAGCTTAATATCACACATGAACTCATGAAACAAAAAGAGTTTAATGAAATTTGCTCAGGCTGTAAGAACCAGAATAATAATTCATAAGCAGCGTCTTAAAATTTCAGAGGAAAACTGTTAGTACTTGAAGCAATAATAATGCAGCTCAGTGCAAATTAGTAATTAAGGAAGTTTGTTATACTAAGTAAAATAGTGACAAATGATAATTTACATCTCTCTTTTGTGATTTTCATTATTTCAGGATCAGGAATAAAAACACAACACTTAAAAAAATTAATTAATTAATTAATTTTTGCTGTGTTGGGTCTTCGTTTCTGTGCGAGGGCTTCCTCTAGTTGTGGCAAGCGGGGGCCACTCTTCATCGCGGTGTGCGGGCCTCTCACTATCGTGGCCTCTCGTTGCGAAGCACAGGCTCAGTAGTTGTGGCTCACGGGCCTAGTTGCTCCGTGGCATGTGGGATCCTCCCAGACCAGGGCTCGAACCCGTGTCCCCTGCATTAGCAGGCAGAGTCTCAACCACTGCACCACCAGGGAAGCCCAAACCACAACACTTCTGAATCTAGAGACAATTCTTAATTATATATAACTGTTTATGCAATTTCTGGATTATCAAGGCCTTTGATTTTCCTTGGTTTGGCTGATTATCTTTTCACTGTTTATTAACACTCCCACCAGAAGGTGGAGAACAGAGCAGAGAGGCTGAGAAGTCCACATCACCTAAACGTCACTGTCTGCAAAAGTGGCTTTTGTAAGAGCTGGACCTGGGAGAGAAAGGAAAGGAAGAGAGTGAAGTGAATGGCATGAGAGTGTTGAGAAGAGACTGTAGGAGAACAAGAGTGGGAGCAGAAAGACCAGTTAGGAGGTTATTTCAATAATCTAGGCAAGAGGTGATGGAGACTTAGACCAGGCTGGTAGCTGGGAGATGGTTTAAAAAAAAAAGTGGTTGAGTATATTTTGAAGATGGTAGAAAGATAAGAGTCAAAGGATGAGGCCAGGGTTTGGGGGCTGACTGGGGAGAAAGATCAGGAGTAGAGTTTTAAATATATTAAGCTCGAGATATTACTAAAGTGTTGACTTGGCATTCCCCAGTCAAAATTTTCAGGACAAATAGTTGCTGGGGCCAGTTGACAAGAGTGACATTGAGGCATACCCCCTCCCCTTACCTAGCCTTTTCCTCAATAGTGTATACAGTGCAGAACTGCCTGCTAAATATTATCTAAAAGCCAGTTTCAAATCAAGAGATAGTGTATCAAGAAATCAATCTATCTTGAAGATAGATAAACACTCTGCCCTCCATATTCACGGTTTCACATTCACGATTTTCAGTATTCTCTGGGGTTGGTTGAATTTGCGGATGTGGAACCTGTGGATACGGGAGGTCCTCTGGGCTACAGAATTTTATATAAGGGACTTGAGCATCCATGAATTTGGTATCAGCTGGGGTCTTAGAACCAATTCCTCCGCCCGCCGGTGGATACCGAGGGACATCTATATACCATTCCATTTAAATCGACCCTCCTTTTCAATACACGTCTCATTGAAGTTATTTTCTCTTCCAACGTTGACTTCTTTTCCCTTCCCTCTTGGGATGATGATACCATACCACCTTAATAGTAAAGCTTGGGGTCATCAGCATTTTTCAGTTCATCAGATCACTTTCCCTCAATCATTATCTTAACTTTCTCCAGTCTAAAATAATGAACTTTGCCTTATGCTTTAAGAATAGTTCTTCACTTGTGCTTTTTTTTTTTCCTCGTTAAACTTGTCTGTCTCCCTCACCAGACTCTGAGTTCTTTGTCCAGGGAATTATAGTAGTTCTTTATAAATTTTTATTGAAGTCAGGAATAAATGAATAAATAGTTTCAAGCTATCAGGTTTTTCTACCTTTCTAGATTTGGGCCCCATAATCCTCTCTCTAGAATATTCTATCTCTCTTTTTTTTAAAAATTAATTTATTTATTTTTTTTATTTTTATTTTTTTTGTGGTACGCGGGCCTCTCACTGTTGTGGCCTCTCCCGTTGCAGAGCACAGGCTCAGCGGCCATGGCTCACGGGCCCAGCCGCTCCGCGGCATGTGGGATCCTCCCGGACCGGGGCACGAACCCGTATCCCCTGCATTGGCAGGCGGACTCTCAACCACTGCGCCACCAGGGAAGCCCTAGAATATCCTATCTCTCTTGATGTTAAGGCCAAGACTAGACTGATTTTCATTAATGTTTGAGTAATAAGTGTTTCTACTATTTAGACCCACCTATATATATATATATATATATTATTTTTTATTTTATTTTTTTTCTGTACGTGGGCCTCTCACTGCTGTGGCCTCTCCCGTTGCGGAGCACAGGCTCCGGACACACAGGCTCAGCAGCCATGGTTCACGGGCCCAGCCGCTCCGCGGCATGTGGGATCCTCCTGGACTGGGGCACGAACCCGTGTCCCCTGCCTCGGCAGGCGCACTCTCAACCACTGTGCCACCAGGGAAGCCCCCACCTATATTATTAAGCACCCATTTTTCATACAAGAGTTGGTTGGAGACTGACATGATCTTCCGTTTGTGACTTCTCCACTTCTGCTGCCTTCATCTCTATAGGAAAATAATAATAATACCATGTTTTATAGCTTTCAAACTCTTTTCAAGCATAGTACCTTGTTCTATCCTGACAAGAATGAGAGTTAGAAAATGCATACCTCACCACAGGCATATCTGAGTTGATTTCTCTCCTTTTATATCCCTTCAATTTATTCTTTTGGACTTTTGATCCCAAAGTAGTTTGAAGAAAAAACCATCCCTGTTATGTTTTGACATGCTTCCTTTGAGAAGATAACTTCAAAGGGTAATATAGAGTTCTAGATAGGAAACAATAATTTTGTACAGTTTCTATAAAGAGCTATAGTTTATCAAAGATCTCTCATGATGTAACAGCTCACAGTAAGTGCTCTATAAAGTTTAGTTTCCATATTTTCTCCCTTTTGATCACAGGTTAGTCTATTTCTCCCCAAGTCACTCTACCTCTCCTTGGGCTCTGCTGCTGCAGCTCCAGGGTCAATGGACCTGCCTATCTCTCTTGTGCCATTTGGCCAAGGACAGTGATCCTAGTGATCCTGGGATTAGAACTGGTGGGTGAATCAGTTGTCCCTCTCATATACCTGTTTTACAACCTGGAGAAAAAAAAGCCCTCCCTATCTCTGTTTTCCTCTGAGTTTGGGACGCTATTTCTGCAGTGCTTTGTGACATGGCTCTAGGGCCTCAGAGGCTGTGATTCCTCCATTGTAACAGAGGGAACAAATGCACCCTCTAAATTTAAGTTCCTCCCAGATCTCTTGAGTCACCAGTAGCCTCTAGTCCATTAAGATTTCAAATTCAAATATTTGGAGGTGATGGAATTCCCTGTCATATCTGGCTCACACTGACTTTCCCAAAAGTGCCTGCAAGATGCATCCTCACCGCATTATCCTCCTCCATCTGAAGGGCAGTAAACTTGAACAGGAAAAGAAGTGTGATTCAGGTCCCTCAGATACCACAAGGTGACAGAATATGTGGAGGAGATATTTCGTAGTGTCAAGAAACACAGTTAGTTATCTGTAGCATCTTTGCAGTCCACTGAGGAGGAGTCATGATGCAATGATGAGAAGGTTCTATTTTGTTCTAGTGGGCACTCTAAATCTAAGCACAGGTAAGTGAAAAGAGCAAATCTTACTGAGAGCCCACTGTGTGTCAGGTACTTCATAAGATAATCTACATTTGTTGTTTTATTTAATAACAACAAAGCAGATATTTCATCCCATCTTAAAATTAGCCAAGGAAACAAGGTCTAAGAGAGTTTGGCTAGTTTACTCAGGAACACATAGACAGTAAGTGGTAGATTGAAATCAGGTCTGACTCTGAAGCCACGGCTTGGTCTCTAGACCTACAGAAAAAGGACCAGTCAGAGGGCCTGGCTCAGCCTCCTTCTAAAGCTGCTTCTGACATTGACAGGGATGTGGGAATTGAAAAGGTGGGAAATGTCATGACAGACCACCAATTGGTCCACTTACTTCAGGGTGTAGAACAAGGAAATGAGAACAAAGTCTCTTGAAATACCAGGAAGAAATGGGTTCTATTACAGGAATCCTCAAGTGGCCAAAGTTTATGATAATCATTGTACCTTAATTCAAGCTGCTATAACAAATAACCACAGAATGGGTGGCTTAAACAACAATTTATTTCTTATGATTCTGGGGGCTGGAAGTCTGAGATCAGTGTGCTAGCATAGTCAGGTTCTTAGTGAAGGCCCTCTTCTTGGTTTATAAACTGCCAAATTCTTTTGCACCCTCACACAATGGAGAGCAGAAAGAAAAAGCAAGCTCTCTTGTATCTCTTCTTATAAGGGCACTAATCCTATCATGAGGGTGCCCTCATGACCTAATTACCTCTCAAAGTCCTTATCTCCAAATACTATCACACTGATGATTGGGGTTTCAACATATGAATTTGGGGGCACACAGACATTCAATCCATAGCACTCTGCAAAGAGATATTGTTCAGGAGAGAAGAAAGAACAGGTTAGAGAGGGCCAGTAGATTCCTTACAGTTAGAGCCTGCAATTCCAAGTGAGCCTCTGGTATTTCCTGGCGTGTACCAGCCACGTGGAAAGAAAAGGATCTAATCAGAAAGACAATAGGAGTAAGGAAAGTAAAGGGAAAAAGGAAATCTACAAGATGATTTTGCAAGAAAATTTACAGAAGAGAAAATTAAAATATCTAATAAAAGTATGAAAAAGATGTACACTACTAACAACAAAAAATAAAAACTATATCAAAATATCATTTATTACTTATAAAATTAAAAAGAAAAATTTTTAATCATAATACTTTATAATGATATGGGTATGGTAAGTCACACACTCTGACTGCTAATTAGAGCATAAATGTATACAACTAGTCTACAAAGCAATTTTTCAACAATGTTAAATTTTGCAGACAATAATTAATTTATTCCTTTCTAGTTTATAGTTTTTTCACTGCTACATTATAAATTACTCCACAACTTATCAACTTAAAACAATAATAAACATTTGTTGTCATAATTTCTGCAGGATTGAATTCAGAAGTGGCTTCGATAGGTTGTTCTAGCTTATGGGTCTGTCTCTCAAGAGCTTGCTGTCAGGATTTCAGCCAGAGCTAGTCATCTGAAGACTTGCCTGGGACTGGATGCTTTTTGTTGAGGCAGCCACAGGCAAGTAGACTAGGAGGAGCACAGAGGTCTGGGCGTCCAGAATTATAGCCACTAGTGACCATAGGTGTGGAAGTGGTGTTAAACCCTTTCCTTTAGTAACTGGGGTATTTCCTCTGGGATCCCGGCTATGAGAAATGTAGGCGGGGTTTTATTTTCCTAGGTTCCCAGTGCTGAGGTGAGGTGCCTCAACAAGAAAAAGGAGCAGCTTTAATTTCAGGTAACGTGTGTGAAAGCGGTTTACGTTGGGCCTGGAACAGTGAGAACTAAAGAAAGTTTCACACCTTTCAACCTCAATCCCTTCCTCCAAACCTTAAGTCCTCTAATCAACTCTAGACCCCGCCCCTTCTGGGCCCGCCTCCTTCAGCCTGCAGGATTGGCTCTTCCTCCATTTCCGGCTTCTGGGACCACCCCCGCCCCACAGCAGCTACGGTTTCCGGTGTCATGGCGGATCGAGGTCCCGGCAGTCGGTGAGGCGGCTGCAGGCCCCTCCCTGCGGAGCCGCTGGTCCGGCGGGCGGGGATGTGACCGTGGGCCCTGCCGGCCTGCCCTGGGAGTCGCGTCAGCTCCGTGTCAGCGCCCTCAGTCCGCACTGATGGCGGGATCCGGCTGCGCGTGGGGCGCGGAGCCGCCGCGGTTTCTGGAAGCCTTCGGGCGGCTGTGGCAGGTACAGAGCCGCCTGGGTAGCGGCTCCTCGGCCTCGGTGTATCGTGTGCGCTGCTGCGGCACACCCGGCTCACCCCCCGGCGCTCTGAAGCAGTTCTTACCGCCGGGCACCACCGGGGCTGCGGCCTCGGCCGCTGAGTACGGTTTCCGCAAAGAGAGGGCGGCGCTGGAGCAGTTGCAGGGTCACAGGAACATCGGTAATAGCCGCTGTCTCCCTTCTCGTCTTGCCCAGGTCGAGTCCAGGCATGCACTCCCTCTTGCAGCCTGGCGTTCCATCTTCCGTCTTTTAGGCTGGACGAGTGGGTCTGGCCCTGTCCTTATCACCCGGTCCAGGGCCCTTTCCTGTCCCCCTTTCACTCTGCAGTACGGTGGAGTTGGTGGTCTGCTTTGCCCGTAGTAGATGCTCAATAAATTCTGTTTTGATTAAGTTCTCGTTGGAGAATGCCGCACCTATTAGCACACAGAATTATCTTCTCTAGTGAAAGGAGGCATATCTTTACTAGATTGTCATGTCTTATACGGAAATGTTTTAATCTTTGCACACCAGTGAAAAGTGGGAAATATTTCTAGTACTTGTGACGTCAATGCTAAGAACCCGTATGTGTTACTTGATAAATATTTAGTATGGATTTGGAAGAAATGACTCCCAAATTTTACATAGTAGTCCTTATGGAAGTGCGAAAATTATACATATGCACTTTATACTTTTACCCAGGTAAGACCATGTTTCATGATTCAGATATTCGGAATGTAAGATATGTAATGGTTACTGATGTTTGATATATGAAAACAGTTTTCATTGTTACTATACCAACAGAGAGCTTATAATTAGTAACGGCTTTGGTTAATAATGTCTTATTTCCTGGCAAGCATGATCCATATTTAATTTGAAGGTGACCTTTTTAATATTACCATTTGGAGAAGAATTTCTTAACACTAGTGTTGCTTTTTATTTTATTTTATTTTATTTTTTAAGGGTTGCTATATAACCCGGGTATTTAAGATGGAAATTTTTTGCAGGCCTAAGGAGTTGTTGAATCTCTACAAGATTAGGTTAAAATGTCGTCTTGAAAGTCTCAGTCTCTCCTTTTAGTATTTAGATTATAGAGTGCTATTTTGGATCAAGAAACAATCTTCAATTTTGATTTTGCATGTTGTGACATTTGCTGTAAGAGTACTTAGTATTTGGATTTTTCTTTTGATCATTTTTGCTTGGCACCCTAAATGCCTATTCACCCATCTCTGAATGCTTGGGAAACACAATTTGAATTATTGTGCCATGTTTAATATCTTTGAATAGTAATTCGCTGTTGAAGGTCGTCTCATTTTATTAAAATAAAGTAACCCAGTTGCCCAAAAATCTTACTCATGGGAAAAATAAATTACAGTGGCTTCCTTGCTCATCAAAGTTATCCTTATCTAGACTACCCCAAATTTGTATCTACTTTAATGGTCACTTACTCAGAGTCTGGTTTTTAAAGTATTATAATTCATTTCTTTTTCTAGTGACTTTATATGGAGTCTTTACAATCCACTTCTCTCCAAATGTGCCATCACGCTGTCTGTTGCTTGAACTCCTGGATGTCAGTGTTTCGGAATTGCTTTTATATTCCAGTCACCAGGGTTGTTCCATGTGGATGATACAGCATTGTGCCAGAGATGTTCTAGAGGCCCTTGCTTTTCTTCATCATGAGGGTTATGTCCATGCAGACCTCAAACCACGTAATATATTGTGGAGTGCCGAGAATGAATGTTTTAAACTCATTGACTTTGGACTTAGCTTCAAAGAAGGCAATCAGGTAAGACATACTTTCTCTCCCCACCCCCTCAATGGTCTAACAAAATATTTTTAAATAACAGAGGTGATTTAGTAGAGACTTAAGAGATATTTCTATGTAAAATACTGAAGTGCCTGGGGATGAAGCAAATAAAAAGAATTTCATTGCCATAATCATTAAAAAGGGTTATATGTTTGGGTCAGGTAGGGGGAGCCTAGTACAAGAGGGCTGTGGAATTATTAAAAGTACTTTACCTACATAGAAGACTTTTTTTTCTTTGAGCATTTGGTTAACTGCTGAATTACTGTTACTCGTGTCTTCAATGTTGGGACTCTGTCTAATGGCAGAATTCATGTGACAGTTATGGCAAATGCTCCATTCTCCATGGTTTATCAGCTCTTTGCAGAGTGTCCTTATTAATCAGCAGTGTCTGACAGGCAAGAGAATATCTAAAGAAATGAGTGGTTGTATGGAAAGTGTACAGCTTGCCTTTGAGAACTACCCAGTTAATGAACCAAAGCATTGTGGTAGCCAAGGACTCAAAATTTTAACATTCAGTTTGGCAGTGGCTCATTGCACTTTCAGAGAGGTAAATACACTGGTTGGATGGAAAGTGGAGACAGTTTTTGATTGGTTACAATATTTACTCTTCTTCTTTAGGATGTAAAGTACATTCAGACAGACGGGTATCGGGCTCCGGAAGCAGAACTGCAGAATTGCTTGGCCCAGGCTGGCCTGCAGAGTGATACAGAATGTACCTCAGCTGTTGATCTGTGGAGCCTAGGAATCATTTTACTGGAAATGTTCTCAGGAATGAAACTGAAACATACAGTCAGATCTCAGGAATGGAAGGTAAGCTGCACCACTGTTTTGCTTTGGGGCCCTTAATCCCAATGTAAGAGTACTCAGTTTATAGTGATTCTCTTTGAGGACGAGGACACTGATTGCTTCATCACCTCCACATTCCTCTTACTGCATTCATCTTACCTTCAATGCCATTCCTCACTCCTGTAGCTACAGGTGTGCTAGTGAGCATTGCATACTCACTGTTTTTAGCTGAGGCCTGGCGTGTCGTAAGTGCTTGAATGAATGCATTTCCCCAAAGAAGCAAAAGTGATTTGTTTAGTAATGTAGTATTATATTCTAAAATATTACTAATACAGTACTATTCTATGAGGATTGTTAGAATGGATATTGGTTATTCTTTTACAAATGAAAACTTGGAGGCACAGATATGTAAAACCACTAGCTCCAGATAGTACAGCTGGATGTTCTAGACCTGGGTCCCCAATTCTGTCCCTCCTACTCAGAAGTTCAGTGTTCTGTCCACAGTTCCACTCTGCTTCGTGTTTATTTGTAATCTATATGTGAACTATCCTGAGAAAGTGCTGCTAATAACATCGTTTCTTTGGGAACATGGGTTCTAAGTTCCAAACCTCTGACATAGGAATTAACCTTTCACATATTCATGAGTTAGGAACTAACTACATTATGTTTTCCAACATATTGGAGCTTTAATGTTGTGATGATATCAGTATCCTTTAGGTTAGAGGTTTGATAAACAGTACAATGTTTGGGAATTATTATTGGTTTTGATATTAAACAAGTATTTTTTTGAGCATCTAATGCATAGTGTGTGGCCATTATACCATACAGAGTTTTATTTCTTTTAAACCCCTAGTCATCTATACCTGGTGAAGCAGTTCTTGGAAGGAATACTTTAATAGCCTAGTGGGTGTACCTAATGCTTACTTTTGGCAAAAAAAGTACTGCCATGTGAGTAAAACCAGTATCATTCTTTATCATTAGTACCCCAAACAGTCTATTGTTCTTTCTCTAGTGCTAATACAGATAAACGGATCAATTTTCTACATTTGGCTTTGACTAACTTTGAGCTCTTTGGACTATTTCTTCTTGAGCCAGAGCCAATCAGAACTAGATCACATTTGGGCATTTTTTGGTGAAATTTAGAGGCATGATGTGTACTAAAGCAATCCCCATTATTTGTCTCCTAGATATAAGCATCATTATTCTGTATTTTATCACTTTCTATAGAGGCAAAATTGCTGAGTATGAGCATAGGCTCTGAAGTTAAACCTCTAGGGTTTATATCTTCCCCCACCTCTAAGTTATTTATTTAGGTTTACCAAGCTATGGTTTACTTTCTGTAAAATGAGGATAACAGTGTTGAGGTTAAAAATGAGATGATATCTAGTTCCTAGCATAGCGTGTGGCCTGTGGTATTAGGTGATGATGATGATATCGGGTCTTTTTACTCATGTACACACTTCCACAGTACTCAGGGAGAAAATGTTATGTTCCACAAGGATTTAAGGTATGAATAATGTGACAGATGCAATTTTTAAATAGTGTCCTGGTTTCTCTTTGATAGTTTATTTCTGTCTGAAAACCAATTGAAGACTCATGAAGACACTCTGACTCACCTAGCACACATTTACTTTCTCATTTTGCATTAAACTGCATTTCTGTGTGGTTGCTTTGGTAATTGTTTCTTTATTCATTCATCTAGTAAGTGTTCATAGAGTGTCAGTTACTGAGAATGGAGAAAAAATGCTCCTCTTCTCTAGAAGTTTTATAATTATGTACCAATCTCCTTCATTAAATTGTAAGCTCTCAGAAGAGAGTGTTTTCTGTTGCATTTAATTTACCAAACCGTTCAGTGCTATGTGTCCAGTACTCAGTAAATACAGACTGAATTGAATAACCAAAGGAATACTTTTCTCCGTCTTTTTAGGCAAACAGTTCTGCTATTATTGATCACATATTTGCCAGTAAAGCAGTGGTGAATGCCGCAATTCCAGCCTATCACCTAAGAGACCTTATCAAAAGGTATGTTACATGTACTTTAAACTGGCTTTTTTTTTTAATGGATTTATATTACTATTTCTGGTTTGCTTAATCATGTAGAGCTTTTCCTTCCTTAGAATCAAAAATCTTTAGATATTCTATACAGGCTAGCTTCTAATAAGAAAGCAATCAAGTTGTTTTACTAAATTTATTTTCAAAGGAGTGTTCTTTTTTCCTGGTGAGTACCAGGTATTAGGCTCTTCCTAGCAGTTATTCAATGGAAGATAGATGATGGATCACTGTACCTTGGGCCTTTCGTAGCTCTGGCAGTTCTATATATGATAGAGAATAGGTGTTTATTAACTAAAGACTAAGTTTACTTTGGACTACCAAATAAAGTTTCAAGTAAAGTAATTATATATTATACTTTAAATAATTACCATTGAAAACTCTCGGGACAGATACAGTGCTGTTTTTTTTAAATTTTTAAATTGTTTTTTGATATAAAACTAATTCCTGTCTTTAAAACTGTAGTGACATAAAATAGACTATCTTTGAATTGACAAAACATGATTTCTGACAAATGGTGTAATTAAAAGGATGTGTACCCTATTCTTAAATTTTCTCCAAACTGGCTTTTAAAGCTTCATTAAAACTGCTCATTAGTCCACTCCTTCTACCCAAGAATGTTTGTTTCTCAGAGTAAACCTACGGCTATTCAGATTCTGTGGCAAGTTAGTCATGCCCTTATGATAGTCATTATCAAACTTATTTGAGAAAGCTGGTTCACGTGACTCCTGGGCCAGGTGTTGCTCCGGAGGGTGTTCTGATTAGCGTTAGTTATTGTAAGTGAAGGTGTCTGTTTTTATCTGGCATGATTGATTGTTTTATAAATCTTGGTGTCTAAGGAGATGACACTGTTTGCAGTTTTTGATCAGAGAAAATTAATATTACACATGTGTATAAAATGAAATGAGTCAGGCGGTTATGGAGCTTTTTGCTTAAAGTATACAGATGTAGTGTTTTGATTTCACCCAGTTTCCCCTAGTGGTAACATCTTATGAAACTAGTACAATATCGAAACCAGGAAATTGACATTACAGTCCATGGAACTCAGATCTCACCAGTTTTGTTTTGTTTTTTTTTTAATGCTTCAAATCCTTTAATCCCAAGTTATCGGTCACAGATACCAGTTTTTAAAGGATTAAAAAGAAAGACTGCTCCCCTCAAAACATGTACTTCTACAGTAAGCAGTTCTGTAAGTTAAAAAAAAAAGTGTGTTTTAATAAAAGTGATAAATCATTCTATCTTTAGGATAGTTATGTTCAACAAACCCACATATGCTTGATATATGCATCTTACCTCCTAGGACCTCAAACTGTTTATTTTAGAAATAAAAACATGGGGAGAGGACAGTTCATTGTAAAATATGAAAAAGCAATGATTCAAGCATGTGAGTTTTTGCTTTATATTCCTAGCCAGAGCACAAATGACTGGATATTCTCATCAACACTAAGCTAAAAAAGAAACAAAAAACAAAACTGGAACCACCATGAAGACAAGACCGCATTAAAATCTCTTTCTCTTGATAATTTCTGGCTTCCAGCTGACTGGATGAGTTTCTTCTTTCGCTGTATCATCCTCTCTGTACACTTTAATGGTTTTATCAGCTTCAGCTGTTAATAACCGACTTTCAGACTGATCAAAAGCACAAGCAAATATTCCTGACTCACTGTCCAAAGACCCAGGCTGTACTGCTGCATGAACTCTCTGGAAATTGTAGCCAGTTCTCCGGTCCCAAAGATGGATAGTGCCATTGTCAGCTTCACCAGTTTTAATTGCACTTATTTGTGTGTGTGTGTGTGTGTCTTACAAATTACAGTAGTTTTAAATAGCTGTCAGTATCTGATTGATACTAGATATTAAATGTTGCATTTTACATTGAAAAGAGGCAGTGTAAAATTATATAACGGATTCTAGGATAGAAGTCAAATTATGTAATGGATTCTGGGATAGACTTAAAAGTCTAATAGACCTTGTTATTTAAGCTTGAGGGGTTTGGTTTTATTTTGTTTTTAATAATACTTTTTTTTTCCCCTTTTTCCTACAAGTAATACTAGATTTGGAAGCTATAGAAAATTGTGACAAGAAAAATAAAAATTATAAACTCATTTTCTACTGTCAGCACTTCGGTGTATTTTTCAGTATTTTTCTTCATATTTTGTTGTGTATGCATGCAAATTATTCGAACTTTTTTTAAATTGTAGACGAAAACATAGATACTGAAAACAAATGTGTAGCTTAGTGAATGCTTAGGAATACTCTTGTATCCACTATATTCAGGTTGAGAATTAGAACTTTACCAGCTACTCCTGAAGTCCTCTACATACCCTATCCCAATCTCAAGCCCCTTCTTCCTCCCTAAAAGTAACCGCTACCCTGACTGTCGTCATTATTACTTCCTTGTTTTCCTTATAGTTTTATTACCTAAGTGTGCATCCCTAAACACTATAGTTTAGTGTTGCCCTTCTATTAAAAAAAAACAAATCCCTTTTAAGTTTCATTTACTCTAAAAGGTCCCTTTCTATCTCCTACTCTCCCTGTTCCTTTGTTTATTTGTTGAACAGCCTGGGTTGTTGACTCAGTATAGTTGTCCACAGTCTGAATTTTACAGATTGTGTTATTGTAGTATAGTCTAAAATATTTCCCTATTTTCTGTAAATTGGTAGTTGTATATTTGTATCTAGAGGGTTTCTTTTTTCCAGACTTTAGATGGTATTCTGTTTTTTTATGTCAGCACATAATGTGGCCATCTCCGTTTTATGTGTTAAGAACTGTTAATACTTAGTGCCTAGATCCGTGACTTTGTTAGGGGTTGTAGAATGGTGATGTTCTTATTATGTCATTTTCTCTTCATTTAGTTAAGATGAAATAAATGCTTGATTCTCTTGACTTGTTTTCATAATGAATTGATCCTCTGTCATCTTCCAAAGCAGACCATCCCCTTTTTGAAAGGTCAAAGTATCATTAACTAGTGAATTTAAATATATTTGGTATATTTCAATTCATTGCAGTTCTTATCCTAATTGAAGCTGAAATTATCCCATCTTTGAGGAATGTGAGCCTCTTCAAGTTGGTTTTGGCAGACCTTATTATCTGTAATAGTTTCATTTTTATCTGGTGTGGTAAGATTTTCCTAGTTCAAAGTATACATTTCCTGCCCCAGACCTGGAAGTAGCATTTCTCCAAGAAGCCTGGTTTCTTTTAGTAGGAAATGGCATTTTAAAAACCACAATCTGGGTGTTAGGAATACTCACTGCTACTGGGGCAGTCATTGTTTCAAGGCCTATTAAGTGGACAGAGTTCATACTGATGTTTCTAATTTAACTTCAGAACCATAGTGTTTTTACTTTTTCTGTTTTATATCTCTTTCTCTTTTCTTTTATGTCAGGAATTCTGGTTCTTAAGGACAAAGAGAATGCCAGATTAGAATATTTCATAATTACTCATTTGCTTCATTCCACATTACACTAAAACAGTCTCAATAATAGTGGTATAGTAAGATTACTGAAAACAGTTGTTTTTGCATATGCTTTTCCCATTCTTCCCTCATTTGAAAAATAGTTATATCTGCATTGTCAGATTATATATCCATTACATGCTATGCACTCTGTTTTCAAACACTCTCATTTGATCTCAGTTCTGTGTGTAACTAGATACTTAATGTTCATCACTGATCCTTGTGTTGATGTCTCTCTAGTCATTTTCGTTTACTGAAGCTTGTTCTCTTGATCATAGGATTAATATCCTCTGAGTTCTTGCATGTTTTTTTCTTTTAACATTTTTTTAAAATACTGTTTTATTTATTTTTAAATTTATTTGTTTTATTTATTTATTTTTGGCTGCGTTGGGTCTTCGTTGCTGCACGTGGTCTTTCTCTAGTTGCGGAGAGCGGGGACTACTCATTGTGGTGGCTCCTCTTGTTGCGGAGCACAGGCTCTAGGCGTGTGGGCTTCAGTAGTTGTGGCGCATGGGCTTAGTTGCTCCGCGGCATGTGGGATCTTCCCAGACCAGGGATCGAACACATGTCTCCTGCATTGGCAGGCAGATTCTTAACCTCTGTGCCACCAGGGAAGTCCCTTGTATATTAATAATGGTTAAACTGTGCTTATTATACTTGAAAGTCTGTTTACCTGGCTATAAAAATCGTTAGCAGACACTTTTCTTGAGTGTCTTAAATTACAGTTGACCCTTGAACAACATGGGTTTGAGCTGCAAGAGTCCATTTATACATGGATTTTTTTCAGTAGTAAATAGTATGTTACTACATGATCTGCAGTTGGTTGAATCTGCGGCTGCAGTACTGTGGATACAGAGGAACTGTGAATATGGAGGGCCAGCTATAAGTTATATGGATTTTACACTGTGGGGAGGGGTCATGCTCCTAACCCTGGAGTTGTTCAAGGGTCAACTGTACTCTGTTTTCTTCTAGCATATAGTGTTGCTGTTGAAAACAGCGTGTTGATGACACTCTGTCTTTGTATTAAAAGTCACTTGGTCTTTTGGCCTAGATGCCCTGAGGATTTCATCTTTTTCTTAAAAGTCTAGTGATTTTACCAGAATAATTTTGATTTTTCTAGGGTCTGTATTCTCAGGAAATCAGGAAATACGTAGTTTCAGATCTTTTTGTTTGTTTTATGAAAGTATTCTTAAGTTACAGTTTTTAGTATTTGTTCCCTCGCTTTGGTTTTTTCCTTCAGGCACTCCCATTCTATATATATTAGATTTTCTTTGACTCTATTCAGTATTACCACTTTCTCTTGAATCTTTTTTTTTTGTGTGTGTGTGTGGTACACGGGCCTCTCACTATTGTGGCCTGTCCCACTGTGGAGCACAGGCTCCGTACGCTCAGGCCTAGCGGCCACGGCTCACGGACCCAGCCGCTTCACAGCATGTGGGATCCTCCCAGACCAGGGCGCACGAACCCATGTCCCCTGCATCGGCAGGCGGACTCCCAACCACTGTGCCACCAGGGAAGCCCCTTGAATCTTTTTTTATTCCTTATTTTTAATTTAAAAATTTTTTCTCCTTTCTGCCTTGTTTGTCTTTAAGACATTATCTCTTGTGTTTATTCATCCTTAATGTCTCTTCTAGCTTAAGCTTATTTTATGAAATTATTTTTTCCTTTTGTTTCTCCTGAGTTCTGTTATCTGATTTTTGAAATTTTCTAATTTGATTTATGTTACTCTTTCATATCTTGTATCTTTGTAAAAAATGCCTTTAGCTCATTTGAAATGGTAGGTTATAGTGTTTGTGTTGTGGTCATGTCTTTCTTGCATGCATTCGTTGTCTGAGGGCAGTTATTTTGCAATTCTCTTTTCTTTTGTAGTAACTTTGTTATAATTCTTTTTATGTGGTTCATTTTTATATGAAATTCATTTTCCTAAACTTACAGAAGAAGGTGTAACTTTTCTAACTACACACGGCTCCTTCTTCTGTTGTTCTGTGTAATTTTTTTTTTAAAGTGGTTTTTTTCTTTTCCTGAGATCTCTTGGCTCTTCCCCTTCCCTGCTTTTTTCCTGGTGTCTTTGTCTCTTTCCCTCTCAATTTATTTACCTCATCTATGTGGATTCTCTTCCCAAGATTTCTTTTCTTTGCAGGACTCTGCCCTGGAAGGGAGCTTCAGCTGGTTGGTTTTGAGAGGTTCTAGTGTCTAGATTACTTCAGCCCCCTCAGGTTTTACAGAGGACCCCTTGCATTCACTTGGAATTAGAATGTATAACCCCTGGTAGTTTCAGATGCTTTTCTCAAATTGGCTAACTGTGCTTTCCAGTGAATACCTGTTGTTTCTTTGGGATTATTTTTTTCTCTGGTTCATCAGATTAACTGTTATTTTTGTCTGCTTCCTTCTACATACATGCCAATGTGGTGCAAGTCCTACTGCTATTGATGGTTTCTCCCTAGCCTCTTGTATTTTGAAGTCTAGTGGGGTTACCTACTTTTGGTAGAGATGTTGTCCATAGATTTTTGATTTCGCTGTCAAGTTGCTTTATTATTAGGGGGATATGACAAGGCTCAAAAGTCATCTCACCTCTTTTTGTTTTTTATTAATTGGATTACCCTAAATCTATGTCTAGCTGTTTTTCACTTAGTGTTACAGAGTGTGGATCACTTTCCCATGTTGTGTTTATTAATCACAAAGATTTTAAATTAAAATATAATATTATGTCTTAGGTATATATAATAATTTATTGAACTATTTACTAGTAAATAGCATTTATTTTTTTGTAGATGAGTGATTCAGTAAGTCATGCTAATATGATTAATGCTGTGGTGAACATTTAGACATTGTTATTTTCCCTAATGGTTGCATTTTCAAAAGATTTGACAAAAATTGTAAAGATACCTATTTTTGTATTTTAGCATGCTTCATGATGATCCAAGCAGAAGAATTCCTGCTGAAATGGCATTGTGTAGCCCATTCTTTAGCATTCCTTTTGGTAAGTTGTATACATCTTTATTTTGTTCTTGGTTATTTTACAATCAAATAAGACATCAGAACTCATTTTTATTCCCGAGCTCCTTTGCCTGATAGTCAATTTATTTGGGAGAATTTACATTTAATTAACCATGTTATAATGAATTTAACAGCCCCTCATATTGAAGATTTGGTGATGCTTCCTACTCCAGTGCTAAGACTGCTGAATGTGCTGGATGATGATTATCTTGAGAATGAAGAAGAATATGAAGGTCAGCGTTTCCTAAATTATATTTTAATGTGTCTTTCCTAACTGTGTGGAATAGTCATACCAATTCGTAAGATTCTCATATTTTACTAATTTATATAGTGAGGATATTGAACTATATGATCTCTAAAGTACTCTCACTTTTGATTCCTGCTATAGATTGAATGTGTCCCCCACCAAATTCATATGACAAAGCCCTAATCCCCAATGTGATAGTATTTAGAGTTGGAGACTTTAGGAGGTAATAGGGTTAGATTAGGTCATAAAGGTGGGGTCCTCATGATGGAATTAATGCCCTTTAAAAAAGAAGAGACAGGAGAGATGTCTCTCTCCTCCCCCTCTTTTTCTCTGTCTCTGCCATGTGAGTATACAGCAAGAAGGCAGCTGTCTACACCAGGCAACAAATCTGCCTGCACCTTGATGTTGGAATTCCAGGCTTCAGAACTATGAGAAATAAATGTCCATTGTTTAAGCCACTCAGTCTGTGGCATTTTGTTATAGCAGTTCGAGTACACTAAAACAATTCCTAAGGTCCTTTCAACTCTTTTACATCTCATAGATCTTTACAAAATTAATAAAGAAGGCTATCTTTCCCAGCAACTTCTTTCTTCCTGTCTATTCTAGTCCTGCCCTAATCTTTCACTTCTCCTTTTAGCTCTCTTGTTTTGCTTTTAATAATTCATTCACTCAAGACATATTTACTGAATATATACTTGCCAGTGTGGAATTATTTCCTGTCTTTAGTGTGATAGGGGAGACAGTTATATAAACAATTATAGTTTTGATAAATCTGAAGGTAGGGTAATGTACTGAGGCAGAGAGGAGGGGTATTTAACTCAATCTGAGTGATGCATGAATGGGTGTCTCTACAGAGATAGTATCTGAGCTCTGTTAGTAATTAGAATTGCTTGGCTAAAAGTTGAGGGGTTGAGCTAAAAGTAGCTGAAAGACATAGAGATGAGAGAAAGTGTGGCATGTTCAGAGAACAGCAAATTGTTTGGTATTGGCTGTATCTTAGGATATTTATTGGGGAACAGTCAGTTAAAGCTAAAGAGGTTGCCAGAATACAGATATCTAATAGACTTGTTTGCTGTGTTTAAGAATTTGGACTTTAATCCCAGAGATAGTAATATTGGAATATAAACTACACAAGAGAACTTTGCATCAGGGGTAGAATAGTCCCTGGCTTCTGATAATTACTCAATAAATATTTGTTCTTTGTTAAATGCAATAAGGAGCCATTAAAATTTAAACTAGGAGAGTGATATAGTCAAACTTGTGTTTAATAAGAGCATTCTGGAAGCAGAGTGGTGAATGGACTAAAAAGCAGGACCAAACATAAAAATATCAATTGCTTAGTAGTAAACATTTTCTTTGTGGAAAATTAAACCATTACAGATGAAGCTAATTTTACCATACTGTCTCTTGTAAGGGTATATACAGTTATCTGACAGTTGAAACAAACATAATTTCTTTGAATCTGTGACAGTTGTAGGGATCTCCAGTCTCTACTTTTTAGGATGCCTTTAAAAAAATTATTTTATTTTATTTTAATTTCTTTTTATTATTATTTTTTTTTAGGATGCCTTTTTATCTGAAAGAATAGTCTTGCCCTTAGCATTGTTTTAATCAGGTCCTTATGGTACAGTAGTTCTAAATAATCTTGACATCTAATTCAAATTACTACTTAAGTCCTTTAAGTCTGTCTACCTACTGTACTTAATTCTGCCTCCTCCTAATAATTTGTATTGCTGTAAAACTCAAGCTTGGACTTTCTTGAATAAACATTAGGGTAGACTATACCTACTCTTTTCTGTGTATATTGCTATGTAACTCCTTTTTTCTACTTCTAAATACATTGAGCATTGAAATGTTTAAATGTTGCTATTAAATCTTACTGTTTAAGAGTCTTATGTGAACTAAAGTGCAACAGACTATATAGTACCAGTAAATGCCTTGTTAGTTCTAATTAGCAAGGTCATCTTCAAATAACACTAGTTTTAGGTAAGTTTGCCTTGCTAGAAATCATAAGTGTTAGGACAGCTGTCTTGTAATCTTGATGGTGGTGGGGAAGAAGTTAGATTCAACTTTAGACCAAAATAAATTGCAAATCATATACAGGTTAGAGTTTAAAGCAAAACAAAGAAGTAAGGGAGGGAGTAAAACAGGGAAAAAAGAAAAAGAAAGGAGGGAAGGAAGGAACGATGGAAGAAGGGCAGGCAGGAAGGAGAGAATAAAGGAAAAAAAATTTAACTAAAAAATCATGGGAGATTAAAAATATATATATTCTTGGAGTGGAGAAGGCCTTTTACTAGTCTGGCACAAAACTCTGAAGAGGTAAAATTTTAATTCAGAAAATTTTACCTTGCATAAACCGCCAAAGACAAAATATTAGAGCTCTTATCACAGAAAGAACCCCTAAAAATCAAGCCAGTAGATAATGGGTAGAGGATACAAATAGACAATTTATATGAAAGGATGTACAGTGTATCTCACACACATATTTCATTCTCATTTATTGAAATGTTAATACCATACTATGATATGTTTGTTACCTATTACATTGACAGTGAAGAAAATATATGAAAACCCTCCTGTGAGTGACGTACAGGAAAACGTATTCTCATACATCACTGGAGAGAGTTTAAGTTGGTGAACCTTTATGAAAGGCAAATTGGTAACTCTAACAATTACAAATTCATATCAATTTTGACCTAGCAATTCTGTTTCTAGAAAGTTAATTTAGAAATACACAAGTGAAATGAGATATGTACAAGTTTATCTATTACAGTATTGTTTATAATGGAAAAAGCTTGGGAATAGTTTAATTATTCGGCAGTAGGACACATCAGAGAATTTATCAACCATGTGTAGAGTGAAATACTACACAGCCATAAAAACAAATGAGAAAATTTCATTTAATGGTAGTGAAAGTTCTAAAAATGTAATGTTAATTTTAAAAAAGCAAGATTGGAACTTTTTACTTAAAGCATATATGATCATGTTTGCTTGTATAAGCTTATAAGATTTATGGAAGGGTACAGAAGAAACTGATAATGTTTATTGTCTTCAGGGAGAGGAACAGAATGATATTTTGGAAAGTGGGAAGGAGACTATTTTTTTGTATTTCGAATCACTTGAATGTATTAACTATTCAAAACAAATTAAAATATAAAAAGAAAATTATTAAATGCATTGAATTTATATTGTTCTTAACTTAAGCTTAATTTTAGAAGTTATAGAAAATGACCTCATTACTTAGATATGGATTCCTGAATTTAAAATTTAATTTAAAATATGAAAATAATGAATGCTCGTTAATTACATCTGATTACTGTTGTGTTTATTAATAACCAGATGTTGTAGAAGATGTAAAAGAGGAGTGTCAAAAATATGGACCAGTGGTATCTCTCCTTGTTCCAAAAGAAAATCCTGGCAGAGGACAAGTAAGTGAATATTTTCATAATTCCAGAATGATTCAGAGGTTATTAAAATCCTGTACAAAATGTTTTAATTTTGTAGAAAGATGTACACAGAGTGTTGCTAGGGATTATGAATTTTGCCTTATGGCTGTTTTTATTTTCTTGTACTTTTCACTTTTTCCAAAAGTTCTATAATATGCATGTACTTTTTTGTCTGTTAAAATTTGTTTTTTTAAAAAAAATATTAACCTACTTTTAAGCCATTATATACAGGCCAGCTGAATCATATGCTAATTTAGGTCAGGGTCAGCTACAGAAATATTTGGCCCAATTTTGTTCTAATTAAGTATAGTTAGAAAACCATTTAGGTTAGATTCTGATTGTAATAGAATTATCAGTGATAATTTAAACAAGGAACATACACTGGACTGAGAATCCTGAAAGCTGAGTTCCAGTTTCAACTTGACTAGCTTTGTGATGAACCGTAGGTTTTTCATCTATAAAATGTATAGGCTAAAACTATGATCACAGTTTCTAAAGAAAACTCTGTATCCTAAATTAAATCTTTCTTTTATCTGTAGTTTTTTTTTATTTTTCAGAAAACAGAATATTGTTTTACTCTAAGTGTTTCTCAACCTCAACACCACTAACATTGAGCTGGATAATTCTTTGTTGGGGGAGCTGTCATGTACATTATAGGATGTTTAGCAGCATCCCTGGCCTCTACTCACTAGATGCCCCCCCTCCACCCTCCTCCTCTGTTGTGACACCAAAAATGTCTCTAGACAGTGCCAAATGTCCCCTGGTGGGTGAAATACCCTCTGGTTGTAGATTTTGTTTTTCATCGTTCAATATTATGAAAATTCTTGGCAACTAAAAAAAAACCAAAATCTCACTCCAGTCTTAGTGAAAAGTTATTATTGCCAGTCTAGTAATAAAGGCACTTACCTCATTCAGTGTCAGGAACATACTGAATACATCATTGCTGCTTATTTGTTCAACCAGTATTTATTGAGCATCTGTTATTTTCTAGGCACTGGGATACAACAGTGATCAAAAGAAAAGAATATATAGTGAAAAGTGCTATGGGGAAAAAGAGATTGGAGAAGAGATTTAAAGAGTGCTGTGGAGGGGTGGATTGCAGTTTGAAATAGGCAGGTGAGGAAGCACTAGTGGTTTACACTTGAGTCAAAATTTGAAGGAGGTAAGGAAGAGAATTCCAGCAAAGAGAACAGCAAGTTCCAAGGTCCTGAGTATGCCTGCTAGGTTTGAGGAGGTCAGTGTGGCTATGCAGAGTGAGAAAAATGGGGAGTAGTGGGAGATTAGATCAAGGAAGTATGGGAGTGTAAGGGACAGATCAAGTAGAGTGAGGCTTGTAGGCCTTTGAGATAACATTGGCTTTTACTCTGAATGAGAAGGGAAGGTATTGGAAGATTTTGAATTGAGGACTAATGTGATCTTACTCGATATTAATCTGAGTGGTCAAAATAGAATGGGAAACACAGCATAGAGAAACAGGGGAGTATTTTCAGTGGAGAAGTATCCATCTTTAAGATGATATGAAAAAAATAAGTCTTTATGAGCAAGAAGACATTTGCTTTATCACCAAAAGAAATAAGAAACTTCTACTGACATTCACTGGACAGTGAAAGCAACTTTTGATAAACTCTTAGAATCACAGATTTAACTTCTTTGGGTTATTGAAAATGTCTGTTGCCTAGTTGGTAAAGCCAGTTTGACTATTTCAATTCAAATTAACATTTTTTTTTTAAGGAATATTAAAAAAATACTGGAAAGTAGACTATGGAATGCATCTTACAATTATAAAAAGTAGTCAAGATTAAAATGATAGAGCTCTAATATAATTATTTTATTACATAGTAAGTTATAAAATATGTTTCCTCTTTATTTAGTTCAGAATGATGTAATGTGTAAAATTATAGGTTATCTATGAAGCAAGGAATCTGATAGAAATCTTGGTATTCCTTCTATAATTGCATGTCTACTCATTTATTGAACTTTGATATATGGATTCTGGAGTAATTATGAATCAATTTTAAAAAATCAGAAAGAGCTTCATTTTTCTCACTGGACATCATCTAATCTTCCTTTTGTATTTAGTGAAAGAGTATATATTACTAGAAACTGCAGCTAAGCACTTTTTTTTGGTAAGAAAAAGATATAAAATATTAAGTATAATAGGTGAAAAATTGAGCATCAATTTTTAGTGCTGGATGGTCTCTACTTTGTGTTCAAGGGTATGCATAGCTTAAAATGTCATAGAATGGAAGAGACGAAATCCCTTTTACAGTAAATATGAATTCAGAAAATCCCATCACAGGCCAAAATATCCTAGGTCTAATGTCACACATCATCCTTAACAGAAATATTTGCATGAGACAGGGAGTGACCAGTCATAGGCAGGGCATGGAGCTTTGTTTATCAATGAAGAAACAGTCCATTAAAAAAAAGTACTGTATTTGTAATTGCTTCTTTTTATGCCCTGAAGGTTTTTATGCCCTTTGGTAATAACTTTGCTTTGTCAACTGGGAAAAGGGATCCTATGTAAGGGGAAATGAAAAGGGATAACCTGCCTGAACTTCTAGGTAGATCCAGTTTTAGGAAAAGGTACAAATGAAAGTTAAGAATTTGGAAATTGATGTCCTTAAAACTGTCTATTCTTGCTTCCACTTTGAAAGTCTCTGAGTGTCCTAGGATGCTCGCACCTCAGTTTGAAGAATATTGATGTAAGAAATGAGGCATACAACTGAGCAGGGAAGTCAGTTCTTTTCCTGGCTCATGTATTTATGGGTAACTGAGGACAAATCATTTCAAGTCATGTCACCTCCCTGTAACTTTTGCTTTAGATCATCAAAAAGAACTAATAAATTATTATGCTATTTCATTTACCTATGGGAAAGGAAATTACCTAGTTTTAAATCTCTTCCTTACTATAGTTGTGGCTTCTGCAAATCTTCTTTGAGACACTGTCGAAATGTTGTTGTTCTCTGGGCTGTTCAGCCCTGTCTTCAGCAAGTGTCTAGCACTATTCAGTACTCCTTTTTGAACTTGACAAAAGGATGTATGTTTTGATGGAATTTTTCAGGATTGAAATGAGTTCTAAGGAAGTATTCTAAACTTTGCTGTTCAAAAATGTGGTACATGGACCAGCAGCATTGGCATCACCTGGAAGTCTGTTTAGAAATGCAGAGACTCAGGCCCCACCTTAGATCTACTGAAGTAGAATCTGCATTGTAACAAGGTCCCCAAGTGATTCATATATATATATATGTGTATATATGTGTGTGTGTGTGTGTATACACACACACACACATATATACACACACACACACATTAAAGTTGGAGAAGCACTGTTCTAAAACAATTTTGATAAAAATGAAGTTACTTTGTTTTCTCTGTCCTCTTACAGGTCTTTGTTGAGTATGCAAATGCTGGTGATTCCAAAGCTGCTCAGAAATTACTGACTGGAAGGATGTTTGATGGGAAGTTTGTTGTGGCTACATTTTACCCACTGAGTGCCTACAAGAGGGGATATCTGTATCAAACTTTGCTTTAATCAATAACCTAAGGACTATTTCCTGTTTCTCCTCTTCTATTTCCTGGGTTATTGTATTCTACATCTGAATGAAGAAGTACCCCCTTATCATTTTAAGGGAATACTTTGTATATTTATTCAATCCTACCAATGTGCAGCCATTGCTCAAGCAGTGACTGCATTGCAAACATTTGGCACTGAGTAGGACAAGACCTCTCAGCTATACATTGAGGGGTTTTAGAGCATCCATGTGGGCAACCTTTTTTTGTGCAGTAGGGCAAGTGCTGCTCTTCAGTATGTAACCTAAAAAGATATTAACTCTCATGTGATCATGAAGCAAGGATGAATAATATCATGTTGTAGTGAATATTATTAACAAATTTGTTAGAGTTGGTGACATCACTTACAGATTATTCCTTTATGTTGTCAGAGGGGTCTTCCTCATTGATATCTGTAGTTGGCACTGGATGCTCTCAGTAATGTTAAGTAATTGTTAAGCAGCAATTCCCTACTGTGTTCTTAACACTGAGTTATGAATTTTTTTAAAGGAGTACTGTAGTACTGAATATTCCTTTAAAGAAACTGCAGTGAGCCTATCTACATTTTTTTTAAAATTAAGGCTTTTAAAATAGAAATCTAATGCTTGATCTTGCACAATTTTTATGTCCAGTATGTATGCTCGAGTGAGTGTGCAGGTGTGAAAGATTAGAGAAAATTTGAGTAGCTTTCTTTATAGTGTGAATCTTGTGAGTTACTACAGACTATGCCCATCTCTTCCCTACCTGTTTAATATCTGTAAGATTTAGGATACAAGTTTTTTGGGAGTCGGTCTGTCTGATAGAATGAAATGAGAAAATAATTCATTCCTGAGAGGCCCAGAACACACAAGTCTATAAACTGGGTTACACTGAAACTCTCTTAAAGTGAGAAAACTCTTGTAAAAGTTTTGGTACACATAAATTGCCCCTTCTTTCAGTCTGCTTTAGACCCTGCATTAGCTCATCTGTTTTGAACTGAATCTTCTAGGATCACTGTAAAATTTCTCAAGATAGAGTTCTGTCTACTATGATGAAAAATTGACATGGGTCAAAAAGAAAGAATTAGTTATTCAGTGAAGGGAAAAGGAAAAAAAAATAGGCAAAGGGTACATAGTCAAGGATTCTTTCTTTCTTTCTCTCTCTCATCTCCCTCCCACTCCTTCTTTTCCTCTTCCCCCATTCTTTACCTCTATCCTTAGCTGAAGAGAAGTTAGAGGAAAGCATCCTAGGTGGTCAGGTGATCTGACTTCTGATTACAAGGAAGTTAAGTAAGGTGTAGCTATAATAAGGTGGAAATAGAAAAGAAGAAAAACTTACGAAGAATTCTTTAAAAGATTCATAGCAATCTAATGTGTCCCCCAATAGAAGAAACTAGTATTCATGAGTTCACGGGCACAGGTTGACTACATGGTTTTAGGAATTATAATTATGGATTCCTCCCACTTTACAGTAGATTGTCTTCAAAGGTTTAAATCTTAGGAAACCTTTATAAAGCACTGATTATACAAAAAAAGAAAAGTATACAGGTTATGAATTTTTTGTTTTCTTAACTAAATGAAAAATTTATTTATTTATTTATTTTCCTAAGGAAAAAGCTTTTATATCTTTCCCTGCTGGAAGCCTCCTCATATAGTCTTTCCTTGTGTGTGCCATGCAGGTTATTGAGAGCCCAATTAAGAATTTATGTCTTAGAGGATGAATTATTTTACCCTTTTCAGACAATTACCATTTGATAGTTTAGTTATTCACAGTTACCTAATTATTCAGGACTCTCCTTCCTTAATATTTGTTATGAAGCCAAATTTGGTATAATGAATTGCCAAAAGATCTGTGGCGTGGCTTCCAAGGGAGAACTGTAGAGTAAGCTTCTAATATGTGCCCTTAGAAGGAAGAGCTATTATTTTTCATTTTGGCCTTTTCAGAGGTTGATTAGCTGGTTTGGTTTCAAATAAAAATTCAAGAGAGTATTGTGGAGACCGAAGCTTTCCTAAAACATAAATGTTTGTATGGTAGCAGCTTCCATGGTGATTAAAAACACCAGGTCTTTCCATACATACTGATGAACACAGAATGCAAATGAATTCTTTTTAAGGGCAAGTATTCTAGGTTAGCACATATACCTTTCTCATTCTCCCTCCCCCCACTACCACCAAAAAGAAAAATCCTTACAAATAAACTGCAGGTAGGCTTCTAAGCTTAATGTTGCAGTATGCTGCTAACATCTTGATGCTGAATTTCACAGCATTCTTTGATCGTCTTCTTATTGCTGATGTATTCATGCGTATATGTAGTGTTTAACACTGTAGAATTTTATTACAGAAGATGCTAACTAGATTTTAAGGGAGCTGAGGGAATAATTGATGAGCCTAAGTAACCATGCATTGAATTAAATATTTTATATTTAAGCCACAAAATTGAATGGAGGTGCCTCCTTTGATTTAAATTGTTATTTTATAGCTCTTAGCCCATTACTACCAAAGATGACATTTGCAGATTCTCCCTCCCTCTTCTGATATTATAAGAAGTTTAATCTTGTTATCTTTTTTAAACTTGAACCAAATATTGAATGATGCAGTTTTCATGATCCTTTAGGATGAAATATATACACAGAGATTTTGATTCCTTGAAGTTTTAAAGACAGAAATTTTCTTTTTGAGAGGTAGGGTAAACATGTGAGGGTTCATGTCACTTAACCCCTACCATTTTGGGAAAATTTTATCTCAGGTAGTTTTTCTTTCCCTAAATTAATATCTCTGCTTCCTTCCCTCTTGCCTTCCAGTTTCTTCTTTATTATTCCATGGTACATTTTTGTCCCAGAAAAGGCATGTAAATTGATAATTCTATAGGAAATCTTTGGTTCCTTGGAAACATATGTGGAGGAGGTCGCTAGTTGGCTACTTTCAAAACTTTAATGCTGTATTTAGAGAAGAATAAGTAGAGTTGGACATCTCAGTGAAAGATAGCACTGCTAAAAGAAACTATTTGCTGCATTTTAAAGGAGTAACAAAATGAGCCTCATGCAATAAGAGAATGCATTTATTATTACTGAATGTCTTCCTTGTTTTGTGGCCATCAGTATAGCAGCTCTTTAGAGAAAAATTCCCTCTCTGCTATGCCTTGAGCCAATACTAGGCTTCTTTTAGAACAAAACCATAAATATAGTTTTACTCATCCTTCTCCCTGTTTTCATTGAGACAAGTATTGCCTTCTTTTTGGTATTCCAGCTGCTAAATAAAGAGGGCTGAGCTATGTTAAATTAACCTTTTTAAAAAATCTCAATTCTTATTTAACTTGCCTTCTAGATTCATATTGCTTGTACTTATATTTTAACCTTTGAGCAAATTTATTATAAGGAATGCTGCCAGAAAGAGTGCTGCCATGAAAAGGAAGTTGAAGAAACTATGAGGTTTGTTTCTGTCTTAGTACACTGGGCTTTCACCCTGGTAAGGGAATCAGTTACCTTTATGGAATAAATTATAGTCAGAGTTACAATACTCAGATGCTGTTTTATGGCTCACTTGAGTTACTCCTCAAATGCAGGTAACTGGCATTTTGGCATCATTATCTTTTTAGGCTTATATTCTGACCTTATAAAATTAGGCCTATCTTACATAATTTCTACTATTAGTTATACTTGGCAGCATGACATTTTATTTTTTATAGTTTAATGAAAATCAGCACCATAGTAACTGATGATATAGTTACTGGGTGAGGGAGTCGGGGAGACACTCAGTAACCACGTGTTTTACCTGGACTTTTATGCAAAGGTACGTGCTAGGTGGCTTTATTCAGATAAGTGTACAGATGGAATTGCATCATGACTTTTAGTCTGGTGGATGTGTAGACAGTCAAAGATTTAAGCAAGTGCCTTGTGTTTCCTGGAAAATATTAAAACTCATTTGGGTGAAAGCTTCCCAAATGATGATAATTATTGCTCCTTTGCCTTTTCCTTGGAATAACTTTTGGATTGAGTCACGTAATATAAAACTCCAAAACTGCCTGGGTTTGCCTTTTTTTATATGTGTAAAACTATTCATATTTGATTTTTTTCCCCAATATTACATATAATGGAAAGCCAGAGTTATGTGACAGAGTCAAATTCTTCCTTGGATCTAGTTCCATTTTTAATATTAGGTTCCTTCTTCAAATCTTATTACTCTAGCTCTGATAAAATTTATTTATTTCTTGTCAAGTGTGGTCACAATACAGACCAGCCTTTGGTCACAATTAGCTCAAAAGAATTTCCATTTCTTCTTAAGGTGCTCAATAAATCACCTTTACTTTGAGATGTTAGCCTTTTCAGGTTAGTATTACTTTCTAGCTTTCTCAATGAATATAAGACTGTTGAATCTCTATGATATGGAATTCATCTGAGCCTCTTATGGTATATTTGGGTAAGTTATATTTTCTTAGTTATAGAGGAACATGGATGTTTTAGTTTTTGAAGCACCCCAAATTTTAAAGATTTTGTTTTGTGTTAGGTTAGCTGCTTCTCTCCCTGACACCACAGGGTGTATCATGTTTGTTGTCTTAGCCACCTCCCCTCCTGCAGTGTCTTTCACTGCTTTTTAAATTCACACAGTGAATGACTAGTAGATTTACACAGTGACATGCAATTGACAAGTACTAATGGATATTTAAGAAGGTAAACAATTTTAACTATTTCTGCTGCAATTTTTTCGGAGAAATGGGCTGTAAAAGAAATATCTATAAACCAGAGAGCATTTAGGAAATTGTTTATTTTATAGGTGGTCATGAAGGTGATCTTCAGGATATAAGATATATAGTTTACAGTCTTTGTTCTCCTGATATGAAGTTTTTATTCATTTTCCTACAGCTCAGCACTTTTGTTGTCCCTTATACTGTTTAGAAGGATTAATGTTTTATTTGCTTTATTTGTGCTTTTCAGAGAGTTGTCATAATCATGGCAGTTATGTTTGTGACACCATAAATGCTGGAATTCATGGGAAATTTATCAAATGATTGCCTGAGTGTTATTTCCCATTACATAGAGTAGCTGTCACAATATCCTAAAGAAAATTGATTTTTTTTGAAAGTCATGTATGTTTTATGACCTAGCTTTGTGGTACTTTAATTTAAAAGCAAAGAGAAGCTTTGTGTCTTATTTTGCCTTATATGACCATTGATCCTTGTTGTGTTGTGCAGAAAAGAGCTTCTTTTGTTACACTACTTTGTATAATGAAAATAAGTCACATTCTGAAGGAAAAAACCCCAAAACTGGAATTGTCAAAATTTTTGTTCTTTTTTGGGAAACCCTTATGTAAACATCAGAGCTATTTGTTATCATAAACTCTTGATTGTCAGCAAGAGAATTATTCATAGTCACTTCTATCCCAGGTTGGAATTGCCTTTCCCTTCTAAGCTCTCTCCTTAATAGTATTCATGTCAGGACAGTGAGTGTGTAAAAGCAAATGTAGTGAGGTGTTCTAAATCACACATCCAAAATCATGCATTTGTGGACTCAAAAATCTTTTCAGTTATTTGAATTATCTATAGCTGTATTATTTTATTAGCATGAGTTGTCAGAAGTCTGCCAAATTTAAGAGTAAAGAAGAGAAAGATAAGTAATAAAAATAGATGAGGGGAAGAAAATAGCTTCCTTATTGGTGTTATTAATTGTTCATATAGTTTATGACCTAAAAATGATATTTATTTTAAAAAATCCAGGTTTGGTACCTGTAACATAGAAACGTTGCCATTTCTACACATTCCTCATCATTGTTTCCCCAGAAAATTATTTTTAGAGTGTATGAGATCAGACTAAATATCCATATTAAGTTTGGTCTAATTTTTTAAAATAAATATTTAAGTTAAACTCCATCTTTTGTGTATTTGGTATACATTAACACTTATGCAAATCAAGGATCAGAAAGAAACGGGATTAGCCATCTCCTTATTTCCCTTTGCACAGTGGGTACAGTGGGTGGCATCAGTATGCACTAGCTGCAGTGTTATAGCACCTTATGAAGAAGTAAGTAGTGTTTATTATAATAAAAAAAAGTTAAGCTGCATCTCTGTAGAATATTTACTTTGCAGAGTGTAAAGCTGTCATATCTTTTTCCAGCAGGATTTAACTCCTTCATTCTTAATTTTTTTGAAAAAAAAATCTTCAGTAATTTAACATTCCTTTATATCCTCTTAACAGTGGCAAATCTGGGGTGGAAGGGATTTTTTTTCCCCCAAAGGGCTCCATCGTTGTTATCTTTTGGTCACTCTTTGAAATCCAGTTATGATTAATAGATTTTTAACAGTTTATGGCTTCCCATATCAGCACTGGAGTGGCTGGTTGTGAATATTAAAACCAACTACTATTTTCCCTCAATAACATGTAATTGCTATGTTTTTTGATTAGAAGGTATGGTTAGAAAAAATGTGAACGATCACTTAAACCAAAGCCAGTTATAAGGAGTATTCTCTCCTGTTGGTTTACCTTCACCTCAGAACTACAAGAATATTACAGTACATAGTGAATAGTTGTCTATAACATTTCTACCAGTTGTTTCAATAGCGTATTGGTCTTGGCATTTCTTGGCACTATGGTTCTCTGTTCTTGGTGATGTCTTACTATTCTGTGAGTTTTTTTTTTTTTTTTTAATAACTAAGTGGGACTATAAATGTAGATGTGTATCAGTACCAAGAATTTCTTTTCTCAAATCCCTGTATTTCTGATTTCAAGTCTTTTAAACCTGTTTTTTCTTGCTGAGTAGCAAAGAACTTTTATTTTCCACTTTCCTATATAACTAAAAAGTATGGACACTGCGTTTTAATTAATTGTACTGCATATAGTTTTTTGCTGAAAACTTTATCTGTAAACACAATTGCCTTGTTCAGTTTTGTTGTAAACTGACTTACCATAAGATGCACTGTTGATATGCTTTCTGATGTGTGTTTGTTTGATAAGAGTGATAAAATAAAGCTTAAAAATAAAGGAATTGCTTTTTTATTTCAAATATTTCTGTATTTAGTATACATATTCAAGTTTAGATAACGGGTAAGTATACTTATTTTACGATTTAATTTTTACTGAGTGCTACCATTGAAAAATTTCCATGTAGCTTCATTCATTCATTTCTAAAGAATGTGAGTTTTCATCTTTGAAAATAGTACATCAAACTGACAATACTGAAACATAATTTGTTTTTTGGAATAATGTTCTTGATAATGTAGGAACAGCCTTGTCTCAGGAAAGGAACCAGAATTCATACTTGGGAGACTTGTGTTCTAATCTTGGTTCTTTTATTAAGTTGGATGACTTTAATCAAGTGACTTAATTTCTGACAACAGTGTGAGATAGTAGGTTCAACCATCAGTTGTGGAGCATCTCCTAGGTGATGGTACTATTTTAGATATTTTGTGTCATGTTTAATATTCCCTTTTACATATGAAAACTGAGGCCCAAATAGGTTAAATAAACTTGCCCAACATTTCCTGTGACTTAGAGGTGGTAATCATATACTGGTCTCTCTAGGAGTGGCATGTTTTTTAGGAAGCCTATGGCTCTTCTGTATGATGAATTCAAGGGAAAGAGACTGCTGAGAGGGATACTCTAAGAGACTGTTTTAAGAGCTCAGTTGAGAAAATGAATGTTTAAATCAGTAATTCTCACAGTCAGCATATAACAGTATCATCACCTGGGAGGGCTTGTTAAAATACAGATTGCGGGACCACCACCTCTAAAGTTTATAACTGTAGTTCTTGCTGGGTCTGAGAATTTGCACTTCTACCAAGTTCTCAGATTATGCTGCTGCTGCTGGTCTGGAGACCATACTTTGAGGAGCACTGGTCTAAACAAAGGACTTGGGCTGTAGGATTGAAAAGCTAGATCAGATTTGAGCTACTTGGGAATCATTCTCAATCCCTCCTTCTCCCTGATAGTTGCAGTAAAAATAGTAACTAACTGAGCACTTATTTTGTGCCAGGCACTGTGCTAAATGCTTTTTGTGCATTATCATTTTTCCCCCACACTAAATCCTTAATCACAAGCCTGTGAGGAAGGTACTGGTTCACTTCATTTTATGGTTGGGAAAATGAACATTTAGATGATCTTACTTCCTATGGTTACATAGTGGGTAAATGAATGTCTGGCTCTAAAATTATGTTCTTAACACCACTATGCTGGTTTGCCTTCTAGTCAACCCAGTAATTCCTCTCTGATCCATCTTCCCTTTTCCATTTCCTCTGATACTACTTAGTTTAGTCCTTGATCTCTCCTCCTTGCTCTAGCTTCTCACAAGATCCTCATCTCTAGTCTCATGCCCTCCAGCCTCTGCTTTGCAATGCTGACAGTTTTCATTCTTAAAAATAAACCTGATCATGCTACTCCCCACTTCAAAAATTCTTCACATTATATCCTATTTCTTTTCCTGCCCATTTGCCTTCAAAATAATATCTAATTCCCCTCAGATTGCAATATAAGATTTTTCACAATCTGGCTCCTACAAATCTTGCTGCATTTCCTGTTTATACTTCATGCTTCGTCTGTACTAAACTATCCATCTTTCTACAAATGTCATGCTTTTTCTTGTATATGAGCTTCTTATCAAAATGTCATTCAATTCTCTGTCCCCCCACCTTACCTGTGTGATGAAATCCTGCTCATCTTTTAAAACCGCTCAATTGTCACTTTCTCAAGTTATCTTCCCTAAACTCCACCCCACAACTTCCCACCTCCCCCAAAATATCGTTAATGCTTCTGTGCCAACTTCGTACTTGTATACATATATTTCCAATGTAGTTAGACTTACCATTTTGTTTTGCCCAAAGTGCACTCCTTGAGGACATTGGGTCACCATATTCTGATCTGTATCCCTAGCACCTAGCACCATGCTGGACTACAGTAATTGCCCAATAAATGTTTGTTGATTTGAAAATGAGTTTGTAGAATCTGGCGGCCAGTTGGTTATGGATGACTTCAGTATTTCAAAGAATGACAATTTGGTAGTTTCTACTTCAGTTACAAAGCAAAAGGGAACAGTTATAAAATGTTAACCTATTGACACGTGAATAATAACATTGGCAATGAATCATGTAATTGAATTTGGAAGGGTAGACTTTCTAAGTTTGTTTTCTATATCTGTGAGTCTGTTTCTGTTTCATAAATAAGTTCATTTGTGCCATATTTTAGATTCCACATATAAGTGATATCATATGATATTTGTGTGTTTTTGACTGACTTCACTTAGTGTGATAATCTCTAGGTCCATCCATGTTGCTGCAAATGGCATTATTTCATTCTTTTTATGGATGAGTAATATTCCATTGTGAATACATACTACATCTTCTTTATCCATTCATCTGTCGATGGACATTTAAGTTGTTTCCATGTGTTGGCTGTTGTGAATACTGCTGCTATGAACATTGGAGACCATGTATCTTTATGAATTATAGTTTTGTCTGGATATATGTCCAGGAGTGGGATTACTGGATCATATGGCAACTCTATTTTTAGTTTTTTAAGGAACCTACATACTGTTTTCCACAGTGGCTGCACCAATTTACAATCCCACCAATGTTGTAGGAGAGTTCCCTATTCTCCACACCCTCTCCAGTATTTATTATTTGTAGACTTTTTTAAAAAGTACATCTTTATTGGAGTATAATTGCTTCACAATGCTATGTTAGTTTCTGTTGTACAACAAAGTGAATCAGCCATATGCATACATATCCCCATATCCCCTCCCTCTTGAGCCTCCCTCCCAGCCTCCCTGTCCCACCCCTCTAGGTCATTGCAAAGCACCAAGCTTATCTCCCTGTGCTGTGCTGCTGCTTCCCACCAGCCAACTATTTTACATTTGGTAGTGTATATACGTCGATGCTACTCTCAGTTCGCCCCAGCTTCACCCTCCCACCCCATGTCATCAAGTCCATTGTCGATGTCTACCTCTTTATCCCTGCCCTGCAACTAGGTTTATCAGTACCATTTTTGTTTTTTTAGATTCTCTATATATGCGTTAGCATACGGTATTTGTTTTTCTCTTTCTGACTTACTTCACTCTGTATGACAGACTCTGGGTCCATCCACCTCACTACAAATAGCTCAATTTCGTTTCCTTTTATGGCTGAGTAATATTCCATTGTATATATGTGCCACATCTTCTTTATCCATTCATCTGTCGTTGGACATTTAGGTTGCTTCCATGTCCTGGCTATTGTAAATAGTGCTACAATGAACATTGTAGCTTTGAATTATGTTTTTCTCAGGATATATGCCCAGTAGTGGGATTGCTGGGTCATATGGTAGTTCTATTTTTAGTTTTTTAAGGGACCTCCATACTGTTTTCCATAGTCTTTGTATCACTTTACATTCCCACCAACAGTGCAAGAGGGTTCCCTTTTCTCCACACACTCTCCAGCATTTATTGTTTGTAGATTTTTTGATGATGGCCATTGTGACCTGTGTGAGGTGATACCTTATTGTAGTTTTGATTTGCATTTCTCTAATAATTAATGATGTTGAGCATATTTTCTTGTGCCACTTGGCCATCTGTATGTCTTCCTTGGTGAAATGTCTATTTAGGTCTTCCACTTGCTTTTTAACTGGATTGTTTTTCTGATATTGAGCTCCTTGAGCTGTTTGTATATTTTGGAGGTTTATACCCTCTCTATTGCTTTGTTTGCAGATATTTTCTCTCATTCTGAGGGTTGTCTTTTCATCTTGTCTATAGTTTCCTTTGCTGTGCAAAAGCTTTTAAGTTTCATTAGAGCCCATTTGTTTATTTTTGTTTTTATTTCCATTTCTCTAGGAGATGGGTCAAAAAGGATCTTGCTGTGATTGATGTCATAGAGTGTTCTGCCTATGTATTCCTCTAAGAGTTTGAGAGTGTCTGGCCTTACATTTAGGTCTTTAACCCATTTTGAGTTTATTTTTGTGTATGGTGTTAGGGAGTGTTCTAACATCATTCTTTTACATGTAGCTGTCCAATTTTCCCAGCACCACTTACTGAAGAGGCTGTCTTTTCTCCATTGTATGTTTTTGCCTCCTTTGTCGTAAATTAGGTGCCCATACGTGTGTGGGTTTATCTCTGGGCATTCTATCCTGTACCATTGATTTATATTTCTGTTTCTGTACCAGTACCATACTGTCTCAATTACTGTAGCTTTGTGGTATAGTTTGAAGTTGGGGAGCCTGATTCCTCCAACTCCATTTTTCCTTCTCAAGATTGCTTTGGCTGTTTGGGGTCTTTTGTGTTACCATACGAATTGTAAGATTTTTTTGTTCTAATTCTGTGAAGAATACCATTGGTAGTTTGATAGGGATTGCATTGAATCTGTAGATTGCTTTGGGCAGTATAGTCATTTTCACAATATTGATTCTTCCAATCCAAGAACATGGTATATTTCTCCATCTGTTTATGTCATCTTTGATTTCTTTCATCAGTGTTTTATAGTTTTCTGAGTACATGTCTTTTGCCTCCTTAGGCAGGTTTATTCCTAGGTATTTTATTCTTTTTGTTGAAATGGTAAATAGGAGTGTTTCCTTAATTTCTCTTTCTGATTTTTCATTGTTGGTGTATAGGAATGCCAGAGATTTCTGTGCATTAATTTTGTATCCTGAAAGCTTACCAAATTCATTGATTAGTTGTAGTTTTCCAGTGGCATCTTTAAGATTTTTTATGTATAGTATCACATCATCAGCAAAGAGTGACAATTTTACTTCTTCTTTTCCAATTTGTATTCCTTTTATTTCTTTTTCTTCTCTGATTGCCGTGGCTAGGACTTCCAAAACTGTGTTGAATAAGAGTGGAGAGAGTGGACATCCTTGTCTTCTTCCTGATCCTAGTGGAAATGCTTTCAGTTTTTCACCATCGAGTTTGATATTTGCTGTGGATTCGTCATTTATGGCCTTTATTATGTTGAGGTAGATTCCCTCTATGCCCATTTTCTGGAGAGTTTTTATCATAAATGGGTGTTGAATTTTGTCAAAAGCTTTTCGGCATCTATTGAGATGATCATATAGTTTTTATTCCTTAATTTGTTAATGTGGTGTATCACATTGATTGATTTGCATATATTGAAGAATTCTTGCATCCCTGGGATAAATCCCACTTGATCATGGTGTATGATCCTTTTAATGTGCTGTTGGATTCTGTTTGCTAGTATTTTGTTCAGGATTTTTGCATCTATGTTCACCAGTGATATTGGTCTATAATTTTCTATTTTGTCATATCTGTTTCTGGTTTTGGTATCAGGGTGATGGTGGCTTCATAGAATGAAATTGGGAGTGTTTCTCCCTCTGCAGGTTTTTGGAAGAGTTTGAGAAGGATCAGTGTTAACTCTTCTCTAAATGTTTGATAGAATTTACCTGTGAAGCCACTGGTCCTGGACTTTTGTTTGTTGGAAGATTTTTAATTATGGCTTCAATTTCATTACTTGTGATAGGTCTGTTTATATTATTTTCTGATTCTTCCTGGTTCAGTCTTGGAAAATTGTACCTTTCTAAGAATTTGTCCATTTCTTCGTGGTTGTCCATTTTATTAGCCTATAGTTGTTTGTAGTAGTCTCTTATAATCCTTTGTATTTCTGCAGTGTCAGTTGTGGTTTCTCCTTTTTTTTTTTTTTTTTTTTTTTTTTTTTTTTTGCGGTACGCAGGCCTCTCACTGTTGTGGCCTCTGCCGTTGTGGAGCACAGGCTCCGGATGTGCAGGCTCAGTGGCCATGGCTCATGGGCCCAGCTGCTTTGAGGCATGTGGCATCTTCCTGGACCGGTAATGAACCCGTGTCCCCTGCATCGGCAGGTGGACTCTCAACTACTGAGCCACCAGGGAAGACCAATTTCTCCTTTTTCATTTCTGATTATATTGATTTGAGGCTTCTCCCTTTTTTTCTTGATTAGTCTGGCTAAGGATTTATGAATTTTGTTTATCTTCTCAAAGAACCAGCTTTTAGTTTTATTGATCTTTGCTATTTTTTTCTTAATTTCTATTTCATTTATTTCTGCTCTGATATTTTTGATTTCTTTCCTTCTACTGACTTTGGGTTTTCTTTGTTTTTCTTTAGTTGTTTTAAGTGTAGGGTTAGATTGTTTATTTGAGATTTTTCTTGTTTCTTGAAGTGAGATTGAATTGCTGTAGACTTCCCTCTTAGAACTGCTTTTGCTGTGTCCCATAGGTTTTGGGTCGTCGTGTTTTCATTGTCATTTATTTCTACGTATTTCTTTATTCTTTGATTTCTTCAGTGATCTCTTGGTTATTTAGTAGCACACTGTTTAGCCTCCATGTATTTGTTTTTTATAGTTTTTTTCCTTTAATTGATTTCTGATCTCATAGTGTTGTGGTCAGAAAAGATGCTTGATATGATTTCAGTTTTCTTAAATTTTCCAAGGCTTGATTTGTGACCCAAGATGTGATCTATCCTGGAGAATGTTCCATGTGCACTTGAAAAGAAAGTGTATTCTGCCACTTTTGGGTGGAAAGTTCTGTAAATATCAGTTAGATCTATCTGGTCTATTGTGTCATTTAAATCTTGTGTTCCCTTATTTATTTTCTGTTTGGATGATCTGTCCATTGGTGTGAGTGGGGTGTTAAAGTCCCCTACTATTATTGTGTTACTGTCACTTTCTCCATTCATGGTTGTTAGCATTTGCCTTATGTATTGAGGTGCTCCTATGTTGGGTGCATATATATTTATACTTGTTATATCTTCTTCTTGGATTGATCCTTTGATCATTATGTAGTGTCCCTCCTTATCTCTTGTAACAGTCTTTATTTTAAAGTCTATTTTATCTAATATATGTATTGCTACTCCAGCTTTCTTTTGATTTCCATTTGTGTAGAATATCTTTTTCCATCCCTTCACTTTCAGTCTTTATGTGTCCCTAGGTCCGAAATGGGTCTCTTGTAGACAGCATATATATGGGTCTTGTTTTTGTATCCATTCAGCCAGTCTTTGTCTTTTTGTTGGGGCATTTAATCCATTTACATTCAAGATTATTATCGATATGTGTATTCCTATTACCATTTTCTTAATTGTTTTGGGGTTTTTTTGTGTGTGTCTCTTTCTTCTCTTGTATTTCCTGCTTAGTGAAGTTTCTTTAGCATTCGTTGTAAAGCTGGTTTGGTAATGTTGAATTCTTTTAGCTTTTGTTTGTCTGAAAAGCTTTTGACTTCTCCATTGAATCTGAGTGAGATCCTTGCTGGGTAGAGTAATCTTGGTTGTAGGTTTTTCTCTTTCATCACTTTAAGCATATCCTGCCACTCCCTTTTGGCCTCCAGAGCTTCCACTGAAAAATCAGCTGATAACCTTATGGGGATTCCTTTGTATGTTTTTTTTTTCCTTTGCTGCTTTTAATATTTTTTCTTTGAATTTAATTTCTGTTAGTTTGATTAATACATGTCTTGGTGTGTTTTTCCTAGGGTTTATCCTGTATGGGACTCTCTGTGCTTCCTGGACTTGGGTGACTCTTTTCTTTCCCATGTTAGGGAAATTTTCCACTATAATGTCTTCAAATATTTTCTCAGAACGTTTATTTTTCTCTTCTTCTTCTGGGATCCCTATAGTTCAAATGTTGGTGCATTTAGTGTTGTCCCAGAAGTCTCTGAGATTGTCTTCAATTCTTTTTCATTCTTTTTTCTTTATTCTGCTCCTCAGCAGTTATTTCCACCATTTTGTCTTCCAGCTCACTTACTCATTCTTCTGCCTCTGTTATTCTGTTATGGATTCCTTCTAGGGTATTTTTCATTTCAGTTATTGTGTTGTTCATATCTGTTTGTTTGTTCTTTAGTTCTTCTAGATCTTTGTTAAACATTTCTTGTATTTTCTCAATCCATGCTTCCATTCTATTTCCGATATTCTGGATCATCTTTACTATCATTAGTCTGAATTCTTTTTCTGATAGATTGCTATTTGCTCTTCATTTATTTGGTCTTGTAGATTTTTACCTTGCTCCTTCATCTGTGACATATTTTTTTGCCATCTCATTTTTTTTTCTTTTTATGAGTGAGATTGTGTTCCTGTTTTACTGGGTTTTTGGCCTGAGGCTTCCAACACTGGAGTTTGTAGGCTATTGGTTAGAGCTGGGTCTTGGTGCTGAGATGAGGAACTCTGTGAGACCTCATTCTGATGAATATTCCCTGGGGTCTGAGGTTCTCTGCTAGTCCAGTGGTTTGGACTCAGAGCTCCCATTGCAGGAGCTTCTGCCTGACCCCAGGCTTGTGAATCAAGATCCTGCAAGCCATGTGGGGCAGCAAAAAAGAAAAAAAAGAGAACAATAACAAAGTAAAAAAATTAGACTAGGAAACTAACAGATATGTTAGAAAGAATGTAAAAATTAAAATATAGATGAATCAACAACCGGAAGGAACATCAGTAACACAATAATAAGAAAGAGCAGGAGGGAAAAGGAAAAAAAGGGGTGGGGCGGGAAGGCCTTGGCTGTGGAAGGTGGGGCCTAAGCAAGGGCAAGGTTTGGATTGTGGGTGGGGCCAATGGTCAGGACCCACAGGGCTGGAAAATGCCCTGGGGGCTGTGGGGGTGGGGCTTAGGCTCAAGGAACATAAGGGACCCAGGCGTGCCCCCCACCCCTGGTTTCAGAGAGCAGGGTACCTCACCAGGGAGCCCAGCAGGCTTCCTGGGCTTAAGTAGGGGGGGCAAATCCCCTCCTCTCCTGCTCCTCTGGACTGGGGTCTGGGACGACACCTCCTGCCTGCCTCTCCTGATCTCCCTGGCCTCCCTCCTATGCCCCCAAGGACCCACATGGCCTAGAGGGGGCTTTGGAGGGCAGAGCATCCGCATGGGAGCTCAGCAGGCTCACTGGGCCCCAGTGGGTGGGGCAATCACCCTCCACTCATCTCTTGATCCTTCCTGAGGGCCCCTCCCGCCTGCCTCTCCTGGTCCACCACCCCACCCCCCGGGCTCCCTACGGTGCCCCCAAGGACCCATGTGGCCTGGAGGGGGCTTTGGAGGGCAGGGGCTCAGCCTGGGACCTCAGCAAGCTCCCAAGGCCTGAGCGGGCGGGGCAGTCACCCTCCTCTCCTCTTCCGCTCCTCCTGGCTGTCCCCTCCTGCCTACCACTCCTGATCTCCCCTGGCCTCCCTCCTATGCCCCCAGGACCCACACGGCCTGGATGGGGCTTTGGAGGCAGGGCAACCGGCTTGGCAGCTCAGCAAGTTCCCCGGCCCGAGTGGGCCAGGAGATCGCCCTCCACTCCTCTCCTGCTCTTCCTAGAGAGTCCCTCCAACCTGCCTCTCTTGATCTCTCTGGCCTCAGAGGTGCTATCTTGTCTGGCCTCCACTTCTCCTCCCCTCTTGGTCCTCCTACATCCTACCAGTTCACTCTGGGGTTCCTCCCATCTCCTTGGGCATCAGTGTCTCCCACCAGTGGCAGGCAGGCACCCTAGTTGTGGGGAGATGCTATCTCTTATCTTCCCACACTGCCATCTTCTATTTGTAGACTTTTTAATGATGACCATTCTTACTGGTGTGAGGTGGTACCTCATGATAGTTTTGATTTGTATTTCTCTAGTAATTAGTGATGTTGAACATCTTTTCATGTGCCTATTGGCTATCTGTATGTCTTCTTTGGAGAAATGTCTGTTTAGGTCTTCTGTCCATTTTTTGATTGGATTTTTTTTTATTATTGAGTTTATGAGCTGTTTGTATATTTTGGAAATTAAGCCCTTGTCAGTTGCATTTGTAAATATCTTCTCCCAGTCCATAGGTTGTCTTTTAATTTTGCATATGGTTTCCTTTGCTGTGCAAAAGCTCATTAGTTTGATTAGGTCCCATTTGTTTGTTTTGCTTTTATTTCTATTGCCTTGGGAGACTGACCTAAGAAATCATTGATGTGATTTATGTTAGAGAATGTTTTGCCTGTGTCCACTTCTAGGGGTTTTGTGGTGTCATGTCTTATAGTCAAGCCATTTTGAGTTTATTTTGTGTATGGTATGAGGGTGTGTTCTAACTTCATTGATTTACATGCGGCTGTTCAGCTTTCCCAACACCACTTGCTGAAGAGACTGTCTCTTCTCCATTGTATATTCTTGCCTTCTTTGTTGAAGATTAATTGACTGTAGGCGTGTGGGTTTATTTATGGGCTCTCTATTCTGTTCCATTGCTCCACCTGTCTGTTTTTATGCCAGTACCACACTGTTTTGATTACTGTAGCTTTGTGGTATTGTCTGAAGTCTGGGAGAGTTATGCCTCCAGCTTTGTTCTTTGTCCTCAGGACTGCTTTGTCAATTCTGGGTCTTTTATGGTTCTGTCTAAATTTAGGATTATTTGTTCTAGTTAATTAACCAGAAAATGTCTGGTTAATTTGGTCGGGATTGCATTAAATCTGTAGATTGCTTTGGGTAGTATGGCCATTTTAACAATGTTAATTCTTCCTATCCAAGAGAGTGGGATATCTTTCCATTTCTTTGAATCATCTTTAATTTCCTATATTAATATTTTATAGTTCTCAGCATATAGGTCTTTCACCTCCTTGGTCAGGTTTATTCCTAACTATTTTTTTGGGTGCAATTTTAAAAGGGATTTTTTTTTACTTTCTCTTTCTGATATTGTTATTGTAAAGAAATGCAACAGATTTCTGTATGTTAATCTTGTACCCTGCTACCTTGTTGAATATATTTATCAGTTCAAGTAGTTTTTATGTGCAGTCTTTAGGGTTTTCTCTATATAGTATCATATCATCTGCATATAATGACAGTTTTACCTCTTCTCTTCCAATTTGGATACCTTTTGTTTCTTTTTCTTGTGTGATTGCTGTGGCTAGAACCAATACTGTGTTAAATAGAGAGTGGGCATCCTTGTTTTGTTCCAGACTTTAGCGGGAAGGCTTTCAACTTTTCACCTTTTAGTATTAAGTTGACAGTGGGTTTGTCATACATAGCTTTTATTATGTTGAGGTACGTTCCCTCTATACCCACTTTGGTAAGAGTTTTTATCATGAGTGGATGTTGAATTTTTATCAAATGCCTTTCTGCATGTATTGTGATGATCATGTGGTGTATCTTTTCTTTTGTTGATGTGGTGTATCACATTGATTGCGTATGTTGAACCATACTTGTGACCCTGGGATGAAGCCAGCTTGATCATGGTGTATGATCCTTTTTATATGTTGTTGGATTCAGTTTGCTAATTTTGTGTTGAGGATTTTTCAATCTATATTCATGAAAGATATTGGCCTGTAATATTTTTTTTGGTAGTGTCTTTGTCTGATTTTGATATCTGGATGATGGTGGCTTCATAGAATGACTTTGGGGGTGTTTCTTCCTCTTCCGTTTTTTGGAAGAGTTTGAGAAGGATCAGTATACTTTTGTATTTCTTCTTTGTATTTTTGGTAGAATTCTCCAGTGAATCCATCTGGACCTCGACTTTTGTTTGCAGGGAGTTTTTTTTAATTATTATTGTTACAGATTCTATTTCACCTCTATTGATATGTCTGTTCAAATTATCTATTTCTTCTTGATTCACTTTTGGTGAGCTGTATATTTCTAGAAACTTGTCCATTTCTTCTAGGTCATCCAATTTGTTGGCATATAACTGTTCATAGTATTCTCTTATGATTTTTTGTATTTCTGCGGTGTTGGTTGTTATTTCTCCTCTTTCATTTCTTATTTGTTTATTTGTGTCCACTCTCTTCTTCTTGGTAAACCTGGCCAGAGGTTTGTCGATTTTGTTTACCTTTTCACAAAACCAGCTCTTGGGTTTTTGTTGTTGTTGTTGTTTGTTTTTTAATCTCTACTTTATCAATATTTAATTCCCTCTGATGTTTATTTCCTTCCTTCTGCTGACTTTAGGTTTTGCTTGTTCTTGTTTTTCTAATTCTTTTAGATGGTAGGTTAGGTTGTTTATTTGAGATTTTTCATGTTTTTTGAGGAAGTCCTGTATTGCTATGAACTTCCCTCTTAGGACTGCTTTTGCTACATCTCATAGATTTTTGTATGCTTGTATTTTCATTGCCATTTGTCTCAAGGTATTTTAAAATTTCCTCTTTGATTTCATTGTTGACCCATTGGTTTTTTGGTAGCATGTTGTTTAGTCTTCATATAATTGTTTTTTTCTCGTTTCTGTGGTTGATTTCTAATTTCATGCTGTTGTGGTCAGAAAAGATGCTTGAAATAATTTCTATTATCTTAAATTTGTTGAGGCTTGTTTTGTGTCCTAGTATGTGATCAATCCTAGAGAATGTTCCATGTGCACTTGGAAAGAATGTGTATTGGGTTTTTTTTTGTTTTTTGGATGTAATGTCCTGAAAATATCAGTTAAGCCTAAGTGTTCTATTGTGTGATTTAGGATCTCTGTTGCCTTATTTTCTGTTTGGAAGATCTGTCCATTGATGTGAGTGGGGTGTTAAATTCTCCTTCTATTATTGTATTCCCATCAGTTTTTCCCATTTTGTCTGCTAGTATTTGCTTTATGTATTTTGGTACTGCTATATTGGATGCATATATGTTAATGAGTATAATATCCTCTTGTATTGATCCTTTTATCATTATATAGTGTTCTTCTTTATCTTTCTCTGTGGCCTTTGATTTAAAGTCTATTTTGTCTGATACGAATATTGCTATCCTCACTTTGTTATTTCCATTTGAGTGAAATATCTTTTTCCATCCTCTTACTTTTTTTTTTTTTTTTTTTGGTGGTACGCGGGCCTCTCACTGCTGTGGCCTCTCCCGTTGCGGAGCACAGGCTCCAGACGCGCAGGCCCAGCGGCCATGGCTCATGGGCCCAGCCACTCCGCGGCACGTGGGATCTTCCCAGACCGGGGCACGAACCCGCATCCCCCGCATTGGCAGGCGGACTCTCAACCACTGCGCCACCAGGGAAGCCCCATCCTCTTACTTTTAATCTATGTGTGTTTTTTACCCTAAAGTGGGTCTCTTGTAGGCAGCATGTTGTAGGCTCTTATCCAATGTACTACTCTATGTGTTTTGATTGGAGCATTTAGTTCATTGACATTTAAGGTAATTATTGATAGATATGTATTTATTGCCATTTTATACCTTGTTTTCCAGTTGATTTTATATTTCTTTGTTCCTTTTTCTTTTTGTTTTTCCTTTTGTGGTTTGATTGCTTTCTTTTGTAGTATGCTTGTGTTCTTTGCTTTTTGGTTTTTGTGAATCTATTGTATATATTTGATTCCTGGTTACCCTGTTTTTTGAGTATGTTAACCCATTATTATATCTACTTGCTTTAGACTGGTAGTCATATGGGCTCAAACACATTCTAAAAATAAGAAAATCTACATTTTCTTACTCTCCTCCCTGCCATTTTATGATTTTGATGCCCTCCTTTACATCTTCATGTTTATCCTTTTGCTGTTCATTGTAGTTTTCATCACTTTCACAAAAATTTGAAAAAAAAATTTATTTTGATAATCTATTTACAGACTTATTTAAGTGATTATAGTTGTCATTTTCTTTTTCTTATAGATTCTTGCTTCTTTTCTATTTCAAAAAGACCTTTTAATATTTCTTTTAGGATAGGTTTAGTACTGCTGTATTCTTTCAGTTTTTGCTTGTCTGGGAAATTCTTCCTCTCTCCTATTCTAAATGATAATCTTGCTGGGTAGAGGATCCTAGGTTGCAGGTTTTTCCCTTCCAGGACTTTGAATATATCTTGCCACTCCCTTCTGGCCTGCAACGTTTCTGTAGAGAAATCAGCTGATAGCCTTATGGCAGGGGGTCCCTTGTAATTAACTCTTTGTTTTTCTCTTGCTGACATTTGAATCCTGCCTTTAACTTTTGCCATTTTAATTATAATGTCTTGGTGTAGGTCTGTTTGTGTTCATCTTGTTTGGTATCCTCTGTGCTTCCTGTCACTGGATATCTGTTTCCTTCTTTAGGTTTGGGAAGTATGCAGCCATAATTTCTTCGAATACATTTTCAGTCCCATTTTCTCTTCTTTGCCTTCTGGAACTCCTGTTATGCACAGATTGGCACAATTTGTATTATCCCATAGGTCTCTTATGCTGCTTTTATTTGTTTTTTTTTTTCATTTGGCTTTCTGTCTGCTGTTTTGTTGGGTGATACATTATTCTATATTTCAGATCACTTATTCATTTTTCTGCATTATTCATTCTGCTATTCATTGCCTTTAGCTTAGCTTTCATCTTGGCAAAAGAGTTTTCTAATTTTTCTTGGCTCGTCTTTATAGTTTCTAGTTCCTTTTTACAGTAATCCGTATTTCTATGAATAGCCTTTCTTTTTAAAAATAATTAATTAATTATATTTTTGCCTGCCTTCCTTGCCGCATATGGGCTTTCTCTAGTTGCAATGAGTGGGGGCTACTCTTCATTGTGCTGTGCGGGCTTCTCACTGCGGTGGCTTCTCTTGTTGCAGAGCATGGACTCTAGCCGCATGGGCTTCAGTAGTCGTGGCACGCAGGCTCAGTAGTTGTGGCTCGTGGGCTCTAGAATGCAGGCTCAGTAGTTGTGGCACACGGGCTTATGTGCTCTGCAGCATGTGGGATCTTCCTGGGCCAGGGCTTGAACCCATGTCTCCTGCATTGGCAGGTGGATTCTTAACCACTGAGCCACCAGGGAAGTCCTCAATAGCCTTTCTTAATTCCTTCAGTATTTTAATTATCTATTTTTTGAACTTGGTGTCTACCAGACTGAAGAGGTCTGTTTCATTGTTTTTTTCAGGGGAGTTCTCTTGACTATTTAACTTGGAGTGGTTCCTCTGCTTCTTCATTTTACTTATATTTCTCTGACTCAATGAGTTTAGGAGAAACTGTTATCTACTGTGGTCTTTTTGTTTTTTTTTTACTTGATAGCACTTTATTTCTTTTTTTTTTAACATCTTTATTGGAATATAATTGCTTTACAATGGTGCATTAGTTTCTGCTCTACTGTGGTCTTGAAGGGCTGTTTTTATATACGAGTGTACCTGTGTAGCCTCCATGAGTCTAATATTTTTGGTGCAAGGGCTGTTTTTAGTATGGATACCTGCCTTGTTTTTCCTCAGTGTGTGCTGGCCGTTATCCTCTTGTTAGGGTATGTGATTTTTGTTGTGATGACCAGAGCCTGCACTGGATGTTGAGTAGAGCCTCCTCTTTGCTTTGTGGTTGTCATATCCCTGTGGAGAAAGGTCTGCTCTCCTGTTGTTGGAGTAGACTCCCCCACATCTGTTTCTGAGCTGCGGTGTGAGGTAGGTAGAGATGGAGCGTTCCTGCTGGGAGAGGAGCCACTGAGTATTCCTTCACAGGAGTTGTCCACCAGGAAGTATGCTCTGTGGTGTCACCTGTCACCTGTTGTGTGGGCTCACAAAATACACTGTTTTGGGCACTGCCATCGGCCCTGCCTCAACTGTGGGAATTCAGCTAATCAGACCAGTTTTCCCTCAGGCACTGTACACAAAGACACAAATGCAGATCTGTTGGCACAGAACTGCTGAGGTCAGGCACAAGGACCACTGTAGTAACGCATCTGGACCCGCAGTGGGAGCTACTGAGTCTGCCCAGACCCCAGCCCTGCCTCTGCCTGTGCGCACCCACAGAGCCCACAGCCACCATTGCTGGACCCGTGCAGCCGTGGGAGCACCAGTAATCCACTTGGATGTTCCGCGGGCAGTGAGTTTACAAAACCACTGCCAGCACATAAATCTATGGATTGCACAGCCGCTGAGACAGGGCTAGGATTTCAGCTCTGCTTCTGCATGGGGGCAGCCGCCAATGCTTGCATGGTCCCAGAACTCTTAGAGGTGGAACTGCAGCAGCTGTGAGCAGGCCAAGAATGAGACTGCTATGGTGGGCCCAGCCCCTCCCTTGCAAGTTAACAATGGGGCTTCAGTGGCAGACCGGGCCTCCTTCCTGCGCACACCCTGGGTGTGGCCCAGACCATACTCCAGCTCCTTCAGACTGTCTCCACACAGCCTACCCCAGCCCTCTCCCTGGGTCTACCTGCTGAAGCCAGAGTTTCAGCATCCAGCCCTCATGTGCACCAGCAGACACATCTTGGGCCTGGGGAGTGTAGGGAGGTGGCACAGACCCTCTGTGCTGGTCTCTCTCTGTTCTGCCTGCTGCAAGCTGGCTGTTATACTCTCCTCTGAGCCTCTGAAGCATCCTTTCTGTCCTGGCTGACCTCCCTGCTGGTGAAGGGATTTCTCAGGGTGAGGAAACATTTCCTCTTTCACAGTTTCCTCCTCTGATCCTGATTCCTTTTTTTTCTTTCATCCTACCCAGTTACTTGGTGATCTTTCTTGCAATTTTGTTTTATGAGATCTGCCAGTGTTCAGCAGGTATTCTGTGAACATAGTTCCACATGTATTTTTGATGTGTTTGTGGGAGGAGGTGAGCTCCATGTTCTTTTTATTCTGCCATCTTGATCCGGCCCCCTCTAGGAATTTGCCACATTTGTTTTATCTCTTGCTCTTCCCTCTTTACATACATAAGTGAATGGTAATTTCTCTTTTCCTGAACCTTTTGAAAGTTGAAGATATCATGACATTTGACCCCTAAGTACTTCAGCATGACTCTCCTAAGAATAAAAACATTGAGGACTTCCCTAGCGGTCCAGTGGTTAAGACTCCACACTTCCAATGCAGGGGGCGTGGGTTCGATCCCTGGTCTGGGAACTAAGATCCCATGTGCCACGTGGTGCGGCCAAAATAGATAAATAAATAAGTGAAAACATTGTCCTCTATAACCATGAAACCTTTATCACACCCTTGGAATTTAGCATTGATACAGAAGTATTCAATATACAGTCCATATTCAGTTTGTCTCAGTTGTCTCAATGTTTTTTATAACATGTTTTTCCTCCTCCCCAGGACCCAGTCAATACTCTTTTGTATTTAAAATACCTATTGGGAATTTGTGGGATGTTAGTGTTCTGCAGAACTCAGTTTGGGAAAAACTAGCTTAGATTGTATATTTAAATCTGCCCCTTTTCTTGTAATTCAATAAAGGCTAGCACTTCATTAAAAATGTGTTTTCCAGGAATTCCCTGGTGGTCCAGTGGTTAGGACTCTGTGCTTTCACTGCTGGGGCCTGGTTTCAATCCCTGGTCGGAGAACTAATATCCCGCAAGCTACGTGGCACAGCCAAAAAATAAAAATAAATTTAAAAATAAAAATATTTTAGGGGAAACAATATTTCCTGAACTGTATATTTTATCCTTTGGATTTCTCAATTATGATTGCAGGGGAAAGCAGAGCTATAATTACTAAGTACCTGAATATGCCTGACAAAATAGTAAATATCATATAAAAAATTAACTATCTTCAGGACTATGCCTTTTATTTTTAAATTTTTTTTAAGATTTTTTTTTATGTGGACCATATTTTTAAAGTCTTTATTGAATTTGTTACAGTATTGCTTCTGGTTTTTTTTTTACATTTTGTTTTTTTGGCCGCAAGGCACATAGGATATTAGCTCCCTAACCAGGGATCATACCCGCACCCCCTGCATTGAAAGGGGGAGTCTTAACCACTGGACTGCCAGGGAAGTCCCAAAACCATGCCTTTTAAATTTAATATGTGTTAATTGCTAACAATGTATGGACAACAGTAGATTTTTTTTTAAAATTCTGTTTCTAATGACAAATTCCATGGTCAAAGAAAATTTGGAAGAATTAAAATGTTTCCTTCCTGTCTTTTTTCTATGTCATTAAATATAGATTTGGGACAGAAGAATGGCATGCTGAAAATGGCATATGCTTCAGGACCTAAACTTTAAAACAATATTTTAATGGAATGTGTGACTTTAAAAGGAAAAAGAAGGAACAAGTAAGATGCAAGGAACCATCATAACTGACAAACGTCTTAGTGATCTTTAATAAAAAAAATAAACATTTTATTGACCAAAGTCCCATGACGAATGATGCTTAACACTTGTTTGGAAATCATCCCAGACCACATCCCAGGGCCACTGCTAATTTAGTAGGTGGCATTCTGGTCCTTATTTGTAGCTAAACTAAGAAATCCTTCCCAATCTCTTTAGCAAATCAGTTGTATTGCATCCTGAATTTCTGCATTCTGTGAAGCAGGTGATAGGGTCATCAAAGTTGTCCACTAGTAGTTGGGTTTTCCTGAAAGGATATGGAAGGCACTGCTTGAACATTCTTGCTCAACTGGAATAAATACTACTATGTCAAATTTGCTTGTAGAGGTTTCTTTCTAATATGTCTGCCATTACTCATCACTTACAGTATTATTAGATTAATTATGTTTTTAGACCTTAATCATACTTAATAATTCTAAGAATTAGGGAAGATTCTGTTTTTAACCACAACAACCAAAGGATCTTTTCTACTACCTCAGAAATAACAAGTCTTTAACTTTCCTCCAGAATCATTTTAGTGTCTAGATAGCTTATATTTATCTCCTTTCCCATGATCTAAGTGACCATAGCCATTCTCACTCAACCTCAACCTATATGCCAAACACAGGCAAATATATATTTCATCCCAGCCATTCCACCGCTTTTTTGCACACCAGACTAATACATCAAACATCCATCCTACTAGATGTTTTCACTTGGATGTCCTGTGGATACTTCAAATTTTGATATGTACAAAACCCAGTATGCGGTCTTTATCCCTGTATGGCACATAAAAGAGAGCTGAATTGAATAGACCAAAAAACAAAAGAATGTATCATAAGGACACAGTTGAGTTTATGAAATACAAGAGTAGCAATACAGCCAGGTCTTACACAGAGATAGGAACCAAAAATGGGAAGCTGCCGGTATTCTTCCTGGTTATTTTCTTAGTCTCTGCTAATTTGGGGGTATGCCTGCTTTAGTAGTGCCTCTCCTCTTCCTCTTCTTCCTGCTACTACTACTATTACTATTGCTGTCTTCTCTCTGGATATGGCTGCCCACAGCACAAACAATTAAAATTCCAGCCACAGTTTTAAAACTCTGGCTTTCCATAGGTCCAATCACAAATTATCAGAAAAGAATATCTAATTGGCATAGTATTTTTAAGTGTCCATACTAGATCAATAAGATACGAGCAGTCTACACTGTGCAAAGACTATTGTGGACTCTTCCTCTGGAGAGGGGCAGTGCTTACAGAAGGGACAGTTGCTCATTAGCTAAGGAGATACCTCAAAACCTACCTTGACTGTATTCTCTTTCCTGCTTATAGCCTATCCACCCAGTGACCTATGTCGGAAACAGGAGCCACCCAGTTTCTCCTCCATTGTCAGTATGCAGTCAGTTAAGTCCTGCCCATCCTACACCTTAAATATCTTTTAAATTTAGTCCTTGACCTTTATGCCCATTGTCAACAGCACATTTGGGACCACCAGAGCCTCAAACTATTATAGTGAGCTCCCTGCCTTCAAGCTCCACTCTATCAACAGCTAAAAATTCTGTTCTTATTAGATTCCTCCACTTCGTGAAGCTCTTCAATGGCTCCCCAAGTTTAGTTAGTGTTTCCCAAACTTTCCTGATCAAAAAATTACCTGGAATGCTGGTTAAAAATACAGATTCCCAGGTTACTCCTCCCTCTGGATCAGTAAATCTGTGTTATAACCTGGTCATTTGTGTTTTTAACAAGCACTCCAGTTGCTTCCAATGTTTACCAAACTCTTCATCATATACCCAGTGTTCCAATATCTGCTTACAGTACTTTGTCCTAAGTACTTAGGACAAATTGCTTAGGATTTCTGTGCATCAATGCTTGGCAAACAACTACTCATCCTTTAAGAATCAGCCTGTGCACCACCACCATCTTTGTAAAGCTGTGGTCTGTGGATTGACTCAACTACTCCTTCCTTGGTGCTCCAGTGAATCTTGTGCTCCACCTCTGTTAGAATTTCTTCACTCTAAATAACTTTTCTGTTTCTCCCCATTGCATTTGAGAACTTTAAGAGCAGTAACTGAGTTTTATTTATCTTGCATCTAAAAGGACATGTGTTTTAATAGGAACACTACATTATTTCTGTCAGGGAAAGAGAGAGTTAAAAAAAAATGATACCGGGTTTCCCTGGTGGCGCAGTGGTTAGGAGTCTGCATGCCAATGCAGGGGACATGGGTTCAATCCCTGGTCTGGGAGGGTCCTGAATGCCGCGGAGCAACTAAGCCCGTGCTGTACAACTACTGAGCCTGTGCTCTAGAGCCTGTGAGCCACAACTACTGAGCCCGCACGCCACAACTGTTGGGGCCCACGTGCCTAGAGCCCGTGCTCCACAACAAGAGAAGCCACCGCAATGAGAAGCCCGTGCATCGCAACAGAGAGTAGCCCCCACTCGCCACAACTAGAGAAAGCCTGCGCACAGCAACAGACCCAACGTAGCCAAAAATATAAAATAATTTAAAAAAAAATGATACTCCTCTTCTCTGAACCAAGTCTTGAATTTATTGAGATAAAGAAGTCAGGTAATTGGAGCTCAAATGGCTGCTGTTTACTGATAGCACAGCTGGAGAAAGCAGTTCAGGTGCATGACTACAATAAGCTTCCTAATACTGCACCATAGAATTAGAGTTAACACCCAGTGACAGCGAGTGCAGAGGATTTACTACTAAGCTTACCAAATGGCTGACATTTGCAGAAAACCTATACTTTCTGCAGAACCAAAGAAAAGATGGGTTATGAAAGCCCAGTTCCTATTCCCAAATTGACCTGTCGGTTCCCTAATGGTCCGCTGGAAATGAGTAGGTAAGCACGTGGAGTGATGGCAAGAGTGAGACTCTAAAGGTACTCTTTCCACATGGAGCAGGAGTGGGGGCTAAGTGTTCACTCAGCACTTTGAATCAGAGATGGCTCCCAGCTTGTGGTAAAGCACTCTCTTCTTATCATTGCTGTATATCCATCAAGGGCCTCAGCATCTGACTTTTAGATTGTATCCAAGAAAGAGAACTTGGAGTTTGGTGCTCTGATGATAGGTAACATGGAGCTATAGCCCCTGACCTAGGCTGCTTCAAAGTGGTGACTTGGTGTCACTTTCATGGTTTCGGCAAATTGGAATTCTGCCACTCAAAATGGCTTCCAGCCACTTAGTCATATTATCTATTCAAGCACATTATCATTTTCTTCTTCCAATCCAAAGGAAAATCAGCTAACTGGCTAACTTTTAGGAATAGGGAAGATCTGGCAAGGCTGTTGATGGTGCAACATTGGTTGGTATCACAAGTGGACATAATGGCCAAGGGTTAAGTAACAGAAGGTTTTTTTTCCTTTTTAATATCTGTTTTTTTTTTTTTTTTTTTTTTTTTTTTTTTTTTGGTACGCGGGCCTCTCCCGCTGCGGAGCGCAGGCTCAGCGGCCATGGCTCACGGGCCCAGCCGCTCCGCGGCATGTGGGATCTCCCCGGACCGGGGCACGAACCCACGTCCCCTGCATCGGCAGGCGGACTCCCAACCACTGCGCCACCAGGGAAGCACTATCTGTTCTTTTTAATGCTATATTTTCCCCAATATCTTTTTGGACAGAACATCAGGGCCACTTGCCTGCTTACAAAGGCCAAATTACTAGGGTAAGAGACAGAGATAATCAGATGCCATACATGTGTGTTAGAGAGAGAGAGACAGAGAGAAAGACAGACAGAGACAGAATTAGAGATTTAAAGACCAGGCAAAGGAAGTGACTTGGAAATGTGGACAGACAGGTAAATTTGAGTGATAAGGGATTGTATGATACACCATTGCAGTTTTAGAGTTGGAGAAACTTCCTCACATGTTAATTCTATGACTGAAGCAGCTTCTTAAACTCTACAAGCCTTGGTTTTCTCATTTGTAACAGAGATAATAGTTGTAATTACATCATAAGATTGTTATGATGACTAAATGAGCTAATTCACATGAAACTCCCCATTAAGAGTTTTTTCTTTACTTTTGCTTTGTTCTCATCATCATCCTAATTATTCTGATCATGTCATGTTGCTGGTTGAACTTTTCAAAGCTTTTTCCTTTCAGTATTATTTCCATTTCTCTAACCGTGTTGGTTTAGTACATAGTTCATCCTGACTATGTTTGATGTAAGAAACATGCCAAATAGCAGGATTTTTTTGCAAATCCATACTTTTTATTTCTATCAAGTTTACATTTGGAAAGCTCATTTCTACTTGCAATTGTTGGAAAATGTGTCAACTATGATGGATCCAGTGTATAGTTATTAAGGTTTTTTTCCTTCTTCCTTGTTATTACTGTTATTATTCTTTTAAGTTCTTAAGCCTGTCTAAGGATGATTAAGTATAAACTATATATTCTTTACCCTTTGATATTGTGGGCAAAACATAAATATTGCAACCATCAAATTTTTGTTTCACATAAAATTACTATATTAAAGTTAACCTCATTAATACAATTTTGCTGTCAGGCAGGTGTAAATGAAGATTTGGGCAAGAGTTTTGTTTGGGATTTTAATATTATCTTTTCCTTCCAAAGATTATGAGCTCTTCATTTTGCTTATAGTTTATAGCTGTGTGACTAGCTAAAAGAGGATTATTACTTCAGGATGAAAAGCTGGTTAGTTGGCTGATGATTAATTTACAAAGGATATTTTACTATTAATGTAGGTGAGGGCACATGTGGGCTAATTTTTTCTTAAGCTATTGGTTTAATATGCCAAGAGTAAAGTTTTGTGGCCTAATTCAGTCTATCCCCAGCGTAGCCAGAATTTCTAGCTTTAAGTCTCACTTTAATTGCACTTTTCACAGTTAACTTCAATAAAGCTGAAAAATTTTGTAGATATGCCCCACATACATATGTTCTATGTAGACAGACTACAGTGCTTGGATAAAATCCACACTTCCTTCATGATGTTCCTCATGATATTTCTTTGAGTTCCAGGAACATGATCTGGGACACTAATTTTCTACTTTTTCAAGAGAAAACAAAAATGACACTAGTAATGACTGACCTCATGGATATGAATAGACTCGGACTAGGACATGTCTCAGCCTTCCAGTTGCCTGAGTTCATAGGCCTTTCATTATTCTTGCCCTGCATGACCACTACCACACCTTCAGCCCTTCTGAAGTTCCTTAGCAACATAGAAACTCGAAACTTTGTTTATGGAAAAACAAAGTTCTCAACCAAGGGTACGTACTACAACTGTGATCTCTGTTAGAACAACTCAGCAAATGCTCGTAGCCCATCTACAGAAAAGGGCAGGTTTGCCCGACTACGCTGAGTTAGCAACCAAGCCTGATGGGTAACATAACCCTTCTCTTTCTAATCTAGGGAATTGGTATGATATAGGAAGTTATATTTTTCCAATCCAAAGACATTGTTCATAAAAAAACAGGCACCATGTTAAAAAAAATCTAGATGGAATAATTAAGATCCTAGATATAAGTTCTGAACAAGAAACCAGGGAATCCCCGATCATTTTAGCAGAGTTTGGGGGTGGCTTTCACAGATTGAAAAACTATTACGACTTCACAAGCTGCATTTTATAGCTCCAAAGAGAATTCATCTTTTCTTTGGGGGAGCAATTTAATGGGCATTGGGACTATGTAAAGATAGCACTCACAGACGAGTGTGTGGAAATAAGGAGCCCAACTGCTTTGTATCTCCAAGATTGTGTTCCTTGGGTACAGAGCATGTTGAGTGGTCACCTGATTTTCTGCTTGTGGGGAACCCAAAGACATAAAATTGGGATTATCTTATGTGGATTTCAAAAATATCTTGCTCTCAGAAGCTAAAAATCTACAGTGCAGATAGAGTACATATTGGGTCTATTTGAGATAGTTTGGAACTCTGGTGCAGTACCCACATGCATCTTAAACTGATAGCTTCCCTAGAACTGAGTCAAGAGCAGATCCTCACCATGGCTATCAAATGGGTTTTCAGAGTCTTCACTGACTGATCAATCAACCTCTTCTTCCACAACCCCCTCTTCCCTCAGTTCTCCTCTGTTCTCTCACAGCCTCTGCCATCAAACTCCCTCAACTGAGTGGCCTCACGGCTTCTGTTCTCTTGGGAGATTCCAGTCCCATCTACTGGAGAAGGAACTTTTTCCTCTCTCTTTCTCAACATTTCAGGGGACTGCCTCAGGCTTTGGTTAGACGGTAATGATGACTCCCTTCCACTCAGACTATGTCAGCTCCTGGGAAAAGAGGAACTAGCTGTCCTTTCTGGACCGAGAGTTATGGGGATACTCCAGTTCTATTTGTTTCCCCATCAATGAGAGCAGCCAACGATTTCCTACTCACTTCACCTAAAAAAATGAGTAAAACTGAAACTAACCAAGAACAGCATTTATTTTTTCCCTCTTGGGAAAAAGAAGGCAAGACATTAAAGATTGCTATTGATTTGGCTGCTCCTTTCAACCAACATACCCTTGGTTATTGAAGATTTGCTTCTTCCTGGGCCTGGCTGTAAATTACATTTTGTTTCCTATAAAAAAACAAAAAAGAAAAAGGGGGAAACACCCCTCAAAATAAGATTATTTTCTTCTTTAGTCCAAGTTTTCTCCTGATGGCAGTCTATCCTACTGTCAACAATAATTTTTAAGAGCAAAGCAGTATCAATCCATATTTATATTTTAAAAATTCTTAGAGGATAAAATACACACCCACAAGGAAAAAAATCTTGCATATAGAGTGCAATATAGTTTTTGGAGCTAAACATCTGGTTTCTCCTTAAAGAACAGAATCTTTGCTTATCTTTGTATAACCAAAATGTATGTCTTAGGCACTGTTCAAGTTCAAAGGGCTATGGCTTTCTCTTCTACCCCAGTAGTTGGTATGAGAAAAAAGATTTTTACAAATCTTAGAACCTTGAAAGAGGGCTATGATCTTGAGAGCAGTAGGAGATTTAATTCCCACCTTCTGCAACTAATTTCAAAACACACACACACACAGATTAAAAGGAGGGAGGGGGAGAAGGGAAGTAGACTGATGTTAAGTATGTCTTTCTCTAGATGGTGACATAAAATATTTCTGGAGAGACGAATCTTTTCTGTATTGTTCAATTTTACAAAAACCAGTTTATGTTGCATTTACAGTTATAAAAAGCCCACAATCATTATATTAAAGAGTAATAGAGCATGAGAGAGTGTATCATGCCAGTAGCCTGGTATATGCTCAGTAAATGTAAGTCCCCTGTTATCTCTGATAAAAAGGAACTAGCTGTACTTCCAACAGGAAAAAATAAAGTTAAAATGTGACACTCTAGAGCAATAAGTTTCTATAATAGGGTAGGAAATCACCCCTGAGCAGCCAAAATTATAAAGCATTCTTAAGTCAATGGCTGTTCTAAGCATTAAATCCTTTGAGAATATTTAATCTATATAAATCAGAGAGCAGTACTTGTGGCAGAAAATGCTCTCCCCAAAAAACAAGTATAAAACTAGACAAAAATTTCAAAAAATGAACATTTCAGGAGTCTGGGAAAAGACCAAAGACAAGCAACAAATTAAGAAATATTTATTTGTGAGAAACTGCTGAACTTCTATACAAGCAGTGGGAGTCTGTGGTATTCTTGCCTGGGGATATTTCCAACTCCCCAACCCTAATACCTTGATAGCGCTACCAAGGTGGGGCTGGCTGTAAAAGCCAGCAGCTTCACTGCTAGAAGGGGCTGGCTTGATCTGGGTGGAAAGTGAGAAACCCATATCCATTGGAATTGTCAGTAAAAATAGCAAATTTGATGAGAAATAAATGAGTAAACTTCATGTTCTGGAAAACCATGCTTCAAAAAATGAGGGTAAATTACAAATATTCCCACATTAAAAAAAATCTTAGGGAATTTATTCCTAGCAGGGCTGCCTTCAAGAAATACTAAAGGATGTACTTCAGGCTGACAGGATGTGGTGCCAGATGGCAGTCTGAATCTACACAAAGAAGTGAAGAGCATCAGAAATGGTAAATATGTGTAAATATAAGACAAAGATAGATTTAATCTTTTCTTCTCTTAACTTAAAAAAAAAAAGACCTAAGATCATATAAAAGAATAACTTTAGAGCGTAGATGCCTGCTGTGTCCTGCCTGCCGCCTGCCGACCATGATGGGGTGTCTCTCCAGGACTCTTTTGCTTTGGACATAGAAGGTCCCCCACCCAGAGCTGAGTGGAGGCGATTCTCCCCGCCAACGCGCACGAGCTGGCTCACAACCACCTGCACGTCTCCATCACCAACACCAAGACCGGAGAAAACTGCTTGGTCTCTAGTTTTCCCCGCCAGGAGGACCTCGTTAAGGTCCTGTTAGCCAGCAGCTTTGTGCCCATTTACACAGGACTAAACCCAGTGGAATACAAAGGGCAGAAGGACTTTTTGTTGACTTGGTTTTTGAGCAAAATACAGTTGAAGCAGAAACGGGCGCGAGCTGCGGCTGTTGGCACAGACAGTAGAGACGGGTGTCGGACGCTAAGGTTGCTGCTGCCACCACCAAGAGGCCTGTGTGTGAGCACAGGTCACTCTCCACACCGGCCCTCCTGGGAGCCCGTGCAGCCCGCCACTGCCGGGGTCCCGGGATCCAGGGACAGCTTCCCCGGGAGAACGCACGGCGCGCCTTGGGCCGGCGCAGCGTCACATCGGCCTCTGCCGCCGCGGACTTGCCCGGCCCCCGTGCCACTCTCTCCCCCCAACCTGAGTGAGCTGGAGCCCCCGAATCAACTGCTCCTTTAACATCGTCCTGTCGGAATGAAGGGCAGTCGCCCTCGGACGACCTACACGCAGAGGCGGGACCAAGTCCAAAGCTGAACCCCAGGAGCTGTGCGAACAGAGAAGAGAGGGGGGGGGTCTCTCCCAGCAGCCTCAGAAGTGGCGGATTAAAGCTCCACAATCAACTTTAAGTGCCCTGCATCTGTTGAAAACCTGAAGAGACAACGAATCATCCCAAGTTGAGGAGGTGGACTTTGGGAGCAAGATATACTATTATTTTCCCCCTTTTTTTCTTTTTGTGAGTGTGTATGTGTGTACTGCTGTGTGAGATTTTGTCTGTATAGCTTTGCTTTCACCATTTGTCCTAGGGTTAGACCGACCCATTTTTCTGTTTTTTTTCTTTAAAAGGAAATTTTTCTTCTTAATAATTATTTTTTATTTTAATAACTATACTTTATACTACTCTGTCTTCTCCCTTTCTTTCTTCCTTTCTTCCTTCCTTTCTTCCCTCCTTCCCTCCTTTCTTCCTTCCTTCCCCCCTTCTTTCCTCCCTTCCTCTCTTCTTTCCTCTGCACCTTCCTTCCTTCCTTTCTTGCTTCCTTCCTCCCTTTCTTCCTTCCTTCCCTCCCTCCCTCCTTCCTTTTCTTTCCTTTCTATTTTTTCTACCTTTTATTTTGAGCCGTGTGGATTAAAGGTTCTTGGCGCCCCAGCCAGGCACCAGGGCGGTGTCTCTGAGGTGGGAGAACCAACCTCAAGACACTAGTCCACAAGAGACCTCCCAGCTCCACGTAATATCAGACGGCGAAAATCTCCCAGAGATCTCCATCTCAACACCAAGACCCAGCTTCACTCAAGGACCAGCAAAGAACAGTGCTGGACACCCTATCCCCAACAAAGAGCAAGACAGGTCTACAGCCCCATCCATCAGCAGAGAGGCTGCCTAAAATCATAATAAGGTTACCAACATCCCCAAACACACCACCAGACGAGGACCTGCCCACCAGAAAGACAAGATCCAGCCTCATCCACCAGAACAGAGGCACTAGTCCCCCCAACCAGGGAATCTACTCAACCCACTGAACCAACCTTAGCCACTGGGGACAGCCACCAAAAACAATGGGAACTACGAACCTGCAGCGTGCAAAAAGGAGACCCCAAACACAGTAAGATAAGCGAAATGAGAAGAGAGAAAAACACACAACAGATGAAGGAGCAAGATAAAAACACTCCAGACCTAACAAATGAAGAGGAAATAGGCAGTCTACCTGAAAAAGAATTCAGAATAATGATAGTAAAGATGATTCAAAACCTTGGAAATAGAATAGACAATTTGCAAGAAACAGTTAACAGGGACCTAAAAGAAATAAAGAGGAAGCAAGAAACCATAAGCAACACAATAAATGAAATGAAAAATACTCTAGATGGGATCAATAGCAGAATAATGGAGGCAGAAGGACGAATAAGTGACCTGGAAGATAAAATAGTGGAAGTAACTACTGCAGAGCAGAAGAAAGAAAAAAGAATGAAAAGAACTGAGGACAGTCTCAGAGACCACTGGGACAACATTAAACGCACCAACATTCGAATTATAGGGGTCCCAGAAGAAGAAGAGAAAAAGAAAGGGACTGAGAAAATATTTGAAGAGATTATAGTTGAAAACTTCCCTAATATAGGAAAGGAAATAGTCAATCAAATCCAGGAAGCACAGAGAGTCCCATACAGGATAAACCCAAAGAGAAACACGCCAAGACACATAATAATCAAACTGTCAAAAATTAAATACAAAGAAAACATATTAAAAGCAGCAAGGGAAAAACAACAAATAACACACAAGGGAATCCCCATAAGGTTAACATCTGATCTTTCAGCAGAAACTCTACAAGCCAGAAGGGAGTGGCAGGACATATTTAAAGTGATGAAGGAAAAACACCTACAACCAAGATTACTCTACCCAGCAAGGATCTCATTCAGATTTGATGGAGAAATTAAAACCTTTACAGACAAGCAAAAGCTGAGAGAGTTCAGCACCAGCAAACCAGCTCTACAACAAATCCTAAAGGAACTTCTCTAGGCAAGAAACACAAGAGAAGGAAAAGACCTACAAGAACAACCCGAAACAATTAAGTAAATGGTAATAGGAACATACATATTGATAATTACCTTAAATGTAAATGGATTAAATGCTCCCACCAAAAGACACAGACTGGCTGAATGGATACAAAAACAAGACCCATATATATGCTGTCTACAAGAGACCCACTTCAAACCTAGGGCCACATACAGACTGAAAGTAAGGGGATGGAAAAATATATTCCATGCAAATGGAAATCAGAAGAAAGCTGGAGTAGCAATTCTCATATCAGACAAAATAGACTTTAAAATAAAGACTATTACAAGAGACAAAGAAGGACACTACATAATGATCAAGGGATCGATCCATGAAGAAGATATAACTATTGTAAATATTTATGCACCCAACATAGGAGCACCTCAATACATAAGGCAAATACTAACAGCCTTAAAAGGGGAAATCGACAGTAACACAATTATAATGGGGGACTTTAACACCCCACTTTCACCAATGGACAGATCATCCAAAATGAAAATAAATAAGGAAACACAAGCTTTAAATGATACATTACACAAGATGGACTTAATTGATATTTATAGGACATTCCATCCAAAAACAACAGAATACACATTTTTCTCAAGTGCTCATGGAACATTCTCCAGGATTGATCATATATTGGGTCACAAATCTAGCCTTGGCAAATTTAAGAAAATTGAAATCGTATCAAGTATCTTTTCCGACCACAACGCTATGAGACTAGATATCAATTACAGGAAAAGATCTGTAAAAAATACAAACACATGGAGGCTAAACAATACATACTTAATAATGAAGTGATCACTGAAGAAATCAAAGAGGAAATCAAAAAATACTTAGAAACAAATGACAATGGAGACACGACGACCCAAAACCTATGGGATACAGCAAAAGCAGTTCTAAGAGGCAAGTTTATAGCAATAGAATCATACCTTAAGAAACAGGAAACATCTCGAATAAACAACCTAACTTTGCACTTAAAGCAATTAGAGAAAGAAGAACAAAAAAACCCCAAATTTAGCAGAAGGAAAGAAATCATAAAGATCAGATCAGAAATAAATGAAAAAGAAGTGAAGGAAACAATAGCAAAGATCAATAAAACTAAAAGCTGGTTCTTTGAGAAGATAAATAAAATTGATAAACCATTAGCCAGACTCATCAAGAATAAAAGGGAGAAGACTCAAATCAATAGAATTAGAAATGAAAAAGGAGATGTAACAACTGACACTGCAGAAATACAAAAGATTATTAGAGATTACTACAAGCAACTGTATGCCAATAAAATGGACAACCTGGAAGAAATGGACAAATTCTTAGAAATGCACAACCTGCCGAGACTGAACCAGGAAGAAATAGAAAATATGAACAGACCAATCACAAACACTGAAATTGAAACTGTGATTAAAAATCTTCCAGCAAACAAAAGCCCAGGACCAGATGGCTTCACAGGCGAATTCTATCAAACATTTAGAGAAGAGCTAACACCTATCCTTCTCAAACTCTTCCAACAGATAGCAGAGGGAGGAACACTCCCAAACTCATTCTATGAGGCCAACATCACCCTGATACCAAAACCAGACAAAGACGTCACAAAGAAAGAAAACTACAGGCCAATATCACTGATGAACATAGATGCAAAAATCCTCAACAAAATATTAGCAAACAGAATCCAACAGCACATTAAAAGGATCATACACCATGATCAAGTGGGGTTTATCCCAGGAATGCAAGGATTCTTCAATATACGCAAATCAATCAACGTGATACACCATATCAACAAACTGAAGGAGAAAACCCATATGATCATCTCAATAGATGCAGAGAAAGCTTTTGACAAAATTCAACACTCATTTATGATAAAAACCTTGCAGAAAGTAGGCATACAGGGAACTTTCCTCAACATAATAAAGGCCATATATGACAAACCCACAGCTAGCATCGTTCTCAATGGTGAAAAACTGAAACCATTTCCACTAAGATCAGGAACAAGACAAGGTTGCCCACTCTCACCACTCTTATTCAACATAGTTTTGGAAGTTCTAGGCACAGCAATCAGAGAAGAAAAAGAAATAAAAGGAATCCAAATAGGAAAAGAAGAAGTAAAGCTGTCACTGTTTGCAGATGACATGATACTATACATAGAGAATCCTAAGGATGCTACCAGAAAACTACTAGAGCTAATCAATGAATTTGGTAAAGTTGCAGGATACAAAATTAATGCACAGAAATCTCTGGCATTCTTATACACTAATGATGAAAAACCTGAGAGTGAAATTAAGAAAACACTCCCATTTACCATTGCAACAAAAAGAATAAAATATCTAGGAATAAACCTACCTAAGGAGACAAAAGACTTGTATGCAGAAAACTATAAGACACTGATGAAAGAAATTAAAGATGATACAAATAGGTGGAGAAATATACCATGTTCTTGGATTGGAAGAATCAACATTGTGAAAATGACTATACTACCCAAAGCAATCTACCAATTCAATGCAATCCCTATCAAATTACCACTGGCATTTTTTACAGAACTAGAACAAAAAATTTCACAATTTGTATGGAAACACAAAAGACCCCGAATAGCCAAAGCAATCTTGAGAACGAGAAATGGAGCTGGAGGAATTAGGCTCCCTGACTTCAGACTCTACTACAAGGCTACAGTAATCAAGACAGTATGGTACTGGCACAAAAACAGAAATATAGATCAATGGAACAGGATAGAAAGCCCAGAGATAAACCCACACACATATGGTCACCTTATCTTTGACAAAGGAGGGAAGGATATACAGTGGAGAAAAGACAGCCTCTTCAATAAGTGGTGCTGGGAAAACTGGACAGCTACATGTAAAAGTATGAAATTAGAACAATCCCTAACACCACACACAAAAATAAACTCAAAATGGGTTAAAGACCTAAATGTAAGGCCAGACACTATCAAACTCTTAGAGGAAAATATATGCAGAACACTATACGACATAAATCACAGCAAGATCCTTTTTGACCCATCTCCTAGAGAAATGGAAATAAAAACACAAATAAACAAATGGGACCTAATGAAACTTAAAAGCTTTTGCACAGCAAAGGATACCATAAACAAGACCAAAAGACATTCCTCAGAATGGGAGAAAATAGTTGCAAATAAAGCAACTGACAAAGGATTAATTTCCAAAATTTATAAGCAACTCATGCAGCTCAATAACAAAAAAACAAACAACCCAATCCAAAAATGGGCAGAAGAACTAAATAGACATTTCTCCAAAGAAGATATACAGATTGCTAACAAACACATGAAAGAATGCTCAACCTCATTAATCATTAGAGAAATGCAAATCAAAACTACAATGAGATATCATCTCACACCGGTCAGATTGGCCATCATCAAAAACTCTAGAAACAATAAATGCTGGAGAGGGTGTGGAGAAAAGGGAACCCTCTTGCACTGCTGGTGGGAATGTAAATTGATACAGCCGCTATGGAGAACAGTATGGAGGTTCCTTAAAAAACTACAAATAGAACTACCATACGACCCAGCAATCCCACTACTGGGCATATACCCTGAGAAAACCATAATTCAGAAAGACTCATGTACCAAAATGTTCATTGCAGCTCTATTTACAATAGCCAGGACATGGAAGCAACCTAAGTGTCCACCGACAGATGAATGGATAAAGAAGATGTGGCACATATATACAATGGAATATTACTCAGCCATAAAAAGAAATGAAACTGAGTTATTTATAATGAGGTGGATGGACCTGGAGTCTGTCATACAGAGTGAAGTAAGTCAGAAGGAGAAAAACAAATACCGTATGCTAACACATATATATGGACTCTAAGGGAAAAAAATGTCATGAAGAGATTAGTGGTAGGATGGGAATAAAACACAGACTTACTCGAGCATGGACTTGAGGATATGGGGAGGGGGAATGGTGGGCTGTGATGAAGTGAGAGTGGCAGGGACATATATACACTATCAAATGTAAATTAGATAGCTAGTGGGAAGCTGCCGCATAGCACAGGGAGATCACCTCTGTGCTTTGTGACCACCTAGAGGGGTGGGGTAGGGAGGGTGGGAGAGAGGGTGATGCAAGAGGGAAGAGATATGGGAACATATGTATATGTATAACTGATTCACTTTGTTGTAAAGGAAAAACTAACACACTATTGTAAAACAATTATACTCCAATAAAGATGTTTAAAAAAAAAAAAGAACAACTTTAACACTTTACTTTTGGGTTTATAACATATAAATATGTAATATATATGAGAAAATGAAGCTATATTAGCGCAAGTTTGTTAAACTTTACCAGAATTGTGATTATTAACCAAAAGTAGATTGTGAAAACTTACAAGGCATATTGTATTTCTTAAAGTAACCATAAGAAAATAACACCAAACAATTATAGTTAAATCAGCAGAGGAATTAAAATGCTACACTAAAAATAATTGTTTAACATAAGGAAAGCAATAAAGGAAGAATGGAGGTCCAAAAAAGACATGAGACATAAAGAAAAAAAATAGCAAAATTTCAGGTATAAATCCAACCATATTAATAATCACATTAAATGTAAATGTGCTAAACACTAATAAAGTGGCAGAGGTTGTCAGACTGGAAAAAGGTCAGGATACAACTATATGCTGTCTATAAGAGATAAACTTCAGAATAAAATACACAAATTGGTTGAAAATAAAAGATAAAAAATAATATACCAACTCAGTTAAAAAAATGGGCCAAAGACCTTAACAAACACCTCACCAAAGAAAATATACAGATGGTTGGTAAATAAGCATATGAAAAGATGCTCCACATCCTATGTCATCAGGGAAATGCAAATTAAAACAATAAGATATCACTACATTACTAATTAGAAGTACACAGATATTTAATTAGTCACCATTGTCTTTTTTAGACATCACCAAGCAATATATATCTAAATGGGTGGTGAGTGATGTGGAGAGTACTTACTGTTTTGGAAATTAAAGGGCTGGAGATATAGATTTATCAAAACAGTGATTAAGAGAATGAAATTTTTAGTCAGACAAATATGTGTTCAAATTCAGAATCTGCCACTGGTATGAGACCTTGCAAATGTCACCTAACATTTCATGTAAAATAGATAGCTAGTGGGAAGCAGCTGCATAGCACAGGGAGATCAGCTCGGTGCTTTGTTACCACCTAGAGGTATGGGATAGGGAGGGTGGGAGGGAGGTGCAAGAGGGAGGGGATATGGGGATATACGTATTCGTATAGCTGATTCACTTTGTTTTACAGCAGAAACTAACACAAAATTGTAAAGCAATTATACTCCAATAAAGATGTTAAAAAAAAAAGTCACTCAACATTTCTAAGCCTAAGGTTATTGATGTATAAGATGAAGATGATATTGAAATTAGCCTAGTGGATTATTATGAAGATGAAATGAGACTATAAGAAAAATTGCATGTAAAATTCAATAAAAATTGTTCTGTACATCTTAGTTGTTTTTGAGAAGAGCTCAATGATTTAGAAACATCCTTGCTTTCTAAGCCATGATTCACTTGATTGATATTTCTTTTGTTGAAACTGTTGATTTCTTTTTTTTTTTTTTTGCAGTACACGGCCCTCTCACTGTTGTGGCCTCTCCCGTTGCGGAGCACAGGCTCCAGACGCTCAGGCTCAGCGGCCTTGGCTCAAGGGCCCAGCTGCTCCGCGGCATGTGGGATCTTCCTGGACCACGGCATGAACCCGTGTCCCCTACATCGGCAGGCGGATTCTTAACCACTGCACGACCAGGGAAGCCCAAAACTGTTGATTTCTGCGAGAAGTTATGACAACATAGAATCACTTAAGGGGCACTTTCACATTTTAAAAAAGTTGTGCTTTAGACCTACTATTTCACAATATGCACCTAGGAAATAATGGAAATTTACCTATAGTTATAAATAACTAAAAGATTTGCATACATTAATTTTATACTAAATTTAGCCAAATGTACTTTGCTGTGCATAACAAATGTCAAGTCAATATATTTAATAATGAAATTCTGGAAACCTGCCAATCTTGTAACTATCATATTTAGGTCATTATTCATAGATACTTTTATTGGATCAATTGTGAAGAGAATGGGTGATGAAAAAATGACCAAAATAATTATTAGAAAATGTTCTTAAATTTTTGTGGTCAGAAAAAAAATTTTTTTTTTTTCGGCACGCGCGGGCCTCTCACTGTTGTGGCCTCTCCCATTGTGGAGCACAGGCTCCGGATGCGCAGGCTCAGTGGCCACGGCTCACGGGCCTAGCCACTCCGCGGCATGTGGGATCTTCCCGGACCGGGGCACGAACCCGTGTCCCCTGAATTGGCAGGCGGACTCTCAACTACTGCACCACCAGGGAAGCCCAGTCAGAAAATTTTAAAGCACATAATTGGAAAGATTTCATATTGTTTGTTAATTAAATATGTACTTTCCTCAATCTAAAAATAATCCAAACTGGCTATAATCGGATGCTGTAATCAATGAGTCACCAACTGCCATTTGGAAAGTTTCATTTATATTTTAAAATTTCTAAATTACTTTTTATCAATTACTATTTCTGTGTACTAAATTGTGACCTAAAGCTTCATCTTTTATGGCTAACAATAAATAGTAATCTTTAAAGAGTTATGTAAACAAAAATGATGATGTCCAAACAAAATATTACAACTTTTTAAAATAGTTACAATAGAACCTAATAAAACCTAACACTAATAGGATAGTATATTCAGTGACAGATAAATAAAAGGAGAAATCAATTTTTATAAAACACAGAGATCAGTAGAATTCTATCCTGATATAATTTAATGAGGGATTCTAGTGAGAAGAGAGTTTGTATGGTCATTTCAATTTGAAAAGATTTATTCTATTCTTGGGTAGCCTGCTTATATTTTATCACTCATTCATTAAAACTGCTGAAAATGTAGTGCAACTAAATTTATCCTTTTTCTATCAAGAGAAAAATCCAGAATCTCTTTTAAAAACAGCCTTATGGCCAAGACAAAACCTAGTCAGAAGTTACTTGAGTGAAATGCCAGAAGGGTCATGGACTCATAAGCACAAACCCCAGGAAGTCTTTTCTAAAACTTGTGGGTGAGAAGTGAACTCAGCCAGGGCAGGGTGTGGCATCCTAAATGAAGTCAGGCCTTCAGAGGAGAAGCCACTGTTCCTCCCACTTCCCTGGGGAGGGGAGGGGTGGTGGTGGTTTATAAAGTACTTTAACATAATTGTTAATAGGAACTGTTTTATGCGGCAGGCTCTTCAGATGATTTTCTTTCCCTTTTCTCCCTTCCTTCCTTCCTTCCTTATTTCTTCCTTCCTTCCTTCCTTTTTCTTTCTTTCTTTCTTTCTTTCTTTCTTTCTTTCTTTCTTTCTTTCTTTCTTTCTTTCTTTCTTTCTTTCTTTCTTTCTTTCTTTCTCTTTTTCTTCTTTCTTTCTTTCATCTCTTTTCTTTCTTTCCCTTCCTTCCTTCCTTCCCTTCCTCCCTCCCTCCTTCCTTCCTTTCTTACTTTTCTTCCTATCTCTTTTTCTCTCCCTCACCCTTTCCTCCCTCTCCTTCCCTCCCTTTCTCCCTCCTTTCTTCCTTACCTCTTTTGTACATTCCAAATTTTAATATTTATAATACTTGTATAATACAAAAAAATTAAGAAAAAACTTTTAAAAACATTAAGAGTTTGTCTTTATATTTTCTGCTTTTAATCTTTCTTTTGGCACAAAAAGGAAAATAAGAAATGTATGTTAAGCCTCACCAACTATGCAAAGGGATCCTTTGTGCCCTTGCTGAGGGCAGCAAGGCCCATTGCAACAATTTCGTAGTAGTGCAGGTCTGTGATATTAGCTGTCTATCTTTTGTCCTATGTTATAGGCAGAGAATAAAGAAAGATGGCTTGTAAAACTCGTCAGGGGCTTCCCACCACTCTCAGGACAAACTCTAAGCTCCAGTGTGGCTGGAGTCTGGTGAACCAGGGCAGGATATGGAGAACATAAAAGGGAGGAGTTAGAGAAGAACTGTATGTGGGAGTGGGGTGGGAGGGAGGTCTTGTAGGACCTTGAGGGTCTTTTGATGATTTTGCCTTTTACTCTCAGTGAGATAAAAAACTGTTAGAGGGTTTCGTGTAGAAGAGTGATGCAATTCGAGAGATCATTCTGGCTGCTATATTGAGAACGGCTGGCAGAGGGGCAAGGATAGAAGCAAGGAGATCTGTTGCGGGGCTATTGCTCTGTACAATTCAAGTAAGAGATGATGCTTGATTAGACATGGATGGAAGAAAGTGATGGTGAAAATGGGTAGGATTCTGGATACATTTTGAAGATAGAGTGCATGGGATTTACTGTAGATCGGATCTGGGATGAGAGAAGCTACCAAGGATGACTCTTAAGTTTTTTGGCCTGAGAAACCAGGGGCATGTAGTTACCATAGAGATAGAGGAGACTGAGAGAAGTAGGTTTGTATGTGGGGCAGAGTGGAGAGGATAATAGGAGTAGATCAGGAGCTTAGTTAAAGACATGCCAGTTTTGAGATACCTATTAGGAATCATGATATCCTTAAGGAGGCATAAGGGGATGGGACCTAGCTCATGCGTAGAGGGATTGGACCATGAGAGTTTATTCTAAGCACTTGGAGACAAGATAAAAATACAGGTACAAATACAGTAGATGGGTGGATGTGGTGGTGGGAGCTTGAGGAAGCTCTTTTCTGATTGTTCCTATTTTCTCAATGAAAGGAGAAGCAAGGTTATCTGCTGAGAATGAGCATGGGGGAGAAGGTTATTACAAACGTTTCTCTTTGAGAGAAATAAAAGATGTGAAACAGTTATCTAGGAGAATTACAAAATGAGTGGACTATAGAAATATAGTATATGGTATTTGCATAGTATTGTAGTTATAAATTTAAGGTGACGCCAGTCAGAATGGTTGTGTGCTTTTCTCCAGCCTGTTCAGCTACCTGGAGCATCTGGTTCAGGGTCTCTCAAAAGGCTGTGATCAAGGTGTTGGGCAAGGCTTAGTTTTCTGCTTTAAGGTCTCACTGCACTGCAATCAAGGTGTCAGCTGGGCTGCATTCTCTTCTGGAGGCTCGATTGGAGTAGAATCCACTTCCAAGCTGGCAGGTTCTTGGCAGAATTTATTTCCTCATGGCTGTAGGACTGCAAACTTCAGGGTTTTTCGTTTATTTGTATTTTCACTGGCTGGAGGCCACTCTCAGCACCTAGAACATGTGCGAAGTTCCCTGCCATGTGGCTCTCTCCATAGGCGGTTCTCAACATAGCAGTTTGTTTCTTCAAGGCCAGTAAAAAAAGTCAAAGTGAGTCTGCTAGCAAAAAGTCTTAAATAATATAGCCTAATAATTGGTGTGACATCTCATCACTTTTGTCATATAGCATAATGTATTCATAGGAATGATGATCTCATCACCTTTTCCATATTCTATTGGAAGTGAGTCATGGGTCCTGCCCACCTTCGAGGGAAGGGGATTACACAATCCAGGAGGCAGGGATCATGGGAGTTACTTTAGAGTCTGTCTGCTGCACCATTCTAGTCCCAATACCTGATACCCAGTAAGCCAGACTTAGTAAATATTATTTTTTAAACAAAAGCTTACCAAGCTCTTATTCTGAGTCAGAAACTGCTCTAAGCACTTTAAAAATCTTAATCCCCACAGCAACCCTAGTAGGTAGGTCCTATCATTATCCCCATTTTACAGATGGGGGGATGAGGGACAGAGACGTCAATTAATTCAAGGTCATTCAGCTAAGTATTGCATAGTCAGCACTTAAACTCATGCTCTCTGGCTTCAGAGTCCATATTCTTACCTATTATGCTAAGCGGCCAAAAACAAAGTGAATGAATAAATGAGTGCTGTTGAGAGGTACAGGAAATAATTAGCCAGCAGCTCTGAGAACCAAGTAAGTTTTGAAACTGCATTTTGTATTTCACTTGTGATGCTAAGCCAGTTGGCACTATCAGAGAATTTTATTGCGAGTTTAGGTCTTTTTTCTATTAATATTAAGTAACACAGGCCAAGTGGAGAGGTGGAGCCTGGAAAAAAAAAATGTGTGGAACTCCTTGCTATGCCTGAGATTTCTCGGAGGTGACATGCCATTTTTATCTTTTCCTTATTTAAAGATATTACCTGGAAAATATAAAGTAAATTTCAGCCATAGTAGATTCATAAGGAAGGAATAGGTGACTAGGAGATATCTCCAACAATAAAAACTTATGCTGTACCTTGGTTTGTCATTCATATTGAGTTGAGAGGCATAAGAGAACAATGATCAGATAGGTGGTGAGACAGGTTTAGAACAAAATATGTTGCAGCTCTGGTTTCAGTGCTGGCCAGATGCCATTCTAGGCTAAGTTTCTAAGGAATTTTCCCTGGGGACAGCCCCCCTGTGCTTTAGAAATATCCAGCTAAGTGGCCTCCCAAGAGGGTGCCTTAAATATTTGACCCAGGACTCAGAATGGTAGATAGCCTTTTAGCTTGAAGAGAAGAAAATATACTCGAAACATTTATTATGGTGGTTGAGGTTTTTAATGACTGGATTATTTTCCCACTCATTAAATCAGAAAAAAACCAGAAAAACCCTGTTATACAGTGATAGGCTTCTAATCTTGGTTCTGCTTCTTAATTATCTATTCTATCCTTCGATAAGTCACTTAACTTTAGGGGGGTTTTGTTTCCTTTTCTATTAATTAAGGGAGATGGACCAGACAATCTCTGGCTAACAGCACTGGAATGGAATTTAAAGTCCACTCTCCCACACCATAACAGCCTACTCTATTTGGAGTCCTGAGGCTGTGTATCTCTGTAATTATTACACACAGCACTCATCTACTCTCTCCCTGGTTCATTTCTTCCTGTTATTTATTTACTTCCTAGATTATAGTCAGTTTAGAGGGGCTGTACTTTGAGTAAATAAATAAATATATATATATATATATATATATATATATATAAAAAACAGGGTGTATTCGTTATTTCACAATATTTCAAAACACAGCCTGAGTTACAGAAAATTTAGAGTGGGAGGAGTGATGAGGTATTAAGTTAGGATGACTCAAGTCCTAGGAAAATATCAACAGGAAAGTCAAAGCTGTAATTCCTCCACCACTCATCTGTTTGTCTCTTGGAAATAGTGATCTCATGAAATACTCATGCTTGGCTTCGAACCGAGCCTTGAGCTAAGCCAGACGCTCCTGGTGATCTGATGAACTGCTGGGAAATAACCTGGGTCCTTTAGGTGTTCAGGGGCCTAGCTGAGGCCATCACATTCAGGACAGTGAAGGGAAGACTCCTGGTGTGTGCTCACTAATACCAGCCCACTGTTTGAAAAGTCTGTGTGGATCCTCACTGGTTGTACTACAAAAGGAAGTGTGGACAGACTGGCACATATCCGATACAACTTCAGGGAAAAACAAGCAAGCAAGTAGCCTCTTTACTTGTTAAGTAACATACCTGCTTTTCTGAAGTTAAAAAATATATATTCTCTTAATTGTAACATAATTTTCACTTTAGTAAATTTAGAAAACGCCCCAAAGTCACCGGAATCCCATTGTCCCTAAAAGACAAAACATAAGATCTTCTTTGGTATACACTTCCGAATTTTTGAATGTGTTTGATAATAGCCCATTTAAAAAACCTTTCTTGGGGCTTCCCTGGTGGCGCAGTGGTTGAGAGTCTACCTGCCGATGCAGGGGACACGGGTTCGTGCCCCGGTCCGGGAGGATCCCACATGCAGCGGAGCGGCTGGGCCCGTGAGCCATGGCCGCTGAGCCTGCGCATCCGGAGCCTGTGCTCCGCAGCGAGAGAGGCCGCAGCAGTGAGAGGCCAGCGTACCGCAATAAAAACAACAAAAAAAATACCTTTCTTGGAATCCCAACATGATTCTGTATTTTTAATAGAGGACCACTCCAGGAATCCCAACATGATTCTGTATTTTTAATAGAGGACCACTCCAGGAATCCCAACATGATTCTGTATTTTTAATAGAGGACCACTCCATTTCCCTTATTTTATTTTTCTTTCCTTCTCTTATTTATTCACCTAACACTTATTGAATAATTGCTGTGTGCTAGGTCCCTTCTCTTTTAATTCTCTTTCCGACTTTGTAAGATATATTGCATGTATTGTTATCTCTATTTTGTAGATAAGGAAACGGAAGTTCAGTGAATTAGGGTGATCCTTCCTAATCTCACAGCTTCTATCTACCTATTATCTCATCTATCTAATCTATCTTACCTATCTATCTAACTGATGAAAGTATTATCTATTTTTCTTTTAAAGCCAAGCTGGGATCATACACATACTACCCAAAATACATACCCTTTGGTAAATATTCCCTTTTCGATGCTTCTGATTTCACAGTTTATTTAGTACCAACCCTACTAGATCTCTTGCTAAGTTCTCTGAGTACAGATTCCTTGGTTTCTTTTGCTAAGGAGGCATCAGGTGTTGCCAGTGTGAAAACAAATAACTGGCTCATAGAAGCCTCATTATTAAGGCTGAGGATCAAGGGGTGGCGTTCTTAAAGAGTGAGGCTTCTCACCTCCTGGCTCTCTCTCAAACCCTATTGGCCTATCCTTTTAAGAAATTTCTTTATTTTATTCTCTCCCTCCTCTGAGCTCTGAAATCCTTCATTTGTGCATTCACTGTGGCACTTATGGCCCCTTGGCTTGAAAAAGGAACATCTCCGGCACGTTTATATAGTCCCTGGGGACCCAGACCCTAGCTTGTGATTCCCCGTGGTATCTATCACAAGGACGGGCACAGAACAACCCAATAAACATATATTGAAAAAACATCTATTTGTTCTTTTTTTTTTTTTTTGCGGTACGCGGGCCTCTCCCGTTGCGGAGCACAGGCTCCGGACGCGCAGGCTCAGCGGCCATGGCTCACGGGCCCAGCCGCTCCGCGGCATGTGGGATCTTCCCAAACCGGGGCACGAACCCGTGTCCCCTGCATCGGCAGGCGGACTCTCAACCACTGCGCCACCAGGGAAGCCCCTATTTGTTCTTGCTTGAATACTGAAAAATGTGCCCGTGGAACATTTGGAATCCAGAGATTCCAAGCCATTCCCCACTCTGCACAACACGTTTCCATACTCCTCATCTAAGCCTCACTGTTTTCAACTGGAAGGTTGAGAATTAGAGAAAAACACTTTCCTAGCATTATTCCTGTCCTAAGGGAGCACAGCTGTCACCCAAAACAGCACTGTGTGGCATTTACAGCTTCCCAGGTGATGAGGCTTTCCGACCCGGTGATTGAGGGCATGTGACAGGGGACAGGCAAACGATTCTGTTGACTGACTCTCGGTCGGTCCTTCCCTCCAGAGCTGTATGCTCCGTGGGTTAAAGATTTTCTTTTTTTGTTTGGACTGATAGTGAAGAACTCCACCATTAGTTGTATTCGAATTTTTTGAACTTGACAATTTTTATATAATTTCAACCTTAAGAGAAACTGTCGAGCAGTATAAAGACGTTCCATATACCCATTACCCAAATTCACTAATTGCTAGCATTTTCCCCCAAATATGCATTTCTATCACATATACACACATATGTATGCCAATTTCTGTACTGGGATTAATAATCATGAATTCATGCTAACTTCAATTCCAATCTATACTAAAGAGGTAATTCTAGCCTCTCTGCCTTTCCATATGTGTAATTTTCTTCTCCACAAGTAACTTCTCTCTCATTATCTTCAATATATTTAGTCATTTGCTCACCCCCACGATACAAACAAAATAGTTTCAGAATTGCTAACCCACACCGTGAAAAGCCAACCTACTAACTAGAGTTTAACACTTGTTTACAATTCATTTTGTCTTTAGATTAAGGGTAGAAAGTTAAACTACTGTGCCCACAGGTATATTAGTATGTCAAAAATCACCAAATTGTCTGTTTTAAATATCTGTAGTCTATTTTAAGACAACCTCAATAAAGCTGTGAAACAATACTGTCTTCAAAAGTTACTGGCGGGCTTCCCTGGCAGCGCAATGGTTGAGAGTCCGCCTGCCGATGCAGGGGACACGGGTTCGTGCCCCGGTCCGGGCCGGGAAGATGGAGCGGCTGGGCCCGTGAGCCATGGCCGCTGAGCCTGCGCGTCCGGAGCCTGTGCTCTGCAACAGGAGAGGCCATGACAGTGAGATGCCCGTGTACTGCAAAAAAAAAAAAAAAAAAAAAAAAAAAAAAAAAGTTACTGGGTTAATTCCCCTAAGGAACCTTCTTAAAAAGTTATGTTATTTAAGATACAATTAGGTTGATTTGTTTCTGTTTGGTTTCTGTTTCAGGGTTCAACCTCCCTCTTTGTTATTTTTATTTCGTTTTTTGAATATGTAAAGCATTAACAGGGTTCCAAAAGTCAAAACTATACAGAAAGTTGTATTTAAAAAAGTGTGACTTCCTTCCCCATTCCTCCACTTGATTCCTATCCACCCCCTGCAGGTAACTAATCTTATTGGTTTCTGGTTTGTCTTTACTGCTTTGTTTTGTTTCCAAAAATAAGTAGACGTGTGTACATTTTATTTCCCTTTCTTTCATTATGTATACTTGTTTGCACTTTGCTTTTTTTCCCACATACCAATGTCCTGAAAGTCACCCCTTTTCAGTTAGTATCAGTCTCTCGTTTTGTTTTTCGTAGTATTCCATGTAGCTATGTAGTATTCCATATTTTCTTCTACTACCTGTATGATTTCATACTTTACTCTTAGATCTCTGTGTTTGGAGTTTATTCTTACGAATGGTGTGAAGTATGGATCTAGTTTCATCTTTTTCCAAGTGGCTACCTAGTTGTCCCATTTACTCAAAAGTCCAGTGGTTTGAGATGCCACCTTTATGATATAGTACTTGGGCCTATTTTGTACTGTCTTATCTATTCCATTTGACTGTCTATTCACAATTGTTCACATTGTTCCCATCTATTCACAATCTACCACATTGTTTTAATTATAGATATTTCATAGAATATTTTAGTATCTGGTAGGTAGGCTTCTTATTGTAGTTTTTTTTTTTTTCAGTGTTTTCCTTTCATGTTTCTTTTTCCATGAGCACTTTGGTATCAGCTTGTCTAGTTTATACATTTATAATATAACATGGAGTGTAATTTATACATTAACAAGGGGTGTTTTTCCTTTTATCACATATCTTTGTGGCTTTTGTGTAGGAATGTTTTACAGCTTTCTTTATACAGGTTTTGCACATTTTGTGTTACATTTAGTTTCCTTTGTTGTTATCATAAATGGGATTTTCCTCTATTATCATGTCTTCTAACTAGTTGTTTGTGTATATGAAAACGATTGACTTCTATCTGTTCATTTTATAGGCTTACTGAAATCTTTTATGGTTTAGTCTTATCATTTGATTCTCATAGTTTGAGTTAATCTTATTGATTTTCTAGAGTTTTCCAGGTACTCTCATGTCATTTGAAATTCAAAGTAGTTCTGCTTATTCTTTTCTAATTCTTAAGTTTCTTACAATTCCTCTTAATTGCATTAGAAGAGATCTTCAGTGTATTGTTAAATAATCATGGATAGTGAGCATCCTTGCCTTCTCTGCCATTATTTTTTATTTTTAAATTTAATTTTATTAATTTTTTCCATCCCACGTGCCATGCAGGGTCTTAGTTCCCCAACCAGGGATCAAACCCACACCCCCTGCAGAGGAAGCACCAAGTCTTAACCACTCGACTGCCAGGGAAGTCACTGCCGTTAGTTTTAAAAAGACTATGTATATAAAAAATATTTTAAAAGACAGAAATAACTCTTTAGGTAAGACGTTTCTGGATATTTATCTGGTAAGATGAGATTATGGCCCTTTTCATGCCTAGAAACTAGAAAAATAGGTAAAAGTAAAAATTTGATTTTATAATAGTTCGTTGAAAACACTTGTGTTGGGCTCAGTTCTTCCTTTTTTCTTTAATGAACTCTTTAATAGTGATTTTTCTCTTTATTCATTCATTCATCTAAGATTTATAGAATGCCTATAATACTCCAGACACTATTACAGAGTCTTTATCTTTTAATTTTTACTACACCCATGTGAGTTAGGTATTATCCTCATTTTATAAAGGAAGAAATCAGGGTTGAACTGTGATTTTGAATCTGGTCTCCTAGGTCAAATTTTTCTAAATTCTCATATATTTCTTCCTCAGGGAGTAGACATGTAGATGAGTGACACTCAGTATATTTTTAGAAAGCAATTGTCTTACATTCTCTTCCCTTCCTTAAAGGTCACAAAGCTGTATTATTGTGGGGAGGCTTCTAGGTCTCTTCAAGTGGGACCTCAGCAACATTAATGGGAGTAATTTTGTTTTTAGTTATCATGAAAGGTTTGAGAGAAATGTTCTTTATAGTATCAGGGATCCAAACAACAAAAGGTTTTCCAGATGATGGTAAGTATATCAAGGTATTCAGGACCTAGAACAGTGCCTGACATAGCATAAGCACTCACATAAAAACAATTACAATTTATTTTTTACTCTGTTCTACATTCTGTTCTTGTACTGACTGGTTTAATCCTCACAACACCCCTAAGGGGCATATTTATTATTTTCTGTATTTTATAGATGAGGAAACTGATGTAGAAAAGTTAACTTGCTAAAGATTCCAAGCAATGAAGAAGCTGGAATTCTGCAGATCTCATGTTCATAACCACTACAACTATAAATCTTTCAAACAAATGGATGACATTCTGTGATCATGAAAGATACTGTTCAACCTCCTGAATGTATAACTACCAGCATTTCTCATCCAGGGTAAATTTTTCTGTTACTTAATGCAGTGGATGATTTTGAAATTGATAAAGAAAATTAAAAGGCTTTTGCACTCAAGAATGTAGAAGAAAGGCACCGAGATGCCTGAATTTCTTTGTCAGATATTTTGTTAAATCTAGATGTTTTGGTATTTCAACATTTTGGACTTCTTGCAGAAACCGTGCCAAGTGCCACGCGTAAACACAGCTTTTAAAGGCACAGTGCCGAGCACATAATCACATGTGCACATCCACACAAGGTTATATGGTATACAGGCAATTATAAACAGTCGCACCTCAACGGCCTTGGAGGTCAACCAGTCCAAAGACACTTTTCATGTCATATACTGAGGCCCAGGGAGGTTAAGACCGCAGTCACACAAAGCTGACATCGGGCGCGCGCTTTTCATTTTCTCAGGTTACCTAATACATTTGCTTGTATTTCCTCTCTTGGTTTGTTTTTTTTTGGGGGGTGCCCATTTGTGCAAAGGTAAATGGGTCTGGCTTCACGTGCTTGCGACCCCAAACACCATAAAACAGAAAGACGGTCAGGGCCCTGACTACCTGGCCAACTTGAGACGAACTAGTAGCGCAAGGTCAGAGAGCGCGCCAGGCCCGCCTCTGGGGTTCTGCGCTGAGACGTCGGCCGCCGCGCTTTCGCAACCCTCCGAGTGGGTGGTCGGACATACGCCACCCGGATGACACAGCTCCCAGTCCAGCTCCGCGGTCCGTTTTGGGAAAAGGCGGGCGCCCCGAGCCGTGGGGCCAGAGGGAAGACTAGGAAGCCGCAGGAGGGCACCTCGAGGAACAACAGAGTGACGTCATGGATCTTACTGCCTAATCGTGGTACCTCTGCTGGGCTCGGAACTCGCCCCACCCAGCGAACGCAAAGGACACCCCTCCCATCCGCGAAGACGCTGGGGGGCGTAGCCACCTACTGACAGGACCCTCGTGCAGTCACCATTGGACTGAAGAATGAGTGACGCGAGAGGCCCCGCCCCACCCCCGCCCTGCTCCTTCGCGGCGCCCCTCTCCGCTCCCGCCTCGTAGCTTGTGCTGTGGGCGCTGACGTGTCTGGGCGGGTGGTTGCGACTCCTCCCCGCGCGGGCAGCCACTCGTCGCGGCGACGGAGGGGCGGGGTGGCCGAGGCCGGCGCTACCCCTGGCCCCAGCTCCCGGCACGCCCCGCCGCCCCGGCCCCCCGGATGAGGTTATATATTCGGAGCGGGCGCTGGACGCCGATGAGTGGCCGAGCCGAAGGAGCTGGAGCTGGGCGGAGCTGTGGTCGCGCCGAGAGGTGAGGGGCTCCCAGCTCAGTCGCTGTCTACTCTTGCCACCCTGGAGGAGACGGCGGGACTCGGGACCCGGGGCGGGTGGGGTCCTGGTGCCGCCACGCACACGCTTCCACGGCCACGCGCGCGACGTGGACACGCGGCGCATGTACGTGCAAAGAGCCAGCAACCTGGCACACGCCGAGGAGCGCGCTACCCACCCACACTGCTCCCGTGTGGCCCGCTGCGCTTCTCAGCCTCGGCGACCCCGCTGGGAGTGCTGGCATGAGGGCGCCCACATGGGCAGTGTCTGCAATCAGGGGTTTGTCAAGCGGTTGGGAGTGGAGCCTCGCCTGGACCTGGGATGGGGTCCTTGAGGTTCTCAGGCTAGGGCCTTGTGGACAGTTATGCCAAGCTTGGGGAGCCTACTGTGGGGAGAATCGTTGGAACTGTGCGGTGGGAGTGAGTTGGGCTGTCCTGAGTATATGAGGAAAAGACTCTGAAAGCGTTGATGGTAAGGATTGGAGATGCTTGTGTGGGCCATGAGAGTGGGACAAAACCTACTTGCCACTTTCGTTTTGTTTTAATACTGGTGATGGAAGAGGGTTGAAATTTCTGGCTTTCCCCTGGCTTGGCCAAGCAGAAACATGGAATTGGAGGGTTCAGAGCACACATGAGCTGTATGGCTTCCCGAAGATTTTGTTAAGTTTGGCCTGACCCTATGCTATATTTATTTGTACATGGTTTATGAAATCTGAAATCAGGGAATAGTGATTATGATAATGTGTGTATGTTATTATGTAGTGCCTTTAGTTTAAGGGCTTTTTGGAAATTAACTAGGTGTGGACCGAAGGCAGTTTCTGTTCCTTCACTGTTATTGAGTTGCCTCACTTAGCTTGGGCTAAAAAAGACTTAATAGGCTATGCTGTGAAGCATTTAAAGGATTCAATGGTTATGCCTCCTCCATGACTATTTTTCAAACGCTCTAAGAGGTTACTTATCAATTTGGGGGACATAACATAGCCGTAGAGATAGAGGTAGGAAGGAGACCAGAAAAAGAGGGAGAAATACTAAATATCTTTTAAACTGGAATTTAAATTCTAATAAAGTTATATTTGATAATTGTGGACTACTGCCAAATATGTCATTGTTTTAATGCACATGCATTGCTATGGGCATGTAGCAAGTTCTGTCATAATTTCTAGATCTTCAACTTTTTCAGACTTTGGTTGTCAAAGTAAAAATCCTTGTCTAATTCTCTTATTCACTACTGCTTACCATTACACACACGCACACACCTCATCAGAATTAATGGAGAAAATAATACTATTTTTGTGGCATGGAGGTGGTTATATCTGGTTCATCCTGTAAAGTTCCTCTCCTACTTGTCCTGTACATTTTCTTCCTTTCTCCATTCTGTTGGCTTATGAACTCAGTTTTGCAAAGTGAGTCAGGTATAAGAAAATCAACTGTGTCTGTATTTTTGAATAAAGTACAAGTCACCTGTTTCTCTTTCTCTTGCCACCCCTCTCTTTTACACCCATACACACATGCACATACACACGCACATGGAGATAACAGAGTCTTTCTCCTGAGGGTCAGTATAGCATGATGGTTAAGAGCATGAATTTAGGAGTCAGGCTGTTAGGGTTTGAATCCTAGCTCTGTCACTTTACTGGTTTTGGACCTTGAGCACGTTATCTCTGTGGCTCAATTTCTTCCTCTGTAAAGTAATCCCAATAACAGCACCTTAGAGTTGTTTTGAGGATTAGCAACGATCTATAAAGCAATAAGAATCGTGCTGCCATATATATATATGTTAGTGTTCGTTGTTATTGCCCCTTCAAGGGACCCACAGATGTAGGTTCTCTTAACCTGAGTTTGTAAATGGTGTTTGATCTTTAATAGTCCTCATGAGGTAGAGAGTATTATTAATCCCACTTTACAGATGGGGAAACGGAGGCATAGGGAAATTAAGTAATTCAGCTGAACTCCAGAATTTTGCTCTCAACTACCTTGTATATTGCCTTTTACTATTCTTACAGGAGAAGATACTTGCTTTTCCTTTGGTACCAACTTTTCCTCTGTCCTTTATATCTAAGCTAAGCAATTATAATGCAGTGATGATTCTTTACAGTGTGTCTCAAATTTATCCCTTTCACTTTTATTTCCACTGCAGCAAATCTGGTCACTCTTTGGTTTTTCACACCTGCAATTGTCTTTTAACTTGTTTTCCTGCTTCTAGTTGTCCCTCCTTACAGTCTGTTTTGTGCCATGCTCTTTTCTCTCATCTCTCTAAAGCATGGTGGAACGGCCCTGTTTAGTAATCTGTGTTGGCTTCCTATTACCTACTCTGGTCTAAATTCCTTTGCTTAGTTTTCAAGGCTCTTCATGGATTAGCCCTAACTTACATCATTTCCCATCATTCTACATAAAACTTCAACTTTCTTACTGCTCTCCATCCTACACATGTTTACTTATCGTGGCCACCAGGCTCTGCTTGTTTCCTAATCTTGTCTATATAATCTGTTCAACCCTTGAGACAGACACAGCTAGATCATACTTCCTTTGTGAACTCTTTCGGGACAAGCCTGTCTTCTCTTGCATTTATCTGTATTAGCTGAGTAGATTAAATATTTCCTCATTTTCCTATTTTTTATTACTATTAACATTTGGCTGGATTATCATGGAATGCTCTTAAAAAGCATCTCTTTATCACTTGATTGTTATGTGTGTATTGCTTGTCCTTTAGGGCTCAATTCTTTTTTTAAAATTAAATTAAATTTATTTTTTATACAGCAGGTTCTTATTAGTTATCTATTTTATACATATTAGTGTATACATGTCAATCCCAATCTCCTAGTTCATCCCATCGCCACCCACCACATTCCCCCCTTGGTGTCCATACGTTTGCTCACTACATCTGTGTCTCTATTTCTGCCATGCAAACTGGTTCATCTGTACCATTTTTCTGGATTCCACACATACACTTAATATACCATATTTGTTTTTCTCTTTCTTACTTACTTCACTCTGTATGACAGTCACTAGATCCATCCATGTCTCTAGAAATGACCCAGTTTCGTTCCTTTTTATGGCTGAGTAATACTCCATTGTATATATGTACCAAATCTTCTTTATCCATTCATCTTTCAATGGGCATTTAGGTTGCTTCCATGACCTGGCTATTGTAAATAGTGCTGCAATGAACATTGGGGTGCATGTGTCTTTTTGAATTATGGTTTTCTCTGGGTATATGCCCAGTAGTGGGATTGCTGGGTCGTATGGTAGTTCTATTTGTAGTTTTTTAAGGAACCTCCATACTGTTCTCCATAGCGGCTGTATCAATTTACATTCCCACCAGCAGTGCAAGAGGGTTCCCTTTTCTCCACACCCTCTCCAGCATTTGTTGTTTGTAGATTTTCTGATGATGCCCATTCTAACTGGTGTGAGGTGATACCTCATTGTAGTTTTGATTTGCATTTCTCTAATAATTAGTGATGTTGAGCACCTTTTAATGTGCTTCTTGGCCATCTGTATGTCTTTTTTGGAGAAATGTCTATTTAGGTCTCCTGCCCATTTTTTGGTTGGGTTGTTTTTTTAATATTGAGCTGCTTGAGCTGTTTACATATTTTGAAGATTAATCCTTTGTCCGTTGATTCGTTTGCAAATATTTTCTCCCATTCTGAGGGTTGTCTTTTCGTCTTGTTTGTAGTTTCCTTTGCTTTGCAAAAGCTTTTAAGTTTCATTAGGTCCCATTTATTTATTTCTGTTTTTATTTCCATTACTCTCGGAGGTGGATCAAAAAAGATCTTGCTGTGATTTATGTCAGAGTGTTCTGCCTATGTTTTCCTCTAAGAGTTTTATAGTGTCCAGTCTTACATTTAGGTCTCTAATCCATTTTGAGTTTATTTTTGTGTATGGTGTTAGGGAGTGTTCTGATTTCATTCTTTTACATGTAGCTGTCCATTTTTCCCAGCACCACTTATTGAAGAGACTGTCTTTTTTCCATTGTATATCCTTGCCTCCTTTATCATAGATTAGTTGACCATAGTGTGTGGGTTTATCTCTGGGCTTCCTATCCTGTTTCATTGATCTATATTTCTGTTTTTGTGCCAGTACCATATTGTCTTGATTACTGTAGCTTTGTAGTATAGTCTGAAGTCAAGGAGCCTGATTCCTCCAGCTCCATTTTTTTTCCCTCAAGACTGCTTTGGCTATTCATAATCTTTTGTGTCTCCATACAAATTTAAGATTTTTTTGTTCTAGTTCTGTAAAAAATGCCAGTGGTAATTTGATAGGGATTGCATTGAATCTACAGATTGCTTTGGGTAGTATAGTCATTTTCACAATATTGATTCTTCCAATCCAAGAACATGGTATATCTCTCCATCTGTTTGTGTCATCTTTGATTTCTTTCATCAGTGTATTATAGTTTTCTGAGTACAGGTTTTTACCTCCATAGGTAGGGTTATTCTTAGGTATTTTATTCTTTTCATTGCATGGTGAAATTAAGGATTGTTTCCTTAATTTCTCTTTCTGATCTTTTGTTGTTAGTGTATAGGAATGTAAGAGATTTCTGTGCATTAATTTTGTATCCTGCAACTTTACCAAATTCATTGATTAGCTCTAGTAATTTTCTGGTGGCATCTTTAGGATTCTCTATGTATAGTATCATGTCATCTACAAACAGTGACAGTTATACTTCTTCTTTTCCAATTTGTATTCCTTTTACTTCTTTTTCTTCTCTGATTGCTGTGACTAGGACTTCCAAAAGTATGTTGAATAATAGCGGCGAGAGTGGACATCCTTGTCTTGTTCCTGATCTTAGAGGAAATGCTTTCAGTTTTTCACCATGGAGAATGATGTTTGCTGTGGGTTTGTCGTATATGGCCTTTATGATGTTGAGGTAGGTTCCCTCTATGCCCACTTTCCGGAGACTTTTTATCATAAGTGGGTGTTGAATTTTGTCAAAAGCTTTTTCTGCATCTATTGAGATGATCATATGGTTTTTATTCTTCAGTTTGTTAATATGGTGTATCACAGTGATTGATTTGTGTGTATTGAAGAATCCTTGCATCCCTGGGATAAATCCTACTTGATCATGGTGTATGATCCTTTTAATGTGCTGTTGGATTCTGTTTGCTAGTATTTTGTTGAGGATTTTTGCATCTATATTCATCAGTGATATTGGTCTGTAATTTTCTTTTTTTTGCAGTATCTTTGTCTGGTTTTGGTATCAGGGTGATGGTGGCGTCATAGAATGAGTTTGGGAGTGTTCCTTCCTCCACAATTTTTTGGAAGAGTTTGAGAAGGATGGGTTTTAGCTCTTCTCTAAGTGTTTGATAGAATTCAACTGTGAAGCCATCTGGTCCTGGACTTTGTTTGTTGGAAGATTTTTAATCACAGTTTCAATTTCATTACTTGTGATTGGTCTGTTCATGTTTTCTATTTCTTCCTGGTTCAGTGTTGGAAGGTTATACCTTCCTAAGAATTTGTCCATTTCTTCCAGGTTGTCCATTTTATTGGCACAGAGTTGCTTGTAGTAGTCTCTTAGGATGCTTAGTATTTCTGCGGTGTACATTGTAACTTCTCCTTTTTCATATCTAATTTTATTGATTTGAGTCCTCTCCCTCTTTTTCTTGATGAGTCTAGCTAAAGGTGTATCAATTTTGTTTACCTTCTCAAAGAACCATCTTTTAGTGTTATTGATCTTTGCTATTGTTTTCTTTGTTTCTGTTTCATTTATTTCTGCTCTGATCTTTATGATTTCTTTCCTTCTGCTAACTTCAGGTTTTGTTTATTCTTCTTTCTCTAGTTCCTTTAGGTGTAAGGTTAGATTATTTATTTGAGATTTTTCTTGTTTCTTGAGGTAGGATTGTATTGCTATAAACTTCCTTCTTAGAACTGCTTTTGCTGCATCCCATATGTTATAGGTCTTCATGTTGTCATTGTAAGTTGTCTCTAGGTATTTTTTGATTTCCTCTTTGATTTCTTCAGTGATCTCTTGGTTTTTTAGTAGTGTACTGTTTAGCCTCCATGTATTTGTGTTTTTTATAGCTTTTTTCTGTAATTGATTTCTGATCTCATAGCGTTTTGGTCAGAAAAGACGCTTGATATTTCAGTTTTCTTAAATTTTCCAAGGCTTGATTTGTGACCTAAGATGTGATCTATCCTCGAGAATGTTCCATGTGCACTTGAGAAGAAAGTGTATTCTGCCACTTTTGGGTGGAATGTCCTATAAATATAAATTAAATCTATCTGCTCTGTTGTGTCATTTAAAGCTTGTGTTTCCATATTAATTTTCTGTCTGGATGATCTGTCCATGGGTGTAAGTGAGGTGTTAAAGTCCCCTACTATTATTGTGTTACTGTCGATTTCCTCTTTTTTTTTTTTCGATTTCCTCTTTTATAGCTGGTAGCAGTTGCCTTATGTATTGAGGTGCTCCTGTGTTGGGTGCATATATATTTATAATTGTTATAGCTTCTTCTTGGTTTGATCCCTTGATCATTATATAGTGTCCTTGTCTCTTGTAACATTCTTTATTTTAAGGTCTATTTTATTTGATATGCGTATTGCTACTCCAGCTTTCTTTTGATTTCCATTTGCATGGAATATCTTTTTCCATCCCCTCACTTTCAGTCTGTATGTGTCCCTAGGTCTGAAGTGGGTCTCTTGTAGACAGCATATATATTGGTCTTTTTTTTTTATCCGTTCAGCGAGCTTGTGTCTTTCGGTTGGAGCATTTAATCCATTCACTTCTAAGGTAATTATCGACATGTATGTTCATATTACCATTTTCTTAATTGTTATGGGTTTGTTTTTGTAGGTCCTTTTCTTCTCATGTGTTTCCCACTTAGAGAAGTTCCTTTAGCATTTGTTGTAGAGGTGGTTTGGTGCTGCTGAATTCTCTTAGCTTTTGCTTGTCTGTAAAGCTTTTGATTTCTCCATTGAATCTGAATGAGATCCTTGCTGGGTAGCATAATCTTGGTTGTAGGTTCTTCCCTTTCATCACTTTAAATAAAAAGTGCCACTCCTTTCTGGCTTGTAGAGTTTCTGCTGAGAAATCAGCTGTTAACCTTATGGGAGTTAATTATATGTTATTTGGCGTTTTACCCTTGTTGCTTTCAATAATTTTTCTTTGTCTTTCACTTTTGTCAATTTGATTACTGTGTGTCTTGGCGTGTTTCTCCTGGGGTTTATTCTGCCTGGAACTCTTTGCATTTCCTGGACTTGTGTAGCTATTTCCTTTCCCATGTTAGGGAAGTTTTCTACTATAATCTCTTCAAATATTTTCTTGGGTCCTTTCCTTCTCTCTTCTCCTTCTGGGACCCCTATAATGCAAATGTTGTTGCGTTTAATGTTGTCCCAGAGGTCTCTTAGACTGTCTTCATTTCTTTTCATTCTTTTTTCTTTATACTGTTCCGCAGCAGTGAATTCCACCATTTTGTCTTACAGGTCACTTATCCGTTCTTCTTCCTCAGTTATGCTGCTATTGATTCCTTCTAGTGTATTTTTCATTTCAGTTATTGTGTTGTTCATCTCTGCTTGTTTGTTCTTTAATTCTTCTAGGACTTTGTTAAACATTTCTTGCATCTTCTCGATCTTTGCCTCCATTCTTTTTGTGAGGTCCTGTATCATCTTCACTATCATTATTCTGAATTCTTTTCCTGGAAGGTTGCCTATCTCCACTTCATTTAGGTGTTTTTCTGGGGTTTTATCTTGTTTCTTCATCTGGTACAATGTCCTCTGCCTTTTCATTTTGTCTGTCTTTCTGTGAATGTGGTTTTCCTTCCACAGGCTGCAGAATTGTAGTTCTTCTTGCTTCTGCTGTCTGCCCTGTGGTGGATGAGGCTATCTAAGAGGCTTGTCCAAGCTTCCTGATGGGAGAGACTGGTGGTGGGTAGAGCTGGGTGTTGCCCTGGTATGCAGAGCTCTGTAAAACTTTAATCTGCTTGTCTGCTGATGGGTGGGGCTGGGTTCCCTCCTTGTTGGTTGTTTGGCCTGAGAAGACCCAGCACTGGAGCCTACGAGTGGAGCTCTTTGGTGGGGCTAATGGCGGACTCTGGGAGGGCTCATGCCAAGGAGCACTTCCCAGAACTTCTGCTGCCAGTGTCCTTGTCCCTGTGGTGAGTCACAGCCACCCCCCACCTCTGCAGTAGACCCTCCAACACTAGCAGGTAGGTCCGGTTCAGTCTCCCGTGGGCTCACAGCTCTCTCCCCTGGGTTCCGATGTGCACACTACTTCATGTGTGCCCTCCAAGAGTGGAGTCTCCACTTCCCCGAATCCTGTCAAAGTCCCGCAATCAAATCCCACCAGCCTTCAAAGTCTGATTCTCTAGGAATTCCTCCTCATCTTGCCGACGCACAGTTTGGGAAGCCTGATATGGGGCTCAGAAACTTCACTTCATTGGGTGGACCTCTGTGATATAAGTGTTCTCCAGTTGGTGCGTTACCCACCCAGCGGCTATGGGATTTGACTTTATTGTGATTGCGCCCCTCCTACCATCTCATTGTGGTTTCTCCCCTGTCCTTGGATGTGAGGCATCTTTTTTGGTGAGTTCCAGTGTCCTCCTGTCAATGATTGTTCAGCAGTTGTGATTCTGGTGCTCTCGCAAGAGGGAGTGAGTGCACGTCCTTCTATTCCACCATCTTGAACCAATCTCCTAGGGCTCAATTCTTAGTAAAGACAGTGGACATATTTTATTGCTTCTTATGGAGGTTGCTCTTGAAATAAAATGTATTTTTTGTAATTATAGGGTTCCTGTCTTCTTGATATTGTTTGATTCTGAATTCTGTGTTTCTGTCCTTAGAGATAAAAGGAGAAGGGTTGAAATATTAAACAGTCAAGTGTTCTTTCAGTAGTAGCTTAGTGGTCAGAGGAGTAGTATAGAGGCAACTAAAGCCCTGGGATCAGACTGTCTGCATTCACACCCTAGCTCCACCAGTCAGACAGGTTGCTTTGCCTCTCTGTGCCTCATTCTCCTCAACTGTAAAGTGATGATAATAATAGTATTTATGTCATAGAGCTGTTGAAAATTACATGAGACCATGTAGGTAAAGTACTTGGTGCAGTGCCTGGTATATAAGAATAATTAGCATTGTCTTACAAGTTTGATCTCTTATGAGTATGATCATGATGGAAAGGCAGAATTTCCTTAACATCAAGGGTTTAAAATTTTTTTTTTACTTTTTATTTTATTAAGTTTTTTTTTTTTTGTCACACTGTGGGGCTTGCAGGATCTTACTTTCCCGACCAGGGATTGAACCCGGGCCCTGGCAGTGAAAGCGCTGAGTCCTAACCACTGGACCACAGGGAACTCCCAAGATTTTTTTTTTTAATGTACTTATTTTTTATTTTTATTTTTTTTGTGGTACGCGGGCCTCTCACTGTTGTGGCCTCTCCCATTGCGGAGCACAGGGTCCAGACGCGCAGGCTCAGTGGCCATGGCTCACGGGCCCAGCCGCTCTGCGGCACGTGGGATCTTCCTGGACTGGGGCATGAACCCGCGTCCCCTGCATCGGCAGGCGTACTCTCAACCACTGCACCACCAGGGAAGCCCTAATGTACTTATTTTTAGCAGGAAAAATCTCCTCAGGGTTTGAGGTTGGACTTTGACCTGCTTTTCATTTCTTTTCTCTTTCAGGTTTACAGGTGCAGAAATTACACCCCAGTTATCACAAAACTTGGCTACCAGAGCATTATGAATGTTAATGACCTCAAACTCAGGTTGTCCAAAGCTGGGCAAGAACACCTATTGCAATTCTGGAATGAGCTGGAAGAAGCCCAACAGATAGAACTTTTCGCAGAGCTCCAGGCCATGAACTTTGAGGAGCTGAACTTCTTCTTCCAAAAGGCCATTGAAGGATTTAACCATTCTTCCCAGCCAGAGAAAGTGGACTCACGGATGGAACCTGTCCCTCGAGAGGTGTTGGGCAGTGCTACCAGGGATCAAGATCAGCTGCAGGCCTGGGAAAGTGAAGGTACTGAGCATGGGAAGATTTGCTCTAAGGCTTATTATGAGATGTACTAAAACCATTAAAGTAACAATATTTTCACTTCCTTGAGAAGTGACAGACTGTGTGGCCAAGAGGCCGCAGTGGTTCCTGTTGCCAGTGTCTCCATTCTCTTTTCATTTCTGGTGCCTGATTCAAGGCTCTTCTCATTCAAGTCATAATTTGCCTCTAGTCTCTTTCCTTTCTCAGTGTCCATACTTCTATTAGATTTCCCTTCCCGAATTACAAACTGAATGGTTCAGTTTATGCTAGCTTACTCCAAAACCCTTCCCTAACACGGCCCCATCCAGTCTTGTCTCTTATGTTTCTCTTCACTCCTACCACCCCACACCTTTCAGCCGGACCCTGTAATTCACCTTTCTCTGAACATTCTAATATGCCTTTCCTGCCTTTGCTCGTGCTCATCCTTAGCTGGGTCTGGCCTTTACCCCTTCTCTATGTAGCTGGATCACCTTGTGACGCCACCCATCTCCTGGAGCTGTGCAGTGAGGTGGCTCTGCCACTTGGGAAACTAACACTCATTCTCCAAGGTTCACCACACATACTCTTTGATCTGTCGCCTTTTTGTCAGTGTCCCAGGTTGAAATTATTTGTCCATGCTCATCTTTCATTTTTCCTTATAATAAGGGTTGTTTATATCTATCTTCATCATTACATTGTAAACTTTTAAAGAGCAGCCCGCGTCCTAGGTGTCTACATATGTCACATAGCATTTAGAGCAGTGTTTGCAGTTATATGTTGGTCGATAAATGTTTGTTGAATTTCCCCAATGCTTTTTCCTCTGAAACATATCATAAAATCTGTCCCCATAACTAGTAATAATGAGTGCTTTTGACAATGGCAAAAAGCTAAAATTTAGCTTTTTTTGGTAGGGTTAAGAACTGTGGTTTTTATAATCTACTCCTTCTCCATAAGTAAAGGTGACTAAATATTGCAGGCCCTTGAGTGTTTGTACATGCTTCTTGTCAAATCTAGACCTCATTTCCTCAGCTGTAGAATGAACAGATTGGACTAATACTTTTTCCTTTTTAAAAAAACATTACTTTATCGCAAAAATAATATCAAAGTAACAGAAATACTGTAGAGAAATTGCCCATAACCTCATCAAATCTATGCTTTTATCTGTCCACATTGCCACCTAGTACTGGTTTATATACATATTTACTTTTATTGATATGATTTATAGTCTATATTTGCACCACACTATGGGTATTTTATTGTCTTTTGGTTTTTGGCACTCCCTGCAACCCCCCAAAAAAGAAACGTAACTGCCATTATCAACCTTCTTCTCTGCCATTATCTTGATGTCTTTCTCTGGGCTTACAGATCTACTGTTTTTCAAACTGTTCCAAAGACCTCTAGGGTTTCGACTGCTGGTGAAACTGTGGAGAGGGGGGGAACAGATACTAAACAGGTAGGTCTCCAGCCCCTTCATCTCCCCACTCCAGGAGCAGTTCTACTTTGACCTGTTTTTGTGTATTTGATACATAAACAAATAAACTTCTTTACATGAGGTTTTACTTAAAAGGGGTTTAAGTAAAGATTAAAAACATTGAAAATAATTGGATGATCTTCAAGGAAGGCCCTTTCATATTTAAAATGCTTGGTAGTGGCTAACCTCGCTTCTTATTTAGAACAGGGCTCTGTCACTAAGATGTGAGAGAGTGACTTCCAGATGGATCCTTCTGAATGGTGGACAGTAGTGACACTGTGACTGCCACTAACATTGGATTCATTAATCTCTCCCTCCCTCCCTGGGTTTCACCAAAAGCCACACAGGACCTCTTCTTACCCTCTGGTCTTCCAGCTGCCTATATTTCTCCTTGTGATTTTATGGAGATAAAGTCTTAGAATTAACTCTTATGGAAAGCCAAAGATTTGGCCTTATATAATGGGGACCTTGAGCAACAATCAAGACTTCCTATAGTTTGAGTCTTCTTTATGGCCTTTTTGTTGGAATCTGTGGAACAAAAGTCCACATTTATGACTTTTCATTTAGATTAAAATCCAGAACTGTTACAAGCAAGTCTAGTATAAGACGATGCAAGGCAAACTTCCTTTTGGCTTCCTGTCAAGGGAAGAATATTTATTTGTGGCTTAAGCAGTAGGGGTGGAGGGGGAGACTTTTTAACTGACGTTACAACCTTTTCATTAGATAGAAACTGCCATATGTGTGCAAATTCATAACAAAATGAAGTTTCTGCAGTAAGTTATCAAAGGAAAGAGATTGCCATTGCAAAGATTACAATGCTTTATTTCAGATAGTAGGAAATTCCTGATAATTGTATCAAAGACAGCCTCCCCGCAGCCCCCGCTGCACCTGCCCCCATCCTACTGCCCCAGGATAGGGGAAATAAAAGCATTGTACAATAATTTCAAAGTGTCTGGTGGCTATTGACATTAGACCTTTTACCACCTAGGGTGGAAAATTATTGGTGAAGGATAAATACATAAGCTACCACTGTGCTCTTTATTGAAGAGAGATCTTGTTTTGATTTAATTCTTGAAGTGTTCTGGCCAGTTATAGAAAATGGAATGTAGAGGGGTAACTGAAAAACCTCTATCTTACAAAACTGAGATCTTGGAAGAAGTAGTTCAGAAGCTTCGATGAGAATATCATTTTAGTAAAGATATTCACACTGGGAAAATATATTTGCTTAAAAAAATCCCATTCTTATTAAAATAAATGCATGCTTAAACTGAACACAAAACAATCTTGTAATTCTGTTATAATAAGAAATTAATATTCAGTGTTAGCCCTTTTTTTTTACCTGAGACATTTAAAAAAATTAATCTATATAGCGTTGTAGAAAAGTAAATGGATTGTTTAGAAAAAATGTATTCATAACATAATCCTCCTCTACATTTTCTGAAATCTAGTGCAGTGATATTTCTAATAGATTTGTTTTATTTTAAAAGTAACACATACTTATTTTGGAGAAGTTGGAAAATACTAAGAATTACAAAGGAAAAAAGATAAATTTCTGCTGTTCCACAATCCAGAGAGAAATACTCGTTAGTAATACTTTATAGTATTTTCTTAAATACATACACGTACATTAGGATTATAGTTTATGTATAGTCTTGTAGCCTGCTCCTGAAATTGTTGTTATGAAAAATTTCAAGCATATTTGGAAGCAAATATTTGGTGACAAAAAATAGTATAATGAACTTCTATATATGCATTACCTTAATTAAATAATTATCAAAATTTTGCTAATTTTGCTTCATCTATCCGTCTTTCATTTTTCTCTGCTGTAGTATTTTAAGGCAACTTGCAAACATTATGTTTACCCTCATAAAATTCAGTATGCATCTCTTAAGTATAAGGACATTTTCTTCCTAATTACGATGCCATTATTATACCTAATGAAATTCACAATAATCCCCCAGTATCTAAAACCAGTTCAAATAGAGATTTCCCTTATTAGTCTACTTTTTGTGCTTAATATTTTGGGGAAGTAGTTAATCCATAAAATAATTGTTTCACCTGTAAAATGTGATTAAAAATTAAAGACTTAAAATATCTCCTCTCTTGTGTATAGTCTTTCTTCATTTCCACCAGTTGAATAGCCTGTTTACCCCACCCCTTGTCCAGGGGTGCTGAAAGTTTAGATAGAAAGCTCTGGCAATGCTCTACATCAGAAGCACCTGTGCCAACCTCCTTGTTTCAGGCACATGCCCATATCAAAGAGTATGTATGAGAGGAACTAGTCCAAGCAGGAAGTTATCTGGGAAGCAGTTGACCTGTGAGAGGCCACTGTAAACTCTTCTCTCTGTTTGTTGTAAATGTTATCAGGAAAAGTGCTCAGACTCTGTTGGGCTAACATTCATTACTCCCCAAGGAGAGAGGTATACCCCTGCCCTGGAAATGGTTCATTCTGGCTTGATTTTTTTTTGTTTTTTAAACTTCTGATTTAGTGTGTGTAAGGTCCTAATTTCTGTGGGAAGGTAATTAACCCTAGTGACCTGTAATGAAAAGATGATATAGTAATGTACTTTTCAGGGGTTTTTTTCCATATATTTGCAGAAGTTTTGGGATAGAAGTTCATAATTTCCTAATTGTCACATGGGTTAAGTACATTTATAATCAGTTAACATTTTTCAAATAGGTGCAGTGCTGCCCATATAAAATTTATGTTATGACCCATACAGTTTGAAATCATGTATATTGCCATGTAACTAAAAGGCTTACTGAATTTTATTGGCCTGCTTAATTTCAAGAAGTATTTTATCTGTCATTATAAAACAGATACTAATTTATGTGTTACACACTTTTGATAAATATTGAAGTTTTATTGTAGTAACACAGATGAAATGGATGAATACTTCAGCCCCACACGGTTTGGTATTGTTAACAACAGCTGTAGCTACATTTATTTAATTCTTGAATTGCAGCTGGCTTTGATACTCTAGGGACTGCTTTCTTTCCTCTTGTTTTTCTCTGTCTGCTCATAAGTGAGATGCATACGCAGGAAGAAGTTAATGCAGAGACACCTTTTTATCACAAATATTTATGGATTGTGTTATAATTCATTATAATAGTTGTGGCTAGATGGAGATGAGATGTAAATGTAGATCTGCCTGGAAATGTACCCCTGGCAAGCATGGTCTCAATGCTACTTTTAAGACATAGTGATTAGATGGGTTATCAGGTCCACAGATGGAAAGAAGAATTGGAGAAAGTATGGCTGTTGGGAGCTTAGGAAACAAACACATGCCATTTTTTTTTTTTTTTTTTTTTTTGCGATACGCGGGCCTCTCACTGTTGTGGCCTCTCGCACTGCGGAGCACAGGCTCCGGACGCGCAGGCTCAGCGGCCATGGCCCACGGGCCCAGGGGCCCAGCCATTCCACGGCATGTGGGATCTTCCTGGACCAGGACACAGACCCACGTCCCTTGCCTCAGCAGGCGGACTCTCAACCACTGCACCACCAGGGAAGTCCATGCCATTTATATCAATGAAGAAAGAGACCACTATCAGCTGTTGGTTAGCACAGCTTTAGAATGGAAACATTTGGAAATTTAGAATGAAGCAGTAGTTTAGGGAACTGATCCAAGGAAGAGAAGGTTATACAGTGATATTTTGATAACCAGAATCTGCGGAAAGTGCTGGTTGGTGTTGCTTGGCCATCTGGCAAGCAGGAGCTGAGATGTGAAGCTGACTCTGGGAGTGTGGCTCTTACCTTTTACAGGTAAGGGAGCTGAGAGAAGAAACTTACTTTTGGACCGAAGGTAAAAGTAAGAAGGCAGGAAGGATGATTAGACCCATATTAACAGTACAACTTAAAACACATGTGCTCTATAAAGAAAATAAATAGTACCAAAAAACAAAGACCTTTGTGTCCAGAATATTTATCTGGGACTTTTTGGGAACATGTTTAGAAATATTTTTGATTCCAGCACCTTTGGTGGTATGTGAGGGTCCAGACAGACTGCAGTTATTTATCTGCCATTCTAAAATGGTGCAAAACCTGACCTGAACAGACATGAGACTATTGATAAACTTTTTTTATCCCACTTAATGTGATAATAAGGTACTGTCTCAGATCTGCTGGGGTAAAATATAACATATTGTCTGTGTACTATATTCCCTTTCTAAATTTTGAAGAGTTCTGCATTCTGAAATAAAATTCTGAAATAAATCTGGTTTAGGTAAGGGATTGTGGACCTGTATTTTAAAATAATGCTTTTTGGGTCAGTGACAGCAGAGTTAAATTTATTTCCTAGAAACCATAGTTTCTTTCATAACTCAAGGAATAACCAAATGTAAAACGGTTTTCAAAACTGCTTTATATGGTTCCCTTTTCCCTTCAGATTGCTTCATCTCAGCCAGTCTTTGTTACATGGTGGTTGTGGGGAGTGTTTAAGCGCAACACGGAGCTGGAATGCTGTTAGAAATTCAGTGTTTGGCAAGTTTTGGAGAATGTGGGCTCTTCTCAGCTCAGCAGCTTTTCCATGTAGGGTGATGGGTAAGATAGATTTAAAAAAAAAGGCAGCACAACCTCTCATGAATTCAGTGGAAAAGAGAAGAAAGGGCAAGAAGGAAATAGGAAGGACAGTTTACACCCCTAAAAATTATGGTGCTGTATAATTTATCTGTTAAATGTTTGGGTGTGATAAAAGACTGCTGTAGGCAGTGCAGTGCTGGTGAATAGGCCCTGGGGTCAAGTTCTGATCCTGATTCACACTTTTTAGTTGTGTGATCTTGGGCAAGATCATTAACTCATCTGAGCCTATTATCTCTAAAATGGAGAAAATTATACCTACCTTTTAGATTTTAGTTACTATTTTGGAGTCTAACATTACCCATGGTATTTTATTTTCAAACTCTGATAAAGTACAATGAAATGCCATGGAGAAAAGGACAAGGACAATCTAGTTATAGGCAAGGAAGAAAGAGAGAAAATTAATTCTTAGATAGCTAAGCTCTCAGCTTTACATCAAAGATGAGAATTATGGAAATATCTAATGTGCTTTTAAATTTTTTGATTGAAAAAATTGCTAGAAAGTTCTTGCATAACATCCTTGGCTGTACTTAGTTACTAGCGAAGACAGATTGTAAAATCAGGACAGTTCTGATTTTATAATGGATTTATTAAGAATATTTCTTTAAGTTCACAATGTACTAGTATATTAGCTTTAGGAAAGCCCAATATATCAAAAACACATAAAGCATAAAGCTGGTAAATTAGACAAACCTGCATTCCCTAAAGATGTAAAAAATAATAATAATTGATACTGGCCACCACTGCCCCCTCTGACCTGGCCTACGATTGTGGATAGTGGCCTGCCTTGTTCATAGAATTTCTGAAAATTTTAATGAAAGTATGAAATTCAGAAAATAGAACAAAACCCATCAACCATTGCTTTACCACATCTGACCTTTTACAGCGTTTCTAGCTTCCCAGAGATCCAGTTTCTATGTTGCCTCTTCCCACAAGCTACTCTACCTTCTGGTGCTGAAGCTGTCTACCTTAGAGTTATGAGGTAGCTCTTAGAAATGGTACATCTCAAGATTTTATTTTATTTTATTTTTTAATCCAAACTGAGAGCCTCTGTCTCTTAATAACATTTATAGTTTCAAAAAAACTCCATGTCACATCCTTCTGAGCTGCAATAGATGGCCCATTTTTAAAAAAAGAAGGCATTTTAATAAATTTTACTGAAGTATAATTACATACAGTAAAATGCGCTAGTTTTATGAGTTTTTAGCAAATTTACACACCCATGTAACTACCACCCCAATCAGATATACAACATTTCCATCATTCCACAAAGTCTACTGATGCCCTTTTGCAGGCAAATCCCCTAAGCTCATTCACTTGTTGGGTTTCAAACCCAGTTGTCCTGACTTCAGAGCCCAGCTTCTTAACCGTTGGACTACACTGCTTTCCCAACTCAGGGTTTCTTTTCTTTACATTTACTGGATGGTAGCTTGTCTAGTATATTTACATGCTCATTGATTGATTAATTGTTATTGATTGATTTATCAGCTGGAGGTGATTTAATAGCATCATCATTCATCCTGAAGCCTAGGGATCTGCTTTTATTCTATCTTTTTCTTAACTTGCCACATCTGATAAGTTGTCAAGTGCTTGTAAAACATTTATAACATCTCTTGGTCTTTGCCTTCCAACCTTATCAGAATAAAAATTATTAGTTCATTAAAGTATATTATTCATTGTTTGGTGTTTGGTTGGGTTATATAAATTTAATTTTTTAATAATAAAAATGTTTTTATTAACAAGATAGTCATCCATGATTACTTGTGAATTCCTTGTCTTTATGCCGTATGCAGATAGGGTGACTCTTTGTATATGTAATCCTAAAGTGTTGAATTATAGAGTGATAACACGTATTTTCTTTTTTAGGACTTTTCCAGATTTCTCAGAACAAAGTGGCAGTTCTTCTTCTAGCTGGTGGGCAGGGGACAAGACTTGGTGTTGCATATCCCAAGGGGATGTATGATGTTGGTTTGCCATCCCATAAGACACTTTTTCAGATTCAAGCAGAGCGTATCCTGAAGCTTCAACAGTTAGCTGAAAAATATCATGGCAACAAATGCATCATTCCGTGGTAAGATATTTCTCATTATGGGACAGTGTCTGAACATATGTTGGTTTATAATATTCAAAATGCATATGTACTTTATTCATAGGTAGATGTATTTCCTGTTACTACAGATTTTCTTGGGCGCTATAATTTACTATATATGTTAAAAGTAATATGTGTTACAGCTAGATAATCACTGTAGCCTTAACAAGCAATATATACTCACCTCCAACTTTTAATCCCTACCTGAGTACCTTTGGGTACGCAGAGGGTTCTCTCGGTCTAGAAACTTCATATTGATTGTTAGTTTGTCTATGTATAGAATTTTTGATTGAAAATCAGTTTCCCTCTGAAATTTGAAAGCATTGCTCTATTGTTTCAGCATTGCTTTGGAGAGGTCCATTGCCATTCTGATTCCCAGTCTTTTTTTTTTTCCCCGTTTTGCTCTGAAAGAATTTGGGGTCTCTTTTTATCTTTAGTAACTGAAATTTCATGATGACGTGGTATGGATCTGTTTTCAGTCATTGCTGTGGGCACTCAGTGGATTCTCTCACTCTAGAAACTCATATCCTTAAGTATTGGGTTATCTAGTCCTCCTGAAACCTCACCTTTCTCCTATACACACCAGCTGAAAGCCCCATTGATTTCTCTGCTGTGGGCCAAACTGGAATTCTCAGTCTCTGATAGTATGCCAGGTCCTCAGGGCCTATCTCGGCCAGTGTTCATCTTCTAAACACCAAGAGATTACAGGAAATTCTGCTCTGTTTTTTAAAAGGTTTTGATTTAGCTCTTAAATCTGTTTCTCAGAGGAGCTTTGAAAGTTAGCATGTTTTGAGGGGGAAACCAGCTGTGCGTTTGAAATCCTTCAAGTCCCTAATCTTGTTATTTTAGCCCCAGGTGACCAACAAAAACTCTGCTCGTTTCTCTGTCCTTCTGCCTGGTCCAAGCTCAGATTCTCTACCACTAGCCTTTACCTCAGATCAGCAAATACCCCCAGGAAAAGGCAGCTGCATATCTTTAGCTCTGCTTTGAAAGATTCTCACTCTCTTGAATTTTAGTTCTAATCCATGTTGCTTTTGTAGCTCTCTGATGCCTTTAAAAATAGGCTTTTTGTAATTTCCTCAGCTTTTCTAGCTATTAAGGATGGTATTGGCCAACTGTGAACTATTTTCTTCATTTTTATTCCCTCGGGGATTTTTGAAGGACATCTGTGTTCTTAGCGGCCAAAATTCTACTTACAGCCCTGGCCTCCCACTATCGTGTTGGATTTTCTTCTTTTTCTTTCTCCTCATAGCTCAGAATTTATTTTTCTTATGTGGAACAGTTTAGTCACTTCTTTTGTCACCTAAATCATGATGCCCAAAGTTTTTGTGCCCAGGGTTCATAATACCCATAATACCCAGGAAATTTTGTTAATCAGACAGATATTGACTGTGCTGGGAAATTATATAGTGTTCTTCATTTAACAGATATTAATTGAGTACCTACTTCTGGGTGCTGGGAACCGAGTTAGACAGAACCAAAATAGACAGAAGTCCCTACTTATATATGGTTTAAGGGGAAAAGCTATTGTAGTCACTAATTATGGTTTTAGATAGAATTTTTTCTCTTTTGCTACAGTGGCATGGATTGGATATTTGTGACAACAGAGAGTATAATTACACTTTTATGATTTTAAATAAAGGGTGAGCAGAGCCCAGATTCCATTTCAAAATTTTTGTGAGAAGAACCATAAGAGATAATTAGAATGTATTACGTTTACCCTTTTCTCCCTATTGCTAGAATAGGAGATTTCAACCTAGAATACACTTTTCAGAGTACTAAAATGTTTACTTGAGCCAGTTGTAGGCTCTCTGTTACAGGAGATATGTTTTAATATTGTTACAGATTTATTTTATACATAAGGATTGATGAAGTTACTGGAAGAAATTCCCCTTGGGTAGCAGCTAATGCTGCCTTATCCAGGAAGAAGATGAAGGAAGTGAAAACAATAAACAGTGCTCTCAAAAATTTTCTTTAGCTTAGGAAATAGACAAGACTTTACTTTGCCCTAATTCACATAGCGCTATGGCTTAGAAGATTTACTTTTCTTTTCCAGGTATATAATGACCAGTGGCAGAACAATGGAATCTACAAAGGAATTCTTCACAAAGCACAAGTACTTTGGTTTAAAAAAAGAGAATGTAATATTTTTTCAGCAGGGTATGCTGCCTGCTATGAGTTTTGATGGGAAAATTATTTTGGAGGAGAAGAACAAGGTTTCTATGGCTCCAGGTTTGTAACCATTCTTATTTAATGGTGACTAGAAGTGGTAGTAACACAACTCATTAAATTGTTTTTTTGAAGTACAAGTTGATTTACGATATGTAGCTCTTTAAGTTTTGATTCTTTTTTTTAATACGGTGATTTGGATGTTAAAAATTAATATTTTAATTATTTTTGAATTTGGCAATGATTAAAACAAATGGAAATGCCCATGGGTGAAATGGATATGCTTTTATACTTCCTGTGGATGTCTGCTCTTGAGAGCAATTTGAGCAGCATTCACAGTATTTATTCTCTTTACCCAGTATTTTATGTACAGTATTGTTCATGGCTACATTGTTTATTGTAGTGAAAAACTGGAAACCATCTGCTGCTTAAAAAATAAGAGGCTAGATTATAGTTTACCTGTAGCATTAATTCTTAAACAGTATTGAAATAATTGGAGATATTAAATGACAAAGCGAAATAGTTTCAGTAGGTTAATAAGTAAGAGAATGAGAAATACAGAGCTGCATGCACAGTTGTAGTGCACATTGTAGTTTGCTAATGGCATCCCTAGGATTGGGCAGTGTGCTGCCTGTGTAGCCACATATAGTGACTATAAGTATGATCCCACTATAAAAGTAAATGTGTCAACAGATTCTCATCTCTGTGAAGCTCTTGAAGGAAAGGCTGAAAGGAAATAAAAACAGTATTTACAGTGGTGCTTTGCAGGTGTAGGCTTTTATTTCATCTCAACTCTTTTTTCCCCCCACTCAATTCTTTTTAATTAATGGAAGAGTTTACCATTTTTAGCTTTGTTTTGTGAAGTTGTCTAGTTTTTTGTCATTTAACCTGTAGCTGAGGTTGTTGATGGAAGAGGTACATTAAAGCAGCACTAAAAATAGATGGGGAGAGAGGCTTTTACATATATTTAGTTTAAATCACCATAGACCTTCATATTAATCTGGTTTCTTAACAAATCATTTGGTATCAATACTCATGTATTTTTATTTTTGAGATGGATGAAATTGTCAGTGTTCGGGCTATAAATACTGAGCTAACTTGAATCATAAAAATAAAACTTGAAATGTTATAAAATAATTATTGCCTGTTAAAGAATTTTATGTTTCACAATATATTATTGGCCAAATTGTTAAAAGGGCTGAGTTAAAAAGAAAAGTATGTTCTACGGGGTTGCCTAGCCCTACATTAATAATGTTATTATACTTATGCTAAATTACCTTCAAAGTCACGTAGTATAACTTTTTGACACCTGAATCCTTCCTTATGGACATTCAGTTTTCTTGGCCCTGTAATGTAAAACTGGTTTTCAGAGATCTTCATCCCAGTTGAGAAACATTAAACAATCTTTGGGTTACCGTCACACTGAGTTTTGGTGTGCTACTAACAGGCTATTTTATTTCCCAGATGGGAATGGTGGTCTTTATCGGGCTCTTGCAGCCCAGAATATTGTGGAGGATATGGAGCAAAGAGGCATTTGGAGCATTCATGTCTATTGTGTTGACAACATACTAGTGAAAGTGGCAGACCCACGGTTCATTGGATTTTGCATTCAGAAAGGAGCAGACTGTGGAGCAAAGGTAATGCCTTTCTCAGCTGTAATGAGGCTTTAAGTGGTCTTTCTCTTGTCAGTATATACATTCCAGGAGTCAAACTAAATTTATTAGGGTGATTTGGATATTTTAGAACCATTCATCTTCTAAAATAACTAAACTATCCCGCACCCACTTTTTTTCTTAAATTGGCAACATTTGATTCTAGAGGTAATGATGTATACTTAGTCCATCACAAGTAAGAGTTTAAAATATGCGAGGATGATTTGTAAGTACCTGGGAAAGTGAATGGTCATCACTAGGCCTGGGATGGGCTTATTAATATCAAGTTGTTGGATTCATTAATATCAAGTTGTATTTGATCAGATTAACTCAGTTTCTTCCCATGACAAAGGTACTGGAGTAGTAGGTAAAGGAAATATGGTAGAAATAGCAGATGTAGACTTCAGTAAGGCATTTGACAAAGTAACTCATGATAGTCTTGTGAATAAGATGGAAATATGCAGATAGGGGATAAGGACAATTAAAGAGATTAAATAACTGCTTGAATGACTACAAACATACTGATATTGAGACAGAGGGAGGTTTGTAATGCCATATAATACGGCTGCCCTTGGCATAGTTCTTTTTAGCATTATTTTTGGTTGCATAGATGATAATATAAGAGACTTGCCTTTATGACATGAAAGACCTTAATAACACTTTGGAAGATTTGAAAATATTAATGTAAATATTACTTTCCTGGAAATTTGTAAAGGTATCAGTTCTAACAGAATTAAAGTATAACACAATCCTGATCAAAGTCCCAGGGAGACTATTTTGGGGACATTTGACAAAATGATTGTAAAGTTTAGAATAAATAATGTTTAGATTGTACAGATGACCAGGAAAATGTTGAAAAAAGATGATGATAAGGAAGGAAGAGGGTTGAAGACAATCTATCAGATATTAAAATGGGTTGTAAATAAAAAGTAACTAGGAGTGTAGTACTGAAACCAGAATAGAATGACAGGTTAATGGAACAGATCAGTCAGAAACAAACTCACGTAAAGATGGCATTTCAACTCATTGAGGGGAAATGAATGGGATAACTGGCTAAAAATAAAGTAAGATGTTTACCTCAGAGTTCATACCAAAATCAATTTCAAATGCATTACCAAGTAAAAAACCATAAAGATGATAGAAGAAAGTTTATAATAATTTTATTTATTTTTATTTTTTATTTGAGTTTAGTTGATTTACAGTGTTGTGTTAGAATAATTATATAATCGACATGAAGGGAAGACCTATTTCCCAGAAGCAAAAACCATATAGGCTTCTGACAAAAACAAATTAAATTACATATAAATTTTAAGTATATGAATTTAAAAAGAAGAGCTGCCATAAGAGACTTATCATATCCTTGGTTGGAAATTTTCTATTATAAAGATGTCATTTCTCTCCAAATTAATCTACAAATCTAATGCAAAGTCACAGAAGCTGAAGTCTTAAATTTACTAGTACAAGTTTTGAGAGATTAAGCTGGTAGACCTAAGAAGACTCCTCCTGACTCTGAAAGTAAAGGGTTGGTTTAGTTCATTGATTGAAGACCTCTATCCATTTCAGTACTTTATGAGTATCTGTGCTGTATTGTAAATAGCTACTAAACTGTAATAGAAATAGTGCATTGGATTTTAATTACATAGCTACCAAGCTTTAAAAAAACAAAACAAAACTGTATTTCTGACTTTGTTCCACTTGGTGTCACTCTTCTTTCTAAAATAGAAACTTAAAATTTTACTGCTCTGAGCTTCAGAATCTATTTAAATTCTAAATGATTAGAGAATGTTGAACCTGGAAGGGACCTCAGACGTCATCTATCTGGTCAACCCCTTTGATCTCAGAACTGGGCACTCTGAGTTCCAGTACTAAATAAGTTCCAGGCTCAAGGTCCTTCATCACATTAGCAGAGGCAGGATTAGAACTGTTTCCCAACTCTTAGTTTTAGTATCATATCACATTTATAAAGCCAAATTCTTTAGATTAATTATGTTTTTGCTGGCAGCTCAAACAACATTGAATTGGTGTGCCAACTTTTATGAGTATATTAATCATACAGGGATGTAAATATAACCATTCTCTCTTCTCCATTTCCCCTGGGTCCTCTAGGACAAATCCTGCCTCAGTCTTCCTGCTTAGCTCTGTGTCTGGCATATGATGTAATAGTCCCTCAATGAATGCATAAATACATATTCAGATTGAACCAAAATATTACAAGACTGGTATATGTTAAAAACTTTTAGAAATAGTAGAAACCATTTATGTAATCTGTCCTCCCACCCTTTTAATTAAAAAAAATCAAGATGTTAAAATATATTTTTTAAAACACCTAAATTAGAGAGTGATTCATAGTGTGTAGTAGAATTCTATGCAGGGAATTCTTTTTAAATTATTTAATAAGCTCCTGTCTTGGTGAATTAAGTATTTTTTATGGAATGAGAGCCCTGAGAAAAGACTTAGTGGAGTGGTTTACAAAAGTACATAGCTGAGAGAATAGGAATGATTGTTAATTAAAGATAATTTTAGGGCTTCCCTGGTGGCACAGAGGTTAAGAATCCACCTGCTGGTGCAGGGGACATGGGTTTGATCCCTGGTCCGGGAAGATCCCACATGCCACGGAGCAACTAAGCCTGTGTGCCACAACTACTGAGCCTGCTCTCTAGAGCCCGCGAGCCACTATTACTGAAGCCCGTGTGCCACAACTACTGAAACTCACGCGCCTAGAGCCTGTGCTCCGCAGCAAGAGAAGCCACCGCAATGAGAAGCCCACATACCGCAACAAAGAGTAACCCCCGCTCACCGCAACTAGAGAAAGCCCACACGCACCAATGAAGACCCAGTGCAGCCAAAAATAAATAAATAAATACATAAATTAATTTTTTTAAAAAAAGAAAGAAAAAAAATCCTTTAAAAAATGTTTAAAAATAGAAAAGATAATTTTGTAAAGCAGTTGCAGTAACTTTGAGGTTAAAATGTTACTTTGAACTCAGCTTCTCAGGATTTAACTTGTAGGAAATCAAGAGACCTCTTCTTAATTTTATGCTGTAAATCTTTTCTGTAGAATATAAACTGACTTCCAACTTCATGTACTTTACAAATGCTTTCTTTTGTAATCTGGACTATAAAGTTTTTGGAGGTTCATAGTTGTTGTAAAAGTAAACCTTTTACTGGCAGATTAACACTTGGGAAGTAAAGTGTGAATATGCTTATTTTTATTTTCCATGGCTGGTTAGGAGTAGGGTTGTATAGAAGTGATTGGAAAACAAACCTCGTGTGTGTGTGTTTTAATGGGAATGGGAGGAATCTATTCCAGATTCCTTGTCTACTGAGATACCTACTATAGAGAATGTGAAGTGATAGACTAGAATTGCAAATAGGTCCATGATTGGTTTAAATAATTTTGCTGTATGTTTCCCTCCAGTTTAATCCACTTCTGTGGTAGAAGGTTTCTTTTCATTGAATACTGTACTCCTTTCAGGGCAGCAAACAGTGAAACTACACAGCAGGCCTACGTATCCAGTATCCCAGCCTCACTGAGCTACACTCAGTACCTATATCTCTTAATTGCTGTGTAAACTAAGTGCTCAATAGTGGCTTTAGTTGTCTGGAAGGGACTGCCACTGGCTGTATTTATTTTAAGAAATCAGTTGCTGAAGAAAAGCTTTAATTTTATTGATATAATTTCATGTATAGTGTGGACAGACTTTTCAAAGTGGGGACAGATTTTTCAAAATACTCTGGAGTATGCTGAATTGTTAATCGAACAGGGCAAAAATAATATCTTCATATATTTTAATTGTTTGATTCTTCTGGATATTTATCTCATCTGAGGCTTGAGTTTTCTATTAGTGCATTGCATACAGTTGTTTCATAATTTTATTCTAAACACTTAATTTAGGTCAGTGATATATGCTTAGGGTAGTGGGATATCAGAATCATCTGTGAAGTTTTTTAAAATTACATACTCTTATGTTTTCCGTCTGATTTTGACCAAATATTTTTCTCTCAGCTCCCTGATCATCCTAGAGTCTTTGCTAGATTATCAAATCACTGGTTTTCAGACTTTTTAAAAAAGCATAGAACCTCTTACTTCACACAAAACCTAGCCTGCACAACATAAATATGAGTGGGCTTTTCTGATTGAAGTTGGAGTGGAACCCTGTGACCTGCCCGCTCTAACCCTCCTACCTCCTAGCCAAGTCCCTGAAAAATAAGGAATTTGCTGTATTCATGAATGAAAATGAAAGAAATACCATTTTCAGATGAAATATTGATTTGTGCAAAATGAGAGGCAAAATGCCTTACTTCTTTTGTTTTGTGAATCTCAGAGAGATTTTGTTTCATTTATTCTCAAAGTAGTTGAGTGTGGTTAAGGATAAATTCAATAATAAAAACATATTTGGGGGGACATAGACTCCTCATTTTGTTATTCCCAGTCCAATGTGATTTCTTCTGGGCCCTCTGTGTATGATGGAATTTCTACTTCTACAGTTTAGTTAGATGATAAATAGGAGGGAGATAATTTACCTCTTCCCAGATAGATGATTATCTAACGATTCCTCTTGACTTGATACCTTAAAGATAAAGTAAGTAAAATTGTAAATGTGGTCTTGGAAAATGACAGATCTCCAATGCAGCACCTGATTAAATTTCTTTCTCTACTGTTGTCTTCCTTTGGTGGGCAGGTGGTAGAGAAAACGAACCCTACAGAACCAGTTGGAGTGGTTTGCCGAGTGGATGGAGTATACCAGGTGGTGGAATATAGTGAGATTTCTCTGTCTACAGCTCAAAAACGAGGCTCAGATGGACGACTGCTGTTCAATGCGGGGAACATTGCCAACCATTTCTTCACTGTACCGTTTCTGAGAGACGTTGTCAAGTATGGGCAAAATGGGGGCTTTGAAAAATTTTTATCGTTACTCTGAAGCTAAGTCACTTGAGATGTAGGAAGAAACTTCAGTTCCATATCGTACATGATTCATCTTCCTTTCTGAGGATCATCTTTATCAAATGGAAGTTTACCTGACATTGTAGTTGTTTTTAGTAAGATATATCATCGAGTGCAAATTTGTAGTAGTCCATTCTCCTCAGTGCATTAACTGGAGTCCAAAGCAGTTCTCCCTCTTCTCTTGCTTCCCTCCCTCCAACTGTGCTAGGTTCTGGAGAAGCAAAGAATAAGAAAGGGAATACCCTCTCTCTACCACAACTGGAAACTTAAAAAATACAGATGTCTACCCTACATCTACTGAATCAGAATTTCTGGAGGTCAATGCAGACGTCTGTATTTTTAACAAGCTGTCCACACCGTTTAATTTAGCTGGTTCTCAGACTAGCATTTAGGAACTAGTGCATTAGAAAGTAAAGAAAAAGGAACATGAGACAAGGATGGAAATCAGCATAGTAGTGCCAACTAAGGATAAAACTAGAGCTATTTTATCACACCAGATTTTTAAATGAAGGACATTCTCAATATCTGATTCTTCACTTGATTGCTTTTTAGACATTTAAGATGACTATCTACTTTTAAAAAGTTACTCAGCTTTACTTTTTTTTTTTTTTTTTTTTTTTTTTTTGTGGTACGCGGGCCTCTCACTGTTGTGGCCCCTCCCATTGCGGAGCGCAGGCTCCGGACGCGCAGGCTCAGCGGCCATGGCTCACGGGCCCAGCCGCTCCGCGGCATGCGGGATCTTCCCGGACCGGGGCACGAACCCGTGTCCCCTGCATCGGCAGGCGGACTCTCAACCACTGCGCCACCAGGGAAGCCCTACTTTTTTTTTTTTTAACATCTTTACTGGAGTATAATTGCTTTACAGTGTTGTGTTAGTTTCTGCTGTATAACAAAGTGAATGAGCTATATGCATACATTTCCCCTCCCTCTTGTGTCTCCCTCCCACCCTCTTTATCCCACCCCTCTAGGTGGTCGCAAAGTACCAAGATGATCTCCCTGTGCTATGCAGCTGCTTCCCACTAGCTATCTATTTTACATTTGGTAGTGTATATATGTCCATGTCACTCTCTCACTTCGTCCCAGCTTACCCTTCACCCTCCCCATGTCCTCAAGTCCATTCTGTATGTCTGTGTGTTTATTCCTGTCCTGCCCTTCGGTTCATTGGAACCTTTTTTTTTTTTTTTTAGATTCCATATATATGTGTTAGCATACAATATTTGTTTTTCTCTTTCTGACTTAATTCGCTCTGTATGGCAGACTATAGGTCCATCCACCTCCCTACAAATAACTCAATTTCGTTTCTTCTAATGGCTGAGTAATATTCCATTGTATATATGTGCCACATCTTCTTTATCCATTCATCTGTCGATGGACACTTAGGATGCTTCCATGTCCTGGCTATTGTAAAAGTGCTGCAGTGAACATTGTGGTACAAGACTCTTTTTGAATTATGGTTTTCTCAGGGTATATGGCCGGTAGTGGGGTTGCTGGGTCATATGGTAGTTCTATTTTTAGTTTTTTAAGGAACCTCCATACTGTTCTCCATAATGGCTGTATCAATTTACATTCCACCAACAATGCACGAGGGTTCCCTTTTCTCCACACTCTCTCCAGCATTTATTGTTTGTAGATTTTTTTGATGATGGCCATTCTGACCTGTGTGAGGTGATACCTCATTGTAGTTTTGATTTGCATTTTTCTAATGATTAGTGATGTTGTGCATCCTTTCATGTGTTTGTTGGCAATCTGCATATCTTCTTTGGAGAAATATCTATTTAGTTCTTCTGCCCATTTTTGGATTGGGTTGTTTGTTTTTTTGATATTGAGCTGCATGAGCTGCTTGTATATTTTGGAGATTAATCCTTTATCAGTTGCTTCATTTGCAAATATTTTCTCCCATTCTGAGGGTTGTCTTTTCATCTTGTTTGTAGTTTCCTTTGCTGTACAAAAGCTTTTAAGTTTCATTAGATCCCATTTGTTTGTTTTTATTTCCATTTCTCTAGGAGGTGGATCAAAAAGGATTTTGCTGTGACTTATGTCATAGAGTGTTCTGCCTATGTTTTCCTATAAGAGTTTGATAGTGTCTGGCCTTACATTTAGGTCTTTAATCCATTTGGAGTTTATTTTTGTGTAAGCAAGTGTTCTAATTTCATTCTTTTACATGTAGCTGTCCAGTTTTCCCAGTGCCACTTATTGAAGAGGCTGTCTTTTCTCCATTGTATTCTCTTGCCTCCTTTATCAAAGATAAGTTGACCATAGGTGCGTGGGTCTATCTCTGGGCTTTCTATACTGTTCCACTGATCTGTGTTTCTTTTTTTGTGCCAGTACCATATTGCCTGATTACTGTAGATTTGTAGTATAGTTTGAAGTCCAGGAGGCTGATTCCTCCAGCTCCATTTTTCTTTCTCAAGATTGCTTTGGCTATTCGGGGTCTTTTGTGTTTCCATACAAATTGTGAAATTTTTTGTTCTAGTTCTGTGAAAAATGCAGTTGGTAGTTTGATAGGGATTGCATTAAATCTGTAGATTGCTTTGGGTAGTATAGTCATTTTCACAGTGTTGTTTCTTCTAATCGAAGAACATGGTATATCTCTCCATCTGTTTTTATCATCTTTAATTTCTTTCATCAGTGTCTTATAGTTTTCTGTATACAGGTCTTTTGTCTCCTTAGGTAGGTTTATTCCTAGGTATTTTATTCTTTTTGTTGCAGTAGTAAATGGGAGTGTTTTCTTAATTTTTCTTTCAGATTTTTCATTATTAGTGTATAGGAATGCAAGAGATTTCTGTGCATTAATTTTGTATCCTGCTACTCTACCATATTCATTGATTAGCTCTAGGAGTTTTTTGGTAGCATCTTTAGGATTCTCTATGTATAGTATCATGTCATCTGCAAACAGTGACAGTTTTACTTCTTTAGTGATTTGGATTACTTTTACTTCTTTTTCTTCTCTGATTGTTGTGGCTAAAACTTCTAAAACTATGTTGAATAAGAGTGGTGAGAGTGGGCAGCCTTGTCTTGTTCCTGATCTTAGAGGAAATGGTTTCAGTTCTTCACCATTGAGAATGATGTTGGCTGTGGGTTTATCATATATGGCCTTTATTATGTTGAGGTAGGTTACCTCTGTGCCTACTTTCTGGAGAGTTTTTATCATAAATGGTTGTTGAATTTTGGCAAAAGTTTTTTCTGCATCTGTTGAGATTATCATATGGTTTTTGTCCTTCAATTTGTTAATATTGTGTATCACATTGATTGATTTGTGTATGTTGAAGAATCCTTGCATTCCTGGAATAAACCCCACTTGATCATGGTGTATGATCCTTTTAATGTGCTGTTGGATTCTGTTTGCTAGTATTTTGTTGAGGATTTTTGCATCTATGTTCATCAGTGATATTAGCCTGTAGTTTTCCTTTTTTGTGATATCTTTGTCTGGTTTGGTGATGGTGGCCTCATTGAATGAGTTTGGGAGTATTCCTCCCTCTGCTGTATTTTGGAAGAGTTTGAGAATGATAGGTGTTAGCTCTTCTCCAAATGTTTGGTAGAATTCACCTGTGAAGCCATCTGGTCCTGGGCTTTTGTTAATTGGAAGACTTTTAATCACAGTTTTAATTTCAGTGCTTGTGATTGGTCTGTTTATATTTTCTGTTTCTTCCTGGTTCAGTCTCAGAAGGTTGTGCTTTACTGAGGATTTGTCCATTTCTTCCAGGTTGTCCATTTTATTGGCATATAATTGCTTGTAGTAATCTCTCATGATCCTTTGTGTTTCTTCAGTGTCAGTTGTTATTTTCCTTTTTCATTTCTAATTCTGTTGATTTTAGTCTTCTCCCTTTTTTCTTGATGAGTCTGGCTAATGGTTTATCAATTTTGTATATCTTCTCAAAGAGCCAGCTTTTAGTTTTATTGACCTTGGCAGTTGTTTCCTTCTTTTCTTTTTCATTTATTTCTGATCTGATCTTTATGATTTCTTTCCTTCTGTTAACTTTGGGTTTTTTTGTTCTTCTTTCTCTATTGCTTTAGCTGTAAGGTTAGGTTGTTTATTTGAGATTTTTCTTGTTTCTTGAGGTAGGACTGTATTGCTATAAAGTTCCCTCTTAGGGGTGCATTTGCTGCATCCCATAGGTTTTGGGTTGTTATCTTTTCATTGTCATTTGTTTCTAGGTAATTTTTTATTTTGTCTTTGATGTCTTCAGTGATCTCTTGGTTATTTAGTAGCGTATTGTTTAGATTCCTTGTGTTTGTATTTTTTTTACAGTATTTTTCCTGTAATTAATATCTAGTCTCATAGCGTTGTGGTTGGAAAAGATTCTTGATATGATTTCAATTTTCTTAAATTTACTAAGGCTTGATTTGTGACTAAGATATGGTCTATCCTGGAGAATGTTCCATGAGCACTTGAGAAGAAAGTGTATTCTTTTGTTTTTGGATGGAATGTCATATAAATATCAGTCATGTCCATCTTGTTCCATGTGTCATTTAAAGCTTGTGTTCCCTTATTATTTTTCATTTTGGATGATCTGTCCATTGGTGAAAGTGCAGTGTTAAAGTCCGCTACTATTATTGTGTTACAGTCGATTTCCCCTTTTATGGCTGTTAGCATTTGCCTTATGTACTGAGGTGCTCCTATGTTGGGTGCATAAATATTTACAATTGTTATATCTTCTTCTTGGATTGATCCCTTGATCATTATGTAGTGTCCTTCTTTGTCTTTTGTAATAGTCTTTAATGTCTATTTTGTCTGATATGAGAATTGCTACTCCAGCTTTCTTTTGATTTCCATTTTCAGGTTTTCTTTAGAATTTCAACTTCAGTTCCAAAATATTTCCCATTCCACTGTGCTTTTTGTAGCTGTGTTATTAATTCATCCAAAGTAATTATAAATACTCACCTTTCCATCTAACATTTGGTGGTATCTCAGTAGGGAAAGTTGGGGTGAAGAGTGGAACATTTTATAAAAGACATGGAAATCATGGGAGATATTTGGTGTGAGCTGTGTGTGTATTTTTTTATTTTGGAGATCATGATTTGATTTTTTTTTTAAGTTAAGGAAATGAATACGGAAATCTATTCACTTAATACTTAAACATGAACTGAAATTTAACAAATGCTCTTCCCTTTGAAATCTTAGTACTCATTGTTGGTGCATTTGCTCCTGAGTATGATTATCAGATTCTCTGGCATTTTAAATTTGGAAAGTGATTATGTGTTTTTTTTTTCTTTTCCTACTTAGTATTTATGAACCTCAGTTGCAGCACCATGTGGCTCAAAAGAAGATTCCATATGCGGATTCCCAGGGGCAGTTAATTAAGCCAGACAAACCAAATGGAATAAAGATGGAAAAATTTGTCTTTGACATCTTCCAGTTTGCAAAGTATGTTTCGAATAGTATCAGTAAGATTAAATATGTCTTGAAATTTTGCCCTTTACTCTTCTAGGCAGGACACTTTTCAGAAAACAGGTGACAGCATATATGTCAGTTATGGCATTTTGATTGTGAATGTATAGTTTTGACTCATTATCATCCTCTAGTGTGAAACCACCAATCCAAGAATATGGTTTGAGTTGGCTGTGAGTACTTTTTTAAAAGTTTCAATTAGTTTATTATCTGGCTTTCCTGCAAAATTGTTAAAGTCACTTATTTTGGCTGAGAGACAGAAAAGGTTGAGATAGAGAATTGGCCCATTTTGTGTTTAGGATGTCTTACTGATCTATGAGTAAATGTTTCAGTGAACATGTTTTTATCTTATATAGCTCTCTGTTAAAGATCACATTGATGTTGAGATTTGTGTCTCAGAATTTGACCAATATGAAAATGCAGAAGAGTCTTCTTCCTATATACGTTTCTAAATCATCCTTTTTGCCTGTTTTTTTTGTTCCAGAATAGATACTAATATGATCTTTTTGTATTAAGATTTCTAATCTGACTTAAGATGAAGTATTTTATTGTTGGGGTTGGAAATAATTTTTCATTTTGCAGAGAGAAGAGAATTCCAACTTTATTTCATCCAGGGATGAACATTATTTCTTTCAGCATTTGTTTGAAATTGGATTAAGAGAGATGGTAATTGAAGACCAAAGGCTTAACTATATAGAGAGGAGTCAGAAGCTGTGTGCACAGTTTTATTTCATAATAAAGCAGCGTTTGTATGGTTCTACTCTAGGAAGTTTGTGGTGTATGAAGTATTACGGGAAGATGAGTTTTCCCCGCTGAAGAATGCAGACAGTCAGAACGGGAAGGACAACCCCACTACTGCAAGGCATGCTTTGATGTCCCTCCATCATTGCTGGGTCCTCAATGCTGGGGGCCACTTCATAGATGAAAATGGCTCTCGCCTCCCAGCAATTCCGCGGTAGGTCGATGCCTTTTCTGTTTTGTGTAGATGCTTCCTGGGCTTCTCCTCTTGTACTTCTTTCTCCTCTATCTCTGATGTATTCCTAGAACTTTTAAAAAAACAAAGTATTGATGTGGGCAGATCCTGGTATGCAGTAATGAAGGCTTGACCTGTTACAAAGAGAACAATAGCTTTACTTCCCTTTAAAGAGGAATCTTCTAAAGCTGTTGGTTTTTTGGATGCCTTTCTACTGTGTCAGTGAACTGACTCCTACTGAATAATGGTCAGAAGGTAATTCTTCTGGTGTGCCCCATGATTAAAGTCCATCAGAGGCCACTGTGCCACAGCGCAAGAGGATTGATTTTTGCTGCCTGTATATCTGTGGCCTCACTATTATTAATTGCTATCTACGAGCCCCTGCCCTCCAACCCTCAAAAGACCTGCCACCCACAGGCTGCCTATGAGACATAGGCAGTTCTCAGTTCTCTTCAGTTCTCACCATGGCCCTTTCAGATTGCTGAGGGAGGTGCCAGGAAGGGATGTGCATGCTACTTACATTCACTGATACTCAAACTTTGGAAACGTTTAAGGATTTTAGAATTAAAAAAAAAAAAAAAGAAGAAGATCCTTGGAGCTATTCAAATGTGAGATAAAGCACTTTTAAGCTACGTCTTATGTTTTTTGATAAAACCTCTTTTGGCACCTAGAATTCCCCCTTTCTAAATCATTCGATGTTTCTGTACTTTTGTAAAAAACATTCCGCCATATAATTTATATTCTTAAGGGATAAAAAGACTGTATGCACAAAAGCGCTAGAATGCCTTGGTAAAGGTTAGAACATTGGGCATTGTAACTTACTGGTCCATAACTGTGTTTTTACAAGAAAGAGCAGTGGTAGACTGTCTCGCAGTCCAAGGCTACTTTCAGGCTCTGTCTTGTCAACAGGCTTGCTCTGTGCCATGTCAGATTGTCCTCATGCTTCATCTTTGACCATTGAGTTTTTTGTTTTTTGTTTTTTTTACCTCCTCAGATCTCCTTTGCCAATTTTATAATTTACCATAAATACATGCCTTTCAGTCAAGTATATTTTTGCAGTTCCACTTCATTTTTATTGTTTGGTATGTTTCCATTCCCATTAATGCTTATTTATTCCTACATAGCAGTGCTACAAATGGAAAGTCAGAGACCATCACAGCTGATGTCAATCACAAGTAAATATACCAGCCTGCCTGCAGTGCATGGTGATGGGGCTGTGCTTCCCTCCATACTAACTGGCATTGTAGTTTAGTGCTCTCTGCCTTTTGGTGGTCTGGGGGGTGGATGGTTGAAGCTTTGGTGGGGGTACTGCTTATTTGGTGGCAGGTATCTTGCTGGATGACACTAACTCAGAATCTCAGTGCATGCTGGAAATGGGGAACATGCTTTTCTAAAGAATTTGACCATAGGTATTTGAGCCTGTAGTGACAAGTTAACAAGTAAAAGATAAAATCTAGAGCAGGTTACAGGCCAAGGAGAACAAATTTGGATCCCAGCTTACCCCTTTTAGCATAAGCTAGATAAAATTAACATTCTGCCGATGTGTCTTATCAAATTGGGTATATGCTGTCAGTATAAGGGCTAACTGCTCCTGACATATTTGATGGCTCTTAATGTAGAGAAAAACTGTTCTTTTGATTTATTCTCATAGTAACAGCTCCATTTTTTTGTCTCTCTGTGTTAATTTTAGTCATTTATTTCCTACTCCTAAAGAAAGTATCTTTTTGTCTTAATGGTTGATAATTTTTAGCTAGAAGTAGCATGTATCCTCTCTTGTTTGGGTACTGACAGAGTTTGAAAACGCCATTATCTTTATAGCTAAAGAGACAGCTTGGTATTCTTGTTACACTTTAAAAGTAATAAGGTTTAGTTTGAATTTTAAGTTTTTAAGATAATTTGGGAAATGTGTACATAGCCAAGGATCTGGAGATGGGAGTTTTCTCAGAAATAGAGTAGCAGTGATGTCAGTTTCATCTGTGTGTTTTTTCCTGCCTGTGCCACTCATCTTTGCCCTGTAGAGACAAGTCCCTGTGAGTGTCAGTGTTTCTGGGATGTGGCCCTGGAGACAAGGAAGTGGACTCACAGAGCTGGCTAGTTTCTTATAGCAGCCATAGCTATTGCTCCTCATGCCATGGCAGCTGGGACGTAGCGCCCTTTGTCATTTTCTGTCCCATCCATCGTTTTTAATATGTGGAAGCAAGCTGCTTTTACAATTAAAAAAATAAATTTTTGACCCTAAATTTCCTTCTGATTGAACCACAGCTTTTAACCTGTAAAGTGAAACAGCTTCTTAATTATACAACCGAAAACAACATCCAGCTATCTCAGTTAAGATACAAAAAGTTTTAAACATTATTTAGTTCTTGTTTGGGTTCTTTTATTTCACACTCCCCCCATTTACTTCATTTTAACCATTTGTTGAATAGTTAAACTGAAATCAGAGTTTGGCCCCAAATGAGATCATGGAATTAGAAATAGGTCCTGGTGAAATTCTTAGCACTAAAGGATGCCCTCATAGAGTAGAAAAAGATTACTTAACAATGAGAGATGAAAAGAAAGTATTTTTCATAAAAGAGGGAAGAAACAGCTTGGAGGTATTCTAAAAGAATGGAAGCAAGGATGCTAAATTTTGACAAAATGACATTATTTTTATTTTTTACCTGAATACTTACTCAACAGTGTTAGCTACCAGAAGGATGCTTGACTAAAGAATTGGGGGACAGTGCTGTTTGGGGCTGATTTGCCTATCTCCTGAGATTTTACATTTGGTGATGGGAGCTCCTCTCTTTTCTCCTCTCGGGCATCCAACTTTCTTAGGTTTTTTTGGTATCTTTGTGATACTAGAAGGGAAGTTATATTCAGGTTGGCAATGTGTTCCTCCGGTTCAAAAACACCTTCAGTTCCTGGCACAGCAAATCCCTTAGGGGCTGGGCTGTATACATCTTATCAATGGAATGGGTCCTCATTTTCCCATTTGGTTTTATAGGACTCCAAGCTGCCCCAGAGGGTCTGGACCAGATCTCTTGAGATCTTTTGATAGAATCTGATACATATCTACATCTCTGGCTGGAGAAATATGTGCTCCATCTTTTAGTTCATCTTTTACCTGAATTAGTCTGCCATCCATCTACCCTCATAGTTCGTTTATCCATTCAGCCAGCAAGCGTTTGTAGGCCTGCACACAGACCTTCAGGTACAGTTAGTATCCCAGTTGCTGAAGTAGCTTACACAAGAGAAATAAGTCATTTCTTACAGCCTACTGGGAGATTCAAGATGCACATACATAAAAGTTAAGTAACATCATCAGGCAGTATGTGTTTATGTGTTAAATGTATGGTATAAATAATAATTATCATAGGAGGCAGTGACTTATCACATGTCTAATAAATTTATTTATTTTTTTTATAAATAACTGAATGAGAGCAATCACTATGAAATGCAGTGGTCAAAGGAAGGTTGGGGCTTGAGTTATATCTTGGAGGGTGGGTATGATTTGGATAGTTAAAGGGACCGTAGTTGAGAATGACTTGGAATAATCTAAAGTGCATGCGTCTGGCCTGGTTTGAGTGGGAAGTAGCAGGACAAGTGAGTTGGAGTAGGGTATAGAGTGCCTTGAAGGCTCACTTAAATGGTTCTGTTGACAGAAAGATTGGGTGTGGCTAACCGCAGAAGCCCTCTGATTTTATTGACTCCACCAAAGCTTCAGACTACATATTTGGTAAAACAAAGGACAGCTATGTTTTGAGCCTGCAAAAGACTAGATTTTTGTGTGCCCTGTATCTTACCGGTAAAGTACTTGAAATGGTGAAAAACCTCAAAGTTAGTGACTTTAAGCATGTTAAAAGCACTATTTATTGACTTTTGTGTTATGTAATTTAGAAACTCAGGATCGCAGGTGGCTGTAAATGTTAGAACGTGATCTAGAGGAAGCAAGTGGTGACTTTGGCCTTGCCTTCACTTGGGTGCATTCTGCCTTAGCTCTTAAAAAAGGGACCTTGGTGAAAGTAACCGAGAAGCACCTTGAAACACTGAATAAATCAGCTCAGCTAATCTAGGAGATTTGGGCTGTACTGGGAAATAATTTAACTGACCTTTTAGTCCAATGGAGTTTTCTGTAATGAAGGAAATGTTCTATATCTGTGCTATCCAATTTGGTAGTCATTAGCCATTCATGGCTACAGAGCACTTGAAGCGTGGTTATTATGACTGAGGGAGTGAATTTTAAACTTTTAATTAATTTTTAAAATTTTAATTAATCTATGTTTAAATAACCATTTGTGGCTAGTGGCTAGTCTTGGACAGTGCAGCTTTAGAATGTCGGTCAATATTAGTACGTAACATGCAAGGCTGTGGCAGGGGGTAAAATGAAATACGAAGGATTCAAAATGCCTCTCAGTGAGCCTGGAACACAGTGTGTACTCAGTAACTAGTCCCTTCTCTATGAACTTAAAATTTGGAAATGATAAAAAATGATATGTATATTCGAGGATAAGTATATCAATGTTGGTGAAGTACTTTGAAGAGCTACTGGTGATTACCCCAGATAGTGTCTTTTGGACCATGATGATTTCATGTTAACTTACTCCTCAGGGAATTAAGTGATCATGAGGGTAGGATCTGTTCTATTTGTTTAGGAGAATTTTGTTATCTGCAGGTTTCTCAGAGGGAAATTATGATCTGTATCTTCGCTCTGGCAAGTAACATGGGAAGCAGAATCTTTACCGTGTCTGATTTTTTTTCTTAGCTTGAAGGATGCCAATGATGTACCAATACAATGTGAAATCTCTCCTCTTATCTCCTATGCTGGAGAAGTAAGTTTGCTTTTTGCTTTTTTCCCTGTTCTTTTAGAATTAGGATTGTGATATTGTTTTATGTTGAAGTAGAGTTGTCCTTAGAGAAGATACATCATTTTCCAGTGGCCCTGCCCTGAGGGGCTCGTCCTGGGAATGAGAAACCTGCTCTTTGAGAGTTCCTGTTATGGCTTTTCATCTCTCCATTAGTTGCCATGACAGAATGTTTAATGTTTAGTTCATTTCACCTACACATTGAAATGCAATGGGCTTTTAAAAAATAAGCTTTGTTTTTTAGGTAAATCATCTGTCATTTTTTAGTGTGATGTAATTTTACCTTTCAGTGGGTCTGTTTTGTTATATGCTTAGTACTTTCACCTTTAAGACTGGGGGATGTAGGGACCCCTTTATTCTAATATGTAATTTTTTTTCTGGAGATCCTTGTCAGATTGTTCGGTTCTAGCATCAGAAACAGCCACCTTGCTTAGAATGTCAACTTGACTGAGTGATGATTATAAGGAAGAATGATTATCATCTTATTAACTTTAAAACTTTTATTATAGTCAGAATAACTTTCCCTCTTTTTGTTGTTTGTTTTATGCTTCCATAAATAGGTCACTAAGCCCAGTTTAAAAAGTATACTAAGTAGATTTTTTATTGACTTGTAAATTCTGTATCTCAACCCAACTTGGCATTCATGCTTTCTATCATTATTATAGCCATTAAGTCCAGCATTACATGACTATTGTCCACCAATTTTCTAACTGTGTTTCATTTCAACCCTTCTTTTAGGGACTAGAAAGTTATGTGGCAGATAAAGAATTCCATGCACCTTTAATCATTGATGAGAATGGAGTCCATGAGCTGGTGAAGAATGGTATATGAGCCAGATACCAAGTTCCACCACAATAAGAATAGCTTTTATTTTTGATAGACCGACTGTGAACCTATAGGACCTCTCCTGGAATACTCAGTTTTCAATATCCACAGGCTTTCATTTTAATTGTTGAACTCTTGTAACTACTACATATTCTCCAAGATCCAGATGACTGAACTTCAGAAAGTGTTTTTATGATTCTCAACTGATTGAAGGTCTTATTTATATTTTTCAATTGTATACTTTTTTTCCCAAGCTAAAGAAAACATTGGCCATCTAGGAAATTTCCTACAGCTTACGTATAGTCAGGGTGTTCAACATCACTTTACTTGGAGCTGGCAGCATTTGTTTTTGAAGTTGTACATAGTAATAATATGTCATTGTACATGTTGAAAGGTTTCTATGGTACTAAAATTTGTTTTATTTTATCAAAAATTAAATTTTTTTAAGAAAATGATTGGACAATAAAATGAACTTTTCTTCTTGTCTCTGGAGTGTCATTTGTACCTTGAGGGAATTATTCCATTGGGAAAATGTGACTCTTCGGAGAAACTTTGAGATAATGCAAAAAATCAAATTGATACCTCTTTGACTGCGATCTTCTAGTTTTTTTTTGAATATCTAATTTTGAACTTTATCCTCCTATCACTTTATAATAGTGGCCCTCAACCAGACATGGTTTTGCCCTCCTCCAAGGGATGTTTGGCAGTCTAGAGACATTTTTTGTTGTCATAACTGAGAGGGTGGGATAGTAGTACTGGCATCTAATGAATAGAGACCAGGAATATTGCTACCCATCCTGCAGTGCACAGGACAACCACCTATAAACAAGAATTATCTGGCCCAAACTGTAAAGGTTGAGAAACCTTGTATATCATTGGCTATTCTCTTTTGCTCAAATATTTGGTGGCACTTGGGATTTCAAAAGAATATAATTCCTGCATTTCCCCAGGTGAGTTAATCACTATTATTCCAGTTTTGTTCTATTGTTTTCAGCTAGAGGATTAAAAAGACAAAGGTGGTTTTTGGACTTCCCTGGTGATCCGGTGGCTAAGACTCCACGCTCCCAGTGCAGGGGGCCCAGGTTCAATCCCTGGTTAGGGAAGTAGATCCCACATGCGTGCTGCAAATAAGTGTGCTCATGCCGCAACTAAAGATCCGTATGCCACAGCTAAGACCCAGTGCAGCCAAATAAAAATTTTTTTTTAAAGATGCCATATTTAAAAAAAAAGACAAAGGTGGTTCTTTAAATATGGGCCATAGATCATTGGTTGTTAGTAAGGATTCTGTATGTCTAACGTAGTTTGCATAAAAATGTTGAGCTTTATAAATGCATTTTATATAGCTTTTAAGTACTGACCA